>NC_136916.1:126095754-127530258 GCF_949752795.1 Hyperoodon ampullatus | reverse complement strand
TAAAGATAGTTAGGAGGATCTGGCAAAGAAGTAGCCCAAGTGTGATGGGAATTGCAGCAGCTCCCAAGGTAGATCTTCAAACAGAAATTCTCATTTAAAGTTATCAGGCAATTTAAATTTAGCTTATCTGATAAATCTCTTAATCCCTTGTGTATTTCCATAAATTTGCAAAATCCTTGTCCTTGAGAAATATGGTTCAATGTTAATGCCTTACTGGGAGAAGCTGTACCAGTATTGACATTTGCATTACAAACTTCAGACTTGGGGATATCAATTTTTAGTATGACCTGGAAAAACTGGTTTCTAGTAATAGTGTACATATCCATCTAGACGATAAAATGAAACCACATAAATAAACGTGCACTTAATATCAGTAGGCAATAAATGTAGGAAAAAGTCACCTAAAAGTACAAAATAATAGTATCCATCCCCATCAAATCCTGAGAACACGTTCTAATGGAAACCATTAAGAATAGTCAATATCATGTCATTAAAATGTCTAGGATGGACTTCCCTGGTGGCGCAGTGGTTGGGAGTCCGCCTGCCGATGCAGGGGACACGGGTTCGTGCCCCGGTCCGGGAGAATCCCACATGCCACAGAGCGGCTGGGCCCGTGAGCCATGGCCGCTGAGCCTGCGCGTCCGGAGCCTGTGCTCCGCAACAGGAGAGGCCACAACAGTGAGAGGCCCGCATACCGCAAAAAAAAAAAAAAAAAGTCTAGGAGTGGAGGAGCTTCAAGATGGCAGAAGAGTTAGAGGTGGAGATCACCTTCCTCCCCACAAATACATCAGAAATACATCAACATGTGGAACAACTCCTACAGAACACCTACTGAATGTTGGCAGAAGACCTCAGACCTCCCAAAAGGCAAGAAACTCCCCACGTACCTGGGTAGGGCACAAGAATAAACAAAAAACAGAGACAAAAGAATAGGGAAGGGACCTGCACCAGCGGGAGGGAGCTGTGAAGGAGCAAAGGTTTCCACACTAGGAAGCCCCTTCACTGACAGAGATAGGGGTGGCCAGTGGGGGGGAATCTTCGGAGCCATGGAGGAGAGCACAGTAACAGGGGTGCAGAGTGCAAAGCGGAGAGATTCCCGCACAGAGGATCAGTGCCGACCAGCACTCACCAGCCCGATAGGCTTCTGTGCTCGCCCGCCAGGGTGGGCGGGGGCTGGGAGCTGAGGCTCGGGCTTTGGTCGGATCCCAGGGAGACGACTGGGGTTGGCTGTGTGAACACACCCTGAAGGGGGCTAGTGCACCACAGCTAGCCGGGAGGGAGTCCACAAAAAAGTCTGGAGCTGCAGAAGAGGCAAGAGAATTTTTCTTGCCTCTGTTTCCTGGTGCGCGAGGAGAAGGGATTAAGAGCACCACTTAAAGGAGCTCCAGAGAAGGGTGCGAGCGGTGGCTATCAGCGTGGACCCCAGAGACAGGCATGGGATGCTAAGGCTGCTGCTGTGGCCACCAAGAAGCCTGTGTGCGAGCACAGGTCACTCTCCACACTTCCCCTCCCGAGAGGCTTTGCAGCCCGCCACTGCCAGGGTCCCGTGATCCAGGGACAACTTCTCCGGGAGAACGCATGGCACGCCTGAGGCTGGTGCAATGTCACGCCGGCCTCTGCCACCACAGGCTTGCTCCACATTCCGTACCCCTCCCTCCCCCCAGCCTGAGTGAGCCATAGCCCCCGAATCAGCTGCTCCTTTAACCCCTTCCAGTCTGGGCGAAGAACAGACGCCCTCAGGTGACCTACACACAGAGGCGGGGCCAAATCCAAAGGTGAAACCAGGAGCTGTGTGAACAAGGAAGAGAAAGGGAAATCTCTCCCGGCAGCCTCAGAAGCAGTGGATTAAATCTCCACAATCAACTTGATGTACCCTGCATCTGTGGAATACCTGAATAGACATCAAATCATCCCAAATTCAGGAGGTGGACTTGGGAGCAATGATATATATATATATATATATATATTTTTTTTTTTCCCTTTTTCCCTTTTAGTGAGTGTGTATGTGTATGCTTCTGTGTGTGATTTTGTCTGTATAGCTATGCTTTTACCATTTGTCCTAGGGTTCTGTCTGTCCGTTTTTTTTGTTTGTTTGTTTGTTTGTTTTAGTATACTTTTTAGCGCTTGTTAGCATTGGTGCATTTCTTTTTTGGTTTGGTTGCTCTCTTCTTTCTTTCTTTTTTTACTTAAAATTTTTTTGTTTTAATAATTATTTTTTATTTTAATAACTTTATTTTATTTAATTTTATTTATTTATGTATGTATTTATTTATTCCTTTTGTTTTTTTTTTCTTTTTCTTTTCTCCCTTTTATTCTGAGCCGTGTGGATGACAGGCTCTTCGTAATCCAGCCAGGCATCAGGGCTGTGCCTCTGAGGTGGGAGAGCCAAGTTCAGGATATTGGTCCACGAGAAACCTCCAAGCTCCACGTAATATCAAATGGCGAAAATCTCCCAGAAATCTAGATCTCAATGCCAAGACCCAGCTCCACTCAATGACCAGCAAGCTACAGTGCTGGACACCCTATGCCAAACAACTAGCAGGACAGGAACACAACCCCACCCATTAGCAGAGAGGCTGCCTAAAATCATAACAAGGCCACAGACACCCCAAAACACACCACCAGACGTGGACCTGCCCACCAAAAAGACAAGATTCAGCCTCATCCACCAGAACACAGGCACTCGTCCCCTCCACCAGGAAGCCTACAAAACCCACTGAACCAACCTTAGCCACTAGGGACAGACACCGAAAACAATGGGAACTACGAAACTTCAGGCTGTGAGAAGAAGACCCCAAACACAGTAAGATCAGCAAAATGAGAAGACACAGAAACACACAGCACATGAAGGAGCAAGGTAAACACCCACCAGACCTAACAGATGAAGAGGAAATAGGCAGTCTACCTGAAAAAGAATGAAGAATAATGACAGTAAAGATGACGCAAAATCTTGGAAATAGAACGGAGAAAATACAAGAAACGTTTCACGAGAACCTAGAAAAACTAAAGAGAAAACAGTGATGAACAACACAATAAATGAAATTAAAAATTCTCTAGAAGGGATCAATAGCAGAATAACTGAGGCAGAAAACGGATAAGTGACCTGGAAGATAAAATAGTGGAAATAACTACTGCAGAGCAGAATAAAGAAAAAGGAATGAAAAGAATTAAGGACAGTCTCAGACACCTCTGGGACAACATTAAATGCACCAACATTCAAATTATAGGGGTCCCAGAAGAAGAAGAGAAAAAGAAAGGTACTGAGAAAATATTTGAAGACGTTATAGTTGAAAACTTCCCTAATTTGGGAAAGGAAATAGTTAATCAAGTCCAGGAAGTGCAGAGAGGTGCATACAGGATAAATCAAAGGAGAAACACACCAAGACACATATTAATCAAACTATCAAAAATTAAATAAAAAGAAAAAATGTTTAAAGCAGCAAGGGAAAAACAACAAATAACACATGAGGGAATCCCCATAATGTTAAGAGCGGAACTGTCAGCAGAAACTCTGCAAACCAGAAGGGTGTGGCAGGACATATTTAAAGTGATGAAGAGGAAAAAACCCTAGAACCCAGATTACTGTACCCAGCAAGGATCTTATTCAGATTTGACGGAGAAATTAAAATCTTTTCGGAGAAGCAAAAGGTAATAGAATTCAGCACCACCAAAGCAGCTTTACAACAAATGCTAAAGGAAGTTCTCTAGGCAGGAAACACAAGAGTAGGAAAAGACCTACAATAACAAACCCAAAACAATTAAAAAAATGATCATAGTAACATACATATTGATAATTACTTTAAATGCAAATGGATTAAATGTTCCAACCAAAAGACATAGACTGGCTGAATGGATACAAAAACAATACCGTAGATATGCTGTCTACAAGAGACCCACTTGAGACCTAGGGACACATACAGACTGAAAGTGAGTGGATGGAAAATATATTCTATGCAAATGGAAATCAAAAGAAAGCTGGAGTAGCAATTCTCATATCAGACAAAATAGACTTTAAAACAAAGACTGTTACAAGAGACAAAGTAAGACACTACATAATGATCAACGGATCAATCCAAGAAGAAGATATAACAATTGTAAATATTTATGCATCCAACATAGGAGCACCTTAATACATAAGGCAAATACTAACAGCCATAGAAGGGGAAATTGACAGTAACACAATCATAGTAGGGGACTTTAACACCCCACTTTCACCAATGGACAGATCATCCAGAATGAAAATAAGTAAGGAAACACAAGCTTTAAATGATACATTAAACAAGATGGACTTAATTCATATTTATAGGATATTCTATCCAAAACCAACAGAATACACTTTCTTCTCAAGTTCTCATGGAACATTCTCCAGAATAGATCATATCTTGGGTCTCAAATCAAGCCTTGGTAAATTTAAGAAAATTGAAATCGTATCAAGTAACTTTTCTGACCACATAGCCATGAGACTAGATATCAATTACAGAAAAATATCTGTAAAAAAATACAAACACATGGAGGCTAAAACATACACTACTAAATAACCAAGAAATCACTGAAGAAATCAAAGAGGAAATTAAGAAATACTTAGAAACAAATGACAATGGAGACACGACGACCCAAAACCTATGGGACGCAGCAAAAGCAGTTCTAAGGGGGAAGTTTATAGCAATACAATCCCACCTTAAGAAACAGGAAACATCTCGAGTAAACAACCTGACCCTGCACCTAAAGCAATTATAGAAAGAAGAACAAAAAACCCCCAAAGTTATCAGAAGGAAAGAAATCATAAAAATCAGATCAGAAATAAATGAAAAAGAAATGAAGGAAACAGTAGCAAAGATCAATAAAACTAAACGCTGATTCTTTGAGAAGGTAAACAAAATTGATAAGCCATTAGCCAGACGCATCAAGAAAAAATAGGGAGAAGACTCAAATCAATAGAAATGAAAAAGGAGAAGAAACAACTGACACTGCAGAAATACAAAGGATCATGAGAGATTACTACAAGCAACTATATGCCAATAAAATGGAGAACCTGGAAGAAATGGACAAATTCTTAGAAAGCACAACGTTCTGAGACTGAACCAGGAAGAAATACAAAATGTGAACGACCAATCACAAGCACTGAAATTGAAACTGTGATTAAAAATCTTCCAACAAACAAAAGCCTAGGACCAGATGGGTTCACAGGCGAATTCTGTCAAACATTTAGAGAAGAGCTAACAGCTATCCTTCTCAAACTCTTCCAAAATATAGCAGAGGGAGGAACACTTCCAAACTCATTCTATGAGGCCACCATCACCCTGATACCACAAGCAGAGAAAGATGTCACAAAGAAAGAAAACTACAGGCCAATATCACTGATGAACATAGATGCAAAAATCCTCAACAAAATACTAACAAACAGAATCTGACAGCACATTAAAAGGATCATACACCATGATCAAGTGAGTTTTATCCCAGGAATGCAAGGATTCTTCAGTATACACAACTCAATCAATCTGAAACAGCATATTAACAAATTGAAGGAGAGAAACCATATGATCATCTCAATAGATACAGAGCAAGCTTTTGACAGAAGTCGACAAGCAATTATGATGAAAACCCTCCAGAAAGTAGGCATAGAGGGAACTTACCTCAACATAATAAAAGCCATAGATGACAAACCCACAGCCAACATCGTCCTCAATGGTGAAAAACTGAAACCATTTCCACTAAGATCAGGAACAAGACAAGGTTGCCCCTTCTCACCACTATTATTCAATATAGTTTTGGAAATTTTAGCCAAAGCAAGCAGAGAAGAAAAAGAAATAAAAGGAATCCAAATCAGAGAAGAAGAAGGAAAGCTGTCACTGTTTGCAGATGACATGATACTATACACAAATAATCCTAAAGATGCTACCAGAAAAATACTAGAGCTAATCAATGAATTTGGTAAAGTAGCAGGATACAAAAAATAATGCACAGAAACCTCTTGCATTACGATACACTAATGATGAAAAATCTGAAAGTGAAATTAAGAAAACACTCCCATTTACCATTGCAACAAAAAGAATAAAATATCTAGGAATAAACCTACCTAAGGAGACAAAAGACTTGTATGCAGAAAATTATAAGACACTGATGAAAGAAATCAAAGATGATACAAATAGATGGAGAGATATACCATGTTCTTGGATTGGAAGAATCAACCTAGTGAAAATGACTCTTCTACCCGAAGCAATGTACAGATTCAGTGCAATCCCTATCAAACTACCACTGGCATTTTTCACAGAACTCAAACAAATAATTTCACAATTTGTATGGAAATACAAAAGACCCTGAATAGCCAAAGCAATCTTGAGAAAGAAAAACGGAGCTGGAGGAATCAGGCTCCCAGACTTCAGACTACACTACAAAACTACAGTAATCAAGACAGTGTGGTACTGCCACAAACAGAGAAATATAGATCAATGGAACAGGATAGAAAGCCCAGAGATAAACCCACACACATATGGTTACCTTATCTTTGATAAAGGAGGCAAGAATATACAGTGGAGAAAAGACAGCCTCTTCAATAAGTGGTGCTGGGAAAACTGGACAGCTACATTAAAAGAATGAAATTAGGGGCTTCCCTGGTAGTGCAGTGGTTGAGAATCTGCCTGCTAATGCAGGGGACATGGGTTCAAGCCCTGGTCTGGGAGGATCCCTCATGGTGCAGAGCAACTGGGCCCGTGAGCCACAACTACTGAGCCTGCGCGTCTGGAGCCTGTGCTCCACAGCAAGAGAGGCTGCCATAGTGAGAGGCCCGTTCACTGCGATGAAGAGTGGCCCCCGCTTGCCAGAACTAGAGAAAGCCCTTGCACAGAAACGAAGACGCAACACAGCAGAAATAAATTAATTAATTAAAAACAAAAACACCAAAAAATGGTAACATCATTAGAATTATAGGTGATTAAAAAGAAAAAAAGAGGGCCTCCCTGGTGGCGCAGTGGTTGAGAGTCCGCCTGCCGATGCAGGGGATACGGGTTCGTGCCCCGGTCTGGGAGGATCCCATATGCCGCGGAGCGGCTGGGCCCGTGAGCCATGGCTGCTGAGCCTGCGCATCCGGAGCCTGTGCTCCGCAACGGGAGAGGCCACAGCAGTGAGAGGCCCGCGTACCACAAAAAAAAAAAAAAAAAAAAAAAAAAAAAAAAAAAAAAAAGAAAAAAAGAGTGAAATTAGATCACTCCCTAACACCATACACAAAAATAAACTCAAAATGGATCAAAGACCTAAATATAAGGCCAGACACTATCAAACTCTTAGAGAAAAACATAGGCAGAACACTCTATGACATAAATCACAGCAAGATCCTTTTTGACCCACCTCCTAGAGAAATGGAAATAAAAATAAACAAATGGGACCTCATGAAACTTAAAAGCTTTTGCACAGCAAAGGAAACCATAAACAAGACGAAAAAACAACCCTCAGAATGGGAGAAAATATGTGCAAATGAAGCAACTGTCAAAGGATTAGTCCCCAAAATTTACAAGCAGCTCATGCAGCTCAATATCAAAAAAACAAACAACCCAATCCAAAAATGGGCAGAAGACCTAAATAGACATTTCTCGAAAGAAGATATACAGATTGCCAACAAACACATGAAAGAATTCTCATCATTATTAATCATTAGAGAAATGCAAATCAAAACTACAATGAGATATCATCTCACACCAGTCAGAATGGCCATCATCAAAAAATCTACAAACAATAAATGCTGGAGAGGGTTTGGAGAAAAGGGAACCCTCTTGCACTGTTGGTGGGAATGTAAATTGATACAGCCACTATGGAGAACAGTATGGAGGCTCCTTTAAAAACTAAAAATAGAACTACCATATGACCCAGCAATCCCACTACTGGGCATATACCCTGAGAAAACCATAATTCAAAAAGTGTCATGTACCACAATATTCATTGCATCTCTATTTAAAATGGCCAGGGCATAGAAACAACCTAAGTGTCCATCAACAGAAGAATGGATAAAGAAGATGTGGCACATATATACAATGGAATATTACTCAGCCATAAAAAGAAACAAAATTGGGTCATTTGTAGTGAGGTAGATGGACCTAGAGTGTGTCATACAGAGTGAAGTAAGTCAGAAAGAGAAAAACAAATACTGTATGCTAACACATATATATGGAATCTAATAAACAAACAAAAAATATGGTCATGAAGAACCTAGAAGCCAGATGGGAATAAAGACACAGACCTACTAGAGAATGGACTTGAGGATATGGGGAGGGGGAAGGGTAAGCTGGGACAAAGTGAGAATGTGGCATGGACATATATACACTACCAAATGTTAAATAGACAGCTAGTAGGAAGTAGCCGCATAGCATAGGGAGATCAGCTCGGTGCTTTGTGACCACCTGGAGGGGTAGGATAGGGAGGGCGGGAGGGCGGGAGATGCAAGAGGGAAGATATATGGGGATATATGTATATGTATAACTGATTCACTTTGTTATAAAGCAGAAACTAACACAGCACTGTAAAGTAATTATACTCCAATAAAGATGTAAAAGAAAAAAATATCTAGGATTAAAGGAAATACTAAACACACACACAGGCAGACCTTAGAGGCTAGACACTTCCAGGAACAGGAAGTAAAATTATTTTCTGTACAGGAATGTTGAAGGGTGTTAAAATATCTTTCACTGAAGTGTAATTTAAAAGCCCACTTTCCCAGAGAGTTTAAGGGGAAAAAAGTTCATTTTAGTGCAAGTTTATTATACTATTCTGAGCCTCTATGTAAGTATGTGTATCTACCTATCTGTCTACTAAAACAAAATGATGTGAACAATCTAGATGTCCAACAATAGGGGATTGACTAAATTACAGTATTTGATGCATGTAACTTTTAAAATATGATAAAGATTCATATTTGCAGAGAGAAGGACATTCATAATGTATTGCTTGGAGATGAATAGCAGGCTTTGGAATTCTCTACCTATTGTGAGTTTTGTGAGTTATTTTTGTAACCATAGAAAAAATGTCTGAAGTAAAGACACCGAAGTGATAAATGGCTATGGCTGGTGAACATCAAGTGCTCTTAAAATTGTGTAATAATTTAAAGAAAAATGTTGCTGAATTTGATTACTTTTTGTTTGGCAGTATTGAAAGTAACTCAGCTTAGTTTTAATAGATATAAACTTCCCATAAGCCGCTGTCATGCCACCATTGTCAATATAATAAAATGGTCAAAAAAATCATTGCCTTTTTTTTGGATTTTAAAAAATGTTTCAAATGTGTTCTCTGAAGGCAAAAAAACAAAAACAAAATACAAAAACCTATTACACCTCCCCTCCCTCCAAAAAAAGCCTGAAATTGATGGGAATACAGAAAAAGATTTAAGGAAAATAGAATTTTTGGTTATGGAGCAGCAAGAGAGAACTGAGGGGTGGTAAGTAAAGGGAGAGGAAGGATTATTACGATTTTTTAGATGTTAGGGTTTGTAGATACTATGTTTTCAACATTAAATACTCTTTTAGCACTCACCAATTTGATCAAGGTAATAAGGAAAAAGAAGTCTTTGGATCACGTTCTCTATGTCATTGGGTTATTATTCATCTAAACATAAGTTACAAACACAAGAAGTCTCCTCACTCTCTGAAGTCCTCTCCTTTTTTTGCAACATTCTTAGGGGAAGCAAGACTTAATTGCATTGAGTATTTGTCACTAAGCTAGGTGCTTGGAGCCAAGAGATGGAGTTAGAAAAGCAGAACCATTTTTCTCTTTCCTGGGACTTAATGTGATGTCATCTACTTCCTCAAGTGGTGAATTTGTTTCAATTGTCTAGCAATTTTTTCTCTCTCAGAAAGTGCCAGTGAGCGGTGAGTTAGGGGAAGCTTCACACGGTTCTGCTAAACGTTTGATTCAGGGCAGGCTCTGTGAGAGATGTGCTTCTCATTATTAAGAGATCTATTGCTGGAACATGCCAAGATTAAAATTTATCATGCTGTGAGTCTAGATCTATGGATTAGCTGCACCTAAGAAAGAAAGAAACTGGAGCCAAACTCCTAAGAAAGATAAATTATTCCTTGATTTCACTAAAGCACATTTATTGATCTTGCCAGATTTTTCTTTCCTTTTTTTGAATCGTTATTTTAATTTGATGTTAAGTTCACAGAGTAACTTTTCTGGGGATGAACTGCACTGAAACTATATCATTCTATTCTGTGTTCCACTTCAAACTCAGTACATAATTGGAAACCGAGGGGAAAAAGATTAAAGAGATTTTGTTCTCTCACTTTGTTGTCTGTATTACTTATGAGGAAGGATAATTAATCTGGAGAATACCATATCAGTATCACTCAGTCCTTCTCACAGTTAAAAAGATGAATGTGCAATCCTAAAGTTTGATTGTGTTTCACTGAAAATGTTGTTATGAATTGTTTCAAGGTTTCAATGAAGTTAATTTCTCCTTACATTAGAGAAATACAGAAGTTTTCATAATAAGTTATTCAGTCTTACCACAAAATGAGGAAATCCTCATGAGCCTATATAAAAGACTAATTTTCTGAATCAAGTTTATATTTGATTCTTAATAGTGAGAGGGTACTGCTATTGCAAAATAAAAAAATGTCACCTTAAAAAATATAGTTTTCAAGAATCTGCTTCCAAAACTGTCATACATACATGTTTTATATTCCTATACTTAAGTATCATCAGTCAAACCCAAATAATAGGCCCTGCTGGGACAGCCTTCATATGCCAAGCCTTTCCCTGTTCTATATAGAGAGCTTTATATATGTGGAGCTGTTCTATATATATTATATATGGAGCTTTTCCCTATTATTGTTCTCTCTCTCTCATGCTCACTATATATGTGTGTGTGTGTGTGTATAAACACACACATATATATATATACATATATAATATATATGCTAAATTCTTGATAACATTTTATAAAATGCTACATAGAATGAAGATTTATACAAAATAATAAAGGCTTTGTTCAGCATAATTCAAACCACAGACTGAGAATAGGACCAACCATATGTTTTTTTACAATAAAATTGAGGAAATCAACTAACCATAAAATATAAGGATAGATATATGCATATACATATATATTTATCTATATCCCTATACATACACATATATACATAACATAAAAATAATATAGAGAGTTTTGATATTCAGTCCCAATTCTTCCTCACTAAGGAAATTATAATCATTCTTTGCAAATATATGTCTTGCATTCTCTGGGTTTCTTCTTTATTTTATTCATGTTCAGCAAGTCTTTTCTATGGCATTCTTATCTCATTCTGTTCTGGGATAGACTTATACCCATTATAAAGCGTGCATCGTCATCTGCATCTCTGCACTGTGAATTATCAAATGCTCAAAATTCACTTTAGGTACAGTCTTTATAAATTAGTTTATGCAGACTTGCTCTTCCTTGCAATGTGATTAAGGCCAGCTTCATTTATTATCCATAATATGATGTATTTATTCATTCACTGTAAGAATTTTTGAGATCATCAATGTCCTAGGAACCATTCTTGGTATTGAAGATAGATCAGTGAACAAGAGAAATAATATTTATATCTGGTTGGAAAGATGGAGCATTAACAAGTAATTTCACATAGCAGTGCATTCTAGGAAGAAAATAAAATAATGTCCTACAATGACCAGATAAGGGAGAAATGAAAACGGTAATATCACAGCATTAGATAGTTTGAGGTCTGAAGATTGATTGAAAATGAAGATTGGATAATAATGACAGTAAAGAGCATTCTAGAGGGAAAAGCAAGTGCAAAGTCCTTGAGGTGGGAAAGTGAGAAGGACAGTGTATCTAGAATGTAGGGAATAAGTAGGAGAGTAAAGTTGAAGTCAGAGAGGTAGGGAGGGTACAGATCCTCTAGTGTCTTGTTGACTCTGCTAAAGAGTTCGTATTTGATTCTAGAAGTATTGAGAATAGTTTTAAGCAAGGCAATGACATGATCTATTTGTAAAATAAATATATTTTGCATATTTGTTATATTTGAAAAGACCATTGTACACTGAAGTAGTTAGGAGATTGTTGTAGTAGTTTAGGAGATAATTCAGAGATAGAGGGTGACTCAGAATATATTTGGAAGAAAAGTCATTAAAACATGGTGATTAACTGATCAGCAATCATAAACTAAGAAAGAAATTGAAGATAATTTTTTTTTCACCTGAGCAAATGAGTAGATAACAGTGCCACTTACTGAGATGATGAAGGCAGATGATTCAACTTACATTCCTGTCCTTAGCCAGGTAGCTTTCTATGACCAGATTTGTCTTCATCTTGCATATGATCCTTTTGCCATGATCTGTGTTCCTTATGTTAGATTGAAGAAAGTGCACATTTAAGTAATTAGAGTGAGAAGAAACATTTTTATTGGGGTTAGAAATTTTAAATATCTAAATAAAGAAAATTTATTCTCCATGGGGAAAAAAGAAACAGGAGTATCATTATTTGATGGAATCACAATTAAAAATCCTTCTCCAACCTACCCAGACTAGAGGAATTCAAAAGTTGCTTCTGTTTAAACATATAAGATGCTATATCAAATAAGCACTTCTTCATTGAAGTTTAAAGTCTTACTTTTTCAAATGATGCCATCCCATTTATTCAAATGTTGACAGCAAACAAAATGATCAAGTGTGAGATTATCTAAATTCAAGTCCTGGCACCACTATTCTAGCTGTTTGACCTTGGACAAGTTAATTCTGTTTCACTTTCATCAGCTGTAAAGGGTTATTTATCTCATATGGTTGTTTTGAAGGTTGAATGAGTACACACATGTGGAGGACTTAAAATTATTCATAGAGTAGGAACTCATCAAGCATTTTCTGCTATTATTGTTTTTATGTTATTTGTTTTGATATGTAACTGTAAATATATATGTGTTTGTATATATATATGTATATATACACATACGTATACATACACACACACACGCTAAGAATGGTGGGAATAGATAATCATTAAACAGTTAATCAGAGATTACAAATTCCACTGTAGGCAGTGGCAACTCACTCAGCCTTGGGTACTGATTCACAATGTAAGTTGTTGTTAACAGACTTTATTTCTTTAGAGTAAATTTTAGGTTCACAGCAAAATTGAGCGGAAAGTACAAAATGTAAATTTTCATCATCTTGTTTAAGGGGGGGGAAGTATCAGGTACAACTGTATAAGTTTAATGATAAAAATTGCTTAACGGGATTTACATTTATCTTCTCAAAGGTCCTGAGTAAACCTGGAGTTATGGTACCCATATCACATGAGTATTATGAGAATTTTATCTGGTGGTATATATAAAATGTTAATCTTGGTGCCTAGCACATAGAAAAAACTCATTAAATATTATGTTTTTGATAGTGTTATAATGGGAAATGCATAACACTGGAGGTAGGTTCACGTCATGGCTTTACTACTAATTATCTCCTGAAGAAATTTGATCATATTTCAAATGTTGCTTGGGGTGCAATTTTTTTTCTCTGCACAGTTGAGGATTTCTGGAGTAATAATATCATTTTATTACAGAAATAAGTTATACTTTACTGCCTACATTTTTGAAGTTTTATGGTGAACAATGAAACTAGGGAAGTTAAAAATAGGCAGAGAATTAGTTACTGAAAAATTGGATTTGTCTACATTCGATTTTTAAAAAAATGGCAGTTTATGATACACATCAGTAAACTAAAGCCTCTGAAAAGTCCTGCAGTAAAGAAACCTCTTTAAATTTGCCTAATGTGGCTTTCTACAACATGTTTGACTAAACTCTGTTTCAAATACCCTTGTTAACCCCCTGAGGCATTAATTACTACTTCAAGGAACAAAGTAAGGGAGATATGAATGTAGGTGGTACATTATTTGTATCAACTTTCTTATTCAGTGAAAACAATCAGCTCTTGAAAGAGAATGTCCATTAAGTCTACATACACTGAATAATTTGGCCAGTCTATGGGTGTTTGTGCACATGCCTCTGACTTTTTAAAAAAGATTTTGCAGGATAATTGGGTTTCATATAGACATTTTTACTTCATGGTTTTGTGGTTAAAAAAATTATTAAAAATTCTATGACACAATATAAAAGTCTATTTCATCTTCAGAATTACATATTCTTGAATTAACTTCCATTTGTGATGATT
This sequence comes from Hyperoodon ampullatus, assembly GCF_949752795.1. NCBI lineage: Eukaryota > Metazoa > Chordata > Mammalia > Artiodactyla > Ziphiidae > Hyperoodon > Hyperoodon ampullatus. The sequence continues at coordinate 127,516,113 of NC_136916.1, read as the reverse complement.
GAGGAAATCTCATGCTTTTATGTGAGGTCACAGTTCTGCTCAAATTTTGTCCAGCAGTTGAAATGTCTCACATTATGTTGTCTCACATGTATCTGCTAAATTAGATTAAGTCCCTGGAATAAGAATCTGTATATTCACATTATTTTATATGTACTTTCCGGCTCCTCTCTTAATGCCATTATAGGTAGAAGGGATTTCTCCATGGTGTTTTTAGCTGAAAATGTATGCCAAAAGAATGATAGGATCTCAGTCTAAATACATTTCTATTCTCACTTATATGAACAAAAGGCCTTACAAACTCCTGCTACTCTCTGTGTCCTTTTGAAGAAAGAAATGCTTTTTTTCTTTTTTTCTGGAGCTTGTGCTCTGCAACAAGAGAGGCTGTGACAGTGAGAGGCCCGCGCACCGTGATGAAGAGTGGCCCCCGCTCGCAGCAACTAGAGAAAGCCCTCGCACAGAAACGAAGACCCAAAAATAAATAAATAAATATTTAAAAAAAAAAATTTGCCCTCTCAGTCTTGATATCACTAATACATGCAACGTAGTATAAATAAATCACATTCTCAATAACGGATTTTGAAGGAAGACATTTTAGAAGCTCTAGTTTAAAGCTATTACCCTTATTTTATTTTTTGATGAACTAAGTAAATGAGGATACAAATTTTGAAGATAAATGATTATCATAGGGGTTGTTTGCAAGTCAGGACCCAAGTATTAATATAATTTCATTTCCTCAATATTTATTGAGGGGCTTCCCTGGTGGCGCAGTGGTTGAGAGTCCGCCTGCCGATTCAGGGGACACGGGTTCGTGCCCCGGTCTGGGAAGATCCCACATGCCGCGGAGCAGCTGGGCCCGTGAGCCATGGCCGCTGAGCCTGCGCGTCCGGAGCCTGTGCTCCGCAACGGGAGAGGCCACAACAGTGAGAGGCCCGCGTACCGCAAAAAAAAAAAAAAATTATTGAGTACCTACTGTGTACCAGAAGCTGTGCCAGACACTAGGATACAGGGATGAAGAGGAATGGCCTGTTCTTCCTGCTCTCAGGGAGCTGCCCTCATGGTCACGTGAGGAAGGCGTGTACTTCCTTCTGTAAACCAGTAATTATAGATATAATTGTCTTTTCAAAAGAAAAAAGGTAGGGTGTAAACAGAGCATAAGAACTTTTAGATCAAAAGTGTTTGAGGAGAAATTTTAATTCGGGTAATTATAAAGTGGTCACAACCACAATACAAAGTTTTTGTTTAAGACCATTTTGAAACTATTAGCCATAAGAACCTTAGAACCAGCAGAGTTGTCCTTCTGGGAAATAGAGGCCCCTCTTCATGCTACTTGGTTTCTTGGTCAGGACTGTCTTCTGGAAACACTAAGCACTGATTAAGAAAGCGAGTGACATTCCACCTGATTACATTTTTTGAAGAGATTATTCTTTGATTCCCCAAACTAAACTCATAGGAAAATAGAGAAGGCAAGAAAACTAAAATAATTTAGAATCACTTTGAAAAATGTTTATACCCTGTAAAATAATCAACATGTCTATTGCCAGTTTTAAAGTAAGTAGCTTGATATCTTAATGGAGATATTCCCTAAAGCTTTATAAAACCTAACTCAGGACTGAAGACACATTTGGAAAGCTCCTCACTAAAGGAAATTAGAAATTCTGGATTCAGGATGTCAGGGAACTGAAGTGCTGTGGGGCTGATGCTGCCATTTACATTGTTATTCCACGAAAATGGAATAAAGCTGTAGACTTCAATGGTAAGCACACTGAGAAAAATGAAATCATCTTTTTGTTATTCAAGGCAGACAGAGTATTCTCTGGTATTTAAGTATCTCATCTAGTTGTGCAGGAAACAAATTCATGTGCTAATTCAGGAATGTGTTGAAGCTTCACAGAGCATAGCCTGAGATACAGTCAATGAAACAATTATCAGGCATTGCTGAAGTTTTGCATGTGTTTGATAATCATGGTGGGCATACCTGAAATTAGCATACATATCCATAATTATTAGTTTCAAATTAATTTTGTACCATTACTAAATAAAGACAATGTAAGGCAAACATATTTCTTAAAAGAAACAGAATGCCCTTGGTATCTGAAGAGGAATCATGGCATAAAAAGCCATTTCACTGGCAAAAATCTAGTCCTTTAGTTAGGAGATTACTGTTAAGATCCTCTAGTTTAGGAAGTAATCATTGAAGAACAACCTATCAATTATCAAATAGATGACCTTTGTTATTCCTGCCAAGGACTCCATTTTTCTCTGATATTTTCAATTTTAACTAGAGTTCAGCTGTCACAATAGCACTCAGGTACAGACTGTCTTGAAACCGTTGCTTAAATACTGTCCAATAATTTGTCATTTGTAGATGTTTTATGCTATTGGAACTATCAGCATTGCCCTTTAATTTGTTTCAAAAACAGATTATGAACACTGCAATTTATAGAACTGGGATTATTTGTAGATCCATGAAACTCTGTCCTTTTTGAGTTCATAGCTTATCCATTGATTTTTCAGTTAGAAATTTAACATATGGTTTATAGCACAAAGGTATATGGGGAATGGATATATCACCATATATATGTTGAATGGGCTGATGCTATTTCAGCCTTCTAGTTCCTTTCCTCATGTCAGTTCTAACATAGTCCTTGAAAACGGCCTGATGTATAGAAGAGATATGCATTTTGTCTTTCCTGTTGTTGATGTTTGAAAAAAAGGATCAAATTTCTTTTTCATGCAAAACTTTAGCCAAATGTGGTTTCTTTTTTAACTTTGTGTTGTAGCCAACTGACTGGATACCTAGGAAAACGAATGGAGTAGAGAGAGAGGGACAGAAAAAAAAAAAAAAAAAAAAACCAGAAAACACATTATAGAAGTTATAATGTAAAAAGTTAGAAAATTTCAGACCTAATATTTGAATGAGGGAAACAAAACTCCACTCAATGTATTGAATAAATTATGTCTTTAATTTAAACTTCTTTTCCACTTGACCCTTGTTTTTCAGAATTCTTTTTTTTTTTTTGCGGTATGTGGGCCCCTCACTGTTGTGGCCTCTCCCATTGCGGAGCACAGGCTCCGGACGCGCAGGCTCAGCGGCCATGGCTCACGGGCCCAGCTGCTCCGCAGCATGTGGGATCTTCCTGGACCGGGGCACGAACCCATGTCCCCTGCATCGGCAGGTGGACTCTCAACCACTGCGCCACCAGGGAAGCCCCAGAATTCTTAATATGAACTTCAGAAGTATCCTGGCAGTTCTCTCATTCTTTGGGAGACATGTTGATTCACTTCATTTTACTTTTGTTTACCTGGAATCTGGAAGTGGGAAGTGGGGGTGGCTAGGAAACAAGAAAAGTCTGCGAGATTGGCCTTGCTAATCAAAACCAAAAGAAAACCCAGGGATCACCAGGAAGAAAGGTAACTAACTGGAAGGTCAGTGTAAATACTCAGACTTCCCTTTCACTCTATAGAGATTTTGCTCACAAATGAACTCAGATACTTAATTTATTGCTATAGTAGAGCGCTGAGAATGCTTTCCTGAAGGAGAGAGCAGAAAATTTATGAGTTTAGAGATAAAAATCAGAAAATGCAAGTCTGGCAAGTTAGTAAACAAAAGAGAGAGGGTGAATGTCTGTGCACATAGAGGACAAATTTTAGGTTTTAGGAAGAGATTAATATTCTGTTTAGTGACACTACAACTTCAGAGAACATTGTTAAAGTTGTTAAATACAAATATTTTTTATTACAGTCACCACACCTCCAAAATTATCAAGTACATGATTTCTTTTAACTTGGAAAAATGAATTTAAAAGTTGACACAATTGGCAATTTAACACCAAAACAAAAGGCACACTCTTAAATATTTGAAAAACGTAAAGACATTTAGGAAATATAATCTGGTTTTACAATGGAAGACTTGTCTCATTCTATTAAGACTTTGCTGTTAATAGTAAGTAAATGATTTTAGACATCATGAGAGATATTTCTCTTAAAATTTGGCATTTTTTCTCACAAATATAAATTAATATATATTTGATATACACTAGTAGTTCAATAATATATCAGGGGTACTTACAACTCTACTAATGCACCATTATATAAAGCAAATATTTTCTGTAATTGTCAGTAAAATATGACTGTACTACTTCTGTCCTGAAAAACAAGAAACCCAAGGAGTTTGCTGCCCCGTTGTGCTTTTGTTTTCTTATCGTTCAGCTTGACCAGATATTAAGGGGTAGAAGTTAATGAAATATGTGCTATTGTCCATCTTTTTCTGAAAACATGAACCATAGTGTTCAAAATTGTTTTGTTTGACTATCCATTAACCAGGGAAGGCAGACTTTTTCTCCACAGTTTGAAGTTCTGTTTTGTTTTGTTTCTGACTCTTTAACCTCATAAGTCACAGCTTTTAATTTCTTCATACTTTTTGAATAACAGAATTTTAAAATGTAAATATTACAGAGGGGCAGACCCAGAATGAAGTTCTCCAGATCTATTACAATGCATCAAACTGACACAGAAGGTGTTACTGAACCTGGACTTGGGTCCACTCGCCTGCACATAGGAAAGCCAATCTCCTCACACCAGGCTGTGGTGAAGAAAAGTACAGGGTTTACTGCAGGGCACCAAGCAAGGAGAATGGGCAGCTCATGCTCAAAAGAACTGAACTCCCCGATGGCTTTCACGGAAAGGATTTTAAAGGCAGTGTGAGGGAGGGAGCTACAGGGTGCCTGATCAGCTTGTGCTCAGTTCTCAGATTCATTGGCATCAAGGTGAACTTTCAAGCATCATTAAGCTTCTGGTTTCAACTGGTCTGGGTTTTATGTGCTTGTGGTCAGCAGTTTTAATCTGATAGGGATCTGCTTCCTGTAAAAACGATTTAGAAATATGTGTCAAATCTTTATCTATACCCTTCAGGGAACTGGGAGTTCAGTGACCCTACTATGTGGCTGATTTATAGTATAAATTGTTAACAGTTTCCCAACCCAACAGCTATTCTTTGTTTCTCTATCTTCACATTTCCTCATCATTAACTCTTGAGCCAGCCTTTTGAGACTTGGGGGAGGCCTAGGAGACTAAAGCAAAAGCCTTTTATTTCAAAAGACAGGGACACAGGAGCTTGTATACAGTTTCAAAGATAGATGCTCAGATTTGTTAAGTAACAAAATTTCAACCAAGTAAATTTGAAGATATGATTGGCTTTATTGAGCAAGTCATGAATGGGGCAACAACCTATCTAGCAAGTAGAGAGGAGCTCCAAGGAGCTGTACAACATGGAAGGCTTTTATAGGCAAAAGGGGAAAAGAGCAGATTTTTTTAGGTTTAGGCAATCTATGTAGCAGATTACCTCATTTGTGCTGACCAGAAATTTTTAGACTGACTGGTTAAGACTGTATTCCTGGGGAAGGTTGTAATTGAAATTAGGTTGGGTATTAAGTCTTAAGTTGCTTATGTAGGGCTTAGCACAGGTGATTCCATTTTGGATCTGTCCTTTCTTTTTTTAATAGATTGCATTAGGGGTTATTGAATGTCCATGTAAAATGTAACATTTTGCTATAATGTGAGTTCTCTCTAGGAAAAACATAGGGGCTCTCTTCCTATCTTGGTCTCCACTCTGCAGTCTATTTGCTTTACCACACTTCTTGGTTAGTTTTATTTTTTTAGTGGCTGTTTTCCTTGCACATAAGTGGATGTAAAACAACAGTAATCAAAATGGTCTCCAGAGAACATGCACCATACATGTTTTTTCTTCCTCATGGAAGAAATATAGCTTGTGCTATCATGGCTATAAAATATATATGTATATGTTTACATATATACAGACTTTGCTTTTATATCTAAGGAAAATAGAAGTCCTTATAAAATTAGTGCCTGATATTAAAAATAAGGGCCTTTTCATTTCTCAAAATCTGTAGTACTTATGGCTTCATGAAGAAAGAATTACAATGAAAATAGGATTCTTAAAATGGTCAGAGACTTGCATACAACTGAGCCCATCTGGCCAAATGTTTACCTTCTCGTCTGCTTTAAATTTTAGGGCCTGTGTTTTACAGCACCAAGAAGAAAATGCCTACATATATTTGGATGACTCCTTTCTGATTTCCTTCTTTCCTATCTCCTCTCCTCCCCTGCTTTTTTCTTACTTTTACTATCCTTAAGGTTAATTTAAAAATCTAAATCACCCTTCATATTAATTCATTGTGTAATTTTTCCCAAATGTAGAATTTATTGGAATCACAATAGATACTGTCATGCTTAAAATAATGTAGAATACTAGGACCTTTCTTAGACCCATTCTGTTTCTTTCCTTTACATTTGAACTCTTTATCATCCATCTTTATCTGGTTACATGGCCATGTTACTTTACCAGATTTATTTCTGAAAAGATTCATTTGAATTGATGCCTTGTCAATTATCAAACTTGAATTGCTCATGTGACTTTCAATTTAAAATAATTATTCTGAAAGTAATTTTTTTTAATTGGCTATAAATTGTTACTATATATGTTACAAACAAGTATATGCATATATATGGGCAGGGTTTGGATTACTTGATCATATATCCAGTATCTGTTTTGTTCTTTCTTCCATTCAAACCCCACTCATATAATTTGCCCAGTAATCTTTCTTATATTCAGAGCCCATCACCCTTTTAATAATTTTTTATTTCTAGTGTTTATTCACTTATGTCTTATTACCTTTGTATAACTTTGGATTATCCTTCTTCACATATGAATGCTCCATGTATAGCCTTAAAAATGTCTCAGCTTTTAGTAAGTATGCCTAACCCCAGAAAAAGGTCCTCCTTGTCCCTCTAAAATGATCCTTACAGAAAAATATTTCTTATCCCTTATTCAATTATCAAACCAATTCTATAACTATCAATTTAAATTTGAATATTCAGTGCATTTTACTGAATAATAGTCTTAATCTTTCTTGTATATATTGAGAGATATGGTATATTTTATTTATATGATTTTTAAAAAATTAACTAAATTTACTTGATGCTAAAATTATACTAAGCATATAGAAATGAGCAGTGAACCTGTGTAAGGAATATGTCAGGAAGGGTCTTGACTGATAGGAATAAGAATAAAAGAGTCCTAAGTCCCGTTAATCAAATTCATTCTTCTGTGCTCAGGTATGTTATTTAAAAGAAGATTACTTTAAGAAATATTTTATACATTTTTTCTTATGATTACTAGAAACATGTTTAAGGATCTTGCCTATCCTTCTTTCTTTGAGGCATGGCCTTTGACTTCTTATTTGGTCTTTCAATATCTAAATTCTTCATAGGACCAAGAGAAAGCCCCCTTTTGCTAAATTATTCTCTCTTGTGAGCAATATTGATAACATAAGGGCAGTGTATTTATTTACCTGTACCTTTGCATTTAATACCACTTAAGCCAGGAATCCTCTTTCCCTTGCTGATATCCCTTTATCAATCCCAATAGTTTTTCTTAACATCTAAGTATCAGCATAAAAACCAATTCCAACACTGGCAGATGAAGAACTGATGTACCTATATATAAGTGAATGACTTGCTCAAAGTGGCACTTCTTAAAAATAAACTGGAACTATTTACCTATGTGTCTAAATCCCTCCTTAATTTAATTTTCCTTTAACATCTCTTTAATCCTTCTTTAATCTACAATCTCTCTATAGGGCAGGAACTGAATATTATTCCAGTTTCTGTCCCCAGAATTCATAGAGCACTTCGATTATAGTAGTGTAATGTTTTTTGGACAAATAAACCCTCCCCAATGAGCTGATTTCCTTGACAGCATTTCAGATCTAATATTCTTCCTATTCTCTCAGACCTAGGTTCTGTTCCTTCATACCAGTTAGATATAATGCTTGGAAAGTGAGGTAAGAAAGCAAATTGCAGTAAGATGTTAATAAGTGATATCTGCATATGTTTTTCTTACTAAAGCCATGTTTGTTTTACTTTTAATGAGTCAGAAGCTGGGTTATGTAATCACAAGGGAGTAAATCTCTACTGGTGAAATTTTAGGTAGTCTGATAAACTGGCTATGAAGATATTTTGACTAAATGAACCTTTCAACCTGGAAATCCTCTTATTTCCTTCAAATTCCACCATGGTGGTGACTGCTTACTTTATTTGTGCACAGTACTTTTGGGACTTTACAATTTGTGAAGGAAAGTCCATTTTGTACAATGCCTTGAGTGTATTCTGTTAAGATTTATACAGTAATTCTTATGGGGTTAGCAGGATTGGCACATTTGCAATGAAAGAAGAGCCTTTCTATATTAGAATAAAAATGGAAAATAAATCTTGAAGAATAAAATACTTTAATTTACTCTGTTGAGTATGAATATATGTATAAATGTTGATACCTAAATTCTATATAATATGTATATAGAACACATTTTCAACAAGGTAGAATGCCTAAAATTGGTTAAATTATCTTATGTATGAGGGTGTTTGCTCTCCATGATTATAAGGCAATGATAGATCTTTGAGTTTGTTACTCAGAAAACAACTCTATTGATTAATCCAGGCTTCTTCTTCATTTGTTAACAACCAAAATCATCCACTTAAAGAGTTATTGGTGTGGAGATTGCTCTGCTCTTGGATCCACTTGGGTTTATTAAATAAAGACTTTTCAAAATAGGTTTCATCATGTCAGAATAGTGACATTAGTTCATTAGTTTTAAAGGGAATGAGTAAACTAAACAAGTGACCCTAATAAAAATACCCAAATTTATAGGTAAATATATACAAACATTTACATTTTAACTAAAGATTCTCTGAACAAAAATGGATTCTTCTTTTATGTTTTTTTATTTGTCATAGAATTAAATTTGAATCTTTACAATGTTAGTAAAAATGACGATTGCATTAATCTTAATTATTGCTCTTTTGACTTGCTTTCATCTCTTTTTCAATATCTGTTTTGTTGCCTCTAAATTTTTGTTGGGCTCTTGGTTACATGGTATGAACTTAAATCAGGACAGAACTTCGTAAATCTTAATAATGGTCAAATGTTCAACATAGTAGTGATATATACAATGAAATATGAATCAAAGAAAGTAATTTTGAAAACCCCAAGCTACGCAGTTTTTATATCCACAGGTACAGTGTGCGTTAGCATTTTTATAGAGCTCTAGCAATGCTTTTGTTTATTATTTACTTGAATTAATGAATCAACAAGTGTTTAATCTAGATCTATTTATTTCCATTTTCTTATGTCTGTGTGTATATATATATAAAGAAATTTATTTCTAAGCACTGATTTGTAATTTAGCAAAGAGTATTAATTCTTGCCATTAGTAACTAACATTTATTAAACACGTTGGTATATACTAGGGATTTTTAAGGAATTATATAATTTAATTCTAAAAACTAATCTAAAAACTAATCTATGAAAACCAGTGAAGTGTGCATTTTATCATTCTCATACTATGTTGAGGGTACTTAGTCTTAGAAACGATGCTATATGGCCAAGCACACAAAACTTGTAACGGATGCTGTTTGTTTCTAGTCAGTGGTCTTGACTACCATGTATATGGAGCTTACGGAAGTGAAGTAATTTGATTAAGGATAAGGAGATTAATAGTACCCAAGGTCTGTAACTCCATGGCATGCAAAGTCTTTCCACACTACCTTATTCCACTGAAATTTCACACTTCTCTTCATTCCTGTAGGAAAATTTATCATTTTCTTTTGGCCTTAAGACATGCTGCTTATCATTTTATAAATGTCATCTTCTGAATAGACTTTCAAGTCCTAGAGAGCATGCATCTATTCCTTTTCTCTCCTTCCTTGGAACTTAAAAAAGTCTGTGACATAGCACTGTGTATTGTGGGTGACATTGATGACAGAACTAAATCTTCCCTTCTCTCTATTCCCAACACATATCTAAACTTGCCATTGTCACAACTGTTTCACTAACTCTCCACTCTATTCTCTTGCTTGCTTAATGTCCTTTTGAAACTTTTGTTTCTTTGCATATAGAACAGGGCATTTTGGTTTATTATTGCTTGTGATGAATAGATCATCAAGCAGGCTGGCCAATCTGTTACCTTGTGTTTGTGTTTTCCTTGTAAGTGATTTACTCCCTCCAATTATTTTGTAGACATTTTGTAATCCTTCTCTCATAGAATCATTGAGGACATAGGCAATGCCTTTAGTTATTTTTTCATTTCCCTTTTTCATGTAGCTTCCATTGTTACCACTACCCTTCCCCTTAGAAGCAGAAATGAAGTCTTTTCCATCCTTAGACACTCAGTCATTTAATGCAATACATAAAACAAAGTAAGGGCTTAATAAACATTTTATGAGCTTAATTTTGTTAAAGGACATGCTCACAACCTCAAAAATTAGGCAGGCACAGGTTCTAGCCTGGGTGCCATGAATTTAAGAATGTGCTTTTCTTGATGTCTGATGTTCACTTCCAGTCAGATATTTTGCAGTCTAGTGAAAACTTTTGCCATTGGATAGATGTTTAATATTGATAGGCCATGTTTAATATCAGCCTGAAACACTGAAATATAGTTCAAATGCTCAATCAGCCTCATAGAATACTATTATTCACATGAAATAAAAAGGTTTTGATACTATACAATTTTCTGGACTAACAAACGGTTTTGAAGAAAATCAAATGAAATTTTGATAAGATGTTGATAGTTTTAAAAAGCACATTAATGAATCTCTGAGAAAGTCCATTATTTGTAATATATTCAGCTTTCAAAGACCACATGTCTTGTGATAAAAGATGAGGTTGGTTTGCAAACTGGCTTCCATATTCAGAGGGTAAGGATAGACTGAAGGAAGAGGCAGAGCACTCCAGATTGGTAGGTTGCAGGTTTAATGAGCAAGGAAACTGACTTACAAGCTTGTCTTTGGCAGCCACAAGACCGGTAGATATCCACACCTGTCCTCCATAATCTTAAAAGTTTATATAGAGGCTTTAATGGGTTTAGTCACTGTACACAGCCTAGATGGTCTCAGCAGCACATTACTCTCTCAAGGCTGTGTCCTTGCAACAGCTCCCACTGTGGGAACAATAGTCAGAGTGTGCATTCCAAGGGCAGGGGAGGGGCTGAGGAGCCTCCGATTTCTGGTCCAGTTCACACGTCAACCAGTGGTCAAGTCCTTTTGATTACCTACTCTAACAGATGAATGCAAAACTGTTTATCTCAAAAGGCCTTTTCCCCAAAGCTCACCTTGAAATTGTATGAGCAACGTGTGATTTGGTTTGTGTGTGTACATCAGTAGTACCTGTAAACCTCAGGGCCTCTTTCCCAGGGAAATTCAGGAGTCTGGAATTGGCGACAGCCTAGAGGACCATTTTCATTCCAGCCTGTCTCTTTCTCAGCAAATCTACTGTCAAAATAATTTATTTTACTGCATTAGACATTATCAGCCATCTACAACATTTTAAAAGTATTTTTGCCACTTGAAATATTTTCATTTCTGTTTTGTTTTTCTTCTAAGTAATTGTCTGTAGAACGTCCTGTCTCATGCTTTTCACTGCCTCACATTATTCATCCTTCTTTCCCATGGAGACTCATAGACACTTTATATCAAACAAACTGAAAACAGTTGTGAGCACTTTGATGGTTGCATTTTCCTTCTTCCTTCCAGAAAATATTACCAAACAAAATGGGAACTGGACTGCATTGGGACTTTAGGTAAGCTTCTTAACTTAGCTTTGAGTTTCTATAATCTGTAAAATGATAATATCCCTAATAAGAGTACCTACTTCTTAGGGTCATTGTGAGGAGAAGTTAATACATGTAACAGTGCCTGGTACATAGCACTGTATAGGCAACCTATAAGTAGAATGCATGAATTTGACAAACCAATAGAGCAGATGGCTGTGATCTTCCTGCTTTCCACATAGATTACTGCTGACGTTTTTCTTACCTAATCCTTCATGAGCCTGCTACCAATTAACATTTTTCATTTCCTCATGCGTTAGTTTCCTATCTTCTGGCCTTATATGAGTTTTTCAGTTTAAGTTTTTTTTTTTTTTTTAATTTCCCAATACTGACTGTTAAGGTTCCAGAGATGTAATGAAATTTAAGTGATGGAGATCAAAAGTTTGGATAAAATTGTACTTAATCATTTTAAGGCATATGAGGTTTGACTACAATCTCCCTACCTGGACTTAGAAGAAAATGGCCTTAATTCCAAAACATTCTAGAATGTTCCAATCCAACCACACAAACCACTCTTATGCATGCCATAGTTTCCTTTTTCCCAACAGCATTGTATTCTGTAGTGCACTTTCAAGGCTTGCAGGTATATTTAAATTTTTCTGTCTAATTGTGAACTCCTCCCTCATGGGGGGAAGAAAGAAACGTCTATGTATTTCTATCATAATTATATGGAGATTAATTAATATTATCTTTCTCTTTGCAACTCACAAATGTCCCTTTTCTGATTACTCCCACTCCCAGAAGAGATTCATCTTTCCTCCCACATAAACTGTGATCAAATATCTCTTGTGCAAATGATTATAGTTGGTACATCATTTGTTGTCTGAAATCGCTTCTTATAAGGTTGTTACAAAGATAAACGTTAAAAAGAGTGAAGAAGTGAACCTCAAATATATAAAAACAAAAGGAAAACTGGTAAATTCCAGTATCAAATTAGTACAATAGAATTGAAAGAGAAGGACAAATAATCTCTTGGTTTCTTTGAATGACCTTTAACACTTCTGCTCATAGAATTTGCGAAGACTGGAAAGTAGTGATAACTTTCTCACCATTTTTCTTTCTTTTTTTAAATCTTTCATTTTCCTCTTAAGTAAGCTATAGCAAACCAAGGCTTACTCTGGATTAATTATACTTCTCTGGGTACTAAATTGTTAAAGCTGTTAGTGCTGGAGATTAATTTATAGGTACATCTTCTAACCAGTGGTTAGAGTGCAAAATGGTCCTTGCTCACATCCTGACAAGTTTCCTGTTTGAAGACAGCAAATATTAGTTAGCTTTTGTTCTTGTTAGAATATGGGCAGGGCAGAAAAAAAAAGGTAGTTTATTAAACAGAATCAAGCTCATAGTCTGTAATGACTATGCTGCTTATTATTGACCAGAAATCAGTTGTTACATGTACTTCATGGCTTTGAAAGTTTTTTGCAGCTTCCTCCTCAGTGATATGTAAATATTCTGCCACTGCCAACTTTTATTGGATTGTTCTAGGCTTTTTCTTTAGAATGCTCCAATCCAAGGATGGAAAAACAGTGAATTAAAATCCAGGAAACAATATTCCATTTGGACTGTCTTTCTACTGGTGATTATACTATTCCTGAGGTTTTTCTTTTTACTGAAAAACAAATTAAAATAATATGAATTTGATTTTCACATCCAGGTGTCATCTAAGTTGTTTGAAATGATATATAACTTCTGAGAGAAGTGGCCTGGAGTACTTCTGGTATGTCATAAAAGATAACTCTTCTTAGAAACCTGGATTGTACCTGCAGTACAGGTTAGAAATAGGGCTGGCAGCATGTAGCTTGTTATTAGGCTCACCTGAAAATATGCAGTTGCCTTTCTAAGGGTCCAGCTTGAAGTCTAGCAGGAGAGAAAGAGTAAACAGCTCATTTCAGATCAGTGTAGTGTGATAAGTGCTATGAAAATAGCATGAAGTGTTATGATAATTAAGTAAAGCTATCTAGGTGTGTCACAGAAACTTCCTAGAAAAAGAACCCCTTAACTGTTATATGTAAATTAAAAAAAAATATTTCCAGAAAAGGATCCCTTCTCATCATCTTTATTTTCACTACCTTAATTTAATCCATTACAGTTGTTTGTGTGGATAAATGAACAAATTGTGGACCTCTGAACAAATTTCTTGGCTCCTGTTCCTGCTCCCCTAACAGCCTGTTCCAAATACAGCAGCGAGATTGGTCTAGAAACTTTTAAATTAGATCATATCACTCATCCACTCAAAACCTTTCAGTGGACTTCTATTTTGCTCAGAGTACAAGCTCAAGTTTCCAAGGGCTGAGATGGCAAATGTTCTGACCTCGTCTCCACCTACCCTGTCCAGCCCCAACTCACTCCACTCCAGCTACACAAGCGTCCTTGCTGTTCCTCAGAGACACCAGGTCTGCATTAGAGTCTTTCCACCAGCAGGTACCTCTGTCAGAAGAGACTTCTCTCATTATGTCAACTTGGCCAACATTCTTACCTCCTTTGTTCAAATCTCACCTTCTTGATGAGGACCAACCTGGCCACCTATTTAATGCTCCATCTGTCCAGTCTCCTCATACAAGCATTCCTGATTTCTCTGATCTTGCACTAATTTTAATTTTTCCTAGACCATTTAATACCTTCTAATAGATTATCTAATTTACTTATTTATTATGCATTTTGTATTAGCTTTCTATTGTTGTCAGGGCAAATTACCACAGACGTAGCGGCTTGCTTCATACAAGACAAATTTATTATCTCACCATTTTGTATGTCAAAAGTCCAGACTGGCTTGCTGGTTTCTCTGCTCTGGATTTCATAAGGCTGAAATCATCACCTGGGCTTTTCTCAGGAGGCTTTGGGAAGAATAGACTTCCAAGCTCATTCAGGGTCTTGGCACAATTCAGTTCCATGTGCTGATGGAACTGAGGTCTCATTGACCTTGCTGGCTGTCAACTGGGGCCACCCTTAGATCCTAGAATCCTTTCTCCAGTTCTTACATGTGGTTCCCTACGTCTCAGAGCCAGCAATTGCTCATAAAATACTTCTAAGATGTGGAATATCTCTGACTTCCCTTTCTGCGTCATCTCTCTTCCATTTACAACCAGAAACAGTTCTTTTTTACAGGCTTATTTAATTAGATGGGTTCTCCACATAAATCAAGATAAACTCCCTATTATAAGGCCCACAACCCTAATTTTATCTGCAAAGTTCTTTTTGCTATGTAGAGTAACTTATTTGCAGGTTCTAGGGATTAGGGTATGGACATCTCTGAGGAGCCATTGTTCTGCCTCACACATGTTGTTTGTTGTCTGTCTCTCCATACTAGAATTAAGCAAAAACTCATGCAGATAAGAATCCCCATCTATTTTGTTTACTGGTGCATTCAAAATGCCTAGAAGGAGGCCTTTCTGCTCATACCTGCTCAGTAAATATTATTGAATGCATGCTCTCATTTTCACCATGATACTAATTGTGCAATTGATTAGTGGTGAATCAGATTAATGGTGAAAAGGAAATTTTAATTAGCATACAGAGAATCTAACCCTACTTTGTATACATATTTTAAGTTAGAATCTGAGAATCTAACCCTACTTTGTATACATATTTTAAGTTAGAATCTGATTACATAAATGCATCCCCATAACTTTTTCTAAGAATATACAATATATGAAAATCTACTAAAAGCCAAAGGACCAGCTGTAAACCATATTTTTAGGGGTGAAAACTGCTTTTGGGGGATAACATTTAAAGATTTCATGGTAATCTATGAAGAACTCACAAAAATTCCAGTTGAAGAAAAAGGCAACACATATGAATAAACAATCACAGAATAAACACAGCCTGTTTTGTTAATGTTCATTAAGTGCAAAGAATAGACAGAAATGAAGAAGAAACACCCCAGTTATTATGAGAAATATTTCATAGCTACATCTTATCTATTCTCTTTGATGCATGGAAGAAGAGAAAATATAAATGTAACTGGACATGAAGACTAGAATATGTCATGTTTTCTCTTTGTTCCAAATTTTCCCAGATAAATTCTGCTCCTCAGACTTTTATTTTTTTGTTTCCATACTTACTGCTCTTTTAGTGGTCACCTAATAAGCCATCCTTAATCGGTACCACAATTAATTACACAGTTACCATATTGTCAATTATTTGCCCCGTATTTGCCTTTGTAATTTCAAAATTTTGTATTGTCTTCATTGCTTTGTTCTTTTAAAAGATGCAACAATTAACTACTTAATTTATATATGACTTTCTGATTATTTCCCAAGAACAAATGTCTGACTTAACAGTGTAAAATGTATTAGGTTTATTGAAAATTATTTTCATATTTCTCCATAATGAATCACTAACTTGCAATGTGAGAATATAACTTTTTTATATACGTTAATTCTCACAATGAGGATCAACTCAATGAATTTCAGTTTCTATGGACCATTACCCAGGCTTGCAAATTTATACCTTATAGAAAAATGTTAGTTGTACATTTTGAAGTTTCAAGTTCTTAATTGTTTCTCTTTTATTCAAACATTGACTCTACAGGTGCTATTAATAATGCTGAGTCATGCATGAACATAGATAACTTTTTGGAAAGATTCTTCATGGAGTTAAATCTGTTGATTGAATTATGTGATTGCTTCATATGTCATTTATACTCTAGCAATTCGAGCACTTTAAATCTCCCTCTTATTGTCTTCACGCTCCAAGTGCTTGGAAGTTTATGCAAAATTATGTTCTAAATGTAAAGTTATGTTCTAAATATTCTAAAAATAGAATTTGTAACTGTCAAAGTGATTTTGCCGTTCATAATTCAAGAAAAGGTGTTTGGAAAAGACTCTGAGATTGGACAAACTGTTGCACCTTCAAAGTCAAGTGTGTAGCTTTGTTTGGGGATTGAGAGTTTCATTTTTCCACTGGTGAGGATAGTAATACTGCTTAACATTACTACTCCCCTTATCTTTGAAAAACATGCAAAGCATAAAAGACATGTCAGGAAAGGGAAATAAATGATTAACTCTCAGACATTTTTTAAAAAACAGCATGTAACCATCTTTTTTATGGCTTAAGACTTTGTGGAATTTATAGATAAGATGGACTATTACACTCTAGCAGTAATGCATCAGAGTTCATATTCATCAGGAGAGAGCCAAGTGGAAAACACAAGATGAGGCTATGAATTAAATTTTATTTAGGAATTCAGTTAAGAACTGTAAGATGAAGGACACATTACATTTCCTTGATTTAAAAGGCAGTTTAATTAATTACTTTGTATTTTGATAAAGCTGCATCGAGGTACACTTGTTATTAATCATTTTTATATAAATATAAGAATACATGTATGTATCAGAGAATAAATATATAAGAAAAATGTTTTGTGAGATATTGCTTAGAAAGCACTGATTAATTAATGATCGCTATAAACATCATTCATTGCTTCAGATTCCAAAATTAGGAATAATGTGTACAGAAACTGGGCTGCAGTTTTTTTCATTATTGCTGTCTTGGGTAAAGGCTTTATTATACAAACAGATAATCTAAGACTCATTTTGGAGTAAAATAAAGTTTGCTTAAAATCCTTAAAAGATACATGTCATAATCATTTTCAGAAAAATGTATAAGAAAGTTAAATAAGCCAACAATCCCATAATAGCTTAAAAAGGTGCTTGCTCTTTTGAAAAGTTGCATCTCGATTGCCAAATAAAGTTGGAAAGTAATCATTTTATTTGGATCTGCATAGAGAATGAATGAGTGGTTGCTGTCGGGGGTGGTGTTCATAGTGGTAGAGATGGTTGAGAAAAAGCAGAAAGTACTGTTAGCAAATGTATAGTGGTCCACGTGATAGAGAGCAAGGAGCTGAGCTAAGGCGTTGGCAGTGGAAATGGAGAGGGCAGATTGGAAATTCGAGAGATTCGTTGGTCGAACGGGTAGTCCCTGGTGTTCAGTTCATTGCAGTTGCGAAAGGGAGAGGGAAAACTCCGGGAAGACTGCAATATTGACCATGAATGTGATCAGCTAACATTCTTCTAGACAGCAGAGAAAAGAGAGTTTGCAAAAGAGACTGATAAGGAATGCCCAGAGGGGAAAGGTGAAGAGAGTGGTTTCCCGGTTCTGTAACAGCAAATGAAAAAGAGCTTTAGGGAGGAGGAAGCCGGTGTTAAATGAAGCAGAGATACCAACTTGGATAAGAAATGAAAATGCCCAGTTGAATTTGCAGTTAGGGCGTCTTTGGACTTAGAAAGAGTGCTTTTGTAGAACTGAGAAGGATGGAACGAAGTTGAATGTGTTGGAGATGGAGGATGGTGACTGGAGATGAATCTCAAAAAGCTAAGAAGGGAGCGTAGCATAGTAGCTGGGGAGAGACAGTGTTGAGAGAACAGCTGTTGTTTTTAACCTGAGAAAAAGTTCAAGAAGGATTTTATGTTGAGGGAGAAAAAGCAGGTCAAGAGGGAAAAGTTATATAGGGAAAGGAGTTAAGTAATGGTGCCCAATAGCTAACGAGATGAAAAGGTGAAGAATGTTCACCCACAGGAATAGAAATTATTTGTTAATGAGACAGAAGAGAATTTTAAAATTAGCTATCATTCTTAATGGACACTTTTGAAATGTTATTTGTATTCCAATCTATTAATTTGTAATTTCCCTATGACACACTGTTTTTAAGAAACATGAAATGTGTGCACATAATATTTTGTGAACTATGTAATGTTATACAAATGCAAAATACTATTGCTGAAGTAAAACAATCCATATTCCTTCTTATCCTTCTGTTTGTTCTTCCTTTTTTCACATTCTCCTCTGCCACTTCCTGTTCCCATATTGTTCCAGCAACATTACAGAATAAACATGCTTTGTAGGCTAGAAAGAGAACTTCTGTATCATTTATAGAATTGTATTGGAGGGATAATGTACTCCTTGGTGAGATGGAAATGTGGCACCCGAGGACAGGTTTACTCCTCTGTTTGTAGCAAATAAAAAGGGTCTGTTAAGGTAGCATTTTTTTTTTTTTTTTTTTTTTTGTCTGTAGGGTTTTTGTTCTAGCATAAATCAGTCATTTATTTTTGAGTTTGTGAAAACCTAAATCAGATTTGTGGAAATATAGTGACAACAATACCCTTAGTTTGGATTTAACTTTCTTCTATCCTTCCAAATATACTGGAAGCTACTTGAAGTCTGGAACTCTCTTTAATGCCTTTTAAAGATGCGTTGACTACCTATGGCAGATCTATGAACATGGGCACAGAAGTAAAATGTTATTTGCTAAATGAGAAACAAACTATGAAAAAGTCTTAAGTACTTCTCCTAGCCCGTATGAAATAGACATGATAAACTCTACCTGTTTGTGATAACTTTGGACCACAAAATGGAATTTGATGGCCACTGATTTTTCATACCTTTAGGCCATGTCCTAAAGTCAGGTCTTCACTTGTTATGAGGTATTCGAATTTTGCTTACTTACTGTCTCTCACCTGTCACTCCTTGGAGATCTACTGCATTAGGTTGGCTTCACAATAAAGGAACTTTACCTCTCAGCAGACATCATAATTTATCACTTAATTAAATCAGTGAAAGATATGCAAGCAGTGGCCCAGCCAGACCTGACGTTGGCTGTCACGGGTTTCCAGAAAAAGGGGTGTCAGGTGATTGTGCTGGAGATGTGGCTAGGGAAGACTTCAGAGTGAATTGATCTGATTGAGTGCATAGCGCTGGCCACATAACAGCTGGGGGTTATGGCCTGGCCTGTCATGTGCTGCTGGGTTGCCTGGTACCAAACATGATCAGGACCCAAATTCACAGCTTGATTACATCTGATCATTCAATGTTGACATGTAAACATAGCCAAATTGTATAGGAATTTATTGGTAAAAATTCAAGCATGTTGGTGACTAACCTAATGCTAAGGTTAGTCAGACCAGTTGTACATAATTATTAGGCTGCATTAGTGCTTTTCTCTGGCAAGCAGAAGAAAACTTACTTTGCTCTCTCCCTCCTTTTAACTCCCATACATCTTATGGCTCTGAATCTTATCTTACAGCACCCTAAGCTTTCAATGTCTGTTTTAATTATACATCTTTGCATCATCTTCCATTCCCCCTTTTACTGTTTCAAGGGCTAGAGTTCCATTCTGTCTTTTTATCCAGTAGTGCCTACTGGAATAAATGGATATAAGAATTAATGATTAACTAAATACATGAAACAAAAAATGAACAGTTCTTTTGTAATTGTATTCAGTACTTCATTTATTTAATACGTTTTTATTGAGGTTCTACTATTAGGCAAGGAAAACACCTAGAACAGTACTGGAAACATGGAGGGAAAAATATTGCCATCCTTGCCATCCACGATTTTAAAACTGTTGTGTTGTTTTCCTTCCAATGTTTTGTTCATTGTAGGTGTTACCAATATAATTTCTACAAAGTGCTTCATATTATCATTGGCTAAATGTCACTGGTAGATTTTCAGTCAGAGCCAGATATAAATGTACAAATATAGGGAGATAGGAAATCCAAAAGACTATTCTGCATAAAGGACAAGTGGAGAAAGATAAGTTCCAGAAAATATTTTTAAAAAATGATAGTCATGACAAGAAGAGAACATTGAGTAGTTGAGTATAAAGTTGGGTGAGTTTGCAGGAGAATTCACATTAAATGATATATCTCTGGTATCTTGGGACCGCAAGCTATGTTGGAAAATAAAGATTTTAACATTAAATTGTGAAGGAAACAGAAACAAAATATAGTATAGGAATATGAGTGTTTCAAAAGATTTTTTCATGATAAGCATGCATTTCAACTGTTCTAGACTTTGATTTTTTTTCTGTGTATGATTGGTCTTTCAACAAGATTATTTTTACCAGAACACTATGCATCTGAACTGGCAAAACACTGTCAGGAAAAAAAGGAAGTAAATTGGAGATACATGCTATTCTTGTGCCATGGGTCAGCATTTTAGGTGTCGCTGCTTAATTATATATTCTCAGTACTACAGTAAGAGACTTGGCTGATGACCAGGCCCACCTCTTTACAGATGCCTTCTTTGACCACATCAGCTGACCCATGGTGATTTTCCTTTCCTCTGAAATCCTAAAGCTTGTTATATATTTAAAAAATTTATTTTATTTATTTATTTTTGGCTGTGTTGGGTCTTCGTTGCTACATGCGGGCTTTCTCTAGTTGCAGTGAGTGGGGGCTACTCTTCAGTGCGGTTCGTGGGCTTCTCATTGCGGTGGCTTCTCTTGTTGCAGAGCATGGGCTCTAGGCGCATGGGCTTCAGTAGCTGTGGCTCGCAGGCTCTAGAGCACAGGCTCAGTAGTTGTGGCACACGGGCTTAGTTGCTCTGCAACTAAGGATGCTCCGTGAGATCTTCCCGGATCAGGGCTCGAACCCATGTCCCCTGCATTGGCAGGTGGATTCTGAACCACTGTGCCACCAGGGTGGCCCAAGCTTGCTATTTTTATATCCCAGATTTGACAGTTACCATATATTGTTATGTAGCATTGTTTTCCTTTTAAATCAGAGTTTTTTGTTTCCTGAACTTTTTATAAACTCTTCGTGGAAGTAAAGAAACAGTTATTGAACATCCTGTCTTTGCTGGGCATTTCTCTATATGTTACATGCTTCATCAATCTGCTCTGGCACCTGTTAATGTGTTAGGTGTACCCTGTGGGAGAGAAAGGCATTTTCCCTACAGCTGGACACCCTAATCAACCATGATATTCAAAGAGTCAAAGAATCTTATCCAATCATATGAACAGTTTTCTGAGGTCTCAAAACAGATGGAAATAGGGAATTCCCTGGCGTTCCAGTGGTAGGACTCTGTGCTTCCACTGCTGGGGGCAGGGGTTTGATCCCTGGTTGGGGAACTAAGATCCCACATGCTGTACAGCACAGCGGGGGAAAAAAAGAAAAAAAGAAAAGAAAATAGATGGAAATAAATCTCTACTTCTAAGATAATGGAGAAGTGGCTACTTATTTTGAGAAAAAAGAAGCAAATATTGGACTAGTTATTATTCCTTATTCTCCCTCTTCCTACTATGCAAATAGATATTCTCAACCCCAAGTTTCTTTACCTGCTTTCCCCACTTTGCAATCTTCTGTTGGTCCTTTTGTACTTATCCCCATGCGACTGTGTAAGATAAACTCTATGTTAGATCCGCTCCTCTTCCTGTCCCTCCTCCTCCTTCCTTTGTTGTGTCCTTTTTTTTTTTAAACGTCTTTATTGGAGTATAATTGCTTTACAATGTTGTATTAGCTTCTGCTGTATAACAAAGTGAATCAGCTATACATATACATATATCCCCATATCCCCTCCCTCTTACATTTTCCTCCCACCCCTCTTGGTGGTCACAAAGCACGGAGCTGATCTCCCTGTGCTATATGGCTGCTTCTCACTAGCTATCTATTTTACATTTGGTAATGTATATATGTCACTGCTACTCTCTCACTTCGTCCCAACTTACCCTTCCCCCTCCCAGTGTCCTCAAGTCCATTCCCTACACCTGCGTCTTTATTCCTGTCCTGTCCCTAGGTTCATCAGAAACTTTTTTTTTTTTTTAAGATTCCATATATATGTTAGCATATGGTATTTGTTTTTCTCTTTCTGACTTACTTCACTCTGTATGACAGATTCTAGGTCCATCCACCTCACTACAAATAACTCAATTTTGTTTCTTTTTATGGCTGAGTAATACTCCATTGTATATATGTGCCACATCTTCTTTATCCATTCATCTATTGATGGACATTTAGGTTGGTTCCATGTCCTGGCTATTGTAAATAGTAAGCCATAGGTTTTTATCATGGAAAATTTGGGCCTAGACAGTTAATTAAAGGGCATTATGGTGGAGGTCATGGACTCTGGAGCCAAACCACTAATGGCTTTGATTCCTGGATCAGACACTTACAAACGACCTCAGTCATGTCATTAAAATTTATGGTGCCTCAGGTGCTCTTCTGTATGAGGATAATAATAGTCCTGTTCTCAAAGGGGTGCTGTAAGGGTAAAATGAGAATATATAAAAGTGCTTAGAACAATGCCTGGTATATAGTAAGGGCTATATTAGTGTTAGTTACTAGACATTGCTAATTGTTGAAGCATCTACATAATTGAGACAGATATGCATAATTGACAATAGGAACTCTACATTTTCTATATTGCAGCTCTCTTAATCTGGGTTTCTTCAACCAGCGCCCAGCGCTATCTTGTTGCATTTAGTACTCAGTTATACATGTGTGTGTTTCCATGAATTTATATAAAAGTATCTGTCTATGTTTGTATGTACATATATAATGCATATTTATATGGAGAGAGTATCTATCTATTTATAGAGATATCTATCTCTAGTTCTATAGAGAAAAGAAATCCTGTAGATTTACCTACATTCTATTTTATTTTGAGTCTTGAGAATTATCCAGGTGATTCTCCCATTATAATTCTTTAGGTCTTAGTTTGGTCTCAGAGTACCTGTAAGTTTCTATGAGTACAAATGTGACTACAATAGTAAAAGCCATCTGCATTAAATAAAATACTAACAGAAAAAAAGAAACCCTTAAAAGTTCCTTAACTTTGAAAATATGCTTGTTAAGAAAATTTGTTTATTCACTTAAAGTTATAGGCCATTTGTGTTATTGGAAATTGATTTGTGTATTCCCTTATGAATATTAACACACAGCTTACTACTTCACCTCAATTTCACCCAGCCCAACACTTATGAAATATGTAAATTACCTTACTAGTCAGAAAGTACTCAGACTTTTTGTTTAGTTTTCTTCTCCCTGCTAACTACACACAAAAGTAGATATGGCAACTAGTGACAGATATTGCTAGTTACCTCCTAGTTAAAAGAAGAAGTCTCTTATTTATTTTCTAACTTAATATACGTTTAAACATTCTGATATGTTGGGGAGGAAGAAAAATTCCCTGTGCCCTTCTAGGTTTTTCTGGCTGATCTAAGAATTAAATGGACATGAGACAGATTAACAGGAGAAAATCAAATTTAATTTTGTATGTACCAGAATCCCACATACGTGAGAGGTCAGAGACCCTACATACGTGAGAAGTCCAAAGACAGAAAGATAGAATGAGGTATCTATGCCATCCTGAGCTAAGAAATAGGATAGGGGGTTGGCGTTTCCAAGGAGAGGGGGGTCATTCCAGGACAGGTCCATAAGAAGAGCAGATGTTTGAAGATTAGACGTTTGCCTTGCCATTTACACGGGGTCACTCAGATAAAATTTATCTCTGGTAACATCTCTTTTGCTGGGAAAAATCCCCAATTTAAATTCTTTCTAGGGAGTTAAGGGAGGAGCAGTAGTTTCTCTTGAAACCACAGGGTCTCAGTTGCCTGTAGCTCAAAGTTAAGTGTTATTTTTTAAGTCATTAATATATAACTTTGCATTTATAATTAGTAATGTTTCATTTAAAAACTTTTTATCAATTGTGGTTTTGAGCATAATTCATGATCTTAATATATTTTTGTTCTAATTGGCCATTTTACATTTTCATCATGTGAAGAAAACCCACACATTTTAATAGTTATGTGGTTGTGAAATTCTCAAATTAAACTGTTATAATTTTAAAAAGAACCACTAACTACAAATAGAAAAGCATGCGTGTTGGAATATATGAAGGGAAATATTGTGTACTCTTTACATTCTATGCCAGATGTATACACTCAAATGGCAATGTAGTAGCTTCTCTTGTTTGGGATTAAGACAGTGTTTTTAAATTATAGTCAAATAACTGCTTCTATATGATATGCTTTCTGATTTGGTGAAATTGCTAGCACAGTTTAGATTAACTTTAAGATGGGTTTTGGTTGGTAAATATTTGGTGTCTGGGACATTTTCCAGGGTGTTTCAGATGACCCATTGCTGATCCATTGTGCTAATTCAAGAAGCTTTGATTCTGGTTCAGTCTCTAACAAACTATTTTCCTTCAGTTGATGACTCAAAACCTTAGTAGCCTATTTTCCTTAATTTTAAAAACAAGTAAAATATGTTGTTTCTACCTTGATGGATTATTTAAAAGCTCAAATGAATGAATAGGTACAAAAGCAATCAGAAAAAGTAATGTCACATGCTTCCAAATATATAGTGTGTTTGCTACATATAAAGTTTAAGTTTTCTTGTGATGTGAGTTATCTTTATGGTGAAAGTTATGAGTTTGCATTTTCATTTTAATGGGGAAAGAGAGGGCCAGAAAAAGGTAGGTTAACAGCAATTTTGTCTTTGGGGAACATGATTAAGCAGGCTTCATTTTCCTCCTTCTGTTTCCTAAACCACTGTCCAACCCAAAGTTCTAGTGACCAGCTGGCCTGGTTTTAGCACTGAATGTCTCATTTCCCAAGAAAAGCTTCAGACCTTGGTAAATGGGTATGACTACATAGTCAGTTTGCAAACACATTTTCTCACTTCCTGTTCAAGCATAAATCACAGGATATTCTCACTACTGAAAGATGGACAAGTAGCTGAGGATCTTACAGAGGTAGAATGTTAATTATGGGTATCACACTCAGATTATATTGGCTCCCAAAGCTTGTACAATTTTGAGGTGGAGGGGGAAAAGTTCCCATGGAAATAGCATATAAAATAACAAATCAAAAACTAGAGATAGGGCCTTGTACAAATAAGGGGCCTTAAGATTAAGCTTCATGGGAAATTTGCTTCTGCTGATTATAAATCCACCTTTTTCTTCCTCCTCATTCATCCACAGTTTAAAAGAAATAGCTTTTAGCTGTTGAGTTTTAAATTTTAAACAGCAAATACACTCATGCATTAAATATGTAATTATATTTCATTTAAAAAATCAAAGAAACAAAATTTATTAAAACTTAAAAAAAAACAAAGTAAATTCTGAAAAAAATAAAATATATTGGGACCTGTTCTGGAGTTTTCAACAGTATTAATTTGACGTTACATTGCTGTAACACATTACACAGATTCTCAGCGATATAAAAGGAGTGAATGCTTTAGATTTGCAATTGAAGCAACTCTAAAGTTGCTTTTTTTCTCAAGCCTGTCAATCTTTGAGAACAACGATTTTGACACAGCTAGCTATTTGTACATCTTGCTGCAATTCTTTTTTATTATCTGGTCTATTTAGCTTGCAGCAATTTAAGGTTCATCTAGGAAACACTTTAGTTTTTAAGACTTTGGAAGACTAACTTCTCTGTTAGCCATAAAGGCTTCTGAGAAAACACTGGGCTGATCTGATATTCCCCAACAGAATTTCCTTGACTGATGAAGAAATAAGAGTAATGAGACCCCTAACCTCATCTTATTCCCACCCTCCTCCTTGAGCCTTTTCATTTCCCTAAATGTGATCTTTATTTCATTCAGGCAGTAACAGACTTGTGTGCTTTTTGTTCAGATTCAGAAATCTTATTCATCAGATATTTTTTCTTAAATATGCATATTTTTTTGTTTGTCAAGAAGTAAATCTACCTCTGCACAGCAAGTTGAAGTGGAAATATAGTCTGAGCCGAGTCACCATGCTCAGCTGCTCTTCCTCTGTTCCCAGGAGATGCTCACAGACATTTGCTCTGGCCCTTCCTGCCTGCCAAGAGGCATTGCTTGGTTTGTGAAGCTCAGTAAGGCCACTCTGGACTTTTTGCCTATAAATCCACTTGCTTCTTGAAGTCTGGGTCTATATTTATTTTGTTCATCATTATATCTTCCACTCAAAGACATTTGTGGAATGAACAAAATTTTTGCTGAAATTTGGCCTGTACTCAAAGGTCTTTTTGCATGAATCTGTATTATAATGCTGATGTGGGTCAGCATGAGCTACCAGCAAAAATTAGGTCTTGCATTATAATGTATTATGACTATAATTTCCCATCACTTTAATGTTGGAACATTTGCCTAATCAAATGATAACATTTAATGATTTCTAAGCTTCACTTTTTCTTTGCCTTTAATAATTAATAGTCTTTTCCTCTCCTCAACCTTACCCTCAACTAATTATGTATGTATGTATGTATTTGTTTATTTACTTACTTATTTACTTATCCATCATTCATTCACTCACTTTCACATACCTTCTATTTGGTGCTCTCCTCAGGAGATCCCAGGGTTAAAAGACTGGCATTCTGCAAATCTGATAAGATCAAAAGGAACTTAGTTTCAGGTCACTTTCTTATTGGTAATTTGCACACAAACATCCCCCAAGCTATCTTGTTAAACCTTCTAGCCTTTTAGGTGATGCACATGAAAATAAGTAACAAAAAGGGAAGTATTAATCAAAAATAAGGAAATAAACTTTAATTTTTTAATGATGAAAATAGATGCAGAAACTTTGCTTGGAAAAAAAGTTAATGGAAAAATAACTTGTATTTAATGCTTCTTAGCTGCTTATATGAGATTTTTGAGATGCTTTGTTGATGGGGTTTATAGTCCACAACAGCCCACCAAGGAGAAAATTGAATGTCTGACACTAATTATAGATACTTGAGGGTTCCTAGCATTTTCTGATATTGACACTGCAGATTAGGAAAACATTTTCATATTCATGTACTTTACTGTGGGACTTTTAGAAATAATCAAGATCAACCTGACATTTTATAATTGAAAAAACGAAGATCAGAGAAATGACTTGTCTTGATTAGTAAATTATATTTATATGCAAACTTGTGACTAGAACAAGTGCAATTTAAACAGATGTTCAAAGTGAGGTGAGGTTGGCATATAACCAGGGAAGCCCAACTAGATGGCATCCACAGAGTCCCAAAGGCCACCATTACCTTGGGTCTGACCTTCACAGCCTCAAAAATTCAGAAATTCTCTGAATGGATCATCCCTTTTCTTAAAACAGTATCACACTCACCTAATCCCAGAAACTGATTCATAAAAACTATAGCAAAACAATGCCAGCCAATTTAATAATGAGAAATCACTGTCACATGAACAGGAATTCTGGAGCAGACTAGTGCATTTTCTCCCTTCATCAAATCTACACTTTATGCAGTTACAATCAGAAGATTGGGTAACATGAAATCAGAGCAGATTTTGCAGCAAAGGAAATAACTGTTTCCAGAGTCTGGTCAGGAAAAGCTTAACAGAGGAGATCAAACCAGAGGAGGAGGTGACTCCAGCCAGAAAGAACAGCACCTTAAAGTCATAGAATCAAAACAAACATGGTGTGTCTCTAGTAATATTGTTAGGTTGTACAATGTGCAAGGGCTGGCTGGGCGGGGGTTGGTAGAGCTAGGACTGGCAAGGACTCAGTTTGGAAACGTAGAAGGGGACCAGACCTTGAAAAATCTGGTCAGTCAATGTCAGGAAAGAGAATTCAACAAAGGGCACCAAAAAGGCAGACAGAGAGTCTTACACGAAAACTGGGTTCACCTCTTGTTGGGTGTCAAGCCAAAAGACACAACCAAGCCAAATATCAGGAGAAAGAAGGATTTATTATTACTTGCCACAAATAGGGAGAACACTAGGAATCTTTCCCAAAGCAGTGTCTCTCTGAACAGCAAAACGGGGGAAGTTTTAAGCTAAGGGTACGTGCATATTCATGAAGGGGCTTGGGCAGTCACAGAGTCCAAGCTTTAGTTGATTGAAGTCACAAGGGTCAGAAAAGAACAACATTATCCTCCCTTAGGTTCCAGTTGATCTGATGGTTGAGGCTTCTGGCTAATCTCTACCACTGAAACAGAACTAGGAATCTTTACAACGGATATACTATCTTTGTATTGTTATTTCCCTTGTCTGGTAACAGGCAATGTTCCTGCACTGTTTTGTTCCCTTAAGGTCATTCATTGCTGAGACATGTTCAAGGACAAACATCCTGGCCAGGCTTAGATCACAAAATGACTTAGACCAAAAATGGCTTCTCTTCTGATAAGAAAGCCATGCCTAGTTCTCTTTCTCTGGGACACTCTAAGGTATCTGCTTAGAGAAGCAGGAGAAAATACAAGAGAAATTGGTGTCCCAGAAGTCAAGAGCTGGTGTTGGGGCAATATAATTAAAAACAAAATCTTCACCTAACCCAGACAACCTCTGAACTGTTAAAAGATGAACTGAGGCACATTAAATTTTCTAGAGCTTATTTGCATATACATCCTTACGAGTCAAGCAGTAGGCGACTGAAAGTCTTTGGGACACGCCACTAACAGGAGCTAGGGGAGAGGTTTTTATAGAGAAGATAAGGAAGCAAAGCAAGAATGTTATTTGATTAGCTCTTGCCTAAGCTTGCTTTACTTGGAAAAGCCTCCTTGGCTGTTTGGGATTGGTAGTTCTTAAGTTTCATTTTCCTGGACTCCAGTGCTTTGACTCTGGCTTTGGTTTTGGTTGCTACCAAGGCATTAAAGACACCTCAATCTAATGGCCTCTTTGATTAATTACTGTAACATCACAAAGGTAGAAGGGTAAGAAAACAGTTTTAGTATTTTTTTTTTCGGTACGCGGGCCTCTCACTGCTGTGGCCTCTCCCGTTGCGGAGCACAGGCTCCGGACGCACAGCCTCAGCGGCCATGGCTCGTGGGCCCATCCTCTCTACGGCATGTGGAATCCTCCTGGACCGGGGCACGAACCCATGTCCCCTGCATCGGCAGGTGGACTCTCAACCACTGCGCCACCAGGGAAGCCCCAGTTTTAGTACTGAATAAGGGTTATACCAGAAAATGATGTGCATCACAGGTAACCTGCTAAGAGATTGGAAAGACAGAAAGACATCTCATCCTTTCATATAGCCATCACATACATGTTCTCAAGATAAACAATAATTAGTGCTCAGGTAAGAGGACTTGGCAACACCATTTGCTGCACATAGCTCATCCTAAATTCACTCGGTAATTGGGGTGACTTTCTGTGTTAGCTAGTTGGCTTTATCCAAAGGAAAAATACATTTATTTTTCTGACAGAAGGTAGCTTTGGTGCCAGGCACCCACCAAAGTTAAACTCTTACCCACATACCCACCCACAGAGACTAGGAGATAGGGTCCCATTTCCTTGATAATCACATTTCAAAGGGTTGATTCTCTGGTCCTTGAGAGACATGGCTGTATTGTGAAGATGGCAAAAGCTTATCTAGCTTTCAAAAAGAGTTATATTCAGCAAAGTGATTCAGTTATACGACATTGTAAATCAACTATACTTCAATTAAAAAAAAAGAGTTACATACATTTCAAAGAGAGGGAAAGAACTTAAAATACAAGCGTTCTCAAGACATTGCTCTAAGAACAAAGAGCGGGGAGAAGTCTCTCCCTTATTTTCAACAGGGAGAATTAAGCCTCTCATTTTTAACTTGTATGTGCCTTTAGTAAGTTTTAGGCTGAGAGTAGTTAGTTGATCAACTACCTGAAATACTGAAATTCAAGGATTTTTCAAAAAGGGGAGGGGCAATGGAGAGGGTCTAGAGAAAATATTGGGCTAGCCAAAAATTTCATTCAGGTTTTTCAATAATATCTTATGGAAAAACCCAAATGAACTTTTTGGCCAACCCAATACTAGTTCCAGCTCAAAGAGGCCAGTCTTCCAGTCTCAGAGTGTCCTCATTTTTGGAGGAGCATACTGAAGGAGCCAGCCTACATTGTTTTCTCTGTAAGAGTCAGGAAATTGACTACTTAATGGTTAAATGGCCGCTTTCTTAGTATCCTTTTAAAGTCAGTTGGCTTAATTCTTAAAAGTTGTTTGCATTTGAGAGAATTATGTTGGAATCCTCTATCCTTAGGCATTTTGAAGTACTTGACTGTGGCAACAGTTTTATTCACAGCTCTCTGAGAAATTCCCCTCTTTTTTTATCCTGAGGCCCAAGGACTGCAAAGTAGGGCAGAGCTTGGCCTGTTCATTTCTACAGCTGCAGGGGGTGAGTAAGACTGCTTTGCTCTCTTAAGGCTTTTTTTTTTTCCCCTCTAAAGGGAAATTGTCAAGTCCTTTGTAATTGTTCACACGGCATTTTATTTTTCATTTATCCCATTGTCTGAACACATTCCTAGATAACAATTTTTTTAACCTTTATTTTTTACTTTTAAATAGTTTTACATTTCTTTATTTCCCCCTTCCAGTTTTATTGAGCTACAATTGACATACATCACTATGTAAATTTAAGGTGTGCAGCATACTGATTTGACTTACATATGTGAATGAAAAATATTGCCTGCTGTGTCAGTAAATGAAGGATGTTGCAGCCATCAAGCCATCACGTTACAGTCAACCAGATGGTGCACCCTAAGGGAACTCAGGATGAGAAGCACAGGATACTGACCCCAGATAGCTGAGGTGCATATCAAAGGAATGGTATCAGTGAGCTCAGACTCTTGCATCTTCCCATACATAGAAAAGCGCTAAATTCCTTAACTTGAGATATCTGGTTTTCTTTAATGATCAGTAATCTTTTGGTGTTTCAACTACCTGGTTTTTGTTGCAAAAACTCCTATACATTCTGGCTCCCCCCTTCTTGCCTCCTCAGAGCAGTCTTTCAGAGTTATCTGAGATGCAGTGTCCCTGGCTTAGGACCTCAGTTTTGTCCACCAAATAAAACATAACTCTCAACTTTTATGTTGTGCATTTTTTTCAGTCAGCACATACATCATGAAATTATTACCACAATAAGTTTAGTGGAAATCCATCATCTCATATAGATACAAAAGAAAAAGGAAAAACAATTTTTTTCCTTGTGATGAGAACTTTTAGATTTTACTCTCTCAACTTTTATATATAACATACAGCAGTGTTACTTATATTTGTCATGTTGTACATTACACCCCAGTACTGTTTATCTTATAAATGGAAATTGGTACCTTTTGACTGCCTTCATCCAGTTCTCCTTTCCCTCAACCCTAGCTTATGGTAACCACAAATCTGGTCTCTTTTTCCATGACTTCATTGGTTTGCTTTTGAAGTACAATTGACCTACAACACTGTGTTAGCTCCTGGTGCGCAACATAGTGATTCGATATTTCTATACGTTTCAAGACAGCAGTTTTTTAAAGACTGAATTACAGCATGACCAAAAAAAAAAAAAAAAAAAAGAATCTCTATTGGTTGACAGAAATATTTCCATATACCATTTTAAGTAACAAAAATTAGTAAGTTCAGCCTACAAACATAAACAATGCTATTACTGATACTTTTCTAGTCATTATATGTTAGTTTGGGAACTTTAAAAAATTTATTTGCATAATGCCTACTCTTTTAGGAGTCAACATGCTTATATGTTTACACATATGTTTTCTCTATGCAAAATTTATATAACATTTATGTTTCCACTTCATAGATCAATATGTATACAGTGCTAGTAAAAGCTATTATGAAACACAACTATTTGCTAGTAGCATGTTGTATGTGTTGAGAAATAAAAACTAAAGCACTTACAATCTTGTCAGTGAAATGTGACTAACAGACAAAGACAATACATCATTAGTACAAGCTTTTGTGACTCACAGCTTCTTTTTCAATGGGATTTCTGAGACTTAGAAATCAATAAGGAATAATCTTAAAAGACTTCACACAGAAGGTAAAATGTGACCTTTAGTTTGAATGATAGTCAGTGTCTTGGTTGAGACCCATGGTTGTCCTAATCAAAATCCACTCAGCCAGCTTAGACAGAAAGCAGCCTGTACTGAGAGGAGCAGACTTGGTCATAGTATGATAAGGAGATACTCTTAGGCCTTAAGAACTGAGAACCACAATGGTCTTTTTCTGTCTCTGCCTTTTAATCTGGGCTCAACTATTCCCCTCACTTGGACTTTTCTATGAACACCTGCATCACTCTCTTTTTTCCTGGAATCAGCTTTGTTTACATTTCTGCACATGAGGGAAGATTACAACTCACACCTCAAAATCCTAAGCTTTTGTATCCTCAGTTTAAGTGCCTAGCAAATGCTGACTGGCATCTCAGACTCCTGATTTCAGTAGCCTAAGAAAAAGAGTTTGACTTGGTCAAGCAAGGTCATAGGGCAACCAGGTTGGATGGCTGCCACTAAGCATCTCTTAGAAAAGAAGTAAGGTAGGCAGGAGACAGATTGTTCAGGTGGAGATGGAAGTGGTGGGAATGCAAACAAACAGGAGGGAGTATTGGTAGATGAGAACGAAAATAGTGTGTTAAATGGTGTGGGTCCTTCTAAGAAGGGTGAGTTTCATTTACAGAAGACTATCTTAATGAAAGGCTGTTGAAACTGACCATGTCTCACATGGGAGAGACAAGTAACAAAGATCATTAAGGAACAAGGTGGTACAAATCCTTCCTTTATCTCTTCTCTGTGGAGGGCCTCTTAACACTGCCCCCACGTCCTGTCCAATAGCAGGAGATACTGGATTGTGTGGAGTCCAGAGACCAGGCATCTGGGATTAGGGCTCTTCTGAGTGTCAAAACAAAACAGGGTCTAAGTCAGGGTTCCAAGCAGACAAAAAAAACCTCGAAGATATAATTGGACTCAATGAATCAGGTCAGTCAGTGTGTGAAGGTAATGGATTTCAGGCTACTAGGATCAGTAACCCATATAAAGAGCTTTGTCCATAAAGGAGAAAATCCAGGTCAGGATTAAGCAGCCTCTGTCAAGAGCAGGAGATGATCTTTGGCAAGAATGAATCATTGGCTCATGGTTTTCTGGGCTAGAGAAGGGGTAAAAGGATGAAGAGCAGGATACTTCCTGTCATTTGATAAAGCCTGACCATTCAATAGATTTAAGAGTCAGGAGCATAGAGAAGAGGGTTGACATCATGCAGAGAAACAAAATATGCAATAAGAATGAGGACATGCAGAGCCAGAGGATAAAAGATCTAGGACTGGCCTTGAGGAATGTGAATAGTTACAGGGAAAAGAGGACACAAATCTTACAACTAAAAAAGAAGATTTGTCAAAAAGTCAATTATCAAGATTTGTAAGGCCACAAAAAAAGGGAGGGGGAAAAACATTTCAAGGAAGGGGGGAATATGTGTTAAATGCAACAGAAAGATGAAGAAAAATGAGATTGGAAAAAAGGGCCATTGCACGTGGCAATAAAAATTCTGTTAGTGACCTTTGAGAGAGTAGAATCAGGAGATTGATTTGGTCAGAAACCAGGTTTCAAGGGGTTAAAATGTTGAATGGATGTGAAAAATGAAGGCAAGTATAGATCAGTGGTTTCAGATGCTTGTCTGTGAAAAGAAAGCAATAGGGAGTAATGGGATTTTTTTTGTTGTTACAGGAGACACATGTTTGAAAGTTGTTTACTTACCTTCACTTTCCATAAGTCTTCATTCTCATGTAACCTGGAGTTCTCCAATAAACTGTTAGTCTGTTGGGTTCCCCACCCCCTTCGTAATGCTTACTTATCTGCTGGTCTGTATAACCTCCATTTTTTCATTACTGATAAAACTTCAAAGAGGGAAGTCAAATTACAAACCTATACATTTTACACATTTTTAGGAGGATTTGGAACACAGTTGAAACGCTTGATTTAGTGCCAGTAAGAAATTATTGTAGGATTCAATTTAATTTCCTACCCTTAGCATGGAAAATGGTGGACAGTATTTAATTTCAGACTAGATTTAGGGAAAAACATTCTAAGGAATCATTTGCACCACTACTTCTTATTACTTATACCTCCATGTCCAGTATAATTTCAGCTAGCACTCTGGGAATACCTAACACAAGAAAAGTAACAAAAACCCAAAATAAGTAAGAACAACAACAATAGACTCCTCAAAGCATCTAGTGATGAGTTCTCAGGATGAGAGAGAGTAAAATATGGAAAGAGGGTTTGCTGTCACTTATTCTCAGGTTTGTGGTCTCTTAATAACCAGACATTGAGAATAGGGGAAATAAGCAGAGTGAATTTGGTGAATGTTCAAAACTGTGATTCAATGACTAAAAGGCATTTCCATCCACATATTATCATTTTCCCTGATATTGGAGCCTGTACTGTGTCTGAGCCAGCCCTAAATAAAGACTGGTTTGGAAAAATACAAGGGATCTGCTTACATATAAACATACCCTCAATCTAGAAAGGTAGTGAAATCTATGACTTTTAAAGTTTTCACTTCCATTCTACAGAGGGCCTAGAGTATACCAGATAAGAGTACAGGATGTGTTTATCCTGACACAAAGATATTTAAAGTGCAAGTATGTTAAACAAAATTATGCCCACATGATGACATTTGAACAAAGAAGTGTTCTCTGTTGCAAAAGTGTTTGAAACAATTGAACACTTTGATTGATTTACTAAAATGCACAATTTAGAGCAACTTCTGAAATTTTCTCTGGCTGAAATTATTTACGTCAAGAGTAGGAGAAAGTAACAGAGAGAAAGGTTGATGAGAATAAGAGGTACCTAGCAGACAGTGATGAGAGATAGAAACAGAGAGCTATTCTGGTGTATTGACCATAAAGATCCAAACGCACAATAGAGTCAAACATCTGTAGCTTCCATCTCCAACCTCCAATTTTCCCTCCACGTGTAGTATGGGGTGGGGAAAACAACGGCAAGACTGAAGCAACCCACTTTACTCTGCTTGTCCTTGTCTCAAAGTATCTGTTCATGAATTGAAAAAAGGAAGCCGACTGCAGAATCAGTTCTGCTTACAAAATTTTGAAGTAACTGTTAGAGAAGCCCTTATATTTCCTGAGTTTGTAGAGTAACCAACTCCTAAAAATGTATTCTAAGAATAGTATCAGAAACTACTGTCGTTACAGGTGCCATAGTCATGCCCTTTGAAGATGACTTTGAAGAACAGCACTCACTCTTGGGGATGAGTATAATCTGGTCATATTTGTTTTGTTGTTGCACACAGTACACATGCCATATGTACTGTCTTTCATTTACTCCTCATTAAAAATCCAGTGAAGTAGGTGTTAATGCCCCCATTTTGCAGATGAGGAAAGTAAGCTTCCAAGATCATACAGCTAGTAAATGGTGGAACAGGATTTAAAGCCAGGCAGTCTTCCTTGTGAATCCATGCTCACAACCACTCCTTTACAAGGAGTCATTCCACAGCTCATATGTAATTTCTGAATGAAACAGATGCATAGTTGTGGAAGTGGCTTCTTTTTTTATTTGGTTTGACAAATTATCAAAGGCTAACCTCAACAGGTATTGATAGTTTGGTACTTGTCCTTCCATTTGTCTCTTTTCTTTTTGTGTTTTCACTCTGCTTCTGTAGCTAATCAGTACTTTTCAGCAAGGCTAGCATTTTATATTGTCATTTCCTAAGGACTCTTTCACCTTGTAATTGTCACTTTTGTTGCTGTTTTTTCTGAAATGATTGCTGCGTTCACATCTTTGAGGAATGGTGACCATTTTACTGTGAAACTAATGGTGATGATTATCTCTTTGTTAACTACGTATTATCAATCAATGGTTGCATTTTTTCCTTTGCTAGAGTCCACCATAATCAGTTCCTGTGAAATCAGAATCATTGAGAAGATTAAAAATGAATTCTGTACTTTTAAAATTAAAAAAGAAATGACTGGTGGATATGATATGGATACCTTTATTTCATTATACTGTTCTGAATGATAATCTGCATTTATTATTTTTTCCTCTTTCATGCATTTAATGCTTCCAGCCTTGGGGATGAGTAAGCAGCTGCCTCAGTTGCTATCATCACTGACTCTTTTGGACACCTTAAGGGATAATTTGTTCATTGTGGTCACATAAATGCTATCCACCCCTTCTTCAACAGAGAGCAAATATGTGACTTCTCTGCTCGGGGCACATAGAGAGAGACAGTGAGGACATTGCTAATGGGTGAGTTAGGAGGGAGGGTAGAAGAAGGAGTCTCTGATGGTCACTTCCCTTGCTTTTGAACTATATAAACCACTAGAAGGCAAAATTAGCTTTTTAATGATCAGTGCCCATCTCTTAACTATATTATGACTCCATCTTTGAAACAATGGCCTATATATGCACCATTCTTAAAAATATTTCTGATTGTATTTGAATTTTTAATCTAATAAGTACTTTCACACACAAAATGCATGTGAGCTAACATCTCTCAGTAATAAGTTACACATCACTTATTTAGAAATTCCTTTTTAATTTTTACTAAAATATTTTACTGTGTCTTAAGGGAATGAATGTCAATTCTTAATCTTGATAAATGTGACCATTCTTAATTAATTTTGTTTGGATCCAGAAACTACCAGGGGCATCAGAGATATTTATATCTATATAGTTAAAATCTTCAGGCTTTAACATGCAGTTTATTAAAAACATGTATAAAAAACCCTTAGAAATAAAAAGTATAATTTTATACTTCTAATTGTTTCACGCATATTATTACATGTGCATTATATACATGAGGTGCATTATATACATGAGCCCCACTAGGGCTCTACAGAATGTTCAGTTGCTTTGCCCCAGATTAGGCAAGCAGCTAATGGCACAGCTGGGGCTTTAAATCATGTCTGTTCACATCAAGAGCAGTGTTTGCTCTCTTTTAGGAAACCCTAGCAAGACACATTTGAAATAGCTGAAAGCATCAGAAGTACTCATTGTACGGTTCCTCCCTTGTTATGGGCTCAGCTATCCTTGTGATCTCAGGTTGCATAGTTTCCTGATTACCTTTGCAGTGTTCTATTCATCTAGGTCACTCCGCTGGGCTTAACACCCCCATTTCTTCAGTGACTTTCAATTTGTTTTGCAATATTCTCTTCTCTACTGGAGAGTTTGTAAGTGGGTATATCAGGTGGGATGGAGCCACTGAGAACTGTGTGAAAGCACTGTGGCATCCACCCCAGCAATCAGGAGCAGTGATTTTGATGGCAGTATGTGGTAAAGTTGCCCTTTCAGCCATACTGCAGAACACAAAAATATGAAATATTCTAGATTAGCGAGGAGGGGATGCAAATAATGGTAAACCTAGTAGTAGTTCCAAGTGTAGTCATGTACCAAGGAAAGTCATGTACCACAGAACAGAGAAGGAAAGGAAGAATAATACAGTGTAATAATTCTATGAGAAATGATCCTAGAAAGTTTATTTTGAAGAAAAACAGAGTTTGTACATTTGATTTTTTCCAGGTTTTAAGATTATCGTAAAGTTTAAGATAATGATGAGCTTACATTAAATTAATTAAGCAAGTTTAGGGAACTTTCTCAGCCTTGGTACAGCCTAACTTTGGAGAACTTCAGAGTTGAACTTTGGAGTTGTCTGGATTCTGGAGTCCCTCTCACAGCTCAGCAGCAACTCTCATAGTGTTCCATTTTCTTGACTCAGTCCCTCTACCTCTATCAGTGCTGCCAAGTATGAAATCTCTACTTTCTTCACTGCCTCCTGGACTTTTCTGTTATATCTATAAGATTAAAATCTTCTATTTTAGAGTACTTTGTAAATCACTGGATATGTATCTAGTATTCAAATGTCTGAGAGTATATTTAATAGGATTAACTAGTCACTAAGCAATATAGAACACCATTATGCTGCATGTATCTGTCTATGGAACACCATACATAGAGGCTTTATGCCAGGCTGCCTCCAAGGACTGGACAGTCTATAGATGGCAACATTTTGTCTCAGGCATGATCACAATCAGCTGATGAAATATTCCTAATTAGAGTGGCTTATGCATGAGAAATTCTTATGAATCTGTGTTCAGAACAATGTGATATGCTTCAATCACTTTCCACTTAGAACTTTACTGTTTCCTTTAGTAATCACAGATTGCATACAGTGATGAGTTAATACATGGACCTTATTAGAGAAGCATTCAGTATGCACCATCAATTAATGTAGTATCTATTTCTTCAACTTCTGAAACCTCTGCTTCAACTGTACCAGTGTGTGATGTCCTGAATTTCAGTTTCCATGTTTCTCCTCTGTGCCTTTTTATAGATAATAAATAGCCATCCCTCTCTTCCCTCCACAGAAAACCGTAGCTTTTTTTTTGTCAAGTTAACTCATTTTATTACTTCCAAGACTCACGACTCTAACATTTGCCCCATTAAATCCAAATAAATTAACCTTTTCTTTAAATTATCCATCTCTTTATTTTGTATTCCACCAATACTCTTAAAGAAAAATTATTCATGACACTTATTGAAGACAGTAAGGCAGACTTTATTCAGGGGCCTACTATGTGGGGTTTTGTGAGGACAGAGATTGGACTCAACTCAAGACACAATGAGGAAAGGTTGGAATTGATAGCCAAGTTGCAAAGTGGGGGTCAGTGGATGGAAAATTGCTAAGAGGATATATCATATCACTGGTAAGGGGGAATTCTGACTAAATGACCTAACAGGATTCTTGCTGAAAGGAAGCCAGAGGGATAAACATCACCTGGGGGACTGTGGGGGATGAGGGACTGGATCAGATACCTAGAATGAGCAGATACCGAGGTGGGGGATTGTGGTCGGACTGACTTAGCAGGATTCTTGCTAATATTGGACAATGCAGAGAAGAACATGAAAGCTCCAAAGTCAGGGTCTAGTTGAAAGGAGAATTCAGAGGAGCGTGACTAAAGTTTGGTCAAGGAGAGATTTTTTTTTGATAAATTCTTATTAGTACTCTATACTTATAACATGCTGATTTTTTTAACTGATTAAAATTAATCTTTAGGAAAGTTCATGTTTGTTTTTTTGCTCTCTAACTGAATTGGAAAGTGCCTCAAGACTATGCATTTTTATATTTTCTGCACCCTTCTATAGTGCCTAAGTCAATCCCCGTGCAAAGTGACTGCTCAATAAACTCCTGCTCTGGAACTCATAACATGGTTTTGCTGGAAAGCTGTGATATGTATGGCATGCCAACATGGACATCTCATGCAAGAGCAATTGCACAAAAACAAAGGAGTCAAAAAAATCAGCAAGTATTTCCCAAGTTTTAATATTCCCTATGGAGGAGAAAATAAATAAATAAATAAACAAAAAAATAAATAAAGTCAGAGAAGATAGTATTTTGGAAATTAGCAGTAAATGGAAATTGTTGTAGAAAACAAATTTGCGCTTGTGAGAAATCTGTGTTTATATATTTTTTTTTATTGAAAAATAGAACAAACCTAGGTCTGAGTTTGACCAACAATAGTTGAGTTACACAACTGTAATTTTTATTTTTCCTTTTTGTTAGATATATGGGCCTTTATGTACAGTTGACATGTCAGTACAGATGATGATGATATTTACCAGGAAAACAAGTGTGGAACGAGTATGTGTAAAACATTTGGCTCATTTATAGGAGGTGAGCTCCAGCGTCAGTTGCATGTTTTTCTTTTTTGCAGTAACTCGACACTATGTACGTAGGTTTTCAAAAATAAATGATCCCCAAACTAATTCAAATTCAATTAGCATGAAATAAAATTGATGAACATGCTTTGAGATTGAAGCATTGGAATAAATAGCATTTTCTGTTTAAGTGAAATTCTGCAAAATGCCTTTTCATTGTTTTGAAAATATTTGACAGAAATCTTTTCTGTTTTATAAAGTGAATACAATGGAATTTTATTTTCCTGATGATTCAGAAACATGTGTTTTTGTAAAGATGGATAGAACTCAGTTGGCTGATTGACCTGAAAGGAAATTGACTGAATAGGAGCAAGCCAAGCTTTCCAAATGGTCATAGACTACCCACTGAGCACCAGGTACTTTTTGTGTGTGTGTGTGTTGTGCTTTTTCCTGAAAAGCACACATAAGACACACAAAAATGAAGAGCAACCCTAGGAAATAACATCAGAACATTTAATAAATATACAAAATTAATTACCTCCTAAACTCTAAAAACTGTCATTTTAGAGATTAAAGAAGAGGAGAGACATGACTTCTAGTTAGACTAATTAGGAAAAGTTTTACAAAGTAGGTAAAAATTTAGATGTGGATAATTGTAAGGATTGGGACAAGTAAAATGTCATTATATCGTTTAATGGAAAGGAAAATTATAAAATGTGTATAACCAGGGAAGCAGAGAAAAATAAATTAAAAGTTAATCTTGTTTTTTCTTGAAAAAAAGACTGACATTAGGAAAAAGGCAGATTTAGGGGAAACATGTTATTTCAAATATACATCAGTTTTACTGAAATAGAAGGAAGATGAAGCCAGATTAAGAAGGCTCTTAAAGGTCAAGTTAAAGCATTTCGAGTTTATTTGGCAAACGAATACCATAATCTGGCATTGAAGATTTTTGAGGAGTGAAGACCTGAAGTATATTTTAGAAAGGTAAAACAGGCTGTAGTATGTGGTAAAAAGATCAACTGAAGTGATAAGGGGTGTGATTAAGATGGAAATTGCGGGGCTAAAGAAATTTAAAAAAGAATTAACTATTATTGACTCACTTTTTAAAAAGAAGGCACTATATTAGACTTTTTTTTTGTTAATGATGTAGTTTAACCCCCTTGTAGAACTACAAAATAGATACTATCTTCTCCACTTTGTCAGTGAGGAAATAGATTCAGAAATGTTAAGAAAGTGATCAAGTAAAATCTTAGAAA
This sequence comes from Hyperoodon ampullatus, assembly GCF_949752795.1. NCBI lineage: Eukaryota > Metazoa > Chordata > Mammalia > Artiodactyla > Ziphiidae > Hyperoodon > Hyperoodon ampullatus. The sequence continues at coordinate 127,475,110 of NC_136916.1, read as the reverse complement.
ACAGTTAAGCCAAAATTCAAGATAAGCTCTGTTTGACTTCAAAATTCAAGCTCTTACCATTGAAACACTGGAAAACAAACAAACAAAAAAACTTTGTAGTGTTGATAAATGATTAGTTATGAGGATGAGGTTAGGTTAAAAGAAAACTGACTTGAAGATGACTATGGCTGAGAGGGGGAACACTTGGGTGGGTAATAGGTGTTATATTTAATCCACTTGACATCTAATAATATATAGGTATGGGTATACATTTTGGAAGACATACCATTACAAATACCAGATTGGAACAGAAAGGATCACATATTTCTTTTTTTTTTTAAACATCTTTATTGGAGTATAATTGCTTTACACTTTTGTGTTAGTTTCTGCTGTATAACAAAGTGAATCAGCTATATGTATACATATACCCCCATATCCCCTCCCTCCTGCGTCTCCCTCCCACCCTCCCTATCCCACCCCTCTAGGTGGTCACAAAGCACTGAGCTGATCTCCCTGGGATCACATATTTCTAATTCTAAATAATAACTTTCACCAGGTTGAGGAGGAAATGTGCAGAAAACCATAGAAGAAAATCCAGTCTGTGTTTTTTCCAGCACCTGCAACTTTTCCTTGCTCTTATATAACACCCCTAAATTGATCTGTCACAGATTTAGAAACCATTTTGATGTTTAATTTGAAAATGTAAGTGGCTGAATTCATTGCCAAAAAGCCATGTTTGGAAAACCGTAATCTGAAAATAGATATTCATGCAGTAATTGTAATTCCCCATGGAGTAAGAATAGGTCTGAAAATCTTAAACGTTTATCAGAGACTATCAGGAGCCCTGCCCAGACTGAAAATTAGAGTATTATATCACATTTTCCTTATGTCTGACAAACTTGCTTATACAGAACAGAGAGGAGAACTAAAAATTGAGGAAAAAGACATCTGAAGAGTCAAAACTGATCTCACAATATGTAAGCATTTAAGGTCAGGTACATTATTCATGGGAATTCATGCTTTCTCTTAAATGAGATTTATTCTTTTACTCTTATTTAGTTGTATATTTAATGAGATTTACTGTCAAAGAAAATTAGTGAGAAATCTTATGGGAACTTCTGTTTTAATCCTTATTTATGTTAATATGATATTTAAACCATATTATATCATAATATTAAATATGACATTCATATTATTGATATACAATTTGCAAGAAAGGTATGCCATATTTTTATTGGATGCTGCTGAAAAAGTCAAGTAGATTTATAACGAAGTTTAGAATTTTTTCTAACCAAAATATCTAAAGTTGAAAAGACAGTGTTGACATTTTAAGTGGAAATTTTCAACCAACAGCAAGTTTCACTGATATGGAATACATTATTCTTGTTTGATGCTAGATTATAAGGTATTTAATTTAATGGGCATAACACTTAAAACTTAATTTTTTAGGAGACTTTTTGCATGCTCCAGAAAAAGTCATCCTAGCTTTTTTTTTTTCAGGCTTTTTGAGCTATCATTCAGATACCATACAATTCATCAACTTAAAGTGTGCAGTTGAATGTTTTTCAGTATTCACAGGGTTGTGCAACCATCAGCACAATCTAATTTTAGAATATTTTTTCCCCATCAAAAGAAACCCTCTACCTGCTATCAGACATTCATCAGCCTCCTCTTCTCAGTCCCCTCAGCCCTAGCCAACCACTAATCTACTTCCTGTCTCTATAGATGCTTCTTCTAGACAATTCATATATAGGTATGATACACTATGTTTTTTTTGTGACTAGCTTCTTTTTTTTTTTTTTTTTCTTTTTGCGGTACTTGGGCCTCTCATTGTTGGGGCCTCTCACTGTTGTGGCCTCTTCCGTTGCGGAGCACAGGCTCTGGGCGCAGAGGCTCAGCGGCCATGGCTCACGGGCCTAGCCACTCCGCGGCATGTGGGATCTTCCCGGACCGGGGCACGAACCCGTGTCCCCTGCATCGGCAGGCGGACTCTTACCCACTGCACCACCAGGGAGGCCCGTGACTAGCTTCTTTTACTTAGCATCATGTTTTTAAGGTTCAGCGTGGTGTGGCATGTATCAATACTTAATTTCTTTTTACTATTAATTAATATTCCATTGTATGAATATGTTCCATTTTATTTATCCAGTCATCAAGTTGATGGATATCTGATTGTTTCTACATTTTGGTTATTATAAATAATGATGCCATAAATATTTGTTTACATATTCTCTTGAATATATTACCTAGGATCACATTTTTGAACTGATATCCTAGGACTTGACTTATACACTTTATCTCTTACCAGTATTAATCATTTTAAATGTCACAATGTTTTTCCAAATTAACTAAATGAATTAGTGCTGATATATATAAAAAGAAAAAGCAATTAATAATCTCCCCCATCCTTTCTTTACATCAAACCCTCCAAATAACCAAAGGTAATAGCCTAATGTATGTCATTCCATATCCCATTACTGTTCTCACATGCTAACAAACATAAAATCTACATACAAACTTATACACAAATACAAAATTATATATGCACACATATGAGGGTTTGCTGTATGACTTTTTAAAATGGAATAATACTGGTGTTTGCATTTCTCTGCAATGCAAATTGTTTTTCTCATTTAAAAATATACCGTGAGTATTCTTCTAGGCCAAAAGATGTAGCTCTAACTCATTCTTCTAAATGATGACACAGTGTTCCACAAAACTGGTATAACAGTATTTATATAAACATTTCCCTTGGGCTTCCCTGGTGGCACAGTTGTTGAGAGTCCACCTGCCGATGCAGGAGACACGGGTTCGTGCCCCGGCCCGGGAAGATCCCACATGCTGCGGAGCGGCTGGGCCCGTGAGCCATGACCATTGAGCCTGCGCATCCGGAGCCTGTGCTCCGCAACGGGAGAGGCCACAACGGTCAGAGGCCCGCGTACTGCAAAAAAAAAAAAAAAAAACATTTCCCTTTCATTGAGTATTGAAATTTAGTTGCTTTGCCTCTTAACTTGTCACAGCTATAAAGAAAGCTACAGTAATCATTCTTGTACATATGCTTTTTATAAATAATATGTTAACTTTTATAGGCTTGCTTCCATAAAACAAAGTTGCTAAGTCAATAGTCATCCTTAATTTTAATATATATTGTTAAATTTATTTTCAGAAACATATTTAGCAATTCACACTCCAAAGTAACAGTTCATGAGAGTAACTGTTTCACAGACTCTCCACCAACACTGGATATAGTCAATCTTTTTAAATTTGCCATTTTTATGTGTCTATTTTATTGTTGATATAATTTGAATTTCTCTGACTGCAAATGAGAAGGGACATCTTTTCATATGTTGATTAGCAATTTAAATTTCCCCTTCTGTGAACTGCTAATTATTTTCCTTTGCCCTTTTTCCATCAAGTTTGTTTGCTTTCTTCTTACAACTTATTTTACCTCTCTATATGTTAGGGATATTAATATCTGCTTATCATTTGTGTTGCAAATGTCTTATCATTTGTCTTATGAATTTGTTTTTGTTGTCTTCTACCATATACATTTTTTTTTTTTTTTTGCGGTACGCAGGCCTCTCACTGTTGTGGCCTCTCCCGTTGCAGAGCACAGGCTCCGGATGCACAGGCTCAGCAGCCATGGCTCACGGGCCCAGCCGCTCCGCGGCATGTGGGATCCTCCCAGACTGGGGCACGAACCCATATCCCCTGCATCGGCAGGCGGACTCTCAACCACTGCGCCACCAGGGAAGCCCCCATATACATTTTTTTAATGTATTCATATATGTCTATTCTTTTTTTCTTTCAGTCATTTTAGTTTGCTTAGGAAAGTTTCTTCTACACACTAGTAATAGGAGTATTTTCATACTTTTTTATTAAATTTATTTCAACTGGTATTATGTTCAAGCAAAAGAACATAATATTTTTAAGGTATTCAGTAATTAACTGCAGTTAATATATAATATCCAGGGCTTCCCTGGTGGCGCAGTGGTTGAGAGTACGCCTGCCGATGCAGGGGACACGGGTTCGTGCCCCGGTCTGGGAAGATCCCGCATGCCGCGGAGCGGTTGGGCCCGTGAGCCATGGCCGTTGAGCCTGCGCATCCGGAGCCTGTGCTCCTCAACGGGAGAGGCCACAACAGTGAGAGGCCCACATACCGCAAAAAAAAAAAAAAAAAAAAATATATATATATATATATATATATATATATATATATAATATCCAACATTTTCTTCACAGTTCCTTTCTAAATATTGAATGCTTTATAAAATCTCAGAATATTTTATAAAATGAAATCATATATATTTTGTTTTTATATTATGTTTCAAAATGAATAATGAAAAATGGCAGTATATATTATAAATGTTTAATTCAAAAAACACAGGCTACTTAAAATGCTATCAGATATACGATGTAAAATAATACTAATAGATATTTTTATCCAAAAAGGAGAAATACTGATTTATATGATGCCATAATATAAAATATGAAGTTGTAGAACTAGAAATTATCTTGGTATATATTATTTTCTGGTACCCTTTCAATGAAAATGAGAACCCATTATTCTTACAGTTGGAAAACAATTAAGCTATGGAAAATTTTTAATTTATATGAAACCTCTTGATTAGTATTTTTGGGATGAGGGAATTGCAGGAATATTATCAGCTAGGAAACAACTTTTTTGCATTATTATCCTTGAGCTATTTATCTGATTCTGTGCTTCTCTTGGTTCTATTCAGAATATAAAAATGTTCCTGGGGCTAAAAATGATTAATTACTATAATGTTAATATTTTATGAGAAAATATATTAAATCATATCTTGAATACAATTTATGGCTGGAGAGAGTCAGTACATTAATTTACAGGACTAAGAGAGATTGATACTTCCAATAGGTAACTTGGGTGTATATTTGAGACTTTATATAGTGACTTTAGGTTTTACAATTTTATACTAAAATTTAGTAGCTATTTCTTTCATTAAATTAGAAAGATCAGTATTTGAAAATGGCTCATACATAATTTTTAAAAGGTCATAATTGTTACTCTAATAATAAAATCTCTTAAACTAGACTGCCTATGAAAAAAAAATCCCATATCATACCACTGAATTTTGACTTATAATTTAGTTTGAGAGAAGAAGAAAAGTATCTCCTACTTTTCAAGTTTATTTCAAATTGTAAAATCATTTTATGTGACTTCTTTTTCATCCTCTATTTTATTCTGGTTTCTTTTACAGACTTATTTAATTCGAGGTATTTTACAATTCCTTTTGTGCTGTCTACTACGTGTGAGATATATATGCAACTCTTGATGATTTTTTTATAAAGTTGGAGATATAAAATGTACACTCAAGAAGGTATTAACTAGAGAAACAGGAGACAACTTTTTATAAATGTTTATTAGGTAGTGTAAAATCAACTTAGTAAAACAGAAATACAGAAAAGAATGTACCACTTGAGGTTTGAAAGTCATTAGAAACTTAAAGCAAGTGTTTGATTTGTGTTTAAAAGTGGGTATTACCTGAGCAAAAGGGAAAAAGCAGAAATGAGTAGCTGCTATATGCTTGGAAGATGTTGGGGTAGGATACCTGACACTAATAATTTACAAAATTATTGATGGACTTTTATGAATTTAGCAACACAGTGAGTATTTCAATGGCTAATCAGTTTGAATAACATACAATATAAACAAAACTATTTAGGTGAATAGCATAATCTTGCAATTAATTTGAGGAGAATATATATTTTTAAATAGATTTATTTATTTATTTTTGGCTGCATTGGGCCTTCGTTGCTGCGTGCGGGCTTTCTCTAGTTGCAGTGAGGGGGGGCTACTCTCCATTGCAGTGTGCGGGGCTCTCATTGTGGTGGCGCCCCTTGTTGCAGAGCATGGGCTCCAGGTGCCCAGGTTTCAGTAGTTGTGGCACATGGGCTCAGTAGTTGTGGCTCGTGGGCTTAGTTGCTCCGTGGCATGTAAGATCCTCCTGGAACAGGGCTCGAACCCATGTCCCCTGCATTGGCAGGTGGATTCCCAACCACTGCGCCACCAGGGAAGTCCCTTGAGGAGAATATTTAACATAGAATATTATAACTTGTGCATCAATTTCTTTGTAGATGTCCAAACACAAAACTTTACTCACATTTGTACATACACAAACAATAAACAGACCTACAAAATGTTCATTCAAAATCAGATCACTGATCAACTCCCTTTTCCTAGGAGAAGCGTTTTGCCACCTATCTTAAATATCTCCCCTCCATGCACACATATTCAGCCTTCTCTATGTTCTAACTCTGCTTTTGATTTTTTTTTTTTTTTTTTCGGTACGCGGCCCTCTCACTGTCGTGGCCTCTCCCATTGTGGAGCACAGGCTCCGGATGTGCAGGCTCAGCGGCCATGGCTCACGGGCCTAGCCGCTCTGCGGCATGTGGGATCCTCCCGGACCGGGGCACAAACCCGTGTCCCCTGCATCGGCAGGCGGACTCTCAACCACTGCACCACCAGGGAAGCCCTCTGCTTTTGATTTGATCTTCAAACATTTGTCAACACATGCCATTATATTATATAATTATTTGTTATTTTCTCTTCCCTGGGAATGTAAATTCCATGAGAGCAAAGGCTCTGTTTCACCCCTGGATTCCATCACCCACAACAATACTAAGCTCATGGTATCTTCGTAAATAACTGTTGAGTGCATTATTGAATGATTGAATTCATTATTCCTTGAATGATGCTGAGAAAAAGATTACCATTTAGGGAAAAAACAACAGAAAAGGAATAAGCCTCATACGTTACTTCTTATTTCAAAATAAAATGTCAGAATGATTAAAGTTATTTTTTTTTTAAATGACCACAAAATGGAATGAGAAATAATCTTTTAAGCATTAAAACTAGAAACAACATACGGGAAGAATTTTACTTATAAGATTACCTAAATGTCTAGAAGCCTGTATACACAAAATTATCATAAACCAATTAAAAACTAAGTGGCTAGTTGGTTGAAATATTTCCTACAAATATATAAATGAGATAATATTTTTAATATGAGTGTACAAATCATGATGAAAAATAACCTTTCTAAATGATTCATCTCAAAGCTAGGCAAAATGATTAAAATATTTAAAAGAAATACAAATGACTACTATATTTATGAAAAAAATACCATATCTTGTTTTTAATCAGGTGAAAGTCAAAATAAAACCCTAGTGAGCACCATGTTTTATCCATCCTGTGACACCTTTTTTGTCGGGAGGGAGGTGAAAATCTTGAGTTCTCAAACATTATTATAAAGAGGGAATGAGGACTTTCCTGATGGCACAGTGGTTAAGAACCCACCTGCTGGTGCAGGGGACCCAGGTTCGAGCCCTGGTCCGGGAAGTTCCCACATGCCATGGAGCAACTAAGCCCGTGTGCCACAACTACTGAGCCTGTGCTCTAGAGCTCATGAGCCACAACTACTGAGTCCACATGCCACAACTACTGAAGCCTGCGTGCCTAGAGCCTTTGCTCTGCAACAAGAGAAGCCACCACAATAAGCCTGCGCACCGCAACAAAGAGTAGCCCCTGCTCGCCGCAACTAGAGAAAGCCGGCATGCAGCAACGAAGACCCAATGCAGCCAATACCGAATAAATAAATTTTATGGCATAAAATAGTGGGAATCACTTGCCAACTTTTTGAGATACAAATTTAGCCTTAATTTATTAAAGTTAGCAGGCAGGATAATGACTTTTTTTAAAGTGTATTATTATATGACCTCTCTATATACTTTATAATAAAACTTTAATTTGCTTAAGTCTGAACTTAATTTTTTACATTAAGGACAGTGTAAACCTTGAATAAATAAAAAATATAATGGTATTCTTTAGAATAGATGGTGTTATTATAGTTACTATTTATGAAAATGAGATAAAATAGCTGGAGTTATATATTTTAGATACTAAATAGAAAGTGACATGAAATTGTCATTGACCAGCGGTATTTTATGTTTCTTTCCACAAGTATATCATTGAGAACACAGATCTAATGAAGAAAATTTTAAATCTCTTTGTCTTTCAGCCATGCACTTACAAAACAAAGATCCAATTGTATTAAACTGCATGATTATTCAATTCTATTTTCCTTTGTATTACTGTCTAACCTCGATTGAAGAAATATTTAATTTGTGAATAGATCTTGTTAAAGTTAGTGTTTACTCTGTCTATAGCATCATTTATTCATTTCAGTTCCACATTACTGTGGCATATCTTCCTTTTTTTTAAGGAGTGTGGCTAACATAGGGTAATTTACTTTGGTACTTTTAGGGGAAAAATAATAAATTTTATGTTTCAAGAACAGTTTGCCTTTGCAAAGATACATATTTACTTTCCCAGATAATAAGAACATCGCCTCAGTAATTGACAAACTTATTTAGAGTCACCTAAGTCAAGTTTGGAGAAATGCCAAAAGGAAAATTGGCCAAGTAGCAGAATTAACTAAAGCAGAGAAAACTGAATTTCAAAAAGGGATTAGAAGATTAGGATGCACATGCTTGTAATTGTTGCTCTTGTTTCTATTAGATTTGTTTTAGCAAACTGTGGAAGAAAAAGAGTAACAATTTTTAAAATAGTTTCCCCATAATCGTCTGGTAGCTAATGGTCTATCATTCTGTAGTTTTACTTTGGGAACATATTGGCCCACAACTAGACAACTGACATTTGGTTACCTGGGAAAGAGTATTTTTGGTAGTACTAGAATCAAATTAATTCCATATGAAAATAGAAAGTAATTATAACTTTAATTTAAAAGTATTTCCTAGATGGTGAAAAGAAGAGTTTACTACACTTTATTCCTTTATGAGCATGTGGTTACCTGACCTCTTAATTGATTTCTTACTTTTTTTTTTTTTTGCGGTACGCGGGCCTCTCACTGTTGTGGCCTCTCCCGCTGCGGAGCACAGGCTCCGGACGTGCAGGTTCAGCGGCCATGGCTCACGGGCCTAGCCGCTCCGCGGCATGTGGGATCTTCCCGGACCGGGGCACGAACCCGTGTCCCCTGCATCGGCAGGCGGACTCTCACTGGGCCACCAGGGAAGCCCTGATTTCTTACTTTTTTATGGTACAGCCAAAGAGAAGCATCAAATACAATCAACCTTATCAGCACTCAGAATTATCAGATCAGAAACCATATTACATTAAAATATATCTAGTATCTGTCTTCTATTATTTACTAGAATATGGTGGATTGCATGAAGATTTTTTATTTTGTTTTGTGTCTTAACCTTAATTCAGAAAACAAGTCTGTTTTTTCAAAGTGAGAAACTTAGAACACTTTTATGCCCCTTCTGAATGTTGATAAGATTTAAGATATTTTAGGACTGTATGTTGGGTAGTAACTGCTGCTATTCAGAAAAGTAAGATAAAAATAATTGCTTCAGTAATTAACATCTGTGTACCTAAATTAAATGGGTGTAGAAGACAGGTGATTTATTATTTAGATTAAATGGGTTGCAAATTGGGTAATACTGAATACAATATTACTGGCTTTAAGACAGACATTCTTAGAGATATGTATCTTTAGGAAAGATTTAAATGATTTTGAAAACTCTAGGGCTTTATCTTACTCTGAAACAAAGATAGATGGGTGTTATTGCAAAGACACAAAACACTGTGAAATTACTCATAAGAGTTAATGGGTGAATTAATACCACTGTGTTTTAACTGCTTACTATAAAGTAAAGAAGAATTAAGATGGCTCAGTTTTATTTGTATTCCTCTGTGCACGTTAACAAAAATTAGCTAATAAACTCCAACTCAGTTCTTATTCACAACTGTCAGTCTTTCATTTGATGACAGATGATTAGGCTTTGGAACACATCTATTTATAACAGTTCTAACTGTATAGATTAAAGTTTCTGTTCATTAGTTCTTGCTTTTACAGACAAATCAGCTTTTCTTCCTTTTTTTTTTTTTTTCTTCTGTTAGAAGCAAAACTAATGCACCAAAGTCAAACTGAAATGAATGCATTATGTTTAAATGTTGGTAAAAACACAGTATCACATATAATGTTTAAGGTATTCAAATGTGCTTAGCTGTAAGTACTGTTATGAATTTAAGTATATATAACATTTTTAAAAGCTTCTGTTGAAGTAACATAGTCACTTGAGCAAAGACAAATAAATAATAATAATGATGATGATGATAACATTGAAGAACTCAACCTATACTGATTAATGATAAATGAACTAGAAGGCAAAATTTAAGTAATACATACTTAAAAAATATATAGTCTTTGTAACAGATGAACGTGTTATATTGACTATTTTATTGGCTGATAAATACAACACTTACTATAATATAACTTCCTGGTAAAAGTAACCAGGATGAAGAGAAAAATTAGGAAGGAACCCTTATTTTGCTGATATTTTAACCTTCACTAAAAGAGACCATGGGGAATTGGTACATCCCAGCTGATCCCAGAAGGGTTAGAAGGAATCACTCTCTCTTCAGAGAAACTCTAGAACAGACTCCTATGTTCCTGAATGTTTTGCAGACTAATGAAATCAGAACTAGATATCCTTGGGCATTCACATTTTAAAGTTCTGTCTCCCCTTCCTGCAGAAAATATACTGTTATGTAAGAGGGATTTGTGCTTGGGACTCTCCAATCCAGTATTCTTCTAATAGTTTTCCTGACTTCTCTTCAATATCCAAAGCCCTAAAGCCCTCAATGGGGGAAGTTTGAGCTACATGAAAGAACTCTTGAATGCTTCAAGTGGTGTAGGGCAAATAGGTCCTGTTGTGAGAATTGCAGTCACTGAAAGCATGACTTATAAGAGTGGTTTGGAGCTGGGGATTTTGTCCTCTCCTTTTCTTTTCCCCTTCATGCATGGTTATTGAGATTGTCTTTGTGATTGAGTTCTTGGCACCTCAATTCTAAGAAAGATTTAGATAAATTAAAGAGCTTCCGAGAAAAGCCACAAAAATGATGAAAGAGTTGGAAGTATTGATTTATGAAGGAAGATTAAAAGAATGGATATGCTTTGGCTTGGCATCAAATTAGGATGTGGTGGCATACTGTAGCTATAAATATTTGTAGACAGAGGGAGAAGGAAAAATCTTTACAATGGTCCAATGAAGCAATATGTTATGCAAGAAAGAGAAGGTGAAGTCTGTATTTAATGTCCTTCACTCTGGGTCTCCTCTGTAGGTATTCTGGCTGTATCTGTACTTTGAAACAGAGTAAGTTACCATTCACTGTCTGAAACAACTGCCTTATAATGCTTAATGTGGGAGAAAAAAGGAGAATAAAAGTGAGGAAATCATTTTTTGAACAAAATGCTGTGCAGTGTCCCTGGGCTTTCTTGGCCTTTCCCAAGTTTCTGTCCCTGGTACTTACTGGTCATGGCACCAAGCAGCTTAGGAATGGCAGTGGGCTGTGCTGTCAGCAGCAAAGCTGTTGTGATTCTGCCCATTCCAACACAATCAGTTCTTTATGTTCCATGGGGTAAAGAGCGTCACTCATTTATTACGGGCACAGTTATCTCCGCCTCAACAGCTGTGCATACTGCTGGCTGCAGCTTCCGTGGGTAAACCTGGACAGACAGGAAAGATAGGGGTGGGACACCAAAAGGCACATTTTCCAGCTTTACTCAGAAAGGCATGTCTTCCTTCTAATCCAGAGGAAAAAAATGAACTCTATCGTAACTCTATCAGATTATACTATTGAGAAATGGATGGAAGTGATGGAATTGAATTTTATTTGATTTTTATGTTAATAGCTTGAGCCCCTGTTTAGTTGAGATCCCATTATATAGTGTAGAAATCAAACTACAATTTCCCAAAAGGAACTTTATTCTGCTTACAGATGGGTTTTATTCAAGTTTTCTTAGTTGCTTCTTAGAATTCATAAACATTATATTATGAAAGCAGTATTATACTTGGTGATTCAGTTATAGGTGAGACCATGAAATTCTGTTTTACCTATAAACTACTGATAATTCCATTTTGACTTTACTAGGCAAGCCTCCTCACACTGTTTATATAAGAAATGAACCCTAAGATCCAACTTAGAATACCAGGAGGACGTTTCTCTGGAGGGTCAGTTCCCCAGTAAAAATTTGTGCAACACAGCTTAGCATCAGTCACATTTGCTTTAAGGAAGGACCTCATTTTGTTGTCACTCAACAGAAGAACTATACTCTGTCATCTAATATGATTCATGATTAGCAGATTAGTGGATTCAATGTTAAAGAATTACATATTTACCTATTATTTAGAGATAGCATATATATGTATTGTTGAATTAGAATTAATAAAACTCAAAGAAAATCACCACAATGGTATCTGAAATAAAGATGACAACATCAAACATTTGGGAATGCCCAGATGCTATCTGAGTTTCATCTATAGTCATGTGATTTGGTATAGGTGATCTATCATTTTTTTCCCTTAACTCAAAATTTCTAAGAAATTCATTTTTATTCAGGCAGCTACTGCTTTGAAATATATTAACACTTTTAGGTATATGGTCTAAATTTAAGAGGTGCAAAGCAAATAAAATATACATGTTAGACATGCATTGAGTATTAAAATGTATACTCACATACTAAATTGGATTAGTTGTTCTCCAGAAGTACTCCTATAGCACATATGTTTTGGCTTCAGATCTCTTTCCCGCTTCCCTCCCTTCCTTCCTTCCTTCTCCTCTTCCTCCTCCTTCTCCTTCTTTGTCTCTTCTTCTAGCCCTTGTTTATGAAATAATTTCAATGTTTACCAATTCACTTACCATGCCTTGTGATTTTAGGTTATAATTCAATGAGTAGGAGCTGTTTGAAACTTGGATCTGTTGTCAATATTTGATATAAGCATACAAATTTGATACAGCCCAGATATTCAAGCATTTTTAATAAACTTGAAAATCTGAAAGTGTATGTAAAACATATGAAAATAAGTATATACAAGTAGAGGAAGACATTCTGTATAGCTTGTCATATTACCAAGATGATAAACACAGATTCTAATGTCTTTATCTTCCACAGAGCTTTTCCTAAGGGAAAGAAAAAGATGCTGTTTTATGAGCATATAAAATTGTGCTACTGTGAACAAGCTATTAACTAATTTTAAAAGTTTACTAATTACTTTTGCATCAGGAATGTATATATAAATTTAAAATAAAAATTCTCAAGCAATTTTAGTCCTAAGTGCTCCTATAGAATGAGATTTTACTGACAGTGTTCAGTCCGTCACTACTATAGTCTTTGATGTATTTATTTTGAAGTAATTCAGGGTAAGTAAAATAAAATAACACCTAGTGTCAAAACCATTGAGAAAGCTTCAGTTTTGAGTATCATAATAACTAGCAAAATAACAGGCTGATAGGACATAGCAAAATATGAAAAGAGTTTTATTAAACATGATGACATATTCCTTCAAAAATTTTGGGAAGACCTAGAAGCTGATGACATTTAGTTTTACCGAATAATTTTATAACCTTATATTGTACATTCAGAGAAATCATTTAGAAAATAAAATAAAATGGAGGGGGAAATCTATGTAAGGTAGAACAAGAAACAAAAGTAAAAAGTAAATGCAACCAAGAATATCAATAATTAAATTTTCATTTTTATAGTGTACTTAAATATAGTTGATCCATACCTTGTAAAGATAAAAAACACGAAATAATCACTAGATTAATTAAAAGTGGAATGACTTAATGTGTTACTATATATATACAACACTCAAAATCATCAAAATTATTTGATTTTCATTATTTTTAAAGATTTATAACTTTACTATGATACATATGTGGAAAGGAGTCCTGCTTGAAGGAAAGGGAAAATAAACTAAGGGTACTTCAAAATCCACGGAGGTGTCAATACTCCCTTTATGAGATTCAGTTAGTGATGCAAATGTGTTTGAATGAGAATGCATAAATCTAAGGCCATTTGGGACAGAAGGCCAAGCCAGGCTCTGGATCAAGTTTAAGGACTGTTGAATTTAATGGTAGAATGAAATATATGCAGATATATGTACCCTATCTGATCTGAGGTTGGAAATTCTACCTCAAAAAACAAAACTCTACAACTATCTCATTTCAAAAAAAGGACACATTTTATCAAAAACAAAAAAATTTAAAAATAAAAGGAAGTATAGTATCTCAGAATAAGAAGAGAGCTTGAAAAACAAATTCCAATATCCTTTTTTTTCCCCCTAATTTCCTGTATTCTGGTGAAAATCTTCTCATAGATTGACTAGATATGCAGATGAGTGATTCAGCCAAACTCCTAATTCTCTAGTTCAAAATCAAAGAATTCAAGAATGGAGGCCTGGGGCTTCCCTGGTGGCACAGTGGTTGAGAGTCCGCCTGCCGATGCAGGGGATACGGGTTCGTGCCCCGGTCCGGGAAGATCCCACATGCCGCGGAGTGGCTAGGCCCGTGAGCCATGGCCGCTGAGCGGCTGGGCCCGTGAGCCATGGCCGCTGAGCCTGCGCGTCTGGAGCCTGTGCTCCGCAACGGGAGAGGCCACAACAGTGAGAGGCCCGCGTACCGCAAAAAAAAAAAAAAAAAAATGAATGGAGGCCTGTATAAACAGTCTAAGAGACTCAATTGGTCCAATCTTTTATTTTTAAAAGTGAGGAAACCATATTCTGAAGTGTATTAGAAGGCTTTGGATAATAGTTATGCTTATCTGAATATGATGAATCAGATTTATGAGGGACAACAGAATTACAATGTACCTTTTCTTACCTAAAATCAGAGGCAACAATAAGAGTTTTAAATGACCCTGCAACTTCCTCTGCATTTAGGCATGGTGGGTTAGTTTGCTAGGGCTGCCATAACAAACTACCACAGACCAAAGGACATAACAGAAACTTATTTTCTTAGGGTTCTGAAGACTGTAAGTCCACCATCAAGATGTTGGCAGGGTTGGTTTCTTCTGAGGCCTCTCTTCTTGGCTTGTAGGTGGCCACCCTTTTGCTGCCTCTTTACATGGTTGTCTCTGTGTGTGCACAAGTCCCTTGTATCTCTTTCTGTGTCCTAATTTCCTCTTCTTATAAGGGTACCAGTGAGATTGCACTAAGACCCACCACAATAGCTTCATTTTAACTTAATTACCTCTTTAAATACCTTATCTCCAATTACGATTACATTTTAAAGTACTTGGGGTTAGAACTTCAACTTACGAATTTGGCGGGAAAACAATTCAGCCCATCACACATGGTGTATATGACTTTTTGCTAAAGCATTAAGCATTGTAAAATAAAGCATTTTCTGAAAAGGGCTTGGAACTATTCACCACAATGTATTAAAGTTTAATGATGAAATAGTGATATTAAAATGTTGGGAGTAATATAGTTTACTAAAAATGCTCATTAATATCTGTTTAGTAATTTATAATTTACAAAGAGCCTTTACATATACTATCTCATATATTCCTCACAATAATCCTGTGGGATAGGTAAGGTAAGTTATAATAAATGTAAGAACATGTAACATTTATTTTTTGAACCATTATATGTCAGGCATTATGGTGGGCATTTTATAAATGTTCTTTCAATTAATCCTTATAATTTCTTGTCTCTACTTTACATAAGAAGAAACCAACACTTAGAGGAAATAGGAAAAGTTTCTTTCCTTCCTTGACCTCTTCCTAGGATTTGGTGCTGTTGAACATTTCCTTATATTTTAGATTGTATAATATTGCACTTTCCCAATTATATACCTATACGTCAGACCGTTCGTTCTCAATCATTTTTGTGGGCTCTTTAGTCTGTCCATTCCTTGCATGTCAACGTTATAAGGATGTCCGCAATACTCTCTCCTCTGCTTCATATTCTTTCAATGAACTATCAGACTCCCATGACTCATTTCCACTGTATGCTCATGATTCCCAAATCTTTATTCCTGTCCAGATCTCTGCCCTGTGCTTCATGTTGAGGTACTGTAAGCATCTTAACTTCAAAATGTTGAAATCTGAACACACAATCTTCCAAAAGCCCATATTTCCTCTTGTGTCCTCTATGTCAGTGACTGACAACACCAGCCACCTAGAAGTCTAAGCCAGACACCTTGGAATCATTTGTCCATTTGACTCAACCAATTTCCCCATTTCCTAATGCCTGTGCCTGTCACAAGTCAATAAAATGTAAAGTCTTTAATTCTACCATCTAAACATCTATTCCATTTATCACTTGTATCCATTCTCATTATCACTTTTTCTCCCTTTTTCTCTAATATATCCTACCCTTATTACTTACTGGAATTATTGCCACAGTCTCCTAAAAAGTGTTTTGATCTCTACTCTTACTGCTTAACTCATTACCCACAATTGCTCTCAGAATGACTTTTTTAAAATGAACATCTGGGCTTCCCTGGTGGCGCAGGGGACACAGGTTCATGCCCCGGTCTGGAGAGATCCCACATGCCGCGGAGCGGCTGGGCCCATGAGCCATGGCCGCTGAGCCTGCGCGTCCGGAGCCTGTGCTCCACAACGGCAGAGGCCACAACAGTGAGAGGCCCACGTACCGCAAAAAAAAAAAAAAGAACATCTGACTGTGTCACTTATAGGCTTCAAATCCATTGCTCTTAAAGTCCAAACTGCATAATGTGGCTACTGAGCTCTGTTTACATAGTTTCCTACTTATGTCTGATCACTTCTCATTGCTTTCTCTACATACTTTAGAACCAGCCTTTCAGTTCTTCAAGTATACACCCTTGCTCTGACTCTGTGCCTTTTCATGGATTGCTCTCTTTGCTTGTGGTGCATTTCCTCAACCCAGTTCTCCCTCCACTGGCTCATCTTTCTGTTCTCAGATTAGCCACCAACTTCTCAGCCTTCCTTGAATTCCAAGATATGTTGAACTGCTACTTTGTATACTTCAGCATATAAACTCTTTCAGCTTTATTAATTGCCTGTTTTTCTGTCTTTTATGAATTATATTCTTTAAGGATTATAAGCTTTGTGAGGGTGGTAAGTATGTCAATACTGTTCATCATTAAATCCCCAGCACTTAGAACGGTGCCAGGCACAATAAATGATTAATAAATATTTCTTGAATGAATTACTAAAAATAAGTGATATTCCATAATCAAACTACAATTAAAAGGAACATTTACTTTAGTTGGAGGATTAATATGCAGTTTGTAAAGCGTTTTATGTACACTGTAACATGCAATCCTAAAGACAATTCTCTGAATAAAGGGATTGTTGTTTCATACATGAGTATTGAGATGCCAAAAAAAAAAAAAAACCAATGCCTTGCCTAAAATAAAAAATAAAGGGATGTTTAAAAAAAAAATAGAATTAGAGCCCCTGACTTCTGGTTCAACGTTGCTTTTGCTGTATCTCACTGGCTGAAATCTGGAAGTGCTAAAAGTACAAAATTTGCATACTTTGTTCTATTAGACAGTTTTATATAATGCACAAGCTAGTATGGCTAACTGATTAGTACTAACAATAAAACAAGAATAATAGTTACCATTTACTGAATGTTCACTATGTTACTTACTAGTTGTCCTTTAATTGATGTTAGCTTGGCTATTTGAACAAAGTTACTTTGACTCAACTCACTAAGATACCATACACAAATGTATTTGTCTTTATAATGAGAAGAAAACAGCACACGCTTCACTTCTACAGAATATAAAACACCTAGTATTTGGGTTAGCTAATTTATGACTATTCTTTGAGCCTCATTGTAATTCATCTGTAGTCTTACAGTGGAAGAATCCTCATGCTGTGGAAATTGCCAGATCTCAATGGTTTTATTGTTTAACCAAACTTCATTTGAGAATTTGGGGGGGGGCACATAAATTTTCAAATTGTAAAGGCACTATGTAGTTGAGAGTTGTCACCCAGAAATTACTAAAAGTAGGAATTCCAAACCTTCTTTGAGATTTTTTTCCATCTTTTATTCTCTCAGTACTTCACTTAAAAACAGATATATAAACTACTCTCTGGGGAGATATTTGTTTACATAATGAATATTGGTACAGTCCTTAAACTCATTGTTTTATAGAATGAGCTTGTAATTCTTACCTTCCTATTCATAGCTTGTGTGGGAAGTATATTTTATTAGAAAAGGGACAATCTGAAGACCATCTTTGTTTCCTGTTGGGGCATTTCCAGATTGGATGAAATCTAAGAGCCATCTGTTGAATATTTAGTATTCAGAACGGTAGAACTACTCCTGGCATCTGGTTTTGCCAAGTCCTAGCTAAAAATAAATATTAAATGGAACTTGCTTCTTTTTTCATTTGTTTCGAACTCTCCTAGAAGATGTTGTAAATTCCCAAGGGAAAGAAATATAGGAAAAAGAAATGTAGGCATTTAGTTTTCATTTTCATTCACAGAATAGTAGGTTGAATTTTAAGATCAAATATGCTAAGACTTTTCTACTTTCATTTCTTCGTCTCGCCTTTTTTTAATAAATTGTTAAGAAATAATGATTACCCCAAACACACACACACGTTTCCAAAGTGGTATATGAAGTTGTAAATTTATGGTAAGGTAATAAAAATTTCAAATTATACTATTTTGCTGGCTCTTCATAAAGTATTTTTTGTATTTAACTTATTGTCATTGGTGCAGTGTCTTAGCTGTCATCTAGCTTAAACAGACCCCCTCAAACATTAAATAATGCTCTATTAATAAGTGTCTCACCAGATTTGAAGTTACATAAAAAAGAGACAAACTGAATTAAGACATTTTTATATAGGTTACTAAATATTAATTCAATCATTCTCTATGTTTTATATGATGAAGAAAATGTTAAGAAGTTTCATAGAAATTATCTGCTCTCAAGGAGCCATGGGGTCAGTTTGTAAAGAAATGGTAAAGAACCACAATAGATTTCCTTTTTTAGAATCTGCCCAAATACCAGAGTATATATAGTTTAGTGTTATTAACGAACATACACCTTGTAAAAAATTCCCTGATACTGACTAGGGCTTTGAAGACACAAAATTGGAAGAGAGAGAGAGTCGCTCACTTTCTTCAGTCATCTTTCTGGGACAGCAAACTAGTGTTTAAGGAAAGAATAAACTAGTTTCATAAATGGCTGTGGTTTTGCCTGGCAAAATATTGCATCAAGACTGTTCTTGTATTGTTGAGGGAAGGTTCTTCACACAAAAGAATGTCAATAAGCCCCACCCTGGCCAGTCTTTAACAATAGGATGAGAGGCAAAACATTTGTCCTGACAACATGGCATAGTGAACAATATTTGGCTTATACACATGCCAAAACTAAAAACGCTTTCCGCTTTATGAAATAATCTCTTATCCCTCTGAAGACATGTTTTTGCTAAATGCCAGGGATAAAGAAGGCAGAAGGAAATTGGATAGAAAATGAGGGAAACAACTGTAGTTGAGCATGATTGTGTGGTAAACAATGATCAGCTATTTGCACTCGGGCGGGGCGAAAATGACAGTTGAGTTAATTCTAGATGTGCAGAGGTGTACGCTCTTTTCTTACTTCTTTGAGAGTCAGGGTAAATGAATAAGCTGTAAATTGGTGAATTCCATTACTGAATTGAATACTGAATAACATTGTTGCATTTTTAGGTATATAGGGCTACTTTATTCTGAATTATGGCATATTACCTTAACTGTTTTCTTTTTGAATGCATTTTAAAATGCACACAGGCCATATAATTGTGCAATGCTTGAATACACAGGAGAAAAAAAAAAGGCACAAAGCATTAGGGAAACCTGTAACAAATCAATTAGCAAAGCAATATGAAATTATCATAACCTAAATGCAAAACATTTTTTAGGAAGAGAAACAACTTCCCTGTTGTGTGTGTATGTCATTATATTTAGATAATGAGTGAAAATGGCATTTTTGTTCCTTGGGATCTGCCTTCTTTGTTAGAGAAAACATTTTCACTCTTTGGCAGTTAATTATGCCGTATGAATTCAAGATAAAGCTAAAAGAAAGCCTTCGTGAAAATATTTGGGTGAAAAATGACAGAAAGAAGGAAAGAAAGGGAATGGCAGTACCTAGATGAAACAGATAAGTGACATTTAGTGATGTTGATGGAAAGAATGGTTGTATTTATTTGGGTTCAAAGTTAGGCTTTTCACTTTGGGTTGTGCCCTCCTTTAAGCTATGGGAACACTCAATTCATCACGGATTCACCATATCTCATTACTGCTTATAATTTAGATGACATTGCCTTCTTGATGTAATGCCCAGGATTCAGTAATATGTCTCAAAAATTAGACCATGTTCCTTTTTTTAATGGCTTGAGACCTTATCAGAAAGATCATAAGGAATTAGTCCTTCTCGCAGTAACCTTGGCTATTTCATGGATCCATCAGCAGTGTCTTGAGCATCTGTTCCCCAGGGTGTCACCTCCCTATTCAGATGTGAGTCCCTTAGGGACTGTGCCCGGCCTCCTAGTCATGCTGTCTGCTTTTCCCGCTCTGGCGCTGGCTTCCTCGAGGCAGGGCTCTACCAAAGCTGCCTTTCTCTTGCTCCGGCTACTCTGACTTCAGACGAAGAGACATGGTTTTCATTCATCTATCCCAAGTATGAAATGAGCCCTTCTGGTTTTCTTCAAAGTAGAACCTAACCTTTAAGTCCTTAAGGAAGCTTTCCATGGGTAACAGAAGAGAAGTTCAATATGGAGAAGAACCTATTACTACTATTGTGCCTCCTCTCAGGCCACCCAAATCCAGATCCCTTTTCATGAAGTCTCTCATAGGCTGCTGTTTACCCCGCTCATAGGCCATTTCATGCCTAGGTCTGGGAAAGGTTACCTCCTCCAAGGAGAACCCCCTCAGTCAAGTGTTCAGTCTTCAAACTGTGGGCCTTTCTGAGAAAAACATTTCTTCCTTTCCCCTGGTGACACCTTCACAAGACTCCACATATTCTGTCTCAGGATGGAGTTCTTCCTAGTATAATAGATCACTGCATTCTCTGCTTAGAGAAAGCCCACCACCAACTTCATCCACGGGTTTAAAAAACAATAATCTGAAAGGAATACATTTCTCTACTTCTGGATTATTCAGCGTGAGGCAGTAGGGAATATGAACTGGGGCTGTGAAGTAAGAGATAACAAGATTTGAATCTCAGCTTCACTGTTCATTAGCTATGAGCATCTGTTTCCTCATCTGTAGAATGGGAATACTTATTATTCATTTCATATAGGAATTGAATAAGATAGACCTTATATATTTATATAAATGTATATATACATTTCATCTGAGCTGGGCATACATTTTAACTATTAAAAAATATAAATAAGTAAAATCTCTATGTGGGAACTCACAGACCAGTTTATGAATCTCTAAATAAACCAGTCCAGATCCTAGTCACAGTCTCTCCCACAGGGTCTTGCTGCCTTCTCTCCAGCTCAGCTGTTCATTTGCAAATAGCTGCCCAAAGAATAGCACAGGTAACTACTCAAGAACAGCCAGTTACTTCTAGGGAATGGGAAGCAAGTAACACTTTTCCCCAAAGAAACATCAATGTTTACCAAGAGGAACTTTTAAGATTCTTAAGAGGAGGCTAATTGTTAGGTATATCCTTAGATAATGATAATGTTAGTGTATTATCAAACCTAACCTTATTTGCATTGGGGTAACTTCCCTATTTTCAGACTTTCTTGAAGAACTGAGTGTATTAGTTTTCTTTTCATTAAAACAACAACAACGATAACAACAACAACAAAACAACTTAAAATTTACCCCAAAGTAAGAAATTACATACCAAGGGGCAGATATTCTTACACTTTTAATATGATTTCTTTTCCATTTTATGATTATCAGTGTTGAAAAAAAAATCAGCTTTAGTCACTTCACTCTATGACATCTATCACTGTTTGGGTTTTTTTGGTTTATTTGGTCATATACCATTGTATCAATAAGCCCAGAATTTTTATTATGGAAAGTACTATTAATGTCACTTGTATTTCCTAAAAAATAGTTCCCCAGTCCATCCTATTATGTGGAATTCTGCTGTTCCTTTGCATATCACTAAACTGCAGGTATCACTATGCCTTGACTACAGGTGAGGAAACTAACACTTAGGGAGGTACAGTAACTTTACTGTGATTATACAAGTGGTAAATAAAATCTGAACTTAAAATTATGCTCCCTTACTCTAGAACCTTTCATTTTAAAAATGACAATATACAAAATAGATTTGCTCCACTTAAACATACAGATTTCCTACTAAAAGAGTCATGTACCACAGTGTTCATTGCAGCTCTATTTACAATAGCCAGGACATGGCAGCAACCTAAGTGTCCATCGACAGCTGAATGGATAAAGAAGATGTGGCACATATATACAATGGAATATTACTCAGCCATAAAAAGAAACGAAATTGAGTTATTTGTAGTGAGGTGGATGGACCTAGAGTCTGTCATACAGAGTGAAGCAAGTCAGAAAGAGAAAAACAAATACCGTATGCTAACACATATATATGGAATAAAAAAAAAAAAGGTTATGAAGAACCTAAGGGCAGGACAGGAATAATGACACAGATGTAGACAGTGGACTTGAGGACACGGGGAGGGGGAAGGGTAAGTTGGGACAAAGTGAGAGAGTGGCATGGACTTATATACACTACCAAATGTAAAACAGATAGCTAGTGGGAAGCAGCCACATAGCACAGGAAGATCAGCTCGGTGCTTTGTGACCACCTAGAGGGGTGGAATAGGGAGGGTGGGAGGGAGACGTAAGAGGGAGGAGATATGGGGATATATGTGTATGTATAGCTGATTCACTTTGTTATAAAGCAGAAACTAACACACCATTGTAAAGTAATTATACTCCAATAAAGATGTTTAAAAAATAAAGATAAATTAATAAATTTTTTTAAAAAAGGATTTTTTAAATGCATATATGTATAATGTGTGTTTCAACATGAAAATGAGTTAAATTCATGTAACCTAAAACTGGAAAACAGGTCTACTCTATCTCAAATCTAGACAATTTTTAAAAAACTTTTCTCCAGCGAGTCTGTGCTGTAGAGGTCTCCCTCAAAAAACCAGGGAGTTTTTTGCTTCTTTTTTAATGTGTCAGTGGAGGATTTCAAACCTTTCTAGCTATCACCTTTTGAGTGTGATGAGTGTGATGAGTCACAGCTCCACTCTAGACTTATTTTTAGTTTGTTATTATCATCTCAGTTGAGAGCTGTGATTCCCCCAATGTCTGAGCATCAACATTTTGCTAAAGGGAATATCTTAACCATAACTTAAAATACATAGGGATCCAGAAATATTACTTGTTTGTCACCTGGAACTGAGAAGTCATTTCAAATACAAATTACTACAACTAATAATATAAAGTGTATACATATATTATAAATCTATATATATTTATTTATTTATTTGGCCACATGGCACGGCTTGTGGGATCTTAGTTCCCAAACCAGGGATTGAACCCAGGCTCTTGGCAGTGAAAGCGCTGAGTCCTAACCACTGGACCACCAGGGAACTCCCTAAAGTATATTTTTAAATGTTGGCTCAGGATACTCTTGTTTCTTACTCATTTGTCAGGTCAAAATAGGATTTAATATTAACCAGGTTACTTATTAAAATAGATTTAGAATGACTTTGTGAAATCATATTCTTATTTTGTTAAATAAATGACTTTCTCCATTTGTGCATGTGTGAGCATCAAGGTTGAGGGTGGAGACTGGGAGGAATGAGAGAGGAACACTTATTTTTGTTTTTGGGCCTAGCATTGATAGAAGAGCTACAATTAAATTCAGTAAGTCTCAAAAATTAATTCCATAAGTGTTATGTTACCAAAACAAAAATTCATATTGTTGAAGCAAAAATTCTTAGATCACTGGATTATAGTTTTGAAGAAGTGATAAAGAAAGTGAAGACTTTTGATATTTGCTGTAATTTGAGATAAAGTTATGTACTGTGACTACATATTAGCATGTAACTGAATTCAAAATAGACAAAAATGAATTCTTTACTATTGTGATACTTTGTGAAACCTTATTTACTTAAATTGGTTATTCATTTAATTTTGATTTTTAAATCTAAGACTAGCAATGTTTTTTGAAAGATATTTTATACTAATATTGAGCTGGCTTTGCGCTAAGTCTTGAATTCTTTTAAAGGACTTTACACCTTTTTCTTTTTCTTTCTTTTTTTTTTTTGCAGTATGCGGGCCTCTGACTGTTGTGGCCTCTCCCGTTGTGGAGCACAGGCTCCGGATGTGCAGGCCCAGCGGCCATGGCTCACAGGCCCAGCCGCTCCGCGGCACGCGGGATCCTCCCGGACCGGGGCATGAACCCATGTCCTCTGCGTTGGCAGGCGGACTCTCAACCACTGCGCCACCAGGGAAGCCCCTGCACCTTTTTCTTAGGACTTGGTGATAACCAAACTTCCCTCTCAGCTGCATAGGAAGGCATGTGCTGTTACTTTTCCTGATAGGCTTATAGTTTTTTGTATTAACTCAAATTGGCTATTTAAATTCTTTTTGTTATCATTGTTTTAATATTGTTTGGACTCAACAGCATATCTGAGTTTTGCTAATGGGAGTGCTGACATGCTGTTGCTGACACTGATTAGAGTAAAGCCAGTGTGGTCACTTGGCCAATTTCTGAATGCAAACTAATCACTAATTATCTGAATTTGAGAGCTTACAGGAGATTTCAGAATTGTCTATGCTTCGGTTTTACAGATGAGAAAACTGAGGCTTAATGAAGATGGCCAACTTGTGCAGGATCACACAGAGAGTTAGTGGAGGAGTTGGGACTTTATGCCAGCTATGGGATGAACAAAATGGTCTTGTAGTCAAACTTAATATTGTTATTTTATGTCCGTAGACATGGTCCAAGTCATTTTAAAGATTTTTATTATGGCCAGACCTGAGAAAACCTGGATTTTATTTCCTGTAATTCTATTATTTGTGTCTCCTCAAACTGTTTGATTTCTTTATGCTGAAATATCCCTATGGTACTAAATGAAAATTGGTTTATTTTTCTTTTAGAAACAAATATCTGTGGTCAATTATTATAAAGAAGAAAGGACTTCTTTTGAAATGTCTGAGATTTAGAAATGAAAGTTCAAATTGGGAGATTGGGATGGACATGTATACACTACTATGTATAAAATAGATAACTAATGAGATCCTACTGTATAGCACAGGGAACTCTACTCAGTACTCTGTGGTGACCTAAAAGGGAAGGAAATCCAAAAAAGAGGGGATATATGTATATGTATAGCTGATTCACTTTGCTGTATAGCAGAAACTAACACAACACTGTAAAGCAACTATACTCCAATAAAAATTAAAAAAAAAAAAAGAAAGTTCACCAATAGAAATTGAAAGTTTACCAGTCATTAATGGCAAAGGTGTCACTGGTCTATTTAAATACGAAGCATATACAAAATAAGGCAGTTGTTCTGTTAATCCTATTCAAATAATCTAATAATCTTATCCTTCCAATAGTCCCAATAGGCTAATTTATTAACAAAAATCAAGCGGTATCAGTAGCTTTCCAGTCAAATATTAAAGTAACTAAATAATATCAAGTGATTTGAGTGAGAGGAAATATGTTTGTATGAGGTATGGTAGGAGAAAGTGGGAGAGTTTGTAAGGCATTTGTGTCAAGAGGAGCATTTATGTGAAATAGAGCTTTTTTCAGATGTCTATGTTTGTAAACTAAACTGAATATGGATAGATTAGAATACTAGTTTCTACAGTATAAATTTTATTTTAGCACATTTTTATTACTTGGCATAATGACATGTAGAGTAATTTTTCTGTTGCTTTTCCTTTCATGTTTCACACCAAACTGCTCAGGGCTAAATACAGAAAAGCATGTTTTATTTTTAATCTGAGCATCTGATTGAGGAATTATGTCATCTTACAAGAAGAGTATTTTTTCATGAAAATGTGTTCTCTGATCTTAAAAGCAGTGTTGCTTTTCTTGAATTTATATACGCTTATGCAGCTATATATGTTCATCTTTAAGATTAACATAACATTTTTTCATTGATATTTAATGAAATTCTTCATGGATTAGTACTGCAATTCACAAAACTTTCATCGTAAAAAACTTTCTGATTAGTAAACCTATTTTGTGTTAAGAGGAATTGAATTTTTAAATACTGATAAAAAACAAAGTTGGCCCATTTCCTCCACATCCCCAGCCCCTGGCAACTACTATTGTACTCTCAGCTTCTGTGAATTTGACTATTTTAGATAACTCCTATAAGTAGATTCATACGTTTTATCCTTCTATGATTGGTTTATTTTACTTAGCATAATGTCCTTCACATTTAGCCATGTTGTTGCAAATGGCAGGATTACCTTTTTTAAGGCTGAATAATATTCCACTGTATGTATCAATATATACCACATTTTCTTTACCCATTCATGGGTTGTTTCCATGTCTCAGCTATTAAGAATAATGGTGCAATGAAAATGAGAGTACAAATATTTCTTTGAGATCTTGATTTCAATTCTTTTGGATATATATCCAGAAGTGAGAATGCTGGATCATATGGCAGTGTGCGGGAAATGGAGAGTTGTTATTCAGTGTGCATAAAGTGTCAGTTATTACTACATGACCAGAGTTCTACCTTACAACGTAGTGACTATAGTTAACAATGCTGTATTGCACACTTCATAATTTTTTACAAGGGGAGATCAAATGTTAAGTGGTTTTACTACATATGCAAAAGAAACAAATGAACCAAGGAATCTCTGGGAGATGTTGGATGTGTTTATTCCCCAGATTGTGGTGATGGTAACATGGATGTTTGCATATGTCCAAACTCATCGAGCTGTTATACCTCAATAAAGCTATTAAAAATAAATAAACTGAAACAAAACAAAGCTAAACTAAAATCAGCCCAGTCTGAAGTCCATTAATAGTGGGTAAATCCTACAGCTCTAAACTTCATAAAAATACAGAGAGATTACATAGTCCAGAAATATGTAATTCTCTCATAGAAACTGCCCTTCTATCTTTCTTTACTTTTTGAAGGTATATGGATTTAGATGGGCAAATATATCCAGTAAAACTGTTTAAATGCTTCCTCATTTCACTCATACATATTTGAAATGTCAGAAAGGAAATATACTCTGTGGCTCTTTGAGAAATCACTTACATAGATTTTGGGGTGTAAGTATAAAATATGTGATTTTTTTTTTGCTGGTGCCTACAAAGAAGTGTGACTCATTATGATATAACAATATTTACTGTGGTCTGTTACCTTATGTTATGATTGTAATTGAGTTGGGAATACAGGTTATTCTGGTTATACATTGCAATAGATGAAGAAATACATACTGTACATTTAAGCCTCTCTTTTCACAGGCGTAACTTAATTTTACTAAGAGTTCTGCTTTTCCAACTTAAAGTTTACCAAATGTTTATAGATTATTCCTTTTGATATTGTATTGAATTATGACATTTGTCATGTAAATACTGTTTGAAAATATGTCCTCCTTTCTCTGAATTTCTTTGTATATCCCAGTTATTCAAAGCACAAACTATGGCAGCTAATGTCTCAAGTAGAAATTGTATTATAGACTAATGTACCCCAAATGTATAGAAGAAGAAGAATTCGTGTATATCAATTTTAGGTCTAGATATGTAAAAATAAATCAAATTGACTTATAAAGTACTTAATATAAATTAAAATTTTTATTAGGTGACCTGTAACTCACTCATTAAAATGACAGAAATGGAACCCATTTAAAAATCGCGGGCCTCCCTGGTGGCGCAGTGGTTGAGAGTCCGCCTGCCGATGCAGGGGATACGGGTTCGTGCCCCGGTCTGGGAGGATCCCATATGCCGCGGAGCGGCTGGGCCCGTGAGCCATGGCTGCTGAGCCTGCGCATCCGGAGCCTGTGCTCCGCAACGGGAGAGGCCACAACAGTGAGAGGCCCGCATACCACAAAAAAAAAAAAAAAAAAAAAAAAAAAAAAAAAAAAAAAATAAATAAAAATCGCTATTCATGAAATATACATGTAGATATGGATACATTTATTTTAATATTCTTCCTTTAAAATTGCTGTGCCTTAATATTTCTAGCCCAAGTGGTTTCCCAGCAGCTATTTAAAGAAAATAAAATAGAACAACGTCAGTTTGAATATTATTGAAGCATTTGTTCATGAAATTTTTTGCATCTCAGTATCTCATATCTTTGATTTTTTTTCTTTCTCTCTTTATAAATATAGAGGATTTTTTTTTTCACTTCTTATTTAGTGTTTTGAACTAAATTTTAAAGTCTCACTCTGACTTCCAAAGAAGTGACTTTGGTTAAATCATTTAATTTTCCTTTGCTTCAGTGTTATTATTATAAAATGATTGCTAGATTACCTAGAGCTCTGAGATTCTTGATTTTATATTTGTTTCTGACTATCCCTTGGTATCAGATTTTACATATTCACTAAGAACAATTTATCTATAATAGTCAACACTTGGCATTTTTACTATGAGGTTTTGAGGCTTTCTGACCCAGTATTTGTTACTTAGAATTTTCAAAATTTCTTCGAGGTCAGAAGATACAGGAAAAAGAACTTATTAAGTGATCATAAACACCTCTACTTTTGTTTCTATAAGAAAATAAAACACACTTGAATCGTATAGAAAAGTACTGTGTTCATTAGTGGGAAGTGAGAACTTTTGAAGACTATCAACCTTGGAAAACTCAGACAGAAGCAGGTATTTTTCTGTTTCAGGAATTAGTAAGGTTCACTTGAGCCTCCCCTAGCCGACTGACACCCTCTCCCATGTTCTTTTCCTTTTCTTTGTTTTCTTTTCTCCTCCTTCCCTTCCTCCCTTCCTTCCCTCCCTTCTTCCTTCCTTCTTTCCTCCCTCCCTCCCTTTCCCTCTTTTTTTTTCTTTCTTGACGTATTTAAGAAAATAAATCCCTGTGGCATACAAGTACTGCTTTGGCTTTACGTAGTTCTTAAACAGAATAAAAAGTACAAGAAATAACGACAACCAAGACTACTTGAATCCAATGACAACAACAAAATCTTGCCTTGTTTATGCTATAAATATATGTGAAAAATGAGTTGATCCAGCTAAATACTTTGTCAATTCAGAGTGAAAACAAAACAAAACAAAACATTTTGGGAGCTTGCTGCTGGATGATAATTTGAAACCTAGAAAGTTACTTCAAAAAATCAGCAAAGTAAACAAAATCCTGTCAGAACAGCTGATAGAGAAAACATTTGCATACATAAGAATGATGTCCTTTATCTATAATTGAGGGCACAGTAATTGGCCTGTGGGCTGTTGCCCACCTGCACATGTGTGTGGCTTGGTGTACAGAATGCCTGCCAGCACAGTGTCTCAAAGATTTTTGCATCAGTTGCCAACACTAAAATGGGGAGGTTTCACACACACACAAAAAAATATGTATACATTTTCCTTTTGTCTTTAAAACAAAGGAGATTTATGAACAATGAGACCACATTCACACCTGGCAACTATCAACTGGAATGGAGTAACAGATGGCCCTTCTCCCCCGTATTTCATACTTCACTGGGCCAATTCTTTCTGGTTCTCAGCAGAACCCACCTCTCTCACCCTACTGTTTCTAACTTGTGGTCTGTTCCAGATGATATCTGATGTGTCCCCTTAAGCATGTGAAAAATGTTCCCCTAGTTTATAACATACATGCCATTTTAAAATATGGATTGGTTTAATAGGATATACATATATGGTGTTTATCAAGTAAGCAGTTAAGATCAAAACCAAATCTCAATTAAAATTTTGTCACACCTGCTCTGTTCAAAATGTGAGAGTTAACAAATGTTGCCATAATTCTCATCTCATTTCTTTGGGGATGCAGCACCCTCCAAAACACTTGAATTCTCCACAATCCTAGTTGGCCAGATGGGCAGCAGTTTCTAAAAAGAATCCACTACTTATATTTCAAAAACACTGGAGTTATTTGTTTTTATTATTTTTTGTCTCATATTTATAACATGAACTAACTTCAGTAAAATAGTTTGTGCAAGGCTTCTTCTTTGATGATTGTTACCTATCACATCCCATACCTGGAAGAATAAAAACAAAAATAAATAAAAATCAAAAACACCTGGATACATACACATCAGGGACACAGTTCTTTCAGACAGACCTATGAATTCACGCCTGCCAATTTGTTCCAGGAGTATAGGCAGTGGGGATGTATAGTGTGAACAAGGAGGGCTCTTCCAATAGTGCTTAAAATGTACACATTGTAAAATGAGGCTTGTATTACTTAAAATCTTTAAAATTCAGCATGCTATTAGCAT
Source organism: Hyperoodon ampullatus (assembly GCF_949752795.1). NCBI lineage: Eukaryota > Metazoa > Chordata > Mammalia > Artiodactyla > Ziphiidae > Hyperoodon > Hyperoodon ampullatus. The sequence goes on along the minus strand of NC_136916.1, from coordinate 127,444,910 downwards.
AAATTTTGGTTGTATGCTCTGAAAGACGAACAATAGATCCTCTAATATGTACTGTTCTTCTCTGCACATTTCTGTTTTGTACTGCCTGGGTTGGTGGAAATAGAAGATTTCACAGTGGGTGATGAACACTGTGTGGAGAAAATCTTTCCCTTTATATTTCTTCAGGAATTTGTGTCTAAATCCATTGTCTTTTAGACAGTGCTTTCATTTGTCCCTCTCTGCTACTGTGGAGTGCTCAGACCAAAAATTTATATATATTTAAAGTGATGCTTAAGTAATCACCTCAATTCCTTTATCATGAAAGAGCTTCTAGACTGAATTTGTTAATGTTATTTTGGGGTAAGCAGTATTTTTATTTGTTTTCCAGAAACAAATGTATGATAGTACATTACTTTATGTGAATCAGCATTTGTAGTCAGTAAAACTTTGTGATTAAGAGTGTAACACGGGGCTTCCCTGGTGGCGCAGTGGTTGAGAGTCTGCCTGCCGATGCAGGGGACGCGGGTTCGTGTCCCAGTCCGGGAGGATACCACATGCCGCGGAGCGGCTGGGCCCGTGAGCCATGGCTGCTGAGCCTGCGCGTCCGGAGCCTGTGAGAAGGAGTGTAACGCGGCACTAGATTCCTGTGGTTTGAACCCTAGCTTCCACCTTTTCCTTAATACGTGAACTTTTGTTGTTGACTTACCCTTTTCTAGCTTTAGGACTCTTCTATGCTAAATGAGAATGATACATACTATGCAAGGCTAGTAAATGTTAAGTGAGTAATGTTATGTGAAATACATAACACAGAGCCAGGTATATTAAAAAGCATTAAAATATTCACACACACATATATGTATGTGCATATATGTGTGTATGCTATATTTATGTTTTGGGTAGTAATTTACATTTTACATTTTAAATAAACTATGATGGTAAGCAATTCTAAGAGCCATGAGGAGTAAAGAAACATATTTCTGGAAGATGAGTACACTAATCTGGTCTTGCTCTGCATTAGGATTTATTTGTTGGCAGTAAGGGTTTATACATGTCTCTACCTGCCAAAATCCTTGATTTTGTAGTAGTTGAGAGGCAAGACAATTCCAGCAATAAGGCAGTGGAAAATGGAAGCCCAGAAAGCCTCCCTGTTGCTGAATGTCAGATGATATGCTTGTTTCATACATTCAGATAAGCCTTAATTTATAGAATTCCATGTCAAGAACAACACTGTTATATATAAAGACAGACAAATGTGCTGGATATTCCCCTATTAATGCTTCCTTATTCACTCTCTACCCTTGTGTACCTTGCTGTGTTCCTTGACAGGGTGACTCTGTGGGCTGCCTCAGCTGGGCTCCCTAGCCATCCAGGTTCTGATTTGATTAGGACAGTGGGACCACAGGAGACTGACTGGTTCATAGAAGAGGTTGGGGGGGTTATTTCACTAGCTTCCTGTCTTAGGGGGCCACAGTTTGTCAGTGGCTCTGTTCTCTGCTTAAGCAGTGGCTCCGTGGGTGGCCCTTCCCCTCCATAAATCTGGCCAGATTCATGCTTTCAGTTTCTTAGTTAAGGATAAGTTGAGAAATCAGGTCAGATCTTGAATGGCCAACCAAAATTCAGAATATGTCACCTCTCATACACATACCTTCTATGCTATTTCCTGGTTTCGTTGATCACATTCTAGTTCTTTCAGTTCTTTCTTATTTCCTCTCCTGCTTTTGCCAACATTTACTTCCAAAATTGTGCTGCAACACAGTAATCATGTCCTGTTACTGACTTTTGTTATAGCACGGTTCTTCTGCTTTATGTCCAGATACATGTGTCTGTTTTTCCTTCATCCATCTTCCCCAAGTGTGCTCTGTCATATATGTAGCCTACATGTTTTAAATTTAATTACTCCCAAGGCTGCCTAATTGCTCACTTTCTCCCTCTCTCTCATAAAATACTGAGCAACAAAATTTACAGCACTTATCGTCCTTTCCTCTTTTACCAAGTTAAGATAACCATTGACAGAAATCAAGAAAAAAAACCTCACATCTTTAAATTTTCAAACAATTTACAAAAGATGACAATTTAAACATCCTATATTAGAATCTAAAATATGAAGACAAAGGTTCGTGGCTGAAAAGAAAATATGAATGAATTTGTTTCCTGTGTATTTCCATCATATTTTTCAAGCAAACTAAAAAGAAAAAAATGAAAAAAAATTCTCATGATAATTTTGATACAATAATGATTTGACTCAATAGTTCTGGGTTAGAAAGGTCCACAGAGAATTCCAGATTCTGGACTAATTTGCACTGAAGAAAGAAAATATTCTGACCTTCTCTAGATGGAAGGTAACTTTGATATTTTCTAAGTGATTAATGGAATGTGCATTTTTAACATACATCCCCAGTGATTCTGTTATAGCTGGTCCATGGGCAACATTAAAGTATCTGACTCTCCTGATTGTACTTTGGGCTTCTGGGAGAAAGAGAATGTTTTATATACTTTTGTATCACTCACCAATCTTAATACAACATTTGTATAGAGTATCTACTCAATTAAACATTTCCTAAATTGAATTGTATGGAATTATTTGAGATTAGGTTTTTCCTATATCTCTTTTTTTCCAGGCTACTTCATGCTTGCATTCTTATCACATTCCTTTTTAATTTAAGTTCTTCCCTCTTTAGCTTTTGCCAGCCTCCACTTTCGAAGTTGCATTGCAAATTAATTCTATTTGAGGATGTCATTCCAGTTGAGAATGTTTAGTAAGTCTTTTATAGTTATAGACAGCTTTGTTTTCTCTGTCTTTTTTCTTTGTCTCCTATGTGAGAAAATGAACCATTTATTTGATCACATCTATTAATCAAGTCTAGCCACAAGTCATTTAGTGAATAACTGTGGTCAAGCCCTTTATTTTAAACCCTTACATGTAGTCAGTCAAAATTGTCATCTGGCACTATATACAGTGTATATGCATGACTTTTTTCCCCTGGGGCTAGAGTTATCTAACACCTCACAAAGTTCACCCCAGGAGACAGTAGATGAAGTTAGTCTCTAAAGGAGGGGAAAAATCTTTTACCACCCCCAAATTTGTCCCTCTGCTTCTATGTCACAGACTTAGGACCCCTTTCTCCTTTATTATTTGTGGCAACTGCAAGCTTTCTGTTAATACTAAACAGCTTGCAGAGGGAGGAAGATGTATATACTTGTGAAGAGTGGGTGGTGGTGTGGAAATCATGGTGGGCGATTATACATTCCCGGAGTTAATCCAGTGCTAATAAATGTTCCCTGTATTTGCATCATGGCTCATGGTGCTGAAAAAATATTCATGCTTTAGGTAAATAAACAGACTTTAAAAGATAATAACACTCGACTCTGTGATTCATAGAACCTAGAATTATTGTGCTATCTCAACCCAAATGGAGAAACTGAGTAGCCACAGATGATAAATACAATCTGAGATGTGAATATGCCATAGAAGTTACTTTCTTTATATGCAGATCATGTTTTCTGGGTGTTGTCTCATTAGAAGTCCTGCCTCTATTCTAGCACTGTTCCTGAAGGATAAAATCAGATTGAATTCTGTTTCTTCAAAAGCTGTATCTCCTTGTCAGGTTGCTTGATTTCATCAAATTTTAGCAGTAAGTTTCATTTTTTAGTCTCTTATTTTCTTAATACAGGGCACTAATATTAAAATAATAATAATAATACATAATAAAGGGCTAAACAAATTACATTGCAAACTGACTTCCCAAAACTGCTGTCAGAGGGTAACTTAATTTGACACTTCAAAACCTGTCAGCAAAATACCTGAGGAAGAGGAAGCATTATCTTACATGTGGGAAACCTTAGCTTCCCTCCCCTTACAACTGGTTACTCTGCTGTTTATGGCAATTTCAGCTGTGTAAGTTTTAGAAACCAGTGCTCTGTGACATATGGCTCATGTCTGGTCCGCCAGTGTCTTCAGTGACAGGGAATCAATCCAAATAGAACACTGTGAATGGAAAATGCTTTTCTTTATATAGAATATCTTGGAATTTCTCTCCCTTCACTCAGTTTATTATTACCTTTGAAGTTTGATATTTTGGGATAAAAGCCATTTTTAGCATTTTAATAACAAGTAGCCTAGATATTTCTGCCTAAGTAGAATGCTGCATGCATTTGTAAAGCTATCACTTCCAGAACTGATAGGGGCCTAATTAAAATAAATTATTGCAGAATGCATTATTAAATAATTGCTATTTCCTTCTTAATATATGTGATCAATAGTTATTAATGGGAGAGATGAAAGTAAGGGTGTGTCAATTTTTCAGACAAAAAGATGGTGAAAGTTTGTTTTGGTAATGCAATATGATTACATCCTTATAAATATCATTGTATCTCATTTTGTAAGCATCTTTGACTTGTACAGCTGAAACTGCCACTTATGAAGTGTTGTAATTTTTCTTTTTTTCTCTGGTTAAGATAAAATCACAGTAAGTTGAGTGCCACAGAGTAATGGTTGACTGTTAATGAGCTTAATAGTTCTTACTAGATCTGTTTGTAGCATGGAGAAACCACAGAATAGGAAAAGGTAACCTCATTGCTAGGTGGAGACAACTGGCATTGAACACTTACAAGCCTAGCAGCTGGAGGCTGGGATTCAATTACCAACCTTTAGGGCTACCGATATATAGCAGCTAGCAGTGGGATATACCCTTTGGTCAAGACATTCCATTTGATAAGTAAAATTTCAGGAATTATTATATGCGATGTTAATAATGCTCTATTGAATACTGGCTGTGTCAAAAAGCAATTCATTGAAAGATAACTAAAAATACCAACAGACTCTACCCTTACTGCAGTTACCTTGCTTAGGCCTGCCACACAAGAGTGAACCTCAAAAGCAAATGTATAAGGTTACCCAGAACTAACTGGAATGTCACTTTGGTCTCTCTCTCTCTGTGTGTGTGTGTGTGTGTTCACTCGCAAGCTAAGAAAGGGTAGCCAACTAACCACTCAGGAGCCACAATGTACTCTGCCTTCTTTCACTTTCAAATGTATCATTCTAGTCACATATATGTTTTTATGTTTTCTGAGAAGGTCCCACACTTACCATAGTATTCCATAGGGTGTCCTTGACATTCCTCAATGAAGTCCTTGCTTGTGTCCCCTTCAACCACTACCTCATAAATTTTGGTTCAGCTTTATATGGATTACAGTGGTCCGTAGTAAATGGTAGTGATAGATAGCTTTCTCCTAACTTCAGTGCAAATACAGATTCTCAAGACAGTCTTAAATCTCTTCAGTCCAGGCTATTCCCTTCCAGGAAAAATAGAGGGGGATTTATGTTTTTGATAAAAATTTTAGGTGTTATAACATCTCCCTTTTTCTCTTACTGAATTTAAGTACAAAATAAGAGACTTCTTTGCTCAGAAAACTCCCTTTTTAATGGTATTCTTGGAGGTAGGGACCATGACTTATTCATCATGTTATCCAAAGGAAGGAAGGAAGGGAGGGAGGGAGGGAAGAGAGAAAAAATAACAAAGGAAGGAAGGGAGAGTAGAAGAGAGAGAGGAAAATGGAAGGGGGCAGGAAGGAAGGAAAGATAGGTAGATGTAATGCTATCATTCCTACTCATATCTGTTTTGGTGACTATCATTATACTATCACAGGAAAATGCCAAATTGTAAACATCCCATCCTTCTCACTAATTGTTCAATAGTGTGTTCGTTTCCTAGGGCTGCTGTAACAAACTGCCACAAACTGGTTGGTTTAAACAACATAAATGGCTAGAAGTTTGAGATCAAGGTATTGGCAGGATTGGTTCCTTTTGTTACTGAACCAGGTCCGTTTTCCCGATGCACAGCAAGCCAAACTCTGAGTTGCCCAGGTTTTACGGTTTACAAGCCAGCCAAGCAAGGGGCCTGGAGAACAAGTTTCAGAACTGCCTTCCCAAAGGTGAGGGGGTTGGGATATTTATGGAATAAGCAGGGTGGTCTTAGGTGGTGGGGAAAGTTGATTGGAAGCAGGGAAGAAGGTGAGGTAATGGGTAACGATAATCAGTGTTCTGCTCCGGCGCATCTCGTTAGGAGATTCTGCATATTCAACATGGAGGTGCTGAGCGAGATTGGAGGGTGGAGTTTTCCGGCCTCTGACGTCACCAGGCCGGCGTGAGGACGCCTGCGCAGGCGCAGTTTTGGGGGCGGTGGTTGCAGCCAGCCGCAGCTGACTCGCGCCGGAGAAGAGCTGACTGGAGTCCTGGCTGTGTGAAGCTGGTAAGGTATACAATTAAAGAGAAAAAAACAAACAAAAAAGCTACAGCGAACTTAATCAGTGAAGGCAGTTTACAAGTGGAGGGGTTTTAACAGGCTGTTCCCTTATTTGTTGGTCTATAAGAGGAACTCAAGAATTTCTGTTAATCAGCTTCTGTTGACACTGGGTGGCGCAGGTTCACTTCGGAGGGCTCTGAGGAAGAGTCAGTTCTGTGCTTCTCCCCTAGGTTTGCTGGCAAGCTTTGGTGTTTTGTGGTTTGGGTGGCTATCTCATCCCTCAGCTCTTCCTTCATGTCCACGAGGGAAAGCTTTCAGGGTTTTCAGAGTCCTGTTAATAGCAGTTTTATTTTAAAAGCATTAAGGAGCCACTGAAGGTTCTTTTTTTTTTTTTTTTTTTTTTTTGCGGTACGCGGGCCTCTCACTGTTGTGGCCTCTCCCGTTGTGGAGCACAGGCTCCGGACGCGCAGGCTCAGCGGCCATGGCTCACGGGCCTGGCCGCTCCGCGGCATGTGGGATCTCCGCGGACCGGGGCACGAACCCGTGTCCCCTGCATCGGCAGGCAGACTCTCAACCACTGCGCCACCAGGGAAGCCCCACTGAAGGGTCTTAAGTACGAGCTCGATATGGTCATTTTGAAATACCACTAGTGTGCCGTCTGGAGATGCAATTGGAAAGGGGCCATCAGTTAGGCTGCTTTTGCAGTAGTCAGGGAGAGATGGTAGTGGCTTGGGGGTGTGTGTGTGTTGAAAGTGGAGGGAGGGTGCCGATTAAGAGGGTAAAATCAACAACACTTGATAATTAGGGCAGAGGTGAGTTCCAGGTGTCTAGTATAAGCAACTTTTTTTTTTTTTTTTTTGCGGTTCGCGGGCCTCTCACTGCTGTGGCCTCTCCCACTGCGGAGCACAGGCTCCAGACGCGCAGGCTCAGCGGCCATGGCTCACGGGCCCAGCCGCTCCGCGGCATGTGGGATCTTCCCAGACCGGGGCACAAACCCGTGTCCCCTGCATCGGCAGGCGGACTCTCAACCACTGCGCCACCAGGGAAGCCCTAAGCAACTTTTTGGATAGTATTGCCATTTGAATGACAAAGGAAATGCTCAAATAAGACTTTTTTTTTTTTTTTTTTTTTTTTTTGAGAGGAGAGTGTTGAGTCATGAGTTCAATTTTTAATATATTGGAATATAAAGATATTCAAGACAAACTGTCAAGTAGATAGCTGGCTATTTGGGCCTGGAGAGCTTGTCCAACGTCTGTGTTGGCAATATGAATTTGTGAGCAATGAAAGAGATGGTAGATGGGCCAAGCCACAACTTAATGTACGTGTCCTATAGAATAAAAATGAATGAGAAGAGGCCTGAGTAGCACAGGAAATAGTCTTGCCATGTTTGACTCTTTTTTTTAAAGATAACCAAATTGATATGGCCCAAAGGCCCCACCTCCCAATATAAATGACCAGTGGGAAAATGTGATCATTCTAGGAGAAGATTTCTTCAGTTTTGGTAAGCACGATGGGAAGCTTTTCTTGAGAAGTACCATTGAGAGCTTTAGGCAAGCTCTTCCAAAAAGTATAAAAGCCCTTATCTCCACAGCACACTGTTAGTTGTCTCTACCTCAGGAATGATAAAAAGTCACATATTTTAACCTGATACATTATATGAAGAAAAAAATTAGAGACAAATGTCATGTCAATAAGTCAAATGTTTTTGATTTGAGGTTTTCATGAATATATGCATAAATATATCATGTCAAAATCTTTGTTCTTATATTTCTCAGAATTAGTTATTTCTTGTTCTAGTTATTTAAAGAGAAAGTTTATTTCCAGAATTGAATTATGTAACCTCTGTACAAAATCCTAAGTAAAAAAGATTTTGAGAACCTGTATAGCTATTTACCATTATATTCTTTTTTAAAAAATTTTTTATCAAATAAAGTAGAAACAGAGATATTCATGTTTCATTGTTATTTTGGTGCTCTTCTAAGTTTTTGGCTAGAGACTGTAATCTAAATTATTATTGTGTGAAGCCATTAATTGCCTGTCATAATTTGATATACTAATGTAGGTCAGTGACAAAACACTGCTTAAAGGTATTGGTAGCTAATAGGAACATACTGACGTGAGAACTTGTCAGAAAGGCCTTTCATTGGAGATTAAGGAACATTTGATATATGTCAAAAAGCTCTGGAATTAGACCCTCAGGTCTCTCGTTCTCAGCCCTTAATTAAAACGGAGGCCTCAACTGCATAGTAACGTTTTTGGCTTATGTCATTCCTCCGTTATTCACTTTAGGTATTGAAACTTCAGTATTGAAAATGTCACTTAGTAATTGTTCATTTAGATGTATCTCTGAAATTTCTACAAATGTTGGGCTCCTTTTAGTTTATGGAAGGGAAGCAAATACTACATGATTTGTGCCCTGAGTATTAAAATATTATTTCTAAGAATGCTGAATATAGTGATTAATTAGACAAAAGCCTATTTGAAATGCTTCTCTGTTGATAAATATACTTGTTATTCATTAGGTGTTTACTTATTTTTATTTATTTAAAAGTGGTTTGTGATATTAAGTAAATAAAATAGTATTTACCTTATTAAGAAGTTATTTTTCCATGTTTATTTTTTTTTTTTTTTTTTTTTTTTTTTTTTTTTTTTTTTGTGGTATGCGGGCCTCTCACTGTTGTGGCCTCTCCCGTTGCGGAGCACAGGCTCCGGATGTGCAGGCTCAGCAGCCATGGCTCACGGGCCTAGCCGCTCCGCGGCATATGGGATCCTCCCAGACCGGGGCACGAACCCGTATCCCCTGCATCGGCAGGCGGACTCTCAACCACTGCGCCACCAGGGAGGCCCTCCATGTTTATTTTTGAAAAGCACCAGCTTCAGTTGATATTTTCAGCAATGATTTTTAAAATTTATTTATTTATTTTTGGCAGTGTTGGGTCTTTGTTGCCGCGTGCGGGCTTTCTCTAGTTGTGGCGAGCGGGGGCTACTCTTCGTTGTGGTGTGCGGGCTTCTCATTGCAGTGGCTTCTCTTGTTGCAGAGCATGGGCTCTAGGCACACGGGCTTCAGTAGTTGTGGCATGCGGGCTTAGTAGTTGTGGCACACAGGCTTAGTTGCTCCGCGGCATGTGGGATCTTCCCGGACCAGGGCTCGAACCCGTGTCCCGTGCACTGGCAGGCGGAATCTTAACCACTGCGCCACCAGGGAAGCCCCCAGCAATGATTTTTATTCATTTACTTGATCAACTGGCCTTAAAAAGATAAGTTTAGATTTGCTGACAAATTTGATCATTTTATTATGTGGGCAATTTACATAAAGTTTATAGTGTCATTTGTTACAAATGTTTTTCATTTCTAGTTTTTTTGTTTCATGTAAGTTATTGGGATGAAAGTTTGTAATGATTTTACTAATCAGCAATAATATTATTCCTCCATTGTTTCTTCCTTACATGGAGATTTCAGACTGCCAACAAAAACTGAATGCTCAGTGCTATGATCCAGGCATTATGGTAAATCTGAGATATGATTATCTAATATGATTGCTACAACAGTGTGAAGTAGAAAGTCATTTCATCCCTACTTTATACATGAGGAAATTGAGATTATTGTAGATTATATTCTAGTGTTTCCAACCCAGGAAATCCAACTTCAAACCCAGTACTTTAAATTAGCAACATTAGAAAGATTCAACTCTTGTTGTTAGTGACTTTTTAATTAGAGGAAAAAATATATGTATATACACACACGTATATATGCATATATGTGTGTGTATATATATACACACATGTATATATACAGACATGTATATGTACACATTTGTTCATTATTTACCAAAAGCATTAAGCAGGTGTGGGAGAAAATTACTATTAAAAGAAAAAAATTCATTTTCCTTTGTTTGAAATTTTGACTGTTTTAGTTATTGCTTTAAATTATGTTGATATTGTAAAATTGTAATGTTGGTGTTTGGGAGATAGATCCCTAGGAGTGTGGGCCAGTAAAAGTGGGGGTTGGTAAGATGATACATGAGTGATGACTTGTTGCAGGGGACCTGGCAAACTGGACAAAACTGGTGACCTGAACTGTAATGAGCTTGATCATTCATTGGATATTCATGTATTGTCTTATTTCCCATACAAATAAATTGAAAAAAGTTAAAATGAAATTGGGAGAATGTAAGAAGGTATTAAGAGTTTCACTAAGGAACTTGGGAGCAGGAAGAACAGAAGTCTACATTAGCATTTTGGAAGATGAAAAGAAGTACTTGTCATACTTCAGTGATGATACTGGATTTCAGTACCAAGCATGCTTACTGAGACTTTGCTAAGACAGTTGCTTAGAATTACACAATACGTAAAAAAGTCAACCTTCTTCAAAGTTGCAAACAGAGGTGGTGGTTATACTGCAGACAAAACTGGCAGAGCACAGAAGAGGGTAGAATTGTTGAAGTCCAGAAACATAATTTAAGAAAATTCAGAGGATTCTAAATTTAAAAAAAAAAAAAAAAAATGGCCTGAAGTTTATGGGGAAAAACCTGATGGGTCCAGATAGACAATTGTTTCCTTTATCCATTGAGATTAAGAGAATTGTGCAACTGTGAAGTGGAAGTAGAGAAAATATTACAGTCAGAGAGGTAGAGATTGGCTCCAAATCTTAGAGATGAACTACAAGATCATTTGAGTAGTTCTGGGGGGAAAAAGTGCTTACTGTAAAGATTTGGAAATACAGATAACATTAAGAAAAAACAAAGATATCAGAAAACTTACTGCCCCAAGAACCATGATTGTTAGCATTCTGGTCAGCATCCTTCTAGACGTCTCTAGACACACAGTTGCACATAGTACATGAACAGGGTCATAACATACATGTTATTCTTAGCAATAATTATGGATTTCTTTCCATGTCAATAAGCATGGATTGCATCATTTTATACTGGTTGTAGGGTAATCTGTTATTAATCCGGTACTTTATTGTTTGATACTTACGTTGGTTCTATAATTTTTTTTTTCTTTTTTTTGCGGTACGTGGGCCTCTCACTGTTGTGGCCCCTCCCGTTGCGGAGCACAGGCTCCAGATGCGCAGGCTCAGCGGCCATGGCCCACGGGCCCAGCCGCTCCGTGGCATGTGGGATCCTCCCGGACCGGGGCACGAACCCGTGTCCCTTGCATCGGCAGGCGGACTCTCAACCACTGCACCACCAGGGAAGCCCGGGTTCTATACTTTTATCAATCATTTTAAAAAATTAAGATTACTTTAATGGTTATATGTGATCATATGTTTTCCCTCTTGTGTGATTATCTCTAAATTATCTTTTAGAAAAAATTTCAGAGAACATCTTTATAGAGATCTCCTTACATGTATGTCTAATTTGTACATGTATAAACTTTACATTTGAATTTGAAAATATTAATGGCTTACACTTGCTGCCGGCTTTTGATGAAGTGAACATTCTTCTAATAAGCATTATTTATCACACTGTCACTAGATCCTTTGAGAGAGGTTTGATTTTTAATCAGTTTTACAGATACCAAAACAGAGGCACAGAAAGATCATTTGCTCAGTGTCACACAATAAATGTCAGAGTGGGAATTTGAACCTGGGCACCTCAATTCAGAGACCTGGCTTATAACCACAGCACTTTATGTGATCCACATTCTTCTCAAACTTTATTTTTAAAAATCAATGACATCATCATTTTTGTATGTAAATAAATTTATAGCTACATACCCATGTTTTTTTTTTTTTTTTTTTTTTTTCGGTACGCGGGCCTCTCACTGTTGTGGCCTCTCCCGTTGCGGAGCACAGGTTCCGGACGTGCAGGCTCAGTGGCCATGGCTCACGGGCCCACCTGCTGCGCGGCATGTGGGATCTTCCCGGACCGGGACATGAACCCGCGTCCCCTGCATCGGCAGGCGGACTCCCAACCACTGCGCCACCAGGGAAGCCCCATACCCATGTTTAATAGCTTGTGAGTTTTCCATATAGGCTATTGTTTCCAGGTTTTCCCTTATAAGTATTGTAGTGGAAATATTTGCTTCTGTAGCTTTTGGCAATTTGTCTCATTAGTCAGTTTTTTTTAGAGATAGCCCAAATGTTATATATATTTTACATTTGGAATCTAAATTGGCAAACTGCTTCCTCCAATAAGTGTGCTGATTCCCATCTACCAAATATGAAGGTATACATTGCCTCAAGCTTACTCCAACATTAGGTTTCATTTATTTATTTTTTTCAATATCTTTGGCAAAAACAAATACTTTAATGGTTTAAATTTCTTTTTTTTTAACATCTTTATTGGAGTATAATTGCTTTACAATGGTGTGTTAGTTTCTGCTTTATAACAAAGTGAATCAGTTATACATATACATATGTCCCCATATCTCTTCCCTCTTGCGTCTCCTTCCTTCCCTCCCACCCTCCCTATCCCACCCCTCTCGGTGGTCACAAAGCACCGAGCTGATCTCCCTGTGCTATGCGGCTGCTTCCCACTAGCTATCTATTTTACGTTTGGTAGTATATACCTGTCCATGCCACTCTCTCACTTTGTCACAGCTTACCCTTCCCCCTCCCCATATCCTCAAGACCATTCTCTAGTAAGTCTGTGTCTTTATTCCCACCTTGCCCCTAGGTTCTTCATGACCTTTTTTTTGCCCTTTCTTAGATTCCATATATATGTGTTAGCATACGGTATTTCTTTTTCTCTTTCTGACTAACTTCAATCTGTATGACAGATTCTAGGTCCATCCACCTCACTACAAATACCTCAATTTCATTTCTTCTTATGGCTGAGTAATATTCCATTATATATATGTGCCACGTCTTCTTTATCCATTCATCTGTTGATGGACACTTATGTTGCTTCCATGTCCTGGCTATTGTAAATAGAGCTGCAATGAACATTTTGGTACATGACTCTTTTTGAATTATGGTTTTCTCAGGGTATATGCCCAATAGTGGGATTGCTGGGTCGTATGGTAGTTCTATTTGTAGGTTTTTAAGGAACCTCCATACTGTTCTACATAGTGGCTGTATCAATTTACATTCCCACCAACAGTGCAAGAGTGTTCCCTTTTCTCCACACCCTCTCCAGCATTTATTATTTCTAGATTTTTTGATGACGGCCATTCTGACCGGTGTGAGATGATATCTCATTGTAGTTTTGATTTGCATTTCTCTAATGATTAATGATGTTGAGCATTCTTTCATGTGTTTGTTGGCAATCTGTATATATTCTTTGGAGAAATCTATTTAGGTCTTCTGCCCATTTTTGGATTGGGTTGTTTGTTTTTTTGATATTGAGCTGCATGAGCTGCTTGTAAATTTTGGAGATTAATCCTTTGTCAGTTGCTTCATTTGCAAATATTTTCTCCCATTCTGAGGGTTGTCTTTTGGTCTTGTTTATGGTTTCCTTTGCTGTGCAAAAGCTTTTAAGTTTCATTAGGTCCCATTTGTTTATGTTTGTTTTTATTTCCATTTCTCTAGGAAGTGGGTCAAAAAGGATCTTGCTGTGATTTATGTCATAGAGTGTTCTGCCTATGTTTTTCTCTAAGAGTTAGATAGTGTCTGGCCTTACATTTAGGTCTTTAATCCATTTTGAGTTTATTTTTGTGTATGGTGTTAAGGAGTGTTCTAATTTCATACTTTTACATGTACCTGTCCAGTTTTCCCTGCACCACTTATTGAAGAGGCTGTCTTTTCTCCCCTGTATATTCTTGCCTCCTTTATCAAAGATAAGTTGACCGTATGTGCATGGGTTTATCTCTGGGCTGTCTGTCCTGTTCCATTGATCTATCTTTCTGTTTTTGTGCCAGTACCATACTGTCTTGATTACTGTAGCTTTGTAGTATAGTCTGAAGTCAGGGAGCCTGATTCCTACAGCTCCATTTTTGTTCTCAAGATTGCTTTGGCTATTCGGGGTCTTTGTGTTTCCCTACAAATTGTGAAAATATTTGTTCTAGTTATGTGAAAAATGCCATTGGTAGTTTGATAGGGATTGCATTAAATCTGTAGATTGCTTTGGGTAGTAGAGTCATTTTCACAATGTTGATTCTTCCAATCCAAGGACATGGTATATCTCTCCATCTGTTTGTATCATCTTTAATTTCTTTCATTAGTGTCTTATAATTTTCTGCATACAGGTCTTTAGGTAGGTTTATTCCTAGATATTTTATCCTTTTTGTTGCAATGGTAAATGGGAGTGTTTTCTTAATTTCACTTTCCGATTTTTCATCGTTAGTGTATAGGAATACAAGAGATTTCTGTGCATTAATTTTTTATCCTGCTGCTTTACCAAATTCATTGATTAGCTCTAGTAGTTTTCTGGTGGCATCTTTAGGATTCTCTGTGTATAGTATCATGTCATCTGCAAACAGTGACAGCTTTACTTCTTCTTTTCCAATTTGGATTCCTTTTATTTCTTTTTCTTCTCTGATTGCTGTGGCTAAAACTTCCAAAACTATGTTGAATAAGAGTGGTGAGAGTGGGCAACCTTGTCTTGCTCCTGATCTTAGTGGAAATGGCTTCAGATTTTCACATTGAGGATGATGTTGGCTGAGGGTTTGTCATATATGGCCTTTATTATGCTGAGGAACATTCCCTCTATGCCTACTTTCTGCAGGGTTTTTATCATAAATGGGTGTTGCATTTTGTTGAAAGCTTTCTCTGCATCGATTGAGATGATCATATGGTTTTTCTCCTTCAGTTTGTTAATATGGTGTACCACATTGATTGATTGGCATATATTGAAGAATCCTTGCATTCCTGGAATAAACCCCTCTTGATCATGTGTATGATCATTTTAATGTGCTGTTCGATTCTGTTTGTTAGTATTTTGTTGAGTATTTTTGCATCTATGTTCATCAGTGATATTGGCCTGTAGTTTTCTTTCTTTGTGACATCTTTGTCTGGTTTTGGTATCAGGGTGATGGTGGCCTAGTAGAATGAGTTTGGGAGTGT
Organism: Hyperoodon ampullatus; assembly: GCF_949752795.1. Taxonomy (NCBI): domain Eukaryota; kingdom Metazoa; phylum Chordata; class Mammalia; order Artiodactyla; family Ziphiidae; genus Hyperoodon; species Hyperoodon ampullatus. Next base: position 127,429,740 of record NC_136916.1, on the reverse strand, counting down.
TCCTCCCTCTGCTATATTTTGGAAGAGTTTGAGAAGGATAGGTGTTAGCTCTTCTCTAAATGTTTGATAGAATTTGCCTGTGAAGCCATCTGCTCCTGGGCTTTTGTTTGTTGGAAGATTTTTAATCACAGTTTCAATTTCAGTGCTTGTGATGTGTCTGTTCATATTTTCTATTTCTTCCTGGTTCAGTCTTGGCAGGTTGCGCATTTCTAAGAATTTGTCCATTTCTTCCAGGTTGCCCATTTTATTGGCATATAGTTGTTTTTAGTAATCTCTCATGATCTTTTGTATTTCTGCAGTGTCAGTTGTTACTTCTCCTTCTTCATTTCTAATTCTATTGATTTGACTCTTCTCCTTTTTGTCTTCATGAGTGTGGCTAATGGTTTACCAATTTTGTTTATCTTCTCAAAGAACCAGCTTTTAGTTGTATTGATCTGTGCTATTTTTTTCCTTCATTTCTTTTTCATTTATTTCTGATCTGATCTTTATGATTTCTTACCTTCTGTTAAATTTGGGGTCTTTTTGTTCCTCTTCTCTAATTGCTTTGCATGCAAGGTTAAGTTGTGTATTTGAGATGTTTCCTGTTTCTTAAGGTAGGATTGTATTGCTATAAACTTCCCTCTAGAACTTCTTTTGCTGCATCCCATAGGTTTTGGGTCGTCGTGTCTCCATTATCGTTTGTTTCTAGGTATTTTTTGATTTCCCCTTTGATTTCTTCAGTGATCACTTGGTTATTGAGTAGTGTATTGTTTAGCCTCCATGTTTTTGTATTTTTTACAGATCCTTTCCTGTAATTGATATCTATTCTCATAGCGTTGTGGTCGGAAAAGATACTTGATACGATTTCAATTTTCTTAAATTTACCAAGGCTTGATATGTGACCCAAGATATGATCTATGCTGGAGAATGTTCCATGAGCACTTGAGAAGAATGTGTATTCTGTTGTTTTTGGATGGAATGTACAAAAAATATCAATGAAGTCCATCTTGTTTAATGTATCATTTAAAGCTTGTGTTTCCTTATTTATTTTCATTTTGGGTGATCTGTCCGTTGGTGAAAGTGGGGTGTTAAAGTCCCCTACTATGATTATGTTACTGTCAATTTCCCTTTTTATGGCTGTTAGTATTTGCCTTATATATTGAGGTGCTCCTATGTTGGGTACATAAATATTTACAATAGTTATAACTTCTTCTTGGATTGATCCCTTGATCATTATGTAGTGTCCTTCTTGGTCTCTTATAATAGTCTTTATTTTAAAGTCTATTTTGTCTGATACGAGAATTGCTACGCCAGCTTTCTTTTGATTTCCATTTGCATGGAATATCTTTTTCCATCCCCTCTCTTTCAGTCTGTATGTGTCCCTCGGTCTGAAGTGGGTCTCTTGTAGACAGCATATATATGGGTCTTGTTTTTGTATCCATTCAGCGAGTCTGTGTCTTTTGGTGGAAGCATTTAATTTATTTACATTTAAGGTAATTATCGAGATGTATGTTCCTATTCCCATTTTCTTAATTGTTTTGGTTTGTTATTGTAGGTCTTTTCCTTCTCCTGTGTTTTCTGCCTAGAGAAGCTCCTTTAGCATTTGTTGTAAAGCTGGTTTGGTGGTGTGAACTCTCTCAGCTTTTGCTTGTCTGTAAAGGTTTTAATTTCTCCATCAAATCTGAGTGAGATCCTTGCTGGGTTGAGTAATCTTGATTGTAGGTTTTTCTGCTTCATCACTTTAAATATGTCCTGCCAGTCCCTTCTGGCTTGCAGAGTTTCTGCTGAAAATCAGCTGTTAACCTTATGGGGATTCCCTTGTGTGTTATTTGTTGTTTTTCCCTTGCTGCTTTTAATATGTTTTCTTTGTATTTAATTTTTGATAGTTTGGTTAATATGTGTCTTGTTGTGTTTATCCATGGATTTATCCTGTATGGGCCTCTCTGTGCTTCCTGGACTTGATTAACTATTTCCTTTCCCATATTAGGGAAGTTTTCAACTATAATCTCTTCAAATATTTTCTCAGTCCCTTTCTTTTTCTCTTCTTCTTCTGGGACCCCTATAATTCGAATGTTGGTGCATTTAATATTGTCCCAGAGGTCTCTGAGACTGTCCTCAATTCTTTTCATTCTTTTTTCTTTATTCTGCTCTGCAGTAGTTATTTCCACTATTTTATCTTCCAGGTCACCTATACGTTCTTCTGCCTCAGTTATTCTGCTATTGATCTGTTCTAGAGAATTTTTAATTTCATTTATTTTGTTGTTCATCATTGTTTGTTTGCTCTTTAGTTCTTCTAGGTCCTTGTTAAACGTTTCTTATATTTTCTCTTCTTTTTCCAAGATTTTGGATCATCTTTACTATCACTATTCTGAATTCTTTTTCAGGTAGACTGTCTCTTTCCTCTTCATTTATTAGGTCTGGTTGGTTTTTATCTTGCTCCTTCATTTGCTGTGTGTTCTTCTGTCTTCTCATTCTGCTTAACTTAGTGTGTTTGGGGTCTCCTTTTCTCAACCTGCGGGTTCGTAGTTCCCATTGTTTTTGGTGTCTGTCCCTAGTGGCTAAGTTTGGTTCAGTGGGCTGTGTAGGCTTCCTGGTGGAGGGGACTAGTGCCTGTGTTCTGGTGTATGAGGCTGGATCTTGTCTTTCTGGTGGGCAGGTCCACGTCTGTTGGTGTGTTTTGGGGTGTCTGTGGCCTTATTATGATTTTAAGCAGCCTCTCTGCTAATGGATGGGGCTGTGTTCCTGTCTTGCTAGTTGTTTGGCATAGGGTGTCCAGCACTGTAGCTTGCTGGTCGTTGAGTGAAGCTGCGTCTTGGCATTGAGATGGAGATCTCTTGGATATTTTCACCGTTTGATATTACGTGGAGCTGGGAGGTCTCTTGTGGACCAGTGTTCTGAAGTTGGCTCTCCCACCTCAGAGGCACAGCACTCACTCCTGGCTGGAGCACCAAGAGCCTTTTATCCACACGGCTCAGAATAAAAGGGAGGAAAAATAGAAAGAAAGAAAGGATAAAATAAAATAAAATAAAATAAAGTTATTAAAATAAAAATTGATTATTAAGAAAAAATTTAAAAAGTTAAAAAAAAAAAAAAGAGACGGACAGAACCCTAGGACAAATGGTGAAAGCAAAGCTATACAGACAAAATCACACACAGAAGCATACACATACGCACTCACAGACAGCGAAGAAGGGGAAAAAATAATATATCTTTGCTCCCAAAGTGCACCTCCTCACTTTGGGATGATTCGTTGTCTATTCACAGATGCAAGGTACATCAAGTTGATTGTGGAGGTTTAATCTGCTGCTCCTGAGGCTGCTGGGAGAAATTTCCCTTTCTCTTCTTTGTTCGCACAGCTCCCAGGGTTCAGCTTTGGATTTGGCCCCGTCTCTGCGTGTAGGTCGCCTGAGGGCGTCTGTTCTTTGCTCAGACAGGACGGGGTTAAAAGAGCAGCTGATTCGGGGGCTTTGGCTCACTCACGCGGTGGGGAGGGAGGGGTTCGGAGTGAGGGGCGAGCCCGCAGTGGCAGAGGCCGGCGTGACGTTGCACCAACCTGAGGCACACTGTGAGTTCTCACGGGGAGGTTGTCCCTGGATCCCGGGACCCTGGAAGTGGCAGGCTGCACAGGCTCCCCGGAGGGGAGGTGTGGATAGTGACCTGTGCTTGCACACAGGCTTCTTGGTGGCGGCAGCAGCGGCCTTAGCATCTCATGCCTGTCTTTGGGGTCTGCGCTGATTGCCGTGGCTCGCGCCCGTCTCTGGAGCTCCTTTAAGCAGAGCTCTTAATCCCCCTCTCCTCGCGCACCAGGAAACAAAGAGGTAAGAAAAAGTCTCTTGCTTCTTCGGCAGTTCCAGACCTTTTCTCGGACACACTCCCAGCTAGCTGTGGCGCACTAGCCCCCTTGAGGCTGTGTTCACGCCGCCAACCCCAGTCCTCTCCCTGGGATCCGACCAAAGCCCGAGGCACAGCTCCCAGCTCCCGCCCACCCCGGCGGGTGAGCAGACAAGCCTCTCAGGCTGGTGAGTGCTGGTCAGCACCGATTCTCTGTGCGGGAATCTCTCCGCTTTGCCCTCCACACTCCTGAGGCTGCACTCTCCTCTGCGGCTCTCAAGCTTTCCCCTTCCGCCACCCGCAGTCTCCGCCCACAAAGGGGCTTCCTAGTGTGTGGAAACCTTTCCTCCTTCACGGATCCCTCCCACTGGTGCAGGTCCGTCCCTATTCTTTTGTCTCTGTTTATTCTTTTTTCTTTTGCCTTACCCAGGTACGTGGGGAGTTTCTTGCCTTTTGGGCTGTCTGAGGTCTTATGCCAGCGTTCAGTAGGTGTTCTATAGGAGCAGTACCCATGTAGATGTATTTCTGATGTATCTGTGGGGAGGGAGGTGATCTCCCCATCTTACTCTTCAGCCATCTTGATGCTCCTCTTGGTTTAAATTTCTTTAAAAATTAGGTAGATTGAATAACATTGAACATGTTTGTAGGCCACTTGTCTTTGGAAGTATATTTTGAAAGGCACTGACTCAGCTGTGTTACAACCCGGACACCTTAAAATCTGAATAACTTATTTGATCTAACATCTAACAGATATGATCTCATCAGTTCTGCAGAGAACACTAGAAGAATTTCAAGCATAACATTTCAAGTTAGGTGAATGGTGCTGTGAGAAGTTAAGCATAACAATTTTGTATTTAACGTAACGGGCTATGACTACAAGCAATTATTTATATATTTTTATGTATTCCTTGTTTGTTCAAAAAAATTAAGGAAATACTATTAATTAGAAGTTTGTAATAGAAAAACGTTAACGGTAAAAAAATTAAAAATCTTGTGTACTTGTTAAGCGTTGTGGATCACCCATTTGTTTTGCTACTACTCTGAAGATTTTAAGATTTTGTGACACTGCAGATTTCTCATATTGTTTGTTTTATTAACAAATCCTAACATTAATAACAATTATGACAATTCTTAGAAAGGGTATTTATGAGTTCATTTAGGAGAATGTGGAAATTATTTAAAGTTGAGCACAGAGTCTTGCTCGATGGCAAACTGAAGGAGCACAGGTGATTGAGCAAGAGAGTGGGAGGTCCAGCCCCTGGGACCTGATGGTAGGGGATCTGGGTGATGGCAGGTCTAAGAGCCTTCCTGGGGAATGCCGTGTCACGTTGCCACGTGAACCACTGAGATACTTACAGGGACAATTTCAAAACTTCATCCTCAGACAGATGGAAATTAAATTGTTTGAACAGAAATTTTGGGCAGTTCCTCAGCTCCTGAGTATATTTCTTTGAAATTGTCAATCCTAAATAAAAAATTAGAGGTTGAGTGATGATATTTACCAATAAGTGCTTCTGTTTCACATTTTGTGGTTTAGAAAAATGTTTTTACTTTGAACTCTTATGGTACTAAGTAATTTAATAAAAATATTCTTTGTCTATGGGACTATAAATGATTGATAATTCTTTTTTTGTATTCTGTTCTTTCCCCCGAAATTCTAAAGACAAAGGAATGTCTGTCCTTTTTAAAATGAGGATGCAGCATGGCAAAATAAAAAAAAAAACCTAATATATATAACACAATTTTTTTCTAGAATAAGACAGAACTGTAGATGAAACTAAACTTTGAATATTCACTAACCTTCACTGGGGATGTCTTATATTTTCAAATGGAAATTAAAAATATACTTTTTATGGTTTTAGATAGAACTAGAGGTTGTCATAAATAACAAGCTTTGCACAGGTTCCCGGTGTTTGCTAAGTTCTTAGTCTTTGAGTGTTGCCTGGTGGAGTACGAATCATTCTTGCTTTGTGATAATTGCTCTTCTGCCCAGTTCTGAAGGGGACTCTGGGTGTGTGTCATTATCACACTGATTCCTCTATTCTGGGGTTTGAAAGACATTTTTGTGACATGCTGAGGATCTTGTCCTTCTTGGGGCTAGTCACAAGCAGCAGCAGTGATTTCTCAATGGCGAGAAACAATGGAGAAATTGGCAGGCCAGATCCTCGAAATCCTCTGCCTGCCATTGCCACTCTTGGAGAAGCAAATTGAAGTTTTCGTTTTTGGCATATTCTGTAGTAAATCTCATTTGTTTTGTTGATTAGCTAGACTGGAAGAAATAATAGCTGTCTCTAAATACCCAATTTGTGATTAAGGTTGGAGCACAATGATGACACTAATTTCATTTTAGTTAGTATTTGCTGGGGCGCTTTGTATTTCTTTCCAAGAAAGCTGAGAAGCTCTTAATTCTAGAGAAGGGTGAGTACATTTAGGTATACATTTCAGTCCAGAGGGTTTAAAAATGATGTAATTAGTACCTGTGGGTTCAGGAGTCCTGACTGATCTCATAAGATGCTGTGATAATTCATGAGAGACAGGAAGATTTTGTTCCAAGAACTTTGGAGGGTTCACTGACCACATGATATATAGCTTCTTAAATTCCATATATATGTGTTAGCATACGGTATTTGTCTTTCTCTTTCTGACTTACTTCACTCTGTATGACAGACTCTAGGTCCATCCACCTCATTACAAATAGCTCAATTTTGTTTCTTTTTATGGCTGAGTAATATTTCATTGTATATATGTGCCACATCTTCTTTATCCATTCATCCGATGATGGACACTTAGGTTGTTTCCATCTCCTGGCTATTGTAAATAGAGCTGCAATGAACATTTTGGTACATGACTCTTTTTGAATTATGGTTTTCTCAGGGTATATGCCCAGTAGTGGGATTGCTGGGTCATATGGTAGTTCTATTTGTAGTTTTTTTAAGGAACCTCCATTCTGTTCTCCATAGTGGCTGTACCAATTCACATTCCCACCAGCAGTGCAAGAGTGTTCCCTTTTCTCCACACCCTCTCCAGCATTTATTGTTTCTAGATTTTTTGATGATGGCCATTTTGTTGATGGCCATAGCTTCAGACATTAGTAAGAGGAAACCATTTCACAAGTTTGATTTAGAGGGGGAAAACCTAATCAAAGGTTTTAAGGATTAAAGGCTGCCCCCTCTTGTAGCATTATAATAGTTTCTCTGCATCCTTTACTCTGCTTCCATCATGACTCAAAGCACATAAAGAATGGTACCATAAAAGAGGTGACTCCCTTGTGTTTATGTCAGTTTTTTTTTTTTTTTTGTACTGACAGTCTATGGCCTAGCTGCCAAAATTTATGGAGTAGTTTTTTTTTTTTTCCCTCCTAAAATTTACTGATTAGATAGAAATATGATTCAACCTTTAGATGGAGACAATTCAGGATGTGGCATTGGATCCAATATAGAAAAAGGAACTTGTGTATAGAATCTCACGTTCCTACCTACTTGGGGAAAGCCCAGTTCACCGCAATATTTACCTTTAAGTGATAGCACACAGCTTAGTTCAGTCAAGTCCTTTGTGAGCAAAATATGAGATTAATGAAATATTTGATAACCTTTCAAATATTGCTTTCATATGTTTCTTCTGGAAAATACTGGGAAGAACATAGTGAAGGGCTTGGGGTAGGAACATCCACGTAGAGATGCAGATGTCTATGTCAGACTTTGGGGCACATGGTTCCTCTCCAGCACGCGTGTCAGAGGTTGTCAAATGCTGAATTTGAAAAGAATGTTAAGTACCTTAGATTCAGTGAAATTTATATTTTTTTAAATCTATAAAACATACTAGGGTTTTTGAAGTTTTAGCCTTAGGAATTAATAGGTGATGTTTTGAGATGAAAACAAAAAAAAACTTATTTCTGATGAAATCTGAAGTTGTTAATGTAAAAACCTTAATTTAGTAATATTTAAAAATTTTATATTGTTTCATTTAAGAAGCATAGGACACATATATGTCATTTTGTGGAAGATAATTCAGATTAATATTTTGCCGTTATGTATTCAGTTTTTTGTAAAGTTAGTACCTTGACTCGAGAATGTTAAAAGATGACATTACAAGGTAATTCTTTTACACAAAAACATTATTGCTTTTATCATTGTTTCATGGCTCACGGGCCCAGCCGCTCCGCGGCATGTGGGATCTTCCTGGACCGGGGCACGAACCCGTGTCCCCTGCATCGGCAGGCGGACTGTCAACCACTGCCACCAGGGAAGCCCTATCATTGTTTTTAACTTTAAAATTTAAATTTCATTATGGCTTTTTTTGTTTAACTTTAAAATTTCATGAACACAATTATATTGTTATTTAATGTCATTTTCTTCAGTGACAAACGTTCTTCCATCTTAAATAGTATCTATTGCATATAACAGCTAACTTACGTTTAAATTAAAAATTTAAGCAAGTCAAGCTCTTTGCTCTCAATTCTTGGCTAACACTAACCTAAAAAATCATATCAACCTCTGTTATTTAGGAAAAATTAATAGCTGCTTTCTAGAACCAGGGGCTTCAGGGTTTAATCTTCTTACCTTACTTTGGGCTCTGCAGAGTCTCTCAGGGCAGCTCAATTAATTTATAACAGTGCTACTCAACGTGTGCTGAGGAAATAATACAAAATATCCAAAATCTTTCATATTTAGAGCCTTTCACCAAAGTCATACTGAGGTAGATATGATCTTCTTTTGATTAAATCCAGAATATCAATATGATCTTAGTACTTTCGTTTTATAACTCATCAAATTAAAGATAAAAATGTATTTCCCTCCAGTGGACAGGAGTACAGTATTAACCAAGTATGAGGGATGAGGAGAAAGAGGTAGGGAAGTAAATTCACATTGATGCTGAAATTGTAGTTAATTCAAAATAACCAATGGAATCAAACAACTCAAATGAGCTAAAAGCTGATTAAAAATAATCTGTAAATTGTGTATCAAGATACTGTCCTAGTTGGGATTATTTAAATGACAATGACAGAAGGATTTTAACTATTTTTTGAGGAAATTGTTGGAATGGACATATAAATTGAACATTCTGCTATCTGCATGTTTCGATATATGATTCTATTCATGGTTGTAAGAATAATAGTGGGAGGTAATAATATTTTGTTATTGTTTTGAAGTGTAGAACAAGTGTATAATTTCAAAATATCCTCATAGTTGCATAGAAATGAAGTCTGGTAAACTAAGACTGAAGGAGATGTAAGAGATCAAAATAATGACAAAAAATTAGCAGTTAAGCAAAGTGGTCTTCTATATTCCTGCCTTATTCTTTTATAAATACAAATGATAGGGCAGATGACAGACTGCTGTGGCCTGAGGATTGCAAAGCAAGTGTGGAAGTATGACATAGAGTGGGTACCATTATTTCTATTCACTAGGCTGTGAAGGAAAGGCAAGAGGAGGCCTGTTGATGGGAGGATAAATGTTGTTTTGTCTCCATTCTTTAATATGGGAGAGAGTAAGCATATTTATGTTCTGTGAGGATTAACCATGTTTTTTTTTTTTTTTTACGGAAGAGATTAGACCATTTTGAGAGATTTCTGCATATTTGGTACAGAAGTTAGCAGAGTTAAACTTGTAAGAGTAAAAGAACAAAAAGATAAGAAAAAAGAAAGTCAGGTTTTAGGGAAAATTAATTTTAAAAGAATGTTGGATAGTAGAAAAATAGTATAGTATTGGTAAAAGTTACAGTTTATGTTGGAAATACAAACATTATGTTTTTTTTCTTATAATGTAAATAATTAGTCTTTGCAGTCCTGAGATGGTGGTATAATATTGTTAAAATATTCTGTTTTATACTTATTGTTTTATACTTATCATTTCTTTTTACGTGTGGGTGCAGTTTTACTTTTTGCCTGAAGCTTGGTTTGACCTGCTAAGACTTTTCTCTTTCTCAAAATTCACCTCCTTCATCTTTTGCCCCTATTGTTCTACAGCCAAATCTCACTTGAAATTCACCAGTGCCCTCCTAACTATCATTGGCAATGACCTTTTGTCTACGCTCCTCCTAATTGACAAATCTGTTGTAAGTGACAGTTTTGGACAGTTCACCTTTCTTGAGCATCTCTTTGTGTAACTTTTAAAGCACTACATTTTCTTTGTTTTCCTTCTACCTCTGAGTCTCTTTTCTTGGCCTCTCTGTATTCTTAATCTTATGGACACCAATTCTCTATCAAGAATTCACATTCCTTGCAGTTCTATCATTATCCTCTTAATTTCTCACTCTACATGCTCTGTTTAGAGATTTCGTCTATTCTATTGCTCTCAACCATCGACTACCATTTAAAAGCTCTAAATTTTATATGCAGCAACAACTTTTCAGTTGTTGGACAGCTCAACGTCAGCATCTAATTCTAAAATTTTACCTACTCTCCCAAATCTTCATATTCTCCCCTTCCCTATCTGAGTTGTTGTTTTTTTTTTTGCAGTACGCGGGCCTCTCACTGTTGTGGCCTCTCCTGTTGCGGAGCACAGGCTCCGGACGTGCAGGCTCGGCGGCCATGGCTCACGGTCCCAGCCGCTCCGCGGCATGTGGGATCTTCCTGGACCGGGGCACGAACCTGTGTCCCCTGCATTGGCAGGTGGACTCTCAACCACTGCGCCACCAGGGAAGCCCCCTATCTGAGTTTTTGATATTAAAATATATAATATAATGAGCCTAAGGCAAAAGACATTAGGCAAAAGAGTTGTCTACAAGAAGAGGGATAATTATAGACTATACCTTTATACACAATACTTAACTTAAAAGTCACATTGGGAGATTAATGTGAAAAAGGGAGGGAGGAGATGACTCATGTAGTATTTTAAACTAGTAACTCAGGTAGGAAAGAGAGAAAATAAGAATGGAAGACACCATGCTTTAGAAGTACTATTCACATGTGCTACATTGGAATTGTGAAATAAGCAGAAGAGACCAATTATTGGCAATGTTAATTAGATAAATGTAAGATGTCATAGAAAACTGATAAATGTTTTATCAAATCAAGTAATCACTTAGACCAGTAGAAAAATAGAAGGAAATTTGATTATTGTTTTGTTTGCTTTACAAGCAAAACTGATCCTGCTAAGAGAATGGTGTAAGCAATAGTGTTAGTTCTGTTATCTCTGGCCACATGAGAGTAGAAAGGTGTGAGACATTCTATCTATCTGTCTCTGAGTCTCTGTCTCTGAACAGAATCTAGAGTGTGTGAGAGATGATGGTGCAGGGTGGCTCACTGATATCTTCACTGGAGCTTCTAACAGAGGTTCTGTGAGCTCCCTCTCTCCACACTAGCTATCCCAGGGGATCTGTGACCTGCGCCAAGAACATAAGTTACCTTGACCTAGTGTAGCATAGTGGTGAGATTTTACTGGCAACTTGAATTCCCAAAGAGTAGTTGGACCAGGGATTTGAAGGATTTACCAAAGTACAATGCTCTTGCTTGGGGTTCTTAGAAGAGAGAAAACTCCTAATACCAAACTTATTACTGGCTAATAACAGCATGTCCTTCAGAAAACATGGAAAAAGCTTCTCCCTCAAAAACACTTCACATCTAAGTCCTCACTCTAACAAAGCCCTCCATGATTTGGGCTCAGAGTCCCTCATCTTAAGTCTCTCCCAACTGTGAATAATGGGGAGTCCATAGTGATCAAGAGAGTATTTTCTATTTAAAAATTTATCTTTCACCTATTTAACCAAAATATAAACTTCACTGTCATCTTAACTCCTGCCCCCTCGCTCCCACATCAGTCAATCCTCAAGTCCTGTCTAACAAGAACTCTCAAGTAGGTTTCTCCCATCATTTCCATTCACAGGGCTATACAGTCTCTTATGTCTGGAGACATCATGGCAAATTGAGAGAGTGGCACTGGTGTCAAGGTTTGGAGTATATTATAAACTATGTGGACCACATGTTCATGTAGTTATTTCCTAAACACTGCAGGCAGTCTCTTATAGACATGCCTTTGAACACACTATTTCCTTTCTCTGGAATTCCTTTCACCACATGCGTCTTTCCAAACCTAAGTTAAATGTCACTGGCTTCATGAAACCTGTTGGAATCCGCCAGGCAGATTTAGTCAGCTTCTGCTTTGTCCTGTTATGGTCTTTTCACTTCCTTCTGTTAGAATATCTATTCTGCTAACTGGAATTTTATTATTTTTGTATTATTTATATATATATTTAAATATCTATCTATATCTATCTATCTATCTATCTATCTATATATATATATATATATATATATATATATATATAAGACAGACCCAATGGGCTATAAACCCATAGAGGGCACAGCTCACAGCATTAATCTTCATATCCTCATGGCCTCGTGCCTGATCTATAGCAGTTGCTCAATAAATATATGTTTGAAAATGTTTGAAAATCTGTATATGATATAAAAGGCTTAAAAATGCTCTTGCTGTTGCCATTGGAGAATAAGAAAGAATTTGTGTTCTTTCTCCAACAGAATACAGTGAGAATTTGGTTTGACTGTGGGCATACTCTAACAAGATAAAAGAATGTCTCTCTTTTGCCCTTTTAGGCTCACCTCTTGAACCCAAATCCAGTTTATTCAAATTAAGGGAGTTGATATGATTAGTGTTAGAAAGATTTTATGTAATGGGATTTGGCTTACTGCAAGCAAATTTGGATGAATATAAGTCTCTTGTAATATTTTAACATTTTAATTCATTGCTGACTCTACAGGGCAAAGGGGATCATGACCCTTAGTCCAATTTCAGGATGATGAATTGAGGTTTTCTCTGACAGGGCAGAGGATAAAACATGTCTTGTTTCAGATATAGTACTGAAAATTGCATATATATTTAAAGTAGGCAAATTCAGTGCCATAATGGTTAATATTTTTGCTAAAATAGGTTAGAGTCCTTATAGTGATATATGCTTAAAATTATAAATTAATTATTAATTACCTACTCTGTGCTATGAATTATGTGATATGGAATAGATGCTGAAAATTATGTTCATCCTTGTAATGAGGTGCTTCCTATCAAGTTAGAATGTTAAGAAAAAGGAGAATCACTGGGCAATACAGATTTTCTGGAAAAAAGAGAAGAGAATCATTGCTAACTAATCCACGAAGCTTTCAGCAACATTGGTCCAAAGATCAGTGTGGGAATTCTAGATGGGGAAACATCATGATCAAAGACACTTGAATTCTCAGTGCTCTTTATCTTCCCACTGATGTTGGGCTGTTGTTACAGAGAAGTGGGATTTTGGGTTGGAATCAGTATGAGGACCATTTACAGGGCACCTAAATGCCATGTGGGGTGATTTGGACTCTGTGAAATGTCATAGGGAGACATTATAGATTCTTACGCAGGAATACAACATGATGAAAAAAGAAGTTACAGTATATTATTTGGGAAATTGTAAGATTTCATGGATTTGATAGGGACTGGAGACAGGATGGTGAATTGGGACAATGTTACACTGGTTAAGTTTGGAATAATTATACTGTTTATAGTGCTGATCTAGTCATGGTGCTTTAACTTCATGAACTGTTTCTCAATCTTTTTTATTCCCCCAGTGTAGTCTAGGTCTAGATTAGGAGTTATTTAACCCTACTTTAACTATGCCAGGCATAGTTTTAATAGCATGAGGTAGTGAAAAGAGCCTAGGACCAGTGGTCCTGGTCTCATTTAGGCCACAACTAGCTGCAAGCCTGTAGTCAGGTCATCTGATGTCATTGGGCTTTCCTTCCCTAATTTGGAAATAAAGAGAGTTGACCTGGATGAATTCTAGGGCCTTTTCAGTTGACCTTTCTGCAGACCAAAAGAGTTAAAAGAAGCTTCCAAAATTTTCACCTTATCATTGAGATTCTAAAGTACTGATCATATATTTTAATGCATACTAGGAAAAATACATCTTTAACATTCATAATTTGGTAGAATATTCTACCCTCCTATAAGATAGGTGGTAGGTTCATAATGACTACAATATATAGGCAATTACCTTTTCCAAGAATGTGTTAAAATACAGAAGAAAACAGCAGAAAATTTACACTTGTAGATGAACACAGTGTGCTTACTGTATAATTTAAATGTTTTAAATGAAGTTACTTATTTGCATAATAAGTATGTCTTAAAAATAACAATACTATTCATTGATTTGAAATTAAAACAAAAATAAGTGTAAATCTGGAAAAGATGTCATGTTACTATATAATTAGATGTATTAGTAAACATGTGGACTATCACTTGTTAGGCTAAATTTGGCAAAGGAATATATTTTAAGGTAATGAATCTCTATTTTTTTACTTAACAATTTTCTATTTATATTTTGCAAGTGTTTATTGATTGTCCTTAGTTTGTTCGCCTCCATAATATGTATACAGTTGTATGCCAGATGTTTTAAAATAAGTAGCTTTCTAGTATTACTTGTCTAAACTGAAGTTTAAATTTGATCACTATAGGAAATGATTTGTAGGAAACCTTGTGTGAAATATATCAGAATACCCAGATAAACACTACAGATGATTTCTAATGTCTTAAAACTAGGCAAATTATTACAGTGTCTAGACAGAGTCTGAAGACATGGTAGAAAATTTTTGATAAATTGGTTTTATAGACCAAAAAATTATTTGGTTTAAGTTTTTAAACAAACTTAAAAAATTGTTTGGTTTATTTAATTTTTTAAACCAGTGAGAAGATGCATAACATGATGTTTAGTTACTTGAAAAAAATTAAAAGAAAAGGACATTTTATCCCATGGTGTATTTTCCTTTAATAAACAAATATTTATAAGAGCCATTAGAAAATTATTTCTAATGATCTGGTCTGAGTAGCACTGTCATTGTCATCACCTGGGATGTTCTGTAAAAAGGCAGATTCCAGGGGTTTTCTGCAGACACAGCAGTCTCTGTGTATACCTCTGACATCTATGTTTTAAACAAGTTTCTGGGGAGTTTATTATGCATACTGAATGTAAGAACTACTTTTCTAAATATATTATTCATTCTTATCCAGCTGCTGGCAGTTTTTTACATGTTGCTTGATACTGGGTATTGAAGAGTGGGATCCTGAATTTGAGGGTTGAAGAACAGTACTCTGCTTGGATATCCAGAAAAAAAAATGGAAATAGCTGGTTGTTTTATTATCTACAAGTAGGCTTTTCTATCTTTCAGTTTGAAATTAAGAACAATAACAAAATATGCCCTTTTCAGTTCTTAAACTCTCTGAGTGTTCTACACATTTTTGTTATGTAAAACAAACTATTAGATATTGGAAACTATTATTTTTTTACTTTCACAACACAGATTTTCCCAAAAGAAAGTTTCCTGTAAGTTGGACTTATAATCATTTTATTTCCTCCATAAAATCACCAAATTTATCTGCAAATTTTATAGGATTCATAGTCTTTTATTTATTTTTATTTTTATTTTTTTAATAGGTGCTTTTTAATTAACTGATTGTTTTCAGTTATTTTGGAGTACAATAAGAAATTTGGAATTTTGAAAATAGAAGGTATAAACCATATTTCATTTCCTCATAGAATTATACCCCGTTTTTTACATATAGATCCATAAGAAATTGCACACATAGAAAACAATACAGGAAGCAGAACCAATCTTTAAAAGCAAAAAACAGAAATACACTATAGGAAAACATTTCCAGAAGCAGTCACCACAATATTAAAAGGGTTAAAAGTCATGTTATCAAAGCAATGTGTTTAGCAGGGTAACCGGGGGAGTCTAGAACATCACTTCTGCTTATGTTGTCGAATGCCTTTGCCTTTTAAGCTACTTTCAGATTCCAGGTAACTGTTGATATATTTATTACATAACAAATTAAACCAATAGTGATAAATATAATCCTAAATCATGTTACACAAGGTCCTTAATTGGTACAATCACACATTAGTTTTGTTCAGATATGTAAAAACACAAACCATCTGCATTTGTTTCCTAAGCTTTCCTGCGCCTTGAACAGTCAAGTTCAATCTTCCTGGTGCCCCCCGGGTACCTCAGCCTGGATTCCCCTCTGACAACCACAACCTTGGTTTCCATAACAAGCTGCTCTTAAAGTGGTACTGTACCCCCAGGCACCAGCTAGGTCCCCAGTGGCAGTCAGTTTACGCTCTTTGTGGGTGGTTTCTGGGCCCTGACCTCACCTCTCACCTAGGCGGCCTGGGCCTTAAGCCTTTAAGACTCAGGCCCCTCTGGCAGCCTACTCATTGTAGTCTTTACTCGCCAGTCGGCTAGAGCGCCTCAGTGTACACATGGAGTTTAACAGGTTGGGACTAGTGGGTGGTTAAGCTGGAGGAAAAGGCAAAAGCACAAAACCCAATAGGCTTTGCTATAGAGGGCAAGAGAGGCTGAAATTTGCTGTTACTTGCCTATGGTCACGACGCTGGCAGAAGCAGAGCAGAAATTATATAACACCATCCAACAGCTTTAAGATACAAGAACCTTACACATACTCACTGGTCAGAGGGCCAAGGAAACAGGACAACAGTGCTTCTACTGGGGCAGTTCTATGGAACTGACATTCCTGACATTTGGTGCTGGCTGCATAGATTAAGGTAGTACGGCCTATACATCTAAAGGATGGCATGTTATGAAGCCACTGTAATGACATGAGAACACTTTATGTTAAGAGGGGAAAAAAGTGCACGGATTATAGCTATAGTTTCCTCTCAATTTGTTTTTTTTTTTTTTAAAAAAGGCCAGAAGGTAACATTAGCCATGTTTGTGAATTAGCATTTCCAACGGAGAATCTGTCTTTAGTCTTGTGATTCTCTTGCAATAATTTCTGACTGAAGTTATCTGGCACGTTTTCTACCTAAGGATTCATAGTCTTTTAAATGTTAAATAAAAAATTCCAAATATGCCCACATTAATTTTTAAGCAACTATAGCCTCTGCTGATAATACTGCTGTTCAGGCGGAGATCGCTCTCAGGAAATTCTTGATATCATTGTTCTTACATGTAGATATAGATTTCCCTCTTGCCTTTAAGTAAGACAAACTTTTTGCCTCCACTCCAAATGTATTACAAACAAAAACGCTGAATTCACAAATGGGGATGATCTCCAATTTGAAGCTAGTCACAGTAATCTCCTTGATGACAAGAAGCTTATCTTATTATCTAAGTATTTCTCATTACCAAAAGAATTTTTGCATACAGTGCGTTTCCAATGATATGTAAGTCAATGAATGCTAGTCAAGTTTTATAGGCCCATGTGACACTGAAGTCGTAGAAAATTATATTATGGAATTTGGACAGTTTCATGAGAAGTCTGTCTTGAATCAGAATTTTATACTTAGACATCAGTGATTTATGGCCTTCATCAGTGGCTTAATTCAGTGATTATCTTTAGCTCATATTAATACAGGAGTCTATAAATATTGAAAACTAAGTTGGTGTTCAATTCCTAATAACCAAATCTTCCTATTCTTTAGCTCCCTAGTTACACCACAGGACTTATAAAATTAATAGAAAAATGGCAATGTCTTTAATTCACATTCATTTTTCCTTTCTGATGGTCTTTCTTTTGCACTACCTAGTTTTTGGACAACATCCCTTACTATATTAAATTTTAGATTTCAGAGAGGAAGGGAACTATCACATTTTAACAATCAAGTTTTATCAATGGTCTTGTAATGATGGTGATTTCCTGAATCACCAATTTTTCCCATTACCCTATTCCCCTTTGCCATTTTCAGACTGTGTTGGTGACTGTAAGGTAAACTTGAAGTTTTCTGTCTGGCAAAATCTTTAATTCCTTGGGGATGTTCAAAGTGTTAAGACTGATGGATCTGAAAGTGGTAAAGTCTAATAAGAATTGCTGTAACAACCATGATGATCAGGGGAAGACAGTTTGCTTATCTTTTTATGTATCTTGTCTCTCTTCTTCCTGACTCGACAGCTCCCCCGACGGTTCGTATTGTGCATTCAGGCTTGGCCTGTAACATTGAGGAGGAGCGCTACTCGGAAAGGGTCTACACTATACGGGAAGGAGAAACCCTGGAACTGACCTGTCTGGTCACAGGACATCCACGTCCACAGGTGAGTCCCGAACCGTGATATTGTGGAAAACTCTCTTTGACTTTTCTTGGAAGTCAAAAAGTGTACATTTTAGATGATTTAGCTAAAAATGTGTTTGTGTGTGTATGTGTGTGTGTGAAATTCAAGTATGTGTGCAATGCAGGATAAGAGTAGTGACTGCTGAACATTCAAGCTTGAAGTATTCATGTGCATAAGACAAAAAAAAAAGAAATTTTTGTTTTGGTATTGTGAGAAATTTAAAAGACACTTCTAAGGAGACTGTTAAAAAAGACAACTACAAAAATATCTCAGTCAGATAACAATTCATATGGCAATGAGTTTATTTTAGAATGTGGAACATGATTTCACGATGACATAATTGCAGTGGAGGAAGCATTTGTTCTAAGAATGTGATGAACGAGGTCACATGTACTTTCCTTACTCCTAGTCATTATATTCATAGAAAACCTCAAAAAACAAATGTTTGTAGGTGCTGTATGAATTCAGGTTCTCAAGAGTCAGCAGCTACAGCTTTCATAGCTAATTTAGTAGCAGGAACAGAAATTGAGACTTTCAAAGGGCACTAAAATTACAAACAATGAGCAAAGAAAAAGCTTGTAGGAGTGAAAAAAGGGGTTAGATATAAGATAGTATAGTTAGGCTATGTATCTATGATGTAAAAATTTAATTCAGATACAGAATATTCAGGATGTTTTTATTCATTAATTGTCAATTCTTATTGTCATATATTTAACTTGACTGGTTCAAAATATGGATTGGTATTAAACACAAACACTGTGATGGAAAAGAAGTCTCATTTGGTAGACAAAGTTACATATTTTAAGTATTTGTATTACAGAAAAAAAAATCCAGCTAACACGACTCTATATGGGAAAGTAAAGAACAATGTGGAGATTATAAAGTCTCACATCATTTCTATCTTGTCTTTTGGTCCTGTCATCCTTAACTCTTTAATCCTCAAAGATGTTTTGACTATACAATTTTGACCCTGAAGAACAAATAAAAATAAGCATATGAACTTCACAGAATGAAGCACAGATTGGTAAGACCATAAATAAACTGAAATGGTGAAATATGTTTTATAAAACTTATGCTGCTGATAAAATGGAAAACAGTAAAAGTAACCTAGGAAAATTTATTGAAAAATATTGAAAAATATTAAAATCTGTAGTGGCTAAAATTGCAAATTATGACACATGCTAAGAACTGAAAATTTATTAAAGAATAAAATTGTCTCAATAAAATTGAGTTACAGAAAATTTGACCCAATATAATTAGACTTAGTAGAAAAAATGATTGCAAAACTAAATATATAAGCACAGAAGCAAAAATTGTTAAAATGTGATGTAGATGAAGCTAATATGTAAAGCATTTTTATTTTCAGATTTATGCAGAAAACAGTATAGCCCAATGAAAATAATTTTATTAAAATTAAAAAAATGATAACACTAACTAAAGAATATTATCCCAAAGAAAGTTTAGTGTTGTTATAATTTGATTTTCTTAATTTATATACATAGAATAAAAATTCCAGAGTAAAAAAGTTGGGATCAAAGTAGGAAGGTCCGAGTAAACCTAAAAGAAGCCACAAGAGAAGACTCATTGATGCTCTCATTATTCCCACAATGAATGTACCAAGTTCTGCAGCTTCTGAACTTCAAATTTTACTTAAAAATGCAACTTATCTTTGTTTTTAAGTCATCCCATTCCTCTCCCTCTATCTTCATCCTTACATTCCCTTAATATTAGACATTTCTTATTTTCTCCATACATCTTCCCTTTCGTGATTCAGCAATCTGGATGCAATCTTTGAGCTCTGGCCAATCCAAAAGTAGTTCTGAAAAACAGAAGTAGGTTATTGCCTTATTTATTTTTCCTGAGAAATTCCATTTTTGGAAACATTTCAATATGTTATGAGCCTATGAAAAATTTATTATTTCAGTATTATTATTTCTTCATTCCTAGAAGTAATTCAGGTGTTTGCAGGTGAATCCGTTTCAGTTTATATTGCATATTTGGAAAATTAACTAGGCCTCTTCTTTGTCGACAAACTGTATAAGGAAGGCTGACAGAACAGCTGGGCCTTTGCATCCTGTCCAAATACTAAAGGGTATGCTGTTGGCATCTGGTCCTGAGGATAATTTTTCTTGGCTGATACCATGAAGCTGGAATGACTTTCTTACTCCTATATCTAATCTAAATATGATAATGTAGTGAAAGAGAGAAGTTCCTCATTCACTCTTCAGAAGATTTCTTAATCTGTTGCCTATTCCTGTGGCAACGAGTCATAAAAATTTCCATTTCTACAAGTATTTAAGGCAGCATTTTTTTCTAGATTCTTTAAAATTTTCTTTAAAATAAAATAAATGAAGAAGGTCAGTACATAGCAGTGGTTAAGAGCATGGTACTGGGGACTGCCTGTATATAATCCAGGATCCATCATGACTACTAGTGTGACTGTGGGAAAGTTCCTTAACCTCTCTGTTCTCTGTGCCTCAGTTTTCTTATCTATATAATAACGATGATGCTAACCATCTTATCTATATCATAGACTCCTTTCAAAAGTTAAATGTATGTGTAAATATATATGTACATATATTATGTATATACACATATATACATATATACATGGTACATAGTAAGCATTATATTGGTACATAATAAAATATATATTGGCTTTATATTATTTTTAAGTAATTTATATTTTGACTCCAACGTCGAACATATTTGAAATAAGTAAATTTTAAAAAAAGGTTCTTAGCATTTCTAAATTAAATGCATTTCAATAAATTTCAATATTTTTGTGTTTTAATGCACTGCAGAGCTTTTGCATCTCTGTTAATTAGTTTTTTTTTAGCTTGCAAGGACTAGAACTGTGTTCAGACTACCTCATTTAAGGAGGGCTTATTATAAAAGTATGTGGGAAGGTAAAAAAGAAAGGAGACAAGGATTTGTCAGTAAATCTACCAATCTAATATTACTTCTGGATATCCATAATTTCAGGATTTTGCTACCTACTCTCTTAATTTTCCTTCTTTCCTTTTTCTTTCCTTTTCTTTTTTCCTTCCTTCCTTCTTTCATTTCTTCTCTCCCTTCTTCTCTCCTTCCTCTGTTCTTTCTCCCTCAATATTACCACACCAATAACAAATGAATTATGAATATAGTCCTCTTGTAAATGATTTAAACAATAGGATATTTGACATACTGGACCTGTTTTCTGCATGATGTGAGAGACTCTCCAACTGAAACACCTAATATTTTTTCAATGTATCTTTGGATAGAATATGGGAAAGGGTTTAGGAGAAGTATGCAAAAATTTATTAATCACAAATTTTATATCAGTGAGTAACTTCACAGTCTCCCCCCCGCCACACACACACAGTCTCATCCCCTGGTGACATACATCTTTATTAAGGATGGTTACAAGAGGAAATGTACTCACCATAGCTGTTTAGGAGAAAGCTCTTATAGCCTTTCTGATCATTGATGTCACACCTTCAAATAGTTTTGTTACCATTACTTTTAATGTAGGATATGGAAAGCCTCTTTTGGTTCAACACTTTACTCCAAAACTACTGATACATTTTATTCCCAGTACATCAGCATTAACCAAAGATTTTTTTTAATTTAATAAAAATCCTCATGAATATAAAGGGTCATTTTTGTTCCTCAGGAGATCTGAATCCATTTGCAGTTATTTCAGAGTTCATCATTTGTTTAATTCCATGGACAGTCCTGATGCTTAGAAGAAACATTTATCATACAGTTCCAGATACTTGCAAAAACAACGTTAGTCAGTGTACTTAATGAGATAATACATGTTGATCATTTAGTGGAGTACCTAGCAAAAAGTAAATACTTAGTCAATCATCACCATATTTGTGATTCCATTATTGATACAAAATAATAATTTATTCTATAAAGTTAATAATTCTCAGCTATTACTGTCATCACTACACAATTGCAGGTAACCCAGTAGAGTAGGTAGAGTATTTACTCTCCCATTGAAGTTGGTTTTGGTCATATGCCTGGCTTTAACTAATGTATTTTGAGCTAGCTGTAATCTGGGCCAGATGTAGTGTCTGCACTGGAACAAATTGACACACCTCTGATACTAGCTGGTATATAGCTAGTCATCTGATAAATGAATGCTTTTCAGTTCTCAAGAAGAAGCTCTGCTCTGCCCTGGGTCAGGATGAACTCTGTCACTCTCTGTAACATTATAGTGCACAGGGAATTTGATTATCTTCATAATCTACATAACATTATACTAGTCCATTATGTTGATTATATCATGTCATTTTGACCTTTTGAACAGGAAGTAGCAAGTACTCTGGATGCCATATAAGATAGACACATGCCAGAGGATGAGAAATACAGTACCAAAATATTAGTAGTCCGTCAAATTGGAGAAGATTTCTGGAGTCTGATGGTCTGGGGCATGCTAGGACATTCCATCTAAGGTTATAAAAAAGTTGTTGCTCCTCACAAGCCCACCACTAAGGAGGTCCAGCATATGGTAAACTTTTTTGAACTTTAGGAGCTGCATATACTACATTTGGAAATACTACAAGTCACTTTATCAGGCAACTTTAAAGGCTATGATTTTCAAGTAGGACTCAGAGGAAGAGAGGGCTCTGCAGCAAGTCCCGGTTTTAGTGCAAACTGCCTCGCTACTCAGGCAGTATGATCTAGCAGATTTGGTGTTGGACACAGATGCTGTGTGGATCTTTTATTAGGTCCTGAGAATAGAGTCACAGCACAAAACTTTAGATTCTACAACAAAACTAAACTTTCTACAGCAGAGTACTAATTGCTGTTTGAAAAGCAGCTTTTTGGTCAATAGGGAGTAGGATCCAGTCGATACATGTCCCCTTGGTCAGGCAATTCTGTAACATATTCTACATGGCTCCTTAGAGGGTCCCAGTAGAATGGAGCCCCAGTCACCCTCAGCAGTGACTAGCATAATAACACTTTGTGGTATCGGTTTTTCTCCTCCTCTATGTCACTTTTCACAGCCCCCTACTCGGCTTCCCTGGGATTAATTCTGAAAATAAACTATCTACTTGTAATCTCTTGTCTCAGCTTTTCTTTCCTGAGGCAACTCCAGCATATGACAGTACCTATCTCCTGGACTCAAACCTAATGAGGAGTGTGTTTATACACCTAATCAATCCTAGTTTCTGCTCCCTTGCTGCTGACCTTATGTTGCTTAATTCTGATTCAGAATTATTGTACTTCTACTTTTCCTGAAGACTTGTAAAGGTAAACCACAAGAAACTAGCCAAGGTAGGATGTTTAAGTAATTTTGCTTTTATTTCTTAAGACTTTTATATAATATAATTAGCATGCGTGTGGAGTATATTTTCCTCATTTATTCTCCTCATCTCTTGAAAAATATGTCTTCTACTCAAATTAAATCTAAGCATTGAAAGTTTGCAAGTTCATTTGCAAGGAATGTCATGTGATGGAGATTTACAATATAAATACAGACTGAGGATTTGTTTGGTTTTGACAGCTTTGCCTCTCATGGTCAAAATTGGATCTTCAGAGTGATCAGAAAATGGATATCAAAACAGAGTCAAAATAATTGAATATACAGATCACGTGAAAGTTAGAAATTAGATGTCTCCTTTTGAAATCTACATATTTCAATGAAAAATATTGTATATAAGAGTGATAAGACCGTAACCATTATTTTATTACAGCAGTTGACATGAAGTAAACTTTTTAAAATTATCAGGGCATTTCCAGAAGATAGAAGGAAATCAATATTGCCTATCAATATATAATTGAGAATCTATTAGTTGTATTGTACATAGTTAAAATGGATCATTTTATGGTAAATAGTTGCAATTCTTTTAATGTAGAAGTTCTGAATAACTACATAGGCATTGATGATTTGGTTTTGTATTTTTATTATTAGAAGAATACTCCCACTGACATATTTTCAGATATGTATTATTTGACATATGAGGAGATTTTTAAGTGGTAGGTATCCTACAATATAGTTTTTTTTCCTTAGATTTTTAATCTTTTTGTAGTAGTTATTGAGCTGTCAACAAAATCTAAACGGACTAATCTCAACATAGTCTGAAGTGAATTTTTCATGATGGAATGATAATCAAATTAATTGATCTATTTTTAAGTCTATATTATATATACTTACATATATGTACACATAAAGATAAATTCATAATAAAGTGTGAGGCATTTGGACACATTCAACATGTTGTAAATGTTCATTTATAGTTATATGAATCCTTGCTATTTTAAAAAGGTAGCATGAAGACAAATATAGTAGTGGTCTACTTGTAATCCTATTGAATCAAGTTTATCCTCTTCACTTCTACCTATTACATTAAAGATGACAATTAAGAGAGTTGGATTTACTTGAGTTTTCAAACTCCAATTTAATGAAACACTCCATAGGTTGACATTAAAATATTGAGGTTTGAAACTTAAGTTTAATGATTTTAATTAAAATTATAGAAAATAATACCTATCCACTTCTATGCTAAAGAATATCCTGTCAGTGGTAATTAATAATCTATACCAGTGCTGGTTGTAAACACGACACATTTATTTCAAATTTCGCTCACCACAGGCTTTTCCTGAAATGCTCAGAGATGCTTCAAACAAAATCAATAAGGAATAAAACCTTTCTATAATCTGAAAAAGTTAACTTATGCTACACAAAAAAGTGCTTGTAAAATATGAGTATTTTCAGGGCTGAAAAAATGAGAAACAGTTATTAATAATGACTCAATTTTTTTTTAGGAATTACTAATATTTTGATTTTCTTTTAGTGCCAAAGTCTTAACAAACACCTAAAAATAACGTTTATTTTCCTGACAGTTTTATCTGTTTCTACCCACAAACATTGATTTCTTCCTTTTTCTGCTTCGTGTGGAACATGAAGAAACATTATCCTGTACAACCCGGTCCCTTCTTGTTTACTTACTTGATTTTGGCAGGTATCATTAAATGATGTTGGATAAGCTTGAGCAGAACAAAATCTTTAGTTAATTAGTGTCTTCATTGTTGGGTGTCATAGGAATTCTGTATTTTTTAAGATTAACATTTAGGCATCCAGCTATGTGCAGTATGGTACTGAATCTAAGTGATCTTCTGCATTGCATTTATAATCAGAACAATTTACCATTTTGAATAACTCTTCACAGTGCCATCAAGAAGATGGACTGTAAGCAATCATTTTGGAAAGAGTTTTCTAAAATAACACAAAAGCATTACGTGTGTTATTATATAAAATACATGTAAACACATTTCATGAGATATATAAATTCTACATCAGCTAATGTCTCATATTAGCCTAAAGATTTCCCTAATTCCAAAATTGTACAAGTGCCTGAATTGCATAGTTGTACATTGTATTAGTTTCCTAGGGCTGCTGTAATAAAGTACTATAGACTAGGTGGCTTAAACAACAAATTATTCTCTCACAGTTTGGAAGTCTAGAATTCTGAAAGCATGGTGTTAGCAGGGCCATAATACTCCCTCTGAGATTCTGCGTAGAATCCTTCCTTGCCTTTTCCCAGCTTCTGGTGGTAGCCATCAGTCCCTGGTTTTCCTTGGCTTTCAGCCACATCATTCCAATCTGTGCCTCTGTCGTCACCTGTGTGTGTGTGTGTGTGTGTGTGTGTGTGTGTGTGTCTGTCTTTTAAATGGCATTTTCTTCTTCCTGTAAGGACACCAGTCATGTTGAGTTATAGGCCCGCATACTCCAGTATGACCTCATCTTAGCTAATTACAGCTGCAACAGCCCCATTTATAAATAAGGTCACATTCTGAGGTACTGGGAATTAGGACTTTAACATACCTTTGGGGGCACACAGTTCAACTCACAGCATATATTATTTGTTCTTTTAAATTAGATAGTTTATACCTTTGCTGGGCGTATTCTGGGGCTGCTTTTAAAGAGCACATTAGACATGTAATGACTGCTGTGCATCATTAATCTTGAAGGAATTTACAGTGCTTTGCCTACTGATTTAATGTATTTGTTGTCCCTTCCACTTGTCTGCACTCCTTTCCCTTGGCCAACTGAGTCAGTGGCTTATTTATCACCTCTTTCATAAAGTCTTGCTTGGTCAAAGGGGCTTGCTTAAGTGTCCTTTCTATGTGATCCCAGAATATCAGGCCATTTCTTACCATAATGAATCATAGGGTCCTGCTTTGGGGAGTGAGTGAGAATTTAGATTCTGCAGACAAACTACATAGTTTCACATTTCACCTTCTCTACTTTTTCAGCCCTGTGAATGTGGGTAATATATTTAACCTCCCTTTCACTTGTTTTCCTCATGTACAAAATTACAATAGTAGTAGTAAATATCGGTTCTTTAAGGATCAAATAAAATCATACAAGGGAGGACAAAAATCTGGAATAACGATGATAAGGATGATAGAAATAATAAAATGGAATAATCATATTGTTTTTCCATTTCCTGTCTCTCTCACTGAGCTGTAAACTAGAAAGCAAAGGACTGGGTCTTGCATTCCCATTTTCTATCACAGAGTGAACATATGTCATGATTTACCTGGGACAGTCCTGGTTTATAGCTATTGTTCTGGTACACTTGTTGATGTCATTGTCTCTCAGTCCCCAAAAGTATCCTGCTTTGGAGGATAAACTATATGGGACCATAAACATAAAGGCTTTCACATAGAGGATCTCATTTATTAAAGGAGTAAATGTGGCAGGCATTATCACTTGGGGTTAATTGTTGAATATTTTAATTCGGTTCCTTTTTAAAAGTACTAAATTGTGTTTGCCTGTGCCTGTGTCATTTACCTCTTAGAATTAAGCATTTAAGCCTTAGATTCACTTGTGTACGCACTGTTGGAAGCCGCATACCTCATTGCCTGCAGGGATGCATTAACTGCTCCCTTGGTGGTCTCCAAGACGACTTAATATGTCTTCTTATTTTATTACCCAGCAAGGATTTAAAGACACTTGGGAAATGGGGCTCAATCATATGAAGCTATTAAAGCCCTGCAGTTGGAGAAGAGTCTAACTTTAAACCCTCCATGCCACTTTTGACAATGGTACACATTTTTAATTACAGATATAACAGGGCAACCTGGGGATCTCAGTGATGGAAACATATTTTTAAGTATCAGACAAAAACCTGGTAGTTCATTGCTTGGAATTTGTTGCTTAAAAACCAAACTACAAAGTCGTAACTCTATGTCTATCTAAATAATTTAGAAATGATGGAAGCCTGGCTTTCATCAGAAAAGAGAAAAAATTGACATCAACAGAAAGTAGAACAGAGTTTGAAAAAGTATATGCTAAGACATGTTTGACTTCATATTGTCAACTGGCCCCAGCTAATTTTGCTGGAAGCCTTTGAGGGAGTATAGCCTTAAAGTTGTTCATATGGTGCAAAACAGAAAGCCCGTTCCTTCATAAGCACAGGGAATTTGGATGCATGATATAGGATGCACGATCCATAGGTACTTTTTCTCACATATGTTTGGAGCCTCTGCTTGCAGACCAGTGCACTCCCTTGGCCAATATTTTAGTTAACAAAACTGGTAAATACTCCAATATTGTGATGACATCTGTAACATTATGTTTATTAGTCTGAATATTGCCAGTGGTTTGATTTGTTCATAGATTAAATTGAAAACTACATTTGCTTTCTTATTAGACGTATGCATAATCTAACTACAACTGCCCTCACAACCACTTGTCTACTTGAGATTTTGATTCCCTCTGCTCTTTGATAATCACAATAAGTCACACACTTGGCTTGTGACTATTTAACATGGCTGCTTAGTATAATTTACAAAAAAAATACAAACCAAAATTTTTATTGGTTTATATAATTCTATTATGAGTCTGTGTGTGTGGGGTGTGTGTGTGTGTGTGTATCCATGGGCACATACTTAATACTTCTTGAACAGATGGTGGCAGTTACTAGTGAGCTCTTATGTCACATGGTCATCAGTTAGGTTTAGACAAGGAAAACAGAAACCATTCTGATTATTTGAAACTCTAAGTTTAGAAAAACAACAAAGATTTACTGTATAGCACAGGGAATTATACCCAATATCTTGTTATAACTTATAATGGAATATAATCTGAAAAACAAACCAATGAATCACCATGCTGTACACCTGAAACTAAAAACAGTACTTAAATTTAAAAAAAAATCCTCTGAGTTTAGAACTGAGAAAATTTAATGAAGGAAATGAATTGCTGGGAATGGAAGTAGCTGAGAAGAGGGAGAAATACATGGCTTTTCCTTTTCTTCTGTCATTCAGTCTTATGCCAGTACCAATCCATTGTTCGAAACCATTGAGAGTCTGGGAAATAGATGTAACATACAAGTGTTTAGCCTCTGCTCAATGATACAGAGCAGAGTAGTGGAAGGTTTAAAAATGGATTTATGAGCAAACTGACCAAAACCATCCCTCACAGCAGTGGAGAGAGGTACCACCTGGAGAATGCTGGCTGGCTTTCTAGGCAGTCATCCACAGAGGGACTTTTACCTTGGTAAATAAGGCCACTTCAGGTTCTGATACTCATTTTGCAGGTTCATAAGCCTGCTTTTGTTAGTATAGTGGAAGCAGATTAGGGGTGAGTTGGCATTTTCCAAACTCATAAAGACAGATACACATACAAACAATGCAAAAATCAGGTTAGGCATTTATAATGAGAAATGCAATTGCAGATTACAGCAGATTGTTCCACCTGTAAATCAGTATAGGTGAGCTGCAGATAAAGCAAAATTTTGATCAAAATGCCAAAATTTTAATGTGCAATGGCAAATTGAATATTGCTGTTGTATAGCAGGATCACTCTCTCAACAGGCAAACCAGTGGAGAAGCCAAGCAAAAATCATGTTGGTTAGCAAGGAATTTTAATTGGGATAGCTGAAGGCTGTCTAATCTATTATGGGATAGGAGACCTTAAGGCTTGAGTCCAATAGTAAAGATTTTCTCTCTCTTGGACAGTTCCCAAATAGTTACTACTTGCCAATTTGTCCTCCTAAAAGCTTATTTTTCTGTTCCCAAGGCAGACCAATTTCTGTTTTGATTGGCTCATTCTTTCTTTAGATATATTACCATTAATACATTCAATCACATTATAGTCAAGTCCCAGAGATGTGTTAATATGGTGCTGACTTTGCATTCTCTCTATTCTGAATTGTTGTGCTTAATTAATTATAACTGCCCTCTCTGAGGACAGGTGTAGTTCCTATATTTCTAATTTCTTTAGGATAGGTGAACCTTATTATTTTTTATTAGAATCCCAATACTCTGATGAAACTTTGAATATATATTATCCTTTCTTCTGCAATTCATACCTGTGCAGACTGAGCCTGGAGAAGTTAGGTGACTAAGTCAAGGCTACTCAGATTGTTAAGCCATAGAGACTAGATGGTGGCTGCCAGACTGCTGACCTCATACTCCTACTCTACCAACATTTTGTAACCTGAAAATGATTTTACTTGATCACTACTTTGATTGGCTTTTATTATTATTACCAATTATAGGCATAGCCCATTTGGTTTAAATTGTGGTCCCTGAAACAACAGGATCAACATCATCAGGGAACTTGTTAGAAACACAAATTCTTGGGTCCCAATCCAGGCTTGCTGAATCAGAAACTCTAGGGGCGGGGTACAGCAACATATGTCTTAATAAGGCTTCTGGATGATTCTGATGCATTTTAAGAGTTTGACATTCATTCATTTCATGGATTTATATAGTGATACATTCCAGAAAATCCCCAAGATGCTCATATGTAACCCCCGGCATATGTGGGTCCTAGATATTTACTTACTTTATAAGAGATACTGCATGCATGTTTTTCATTTCCACAGACTTTCCATTCTCTAGCAGGCAGGGACAATTCTTTTATTGTCACTGAGGTCCCCCTACTGATTACACTTACTGATTCTTTGGAGGCAGTTCTCTTTCAGAGTATAGTTAATATAGGGTAATACTAGTAGATTGTTTTAGACTTACTTCCTTAGACATAGTGGACCATAGTGGTTCACTACAAGCTTTAGGGAAAGAGATTTAGGTTCCACTTTTGACTTTGTCCCTTAAAAGGTTTTTATGAGGATTAAATTTCATAAAGTATGTAAGGAATTTGAGCACAATGCCTGACAAATGTTAGGCACTAAGGTAGGTGCTAAATCACTACTGCCAGTATTACTGATACTACACAGAGCACATACTGCTACCTAAAACTACTGCTGTCTTTGACACCATGTCTGCTTTTCTTTGAATCACAGAGCTCGGCCCCTTTATTTCGCATGCACTCTCAAGAACCTATTCTCTTGTATTATGATCTCAATAAAAACATTAACAGTATGGAGGTTCCTTAAAAAACTAAAAATAAAACTACCATATGACCCAGCAATCCCACTCCTGGGTATATACCTGGAGAAAACCATAATTCAAAAACATACATGCACCCCAGTGTTCATTGCAGCACTATTTACAATAGCCAGGACATCGTAGCAACCTAAATGTCCATCAACAGAGGGATGGATAAAGAAGAAGTGGTGCATATATACAATGGGTTATAAAAAAAAGAACAAAGAGAACAAAATAATGCCATTTGCAGCAACATGGATGGACCTAGAGATTGTCATATTGAGTGAAGTAAGTCAGACATTGAAAGACAAATATATGATATTGCTTATATGTGGAATCTAAAAACAGGGTACAAATGAACTTTTTTACAGAACAGAAATAGAGTTACAGATGGTTATGTAACTTATGGTTACCAGGAGGTAAGGGGTGGGGGAGGGATAAATTGGGAGATTGGGACTGACATATGCACTCTACTGTATATAAAATAGATAACTAATAAGGACCTGCTGTATAGCACAGGGAACTCAATACTCTATAATGGCCTATATGGGAAAAGAATCTTAAGAAAAAAAAAGTGGATATATGTATAACTGATTCACTTTGCTGTACATGTGAAACTAACACAACATTGTTGAAATAAAACAACTATACACCAATAAAATTTTTTTAAAAAATCAACAGGATATTTTAAAATTAGACAGGCTTATTCTAAAATTGATGGAAACAAATAAATCAAAAATATCTAAACATTTTTAAAAGAGTAGATTAACTCAGGAGGATTTACTCTACCATATTTTAAAACATATTATAAAAAATAATTAAAATAGCATGGTATTGTTGCATGAATAGACAGACCAAGAAACAATTTATAAAGCCCTAGAAAAGAACCATATATACAAACAAACAATGTAAAATAAAGACAGTATTTCAAATCATTAGAAAAAACATATATCATTTAATAGGTCATTTTGGCGCAAAATGTGGTCTTTCTAAAAGAAAATATATTTAAATCTTTACCTCACATTTCACACTGTTGAAAAAGACATGGTACATCATCTATTCAGTGGATCTCTAGGTGTCTGTGAAAGAGATGAGGAAGATCTTCATACACTACAGAGGAATGATCTCTATGGTTGAGATCTATCTATCATCTGTCTGCCTATCTATCTGTCATCTCTATTTATCTCTATACAAATATTTTGATATTTTTAGAAATAAATAATGGCAGAAAAAAACTAATGAAAACAGTTACCATTAGGGAGTGAAAGGAACAAGGATGAAGGGACAGAGATTAAACTAGATATCTTTGAATGTATTTTATTCTATATTTTTGATGTTGAAACCATTTATTTTTATATAGTTCCAAAAATTATAAATTATTTTTAAATTCCTAAAAATTGAAGATAAAACAAATTAACTAAAGTCAATATCAAGAAGATAGAATCAGCACACAAGGAAGAATGATCTCAAGTGATTTTAAACCATAGTCTTTTGGTTATATGTTAGTGGGATATATCCTAAATGGGGGCAGGGAGGGAGAACTGCAAAGAAAGACTAAATTGCTTTCAATAGTTGTTTTTTTTGTAGTTATGACGTTATTGTTGTTATTTCTGTTGTTGTTGCTTTGAGGCCGAATAATGGCCCCTAAGTATGACCTCATCCTAATCGCTGGAACCTGTGAATGATATGGCACATGAACTTTGCAGATGTGATTAAGTTAAGGATCTTGAGCTGAGAGATTACCCTGGGGCTCCATGTAAAAGAGAAGATGATATGCTGCTGGCTTTGAAGATGGAAGAAAGTAGCAATGATGCAAAGGATGTAGGCAGTTGCAGGAAGCTGGAAAAAGCAAAAACAAGCCAAAACAACAAAAAACAAAAAACAGTATACAAATGAACAAACAGAAAAAAACAGTTTCTCTCCTTGAAACTCCAAAAAGATGCAGGTTTGGGACCCATTTTTAAACTTTTTTCCACCAAAGCTGTTAAGATAATAAATTTATGCGGTTTTTAGCCTCTCAGCTTGTGTAATTTTATCATAGCAGCAATAGGAAACTAATACAATAGGTTAAAGAATATAATAATAGAAAAGATGTAAGTATACACTCAATTTAAATGAAAACTTTGTAATTTTAATTTTAGTTGGAAAAATCCATATGAACTTGTAATTTTCTTTTTCAAAAGTATATGCATTTCCTAGCTCAGTCTAATGAAAATTTCTAGAGACAGTATAGCAAAGAGCACTCATAGCACCTGGATTTTGATCTCTAAGTAAAATTTCGCATTAAATGGGACTAGGTCTCCTTGGAAGAATGGCTGATTCCTGTCCAGGGGCAGGAAACACACAAGGTGAGCCTAGATTTTTATTCCAGCCATAAAACAAAGAAAGGATCAAAGATGACTTAGGGTCATTTCCAAAGAACACAAAAGCCAACCGGAAAGGGTTTCCACTGTTCAAAGAAGAAACAATTTGAATCTCAAAATGACTGTATTAATGTCAAAGACATCAAAATCTGAGTATATAATGATACCAGAAAGCCAAAACAAGAACCAAAACCACAACACTAAAAAATAAACCAACAAAAATTTAATGGTCACATTTAGAATTTCTGACACATACTCATTTTTTTGAAAATTTCTTGCTTTTCTATACAGCTGTATTTCAAAGTAAGCAAACACTTGTTGAAGAAAATGTCTTCTTTAGAGATGAACTTCAGCTAATACATGCTGAAAAAATACAGAATTTAAACAATCACCATTTTTCAACCTCCCCCCAAATTAATGGATCTAGGCAGGGCTCATCAATGACTGCTAAAATTATTAGGTGAAATATGTTGAGGAAATTTAAAGTGGATGGATCAGTGTAAGAACACCTGGACCCTCTGATCTGTATTAACCTAACTGACAATGGGACAACCAGGTATTCTGTGCCTCTTGATGATAAGCACTAGGAAGTGCACAGTGCTACCCATGAATTCTTGCTCTCTTCCCAAATAAATTTAAAAGTGAACCTAAATATAATGAAGCCTATAGAATTAACTAGCAGTTTCTAGAAAATATGGAGTTAGAGAGCAATGTTAAATAGCACCAGGATGCAATCACCTAAATATGGATTGTAGGAAAATGTATAGGACAGATCACCCAGTACGTAATATGGGTGGGGAAACAATGTTATAGATTTAAATATCTAAGTGTCATATCATTCTAATGGATAAGATTTTTCCAGATTCTGACTGAAAAAAAATATTTAAAAGGACTTTAAGGACAATCGAGAACTATTGAACACAGCCTGGTTTATATTATATTAAGGAATTCTTGTTTGTAGTACAAGATGTAATGAATAGTATTATGGTTAAGTATTTTAAATGGACTATTCAATTGAGATAATATGAAGTATTTACAGAAGATATGATACAATATCTGTAATTTGCTTAAGATACTTCAAGAAAACTAAAATAAGTGATTGTTTTAAAAAGATGAGAGGAAGGATAGGGGAACTATGAATGATAAATTATTGCTTGTTGAAGCTTGTGAAGGGTATATATGGACTAATTAAGCAATTCTATTTACTCTTGTGTAGTTTTAAAATTTTCCAGAATATTATGATAAACATCAAAAGTAACATTGGATTGGGATTTCCCTGGTAGTCCAGTGGTTAAGACTCCAACCTTCTTCCAGTGCAAGCGGCACGGGTTTGATCCCTGGATGGGGAACGAAGATCCCACATGCTGCCTGGTGAGACCAAAACAAAAAAAAAAAATTAACATTGGATTGGCTCTAGCACATAGATGACAAATAATTAAATCTGTAACTCAGAGCTGGACAGTGAGAGTTTTAGCCTGGAAAACATTTTAAAGCAGATAAGCCAAATATCTAAATACCTAGAAAAATTGTTCAATTGTGATATAATTGATATATAACATTATGTCAGTTTAAGATTTATAGCATGTTGATTTGACCAGTTTATATATTGCAATATGATTACATTTATAGTGTTAGCTAGCACCTTTATTATGTCACATAATTCTCATTTCTTTTTTGTGGTGAGAATATTCAAGATTTAGTCTCTTAGCAACTTTTAAGTATATAATACAGTATTGTTGACTATAATCACTAAGCTTTGCATTACATCTCCAGAACTTATTCATCATCTAGTTCCATATTTGTACACTTTAACATCTCCCCAGTTCTGCCACCCCTAGTTTCTGGTAACTGCCAGTCTCTCTGTTTCTATGAGTTCAGGCTTTTTAGATTCCACATATTAGTGATATCATACAGTTTTTGTCTTTTTCTGTCTGGCTTATCTCACTTAGTGTATTGCCCTCAAGGACCATCCATGATATAGCCAATAGCAGGATTTCCTTCTTTCTCATGGATGAATAATAGTCCATTTCACATATATGCCACATCTTCTATATCTGTTCATCCATTGACAAGACACTTAGGTTTTTCCGTGTCTTGGCTATTGTGAATAAAACTGTAATAAAAATGGGAGTAAAGATATCTTTAGGTCCTGTTTTAAAAATGTTATTTTAAATCCTAGTAAAAACATTCATGAAAAGTTTAACCTTAAATATAATAACTTCCTCTTATATCAATCATAAAATGGATTATATAATATTTAATAAATTATACATGAGAATTAACTTGCATTTTTATTTTGGTAACTAGACAGATAAATGTCTGAAAATATTATTTTAAAAAAAGGGTATTGGATTTATAAATAATTATTCTCTAGTCCTTTTTATTACTAATAATTACACAGACACATTTCATAGTTCTGGTAAATTAGGTCCAAGTGACTTCTATACTTTTCCCTAGTTGATATATTCAATTTCCACTAATTAATATTAAGCCCATTATCTGCAATTAAATATATTTCTTCTCTGAAATCTGTCTCTGGTCAATATTGCCCAATCAAATATATAGGAGTTAGTTAATGGGTATATGTGTTCTATATTTGTTGGTTAAATTAATTATTCATAATTGTTCACCCAACACATATTTATGAAGCATCTACTAGTGCAGTGCTAGTCAAAGCAAGGTGATAATGGTCTAAATGTACAATTAGTTATTTAAGTCTGGCTTCCTTGAAAAATATAAATCCATCTTGTTAATTATTTATTCTCACTGCATACCTTTTCATTTTTTATCTTCTATTCATAGTGTCTTAGATCAAGTTTCCTGGAAGCAGTTCCTGAGATGAGGATCGGTGTATAAGTGATTTGTTAAGGAAGTGTTCATAGGGGAGACTGGTAAAGGAGTGGGGGAAGCAGGGCAGGACAGAAGGATGCCACAAGACGATGTGATATCAGGCAAAGGCCCTTAGAGGGTGGCTTCAGCCTGATCCTGAAGGTCTGCAGTGTAAGTTATAACCCAGAGTTTTCCTAGCCCTCCTAGCTTTCAGTTGGACCTTCTACCCTACACACAGTGACCTAGACCTGATAAATATATATTTGTTAGATACAATAAATAAAAGCTAGACATGGTCAGGAATATCAAGGAGCTTAGACTCTAATCATAGGTTAAGACACAGAGGAGTTAATCAAATCTGTAAGAGCAACAAAAATAAATCACTATTGGGTTTAGAGGAAGAACAAATTTTTTTTTCTTTTCTACCACCTTTTCATAGAATTATAATATTTGAAAAAAATCTTAAGGTATACTTCACAGTCTCCTAGATATAGTTTAGAATCCAGAATAATAACTAGGATATGTAAACTGAACTTTGCCTCAGGGCCTTCAAATTAAAGGATACAAATCATTTAATTAGTTAAAAGAATATAGATATTTTTTAAATGTTTGCATTACGTGGACCTTCTTTTAGAACATACACTCCTTTAACTGAGCTTAACCTAGAATAGTGTTACTAATACCCTTTTGAGAACTACATTGTACATTATAAAACTGGTATGATGGTGTGCCAAAGTTACTAGGTATGGCTCTGTGGGAATCTCCCCTGTTCTAAACAAACAGAGGATTTCACACTGCATCATGTTTCCATGCCATTGCTTGTTCTATTACCTTTGCCTAGAATGAGCTTCTGCTGTTCTTTTTTTTTTTTCCTGTGCTGCTAGTCACACGAGGCTATTTATTTGTTTATTTATTTATTTTAAACATCTTTATTGGAGTATAATTGCTTTACAATGGTGTGTTAGTTTCTGCTGTATAACAAAGTGAATCGGCTATACGTATACATATATCCCCATATCTCCTCCCTCTTGCATCTCCCTCCCACCCTCCCTATCCCACCCCTCTAGGTGGTCACGAAGCACCGAGCTGATCTCCTTGTGCTATGTGGCTGCTTCCCACTAGCTCTCTGTTTTACATTTGGTAGTGTGTATATGTCCATGCCACTCTCTCACTTCGTCCCAGCTTACCCTTCCCCCTTCCCGTGTCCTCAAGTCCAAGCAGTCTACGTCTGCATCTTTATTGCTGTCCTGCCCCTAGGTTCTTCAGAACCATTTTTTTTTTTTAGATTCCATATATATGTGTTAGCATATGGTATCTGTTTTTCTCGTTCTTAATTTGGTTCTTTCTTACTCTTCATTCAAGGCCTAAGCTCAGATGTTTTCTTAGATATGACACCAAAGCACAAGCAATAGCAACAACAACAATAAAACTGATAAATTAGACTACATCAAAATTAGAAACATATGTGCTGCAAATAAGACTAAGAAAGTGAAGTGACAACCCACAGAAAGGGAGAAACTATTTGCAAATAATATATCTGATAAGGAACTTGTATACAGAGTATATAAGTAACTCTTATGACTCAATTATAAAAAGATGAAAAAAACAATTAAAAGATGGACAAAGGGTCTGAATAGACATTTCTCCAAAGAAGATATACAAATGGCCAATAAATACATGAAATAGACGCTCAAATCTTTGGTCATTAAGGAAATGCAAATCAAAACCTCAGCAATATAACACATCATAACCACTAAATTGGCTATAAACAAAAAGAAGGATAATGAGTGCTGGTGAGGATGTGGAGAATTTGGAACCCTCTTACATTGCTGGTGGGAATGTAAAATGGCATAGCCACCTTGGAAAACAGTTTGGCAGTTTTTCAAAAAATTACATAGAATTACCATATAAGCCAGCAATTTCACTTTTAGGTATATACTTGAGAAATAAAAACCAGTTCACAGGGACTTCCCTGGTGGTGCAGTGGTTAAGAATCCGCCTGCCAGTGCAGTGGACACAGGTTCGATCCCTCGTCCGGGAGGATCCCACATGCCACTGAAGCCTGTGTGCCACAACTGCTGAAGGCTGTGCACCTAGAGCCCATACTCCACACCAAGAGAAGCCACCGCAATGAGAAGCCTGCACACCGCAACGAGAGAAAGCCTGTGCAGCAACAAAGACCCAATGCAGCCAAAAATAAATAATAAAAATAAATATATAAAAAAAGAAAAAAGTTCACAGAAAACTTGTACACACAAATGTTCTTAAAGCATTACTTATAATAGACTCAAAGTGGAAACAACCCAAATATCCATTAATTGATGAATGAATAAATAGACTATAGCACATTCATACAATGGAAAGTTATTCCGCAATAAAAATAAATGAAATAATAGCACATGCTACAACAGGATGAGCTTTGAAAACACTATACTAAGTGAAAAAGTCAGTCACAAAAGGTCACATAGTATATACTTCTATTTACATGGAAAGTCCAGAATAGGCAAATCCATAGAGACGTAATGTAGATTAGTGGGTGCTTAGGGCTTGTGGGGGTGAGAGTAGAGGTGGTGGAGGGAGATGATGAGTGACAGCTAATAGCTACTGAGTTTCTTTTAGAGAGGACCAAAATGATCTAAAATTTGATTTGGGTGATGGTTGTACAACCATGCAAATATATTAATCGTTGAATTGTAAACTTTAAATGAATGGATAGTATGGTATGTGAATTATGCCTCAATAATATCTCAATAAAACTTTTTTTTTAAAGCCCTGAGTTTAAATGTGGCTTCTAGAAAAATTTTCCTGAAACTTCAGCTGGAGCTCATTTCCCTTTCTTTGTGTTGCTGGTGTATATATTTATATTATCAGACATATTGCATTAAAATTCCTCATGTGGGTGTCTTTACCACTAAACGAAAAGTTCCTCAAGATCGGAGATAAATAAAAATAATTCTCCTTCTCCTTCTTCTCCTCCCTCTCCTTCTCCCACCTTCCTCTTTCTCCCCCGCCCCCACTTCCTCCTCCTCCTCCTCATCACTATTACTATTACTATTTTGCCAGAGTCTAGCATAGATGTATAGGAAGAAACCAACCGAACTTAACTATATTATCCCTTACATTCATACAGCCTTTTGAGCCTGTTTAGAAATTTTATAATATTGAAACCAATTTTGAAATGCTTATGGACAGTAAGTAATCCTTCCCTAAATGTTAGAAAATGCCATGTGCAATACTCTTTTTTTTTTTTAACACCTTTATTGGAGTATAATTGCTTTACAGTGGTGTGTTAGCTTCTGCTTTATAACAAAGTGAATCAGCTATACATATACATCTATCCCCATATCTCCTCCCGCTTGTGTCTCCCTCCCACCCTCCCTATCCTACCCCTCTAGGTGGTCACAAAGCACCGAGCTGATCTCCCTGTATTCTTTTTTTAATGGAGGACAGGTTTTGCTTTGAAACTGCAGATGATACAGACAAGTTTCAAGAGCAGATAATCAAAATTTGCATGCAAAAAGTGACAGAATGTACTGGGCCATTAATGTCATGACTTTATGAAAGACAGATCAGACTCATTTTACTTTTTTCTCATAATATTGACTTTATCAATTTAAAAAACCTTATGATTATTTTATCTTTTTAAAAATACCACAAACATTGTTAATTTGCTCTGACTTCTCCTTGCCTCAGTATACTTGAGTGAAAGATGGATTGAACCACCAAAAACCTTGTTACTCAAATATTTTATGGTTTTACTAAGATATTTCATTGTCATCTTAATTTCATTAATAACGAATATAATTTGATATGATTTTTGAAGACGGCTTTATGTAACTATTATAAATTGGTTTTACATTAAAAGTTATTCTTGAAGAAAATAGAAGGTCCCTTACCTCAGTGATTTTCAAGATTTTGTGAAATGAACTCTTTTTCCCAACCAAAATCTCACTCAAAATCCAGTATATAAATCATATAAGAACAAAGTTTGTCTGCTCATTAGGAATTTAAAACGAGGGTCAAGAGACCCAGACTGTAGCCATAGTAGTCTTCTGGGCCACCTCCAAAGATTGCTTAAGGCTCCTTAGAGCAAAAACCACTGCCTTAGTTAGGTGGAAAGTAGGTCTATGCATCTTCCTGCACCTGGGGAATTACATTTTTTTTAGTAACCAATTACCTTGAAGTAAGCTAAATTAATGGCATTTTGCTAACTGATTAGCAAACACTGGAAGCTACCTCATATGCATATTGTTTTATATAGGCTGTTTTTTATAAAAAGGCATTAATAGGTTAACTCAGTGATAATACACTGGGGTGATGAAAACAGCTATGAAATGGATTGCATGTAATTTGTTACTAGAAATATTTAAAGTGCCAATTTTTGCAAATAGTTCACTAGAAAAAAAAGAAAATTCAGGGTTATTTTTATAGTAAAATTATTTTATTCCTTTTTTTTCTTCATTAAAAGCACTAATTGGAGAACAGAGACAAGAGTGGAGTAACAGTTGGCATGGGGATTGCTTATAACCTGAATGTGACTTTGGGAGTGCGTGAAGAGTGAACAGTATCCATCCACTCCTTATCTTCATCTTGATCTCAATCTCTCTCTTTTTTCTTCTGGATCACATACCTGGGTATCTGTCTCAGCTCTGCTGTTCACCCACAGTGGAATCTTCAAATAGACCTTTAACTTTCATTTCAGTTTCCTCATTTAAGCAATAAGGATAATTGTGCTGCCTTCGTCATGGGGTTTTGTGGTATCTAAATGATGCCGTCCATGTAAAGCACTTAGCAGAATGTCTGGCTTGTAATTAGCGTTCAGTGAATATTAATGATTGACCTTTTAATTAGCTGTTTCCTTTCCCTTTTTTCTCCCTTCCTTAAATTTCTTTTTAACATTTACTGTACTTCTTATTTATACTTACTGAAGAAAAGTGCTGAGCTTCTTGTTTGACTTCTCAAGGCTTTAGTTTGGGTGTGCTTTAATGAAATAATAGTTTAAAAGGGGAAAACAAAGCATTGTTACTCATGACTATCTAGCTTATAAAAACTGGGGTGCACAAAATAGAGAAATAGCAACACTTAAATTAACAAACAATGATTTTCTGTATATTGTTAGATTAAACAGTTTTTGTATGAGTTGATCACCCTTAATGGAGAAGGAAAATTATTTTAGAAATCCAGGGGAAATAAGGAGCTAATATTTGCTTTGGGGAAATCACTTATAAGCATAATTTTATTAGTGATTAAAAGTTATTTCTAATTTTAATAACTTTTTAAGACTTATTTTCTAACATTATTGGTGTTGCTGTATATAATGAGAGTAATAGTCTCATCAGCTTAAGTGATTTATTCAAAATCAAGAGGTGCACAGCCAGCCACAGGGCTTGGGATGGGAACTCTGATGTTATCATTCCTGCTACTCTTTGATACCTCTTTCCAGGCTTCCAGGGTCTTTTTCAATCACAGTCTCTGTACTTTCCCAGGTTCCACTTATACTCATTTCTCATCCTCTTCTATAGAGTGATCCTTTGCAAAAGGGCCTAGAATCACAGTTTAGACTTTTAAATTTCATCTGTATTTCCATCTTTAAAAAAAAAACAACAAAACTACACACGCCTTTGGATAGCAAGCCAGCAAACTTGCTCACATAATTTCCTGCAGGTACTTTCTTTTTAAAATTGGTAGGAGGAGGGCAGAATTATATTAGTGATTTTAAGTGTGCTTAAGATTAAAAATAAAAGGAAGGCAGGCATTCAGAGGTAAAGTTATTGCTAATTATTAGTGGAGAGATGGTTGGAAGGGGAGTGGTCAAGGCCTTGGGGGAAGGAGAGAATAAGTGGTGCAGATACTGAAGTTTGGAACCATTTTAGGTTCCTCTCCCTCATAGTGAGGATCCCAAAACTTGCACTGGCTACTGTCAGAGGATGTTCTTTCATGCCCAAAGTGAGGAATCCCACACAGGAAAGAAAACAGCCAAATGAGACAGAAGGGAAAGAGTAAATTTCTCTGTACCTCAAGGAAGCTTCTAGAGACAGCTTTAATCCTGCCAAATACAGATTTTCTCCATAATTATGCTAGAAGAAATCACATGAATAAACAAATCTTTATGGTTTTGCAAATCAAATTAAGTAATATATCCTTCCAGCTATTTCTATTACTTTCGGTGTATATTCACACACACACACACATTCACATTCACATACACACATACGTGCAATCTGTCCCAAGCAAAAATAAATATATAATAATTTGTTATTTTCTTGAAGTGATGATCATCCCTCTATGAAGTATTTAAATAGTTTAGTGTTTTTCCACCACTAGATTTTGTCCTAAAAACACTGTGAAAGACTTCATCATATTCCACTTCTCATTCCAGGCCACCTTGTCTTTTGAGTGACGCATAAACCAAGAATAGATGTAAAACACTATGATTCCTTTTCCCCATTAACATTAATTTATATTCTCTAAATATATTTGACTATTTTGCATTTTCTAGGCCTGTTAAATTACAGCAGCTGAAACCCTTTTCCTCTGATTTCCTAAATGACATATGCCCATATTACCAACATGAATATGAATGCTTCTCTTCTTAGTTATACCACTTCAACATGACTGGAGTTCTTTAGTTTATGTAACCACTTAGTCTGTTCTATTAGGCAAAATCCAGATTGCATACACATGGGATAGAAAATTCTGGTACTTTGAAAAGAGTAGAAGAAAATTACATTGCCTTTTTTAGAGAACAAATAACCTCGATATAGTGTTTAAGTGTCTAATATTGTTTAATGGAAAAATCCATTGTACAGTTCAAACTAAATGAAATAATGATGTAAGTTAGGGTGCTCCTTCAAGCAGCATCTTAAGTAGATACTTATGCACTTCTGAGTTCAACCCACAGCAGCCAGGCAGCCTCAGAGCTTGTTACGGAATTTCATATTCCTTTAATGGAAATGGCTCCATGCTGTGCTTTCCCTTTTCCAACTGTGGCAGTAATAGTTAGTAATCAAGTCGTAATGTAATAATCACAAGTACAGGGAAATGCTGGCTGATGTAATAGGTTGCAAGGGGAAAACATATTGGTGTTTTTCCAGACTTCATTTCATCAGTCTTTTTGTTGTGTGTTGAAAGAATCTAGGCTTATATGTGAAAACCGCCCCTCAAAAGTGCCTATACAGATAAGACCATATCACTTGCTTACTCGTACTGAATTTTTCTCATCTGGGTACTCACAAAGAGCCACAAATTTGAGAATTTTATGTTAAAATCTGAAAAAGCAGTGTGCTCTGAGCAAGAGCACAGAGCATTTCATTCTTAATTCTAAAGTCCCTCACATATGTAACTGATACTTTAATGAAGCATATATCAATAAAACATTTATATTCTTTGTCGTGCAACTATCTGACTTCTTTCAAAAACTGATTATTTATAGTGTTTCAGGAATTTTCATAACAAAAGCTACTTGCTGCTTAGAAAAAGCTATTTCTACTGCTTCTTATTTTATGATCCCCCAAACTGTCTCAATTAAGGTAGAGAGTCCTCTAATTTAGAAATTAAATTATATACTCATTGTGTAAAAACTATCTGGTCCACTCTTTTCATTTTTACTACAGGGAAACTGGTCTCTGGGAAGTTAACTAACTTTCTCTGTTCATGCTTGAAAGAGTGGTGTGAATGAATACAGTTAATGATGATAATGGATCATTTAAAATGGCCTATAGCTTCTCTCTTACAAAAACAAATATATGACATAGCCTAGCTGAAGAAAATGTTTGTGCAAGGGCCCATGAAATACAATTATACAGTACCAGGCAGTGATCTTAAGGGTTAGAGCATATTTTCCTTAAATATATCATTCAGCCAATTCCATCTACTTAATTGCATGAAGTTTTCCTCCCATTGGATGTTTTCTTGATCTATAAGGACTTCTCTCTTCCTCAGGTATTAAGGAAGAGGTTTTTGCTCACAGGGGTGAGCCTTGCTTGAAAGTTCTCTGTGAAAACCATATACAGGTACCCCTTGCTCTCTGAAAGCTCACCTTATGCCATTTTGCTTTTATGAAAGACTTACATTCATACCTGTTTTACGTTAATTGAAAGAAAT
This sequence comes from Hyperoodon ampullatus, assembly GCF_949752795.1. Classification (NCBI taxonomy): domain Eukaryota; kingdom Metazoa; phylum Chordata; class Mammalia; order Artiodactyla; family Ziphiidae; genus Hyperoodon; species Hyperoodon ampullatus. The sequence goes on along the minus strand of NC_136916.1, from coordinate 127,386,243 downwards.
CCAAAGAGGATTTTCACTTTTACAAAAAAAGCAGTTACCTTACCAATGTAGGTCTTTCATAAAAGCGAAATGACTTTTATGGAAAAAAAAAGCAGGGAAAGCAGGGGAAACCTGTAATCACAATAGTGTTAACATTTTTTAAAATTAGAACTTACTAATTTAAATAAGATTTTGCTATTATTGCCTTTGCCTATGCAGTTTTTATCCCTAAACACTGATTCCTGCCAACCCTGCCATAGCTCATTTACTCCTAAAATTCATGCTTCATGAGTGCTGAGAATGTTTTGGGTATGGTTTGAAGTAGAGTTATGGTAGTATTCTCAGATCATCACAGGGTGGAGATAACTGTGTAACCCGAATTGCATCCCTGTTTCTAAAGAATAAATAACCGTTTAATGTTTTGACACAAAAGAACTCAGAATTGTGTCTAGACTTTTGACAAAAAATAGTTCATGTTTTAAGAGATGGAAGATTTGGAAGCAGTTGCCATCTTGCCTTCTCATTCATTGCCATGTTTAAGGATGAAATGTCTCTGAATTCTACTCCTGCAGTCCTGCCTTACTTTAATATCTGAGATATTCCAGATATTCTTGTAGTATTATTCTTTTTTACTAAATTTTCTAAAATTCTTTCTGTGATGAAAATTCAATTCCTATATATAAAGAGAAAATAAAATGTTTTTGAGGACACATGAATAGGTGAAGCCTTGGTAATACTATAGGAAGTACTTAAGCAGAAAAACAAAATAATGTTTAAGGAAATTTGAAAGGAGAGTACTCATTGGCATGAGCCCTCTTGCAGGCCATCATTTTCTCACCAAAACCTACCCCCACACAACAGCCTGCAGGGATGCCTCAGGCCAAACCAACAGGGTGGGAACACAACCCCACCCATCAGTAAACAGGCTGATTAAAGTCTTCCTCTGTACACAGCTGCCCAATAAACACAACCCCTGACAAGGCCTTGCCCACCAGAGAGATAAGACCCAGCTCCACCTACCAGTGGGCAGCTTCCTTCCTCCCACCAGGAAGCCTGCATAAGCCTCTTAAACAGCCTCATCCACCAGAGGGCAGACAGCAGAAGCAAGAAGAGCTACAACCCTGCAGCCTGCAGAACAGAAACTGCAATCACAGAGTTAGTCAAAATGAGGGCAGAGGAATATATCTCAGATGAAGGAACAAGATAAAACCCCAGAAGAACAGCCAAGTGAAGTGACAATAGGCAATCTACCTGACAAAGAATTCAGAGTAATGATAGTAAAGATGATCCAAGATCTTGGTAAAAGAATGGAGGCACAGGTCAAGAAGATACAAGAAATGTTTAACAAAGACCTAGAAGAACTAAAGAACAAACAGAGATGAACAATACAATAATTGAAATGAAAAATACACTGGAAGGAATCAATAGCAGGATAACTGAGGCAGAAGAATGGATAAGTGAGCTGGAAAACAGAATGGTGGAAATCACTGCTGTGGAAAAGAATAAAGGAAAAAGAATTAAAAGAAATGAAGACAGTCTAAGAGACCTCTGGACAACATTAAACACACCAACATTTGCATTATAGGGGTCCCAGAAGGAGAAGAGAGAAAGGACCTGAGAAAATATTTGAAGAGATGATAGCTGAAAGCTTCTCTAACATGTGAATGGAAACAGTCACCCAAGTCCAGGAAGTGCAGAGAGTACCAGGCAGGATAAACCGAAGGAGGAACATGCTGAGACACATAATAATTAAACTGACAAAAATTAAAGACAAAGAAAAGATGTTAAAAGGAACAGGGGAAAAGCAACAAATAACATACAAGGGAACTCCCATAAGGTTATCAGCTGATTTCTCAGCAGAAACTCTGCAGGCCAGAAGGGAGTGGCATGATGTATTTAATGTCATAAAAGGGAAAAGAATACTCTACCCAGCAAGACTCTCATTCAGATTCAACAGAGAAATCAAAAGCTTTACAGACAAGCAAAAGCTAAGAGAATTCACCACCAGCAGACCAGCTTTGCAACAAATGCTAAAGGAATTTCTCTAGGAGGAAAAGAAAAGGCGACAACTAGAAACAAGAAAATTATGAATTGAAAAGCTTACCAGTAAAGGCAAACATACATTAAAGGTAGGAAATCATCTGCACACAAATATGATATCAAAACCAGTAATTGTGAGAAGAGAGCACAAAAGCAGGATATTGGAAATGCTTCTGAAATTAAAAGACCAGCAATTTAAAACAATCTTGTGTATATATAGACTGCTGTATCAAAACCTCATGGTAACCTCAAACTGAAAATCTACAATAGATGCATACACAAAAAAGAAAGAGGTATCCAAGCACAACATTAAAGTTAGTAATCAAATCACAAGAGAAGAGCACAAAAGAGGAAGGGAAGAAAAATGACCTACAAAAATAAATCCAGGGCTTCCCTGGTGGTGCAGTGGTTGAGAGTCCAATGCAGGGGACACGGGTTCGTGCCCCGGTCTGGGAAGATCCCACATGCTGCTGAGCGGCTGGGCCCGGGAGCCATGGCTGCTGAGCCTGCACGTCCGGAGCCTGTGCTCCGCAACTGGAGAGGCCACAACAGTGAGATGCCCACGTACCACACACACACAGAAAAATCCAAAACAATTTAAAAACTGGCAATAAGACCATACATATCAATAATTAACTTAAACATAAATGGATTAAGTGCTCCAACCAAAAGACATAGACTGGCTGAATGGATACAAAAACAAGATGTGTATATATGCTGTCTACAAGAGATCCACTTCAGATCTAAGGATACATACAGAATGAAAGTGAGGGGATAGAAAAAGGTATTCCATACAAATGGAAATCAAAAGAAAGCTGGAGTAGCAATACTCATATTAGACAAAATAGACTTAAAAATAGACTGTTACAAGAGACAAAGAAGGACACTATATAATGATCAAGGGATCAATCCAAGAAGAAGATATAACAATTGTAAACATATATGCACCCAACATAGGAGCACCTCAATATATAAGGCAGATACTAACAGCCATAAAAGGGGAAACTGACAGTAACACAATAATAGTGGGGGACTTTAACACCCCACTTTCACCAATGGACAAATCATCCAGGCAGAAAATCAATAAGAGAACACAGGCCTTAAATGACACATTAGATCAGATGGACTAAATTGATATTTATAAAACATTCCATCCAGAAGCGGCAGAATACACATTCTTCTCAAGTGTACATGGAACATTTTCCAGGATTGATCACATTCTGGGCCACAAAGTGAGCCTCAGTAAATTTAAGAAAATTGAAATCATATCAAGCATCTTTTCCAACCACAACGCTACAAGATTAGAAATCAACTACAAGAAAAAAAAAACTGTAAAAAGCATAAACTTTGTAAAAGAAAGCATAACTGAGGGAAGATTGTTTCCTATGTGATTTTCAAAATTGTGTGTGCATGTTTTGCATATAATCTATAAAATACTAATATTGGTCAGATATGCATAACTTATAAACATTATCTATAGAAAATAATCGAAAATAAAATTATCCTGACAAAATTTGATTGCCAAATTTAACCTGAGATATTTGGAATCAATAGGCACAATGAACACAAAAAACAATCAATGACAGAAATCACAGTTAAATTTTCATATGGACAAAATCAAATGGGTGAATCAAATTATTTTTATGTAATAATAGAAATGATGGACTGAGATGAAAATATTCAACCAAATGAATGTAAATCACTTAATTTCCCTTTCAAAGAATTAAGTTCCCTTTGTGATCTTAATTTTAAGGTATATTTTCTCACTTAAAATATATGCACGTTGTGGGGCTTCGCTGGTGACGCAGTGGTTGAGAGTCCGCCTGCCAATGCAGGGGACACGGGTTCGTGCCCCGGTCCGGGAAGATCCCACATGCCGCGGAGCGGCTGGGCCCGTGAGCCATGGCCGCTGAGCCTGCGCATCCTGAGCCTGTGCTCCTCAAGGGGAGAGGCCACAACAGTGAGAGGCCCGCGTACCGCAGGAAAAAAAAAAAGCTAGGTTTGGGAAGTAATTTGTTTAAAAAAAAATGTATATATATATATATATTCATGTTGCTGCTATTATGATTAAAAGATACGTATTCATTAAAAAGGATCACCTTTGGGGCTGAAAGTGGAGGAGTCATTTTCCCTCCATTTACGTTTATACTTGCATATTTAGGTTCTTGCAAAGGACAGTGTGACCAAGTACTTTATATCATTATTCCCTTTTAATCCTCAGAATAAACTCATCAATTCATTCAACAAATGTTTATTGATCGCCTTTACTATTTAAGCCACCATTTTCGGGGTTGGGCATACAGAGATAAATAAGACAGACATAGTTCCTGAGCTCACAGAATTAACAGGACAATTACAGCACAGTGCGGTAAGTGCTTTAAATGGAGAAGTTGTGGATAGCAGGAAGGCAGGATATCTCACCTAGACTTTAAGAGTCTAAAAAGTTTTCCAGAGAAAGTGACTTTTAAGTCGAGAGTTACATAACCAGAGCAAACCAGGAGCATTGGAGAAGGGTAGGAACAAAAGATTTGCACTTCAGACAGAAGAAAGCACTTGTTCAAAAGCCAGTTGGTGAGAGCTTGGTACTTTCAGAGAATCAGAAGTCAGTCACTATAAAAGGGGAAGCTACAATGCCAGAGCCTGAAGAGATTACAGGGAGCAAATTGCAAAGAGCTTCGGGAAGTCCTTTTAAGGACTTTGGGCTTAACTTCAGCCCTCACTGAAATATTTTAATCAAGATATTGATACAATCAGACTTTAGTTTTAGAGACTATTCTAGCTACACACTAAGAAATGATAGAGCATGGCGATGCAGAGTGTAGTGGCAAAATGGAAGGAAAAGAGAGTAAGTAGAAGAGTCATATAGATATCCAGGCCAGAGATGATGGTGACCTGTACTGGGGTGGTGGCAGTGGAGATAAACGAATTCTGGACCTATTTTAGAAGTATAACCGATAGTATTTAGTCACTGAGTAATTGTAAAGGGTGAAGGATTACACAACATTAAAAAAGTCTAGAGTTTCTGGTTTGAACACTGGGTGCATGGTGTACAAGTGAACTAGTTATCATAGGTTTAGTAAACATAGTAAAGAAAGGTCTTGGGAGTTAGCCAGAATTGAGTTTATGTTCCAGCTTTATCCCTAGTATTATTTGGGCTAATTACTTAGTCTAGTTAAACCTTATCTGTTTGCTCACCTATAAATTGGGGATAGCAGAGGTACCTCCTGCATCGGATTATAAGGATTAAATGAGGTAATAAATGTAACAACTTAGACCAGTGCCTAGCAATAGTGTTTGCCATTAATAGCATTAGTTGTAGAAATATTAGTAAAGATTTTTGGAGGGTGGAGATTATGATTTCTGTATGACTTGTGCAGAGGCATTGCAATTTGTGATTTTTCTTTTTAAAATCTTGGAAGATGCTCGAAACACTGAACTTCTGTGTTGTTAAGAATTTGGTCTCATTAGTTTGGTCAGTATTAACATGAAGGTCTCTGAGGTGAGAAAAAATTATACTAATGTCACTGGTCCTCGCAGTAGACTTGTGATCTCTCTAGTTTTCAGAGATTTGCCCAGCCAGTTAAAAAAATTGTCACATCATAAATCAGCAAGTTTAAAGATGAGACACTGCCTTCCACAGCAATGTCAAGTTTATGCCACTATATTTAGTCTTTCCTCCATGAGCTTAAAAGCAAAGAAGATAGTAGTATACTCCAACTACCATGAGTAGAGAAGTTAGCAACCGATTTAAAAAAAAAAAAAGTGGAATGTATTTAAATAGAATATGGATTTTGCTATCATGAAGATACATATGAATTTAAATCTTGATCAACTGTTATAACGCAGGCAGTGGTGTGCTGGAACCAGCTTTTAAAGATTTGTGAAAAATAATCGTTAAACATGGAGATTATTAAAAATTAAATGATATGATCTTACCATTAAATAAATTACATTAAAACTAAAGGTAGTAAATCATCAAAACTAATTACTTTCTAATTATTTTACTGCATCTTATTATTGATCTTGAAGTTGTTTATGTCTGTTGTATCTAGATGTTTGAAATGTTATATAATGCTGTATTGTCATCTCTTAACTCTACAGTCAATGTCACTATAGTGGTAATTTGAAATCAGCCCCATTGGAAGTATTTACACCACAGTAATTGGCAAATGTTACAAATCAATACTTTTTGTTTAATTTTGTTTGTTTTTGTTCGGTGAGTTGGTTATTAAACATTTACTAGCACCCCACTGAACAAAGGTGTGAATTAGAGATCAAACTCTTGCAGCAATTTTAGAAAGAAAAAAAATTATAAAAATTTAAAGGGACGGTCTAAAGTATTTTTAAAGCTAGCCTGAAAGGTATTGACTAGGGGCAAGACAAGGAAAAGCACTAATCACTAAGAAATTTTTAAAAATTCTTTGGAGCTTCCATAGCCAGTAAAATTTGGAATATAGAAAACTTAGTTTAGTTAAGCCCTGTATTGTTGGTAAGGCTGAGAATGTATTGGATGTATTATTTTTAAAGGTACCCTCTTTCAGCATTGCCACAGAAGGCAAATTTTACTGTGTTCAAAAACATGCTTTAAAAATGTTGAAAGCTGTAGTTTACTCCAATTTTTCTTTTTTTTTTTTTTTTTTTTTTGCCTACTTGGAGGAAAGAAGTATGAATTTTAGCAATGGCTATTTCATCGGTTTTTGTTCACTACCTTTTATGGTGATATCTGTAAAGACATTAATTTGCCAAAGATTTGAGAGCAGAAGAACTGGTGAAGAAATTTCCAGCAAGACATGAGTTTTTAGTGAGCACGATAGAAATGAAGCCCAGAGGTAGGAATTTAAGAGAGATTTTCAAAAACAGGACCTCTCTGCTCCTTGAAAACAACTCAAGTTATTAAATTATCCCCCAGGGACATCTTGACTTAGAGAGCTTGCTTCTTGATTTTCTTCATGGGTTCAAGGAATAGTAGTAATATAGTAAATTTTGTGAAATAGAGAGTGGTTTGAGTATCATCACTTTAGATAAATCTGTTACAAAGTGGAATATAGCTTTGAGAACTCATGCTACTCCACAGAGACAGGCTGGCTTTGTCACAAGTTAGTGTTTGTCAGGGTTTTTGAACTCAGGGTTGAATTGTTATTTTCTTTAGAAAAGAGAAAAAAAAAAACAAAACCAAGAAAACAGACATTGTGGACATGAGAAATGATAAAAATTAGAATAAAGTGAATGAATTCATTGTTGTAAGGAATGACTCAGAACATTGGCTTGTGAGAATATTTGCCAAGGCAAATCACCTTCAGACAACTGTAAAGCAAATGTGAATGTTTTTGCTGTGCAGATGTGATCAGTTACAATGACATGGAGTCTGAGAGTTGACCTAAGAGAGTCTAATGGGTACTGTGAATCTGTTGGAGCTTTCTAGCTCCTTTGTCTGTAAAGATAACCACATGATAATCCCAAAATAAAGAGCATCATCAGTTATTCTATCCTATAAAAGTTTTTTAATGAGGACCTCACTGAAATACTAAAAACCAATAGTAGGGCTTCCCTGGTGGCGCAGTGGTTGAGAGTCCGCCTGCCGATGCAGGGGACACAGGTTCGTGCCCCAGTCCGGGAAGATCCCACATGCCGCGGAGCGGCTGGGCCCGTGAGCCATGGCCGCTGAGCCTGCGCATCCGGAGCCTGTGCTCCACAACGGGAGAGGCCACAAGAGTGAGAGGCCCGCGTACCGGAAAACAAAACAAAACAAAACAAAACCAATAGTAGATCAGATATCTTTCTAATACAAATGATGACTTCTTAGCAAGAAAATAGAAATCAATTATTTTGGGGGAAAGGCTTGAAAAATATTGCTTTATACCACTATTTAACTGTGCCTGCGTACTTTTTTTCTAGCAGTTACCTTGATGAGATCATAAGACTGTAGGGAAAACAAAAACAAAAACAGCTTGTAATTTTAATCCACATACCTAAATAAATCTAGGTTCTATAGATTACATTTTAAGATTTAATATTATGCAGTGCCAGTTCTCTATGATTCAACTTAGAGAAATTTAAAGCCTTAGTATCTGAGTAGCTGGGATGTCACTAGGAAGATGCAGCCAGGCTGGCAGGCAGGCGAAGGCCATACAGGGAGGAATTATCCTGGCGACTATGCCTTTATCCAAGGTCTGCCCCACAGCGTGGTAGGCCCTACAGCTCAAACTTTTCAGTGAACTTGGGAGGCTGACTCACGATGACAAAACCCACAATGATTTTAAGTTTACAAGCAGAATGATTATTTATTTATTTATGCAGTCATTTAGAGAAATTCAACTGGTAAGGGTTTCATTCTTTGACTAGAATGTTCTTTTCTTGTTAGAAAGCTGTAAGGAAAGCCAAATTTTAATCAAGAGAGTTAGGCTTATGGTTCAACATAAAATAACATTAGGTTTCAAAAATCTGTTCTGTTTGTCTCCATGAGGTGAAGTCCAAGATCCCAAGTCCTGTCAGGGCAAATATTAAAAACTTTGTGTCTTATTTTTCCTGGTCAGTGCTTGAACAGGGACTGCCATCTTTGTCTTTTGACTCTGCTTTATTCAAAACTTCCACATCTTTGTCTTTCTTTGTGTGTGTGTGGTGGGCCTTCGGGAGCCACACTTTATTTTTTTATTTTTGGCCATGCTGCACAGCATGTGGGATCTTAGTTCCCCAACCAGAGATGGAACCCACACCCCCTGCATTAGAAGCATGGAGTCTTAACCACTGTACCGCCAGGAAAGTCCCCTATCTTTGTCTTTTGACTCCACTTTATTCAAAACTTCTGTCTTTCAGATTGTTGGGCTAGGTGGGGTTATGCAAGCAAATTCATGGGGCAAGGGAGAAAAATATTATCATTTTTATTTGTGCATATTTTCTATTTTATGTATATTTTATATTGTACATAATATATAATGAGAATATTAAACAGTATATAGTGCAGATTGTGTGTTGGTTACTGTGCTAAGAGCTTTAAATGCATTAGCTCATTTGATGTTTAAAATAGCCTTGTGAGAAAAATACAGGTGAAACCCAGATTAATCACATATTTGTCCAGAATAGAGGACCTGAGATTCACACCAGGTTGTCTGGCGCCAGAGTCTATTCTCTTAACCATTACATCATGCCACTTCCCCAAGGTAATTTCTCAGTATAATTAATAGATGAATGAATCTACATACATTAATGAACAATATTTATTGATAGGGCCATGCAAGTGAATCCACCTGTAAATCTCATCCTGTTCTTTCTGATTTGGGAGAGACTTTCACATGTCTTTGACTATACCATACTGCTTGTTGTGTGCTTTTGTAGTTGAAATGTCTATGGGTAACTGTTTATACCCACTACCATGTATAGTCACATTTTTGAAGTCATTTCCTGGCATCACCTTTAATAATCTCAAGGTCACTCCAGCAAAATTTACTGTCATGAGTTAATGAGTGTTCTTTTCTTAATAACTAAGTCAAAGAACAGAGAATTCTTCACTCTGCTTGTCGCAAAAAGTTCTCTGCAAGAGTGGGCAGTATAGCACGTTCCTCCTAGGTTGCCTGTTTAGTTTACTCTCATTTGTCTATATCATGCAGGTAGGCTTGTAAGACAGGGGCACCTCATTCAAGGGGAGAGGTTAGTTTCTTTCACCTGAGCATGGCAAGCACCCAAGATGCTTAAACATATGCAGCAGACCAAGAGTAATTCAGAAAATATCATCAAGTGTAAGGAGGAAAAACCTTTTTTTTGCAGTGAGATTCTTCCTCAAGGTATTTTTGCTGCTGTACTTGGCATCTTGTTAATAAAAATATTACTTTGGCTATTTTAGTTCTAGTACCTGTACTTCTGTGATATAGCACTGTGACTTAGGCCATCTGTTTTAACATCATATGATATATTGCTCTTTGCTGCTTTAAGCGATGAATCTTTCAAAGGGAAGTTCATGAAACTTGATCCTTTCTTCTTTATTGCATCACCTTTTTCTCTCTTAAAACTGTCTGGATAGCTCAGAGCTAACTTTAAATTCTCCTCTTCACCATGTACTTGAGATGAAACAGGGAACAGTAAGATCAAGGCCATGTAGTTGTAAAAGATTTTGGCTAAATTGGAATTTGTCCGTTCCAATTTAACTTTTTTGTCTTTTTTGTTTAAATCCTGAACTTGGAATTTTAAAAAGCTTGAAGAACGTGACAGGGAGCAAGCATCAATAATGTGCTACAAGTTCTAACAGTTACTGATTGATTTGTCTTTTAAACTATATTTCTCCAAACCCTCTGAACCCTCTCTAAAGCCTACATGGCTTTCACTGTCATTGTGATATGACATTGAAGTAATTTGCTTTTTCTCAACTTTTATACCATTTTTATCTGTATTATTAACTCAGTGGGCTAGAATGCTAATAACTTTAAATAGCCCATTGGTTGTCATAGTAACTGAAAAGCTAAATATAAGTTTCTCTCTTGGATTTCACATTTAAATCATTGCTGGTATTTGCATTCTTTAGGAACTCTAGGGCTGACAATGGACTTTATATAAAAAGGGACCTTGAGAATTTAGGTTGATTGAGGAGTTGATTCAGTGGCATCTGTTTTTAGTCCAAGGTTATGATTTGTTCAGACTCAGTCCAATTCCATTAAGTGTATGTCCAGAGAACCCAAGAAGGATGCCCATCTAAATATTACAGGGGTTATATGGACAGAATTTTACTTTTAAAAATTGTGTTTATTCACCGTGGGTATTTTCTATGCTGCTTTTCTCTTTTATTTATCTTTGCAATGATTCCTCTAATGCTTCTAAACTGTTTTTAAAATTACATTCTGAGGACTGAAATGAGAGAAGGCGCATTCAAGGAAGCTCTATAAGAGAAGACTCCTAGATACATTCTTTCTGCTGTCTGCCTTGGGTGACTTCTGTTCCTCCTCTCTAGGGGCTCAGCAAAGATTTCACCTCTTGCTTAAAGCCTGACTGTCCCCTTTCATTTCTCTTTTGTCACTCTTTTCCAAAATATGTGCACTGCATTGAGCACACAAAAATTTTAATTATAGTTCTAGACAGTCTCCAAGAGAAAACAATCTCTCTCTCTCTCTCTGTCTCTGTCTCTCTGTCTCTCTCTCATATATGTATATATAAATTCTTCCTTATGTCAGATATTAATTCATGTTGCACTAATTTAAAGAACTCTCACCTGGAGTTTTTAATCTTTCTCTCCAAGTAGTTCAGTTTTCCACATAGCATTATATTTTGGACCATGCTATCCTTTTTCCCCCTTAAATCTCCATTTTTCCACGTAGCACCAATTTAAAGCTGAATGAATTTTCTCCCTTGATCTCTGGAGATGGAAAGTTATTTTCTTTCTAGGCTCCCACCCCCAGCTTCCAGAAGAAAGAACAGTCTATTAGCAGCAGCAGCTTATCTGTTGAATATGTATGAAGTATCCTAGATGTTGAACAGTCTTGTCAATCTCTTATATAATAATTTGGTGGTGACACTGTGTCCTCTCCCTTCCCCCATATTTCTTGAACTAGTACCTTTTCTGTTTTGAATATGCAGTATCCTGCTCAGCTGCTGGATCCCTCTCTACTCTCTCAGATTCCTTTGTTAACAGAATTCACTTTACTGTGACATCAAGCCCTTATTTTCTAAATCCACTTTGATATTAAAAGAAAGAGGGGCTTCCCTGGTGGCGCAGTGGTTGAGAGTCCGCCTGCTGATGCAGGGGACACAGGTTCGTGCCCCGGTCCGGGAAGATCCCACATGCCACGGAGCGGCTAGGCCCTTGAGCCATGGCCGCTGAGCCTGCGCGTCCGGAGCCTGTGCTGCGCAACGGGAGAGGCCAGTGAGAGGCCCGCGTACCGCAAAAAAAAAAAAAAAAAAAAGAAAGATAGATAGTTAGATAGATAATCTCTCCATGCCTCTCAGTGGCAGCATCTGGTTTTAGTGTTAAACATGTACCAATGGAATATTAGTTAGTTTTGTGGGTTGCCAAATAATGAATGTTACAAGGGAAAAATGTTCTATGTTCAAATATGATTTAGAAAGTATGAGTTAAATAAGCAAAACAGGTTTCATCCCCAGAGAACAATGAATATTGTGAATCTCTTCAAAGGGGAAAAACAAAAGCAGCATTTCTGAAACAGGTTTACCTTGTAAACATGTTAAGACCCTCATTTATGGGGACTTATTTTTTAAAAAATTTAAGCAACAACTTTCAAACAAGGGTCAGTGGGTAGAGGGAGAGTGGTAAGGGAATTACCTTAATATTTTCAACCTCCCTGTGTTCACTTTCCTAAAACTGATGTGCTTAATAAAAAATTGGTGGGATTTAAATTCCTTTTCCCACCCATGATAATCTCTCTTATCCCTTTCTACAAATAAAAAAAATATATAGTTCACAAGCTTGAACTTATTATTGGTGCATTACCTCTGGAGGGTGAAAAAAACCTTCAGGGTACCAAAACAAATAGAAAAAAGTCTTGGCGTTGAAAAAGTGAGTAACTATGTTTGGGTAAGAGATTCTTCTGCAACTATGGTGGTTTCAAGAAAACTGAAGATGGACCTAATGGAGTTATCAGCTGACAAGTTACTGGAAGTAATTTTCGATGATGTAGCAAAGAGCTAATGATATTCTTCCCAAAGCTGGGAAGAATTCCAAAGAATCAAAATTCTCATCCTCTTATTTATATGAACAAGTTTCTCAGTTTTAGGAAAATGAAAAGGAGAAATAAGAATAATGCACAGCCTCATTCTAGCAATAAATGGTGATCATCCAATATATATGAATTAATTGGGGAAAAAATAGACCCACCCATATGATTAAGAGATGCGTTTCCAATGAATATTTTTCAAAAAAAGTAACATATTTATATTGTTTAGGTCAATTATGTACTAACAGAATTTTAGTGATGACTCAAAGAAGAACTTCAATCTCACCCTCCAAAAATATACTTATATTTCCCCCACAGATAATATAAAAAATTGATCAGTAAGTGACTTTCAAGTACATAAATGTATATCCTCAAGGTAAAATTCTGTGGAGAAAAAGTGGAATGAAAAGTGATTCAGGGAGAAAAAGAAATGCTATAAAATTTCTGACTATTAAAAAAGACCATGTTTTCATATTTTTTCAACAGATGATATGGAGTATGAAATTGTTGTATAACCTACAGATCCATTGAAAAGACTGATGTAATCATTTTATTTTCAAATCTCAGTAGTTACAATGCATCTTTGCAACTAATTAAAAATATGAGAATAATTTTAAACATTAACCTAAAAATATGTGAGGGGTACCTGGTTTTTCAAAGGTCTTTTAGGAGGAATGTGGGCCAAAAAAATGTGTGAAAGCCACAATTCTACCTAACACTTTTTGGGAAGCATTGTTCTAAGACGTAAGTTTCTTGTTCTGGTTCCTAGGTTCCCATGTCCTTCCCCTCTTCTCAGGCTAAATGGCTCTATGTTGGTAGAACTCTTGAAGCACTATACGTTTGATTAATTATGCAGTTAGTTTAGATAATTGGTAATATCTTTAGGGTTCAACCATTTCAAAAATTTTAGTGAGCAACATATGTACCAGACACAGTTCTAGGCACCAGACAAACCAGCAGTGAATGAAATGACACAAATCCCTGTCCTCTTGGATGTTCTAATAAGGGGACACAGACAGTGGACAAATATATAACTAAAATATGAGTAGTATATGAGGAGAGCTGGAAGGAGGTAGTCAGGGACAATTTCGAGTTTCAGTAAATTGAGAAAGCCTCGATGAGAAGCTGATATTTGAGCAAATATCTGAAGGGAAGTACAGGAGTGAAGCAAACATTTCCAGAAAAGGAAACAGCAAGCACAAGATCCCTGAGGTAAGATCACACTAATTATTAGTGAGGAAAAGAAAATATTCTATTTAAAATCACAAATAAGTAAAATCATTTCATCCACTAATGAAGTACTAGAATATTTTTTTCCCAGAGAAATGACCTTTTGTTTGGCATATCTTTTTTAAGATATGTAAGATGAGCACTTGAGTATGTGGTTTAGTTGGAAAGAAGGGAGCAAATAGCTGAACTGTTCTAGTAGAGAAAGAAGGGAGCAAATAGCTGAACTGTTCTAGTAGAGAAACGTGCTGAAATTAGATGGTAAGGGGAGCCAGAGAAAGGTAGCAGGGGAGTCAGGTGGTGTGACAGAGAGAAAACGGAGACAAGCTCACTAATTATCGTGCTTTTGGGAAGTGTCAGCTTCTGATAAACTCCTGATTGGAATGGAGGGAAAGTGGCTGAGAGATTTTTAGAAGCTGCTTAATGGGTATGGAGTTTCAATTCTGCAAGGGGAAAAGTTCTGGAAATCTCTTGTACAGCAATGTGAATATGCTTAACACTACTGAACTGTACAATTAAAAATGGTCAAGATGGTTTAAAAAAGCCATAGAAAAAAACAATTGTTAGTTTTCTTCTTTTATTGAGACATTACTCTCACTTTACTTTCACCTTACCCCTTTGCTAATTCCTCCCAATCTCTATTAGCAATTGCACCATTGTATAATAATAATATTAATTGCCTCTGCACCTGTTTGTCTTTCCTGAATGTATGCTCCATGAAGGCAGAATCCAGGTCCTAGTCTCCCTTGCATCTCCATAGCTTGGTAATGAATGACCCGTAACACATGTCTAACACATGTTGCTGACTGTGTGAGTGAATTAAGAATAAAAGCATCGAGCATTTCCTATATCACCCAGCAATTTCAACCCAGCCTAGAAAAAAAAAAAAAGAAAGAAAGAAAAAGAAAGAAAGAGCTAAATGGGGAATAAGACACACCACAATCAAACCACCTCGAGATACTCAGACATCATATTCATTGGACAGCAGAGCCCTACCATTGCCAAAGTGAGTTTTCCATCCATTAATTGTTTGTAAATAGGAGAGACTTTAATTTTCACGAACATTACTCACAGTTGGCTGAGCTTGAATAGCAAGTTATTTTCTCAGTTTCAAAAAGTAAAGAAAGCTGCCAAAGAAGTATTGACTGAGATATTGACCATATGTTAGATTTTTCCAATTTCAGGCATTTCTGTTTTTCATAAGATATTACTGTTAGAAAAGTGTGGTTTTTTTTTTTTTTTTTGGCTCTCTTGCAAACTTAAAATATGTAACGTGTCACACATAAATGTTATTTTCTTCCTTTTTTTGAGACATCACTCTCACCTTGTCCTTCTCCTCACCTTTTTGCTATCTCTGTCTATATTTTAACATGCAGATATGTTTAGCTTTCCATATATATTGACCTTTGAATTCAAGTTGTGACTCCCAAACAGTGCCCCTGTTAACACTCATGTTTTATCACCAGAATGGAATTATAGTGTTATGTCTCAATTTGCAGGAAAAACACAATATGTTAACAGAATAAATTTTCTTAATTCTACATATTTCTTCCATAATTAATTTTAAATCTTTAGTGCTATCACTAGCCCACTAGATTATGAATGATGAGTAGCTAACCCATATTAATAGAAATGTACAAAATTGTGATTAAATATATTTCTTGTTATTTTTTGAGATGGGATCCATGTATGTGTATTATCATTGTATTTTATGTGGAAACATGTATGCCTTCCAGAGTTAAATGTATCACAACCCTATTCTGTTCTGAAAGTGACCTGCCTGAATAAGCTTGACAATTTATTTGTTGTTTATTATAAGAATAGCTTATTTTTCACAACGTTTCTATACTTCATGAGATTCTTATATTTAAAAATCTAGATTTTCTAAACTTTGTCTCTCCTTTTCATCAAAGTATGTTCCCTCTCCTCTTTAGGTGTAAAAGGGCCTCTTAGTGTGTAAAAAATGACACCATCTTCCCATCTTACATATTTAGATTAAGAATGAGGTCATGTGAGTCACGGTGGTGAATACCTAAGGAAGGGAACGGAAGTGATAGGGCTAAGGCGTGGCTCTGGGTGAGGGATATAGGTGTTTTTCTTATCTCCAGTAGCCCCCTCACTCTCAACCAACATGGAATAAAATAATAATAATAATAACAACAGCAACAAAGGAAACCACTCTATTCTAGGAGTCAGGTACTGTTATTTTCCCTATTTTTTAGGTGGAACTAACTCAGAGAGGTTAAGGTGCTTGGTCAAGCACCTCTACTAACAAATGAAGAGAGCTAAAATTAAACCCATGTAGTTTTTTCTTTATGCTGATTGTGGTTTTTAGCCTGAAGTTTTTTTTTTTTTTTCTTAATAAGTAGATGTCCTTTTGTCTTGAGTGATATTGTTTTACTTCCAAACATCTTCAAACTGATTTCTACGCAATTGTGGAAGTCTTAGAGGTTCATGAGGAACCTCGACATCTTGGTGTGCTTTCTGTCTTGGTGTGCAACAATGAAAAAGTGATGTTTACTTGTCATAACCATACTAAATTTTACTGATGGAAAATAACAATGTAAGACTCATGTGATAGTTTATTCATCTTCAGTAGAACAATACCCAAGATATGGCATATGCTCTTCAGGGCTAGTGAGTCAGAGTTGGTGAATTTCTATATTCGTTTCACTCATGTAATAAATATTATTGAGTACCTACATATGTGACGGGAGTGTTCTAACCTTTGGGAATGCAAAAGTGCACAAGACAGAAGCTTACATCTTAGTGGAGGAGACAATGAATAATGAACAAATACAAAAAATGGCATTACTTCTAATGGTGGCCAGTGTGGTGGAGTAAAAAAGCAGGGCCAATGAGATAGAGAGAGACTGAGTAGGGGACAGCAGTACTGCTCTAGAGGGGCTGGTCAAAGAAGGCTTTCAGGGATAGCAATATCTAGCTGAGGTCAAAATGATGAGAAAGAGCAAAGTGTGTGATAATCTCAGTGAGTATATGAGGCAAGAGACTGAGGGGAAGCTTTCCAGGTGTATAAATATATTAACTCTTCTGAAAGATGGAAATAGT
Organism: Hyperoodon ampullatus; assembly: GCF_949752795.1. Classification (NCBI taxonomy): domain Eukaryota; kingdom Metazoa; phylum Chordata; class Mammalia; order Artiodactyla; family Ziphiidae; genus Hyperoodon; species Hyperoodon ampullatus. The sequence continues at coordinate 127,369,276 of NC_136916.1, read as the reverse complement.
GTCTCCATCTGGAATAACAGGAAGTCATGCTTACTATCCAGAATAAAAAATCTGGGTTCCCTAAGCTCAAGTTTCCCTTCCCGTGACACATGTGCAGGGTTCACCTGGGCCCTGTTTGAATAGAGACTCAGGGAATTGGGGCCATTGCTGGCACTCTGGTGACTGCTAATGCTGTAATAGCAATATTGTAAAAGAAATTACTTTGTCTTTCACCCAGGAATAATAAAGTCTTTCATTTCTAACCCAGGAGGCTCTTGTCTTCTGCCAGCGTTCTTTTACCTGTGGCAGGCTACTAAAGCTTGTTAGTTTGCAAGTAGGGTAACAATCACAGCCCCTTCTGAGATCTTGACAGCCATTAATAATATTGAAAAGTTTTCTCTACAAAAGAGAGTAAGGAAACCTAGGTTCAGGAAAGGCAGTCTTGAGAGACACTGTTCAAACTGAGACATATAGGATGAGGATTATAAGAATGATTTTACCGAAAGGATCTTGGTGGCATAGTGGTTTCAGGCAGAGTAAAGAGCTCGTGGGACAGCATAGAGTACAGAGAGCAAGCTCGGCATAACAGAGGACCTGAAAACATTCAGTAGGACATATTCTGGACCATTTGTTTTTCCTGTCTTACTTCTAAGTTATGTTATTTTATCCTATAATATATTTATAAATTTATTTATTTATGTATTTATGTATGTATATATGTATGTATGTATGTATGTATGTATTTATTTATTTATGGCTGCATTGGGTCTTCGTTGCTGCGCTCAGGTTTTCTCTAGTTGTGGTGAACAGGGGCTACTCTTCGTTGCGGTGCATGGGCTTCTCATTGCGGTGGCTTCTTTTTTTGTGGAGCAGGGGCTCTAGGCATGCAAGCTTCAGTAGCTGTGGCTCACAGGCTCAGTAGTTGTGGCTCGTGGGCTCTAGAGTACAGGCTCAGTAGTTGTGGTGCACGGGCTTAGTTGCTCCACAGCATGTGGAATCCTCCCGGACCAGGGCTCGAACCCGTGTCCCCTGCATTGGCAGGTGAATTCTTAACCACTGCACCACCAGGGAAGTCCTATCCTATAATATTTTATGTGTCTACATTTAATGTACCTTTTGTGTGTTCCTATTATTTATCATACAACAAACAACCTCAAAATTAGTAGCTTAACATAATCATTTTATTATAGCTTATTTTTTTGTGAGCCAGGAATTTTGTTAGGGCTCAGGTAAATGATTCTTCTGTTTTTTTTAGGGTTTTTTTTTTTTTTTTTTGGCATGTGTATGTGTGATTTTTGACCAAAGTTACTTGGTGGCATTTAGTTAGCAGTTAGGCTGTTCGAGATGATTCAGTAAGGCTTCACTGATATGTGTGTTGCCTTGTCAGAAATGGCTGAAAGACTGAGCACAGCTGGGAAGGAAAACCACAGTCCCTACATATGGACTCACTAGTGTGATGGCCACAGGGGAGTTGTACATCCTACAGGGTGGCTTGGGCTCCCAAGAATGGTGTTTCAGAAGATAAGGTAGGAGCTGATGGCCTTTTATGACCTCGCCTTGAAGTCACATGTCATCACTTTTGCCCTTTTGCTGTTATTCAAAGCAATCACAAGTCTGCCCACATTCAAATGATAAGGACATAGATCCCAACTTTCAATGGGAGGAGGACCAAGGAATTTATGGCTGTGTTTTAAAATTACCACAATATCTTAAATTCTATTTTGTGTAATATACATATATGGTGTGAAGGGTGTATTAATTTAATAAATGATAGATAAGAAGACAAATAAGTAACAAAACTTAAAAATACAGTGCTATCTAGAATTCACCAATGGCATTCCTGCTCCCAGAATCCAGCATGGCCTGCCCCACACCTCCTGTTGCAGACGTTGAGTATTCTGCTCCCTAAAAGTCCAGAGGATTGTTCTGCCTTCAGCAATTAAGCATTCCCATGAAAAGATCCATGTTAGTGTTGTATTCTTTGCCACAGTCTAAGGGTAGGAATGCATTGACTCAGTGTTTAATCTAACGTGAAGCATTGTGATACAACAGATACAACTGTAACGGAGACATTTCCCTTCTACCCCAGAATTTTCCTTCATAGCCCTGTGTCTCTAACACTGCTTCCTGAGACTTTTTAAAGCATTCCTTAGTTCCTCTGGATATGACCGTAATACACTGTGGGTGTTCTCTTAGAGCTTCTTCCACAGTGTGAAGGTCCATTTCCTTGCCATAGAAGTACCAGGTTACAGGTGCAAGGTTTCCCATTATGTTCTCTCGTTATCAGTTTTTCAGGAATAAGATTTGTTACATAAAGGAAGATACAAAGAACAGACTTTTAAAAGCTTTTTCAGTTCTTGAGCTCATTTCTGTCCTACTTTTTATAGGAGTATCTAAATCTGTTTCTCTTAAAAAGAAAAAAAAAAAGGTAGCCTATGATTAATCCCTGTCTTATCTTAACAACAAATTCTGAAGAAGGTAGATTGACCATAAGGATTTTGGTAGAAAAGATGAATTGAAACATAAATTTAATTTCTGGGTTTTAGACAATGGTATTAACATCAAATACACTAATTTTTTCCTAAGTTCTCATAGCAGTGTTGAAATGGTTTTACCAGCGTTAATTGAAATTATTTACTTTGACAAGCCTAATACTGTGTTGCTGTTATACAAACTACTTTGTTTTACAGCCACTAATAAGATTTATAATTATTCTGATGCTGAGGAATTATATATTTTTCTAAAAAGGAAAGCACAACAAAAATAACAAAACCAAGACACTATAGTTTGCCTGATGCCAACCATCTGCCAATTTTAAGGCTCATTTTATTTCTATAAAACTGTATAACTTTAACAAGACATTAGGAATTTATCATATATATTTTTGAACATACTTTTCATTTTGGCTCTGAATACTATCGCCTGAATCACTTTCTTGTGGCTACTGTCTAGCTATGCTTTTCTGCACATTCATGGAGAAAATTATCTTCTCTCATTATCTTCCTAAACTTTTTTTAACGTGAAATTTCCTCTATCACTTCTGTAAAAATTATGTAAGATATGGAAAGGGGTATGCTCTTTATATTACGTTTCATTATTGCTATTAACCATCTTATGATTCTTATGTTTTTTAAGAAGGATTCATCAGTATCTTCTCTCCTCCTCTTTGCATAGTACATATTTATTCTTTCATGTACTTATTTATACTTTCTTGTATTTAACAAATTATATTGACTCTATCAATATGACACTATACTAGGCACTATGGAATATACACATGTTTAATTCTGTCCCTCCTCCCTTCCTGAGGAGCTCTACATCTGGCTCCTTTGATTAAAAGCTACCCTTCTCCTTCAGGTCTAAGGTATAGGGACTCAGAGCCTCTTGTCCTGCAAGGCTCTCATTTTCTTTGTGACCAAGATGGTCCTGGCACCAACAAACCAGTTAAGATATAGCCTGAAGAACAGTCTCAACATGAGAAATACAAAGTACTTTTAGTTAATAGGAAATGCATCAACAAAAAATCTGTACTGTGTATCCGTTAACTAAGGATCCCACAAAGTAGCGGTAACCTCTGCTAGTGTTGCTGTCTGGCATCGGATAGAAGTCCTGTCTCCCAAACCCAGGACTGAGGCCCTGCCCTCTGCCAAGTATTACACTTTCAGGGATCCTTTGGCTTTTTTTTTTTTTTTTTTTTTTTTTTGGTATATTCAAGTGTTTTTTTTTTCTTTATCATCTACCCCCAGAATTCACGAGTTTCTGATTATTTCCTGTTGCCTTTCTTTTTGTTTCTCTTAGAAACCCTACGACACCTTGAAATTTTAAAAATAAAAGAAAAAGGAGATGTCCTGTTTGTGCATTTTGCTAACCATATTATTAGACCTCATTCCTGGAGAAAGTGTTGTTCTTTCTAGGGCCACAAATATTGAGTAAGTGACTCATTCTACAATTATTTAAGAGTTATCTAGCTCAACTTTCCATACCTGTCAGCAGTTCCTGATATGTAGGTATATATACAGTATCTGTTCTAACATATGAGCATCTTGAGTTGCATGAAGGAAGTATGGGAAATGTTGGCCTCCTGGAATGTGTTGAGATAGGTTGTCTCTATATTTCTGAGTGGGCTTTGAATGCCTCTATTTTTCTGCTAATGATGATGGTGTTAGAAATAAGTGTGAAATGACTGGATCAGGACCTTGAGGAGGACTGATAAATTTGGGGCTAGCTGTTAAGAGGAGCGGACTGAAAAACTGGACTCATCAATAACTGGAAGCAGAGATTATCAAGCAGTGCTTTGCACATAATTGGTGCTCAGTGTATATTTGTAAAGTAAATGGGCACAAGGTAAATATAAAATCGTATTGCCAGTGAGCATGATCATCAAGTTAGGGTTTTGAATGGGCTGTGGAGGTAAGAGCATGGAGCAGCACAGTGTAGTAGGTGGGCCTGGATAGATCTGGCCTGTGAACCGAAGTGCCCCGGGTTTAAGCCCCACTCCACTGATCACTAGCTCTGTATGACCTTGAGCAAGGCACTTGATCTCTCCTTACCTCAGTTTTATCATCTTCAAAATAGGAGTAATAATGGCAACTACTTCATAGTGTTTTTATGAGTATTAAAGGAGTTAATGTTTATAAATCTCTTTAAAAAACACTCCTGGAGTTAGGCAATATAAATGATTGCTATTATTATTCTCTTTAAGCAAATGGTTGCAAATAAGGGCAGGATGTTAAAATATTTGATAAACTTTTAACTAGGTAATAAACTATTTTAATGTTTTATGGAAGTATTTTCTTTTATATTGGAAATAAGAATAAATTTAAAATTTTATATATTTACAAAAAATATGACCACTCTGTACCTAAAGTTTTACAACTTGCTTTTTTCACTTAAAATGTATTTTGGACATTTTTCCATGTCAGGATATATATAAAATTTTCTCTGCTTTCATAGTTGTTTAGAGTTAGGAAGGAACTTTGAAATCATTTATCCCACCCTTTCAAGGAGTGAAATGTTTAGAGAGAAAGATTGCCGCTATACTTCAGTAAAGCATATACATATACCATAGAAAAGGTGATATAAAATTTTGATATAAATTTTATTGTTTCAAAAAGTGAGAATGCCATAGCAAATGTGTAAGCAGAGGACAAAAAAAACCCCTAATAAAATGTTAATTAAAACAGTGACTTTTTAAACAGATAATTGAATTTTTTTTTTTTTTTTTTGCGGTACGCGGGCCTCTCACTGCCGTGGCCTCTCCCGTTGCGGAGCACAGGCTCCGGACACGCAGGCCCAGCGGCCATGGCTCACGGGCCCAGCCGCTCCGCGGCACGCGGGATCCTCCCGGACTGGGGCACGAACCCGGTCCCCTGCATCGGCAGGCGGACCCTCAACCACTGCGCCACCAGGGAAGCCCCAGATAATTGAATTTATAGTGATCTCATTTGTCAAGCATTGAAGACATTGTTTCTAAGGAAGATACATTATTATTTTATTGCAAAGGTAATAATAAAATAACCATTTGACTTACAGCTCCTTTTGGTACATGTTCCCTTGAAATATTAAAAATTAACAAAAATCCTCCTCAATTAAAATTGAATGTCTAGTATCTTTTTTATATGGAAGAAGCCTTTTATGTTTCATATTAAATTCATCAAAGCATATTGTTTGCCTTTTTCTATGCAAAAACATCTTTTTGAGGAGGCTGATTTGCTTATCTGTAAGAAAGTTTATAAATCATTTTATATAATATATAGTAATTTACATTAGACATGTTAAGGTAGAAGCTTATACTGAAGTATTTATGATTAAAATAATGATACTTTTCCTCAACTCAGTGATACTAGTCCATGAAAATAATGCTATATGGCAGAATTTGTCTATAACTTAATTGAACACTTACAGCAATTTTCTTATAAATTTGGTTTTCCTTATAGATTGCGGTCTTCAGGATCACACAGAATATGCTTTGTTTCCCCAAGTCAGTGTAAATCTCATATTAGACCTTCAATAAAACTTCAAGTGATGACAGTAGTCAATAGCACTCAAATTTGTGGAAGATAATTCTTTGATAGTATTCCAGGAATAGCCCAACCCTGCTGTATAAATGCTGATTATGGGAATCTTCATTGAAGAATAAACAGATAATTGAAGAGCTGAGCACAGATTACTTACATCAATTTAAAAATTCTTTCCTATTTTGGGTTTTCTACCTCTTAGCTCAATTTTACTTTCCATTAATTGAAAAATATTCCTCTATATTCCCCTGTATTATTTGGGGTCCTCTGGATTAGCCATATTTTACTAAAAAAATCAGGGTTTTCATTTTTGTTAAGTTTTATTTTGTTTTTACATCGTTAGGTGTAGAGAAATTTCTGTAATATATTTCCTTTTTTGTTACTGAGTTTTCACTTTTTTTCTTCCTAAAACTTCTGAGCTTTAAAGTCTTTTCATAAAAATTCTGTGAATAAATGCCCTTCTGGGAACACAGTGTTTTCACATTTATTTGGAGAGGTCTATAGTTAACTTAAAGCACAAACATTTTAATTAATAATGTTGATGTTTTTATTATTGCTGAACGGGTAACCTGTTTTTTGTGAGCATATAAGAAATTGAGTCTCTTAAATAGAGTTCAGTTTTCCCTCAGAATTACATGGGGTGTTAATGAGGTCCTTTATACTTTCTAATGACTTCCCAAGGAGTTGTAAAAAAGGCAGCTGGATGCCATATGTTAGGAGGTGAGCAATAAGCACCTATAGATTGTGAGGCACTCTTTTGGTGGTGGGATACAGACCTCCCAAATCCCAGCCCTCATGGAACTTATATTTTTTAGGGGTAAACAGGTCATAAACAAATAAGCATATATTCTGATTTCTGATATTAAGTGTCCTGAAGAAAACTAAACTAGAAAAGGTGATTGAGAATAACAGAAACCACTATTTTTTATAGGATGCTCAGGGAAAGCTACAATGGTGAAATGACATTTAAGCAGAGCCTCAAGTGAAGTTAAGAGAAAGGAGGACAACAAAGTCACAGGCCCTGAAGCAGGAAGCATATTGGTGTGTTTGAGGAGGGAGGTCAGTATGGCTGGAGGCCACTGACTGAGGGATGATTCATAGAGATGAAGAAGGATAGAGGGCCTGATGAAAATGAGTTGGATTCTATCCTACTTAAAAGGAGAAGCCAAAGGAGGGTTTAAGCAGAAGATGATACAATGTGACTTGTGTTTTAACAGGATGGCTTTGGCTACAACTTGGGGAATAAATTAGAAGGTTTGAGAGAGGAAGCTGGTGCTTTGTTCAGGGAGAGATGCTGGTGACATTGGCAAGGGGGTTAATGTTTGGAGGTGGTGAAAAAGATTAGATCAAATATATTTTGGGTGAAGCTTTTGTTGATGGATTTTTATATGAGGGTGAGAGAAGGAAAGTAGTCAAGGATGATGCAAGAATTTTGGATCTGAGGAACTGGGTGAATGGTGGGTGCCATATACACTGATAAGGAGTTTTGATTTACTAATTTTTTAACAGTAAACTTCAAGGACACCTGCATCCTTTATCAACAGAAATATTTGCATAATGAACCTTTTGTTTCTAATATTTTTGTGCTACAGAGTGATAATCTGTGACTCATTCCAGAAAGATTATCTGGATTCTTGTTTCCATTTCATCCCAAATTTTAATGAACAAGGAGAAACATCATTTTTACCTATAAAATCATGTGTACAAACCCTAGTCTTCATTCAGAGTCATTTCTACTACATTGTTTCATGTGAGTTTGGAGTTTAAGGCAAGGTCTGGGAGACCTGGGTGTAAAATGTAGGTAGTAAGTGTTGCAAGTCAGTTGATTATGTCATAAATTAGACTTCTTCATTTTGCTTAATTTGGTTTTAACTTTTATCAGGGAACTAAGGTGTTTTAGGTAGCACGACCTTACTTTCTTGGATCAGGCTCAAGAAATGTGACTTTTTTTTCTTTCTTTTTTTTTTTTTTTTTTGCAAAGCTCTCCTTTTTATGCACCAGATTCTCTGGCATTCTGAATTAATAATAAGTCTGTCTAAATTAGATTTAGGTTGTAGGAAAAGGAAAACTTGCCCTACTTGCCCTACTCAATAGCTATTTTTATAGGAACCTGAATATTGTACGTACTGCATATTCAGGGTGTTTGCACTAGTAAGTTATATTAAGAGGTAACTCGATAACAAATTTCTAAGAACTGGGTCAAAGAGAAATATTAAGTTGGTACCTTGTAAGTTTTTCTAACAACCTGGCTTATTTTGCAAACAAAGAGTGAATTTTCATGGGGACTCTCCTTTATATTTTATGGTGTGGCTCAGGAAAAAAGGAAAAAGTTTCTTGAAATTTTTTTTTTCCCTTAAAGTTGATATTGCCTGTGAACTTGTTTTAAATATTTCAAACAAGTTGATTATTGGGTATTTTAACACTTTGCTAATGTAGAAAAAGTCACCATAAACTTTATCTCCTCCCTGAAGGCATTGAAGAGGTTATTCATTTATTTAACCATCACTGATTGTGTCCTGTAAGGTGCCAATAATCATTGCATCATCAATCCCTACCCAGCATCTAGGGAAGCATTTGGGAAAACATCATTATCCAAGTCAGTATTCATTGTGTTTTTATAAACCTGTGGGAAAGAACATCTTGCCTACTTAACATTCCTTCATCACAGAAATAGTATGTGACTCTCAATCTACTTCCATCAATATTATCCATTTATGACTTTCCTCAACCACTATCTGCTCCTAAACATTTCCTACTAAAGTTAATTGTATCCTTCAGCTTTGTTCTTTGGAACACTTACCTTGTAATAAAATTGTTGTCTTCCCACAGTGGAGTCTTCTCCTGTAACCCCATTTTCGCTGACATTGATTCTTCACTCTCTTTTTTCTTGACTCTTGAACCCAGGCTTTGGCATTTCTGGGTGTTCAGATCTCGCTTCTTGAGTAGCCACTGAGACCAGGTGGGAGAGTCAGTTCTTCTTGGCATGAAACTAGACAAATAGAAAGCAGGAGACAGGGGGAGATAAGACTGATAAATTCTCTTTCATCCCTCATAGAACTGCAATGAAAGTATGTTTCCCATTTGAAAATCTTCTGAATAATTCTGCGTGCAGAAACAGGCACATCAGGAGCAACATATCCTTTGCATTGCCCTACATCTTTCTTTGCCTCAGTCACACCTCTCACTTTTTTCCCCTCTTCATATCCCTAGGCTTGCGTTTCCCAAAGAAACTGTCAGCACTCTAATTCTTGCTTTGGGCCCTGCTCTTTTTAAAGGATCTGGATTAAGTTAGATGATGTTATTATCCTATTCATTTAGCAAAGATTGTGGAAAATAGAAAGGTTTATAAAATCCTCTTCTGCCTACACTCTGAGTTACTATCAGTTGTTCATATTATTCTTTCTATTATTAGTTCTGAAACAAAACAAAAACTCATCTTTCAGAAGACATAAAACCTCTTTTTCTATGATCATTCCAGGAATTAAAAAAAAAATGTATCCCTGGTCAAAACTTCCAAGTAATAAATGCATCATAAATGAATACATTGAATGAGTGAATCAAGGAATGGTGAGATTTCACTATTAGGCATTTTGGCACATCATAGTATGTAATAATGCAAAAAAATATTCTGTGGCCTGATATGGATACGTAAGATTTATGCCACTGTCTTCTCTTTATTTCCCTCTAATATCTAAAAATAGTTAACTTTGGAAAGTAAGCAGTTTGAAAGACAGTATTGTTAAGTGATGCTTGAAACTTTTCTCTTTCAGGTACTTAATAAATATCATGCACTCTTTTAAAACCAATAAGATAATGAAGATTTTCATCATTTCAGTATATCCTGTAATTGTATAATTAGATATCATAATTACATGTTCAAATGATTATACATGTGAACACTAATTTCTTAATTATAGACAATTATGTTAACTATGTAAATATATAGTAATTGACTGAAGTGACAAAAATGAAATAAGTACTTTCATGAAAAAAATGTCAGTGAAAAATAAAAATACGTATTTATTGAAAATATCTTTCAATGGACTCTAACATTTTGTTTATTGGAAGTTTTATGTGAACTGTATTAATTTTGCAGTGAGACATAACAAGATTGCATCTTACCTGAAGTAGTGAATGTATAAATTCATTAGAGGAGGCAAATATCCTTTCCAGGAAGTGTTATGATAACATCTTAGGATGTATGTTGTCTCCTGTCATCTGATAAGTTCAACATACATTTATCTACTTTTGGTTTTGTATGCTCAACATGTGCCATTGCCAAAAAGTGTTGACTATTTGAATATATTTGAAATCTTGGGGCTTCTTGGTATCAGGCATAGAAGTAGCATTGGTAGATGTACATTTGGAATAATGAGATCTTAGATACTTATAATTTTCTTTACTTAAGGAATAATACGTATATGAAAACCACTGATGATAAAACTAATGTGTCCAAACCTTAATTAATAGTTGAGAAATGGTGTCTACACCTCATGTTATTTTGTATCTTTTCACTATTATACTAGATGACTTATGATTGTAATTTCATATAATTGCCTATATATAACATAAATGTAAATTTATATAAAATATAAACATTTATAAATTGAATATATACTTATATCATATATAAGTATACACATATATATTATTGGGGCATTATCCAGAATTATGAGAGGTGGGTTATTGTATCTCTGTCACTTGCTATGTGATTTTGGTTTGGATATCTAAATGTATGCAATAAAGTTAGTAAAAAGAAAACAAGATATTTATATAAGATATTTTATAGTGCTATGTATACTGGTTTTATTATGAACCAACCAGGTAGATAAAAACATTTTAGAAGTTACTCTTTATTAACTCAGGGGGCAATAAGCTGAACTAGTTACATCTGTTTCACTTATTTTCCTAAAGGACCTGACTTCAAAGTATGGGGCTGTTGGTGAAATCCATTGGTAGGGGCCCTACTTCATGATTTTAAAAAGGTTTAAATTCCCTTCAACTCTAGGGGTGAGAGTGGAATGTTCTCAGAAGTTTCTTAATGTGAGTCTCAACTGAAAGTCGTATTCTGATAAGTCAGTAGTCTGACTTTTAGATAAGGAACATTATATGGCTCTTTTAATGTGCTTTAAAAAAAATTTACTTTTCCTGTGGTTTGTATAAGATTTTCTAGAGCAGCCTCTCACTGTTTGTACTATGTGGCCAGCAGGCCCTCCTTTGTTTTCTCTGTCTGCCATCCTTGCTTTAATGCCCCACCTCATATCCTACACCTCAGATGAGCTCATATCACATGTCACACGATGAGTATTGAAACTGTGAGATAAACTTAACAAATTGAGGACTAAAACTGCAAGTCTGACTTTTTTCTTTAAAATTAATGACAATACACTGATACAAATTGAATATATTTCCTCACATTTTCTGGCTTGAAAACTAAGTTGGGGGGGCGAACAAACTTACTGTAATCATTGTATCTTTGACTTACATTGTGACATATCCATTTTGTAATAAGTATGTCATTTATTTTTTACCCGAAATATAGTTTAGTTTTTCATATGGAGTTGATTCTAAATATTGTGAAATAAATCTTCATATAGGTCAGGATGAAACTAAATATTCGTGACTTTTTGTGTAGATATTGGTGTTAACTTTACATGGATAAATGAACTTGTAACATAATTTACTATCAAACAGCAAACATTTATTTTAAAACTTCATAAAATAATTTATTGAAATGTAAATACATTGACATTCTAAATGCTGATGATGTAGCTCTTTTATAACAGTGCTTACCTTCATTTGATGGCACACTAAAATCTTTATGAATCATGCAAAGTAGCTTGTGCATATTTCATGCAGCTCTTAATAATGTTTCTGTTTAGCAGAATATGACTCCTGATTGTTTACACTCTGTTGAAGGTGCCACTTCTCTCTTTAGTTACCAGTGCTGACCTATTCTCCATCATTCTTTTTCCTCTCATTAAAATTATAAGATTGAAAAACATCATTTAAACTTGCATGTTGATAATACTTAGGCAGCCAAGAGTTTCTGTCAATATAGTAATCCCACTGGGCAGCTGGATTTCATGGTGCTCATTTATATTTGTGGAATAAATATTGTAGTCTCCAGAAAATACTAACATAGGTAATTCCAAGGAGATGAGCATGCTTTTGGAGGACGGAGGCCCCTGAGGTGACACAGTAGGGCTGACATGACTCTGCTAGGCCTGGCTTTGAAGGTGAACCTGATTGAGGGCAGGTGAGAGTGAGGAGAAAAAGGGTGTATCAGTCAAGGTTCAGTTGAAGATAAGAGAATCTATTCTAACTAGTTTAAGCATACATGGATTAATTGAGGTAATTAATTCCTTACAAAAACTAATTTTAAGGGCTGCAAGAGGCCCTAAGGCTGGTTCTACAGGAATGACTTCAGAATAAGATCCCAACATTTGCCCGCCATCGAACTGTTTCCTCTATTAGAATCACAAAGTAACTGTCCTAGCCAGTAGATCAAAACAAAAAAAACAAAAAAAAGTACCTTAGTTATGATTGATTCCTCACAAAATACCTCTCTTCCCACTTAATTTATTTCTGAATTGTCATTGATAAATCTGAAATTCTGTCTGCAACTTTAGTGTAAAGGAGTCTGGTAAATGTAGTTTTTAGCTTTCTGGCTTCTGAATTATAAGAAGGCATACTAGTCAAAAGTTGGAAGAGATGGTAAGCAAACAATGAACTGTATCTTGTAGTCCTAGGGGAGAATTATATTGGATGATTTCCCATTCACCTATCCCCATAAACAATTTGGTCTTCACTATCTTTGTACAAAAGTCAAAATCTCTAACTTGCCATTAAAACCTTAATTCTTGAAGTTACCAACATGTTGAAGATTATATTCTATCAATTTTCTGTTTGTGGAAACCACTCTGTCTTAGGACAGGCTTTTCTACAGACCTTTCTCTTTTAACTTTAAAATTCCTAATTTTTCTCTCTTTTTTTTTTTGCCCAACATACAGATTCAAGTTCCTTTTCTTATTTCTTTCCTGTCCCAGGAATATTCAGTCCCAAGAATCACAGGATAATTTTGTGCTTTATTCTTCATTTCCATTTCAATTGGAAAAAACAGTCTGGTAGAAATATAAATATGTGCAAGAAGTGTTAAGAGTGGGTAAATAAAGGTGAATGATGTGTTCTCTCTTTCCTAAGAGTTAAGGTGCCATCCATTTTCATCTGTTCTTAGAGAAAGATTCTTCGATCTACTTGCATTAAAGCCACTAGAATGAGTTTCCTGTTAGGAACACCAGAGCAAGACTAAAACCAGACTGATTTCAGATAGAGTGGAACCATCCTAGCTTCCCCATATACTCATTGTAGGACCTTGGACAATTCATTTTGCTGTCTTCAGCATCAGTTTCTCATCTGTAAAATGGGGCTATAGTACCTAATTGATATGATTGTGAGGATTAAATGACATAATAATAAAGCATTTACCAGAGTACACCTTTAATAAATTATTGATTTTTTTTTTAGTAGAAATTCAGAGTCATACAGATGCTTGTTAAAATCCTGGAACCACTAGTTACTGATTGTATGGTCATTGTATGGGATTGTATGGTCTTGAAAAAGTTAGTTAACCTTTCTGAATCTCAATTTAGTCATCTGCAAATTAAGAATAATAACATTTACTTGTAGGATTTGTATGAAGACTATTATGCAAAAGTGCATAGTATAGAATCTAACACAATATTAGTTCCCATATCTTCCCTTTCTAAGCCTTATCCAAAATTTAAACAAGTTAAATATAAATTCTTGCAATATTTATTTTACCACAACACTAATCTAGTGGGCTGAAATGTTTCAAATATGTTCGAGATGAACATACCATTAATACTCTCTGATTTGTAACTCCTGAAATTGGGCCATTTGCATGAACATTTAAAATGGTTCTCTTTCATTTATATTATTTTTGATGCCTCAGTTTAGTTTTGTATGTCTTCTTGTGATAGCTTTCAGTCACCTGGGTGTTGCGTTGAGTTTAACTTCCAAGTCAACAGCTGTGAGTAAAGATCATTTGCATCTCTGAGTGTTGCAAGGTGCCCATAAAATGTCTTATTGTTCTTATTCTTGTTTTTCTAGAAGTTGCTCAAATATTTAGGGGAAAAGTGTGTGATAAAGATTTTTCCATAGATTGAAAATGTACCCATAGGACTTGGAGATGTTAATTTCTCTTTCTAGTTTCAGGTGCCCAGAAAAGTACAGAGGGACAGATAATTTACTCTCAGATATTTTCTTAGGCCAATTTAATATAACTTTCTTTTGGTATTTCAGATGAATTATTAGAAAACATGGAATAGAATTGTACTTTATTATTTATTTGGCACAATCTGGCTAAATTTCTTTATTAGGAGAAGATTAGAATACCATAATTACAAACATCTCTGTCAAGCCTACATACCAAAAGACATTCTCATTTTTCTGTAAGTGTGCTGATATTTTTTTCAGTATCTCGAATGGCAAAAGTTCATTTGGTTATCTCATGAATAAATTTAAATACGGCTTTAGTAGAATGCTATCTTTGAGTGAGTGAAGCAGAGCAAGTTATTTTTTGTTACATTTCTAATACTCTGCAGTGTCTGAAATGCTGTTAATTTAGATTATATTCTATTATAAAAATCATTAAAGAAATTACTGCTTTGCTTTCAACAAGATTAAGAATGATGGTGAAAAAAGTCCCATAAGAAATCAATAGGGGACTTCCCTTGTGGCGCATTGGTTAGGAATCCGCCTGCCAATGCAGGGGACACGGGTTCGAGCCCTGCTGTAGGAAGATCCCACATGCCGCAGAGCAACTAAGCCCGTGTGCCACAACTACTGAGCCTGTTCTCTAGAGCCTGCGAGCCACAACTACTGAAGCCCCCTTGCCTAGAGCCCATGCTCTGCAACAAGAGAAGCCACTGCAATGAGAAGCCCAGGCACTGCAAAGAAGAGTAGCCCCCACTTGCCGCAACTAGAGAAAGCCCGTGCAGAGCAACAAAGACCTAATGGAGGCAAAAATAAATAATAAAATAAATAAATAAATTTATTTTAAAAAAAGAGAAACCCATAGGGAAGAAGATGGAAAGCTAGCTGTTCAGTAGCAACACTTAAAAATCCTTAATTGTTAAAATTTGTGGTTAAATAAATATTGATTGTTAAGTATAAAAGTACTAAATTTAAATCAGGGAAAACTTTTATTAAAGTTCTGGAAGAAACACTATAGTGAAATTTGACTACCCTCCTGTATTTATTCTCAAGTTGTCAAAAAAAAATGTGTTTGGAATATGTTGTATGCCATTACAGAACCTTCCCCTTCATAAAAATGACATACCAATGATTAAGTTGTAAAGGCTCAATGTAATGATTTATTTATTTTTTAACCAATGGTTTATTCTTTCCCTGATGAGCTGGCACTCAGCTCTTTTAGATGCTTTAAATATAGCATTTCCAATGCATACAGTTTAGTTCTTTGAGTACTTCTAGTTGCTTCTTCAAGGGTATTACTTTGATCATTTTGCATTTGGAAAAACAGAGCAGATCTTTTATTTATAGGGTCTGCAAATGTTAAAAATGTATTTCTAATTTTTATTTAATTTTTTCACAAGTTGTGTTTGGCTGCTAATTACCGAATGCAGAAATAATAGTAGCTTAAACAAGATAAGTATCGATTCTGTCTAGAAAACAAATCTAGATGTCAGAAATATTGAAGTGGTATGATCCTTTCACAGTGTCACAAGAGATCCATCCTTAGCACATGACTTCTGCCTTGGAGTTGACCCACGAAATAAGATGGGTCCTGGAGCCCCAGCTATCACAGTTGAATTTCAGGCAGCAAGGAAGAAAAGGGAAAAAGATAAATGGGTCCATGCCCTTCTCTTTTAAGGAGCTTCTTCAGAGGGCCCACACAACACTTCTGCTACAAGGTGTACATATGTGCAGAAAGAGTAAACCTAGCAGGTCTGAGAATACCGTGCTTAGAAAGGCCTGCTTGAAAGGTTGGTCCTTGGTTGGCATCTGGAAATTTGGATTTCAGGAAGGGTCACTCCACTCCCTCTGATTAGAGTGGTTCATTTTGCCTAAATTGTTTCTGCAAACCATATGATTGACATGGAACACTTGCTTTACTTTTGCAGAATGAATTTTGGTATATCCAAGGCAGTTGGTGCCTTTGTGACCAGACCCCAGTAAAAGTGGAATCTCTAGTAAGCTTCCCTGATAGAACATTTCATAAGTGTTGTTGTAATTTAATGCTGGGGGCATTAAGTGCCTCCTTTGTGACAACATGGGGAGGGGATTCTTGGAAGCTTGTTCCTGTTTTCCTTCAAACATCTTTCCCTTTTGTTAATCTTGCTTTGTATCCTTTCACTGTAATATGTCATAGTCATGAGTATGACTATATCATGAGTCCTGTAAGTCTTCTGTGAGTCATCAAACCTAGATGTGGTCTAGGGGACCACCCCCAAAAAACATGAAAATTCAGTAGATGACTGTGTTACTACTTCTCAAGTTATAAAACACATTTTAAAGTCTAGCACAGATGTGGTATTTTTGGGTACTAATGTTAATAATATGATTTTGTGTTTTATTGGCCTTCTCTTTTCATCAAAGTGACTGCAAAGTTTTGGGTCTGAATGAGTGAAAGGATGAAGTTGTCATTAACTGAAATGGGAAAGATGGTGAGAGCTGGTTTGGAGGGGAGATCAAGTGTTTATATCTTAATCAATTTTGGATGTGTTACATTGGAGATGGAGGGTAGATGGTGGTACCAGAAGACTGGGACTAGGGGAGAGGCCTTAACTACAAATAGTAAATTAGGAGTTATCATCATGTAAATGGTATTTAAAGTACTTGAGGGGATGACCAAGGAAATGAGTGTAGATGGAAAGGACCAAGCTTTAAGGCACTCAGTCATTCAGGGGTCAGGGAGATGAGTAGGAACCACCAAAGACCAGGAAGGACTGGACAGTGAGGAAGCAGCTAAACAAATCTCTTTCCAGTCACCTGGTGGAAAACTTGGAGAACATCTTTTACATTTTTTCCTATTTTTCTGTAGCCTATATGGAATGTTATAATCCTTAAACATTTCAGTTATGATAAAAAATGAAGTCAAATCTTTACATATCAATCATATTTGAATATATTTAGCACAATGTTTGATATTTTTATACCAGCTGTATTGCAATGTTGATTCATTTAGCAGCCTATATCCTAAAACTTGGTTGGTTTTCTGATAAACTGATTCATAGCTCACATCACTTATCCTTCTGTTTTTATTTTTATATTATTTTTCTCCAATATTACTAGCTCTCTTGAATGAATTTATCTTTATAAATTTACTTTTCTCCATTTATCAAATTTTATTCTTGTCCTGTGTAATACTGCTAATTGCTAATTCAATAACAATTTAAAATGTGACAGTAGAGAAGTATCATTTGATACTTTCCTCTAACTTCAGCCATCAATATTCAAAGTATAATCCTATGCTTATTAAAATGAATGGGAAGATATTTAGATATATTAATATAAATTTATTTAAAAATTATAGAATTTAAATAAAAATCCCTCTTTGTATATTCCAGAATGAAAGCCGATGAGTAGACTCAGCTTTCATTTGAGGAAATAATTTATTAAAAGATCAACACCTCAATTAACTGAAACTCATTATACTGTGGGTGCCTTGTAGAGTGGATTTTTCTGTAATTTATGTTTCAGTGTCAGCAGAATTATACTGCTAGGAATCCATTCAAGCAACAGTGATTTTGTTAATTGCTACTATATTCTAGGCTCAGTGCTTTGGACTGGAGACACCAAGATCAAGAACAGTCCTTGCTGTAGTGACTTATAGTTTATTAAAAGGCAAAAAAGTTATGTCTTAGGTCTGGTTCTTTAGAAGTAGAACTTGAGAATTCAAATCTAAGTCATTTGTCAGGGAAATGCTCTTAGGAGAAACTGCTAATGGAGTAAGAAAGCAGAACAGGAAATGGAAGAAGCCAGGCAAGAGTGATTTTAAGAGATTAGCCTCCACCTTATTCTGCAAAGGAGCTCTGGAGTATAAATTATGCTTCAGAATCTGTGCTAAGGGTGGCAAGGGAGCTGGGCTTTCGTATCCACTAAAAAGCTGCTGGGTAGAGAGGAAACTGTCAAGCATTTTCCAGACTCTGCCTCTCAGAGCAAAGTGGCTCCACAGCCCCAAGACCTTTTTCCAAGAGAAAGAGGGCATCCTAGGGAGGTACACATGAGAAGCACAAAGGGACTCTGAGAGAATCAGGTGGAATAAATAGCTAATTTATATAGCATGTGATGAGTACTCTCACAGAGGGAATTGCAAGGTGCTGTGGCAACAAAGAGGACAGGGTGAGCTAGAGCTTTATGAGAGAGGGAAGTCTTTCTCATATACTTTTGGAGGATCAGAGGGAGTTAACTAGATAATAAGTGAAGGAAAAAAGGAGAACTTTCAGGTCAGAAGGAGCCCAGTGTACAAAGGCAGAGTCACATGGTCATGGAAGAACTGGAGCTGTAAAATGGGGAGAAAAAAATTTCCTACCTTTCAAGCCTGGCATGGGATTTAAATCAGCCAATAAAATAAAAAAGCTTTTTGTGAACTTTTAAAGAAGTAAAATCCTGTTACTGGTTGTTTGGAGTCCTTGATTAATAAATATCTTGGTTATGCTACAAAAGAAAACCCTTCAACAAGGCAACCTACAGTAACCCCCAGCATTTTGTATTTATAAGCATTTGCACCAAGATGTACCCTCTGCTGTCACCTTTGGTTTGAAATAATGCTAGCTGGCCTTATTGTAGTTCTCCATATACATGTAGGAAGCCTGACGTTCTTAAAGATAAGCACAAAATTTATTTAGATTCTTTCACTGCTTATTCTCACAAGAGATGAATAAAGTCTTCAAAGTTTAAGTTCAAAAGAAAAGCCACAGCCAAAACAAAGATGAGAATACCTAAAGTCTTCTCTGCTTTAAGGCATATGTCATGTTCAGAAATACCAGGTCCTCACCTCATGATTTTCCCTTTGTTTCCAATGCATTTACCATGATGATTCCCTCTCCTCCACCATTCTGTTTTCTGGCTGGTGAGAAGACCCCTGGTTGATGTTCAGACTCTCTTTTCTTTATTGCTTCCCTGAGCTTCTTATTTGCACTGCATACTCTAAGAAATTCTTCCTTATCACACTGTGGACATATTAACAGATAGTAACTCTAACTTGTAGAAATCTTTTAAAGCTGTAAATTATATTAGTAGTAGTAGTAGTCATGTTAGTAATAGTAGTAGTAGTGGTCTCCAATATTGGGGGCATTCTAGAAAAATATGTTTCATGCATAGAGTATAGAAGTTTTCAGGTTAAAAATTTGTTGCTTTGCCAGACAATTTTTTTTATAAAACTATATTTAGAAGCAAGTGTGACATTTTTCTATAATTTATAGTAGACTGATAGTTTATTAAAAATTGGAACCTGTGTGATCTGAAATCCTGTGCAACTCAGAATTCTATTTTTTGTATTAAGTAACTCAAAGAAAACATATTTTCTCTGTAATTTTTCCTGATATTAGTGCAGGATAAGAGGATAACCTTTATTTTCAAAACTGTAAAGAGCACTGTTTACTCATTATCATGGCTTTATGCTTTTTCAGGCTGTCACTCCAAAAGCGACAAGAGCTGTGACTGGCTTTGTTTAGCTCCCAAAGGCTCTGGTGGCAAATCACCCCAATAATTATAGCAGATCAGTTGATGTTTACCTTTCTTTTTCTCTGGCTCTCTTTTACAGATAAGGAATCTTCTTTTAGAATATGAACAAGGCTGGGACAAAGCTCAGATTTGTCTCCACTGATTGACCTGAGTATATAAAGCCTAACTCCTTGGCTTCTGATAGAAAGTATCTTTAATTCACAAATCCTCATTAACTAGACATTAATTAAAGGGGAGAACCTAGAAGTCTGAGCATTGTCAAGGGCTTAGTACTTACTGAGCTTGTAACATCTATGCAGTATACACTTTTGGATTCAGCTAGGTCCATCTGTGGTCTGCACTTGAGGTTTTTAACATTTTCTTAAGTTATCTCAGTCAACACTGATTTTATTTGACTACATAAAAGCAATGATGTTTCTGAAATATCATTATTTGTAAAAAGCAAAGTAGAAAATTTTCTGTTGGGAGTTGGGTCACTCTAAGCTAAGTGTTATGATCTGCAACCTAGGAGTATCTCCAAGTTGTTTTTTTAGATTATATAGTTACAATAAAAAAAAGTATCTCCTAAAGTCTAGTATCTTTCTTTTTTTGTTCATGTTATTTTTATGGAAATTTTTGTTGTTTAATATTGTAACAGGATTTAAACACAATCATATTTAATAATGCAGCATATCTGAATATTTGATATATTTTATTCCCACTGTGGGACTAGCAGTTGTCCCAAATATCCCCTCTTCTCTTTTTCCTGGGAGGGAGGAGCTGTTTATGGTACAAAGTAGATTTCCCAGCCTTTCTTGTAGCTCGGGGTAGGACTGTAACTATATGAGGTGAACCAATGTCCCAAGGCAGCATCCTAGAGCCTTCTGTAAAAGATAACAAGTGGGCACTTTTTGTCTTTTCTTCTTTCCTTCTGCTAGGAATGGGATGCGAAAACTACATTTATAGCTGCTATTTTGGACCTTGAGCTCAAGCAGCACATGGTAGGGAAGGCACCTCCAAAGAGCCTGAGTCCCTGAGCAGTGCCATTAAATTCACACTGGTCTGCCTTACTCCAGATTTTTTTTTTTTTGACATGAGAGAATATAACTTTTATATGCTATAAATCACTGTTAATATGTCTATCTTACAGCTGAGTCTAATCCTCACCATTTTATCCGCCAACACCTCAAGTTTCAACTCAAGTCCTATATTTTCATTCAACAGATACATGTAAATTATCTACTGAACTAATTGCTAGGTTCCAGAGTTGAATTATCCATAAAGTCTTCCTATGGTACTTCTTGTCTATTTTATTGCTTCCCTATGACATTCTTCATACATATGCCAGGCTAGCCCAGGGTAGTCTCCAGAAGAAATTAAAAAGGAAGATGGATTGGTTCTACTTGTATTGATTAACAAACAGTAGTTTAAGGTAGAGACCAGCAACCTACATTAAATTAAAATGAATTAAATAAGTACTTAATTTATTCATTCATTCCTTAATATAGAAGGTATTCATTCCTTAATATAGAAGGTATTCATTTTTAGGGTTTATATTTTCTTCTTTGTACTCCTTTCACTGTATGCATAGATTATATATGAAATGGTTTTCTATTCATTGACTTTTAGATAGTTAACAATTGTCCTTTTAATTTTCTCTTTGAACCATGTATTTTTCATCTTTTGATTATTTATTTATAACTATATTGAATTAAAGTCCAGAGATAGACTGTACTATCTCTGCTTTTTTAGTTAATTGAGGGTTTAAGGGTGGTTGTTGTTTTTTGCTTCTAACGACATGATCATTTTTGTAAATGTTTAAATGGACATAAGAAAAAAATCCAGTATTCTATGGATGGAAGATTTTCTGTATTTTTGTTAGTCATAGACATTAGTTATATTTTTTGATTCCTCCTTGTCTTACTTTTTAACTTAATAGAAAAAAACTGTATTATCTAGAACTGCCTAGTTCTCAGAGATGTATTGGAATTTCCCACTGCAACTGCTGCATGTTTCTCAAATTCTGTTCCTAATTTTTTTTGTTTTATAATTTTAGCTGCTCTGTACTTTACTGCATACCAATTCATAACAATATACTTTTGCTATCAGTTGTAACTTTTAACATTACATAAAGTAATGACCTTCTTTCCCTCTTGGTGTTGTAAATGGTAAATTTCTTCTCAATAATTTAATTGTATTGTATTTTCACTTCTGATCATTTACATATTCCTGTTATCACTCTGTCCATGCCTCTTTTCCAATCTTAGCTTACAATCTTATTGACACCTTGTTTTAATATACATGCTATACTATATATATGTGTGTATATGTATATATAATATGTAATAAGTTATATATATTTGATAAATAGCATATAAACTTGTTACTTTTAAATGTGGTTACTGTACCCATATACTATATAATATATAAATTCTATAACATAAATTCTATATCTTTATAACTATATAAGTTATATTATTATATAACTATATATATGTATATATATTTGGTAAACAGCATATAAACTTGTTACGTTTAAATCCAGTCTAACAGACTCTTGAAATGGCCAAATTCAGTCTATTCCCATTTAGTCTGTGACTGATATAACTGTTTCCATCTTACTCCATATAATTTTATTTATTTAAAATTATATATTTCTCTTTTCCCTTTGCTCTATTTTTGCTAATTTTATCAAATTTCTCTTCTTTCCACTCTTTACCCTTTATCTCATTTTCCCTCCCATTACTGGAATTACACATTTTTCTATTATTTTAAGCAGACTTTTATACTACTGTTATTTGTAAATAAAATACCTACTGTCCCTACCTACTAAAATATCTACCTAGAGACATACTCTTCACCCTTCCAAGGTGCCAAAGTTGAAGATTTTAGGTAACTTACTTTTCTCCTTCCCTTTCCTTTACTGAGCCATTAAGAGTTTTACCTCCTCTTTGTGTCCTACACCTCCTCCAAACTCCTAGGTTTTGCAGTGATATTACAAATCGCCTTATTCTATGTCCTTTCAGTTTTAATAACTTTATTTAGTGATTAAATTCTGTTTTACCCAGGTGAACCATACTTACCCTTAAATGCAAGTATATTAATATTCACTGCTCACCACCACGTGGTTTTCTATATCTTCTCCAAATCCAAGGCCTTAGATCTAGTTTATTTGTTGGGTAGTTGGAGTATTATCTCAAGTATTTTTTTAATATTTATTTATTTATTTGGTTGCGTGGGGTCTTAGTTGCAGCAGGTGGACTCCTTAGTTGTAGCATGTGGGCTCCTTAGTTGAGGCTCCAGGGCTCCTTAGTTGCGGCTTGCCAGCTCCTTAGTTTTGACTCCTTAGTTGTGGCATATGAACTCTTAGTTGCAGCATGCACGTGGGATCTACTTCCCTGACCAGGGATTGAACCCAGGCCCCCTGCATTGGGAGCGTGGAGTCTTATCCACTGCGCCACCAGGGAAGTCCCCTATCTCAAGTATTTTTGTCAGGTAGGGTTATGTTATTTGAACCCTAAGGTTACTGAAGTTTTGCATATCACTTTATATATTTTTTCACACTAAGATGAATCAGATCTTGGCTGTTGGGTATTGGGATATAGGCCCTCCTCCCACCTTTTTCAGTAAATGCAG
Source organism: Hyperoodon ampullatus (assembly GCF_949752795.1). Classification (NCBI taxonomy): domain Eukaryota; kingdom Metazoa; phylum Chordata; class Mammalia; order Artiodactyla; family Ziphiidae; genus Hyperoodon; species Hyperoodon ampullatus. Next base: position 127,345,934 of record NC_136916.1, on the reverse strand, counting down.
ATGCTGTTCTACTGTTTTCAAACATTCAGTGTTGGAGATGAGAATCCTGAAGACAAGCTTTCCTTCCATACCACCCCAGGCTTATCAATTAGACTTAAGTTTGGCTGTTAGTCATAGAATACCCCCCCCAAAAGTATGACATAAGATAGAATTTTATTTTCTCCCATATAGAAGCCCAGAAGCTATAAACAGTTCAGGTTAGAGAGGTACAACTCCGTGTCAGAGATTTAGATTCTTCTGTTTTATTGCTTCTCTGTGCTTGACTTTCATTCCATATCAGCTCATGGTCCAAGACAAGAGCCAGAAGAAATGTGCTGAAATGACTGAAATATGGAGTGCTGCTTCCCTATAAGGACATTTCTACTTGAAACACACTTGCAAGAACATAGCTAAATGGATAGCAGGGAAATGTCTTTGTTTTGGGCAGGCTTGTGCCTGATGAATAATGTGGGATTTAGTTACTGTGGAAGAAGGAGAGAGTCAACATCAGGGAATGAGCAGGTTCTGACACGTTGTAACAGTTTGTTCCTTCTGCCTGGAAGCCCAATACAGTTTTCTTTGTAGACTTTGAGGTCATAACTTCTATCAGAGTATGGCTGGGGTCCCTTTTCTCACCAGTTAGACATATAATTTGATAAGTTCCTTCAGTGAGTAAACTTAGGTCTTTCCAAAGCTCAGGAATATTTCCTTTCAGTATTTATTATTTATTTATTTATTTTTAAATTTTATTTTATTTTTTAAATTTATTTTTATACCTCAGTGGCCAAAGTAGTCTTGATATTTCAGCTTATCTTTTTTTTCTTTTTTTTTAGTATTTATTTTTTAAAAGTAGAGGGCAAAAACCCTTTCCATAAGTGATTATTTTTGCTTCTTTCTGTTCTTTTCTAGTTCTATTTCTTATGTTTCACTACTGAATTGTAATTTTTCTTTTAAGTTTATTTATAATAAATACAATATTTGCTCATAGTAAAATAAACTGTAAATAAGAATTTTAAATAAGAAGTTTTAAAAAGAATATTTTCACTATTCTTTTGCCAGTCCCACTCATAGAGTTAATCAATGTTAAATTTTGTGTGTATTCCGTGTATTCCATGTATAAACATATTAACATATAAGAATACACACATGTACACAAACATATACTCTTTTTACACAGATGAGAATATTCTCTTTGGTTTCTTTTTTTTTAACTGATTTTGTTTGTTTTTAACTGATTTGGTTTCTTTTTTTTAACTAATTTTGTATTTTAATTCTTTCAATGACTGCATTCAATTCAACTTTAGAGTCAATCAATTTATCACCATTTCCCTATCATTTGACATTGTATTGTTTCCAGTGTTGTACTATTATACATACATTCTTCTGCATTCTTGTGCAAATGTTAGTTATATTAACTAGATAATTGCTAAGTTGAAGTCTGAATGTGTTTCCAGGTTTTGACATAATTTACCAGGTTCTTCTCCAAAAAGGAAGGCTCTACCAGTCTACCCTTCCAATCCCAACTACAAAACCTCAGCAATATAAGATATTATCAGTGTTGGTGGGTATTCGATACGTGAAATATGATTTCTCATACTTTATTTATAGTTTAAAAAGAAAGAAATTGAACATCTTTTTATTTATATAAGGGCAATTTGTAGTTCTGTTTTTTTCCCTCGATTTTCTGTTCTTGTACATTAGCTTATTCATCATTTAGTGTACTATATTATAAATATATACATTATGGAAACTAACCCTGAATTCTGACATTGTTAATAGGAAATTGTCTTATATAATTTTAAAAAATGAGTGACATATTAATCAAGATTTTCTTATAATATTTTTTAGTGTTTATATTAAAAGCCTTGCTCACTTGAATACTGTAGCAGATTACTCCATGTTTTATTATAGAACTGTTATGATTTCAGTTTTCTACATTTAAATCTCTAATGTATCTGGAATTTGTTTTGATATGAAGGGTGGGTTAGAAAGTCAGTTTTTGATAGCCTCATCCACCAGAGGGCAGACGGCAGAAGCAAGAAGAACTACAATCCTGCAGCCTGTGGAACAAAAACCACATTCACAGAAAGATAGACAAGATGAAAAGGCACAGGGCTATATACCAGATGAAGGAACAAGATGAAACCCCAGAAAAACAACTAAATGAAGTGGAGATACAAAACATTCCAGAAAAAGAATTCAGAATAATGATACTGAAGATGATCCAGGACCTTGGAAAAAAAATGGAGGCAAAGATCGAGAAGATGGAAAAAATGTTTAACAAAGATCTGGAAGAATTAAAGAACAAACAAACAGAGGTGAACAACACAATAACTGAAATTAAAAATACACTAGAAGAAATCAATAGCAGAATAACTGAGGCAGAAGAACGGATAAGTGACCTGGAAGACAGAATGGTGGAATTCAGTGCTGCAGAACAGAATAAAGAAAAAAGAATGAAAAGAAATGAAGACAGCCTAAGAGACCTCTGGGACAACATTAAACGCAACAATATTCGCATTATAGGGGTCCCAGAAGGAGAAGAGAGAGAGAAAGGACCTGAGAAAATATTTGAAGAGATTATAGTCGAATATTTCCCTAACATGGGAAAGGAAAGAGCCACCCAAGTCCAGGAAGGGCAGAGAGTCCCAGGCAGGATAAACCCAAGGAGAAACACACAAAGAAACATAGTAATCAAATTGGCAAAAATTAAAGACAAAGAAAAATTATTGAAAGCAGCAAGGGAAAAATGACAAAAACATACAAGGGAACTCCCATAAGGTTAACAGCTGATTTCTCAGCAGAAAGTGTAAAAGCCAGAAGGGAGTGACATGATATACTTAAAGTGATGAAAGGGAGGAACCTACAACCAAGATTACTCTACCCGGCTAGGATCTCATTCAGATTTGATGGAGAAGTCAAAAGCTTTACAGACAAGCAAAGGCTAAGAGAATTCAGCACAACCAAACCAGCCCCTCAACAAATGCTAAAGGATCTTCTCTAAGTGGGAAACTCAACAGAAGAAGAGGACATAAAAAAACCCAAAACAATTAAGAAAATGGTAATAGGAACATACATATTGATAATTACTTTAAACATGAATGGATTAAATGCTCCAACCAAAAGACACAGGCATGCTGAATTGAGTACAAAAACAAGACCCATATATATATGCTGTCTACAAGAGACCCACTTCAGACCTAGGGACACATTCAGACTGAAAGGGAGGGGATGGAAAAAGAGATTCCATGAAAATGGAAATCAAAAGAAAGCTGGAGTAACAATACTCATGTCAGATAGAATAGACTTTAAAATAAAGAATGTTACAAGAGACAAAGAAGGACACTACATAATGATCAAGGGATCAATACAAGAAGAAGATATAACAATTATAAATATATATGCACCCAACGTAGAGCACATCAATACATAAGGCAACTGCTAACAGCTCTAAAAGATGAAATTGACAGTAACACAATAATAGTGGGGGACTTTAACACCTCACTTACACCAATGGACAGATCATCCAGACAGAAAATTAATAAGGAAACACAAGCTTTAAATGACAAAACAGAGGAGATAGATTTAATTGGGAGGTAGATTTAATTGGTATTTATAGGACATTCCATCCAAAAAGACAAAACAGAGGAGATAGATTTAATTGGGAGATGGACTTAATTGGTATTTATAGGACATTCTGTCCAAAAACAGCAGATTACACTTTCTTCTCAAGTGCACGTGGAACATTCTCGAGGATAGATTACATCTTGGGTCACAAATCAAGACTCAGTAAATGTAAGAAAATTGAAATCATATCAAGCATCTTTACAGACCACAACGCTATGAGATTAGAAATGAATTACAGGGGGAAAACCTAAAAAACACAAACACATGGAGGCTAAACAATATGTTACTAAATAACCAAGAGATCACAGAAGAAATCAAAGAGGAAATCAAAGAGGAAATCAAAAACTACCGAGAGACAAATGATAATGAAAACACGGCGATCCAAAGCCTATGGGATGAAGCAAAAGCAGTTCTAAAAGGGAAGTTTATAGCTATACAAGCCTACCTCAAGAAACAAGAAAAATCTCAAACTGTATAACCTTACACCTAAAGGAACTAGAGAACGAAGAACAAACAAAGCCCAAAGTGAGCAGAAGGAAAGATATCATAAAGATCAGAGCAGAAATAAATGAAATAGAAACAGGGCTTCCCTGGTGGCGCAGTGGTTGAGAGCCCACCTGCCAATGCAGGGGACACGGATTCCTGCCCCAGTCCAGGAAGATCCCACAGGCCGCAGAGTGGCTAGGCCTGTGAGCCATGGCTGCTGAGCCTGCGTGTCCGGAGCCTGTGCTCTGCTGTGGGAGAGGCCACAACAGAGAGGCCCGCGTACTGCAAAAAAAAAAAAAAAGAAATAGGAACAAAACAATAGCAAAGATCAATAAAACTAAAAGCTGGTTCTTTGAGTAGATAAAATTAATAAACTATTAACCAGACTCATCAAGAAAAAGAAGGAGAGGACTCAAATCAATAAAATTAGAAATGAAAGAGGAGAAGTTACAACAGTCACTGCAGAAATACAAAGCATCCTAAGAGATTACTACCAGCAACTCTGCCAATAAAATGGACAACCTAGAAGAAATGGACAATTCTTAGAAAGCTATAACCTTCTAAGACTGAACCAGGAAGAAACAGAAAATATGAACAGACCAATCACAAGGAATGAAATTGAAACTGTAGTTAAAAATCTTCCAACAAACAAAAGTCCAGAACCAGATGGCTTCACAGGTGAATTCTATCAAACATTTAGAGAAGAGCTAACACCCATCCTTCTCAAACTCTTCCAAAAAATTGCAGAAGAAACACACCCCAACTGATTCTATGAGGCCACCATCACCCTGATACCAAAACCAAACAAAGATACTACAAAAAAAGAAAATTACAGACCAATATCACTGATGAATATAGATGCAAAAATCCTCAACAAAATACTAGCAGACAGAATCCAACAACACGTTAAAAGGATCATACACCAAGATCAAGGGGGATTTATCTCAGGGATGCAAGTATTCTTCAATATACGCAAATCAATCAATGTGATACACCATATTAACAAATTGAAGAATAAAAACCATATGATCATCTCAATTGATGCAGAAAAAGCTTTTGACAAAATTCAACACCCATTTATGATAAAAACTCTGCAGAAAGTGGACATAGAGGGAACCTACCTCAACATAATAAAGGCCGTATACAACAAACCCACAGCCAACATCATTCTCAATGGTGAAAAACTGAAAGCATTTCCTCTAAGATCAGGAACAACACAAGGGAGTCCACTCAGGCTGCTCTTAATTCAACGTAGTTTTGGAAGTCCTAGCCATGTCAGTCAGAGAAGAAAAAGAAATAAAAAGAATCCAAATTGGAAAAGAAGTAAAACTGTCACTGTTTGCAGATGACATGATACTATACATAGAGAATCCTAAAGATGCCACCAGAAAACTATAGAGCTAATCAATGAATTTGGTAACGTTGTGGGATACAAAACTAATGCACAGGAATCACTTGCATTCCTATATACTAATGATGAAAAATCTGAAAGAGAAATTAAGGAAGCACTCCCATTTACCGTTGCAACAAAAAGAATAAAATACTTAGGAATAAACTTACCTAGGGAGACAAAAGACCTGTATGCAGAAAACTGTAAGACACTGTTGAAAGAAATTAAAGATGATACCAACAGATGGAGAGATATACCACGTTCTTGGATTGGAAGAACAATATTGTGAAAATGACTATACTACCCAAAGCAATCTACAGATTCAGTGCAATCCCTATCAAATTACCAATGGCATTTTTTACAGAACTAGAATAAAAAACTTAAAATCTATATGGAGACACAAATGACCCCGAATAGCCAAAGCAGTCTTGAGGGAAAAAAATGGAGCTGGAGGAATCAGACTCCCTGACTTCAGATTTTACTGCAAAGCTACAGTAACCAAGACAATATGATACTGACACAAAAACAGAAATATAGATCAATGGAACAGGATAGAAAGCCCAGAGATAAACTGATGCACCTATGGTCAACTAATCTATGCCAGAGGAGGAAAGGATATACAATGGAGAAAAGACAGCCTCTTCAACAAGTGGTGCTGGGAAAACTGGACAGCTACATGTAAAAGAATGAAATTAGAACACTCCCTAACACCATACACAAAAATATACTCAAAATAGATTAGAGACCTAAAAGTAAGACTGAACCCTATAAAACTCTTAGAGGAAAACATAAGGAGAACACTCTTTGACATAAATCACAGCAAGATCTTTTTTGATCCACCTCTTAGAGTAATGGAAATAAAAACAAAAATAAATGAGACCCAATGGAACTTAAAAGCTTTCGCACAGCAAAGGAAACCACAAACAAGACGAAAAGACAACCCTCAGAATGGGAGAAAATATTTGCAAACGAGTCAACAGACAAAGGATTAATCTCCAAAATATATAAACAGTTCATGCAGCTTAATATTAAAAAAATAAACAATGCAATTAAAAAATGGGCAAAGACCTAAATAGACATTTCTCCATAGAAGACATACAGATGGCCAAGAAGCACATGAAAAGCTGCTCAACATCACTAATTATTAGAGAAAAGCACGTCAACACTACAATGAGGTATCACTCACACCAGTTAGAATGGGCATCATCAGACAACCTACAAGCAACAAATACTGGAGAGGGTGTGTCGAAAAGGGAACCCTCTTGCACTGTTGGTGGGAATGTAAATTGATACAGCCACTATGGAGAACAGTATGGAGGTTCCTTAAAAAACTAAAAATAGAATTACCATATGAACCAGCAGTCCCACTGCTGTGCATATATCCAGAGAAAACCGTAATTCAAAAAGACACACGCACCCCAATGTTCATTGCAGCACTATTTACAATAGCCAGGTCATGGAAGAAACCTAAATGCCCATCGACAGACGAACGGATAAAGAAGATGTGGTACATATATACAATGGAATATTACTCAGCTATAAAAAGGAACGAAATTGGGTCATTTATAGAGACGTAGATGAATCTAGAGACTATCATGAAGAGTGAAGTCAGAAAGAGAAAAATATCGCATATTAACGCATATATGTGGAACCTAGTAAAATGGTGCATATGAACCGGTTTGCATGGCAGAAATTGAGACACAGATGGAGAGAACAAACATATGGACACCAAGGGGGGAAAGCAGCAGGGAGTGGGGGTGGGGTGTGATAAATTGGGAGATTGGGATTGACATGTATACACTGATGTGTATAAAATAGATGACTAATAAGAACCTGCTGTATAAAAAAATAAATAAAAGAAAATTCAAAAAAAATAGTCAGCTTTTATTTTTCATTATGGATATATAGTGAGTTGCCCCAACACCACTTACTGAACAATTTTCCTTTCCCCTTTTCATTCATTTAAAATACTTCCTGTATGAAATCCTAAATTATATATATAGTATATATATATATATGTATATATATAGTATATATATATATACATATATATACAGTGTATATATATATATATCTTTTTGTACTCTTAACAGTGTTCCCTTGTGTGGTGAGTAGATCTCTATGGGGACCCTGTGGTCTTTACAGGGAATTTATGAAGAAAAATGTTATTTCTCACTGTGCCGCATTTGCAGAGGTGGTGTAAAGCAGTGGAAAATAAAACAGGAGGCACCTTAGTGCAAAACAAAGCTGAGGCATCAAATTGTATCAGCAATCTTTGTATTCTTCACTAATTCACTTCCATGTATTCACAGCAAAAAAAAAAAAATCGATGTCACTAAGAATATTTTTGATAAATCAGTAAAAATCAATGCTAATTTTTAACATCTTGAAAATTACTCTATTTTTAATATTCTAAGTGACAAAATGGAAAATTCCTATAAAACATTTCTGATGCTTATGAAAGAACAGTGGTTCTCTCAAGGTAAAGGACTTGTATGGTTGAGTTTTGTGGTGTATTAGCCACTTTTTTTTATAACATCTTTATTGGAGTATAATTGCTTTACAATGTTGTGTTAGTTGATGCTTTATAACAAAGTGAATCAGTTATACGTATACATATATCCCTATATCCCCTCTGTCTTGAGCCTCCCTATCCTACCCCTCTATGTGGTCACAAAGCACAGAGCTTATCTCCCTGTGCTATGAAGCTGCTTCCCACTAGCTATCTGTTTTGCATTTGGTAGTGTATATATGTCAGTGCTACTCTCTCACTTCATCCCAGCTTACCCTTCCCCCTCCCATGTCCTCAAGTCCATTCTCTAGGTCTCTGTCTTTATTCCTGTCCTGCCCCTAGGTTCATCAGAACCAGTTTTTTTTTTTTTAAGATTCCATATATATGTGTTAGCATATGGTATTTGTTCTTCTCTTTCTGACTTACTTCACTCTGTGTGACACACACTAGGTCCATCCACCTCACTACAGATAACTCAATTTCTTTTCTTTTTATGGCTCAGTAATATTCCATTGTATATATGTGCCACATCTTCTTTATCCATTCATCTGTCTATGGAGACGTAGGTGGCTTCCATATCCTGGCTATTGTAAATAGTGCTGCAATGAATATTGTGGTACATGTCTCTTTTTGAATTATGGTTTTCTCAAGGAATATGCCCATTAGTGGGATTGCTGGATCATATGGTAGTTCTATTTTTAGATTCTTAAGGGCCTCCATACTCTTCTCCATAGTGGCTATATCAATTTATATTCGCACCAACAGTGCAAGAGGGTTCCCTTTTCTTCACACCCTTTCCAGCATTTATTGTTTGCAGATTTTTTGATGATGGTCATTCTGACTGGTGTGAAGTGATACCAAATTGCGGTTTTGATTTGCATATCTATAATAATTAGTGATGTTGAGCTTCTTTTCATATGCCTCTTGGCCATCTCTATGTCTTATTTGGAGAAAGGTCTATTTAGGTCTTGTTCCAATTTTTTTTTTAACACCTTTTTTAGAGTATAATTGCTTTACAATGGTGTGTTAGTTTCTGCTCTGTAATAAAGTGAATCAGCTATACTTATACATGTATCCCCATATCCCCTCCCTCTTGTGTCTCCCTCCAATCCTCCCTATCCCACCCCTCTAGGTGGTCAAAAAACACCAAGCTGATCTCCCTGTGCTATGCAGCTGTTCCCACTAGCAATCTGTTTTACATTTGGTGGTATATATAAGTCCATGCCACTCTCGCACTTTGTCCCAGCTTACCCTTCCCCCCTCCCTGTGTCCTCAAGTACATTCTCTAGGTTTGGGTCTTTATTCCTGTCTTGGCCCTAGGTTCATCAGAACCTTTTTTTTTTTTTTTTTTAGATTCCATATATATGTGTTAGCATACAGTATTTGTTTTTCTCTTTCTGACTTCACTCTGTATGACAGACTCTAGGTCCATCCACCTCACTACAAATAACTCAATTGCATTTCTTTTTATGGCTGAGTAATATTCCATTGTATATATGTGCCACATCTTCTTTACTCAGTCATCTGTCGATGGACACTTAGGTTGATTCCATGTCCTGGCTCCTGTAAATAGAGCTGTAATGAACATTGTGGTACATGACTTTTTTGAATTATGGTTTTCTCAGGGTATATGCCCAGTAGTGGGATTGCTGGGTCATATGGTAGTTCTGTTTTTAGTTTTGAGGAACCTCCATACTGTTCTCCATAGTGGCTGTATCAATTTACATTCCCACCAGCAGTAGAAGAAGGTTCCCTTTTCTCCACACCCTTTCCAGCATTTACTGTTTGGAGATTTTTTAATAATGGCCATTTTGACTGGTGTGAGGTGATACCTCATTGTAGTTTTGATTTGCATTTCTCTATGGTTAGTGATGGTGAGCATCCTTTCATGCGTTTGTTGGCAATCTGTATATCTTCTTTGGAGAAATGTCTATTTAGGTCTTCTGTCCATTTTTGGTTTGGGTTGTTTGTTTTTTTGATATTGACCTGCATGTGCTGCTTGTAAATTTTGGTGATTAATCCTTTGTCAGTTGCTTCATTTGCAAATATTTTCTCCCATTCTGAGGGTTGTCTTTTGGTCTTCTTTATGGTTTCCTTTGCTTTGCAAAAGCTTTTAAGTTCCATTTGGTCTCATTTGTTTATTTTTGTTTTTATTTCCATTTCTCTAGTAGGGGGTCAGAAAGGATCTTGCTGTGATTTATGTCATAGAGTGTTCTGCCTATGTTTTCCTTTAAGAGTTTTATAGTGTCTGGCCTTACATTTAGGTCTCTAATCCATTTTGAGTTTATTTTTGTGTATGGTGTTAGAAACTGTTCTACTTTCATTCATTTACACATAGCTGTCCAGTTTTCCCAGTACCACTTATTGAAGAGACTGTCTTCTCTCCATTGTATATTCTTGCCTCCTTTATCAAAGATAAGGTGACCATATGTGCATGGGCTTATCTTTGGCCTTTGTATCCTGTACCATTAACCTATATTTCTGTTTTAATGCCAGTACCATACGGTCTTGATTACTGTAGTTTTGTAGTGTACTCTGAAGTCAGGGAACCTGATTCCTCCAGCTCCGTTTTTCTTTCTCAAGATTGCTCTGGCTATTCGAGGTCTTTTATGTTTCCATACAAATTGTGAAATTTTTTGTTCTAGTTTTGTGAAAAATGCCATTGGTAATTTGATAGGGATTGCACTGAATCTGTAGATTACTTTGCTTAGTATTGTTATTTTCACAATGTTGATTCTTCCAATCCAAGAACATGGTATATCTCTCTGTGTGTTTGTATCATCTTTAATTTCTTTCATCAGTGTCTTATAGTTTTCTGCATACAGGTCTTTTGTCTCCTTTCATAGGTTTAGTCCTATGTGATTTATTCTTTTTGTTTCAATGGTAAATGAAAATGTTTCCTTAATTTCTCTTTCAGATTTTTCATTGTTAGTGTTTAGGAATGCAAGAGATTTCTGTGCATAATTTTTGTATCCTGCTACTTTACCAAATTCATTGATTAGCTCTAGTAGTTTTCTGATAGCATCTCTAGGATTCTTCATATGTAGTATCATGTCATCTGCAAACAGTGACAGTTTAACTTCTTCTTTTCCAATTTGGATTCGTTTTATTTCTTTTTCTTCTCTGATTGCCGTGGCTGAAACGTCCAAAACTATGTTGAATAATAGTGTTGAGAATGGGCAACCATGTGATGTTCCTGATCTTAGAGGAAATGATTTCAGTTTTTCACCATTGAGAACGATGTTGGCTGTGGGTTTGTCATATATGGCTTTTATTATGTTGAGGTAGTTTCCTTCTATGCCTACTTTCTGGAGAGTTTTTATCATAAATGGGTGTTTAATTTTGTAGAAAGATTTTTCTGCATCTGTTCAGATCATCATATGGCTTTTATCCTTTAGTTTGTTAATATGGTGTATCACATTGATAGATTTGCATATATTGAAGAATCCTTGCATTTGTGGGAAAAACTCCACTTGATCATAGTGTATGATCCTTTTAATGTGCTGTTGGATTCTGTTTGCTAGTATTTTGTTGAGGATTTTTCTATTTGTGTTGATCAGTGATATGTCCTGTAGTTATCTTTTTTTGTGACATCTTTGTCTGGTTTTAGCATCAGGGTGGTAGTGGCCTCATAGAATGAGTTTGGGAGTTTTCCTCCCTCTGCTATATTTTAGAAGTGTTTGAGAAGGATAGGTGTTAGCACTTCTCTGAATGTCTGATAGATTTCACCTGTGAAGCCATTGGCCCTGGGCTTTTTTGTGTTGGAAGATTTTTAATCACAGTTTCAAGTTCAGTTCTTGTGATTGTTCTGTTCATATTTTCTATTGCTATCTGGCTCAGTCTTGGAAGGTTGTACTCTTCTAAGAATTTGTCCATTTCCTCCAGGTTGTCCATTTTACTGGCATATAGTTGCTTATTGTATTCTCTCATGATCCTTTATATTTCTTCTGTGTCAGTTGTTACTTCTACTTTTTCATTTTTAATTCTATTGATTTGAGTCTTCTCCCTTTTTGTCTTGATGAGTCTGGCAAATGGTTTATCAATTTTTTTTATCTTATCAAAGAACCAGCTTTTAGTTTTATTATTCTTTGCTATTGTTTTCTTCATATTTTTTTTTCATTTATTTCTGACCTGATCTTTATGATTTCTTTCGTTCTGCTCACTATGGGTTTCTTTGTTCTTCTTTGTCTAATTGCTTTATGTGTAAGATTAGGTTGTTTATTTGAGTTTTTTTTTGTTTTGTTTCTTGATGTAGCCTTGCATTGGTATAAATTTCCCTTTTAGAACTGCTTTTGCTGACTCCCATATTTTGGATTGTTTTGTTTTCATTGTCATTTGTTTCTGGGTATTTTTTGATTTCCTCTTTGATTTCTTCATTGATCTCTTGCTTCTTTAGTAACGTATTGCTTAGCCTCCATGTTTTTGTATTTTATACAGTTTTTTTTCCTTTAATTGATATCAAGTCTCATAGCATTGTGGTCAGAAAAGATACTTGATGCGACTTCAATTTTCTTAGATTTACCGAGGCTTGATTAGTGACCTAAGGTATGATATATCCTGGAAAATACTCCATGAGCACTTGAGAAGAAAGTGTATTCTGTTGTTTCTGGATGGAACATCCCATAAATATCAATTAAGTCCATCTGGAGTAATGTATCATTCAAAGTTTGTGTTTCTTTATTTATATTCATCTTGGATGATCTTTCCAGTGGTGAAATTGGGGTGTTAAAGTCCCCTACTATTATTGTGTTACTCGATTTTCCCTTTTATGGTTCTTAACATTTGCCTTGGGTATTGAGGTGCTCCTATGTTTGGTGCATAAATATTTATAGTTGTTATATTTTCTTCTTGGATTGATCCCTTGATCATTATGTTCTGTCCTTCTTTGCTTCTTGTAACAGTCTTTATTTTAAAATCTATTTTGTCTGATATGAGTATTGCTACTCCTGCTTTCTTTTGATTTCCATTTGCTTGGAATATTATTTTCCATCCCCTTACTTTCTGTCTGTGTGTGTCCCTAAATCTGAAGTGCGTCTCTTGTAGACAGCATATATGTAGGTCATTTTTGTATCCATTCAGGCAGTCTGTGTCTTTTGATTGGAGCATTTAATCCATATACATTTAAGGTAATTATCGATAAATCTGTTCCTATTACCATTTTCTTAATTGTTTGGGTTTGTTTTTTAGGTCTTTTTCTTCTCTTGTGGTTGCTGCCTAGAGAAGTTCCTTTAGCATTTATTGTAAATCTGGTTTGGTGGTGCTGAATTCTCTTAGCTTTTGCTTGTCTGTAAGTCTTTTTATTTCTCCGTCAAATCTGAATAGATCCTTGCTGGCCAGAGTGATATTGATTGTAGGTATTTCCCTTTCATTACTTTAAATATGTCCTGCTACTCTCTTCTGGATTGCAGCGTTTCTCCTGAAAGATCAGCTGTTAACCTTATGGGGATTCCCTTGTATGTTATTTGTTGCTTTTCCCTTGCTGCTTTTAATATTTTCTGTTTATTTAATTTTTGCTCGTTTGATTATTATGTGTCTTGATGTGTTTCTCTTTTGATTTATCCTGTATGGGACTCTCTGTGCCTCTTGGACTTGATTGACTATTTCCTTTCCCATGTTAGGGAAGTTTTCAACTATAATCTCTTCAAGTATTTTCTCAGACCCTTTCTTTTTCTGTTGTTCTTCTGGGACCCCTATAATTCAAATGTTGGTATGTTTAATGTTGTCCCAGAGGTCTCAGACTGTCCTCAATTGTTTTCATTCTTTTTTATTTTTTCCGCTCTGTTAGCTATTTCTACTGTTTTATCTTCCAGATCAGTTATCCATTCTTCTACCTCAGTTATTCTGCTATTGATTCCTTCTAGAGAATTTTTAATTTCATTTATTGTGGTGTTCTTCATTGTTTGTTCTTCAGTTCTTCTAGGTCTTTGTTAAACGTTTCTTGTATTTTCTCCATTTTGTTTCCAAGATTTTGGATCATCTTAATATCATTACTGTGAATTCTTTTTCAGGTAGACTGCCTATTTCCTTTTCATTTGTTTTGTCTGGTAGGTTTTTACCTTTCTCCTTCTTCTGCTGCATATTTCTCTGTCTTCTCATTTTGTTTAACTTACTGTGCTTGGGGTCTCCTTTTCACAGCCTGCAGTTTTGTAGTTCCCATTGTTTTTGGTCTCTGCCCTCAGTGGGTTAGGTTAGTTCAGTGGCTTTTGTAGCCTTCTTGATGGAGGAGACTGGTACCTGTGTTTTCGTGGGTGGGGCTGGATCTTGTCCTTTTGATGGGCAGGGCCACGTCTGGTGGTGTGTTTTGGCGTGTCTGTGTACTTAGTATGAGATTAGGCAGCCTCTCTGCTAATGGGTGGGGTTGTGTTCCTGTCTTGCTAGTTGTTTGGCATGGGGTGTCCACCACTGGAGTTTGCTGACCATCGGGTGGAATTGATTCTTTGTGTTGATACGGAGATCTCTGTGAGAGCTCTTGCTGATTGATATTACGTGGGGCCAGGAAATCTCTTGTGGTCCAGTGACCTGGACTTGGGTCTCCCATCTCAGAGGCTCAGGCCTGACACCTGGCCAGAGCACCAAGACCCTGCTAGCCTCATGGCTTGGGAGAAAAGGAAGAAAAAAAAAAGGAAAAAAAAAATAATAATGAACAGTCAGAGCCGTAGGACAAATTGTAAAAGTAAAAATAAACAGGGAAAATCACACAAAGAAACATACACACACTCATAAAAAGAAAACAAACAAAGAACAAAAACAAATAAATGAACAGTCAGAACCCTAGGACAAATAGTAAAAGTAAACCTAAACAGTCAAAATCATACAAAGAAACATACGCACTCACAAAAAGAGAAAAAAGGAAAAACAAATTTAATTAAAAAAATAAAAAAGTAAAAAAGAAGAGAGCAACCAAACCAATAAGGAAATCCACCAATCATAACAAGCACTAAAAACTAAACTAAGCTAAACGTGAAAAGCAGAAACAAATCAGGTGTGGAAAGCGAACCCCAAGTCTACAGTTGCTCCCAAAGTCCACTGCCTCAATTTTGGGAATATTCGCTGTCTATTCAGGTATTCCACAGATGCAGGGTTCATCAAGTTGATTGTGGGGATTTAATCCTCTGCTCCTGAGCTTGCATGGAGAAATTTCCCTTTCTCTTCTTTGTTTGCACAGCTCCTGGGGTTCAGCTTTGTTTTGGCCCTGCCTCTGCATGTAGGCTGCCCTCAGGCATCTCTTCCCTGCCCAGACAGGAGGGGGTTAAAACAGCGACCAATTAGGGCTCTCTTGCTCACTCAGGCCAGGGATAGTGAGGGGTGTGGTAGTCATAATTGGAATGCAGGATGAGCCTGTGGTGGCAGAGGCCAGCATGACATTGTAGCAGCCTGAGTCTCGCTGTGTGTTCTCCCAAGGAAGTTGTCTCTAGATCTCAGGACCCTGGCAGTGGCGTGCTGAACAGGCTCCTGAGGGGGTGTGGGTAGTGACCTGTGCTTGCACACAGGATTCTTGGTGGCAGCAGCGACACTGTTAGTGTTTCATGCCCGTCTCTGGGGTCCAAGCTGACTGCTGCAGCTCGCGCCTGTCTCTGGAGCTTGTGTATGCAGTGCTCTGCCTTCTGAGGGTACATGGAGCAGAAATCCCCCCTCCTCGCACATGCAGAAACAATGGTCTCTTGCCTCAGGCAGTTTCAGAGTTTTTCCCGGACTCCCTCCCAACTAGCTGTGGTGCACTAGCCCCCTTCAGGCTGTGTTCACACAGCCAATCCCAGTCCTCTTTCTGGGATCTGACCTCCGAAGCCCGAGCCTCAGCTCCCAGCCCCAACCCGTCCCAGCAGGTGAGCAGAAAGCCTCTCGGGCTGGTGAGTCCTGGTCGGCAGCAATCTTTTATGTGGGAGTCTCTCTGCTTTGCCCTCCTCACCCCTGTTGCTGCTCTCCTCCGTGGCTCCAAAGCTTCCCCCTCCACCACCCCCTGTCTCCGCCAGTGAAGGGGCTTCCTAGAGTGTGGAAACCTTTCCTCCTTCACAGCTCCCTCCCACTGGTGCAGGTCCCATCTCTATTCTCTTGTCTCTGTTTCTTCTTTTTTCTTTTGCCCTAACCAGGCACATGGGGAGTTTCTTACCTTTTGGGATGTCTGAGGTCTTCTGCCAGCATTCAGTAGGTGTTCTGTAGCAGTTGTTCCACATGTAGATGTATTTCTTATGTATTTACGGGGAGGAAGGTGATCTCCACGTCTTAGCTGTTCACTCTCTTTAATGTCTCCGCCACTTTTTTTCATAGAATAATGTTTTTACTTAAAAGGATGATTGTTATACAAATAACGGTTATTCAGACTTGGGTATTTGGCAAATATTTTCTCAAAAATGATTGAAGTGAATTTGCCATCCCAAATAAAATACCTTAGTTATACTTATTACTAATGATAAACTTTACCTTTTCAAGAGAAAAATTAGAAGTTTGGAAAATCTGCCAACATAAGTATTGCTGCTTCCCAACACTTAAAAACTCTTCTGTTTGATGATATTAATATATGTGACTTGTATTATATAATGAAATATGTCAACATCTGGAAGATCTGCATAACTCAGTGAATTCATATTTTCCAGATGACTAATGTATGATGCTACAAAATCATGTATGAGTAAACAATCCATTAAAAGTGCAAGATAGACCAATGGATTTTAGTCTCACAGAGTGCCAAAAGGGCATTTATATGGTTTTTGATTCTACTTTGCCATCAAATGTTAGGAAACTAACACTTGTGAGGTTTTAGTTTAGTATTAAGGAAGGCTATCCACAATTATCTGAAAAGGCTATTGAAACACTCCTTCCTTTATTACCAGTTATCAGTGTGAGGCGAGATTTTCTTCACATATTTCAAACAAAGCAATATGTTGCCACAGATTGCATGCAGAAGGTGATATAATTATCAAGACAGCTCTTTTGCACTAAAGCAGATATTAAAGAGATTTGCAAAGCTATAAAGCAATTCCATTCATTTTACTCAATTATTTTTGTTTTGAAAAATATAATTTTGTGATTAAAAATATTCCTTATGTTAATGTCTTCAGTTTATTAATATGATTTAAAATGAGTTAATACAAAATTTAACATTGTCTCAGTTTTAATTTGTACTACAATGGTTATGAAAAGATATAATTCCAATAAACAAAAGCTATTTGGGGTCCTTAATAATTTTCAATAGTGTAAAGGTGTTCTAAGACCAAAAAGTTTGATAACTGCTGGTCTATATCATAATTTCTTCTCTCACGCTTTCTTTTCTCTTTCACACACACACACTCACTCTTGTTCTTTACCCCCGCCTCCAATTCCTGGACAATTCCCAATACTGTAACAGTATTCTATAACTAAATTATTGTATTAATATTATTATTATTATTTATTTATTTGTTTTGCGGTATGCGGGCCTCCCACCGCCGTGGCCCCTCCCGCTGTGGAGCACAGGCTCCGGATGTGCAGGCCCAGCGGCCATGGCTCATGTGCCCAGCCGCTCCATGGCACGCGGGATCCTCCCAGACCAGGGCACGAACCCGCGTCACCCCCCATCAGCAGGCGGACCCTCAACCACTGTGCCACCAGGGAAGCCATAATATTATATTTTTAATATCTGAAACTTCTAGGCCATTTCCATAACTCTTTTTATCCTGAACTTTTTATGTTCTGAAATATTTATTTTTAAAAATCAATTTGGGTCCTATATTGTGATACTCAAAGAAAACTTGGTATTTTAATTGGTAATTTGTATTTATTATATCTTAGGCTATATCTTAGAAATATCTATTATTTTAGAGAGAACATATCTCTAGACAAGAACAAAATTATATAATTTGCTTATTTCAATTTTCTTTGGTTACCTATAAGTTTTGAAATTTAAGTTAAAATAGAATCCTAGATATCCCCATGGAAATAGTACTTATCAAACCAGTGCCCATGTTACCCTTCATCTTTTTATGAGCGTATTAATAATCAGCTTATAAACTGCTTGAAATCAGGAATCATTCCATTTATTTATTTATTTATTTATTTATTTATTTATGGCTGTGTTGGGTCTTCATTTCTGTGCGAGGGCTCTCTCTAGTTGTGGCAAGTGGGGGCCACTCTTCATCGCGGTGCGCGGGCCTCTCACTATCGCAACCTCTCTTTTTGCAGAGCACAGGCTCCAGGTGCACAGGCTCAGTAGTTGTGGCTCACGGGCCTAGTTGCTCCAGGGTATGTGGAATCTTCCCAAACCAGGGCTTGAACCCGTGTCCCCTGCATTGGCAGGCAGATTCTCAACCACTGTGCCACCAGGGAAGCCCATTCCATTTATTTTTGTGTATATTTTCTGCACAAAGTGTTGGATAAACATTTGATATTTATTTTTATGAATTACTCAATTTTTATTAATCTCTAGGTAACAGTTTCATTTCATTCACAATTAACGGCAAGCATGAATATATTTATACTGATATTGTAATGATTTGGAGAACTTTTTAAAGATACTTAATGTCATTAGATCATAAATTTTAATTAACATTGTATGAAAGTAGCATAAATAATGGCAGTATTAAAGGATTTCAATTTTGATGACCCACTCCTTAGTTGCATTTTTCTATGTTTCTTCATTTGTGTTTGACCAGAGGATTTCTATCAGCAGTTTTTCAACCTAAACATAATAATATATATATATTATACAGCAGGGACAAGGAGAGAAATAAACTGAATCTTTTTTACATCCTGTTTTATATCACTTTACAGTATTATCATGTGACTTTCATTCATGTTTTATAAGCTAAAATACACAAAATTTGAGTTGAATGCCAGTCTTTATTTCTGGTAAAATCTAAAACTGTTGTGCACAGCTGTGTTTAAAAGAATGGTATTGTTTATAATGGAATGTTTTAGATATTCCAAGTGCTTGGCAGTTTAATAGAAATGTTTTCTTTGGAAAAGTTTACACATTTTTTGAAAATAATTATTGATGTAAAGTGAATTCTAATTATCAAAACAGACAAGTCATTTGTGGGCTTATTAAAGCAAAAACATAAAAAAAATAAAAACCATTTTTAACAACCAGGTGTATAAAATTACACATAATTTCAAGAAGCTATTATGGTAATATGCTTAAATTATCCAAATCAAATAGAAAATTTTGAATAAAATACTGAAGCATGTCCAGAAAGAAAGTGAGAACCTACCTTTAGTACCTGTACTAAGTAAATAAAAAGTGCCTTACAGGGTTTCGAAAATATGAGTGAGAATTTTAGAGGCTCAACAAAAAGAAACTAATCCATATTTTCAGTGCAGTACTTATATTTAACTTCTTTTGTATTATATTTATATTGCCCTTACACTGATTGAACTATTGATAAACTCTATGCAATTGAATTAGAATTATACACACTATACAATGATGACATTGCATTTGAACTTTTATAGTTGAACTACGTGTATAAACTTTTCTTCTTAATTTCCAATAATTTGCCAAAAATGGCACTGTAGCAGTTCTGAAAGCCAACTCTTCAAATGAGTAATTGCTATTTAATTTTTCAGTGAGAAAACCAACCTAAAGTAACAATCTTTGTTGATGCTTGCTCAGATCAGGTGGACCAAAACAGCAGGAAGTGCCTCTGACAGATTCCAAGACTCAAGTGTCTTCAACGAGACTTTGAGGATTACAAATATTCAGCGACACCAAGGAGGCCGGTATTACTGTAAAGCAGAGAATGGCCTGGGGTCCCCAGCGATAAAGTCAATCAGAGTGGATGTGTACTGTAAGTAAATTTCCCAGAAATCTATAATTAAGTCTACTACAGGTTTCTTCTGTCTTACAACTTAAGGTCTATTTTTTTTATTGTTACATCTATTGAGAAAAACTAGGGTTTGTTCAAAAAAACAGAGTTCTATTTAGTTGAGAATGACAACTGTATACAGTTGTGATAGCTCATTTAACATATTTCCGGAAGAAAGAATCTCCATTAGAAATTTTCATAGTTTTTATAATTAAATAATACATATTCATTACAGAACATTTAAGAACCAGATTATTAAGACAATAAATATCACTGAAAATCCCACCAATGACTGTTAGTGTTGAATGTATATACTTCTTATCTTTATATATAAGTATGAAAATGCATATTTATATTTGTATAAAAAAATCATACTTTACATACTGTAATTGGTTTTGTTAACTTTACCTATGTGTAATTTCTGTTATTCTTATTTTTTTAAGTGCACATCATGAGCAAAGCTATTTGAATTGACTTGAGAAAGACCAAAATCTCAGTGTAGAGTCTGTTTTTGATCCAATTCTGTTGAAAGTAATCAGTATGTAGGGCAATGCTGTGCCACCTGGAAATTGTTTGTTGATTTATTTTTGTTCTTGGTCTCAGTTTTCTACTTTTTGCTGTTAGCAAATATATTTAAAGTCCTCTTGGCCTCCTTACTTTCTTCCCCACCAAGACAAATTAAGGACCTACGTTCAGTTTGGTCTTTTGCATAGGTTTCTATTGTTCCATTGTCTTTTTACAAGAACGTGCATTTTTTTGGGTTAACTCTCTAGTGTTAGAATAAAAGGATTTTCTTAGTGATTCAGACATAAGTAACAAGTGAGGAGTTCCTGTTTTTCTACCCATCTTTCATTCTTTCCTTTTTTCTTTTCTTTCAATCAGGGTAAGTGTTGCATAGTTGGGAAAGTGATGGGAATTATATGTGATTTATCAGATCCTGTGCTGTATCTCATGTAATTATTCAGGTGACTGAGAAGTGGGTGACAAGACTGCATTTATGATTCACCTTCCACATTCAGGTGCTGCTTGCACCATTCCTGAAAAGGATGAGAGAGAAGAAGCCCATGTCCAATCTTTCTAGCATTTCCTAGTCCCTTAGGCATCCTCTGGCATAACTAGGGCCTCTGTAGCCCATGTGCTGCTCTCTTTCTGTCCTTACGGGCCTTCAGGTTAGCCTTACCCCTATGCTTCCCAACAGTATAGCCTCTGGACACCCATCCCCTGATCAAATATTTATAGTAACATATACTTAAAAAAAATACTGTGTTTAGTGTTTTTCACATATAATTTTAAATGACACTAAATTTGATTTAAATGAATTAAACACTTCTATAATATAACTTTTTAAAGTACACTGCTGTGTTTTTTGTTATAGTTTTGGTCATGAAGTTTTAAAATACACAACTTCAATACCTTAGACACAATTCTAAAATCTAAAACATTCTGCAGATTGAATGGGTGTGTTTTGTTTAATTTTATTGGTGGCAACATCTAACCTGAAATGACTTGAATACAAAAATAGAAAAGACTTTCTGGTCTTCATTTACCCTACTTTGTCTGAATAATCATATGTTTTGCTCTGGAAATAATGTATTTGATTACACAGTGTTGCCACAGAGCCTGCTGCCTGTGTTATGTTATACATGGTATATGTACTTTATTATCTTCCTAAAATCTGAAATATTCTGAAAAACATTCCCCTAAGGCTTTGAATAAGAGATTGTGACTTGCATTGCCACTCCAATAAGTTTGATAAAAACAATAAAATTGTATTGCTGTGTTAAAAATCTAATACAAGAGGGAAATGACATTTTTAAAGACTTAAAAAGAGGCTTCTCTTCTTACTGCAAAGCCTTTTCAGTACTATTCTGCATTATACCCACTCTTTTCTGTTTGTTCATATCCCTTGCTGTCCAGACTCAGTTGTGCCTCAGGATCTTAGTTCACATTGCACACTTGGGTGGAACTGACAGCATGACTCCCTCCAGTTTTCCCAAGCCCTGTTAGTCTTTTAAGGCCTGTGTTACCTTCCAAGCAGCCATGCTTGAAGGCACTAGATCTATTCCCTTCTATGCCTCCTTTGGGATTTTTCCCACAAAACCTAAACTTGACAAACATCTTGTTCTATGTTGTTTAAGTTAAATGTCATGGTGATGCATACCATAGTGAAGTACTACTTTCAGTAAGTTTCTGGTGACAAGGATTTATTAGAAAGCTGTCTAAAATTATATTATTTGAGAGAATAACATGTATTCAATTATGGACTGTATAAACAAATGTGACATCTCAATAATATAAATTTTCCTGGGAATACATTAACTTCAGCTCCAGAGAATATTTTTTTTTTTTTTTTTTTTTTGCCACGGCTGCGCAGCATGTGGCATCTTAGTTCCCTGACCAGGGATAGAACCCATGCCCCCGGAAGTTGAAGTGTGGAGTCTTAACCACTGGACCACCAGGGAAGTCCCAGAGAAGATCTTTCTTATGGGGATCTAGACATGCGTTTTAAGTAGTTATGCCTATTTTGAAAGTTTAAATAAATAAATTCCTTCACATAGTAAATCTTCAAACATGTTTTGACTGATAAGAATACTTTACAATTGAGACAATTAGGCCTTTTTGGGAATCCATGTTGTTCAAATATAACCTTGATTGAACAACACAGTTTTTAAGCAACACAGTTTTTAGGCTCAAGTATGTTTTCTCTATATGAATATTTATACTTTAAAACCTGTCCTATCATTGTCAGTAGGAACATGACTAGCATGTCAGTGCTGAGTTTAAACTTGGCAACATTGGCATCTAAAATTGGATTATAGTCTTAAGATTCATCTGCTACTTGGATTTGGATTTGATGTTGGACTGGTCGATTGAATAGAAATTCATTTTTATAAACCATAAACAAGTGAGCAACTTTATTTCAGGTGCTGTTGCCGTAACTACTTTTGGAAATGCTAAAACAATAGGATTAATTATTATTATTTTTTTATGCTTGAAGTCATGGTTTTAGAATCATCAACTACGCTGTAGATTTCTATTTCTTTTTCTAAACTAATTCATCAACATTGGTAGAACTTGGAACAGAGTATAGGCATAGAATACAAAATACAAAATAATCTGCAGGTAACGATTATATTTGCAACAACAAGCTGAGGCAGACTATGGCTTAGATTTAACAAAAATTCTAATAAATGATACTAGAATTTATCCTTGAATCCCTTGTTATAGGTTGTCTTTTAAAAATCTTCCATAAAATATTAAGTTTATAGCCATCCTGGAGAGATTTCATAATAGTAAAAATGTGTACCTCTCATTAAACCCCATGTTCTGATCATAAGTTTCTAGACTTTAGAGCTAATACCTACCTAAAATAAAATTTAGTGCTAACTCCTCATTATTTTGATAAGGAAATTTATTTTCAGAAGAGGAACCTGCTGCAATGCTGATTGATATAAAATGAGGTGATTTTATTAGATAGATATTTTGAAATATTTGTGACACTATATTAATATTTTGATCAATTTGGGAAGATTTATTAATTTAAATTAACAATTTCTTCCCACATAATTTTCTAAAATTTATTATAGTAGAAAAATTGGACCATTTAGGTTTTATAAAGCAACTACCAAATGTATTTTTTTTTTTTTTTTGGTTTTCTCTGTGTTACTATTTTGAGAAGATATAGCTATGTTTCTCAGTTTATCATGACCTATCATTTTGTTTCCTAAGAATTCTAAAAGCATTCCGAAATGAAGTATAATTCCTTTAAAAGTATATTTA
The DNA here is from genome assembly GCF_949752795.1 of Hyperoodon ampullatus. Lineage (NCBI taxonomy): Eukaryota > Metazoa > Chordata > Mammalia > Artiodactyla > Ziphiidae > Hyperoodon > Hyperoodon ampullatus. The sequence continues at coordinate 127,322,383 of NC_136916.1, read as the reverse complement.
TAAACAAGCAGATTTCATAACCACATAACTTATTTTTTGGTAAAATCTGACCTAGTCGTTTATACAAATAATTCTGATCAAAAGCTCATCAATTACAATTCTTCTTTTGCTGGGAAATAGCTTCTGAGGGTCTGAAAACTAACAGCTATATGTTTAAGAAAAATATGTAGGATTAGTTCTACTTAAACCTGCTGTTTTCAAACATATTCATTCTTCACATCTTCTCCCTAAAACTATGCTAAAACAATAATAAAGGAATAAAACAACAACAGTAACAAGAACAAAACACATATCAACAGTGACAGAGGGAATGGGAGAGGAGATGACAGAAAAACAATTTTGAAGGAAAAGAATCAGATCAGGGAATGGCCACTGCTCAGCATACTAAAGAAAACTTGAATCAAAGCTGTCAGTATGGGGCTTCCCTGGTGGCGCAGTGGTTGAGAGTCCGCCTGCCGATGCAGGGGGCGCGGGTTCGTGCCCCGGTCCGGGAGGATCCCACGTGCCGCGGAGCGGCTGGGCCCGTGAGCCATGGCCGCTGAGCCTGCGCGTCCGGAGCCTGTGCTCCGCAACGGGAGAGGCCACAACAGTGAGAGGCCCGCATACCACAAAAAAAAAACAAAAAAAAACTGTCAGTATGTAGGAGGACAGAACTAGGCATACTGAAATGTTACAGAATTCTTAAATAACTCAGGAATTGGAGACACCATTTAGCTCTTAGAGTGTAATTCAGTCTTAAAACAGAAGAAGTGGTTAAAGGTCTATATAAGAAGAGTTAAATACTCAGACCTCCTTTCATATTTCAAACAATTCAGTGCCCCACTACTTACCTTCTCCCACCAACTTCCTAGTCAAATCCCTGCAGAAGGCTAGAAATTTATTTTTGTGAGATGTTGAGCCTGAGAAACTTTGAACTAAGAAACATGGAATCATTGGAAACAAAAGGCAACATAGTCTTAAATCAGGGTTCTTAAGTGAAAGTTTACATACTCATCACAATCCCTTTTGACACTTGGTTCTGAGAATTCCTTTCTGGTGGAATATTGGAGAATTCCTATCTAGGAAAATTGATGATCTCTGGAGAAAGGGCTACAGATCCTGACAAAAGGGTCCTTGTTGAAACAACCTCACTAATACACTCACAGTGAAGCCTACTGTTGATCAACAGAGCTACCAATAAGCTCTTTTATAACTGAGTCTTAGATGTGAGTATACCAGATAACCAAACATTTGAGACAATCTTCTAAAAAATAAAAGAGAGAAACCAAGAAAAATAAATGGGAAAAAGAATTCAGGAAACAAGGATACTTCAGGGAGCCCAACTACAAAATAAAACACAATTATTGATATTTTTATTTAGTATTCTCAGAAAAAAAAGGGAAATGTTGCATTCACATAACAAGAATAGGAAAAGAGAAACAAGGCATTTTCAGAGAACATCAATGAACTCTTAGAATATTAAAAATCTTAACATAAAAATCAATAAAAGGGATGGAGATAAAGTTGACGAAATCTTACAGAGAATAAAACAAAATTTAACAGTCAAAGGGATGGAAGAAGAAGGAGAAGATAAGAAGATTAGAGAAATGGTCCAGCTAATCTAACGTTTGAATAGAATTCCAAAAAGAGAAATAGAGATGAAGAAATTATTTTCTAAAAAATTAATAAAAAATTCTATCATATTTAGACGTACGTTTCTAATTAAAAAGCACCCACTAGGTGTCTAGCACATAGAGTAAGCAAGATCCACACCAAAACACCTCCACATGCAATTTAAACACTAGGATAAAAATGAAGATCTTAAATGTTTCCAGTGAGATTTTCATTTTTTCCAAAATGATCACATATAAAGAACTAGGAATCAAAATGGCATAATAGAAATCGGAAAGCTAGGAGACAATTGAGTAAAGCTTTTGAAATTCTGAAGGAAAACTATTTTCAAACTAGAATTTTTCTACAGAACCAGACATTTTTTTCAGGTATTGAAGAAGAAAGAAGACATTTTTAGACCTATAATACTTCCAAATTAGTTCTGCCACATTCCCTTTCTCAGGACACTACTTTTATGTATGTTCCACCAAAACTGATTTAAAAAATAGGAGATTGTATATAGGAGAATATAGAAGGGAATCCCAAGATGATAATGAAGCAAAATACCATGATGATAGCTGTGCCTTGAAAGTCAAGAGCAACCAAGACAGACTGAGTCTGGGAGAAGAGGCTTCATGAAGGATGTCTTCAGGAGAGAGATGCAACTAGTGGGTTATCTGATGGTTTAGAGAAGGATTTTACACTTCTCATGGAAAGCTTAATAATATGGTAATGATGGGTGTATACATGATTGAGGAAACAAAAAGTGAGTGTTAATAACAACACAAAGAAAAAGTTGTATGAAATGAAATGTAATTGAAATATATTACAAGGTTCAACTCTGAAGATATACTTGGATAATGATAACAATAGCAGTTGACTTAAACATAAGTATATAAATATAAGGAACATGGGGAAGGAGGAGAGTTAGTATAAGAGAACTAAAGACTTCTCTTCAACAGGAAAAAATCAGTAAGACAATGTGAAAATGGAAAAAAATCTATAAAGAGCAGTTAAACATTTAGAAATATGAAGGCAAAACCAAGAATGGTTAAGAGATGCATTAGAAAGGTTGCCTCTGGGTATTAGAAATACTTGAGGTTGTGTTTTGTATAGTCATTGGCTTTCTAAACTATGTGCATGTATAATTTGATAATTTTTAATTCATAAAATATAGATTTGAAGATTTTGCCTTGGAGGTCCTTGTAATTAAGCTCCTAGAAGTGAAAACTAATCCCATTCCAGATTTTATCAGAAGACTGTTGTCAATTCTAATTATACTTACACTTTTCTTTAATTCTCCATAAGAATTGGTGTTCTTTGATATTTGACACCAAATCACCAAATAAAGTTGACTGAAATGGTATCTAAAAAGAAAAGGACAGACAATAGCATAGGGAACATTATTGCCACATTCTAACTAATTTTCCCCCCAACAGATAGAATAAAACTCTTTCACTAACATTTGTTTACTGGTGGTTTAAATGAAACATTTACAAAGTAAATTTTTACCTTTCTTCATGCCACAAATATTTGAGACGCTGTTCAAAATATAGTTGCATTAAATTTTGTGAGGCTAAAAAGGAATTTATTACATAATTTGTACCTTCATTGAGTTTGAACTACTTAAAGAGACAACATTAAATATATAATTTATTTAAATGGGAGACAAATGTTAAGCAAGAAAGTAAATAACATAAATGATGCCACACAACATGAATGATGTGTCAGATGGCACAGAAAATGGAAGAGTGAGATGGTACTGTGGCCTCTTATCATTAAAGAAGTAGGATTGACATTGTAGTTTGAAGGATGAGATTTGACATGCATCTGAAAACTTTTGGCAGTTTTTTGTCCTGAACTCTCTTTTTACAGGATGTTTGTGTAGCAAACAGCCTTAGATATTAGAGTCAATATCTGCCTCCAGAGCAGAAGGAAGATTTGCTTCCTGACCAGGATAATAAAGGTAATGTCTCCCTCAGGGACAAAGATTAGGTAGGTTTGCTAGTAGGACCTTTTAAGATCAGAAGTTTCTTAAACTCCAGATTCCTTAGCTGTGTCACAAACTGTGTACAACATTCGCCTGGACTGCTCCCACATTGATCCTATGGAAATTGAAGGAGGAGAACCTATGACGACATGAGTCTCATCTGAGACTTGGGTGATAAAGTCCTTTGCTTCTGACCCAGGAGTCTCACGTCTTCTGTGAGCTTCCATGAAGCTGTGGCAAGCTAACTTGTTAGCTAGTAAATAGGGAAAATACCCGACTCTTCAGAGTTCTTACACAGTAGGTTTAAATAAACAGAAGGGAAAGCCAAGTGTATTCCATAATGAGTGAGTAGTTTGAAGACACAGAAGAGAGATTAAATGAACTGTGTTTGGGGAATAGTGACTCAAATGGTGGGTTTAGAGGAAGAATGAAAGCTTAATTTGAAAAGTAGCTGTCATATTGTGTTGAGATTTTACTGCTAATGTTTTCAGACCATGTGAATGATTATCTGCTATTTATGTGAAATATAAAATGAAGAAATTATAATTTTAGGACTTCAGAATTACTGATGAGAATCAGCATTCTCCTAATACTAATACTGCTTCATTTGACCTACAAAACAATGGCCACTCATAAGGAGCTCCAATATCTGTCTTTGGAGGAAGAGAGTATATTCTACAATATGTAAAAAAAAAAAAAAGTAGGTTCACAGAATTTTGAAGTCCTCGTACTAAAATATATTTGTTACCTTGATATTCTTGAGGGCATTTAAACAATTTTTTGAGAATGTGTTTCCATAATTCTTTCACTTATTCTCAGCCATGACTGTATTGCTCACAGGGTAATAGAGGTCATACAACTTTAAAGGTTAAGGTTTGATTAAAACTTATTCTTAATTCAAAAAGAAATTAGATTCAGAGATGTTAGCTTAATAAGTTTTCATCTGTGCAGACACTGTTCACACATGAGACAAATCTTTTCCAATATCCATTAAACATTTTGTAAGCCTTCTTATTTCTGAAACATACTCCCCACTTTAATTTCACTTAGGTAGATTGTTGCATTTCATTATATTCAGAACAAGCGGTGAAAATTTTTGTCCTTGTCTGTTAGATTTTTTATTACATCTTCACCTGAGAAATTAATGGGCGATTAGGATGACATGTTATTAATTTATTCTTCAGATACAATTTACCTATGTTAGAATTATAAACGTCACAGTTAAAAAATATTGGCAATGAGTTGTTTGAGTTTATTTTTATTAGACCCATCAACATGACTTCTGGACAACAAAGTTTAGGAAAAATGTCTACGACTAATGGAAATTCTGGTAGCAAGACTACTGCCTTATGTCAATCTCATGAAACATAATTTTCTCACCACCACCCATCCTCCCTTGGGTTGGAAGGTCTTAATGATGCTTGATATGGTAATTACAATGCGTATTAAAAGTGGGTTGCTGTCATGGTAATTATCCTGTTAATAAATTTCAAGACAGAATTTTGCAATTTTGTGTATCTGCAGATGAAGAATGCTTGCTTATCAGAGTTATTTACTCACGGGACACATGACAAATCTAATTCCCGAATAGTGTTAGCATTACTAATAAAAGAACTTAGTAACACACAAAAAAACCCTTTAGTGAAAACTACAGTGAAAACTACAGTGAGTATATAGAGACTCCTACCAGGTCAAAGACCGTGTTAGCATCATGCTAAGAATGCTTAAATTCCTGTAATCTTAGACATGAATAGGCAGATAAAGATGTATATTACATTCCTTTTAAACCCATCTAATTTCTTCTCCTCAGAGTCTTACATAAAGTGTACGTAGCTTCTGTAATATATTTTCAGCTTACAAGTCCTTTACTATTCTTTAAGTTCTTGTTCAATTTTTTATGCAACATTTGTAGATTTTTAAAAATTATGTTGCCTTTCCTAGGACTTTAAATATGCAAACATATGTCTACTCTTTCTTTCAGGTGACCGTTTTGTATATATGAACAAAGGCAATCTGATTCCCTGCACCTTTTTTTACTGATTCATTACTCCTATGTAATTTATTGTTGTTTGTATGAGACAGTTTCCAAACATTTTACCTTCTAGTGGACTCTCCTACCATGCTTAAGTTTGTCAGTATTTCCCCCCCAAAAATTAGTATAGATATCAGGTGATCCACACAGTCTAAATTGGAAGTATTATCCTTATAATGAAGAAATTTGTATTCTTGCTAATAAAATTATTTATTTTGGATTCTTTAAAAATTAAAGCAATAATATTTTTACTGTGTTGATTTGAATTGGCTTGTAGTAAGAATGTTTTTCACCTAGACATTTGAAAATTTACATTCTGTTAACATTTTTTGTGCAGTTGATTATATTGTAACCTGAAAGCAGAATCTTATATTTATTCCTGTTTAATTTTGTCTTATTTTTATCTGTGCATAAGTATTTTAAGATTTTAAAATATTTTTGTTGTAGAATTATATTTCCTATTTATTCATTTTATATTTTTCTATTTTGTTTAAAATATTATTTGTATCCTAAATTTCATCAAATTCACTGCTAAGATATATCCTAGGGACAAGACCAAGATCAACCCACTTTAATATGCTGTACTAAAGCACACCTCCAAATTTTAGGCTATCAGTTATGACCTGCGATAGACACTTTGCAGATGTTTACCAAACGGTGTTAATTTCCTTAATACACAGATGAACTCTATTTCCCAGTCTGTTTGTCTAGTGGGGTCATGAGACAAGTTTGGCCAGTGGAATGTGAGAGGAAGTGACATGTGCCATACTCAGGTTGAGTGTCTGAAACATCTCACACAGTTCTGTACAGAGTGTCTTGATTTATCTATCTCTCCATACAGAGGCTCCTGTAAAGTGTCTGAGGACCCATTGGTTTTTGGAGCCACACAATGGAAAGATTGTGAATAACAAAAATCACCATTTATTTATTTATTTTTGGCCATGCCACGGAGCCTGTGAGATCTTAGTTCCCTGACCAGGGATCGAACCCATGCCCCCTGCAGTGGAAACGTGGATTCCTAACTACTGGACCTTCAGTGAATTCCCCAGAGTCACCATTTAGGGGAAAGCTACCCAGGAGACCTATAAGAGTAGGAGAAATTGCATTGCAATTTTCATGAAAGGAAGATTTTTTGTTGTTTTTTAAGCCACTGAGGTTTTAGGAATATCTGTTATACTTATTCTAATCACTATTTTCTTGATTACTACTTCCATCTATTCTCCATTTCTACAGTGTATTTATGAAATTATAGAGAGTCTTCAAAAATGTATTGGTCATTTTGTTCTTTTTAGCGCATTTTAAGGCTCAGAAGTAAATACACTTTAACAAAAACAACCACATGAAAGAAAAGAAATCCATTTATTGATTATGTGTACTAAATGGATAAAATAGGAAAATTACTAATTTCTCAGATTCCAGTTTTAGAATCCCTGCCCACAGTGTAGGAAATACTCCTGGTCTAAGACTTCTCTCCCTTGGAACTCTACATTAATATCTTCTGCAGCTGAACCATTTTCTAGTTTGTCATTTTTCCCATTCTTTCGTGAAACAAGAAGAGTTGGACTATGTCTCAATGGAAGAATATAATGCCAATATGTCAATTCATTCTATGGCTTATTCTTAGTTTTTATAATGTCTCAAATTCTATTCATCAGAAAAGAATCCAATTTTTATTTGTCTAAAGTCACAACAACTGAAGTATAAAGAAGTAGTTGCTATTTACTTAAGCAGACCAGTGTAATAAATTGGGTTAATCCAGTTTTACATTTTGACCTGCAGTATGCTTTAGACAAACAAGATTTAGTTTCTAAAGCTAAATATTAGTATAGATTTTTTTAACAAGATAAGACTATTTATCTGTGAAGAATGGTTCCTATAGCAAAACTGAAATCTGATTACCATTTTTATTCTAACCCCATGATTAATCACAGAGATAATATTTGAAAAGAGTTCCTGCATGTGTAAAAGTGGAGAATGTAAAAAAATAAAAAGATTTCTCCCAGTCATGATGTACCAAAAATACAGAATTTCCCTGATCAACTATTGCAGTAGAAAATGTATTGGTGACCTCTGATACCTTCTTCTCATTCTTTATTTCTGGGTACACTGGAGTGACTTCCAAATGCATGTACCTGAAAATTCTTTTCCTAGAGATTTTTTTGGTTTCCAGAGTCTACTCTGCCCATATTCTCAGCAGGCAGAAGTTTTGAGAAATTAATGCTCACCCCCATATCTTTGAAAAAATTATTAGTGGAGTTGGTGTACAAATACCTCAGCTACCATGGTCCTTGGATGGGATGACTCAGAGAGACTGTTTCACTGTTTCCCAGAGTTCCTCTGGAAAATTAAATTCTAATTCTTCACAATTGTCACCAGTTTAATAATGCATCTATCTATCTATCTATCTATCTATCTATATATATATATATATATTTTTTTTTTTTTTCCCCTCACACACTTCCCCAATACCTTATGGGTGTTTCTGGGAACACTTTTCAAATGCCCATTTTGCATTTGAGCCTTTGTCATAGAGATTGCTTCTGGGGGAACTCAAAAAGACACATGTTAATAAAGGGAAGTATGATGATAAATTATTCTAGAATGTTAACAGTTTGATTTTAGCTTCAGGAGCCAGCTACACATCTGACTCATTTGTATTCTCATAACCTTTATCAAAAGTTATTTTGTACATAGTGAGTGTTAAAATATTGATTAGCACGTATTTTGACTCATCTAATTTGCAATATAATTTTCATGTAATTACCCGGTATCTTTTCAAGGTATAATTTTTTTTTTTTTTTTTTTTTGGGCTGCGTGGCATTCAGGCTCTTAATTCCCCAACCAGGGGTCAAACTTGTGACCCCTGCAGTGCAAGCCCAGAGTCCTAACCACTGGACCACCACGGAAGTCCCTCAAGGTATAATTTTTAAATTTCATCTCTAGAGAAGAGGAAATCTTGAATACTCTTTTATTCTCTTCTATTGGTTAGTTTCATTTACAGTTGTCAAATTTAGTGGAACAGATTCTGAAGCATATCGCTGGGTCTATAGAAGACTTAGCTCTGCTTAATTCCCCATAAACGTTGCCTATTTCATACCTGTTCGCTGCTTCTTATTCAGAGAACATAATGGGAGAGTTTCTTTGAAACCAGTTTAGCCCTATCTTTCTCAAGCTGATTGTTTCTCATTCATTACTGACCAAACACACCCTCCTAAGAGCTATTCACAGAGCACCGACTGGAATCCTTTCCTGATTCCACAGGCACACAACCAGAGTAGCTACCAACAGCTTTCTCTCAGTTGCTCTGCACCTGTTCCTACTGCCTTTAGGTCCTTGTGCTCATTCAACCTGATTCTGAAAATCCCAAGCATTCAGAGCCTTCTGAACTGGAGGTCCCCAAAGGCTACTTCCAATTATAGTCAGTCAGTTTGCAATGTTATTTGAGGACCCACTATATGTAAAACATTCTAACTAGAAGATACGGTGAGAGATAAAACAAAAACACAAGGCCTTTGCCCTAAAGAAGTTTATAATTAGTTGGAGATTTGAAAAACAGACATAGAAAGGAACGTGTTTGAAAAATAGGCTGGTGAGTAAAATGTATATGTGTATTAAAAGTACTAAGGGGAAAGTGATATGAAATATGACATCAATTAGAAAGTCTTTCCACTAGGTATATTAAATAATTCAAGAAAATAGGTATAATTATTACATCAACATGCACTTAATTGCTAGGTTGTTGGGTAAAAACTATCAATTCTTGAAAAAACTTATTTACTGAAAAGTAGCAATGTTTTTCACAAAAGTTGGTGACTATTCTAATGGGCAGCTATGTTGATACTTTTATGTTTATTTTTACCAACAAGTTGAAACAAAATGTTTGTGTCTAAATTCAGTAAATGTTCTTTCTCGTATCTAAAAAAATATTTAAAAGTTTTATCTGTCATTTTAAAATGGTAAATTCATTGATTAAACCAAGTAAAAGGACCTTTAGAAAACAGACCATTGGCTATGTGAGATTCCTTAGCCTAAAGTTAAATGACAGGCAGATGTTCCTGCTGAGTCAACCAGAGACTCAAGATTGGTATTCAGTGTTCTGATTTCCAGTTCATGCACCCTCTGAGTCTAGTTTTCTCCCTGAGGATAAAGTCTACTACTATTAAATCTATATTGCGTACATATTTCATTTAAAAAAGTTAGAAGCAATATAATTTGTACAAATAAAGTAGCAAATAAAATGATTTGAATCTGAAAAATATGTATGAGGATGTTTAATTAGATTTATTTCACATGTTTTTAAATCTAGCAAATTCTGAGTCTCACTGAGAGGATGAAGTAAAAGTTTGAGTAATAAAGTATTACAGTTGAGGCTATTATGTGACTAATACTTTCTCTGAATTTATTCAGAATGGATTACAGTCTTAAATTTATAACAGTCCCAAGAAAACCTAGTAAGCTTTGCTCTGCAGCTCTGTCTATACCATGAGTCAGATGAAATAATTTGGAATATTAATTCTTGGCTAGCTTTATAAGACAAGATGGCAAGATACTCATAGAGGGTAAAAAAGCAATTAGATTTATACAAGATAAGAAGCTCTTTAAAATTAAAATGACTTCTACCTCCAAATTTAAATTAAGGCAAGATTAAAAAACATTTTTTTTCTTTTGACAATTAAAAAAATGGTTCTCGTCAGCCTGGCCAAGGATATGACATGTGACCTTGTTTTGATATTCATATTTTGAAAAACTTAGCTCTCTTCTCTTGATAGAGGGAGAAATTAACAGTTTTTAGCATCTGTCCCATATTGGTATGGCTGAACACCATATATTAAAGTATCTGAAAAGTACGCCTACTTTCAAGCTCTTAAATTGAAAATGAAATGAAAGCATTTAAACTCTGCTAGAGTGCAGCAGTTTTGTTTGTTTTGTTTTGTTTTTGTTTTTAATTCATGGTCACTTGGGTTTAACACTAGGATTAGAATATAAAAATTCATGTTTTTTTATGAGGTAACTACGAGGCATATATGTATTCAAGACATCCAGATGGCTGTGAATGAAGTCAGTTTCAGCCACTTTCAGGTGTCCATCCCTAAGAGTTATATTCAAAATGTGGAGTGAACACATAAAGAAAGGCTTTTAGAAATCTTTTCCAGTGTTCAGAATGAGCTAAACTAGAGAAAGGGTACCAGATGCCGTTTTGTAATCCCACCTCCAACTGTTTTATTCCAGTCCCTCAGCGAAACCCCACACCTGCTTCCTGCAGACCTCTCCTACAACAGTAGTGCTCCTCTTGAATTTATCTGCATATCATTGCCAGATCCATCTCTCTTAATTCAGGGCTCATCATAATACTTGTCACTAAAAATTTTACATTCATTCTGTACTTTTTTACTAATAAAACTCCAAATTCCTTGTGCTTGTTTTTTTTCCTACTTTTGACATGTAATCCTTCATCCTCCCAAACTGATGTCCTCCTCACCTCGCCTCTCCTCTTTCTCTTGCTCTCTGTATTCTAGCTGACCTTGACCTTCTCCTGCTGCTGAAGGTCCTGGGCTTACTTCTGTCTACACACTGTGTTCCTGTTATGTCTTCTGCATCCTCATCTCCTCTGTTTTGACCAATTTCCCAACCTTGCCTACCCTTCAAGCTTCCTTGCTGAGTTCTTGAATTCTTCCTTCATCTCTTCTCCTGGGAATTAATAACTTTTTTTTAACTTTATACCTCAAATATTTCATGTAATTACCTGCCTCTTTATGTTACATGTACAATATGCTTTGTGAATCCTCCAGGCCATTTTAAGATTCAGTTTTTAAGATTTTTAGAAAGGTTATGGTGAACATACAGTATTTTTTGTAACATCACCAGTGACTCCATGATGAAAAATATTAATATTCTCTAGCCCTCTCTATACCCTGAGTTATATCAAACATGAAGTGGGAGAAATGAACTTTATAAATAGCCTCAAATCATTTGAAGGCAATTTTTGTCATCAAAAGAGCTCAGGCCATGTCAGATTTTGTTTTCAAGTGGGTTATGGAAAATCTTTCCTTTTTGAGAGCTTCTTGTCCTTTAGAATTGTGTGGAAGAATTTGTTTAATTGTACATAAGGCACAAGGTCGATCTGTATCAATAGTTATTTTGTATGTTGACAGATATTTTATAACGATTCATGCCTATAAATTTTGTTTTTCTAAAGGCCTTGTAAACTCCTAGAGAGCAAGGATCACCTTATGTCATTATTTAGTATACTCCTGTCCAAATGACCAGCTCAATGCTGAACTTGCAGTAGGGTATAAGAAACGGGTGTTTGTAGAGGGATAGATTAATTTCTGAGGTGCACCTAGAAGTAAAATCAAACTACTTGACCTAATTTCTTTCAGAATGTGTATTTGAATGTTTATCTTTCTTTAGATGTGTGGCCCCTCTTTTATGACCTCCAAATTCTTAGAAATAGCCTATATAACTTAAATTCTGTGATTCCCCATTTCCTGTCATAAATAACATTGCCAAATAATAGTAATAATATTTAAACTCTTTATGGTTTTCTACTGCTTAAAAATTAGGTTCTGATAAATTTCCTGAGTCAAGATTCAGGCAAAGAAATGATGGCATGTGTCCATATGTCCATTGGGAACAGATAGCAAATGGCTTGTGATTTTAATGGCAATTCACTGAGAGAAGACAGTATATTGTAGTTGGAAAACTCAGTTTCTTTCCATTATTTTCTCTGTGAGTATGAAACAACGTTTTCAATGAGAGGATGACATCTGGGAAAAAATGCCTTTGAATAGTGTGTTTTGTGAGAGTGAAATCCTACTTCATGTGGTATTATATATAGTGGCCCATTCAGTATTCATTCAACAAACAATTCTTAAATGACGTGTGTGTGGCAGATTCTATATGACTCTGTGTTGGTGTTTTACAAAGTCAACACAGTTCATATCATCAGAGAGAATATGATCCAGAAGAGATAGTTATGATACTTGCTGTAGTAGCTGAAATGCTGAGCTAAGATTGAGAAATCATGGTTCCATGTTTTCTTATGCTGGCCATGAGACTTGCTAAATTATGAATTCAATAAAGAGACAACTTTCCTGGGTTTCATGATTTTTTTTCTTTCTAAATGAACAGATTGGACTAAAATATCTTTAATCGCCACCAAAATTTTAAATTCCTTCATTCTGAATTTTTTATAGAAAAGATGCTTCAAATTAAGCAAAACATCTAGAATGAAGATTTTGAGTGTGTGCTGGGGCATGGAAGAGACTAAAGCTCCAATAAACAAAAATTTACCTTTTTTTCCCCTAAGAACAATTCTGAATAATTATAATGATATTTCAATAAATATTTTTTAGGTACCTATTAGCCTTGGGGATATTAAAATATATAAAGCATACTATCTGCCCACTAATAAGTTACAGCCTCTTTTGAAAGTATGAATAGATGTAAGCTCATAAACACAAAGATGTATTACAGAAGTGAGGGAAAGAAATAGTCACTAAATATTGGCATGATTAAAGGAAAGGCTTGAAAGAAAGTTACAAAGAAAGATAAGACTTAGATCAGTTGAGATGGAGAAGGGAGAATATTTCTGATTGGGAGAACGGGACTGGCCAAGGGTGGATATGAAATTATGTAGTGCATTCTTAGGAGAGCTTGACTGTATTACATTGGTGGGAGAGAATGATTTGGGTAAAGGTTACAGACCAAATATTTTCTGAATATTTAGGCAGTGGCCTGGAATGTAAACTTAAATAGTTCGTTTATTATCTTGTGGGGAGTGAGGAGCCATATATGAATTGCTGAGCAAGGCCATGGGTATAGTTTGTAATGTGAAAAAAAAATTGCTGGTAAAAGTATGAAGCATGAAGAGAGAAAGCAAGAAAAGCCTCATTTCCTACACCTGTGACTTGGGTCACTCAATTTAAATAGCTTGTTCGAGTCTTCACAGCATGTTGGTGGCAGGAATTAGAAAGTAAATCTTTTAACTATGTGATTGGTATCATGGTGAAATTGTCTTAGAATGAAATAATATTGGTAATAAAGAAACTCTGGTAAGTTTTCCTCTTTAGCATGTTATTTTTCACCAACTCAGAAAAACACTGTGAGCCTGAGTTGTTTTAAACTATTGTCAATAAGCTAATTTATTTAGTGAGCACACATTTTTGAGTTTCTACTCTTTATAAAACAATACTAAGTGTGGAGAAGGTGTTAGAACTAATAGGAACTTAAAAAAGGATGAGAGAGTGTATTTTTTTAAAGAACTGAAAATATAGTCTCTGTGCTCTAGTTTGGAAGAGAATGGAAGATCTACCTGAAATGAGGTAACAGATTATTATATGGTTTGCCAATTAGTACATTAGAAGATTTAGTTTTTCTTTTGTATTTCATGATTTCCTTTCCCACTGAATTTGTTTTATTTTATTTGAGGCACATGTAGACACAGAACACATATCCTCCACATAATTTTATAATTTTATAAGGTCATTTTTAATGGATTGTTGCTACTGAATTTTCTCACTCACCATAGTAAGTTCATAACCATTCAGTTCTGTCTTTTATATAGTCTCTTCTTGCAAGGTAAACATGCAGTGTTGTGCTAAAACAGGAATGAATCACTATAATTGGTCATTTTCACTACACTTGATAGAAAAAAATGAGGTGGAATGAATCCATTCAATATGCATAAAAAGTTATTAATTAGTAAGCCTTTCAATAAAGATTGTATAGCATTTTCAAAATGTTCACTATGTATGAGTTCATTTCTAATTGTGGGGTTTTTTTTTAGTATATCTTCATACTTTTCTTTTCCAAATATTATACTGTGCCAACTCTAATTTTTCCTGTTGACACCTCTCAGAACTCACCATCCCTCTAACCTTGCCAAAATGCCCCCACGTGTATTCATCTGCTTCCTTGCAACCAGACTGTGTCCTCAGGAGGTGTTGTTGGAGATGCTTCTTTCTTTCTCACAGCCCTGAAGCCACATTGTTCTTCTTATCTCTGGTTGTATATCTTGATCTCTCGTGAACCTTTTAAAAAATTACAGATCCTTAGTCAATCTCCGGCTTCAAAAGTAGGTATCTGCCTCAAAGTTATGCCCTTTTCACACTCTGCCAAAACCCAAAGCTCTCTCCCTAGGTTTTTGAAAATTGCCCTAGTTTGTAGAGCTTTCTGCCTCCTGGGCTTCCCCTTCTCTGTCACCATGCAGTCCTATTTTGCCCAATCAGGAAGCATGGTCCATTTGATTTCACACAAAACTCCACAACCACCAAGCCTCCATGAACACAGTAAACTTTATTAAAACTTGCAAGCTATGATGGAGGCAGATTTGCATCCCAGCAATACAAACAACTTTACCTGGACCTGGTGGAATTATTGATCTTCTTGTGTTCTCTTGGTGTGTTCAGAAGCTCTATGTCTTCCTGGTGCCTTTCTCTTTCTTTCAGGGACAGTACAATAATCTTACACCCATCTGCCACCAACTCCTCCCTCATGAAAAACAATATACCCTTCCTCTGAAGCCTAATAGGCTGTCCCTCCAGTCCTTCCAGTTTCACTTTCATCTTGAACACTTATAATTGTATTTTCAAAAGAGTGATCTTCTTGCGGGAATTAGTGTGAGATAGTAGATTATAAAATTCCTCCACCTCATTAGAGTTACATAAAGAGTATCTAGATCTTTGTAACTGCACAGTGCCTAGGCAATATCTATGATTGACTCTACTTGCTTATACTTTTTATTAATATGTATAGGTATATGTTAAGACCATAAAGGCAAACCTTTACCTTCAAGTCAAACATGACAATTGATAACTCTTTTCAAGTGTTTTAAGCACCAGAACTGGAAAGAAAAGAGTTATTTTCCAATATTTCAAAGATTTCTCTTAACATTGTATTTAGTTGATTATTGTTATAATAATTTTGTAGCAAGCATTTGTTAAACAATGCACTGAGAATCAATTATGTGCCACTAATCTGGGCACCATGGTCAGTAGAGTGTCATTCTTTTTTTTTTTTTTTTTTTTTTTGTGGTACGTGGGCCTCACTGTTGTGGCCTCTCCCGTTGCGGAGCACAGGCTCCGGACGCGCAGGCTCAGAGGCCATGGTTCATGGGCCCAACCGCTCTGCAGCATGTGGGATCTTCCCAGACCGGGGCACGAACCTGTATCCCCTGCATCGGCAGGCAGACTCTCAACCACTGCGCCACCAGGGAAGCCCAGTAGAGTGTCATTTTTATGAGTACAGACATTGAACAAAGCTGCTGGGTTCCAATCCTGGATCTACCATTGTCAATTCTGTAATTTGTGTAACCATATAATCCATGCATTTTCACTCTCTGAACATCATGCTACTAATTCTGCTCATTATTATTATTATTATTATTATTTTGCGGTACGCGGGCCTCTCACTGTCATGGCCTCTCCCGTTGCGGAGCACAGGCTCTGGACATGCAGGCTCAGAGGCCATGACTCACGGGTACAGCCACTCCGCGGCACGTGGGATCTTCCCAGACCGGGGCACGAACCTGTGTCCCCTGCATCGGCAGGCGGACTCTCAACCACTGCGCCACCAGGGAAGCCCCTGCTCATTATTATTATACCAGATATATATGGTTGTTGTAAGGAGAAAATTATTTAGGACATTTAAAGTTCCTAGATCCATGGCTGACACAAAGTCAAAGCTCAGGAAGGTCATCTCTTAGTTGCTCTTAACAAGTGGCATGCTAGCAGTATAGAAGACTACAGAGTAGTTTCAAGAAGGGTGGTCATCACTGTCACCATTTTAAACTTAATATGAATTGGTACTTCTAAAGAGGCACTTCAGTAAATTAGTGGACCACTTCCAAGGGTAGAAATTGTTCCGCAAGTTAATCTAATCACAAGAGACCATCTCCACAATTACTAGCTTTATGACCTTGGACAAATTCTTAACCCCTTATTAAAGGGCAGTAATGGTATCTAGTCCATATAGCTGTTATTACCTAATTATTACAACTGCATTTACTAACATTAATCAAGTGCCTACTATTTGCTCGGCAAAGTGCTGAGCCCATTTTAAGGATGTTGCCATTTAATTCTTACAACTATAATGGTTTAGTATGGTGACTGACATGGTAAGAACTCATTAAAGGATATCTAGAAGAAAAATTGTAGGAATGAAAAGAAGTGGCAGTGAGATGTATCATATTGATTTTATTTGTTTATGCATAGGTACAAGAGACTTAAGCATATAAATCATTATATCAATATTAATACTATTACTACTCAATAATAACAAAGATAACATTTCATAGCATTTAGTATGAATATACACTCTGTCAAGTTCATCATGTGTTAATTCATTAAATATACACACTTTTCATTTTATAGATAATGAAATTGAGTGTAAAGAAAGATAAATGATATAAGACAGCAGGGGTATTTGATGGGAGTGAGATTCTGGAGGGACTGGAATAAAAAACTCAGGTAACTTGAAGAAAATCTAACTTTCTTGCTTTGTAATAACAAGGCAGGCAAGAAGGAAATAGAAAAAGATACAGATAAAGTAGGCTGGTAGTCGCTGGGAAGATGAAGAAGTTTTGGTCTACTAAAATAAAAGGTAAGTCATTTGATGAGAATGTGGGCAGAGACTGGGTTAGCAGTCTGAAGAAAATTCTGCATATTTGGAGCATTTGTGAGGCATGGAAATGCCATTTATATCGAGGAGGGTGGCTTGTGAAACATCATGAAAGGCTCAGTTAGTTTGGCCTGTAGGTACACCAGGCAAGACGAGGGAAAGAATAGGGGCCCCATGTAGGAAAAGGAACAATCTGGGTTTACAATTGCAGGGATAGACTGCCTTTTTGTATATCTCAAAGTCCAGGTAATAATCTTGTTAGAGGGTGGCTAAGGTGGAATGAGGGTTACCATCCTTTTGGTAGAGGGTAGATAAGGAATTTAGAGTTAGTGAGGACTCATGCAGCACTGATGTGGATATTGAAATCACTGAGTTTGATGGCAGGAAACATGGTGGAGGAAGAGGTTGTAAACTAGGTATAAAAGAGTTCCTTAAGAAGTTGATGGAATGGATAGGTTAGCAGATGATGCAATATGAATAGGAAAAGAGAAGCTGCATATATATAGTTCCCTGTGCTACACAGTAGAACCTTGTTGTTTAACCATTCTATATATAACAGTTTACATCTGCTACTCCCAAACTCCCAATTCCTCCCTCCCCGACCCTCCCTGATTTTTCTATTTGTGTAGATTTTAACTTTATTTTAAATGCAGTTTTTAATTCATTATTTTCCTTTACTAGGCATAGTTTCTGGATGACTGTCTATAGCTATTTGCTATAGGTCTCTGGCATTTTAGATATCCACAAATTGAAGAGAATATACAATTTACTTATAAGTTCCTTAGCTGTCTTCCTAACTTCCAACTGTCGGTTATGGACTGAAGCAAACTTTGAATCATTGTTACAATAATATTTTAAGGTTCTATCCAAGAACTTTGGAAAACTTTGTAGATATGTCTGTATTAATCATTTTCACGTGGCCCAATAAAACCAGTTCATTAAACATACCCCACAGTGAGATATAGTACAAATTCTGGTCCTTAATGTCTTCACATGTTGATAATAGGTGTTTTCAGAGACTGAAATTTTAAATTAATGTAAGGATTTAAAAGTGCTCCTAGGGGACATAAGAATATTTCCTCTGTTCCCTAGTTAAATTGCAGTATTATTATCCTTGGACTGTTAAGCCACAGTTTTTTTGAAAAGAGGATGCTTTTTGTGGTAGTTCAATAAATGTAAAAACTATTGCCAACATTGATGGAAATTTGAAGAACTAAATACAGTCATCTAATCTCAAAACATAAGTAATGTGTACATGGAAAGAATACAATTTGAAGTTGAAAGAATGAAAATTTTCACCCCACTGGTTTTAAATATAATATGTACTACCTTTATTTAACCATTATACTAAGGTTTGTGCTAAAATACAGGGATTGTACTTTAATGCACAGGAGAGAAAATGTGAGAGTTTGTGTCTTATATCAAACACATTCTTGTCACAATCATTCCAGATTGCATAAAATAAATAAGAAAGTGATATGATATAATAGGAAACATGAGCAATGCGTTTGGTCCTGTCTCTATTTTAACAGTAAATGGCTATGGGAAGGTAATAAATTGTCTTTAAAGTCAGGTTTTCTGTTGCTAGAAAAGGAACAGTGGTAATAACCTTTGCAAAGTTGTTTTGAAAGGGGGGGCAGGGAGAGAGAGTGATTGATTCATCTAATTACCTAATTGCAATACTAGGGTAACTTATACCATCTTTACCTGTGTGCTATCCCTTTATCTGAATCTTCAGTTCAGTATTATAGTTTTGTTGTGGTTTTCTGGTTTCTTATGAGCTGATTGCTTTACTTCATCAGACCCAAGTGTTATTTTGAAACTGTGCTTCCTAGAGGGGGCCAAGGGGCCAGTTGACCTAGTTGAACAAGAACTCTTTAATAATCCCTCTTAGACAAAGGAATGATCTCAAGATAAGTATTTTTAAAAGGAACAAGAACTTCTGTGTCTGAATACTATAAAAGGGTAAAAATACATGAAAATGGGCAAATTAACTGAAGTTTCATATCAAGAACCAACTGATGGTTAAATTTTTGATGATTAAACTGATGATGCAATAATACATAGAAAGTAAAGCTACTTTGAACACTTTTGTAAAATTATTGGTTATTCAGCAAAAAAACAGAATATTAATGATCTATTCTTCTGAATAAACTTGAGCCTGGATCTTCTGAATCTGTTGTTATTTTATTAAATTAGCATTTCATGTCAAATATTTAAAAACGTCGCTATGTGTGGAGATTCTTTCAATTAAATCTCAACTCTATTAACAAAATATAATTTTGTTCAGGATACAGTATAGTATAATGCAAATACAAATATGATATGGGTTAAAAATATATATTCTGCTCTTTATGTTAGTGGTTAATGAGCAAAATATTGCATCTAAGTCTAATTAAAATGACCATTTGATAAATATACTCTAAGACTAAATTAATGGAAGTCTACTATTTAGAAGTTCATCTTTTTACTATTGTCTTTTATTTTTATAGTATGTTTAAAGTAATTTTAGGCTGAAGGGGTAAAGAGGTACAAAGTTCCATTTGTAAAATAAATAAGTCATGGGGATGTAATGTACAACATGGTGACTACAGTCAATAATATTGTATTGTGGGAAAGGAGTCAAGATGGCAGACTAGGAGGATGTGGAATTTGTCTCTCCTCATGAGTACATCAAGAATACATCTACAAATGGAACAGTTCTCATAGAGCACCTGCTGAACATTAGCAGAAGACTTTGAACACCTAAAAGGACAAGAAAATCCCCTCACAACTGGGTAGGATGAAAGAAAGAATAAAACAAGGACACAGGACTCAAAAAGGGGCCAGCAACCCCAGCAGGAAGCTGAAGGTGAGGGAAGTCCCTGCACTCAGAAAAATTCCCTCACAGTGGGGAAATCAGGCTGGGACAGAAAAGGCCACAGCAGTGGACTTTGGGGGCAAGTACACAGGGGAGTCGGGACAGGTCAGAGTCTGAGCTGGGCCCACAGTGCACACAGCAGGTCCAGAGATGTACTTAGAGGTATTGGAAGGCTTCCTGGGGAGCCAGGGATTGGCTCCACTCATTACAGGAGCAAGGACACTGACAGAGGAGGCCCCAGGAAAATATTCTTATTACCATCATTATTTTTTTGTTTCTTTCATTTTGTTCAGTTGGTGGTGGTGTTGCTTTTACTATTTTTTATCTTCTATTTTTAATTTTAATTAAAAAATTTTTAATATATATATTTTTATATTTCTATGTTTAGTTTTTGTTGTTTTGTGGGTTTTTCTTGTTTTTTGTTTTTTCTTTCTTTTTTTGATTGTTTTTATGTGTATATTTTATATTTTCTTCACTTTTTTGTTGTTCATTTGCTTTCTATTTTTATTTTTGGTTTTTGTTAGTTTAGTCCTTATTGACTGTTCTCATTTTTTAATTCTTCTCTTGTTTTTTTCTCTCTTCTTTTTTCTGTGTATGTGTGTTGTGTTGTTGTTACTGCTGTTTGTTGTTGTTTTTGCTGTTTGTCTTGGGTTTTGTTTGTTTTCTTTCTTTATTTCTTTTCCTTTCTTTTATCTTATTTTCTTTCTTTTTTCTCTGGCCACACCATGTGGCTTGTGGGCTCATGGTTCCATGGCCAGAGGTTGGGCCAGGGCTTCTGGGGTGGGAGCACCAAGTCCATGGTGCTAGACCTCCAGAGACTTCCCAGTCCCGGGTAATATTAATTGGTGTGTGTGCTCATGGACGTATGCATAGCATATCAACACCAGGACCTGGCCCCACAAAACTGCCTGCAGCCTCCAGTGCTGGACACCTCACGCCAAACAACCAGAAAGAGAGGAACACAGTCCAACACATCAGCATACAGGCTGCCTAAAGTCATACTAAGCTCACAGACATGCCAAAACACACCACCTGACGTGTCCCTGCCATTCAGAGGGAAAAGACTCAGCTCCACCCACCAGCGCACATGCACCAGTCCCTCACACCAGGAAACCTACACAAGACCCTGGACCAACCTTACTCACCAGGAAGCAGATAACAGAAGTAAGAGGGACTACGACCCTGCAGCCTGTGAAAAGGAGACCATAAATGCAGTGGGTTAGACAAAATGAGAGGCCAGAGAAATATGTTGCAGATGAAGGAGTGAGGTAAAATCCCACAAGACCAAATAAATGAAGAGGAAATAGGCAATCTACCTGAAAAAGAATTCAGAATAATGATAGTAAAGATGATCCAACATCTCGGAAATGGAATGGAGGCACAGATCGAGAAGATACAAGAAACGCTTAACAAGTACCTAGAAGAACTAAAGAATGAACAATCAGTAATGAACAACACAATAACTGAAATAAAAAATATACTAGACAGAATCGATAGCAGAATAACTGAGGCAAAAGAACAGATAAGTGAGCTGGAAGACAGAATGGTGGAATAACTGCCGAGGACCAGAATAAAGAAAAAAGAATGAAAAGAAATGAGAACAGTCACAGAGGCCTCTGGGACAATATTAAACACACCAACATTCGAATTATAGGGTTCCTAGAAGAAGAAGAGAAAGAGAAAGGGCCTGAGAAAATATTTGAAGAGGTTATAGTCCAAAACTTCCCTAACATGGTAAAGGAAATAGTCAATCCAGTCCAGGATGCACGGAGAGTCCCATGGAGGCTAAAGCCAAGGAGAAACATACAGAGACACATATTAATCAAACTAACAAAAATTAAATACAAAGAAAAATGATTAAAAGCAGCAAGGGAAAATGAACAAATAACCTACAAGGGAATCCCCATAAGGTTATCAGCTGATTTTTCAGCCAAAACTCTCCAGGCCAGATGGGAGTGACAGGACATATTTAAAGTGATGAAAGGGCAAAACCCTACAACCAAGATTGCTCTACCCAGCAAGAATCTCATTCAGATTCAACGGAGAAATCAAAAGCTTTACAGACAATCAAAAGCTTTACAGACGAGCAAAAGCTAAGAGAATTCAGCACCACCAAACCAGCTTTACAACAAATGCTAAAGGAACTTCTCTAGGCCTGAAACACAGGAGAAGAAAAAGACTTACAAGAACAAACCCAAAACAATTAAGAAAGTGGTAATAGGAACATACATATTGATAATCACCTTAAATGTAAATGGATTAAATGCTCCAGCCAAAAGACACAGACTAGCTGAATGGATACAAAAACAAGACCTGTATGTACGCTGTCTATAAGAGACCCACTTCAGATCTAGGGACACATACAGACTGCAAGTGTGGGGATGGAAAAATATATTCCATGCAAATTGGAATCAAAATAAAGCTGGAGTAGCAATAGTCATATCAGACAAAATAGACTTTAAAATAAAGAGACAAGGAAGGACACTACATAATGATCAAGAGATTAACCCAAGAAGAAGATATAAGAGTTGTAAATATATATGTACCCAAAATAAGAGCACCTCAATACATAAGGCAAATACTAACAGCCATAAAAGGGGAAATCGACAGGAAAACAATAATAGTGAGGGATGAAAAACTGAAAGCATTTTCTGTAAGATCAGGAACAAGACAAGGGTGTCCACTCTTGCCAGTATTATTTACATAGTTTTGGAAGTCCTAGCCACAACAATCAGAGAAGAAAAAGAAATAAAAGGAATCCAAATTGGAAAAGAAGAAGTTAAACTGTCACTGTTTGCAGATGACATGATTCTATACATAGAAAATCCTAAAGACGCCACCAGAAAACTACTAGAGTTAATCAATGAATTTAGTAAAGTCGCAGGATACAAAAATTAATACACAGTAATCTCTTGCATTCTTATACATTAACAATGAAAGATCAGAAAGAGAAATTAAGGAAACAATCCCACTTACCATTGCAACAAAAAGAATACCTAGGAATAAACCTACCTAAGGAGGTCAAAGACCTGTACTCAGAAAACTATAAGACACTGATGAAAGAAATCAAAGACAGCACAAACAGATGGAGAGATATACTGTGTTCTTGGATTGGAAGAATCAGTATTGTGAAAATGACTGTGCTACCCAAAGCAATCTACAGATTCAGTGCAATCCCTTTCAAATTACCAATGACATTTTTCACAGAACAAAAAAATTACAATTTGTATGGAAACACAAAAGATCCCAAATAGCCAAAGCAATCTTGAGAAAGAAAAATGGAGCTGGAGGAATCAGGCTCCTTGACTTCAGACTATACTACAAAGCTACAGTAATCAAGACAGTATGGTACTGGCACAAAAACAAAAATATAGATCAGTGGAACAGGATAGAAAGCCCAGAGATAAACCCACACACCTATGGTCAACTAGTCTATGACAAAGGAGGCAAGGATATACAATGGAGAAAAGACAGCCTCTTCAATAAGTGGTGCTGGCTTTGGAATAAGCTACATGTAATAAGCTACATGTAAAAGAATTAAATTAGAACACTCCCTAACACTGTACACAAAATAACCTCAAAATGGATTAAAGACCTAGGTGTAAGGCCAGACACTATAAATCTCTTGGAGGAAAACATAGGCAGAATACTTTTTGACATAAATCACAGCAAGATCTTTTTTGACCCACCTCCTAGAGTAATGAAAATAAACAAATGAGACGTAATGAAACTTAAAAGCTTTTGCACAGAAAAGGAAACCATAAACAAGATGAAAAGACACCCTCAGAATGGGAGAAAATATTTGTAATTAAAGCAACTGACAAGGGGTTAATCTCCAATATATACAAGCAGCTCATGCAGCTCAGTATCAATAAAACAAACAACCCAAGCCAAAAATGGGCTGAAGACCTAAATAGACATTTCACCAAAGAAGACATACAGATGGCCAATAGGCACATGGAAAGATGCTCAACCTCACTATTTATTAGAGAAATGCAAACTCCTATATATCCCGGATCCCTGCTTGTCTCTTTAGAGCAGTCCCTCAGAGTTATCTGAGATGCTGTGTCCCAAGCTGAAATCCTCAGTTTTGTCTGCCAAATAAAACATAACTCTCAACTTTTAGGTTGTGCATTCTTTTCAGTCAGCACCATCTTATTACAACACGTAGCACACCGAAGTGGAAATGAACAGTGTTAAGGCAGAATTCTGAAAGGGTAGGCTGACTTTGCTCCTTCAGGGGATCTATCTAGACTGTATCTAGATAGGCTGATTCCTCAAAAGATTATCTTGAGATTTCATGAAGATGACAAAAAACTTACTGATAATTACAAAATGTGTTATATGGACTTTGGAAGATAATGATGTATCAGTGTGGGTTCAACATCACTAATTATTAGAGAAATGCCAATCAAAAGTACAATGAGGTATCACCTCACACTGGTCAGAATGACAATCACCCAAAAATCTACAAACAATAAATGCTGGAGAGGGTGTGGAGAAAAGGGAACCCTCCTACACTGTTGGTGGGAATGTAAATTGATACAGCCACTGTGGAAAACAGTATGGATGTTCCTTAAAAAACTAAAAATAGAACTACCATATGACCCAGCAATCCCACTCCTGGGCATATACCCAGAGAAAACTATAATTCAAAAGGACACATTCACCCCAGTGTTCATAGCAGCAGTATTTACAATAGCCAGGACATAGAGGCAACCTAAATGTCCATCCACAGAGGAATGTATAAAGAAGATGTGGTACATATATACAATGGAATATTACCTAGCCATAAAAAGGAACAATATTGGGTCATTTGTAGAGATGTGGACAGACCTAGAGAGTGTCATAGAGAGTGAAGTAAGTCAGAAAGAGAAAAATATTGCATATTAACACATACATGTGGAATCTAGAAAATGGTATAGATGATCTTATTTGCAAAGCAGAAATAGAGACACAGATGTAGAGAACAAATGTATGGATACCAAGGGGGAAAGGGAAGGGGTGGGAGGAATTGGGAGATTGAGATTGACATATATACAATATTGATACTATGTATAAAATAGATGACTAGGGCTTCCCTGGTGGCGCAGTAGCTGAGAGTCCACCTGCCGATGCAGAGGACACGGGTTCGTGCCCCGGTCCGGGAAGATCCCACATGCCGTGGAGCGGCTGGGCCCGTGAGCCATGGCCGCTGAGCCTGCGCGTCCGGAGCCTGTGCTCTGCAACGGGAGAGGCTGCGACAGTGAGAGGCCCACGTACCCCCAAAAAAAAAAAAAAAAAAAAATGATGACTAATGAGAACATATTGTATAGCACAGGGAACTCTACTTAATGCACTGTGGTGACCTAAATGGGAAGGGAATCCAAAAAAGAGGGGATATATGTATATGTTTAGCTGAATCATTTTGCTGTACAGTGGAAACTAACAACATTGTAAAGCAACTATACTCCAAAAAAATTAATTTAAAAAGATTGTATTGCATTTTTAAAAGTTGCTAAGAAATTAAATCTTAAAAGTTCTAATCACAAGAAAAAAATTGTAAATTTGTATGGTGACAGATGGTAAATAGACTTACTGTGGTGATCATTTCACAGTGTACACAAGTAATGAATAATTATGTTGTATACCTGAAACTATTATAATGTTATATGTCAATTGTACCTGAATAAAAAAGTGATTTTTAAAAAAACAGCAAGTGACAAGATACTACAATGCCATTTTCAGGGCAGGAGCCACCAAGATGCACTCAAAGAAAGGCACAAATTTCTCTTAGTCTGTCTCACACTATGTACTGGAATAGTCACTGCCTCCCATTATTATTAACTACTAATTGCAAAAAGTTCTCAATGTCTGCCTTCTTGCACAGTTCAGATTTTAAATGAAGAGACCTCATTTATTGCACAGCTAAGGTGGTTGCTTTCTCCAATATGCTCAGTAAGATACAGGCAGTTACTCATTATCTGAGATGGCTTTTTCATTTACATAAACTGTGGCACTCTGCACCTTTGATTAACATCTAGGTTTCTCTGCCTCCTACTCACTCACTGTGTTCTCCACAGGTGGGTCCATTTTACTGTGTTTTGGCTTTGAGAAGGAAAGCTAAAATGGGTGTGTGACATTATTAAGTATTTTCTGACTGCAGTACATTAGATTTACCATTTAACCATGGTGTGTTCATTAATTACAAAGGTTGAGCAGCAGAGGTAAAAACAAGTAGACAACTACCAACAAATCATTAGTGGGAAAATTTGGAAAGCAGTATTATTCTTAGTTTGGTAACCTGGTGTTTTCATAGACATAGAGTCATTTTCTAGTAAAGAGTTTTGGATGAAATTGAAGCAGTTAATTGACACCTTAATCAAATGAAGATGTTAACTATAGGTGTGAGAATCGAAACTTTTGAAAAGATAGAATGGCCATAAGATAGCCTTTTCTAATCATGGATACCATAATTAAGAATTGATGGTAAAGTTTCTAGCATTTTCTCAATTGTTTTTAGGGATCACAAATCAATGGTTTTATTTCATTCTTGAAATGAAATAAGTGGCAATAGTTTATTTAAGGGGAGGTCTGTAAAGGATGCTTTTAAATACTTTCATAAAAGGAAGAACATTATGGCAGGTTTCTAGGGTTTTCATATTATTTTCTAATTTCTGAAGGCTTAATATAAATAGATTTCTAGTCCTAGGAAAATAAAAACACATACACACATACACACAGAGATAGATATGTGTGTGTGTATACATATAAATACATACACATAATGTATATATAATATATATGAAATATAAAATGCATGTGTATATATAAATATATATGTGACACTAGTTAAATTCATACTAAGAATATTTTTTAAACTTTTGAAAATCATTTTTTAACATTTCAGCTGAAAAACTATCCACCTTCCCTAAATCTAATATCACAGATTGTAGGGCGGATCTCAACCTGATGCATTTTGAAACAGTTACCTGAATGAGTGCCTCCTGAAAAACCGGGGAAAAAATGACACTAACTCACCCCTAACTGTATTGTTTCAAACAAGGTAGTGTAGTAAGATTGAAAACTCCAGTGTACATAGAAGTCTCCTACATTGGATTTTCTGCTATATTACTCCAGCAAGTCATAAGCTGTATTCTACTGTGGATGTGAAGAGAAAATTGATTTAGATAGTTCTGTACTGAGCCATTTTTTTCCACCACTGGAAAGATTTCTGTTGATAAAGTTCATTTCTTTAAGGGGGAAAAGGAAAGAAAAATACTCCATGGTTTATATGCCATCATGATCTTCTGAACATTATGAGACTAAATGTTATGTAATGTCATACAGATATGGCAGTCTTGTAGAGATGCATTTATTTTTCTTTCATAGCCAAAGATA
Source organism: Hyperoodon ampullatus (assembly GCF_949752795.1). Classification (NCBI taxonomy): domain Eukaryota; kingdom Metazoa; phylum Chordata; class Mammalia; order Artiodactyla; family Ziphiidae; genus Hyperoodon; species Hyperoodon ampullatus. The sequence continues at coordinate 127,294,912 of NC_136916.1, read as the reverse complement.
ATATTTTAAGGATTGTGTCATGTCTGAGAACTTTGACCTTACATTCAAGTTGATCTGTGAAGCAGTTTATTGAATTTACTGATGTTTATATATTTCCAACAGAGATTATGACAAAAATTCCAAAGGACATCTGCCTTGAAAGCAGATGTGTTAATATAGTACATGTCTTGACTGCCTAATATTTCAGCCCAGAGTACAGGCAGGCCTTCCCACCCACATAATTGATTTTGACCTTGCTTGCTGTCCTGGGAAGCTGTGTATATTGCAGTCAGTGAGACTTGTTACACATTCATGCTATTTTACCACAGCAGCATTGCAAAGGGTCATTAGGTTCCAACTCCTAGATCAGCAAAGTAGCCGTTTTCAGGGGCTACATGGAAACAGAAAGAAGATGCTGTGCATTTCAGTTTGCTCGGAATCAACTCTAGCCTCATTTTGAATGTTATGGCAGGTCAAACTGATTTGAATTTATCGTGGCCTGTTTGCTTAGTAAAGCCAGAAGCCTGAGCACTTCTGTAAGGTGTTGCCACTACCGTATAGTGAAAGCTACAGATAAATGAGAGAAAGAATTGGACTTGCTAGACAAGTGAAACTCTGGAGGAGTAATCGAAAGAGTGACATTTTACTAATTTCTTTTTATTGCTACACTGAGGTGCTTTTTAGGTGTTAATTATCACCATATCAATGAGAAAGAGCACCAAATATGATTTCAAACCTATTAAATCCATCTCCTACCTGACATGGTGATCGAAGGTTTAAATCCGTCCTCTTTGAAAACAATGTATCTGAGCTGTACCTCTCAGAATCAGGGTTTAAATATAAATTGAAATTCAGTAGCTAATTTTATGATTTAGGAAACAAATTTGGACTTAAAATTAAATGATGCTTGTTTGCCTAATGGCACAGGGGTGTTTTCAGTCATCATTAAACTTGCAAATCAATGATGACATTTTTGTTTAAGAGGTGATTGGGAGGAGGAAAAGTGGATGAGTTCAGACTATCTCCATGTTATACTAGGAAGAATAGAAATGACAGCTGACTCAATATCAGCAGTTGTGGTTGCCAGGAATAATGTTTTTTACCTATATTTAGTGATTTTGGTGAGTCTTAAAAAGAGGTAGTTGAGTCAACTATATTCCATGGCTCTGAGGCAATAATTCCCATGCTTTCTTGTCAAGTCGCTCTGGCAAGAACATTTTTCACAAAGGAGTGACAAGATGGCTTCAAACTGCTCTTGCACCTTGGGGAGTGACAGTAGCAGCAACTGACAATCAATTATTGCTAAGCTTTAGTGTGTACTTGTGAATGTGTGTGTGTGTGTGTGTGTGTGCAAGAGAGAGAGAGACAGAGAGAGAGAGAGAGACAGAGACAAACAGAGAATATGCATGCCACAGGAGGATAGGGTTACAAACTCAGGATATCAGAGCTGTCGGCTCTCCTGTTCACTTGCCTATAAGTGAAAACATCTCAATCAAGTGAGCTATCTTCGGCGGCAGCAGCAGCAGAACTTCTCATTTCTAAGGCTTGCTTAGACTACGATGAAGACAGAGCCTGGTTGGGGTAGAGGAGTAGCCACAAGCATAGGTACCACAGATTTGTGCTATTCTTACCTGAAGTTCAGTACTTCTGTGAGTAAATGTTTCTCAGTAGGTTGTATGTCCTAAGTCAATTTCCGGAGTGTTGGAATGTTTGTTGCCTTCTTTGGGAGAGGATTTGTTGCTCTCCTTGCTCTGTCATGCTAGAAATTAATCTCCTCTAATTATCTTTTAGAATATATCAAGAATACTTCATTTTTATTCTTTTTAACTTTACTGCTAGAAATATTTTTACATTCGCATGGTCCAGTTTATTTTCCTTTCTCAAGAATAGAGTGTTTATTTATTATTGCATAATAAAGTACTCCAAACTTAGTGGCTTAAAGTAACAAACCTTTATTATCTCACAGCTTATGTATGTCAGGAATTTGATCATGGCTTAGGTAGGCCTTTGGGCTCAGAATCTGTCACAAGGCTGTAATCAGGTTGTCAGCCAGGAGGACTGTAGCAATCTCAAGGTTTGACTGGGGGAAGATTCACTTTCAAGCTTAAATCATATGATTGTTGGCAGGCTTCATGTCCCCACCAGCTTTTCCCCAGAGATAAAAGTGCCCTGCCACATGGCAGCTCACAACATGATAACCAGTTTCCCATAGACCAAGCAAGAAAAAGAGCAGGAGTGGACACCCAAAAAGAAAACCGCTATCCTTGTAATTTAATCTTTGAGGTAAAATCCTGTTACCTTTACTATATTCTGTTTATTAGAAGTGACCCACACTCAAAGGGAGAAGCTTACACAGGTCATACATACCAGAAAGAGGGGTCTTTGGGGTTCATTTTAGGAGCTACTTACCACAAATGGTAACTAGTAACCAATGGCTTTAGTGAAAAAAATGACAGTTTACTTAGTCATTTTTACAAAATCTCAAATGGGAAATCTATTTTACCTTTATATTTTCACCTAAAGGGATTAACTTTTTGTAATTTGATAGAGTCTTTGGGAACATAAAAAATGTAGAGATAATAGAACAAACAACTACGTATCTACATCCTACTTTAGTAACAGCAAGGTCAATGTAGCTAAAATCTCCTATGTACCCCTTCTTTCTTAAGGATAATTGCTGGCCTGCCTTCAGTGTTCTTTTCAATATACATTTTAATAATTTTATAATATATATGTATTATTTAACAATATATTATTGTTTCACTTGTTTAAAATCCTCATGTAAATGCTCCCCTTATTTTATCTATTCATATGCTCCCAAGAATATATGTTAAAGGTTGCTGGAAAGAACATTAATCATAACAGCAGAACAAGGAAAAAAAAAGGGAGACTACATATTCATTAACAGTAGAATGGGGTGAAAACTGTGGTATATTTATAAAACTAAATATTATACACAGTGAAAATGAATAAACTGGAATCACATATTAACATGAATTCATCTCACAAGCCTTTAATCAAATATAGAATATCTTAAATAATACATATTTTCACTCAACTAATTTTTAAGTGATTTAATGTTATTCTTAGTTACTTGTTTAAAATGTGTATAAAGAACTTTTTTATTAAATAACTAAAGGCATTATGTTATCTAATACTCTGTTGTTCTTCAGGTCACCAACTGGTTATGTGAGGTAATCAAACAGAATATTTCTGAAAATCCCAGGCAAGTGTAAACTTTAAATGACTAATTTCAAACCTGTCTTTTGATTATGCTCATTGTGTATGTTAGGTGTTGATAGGATCTATATGGGTCCATTCGGTTTGAAGTTGGTTGCCCTGGAAACAAATCATTCTTTCTTGGTCTTTTTTCGTATATTATTCTGAATGCTTAGACAGTTGATAGATGATGTATTTGTGCCCTCATCTCCTCACCTCATTTTTATCTCTAACAGTTGGGAAAATTGCAGCAGCTGTGGCTAACTATTTACATTGAAAACAATAACATGCGTAAATAGGATCTTTCTAACTCTTCATTACTGGCAGCAGAAATAAGTGGGAATATTGGCCTTGCCTCATCATAGAAACAGAGCCACATCCAGAATGAGATAAAACAAATGATTATAAACTCAGAGCAAAACAAGAGAACAAATTAACAAAAGAAGGTGGTAATAATGTAATCAACAATACATGATCATCCCAGAAGAATCAAAGTGATCCAGTAAATATATTTCTTTAGAGAAGATTGAGCTCCATCTGTTGATTTACAAATTCTAAGTAATTTGAGAAAGATTGAGTGACTGTTGGTCTCAATAACAATCAAAAGTCAACTTGTGTTTAAGTCACATCGAGATTCAGTATTTGGTTAATAGCATGAGTTAGTCCATACTATTCAAATCCATGTCTGGATTTGAAAATCATCTCAGTCACTTAAAAGTTATGCAATCATGAGAAGTTTCCTAAATGCTCCAGGACTGTTCCCTTACTTGTAATCCTCATTAACCCTATAGGATTTCTGTTAGTATTAAGTGAGTTAGTATTTATAAAGCTTGTAGAACAGAAACTAATCTATAAGCATTATATAAATATTAGCTTTAATGATAGTTAGATATACAGATTGTGTGAATTTCCAATTATTTGAAAATGGTTAATATATTACTTTTAATGAAAATAATTATATTTCTGCAATACTCTATGCTCTACCCATATTGGTTATCTATATCTATATATCTATAATATCTAGTAATATTAGAATTAACTTTCTAATTAATTATAATTACTAAACAATTTCATCAAAATGTATTGCATTGGACTCACAGCACTGCATAGAATATGAAACAGGAATTTGTCATTCTTATCCAAGTTTTGACTGTTTGCATTTGTTACATGTTTTTGTATGTATAAATCATATGTAGTATTTTTTGTGTTTCAGAAATTACAGAAATATTGTGAAATTATATGCATTCTTTTGCAACTTAATTTTTTTATTCCACATGAATTATTTTGGAGTTATCTAAGTTAATACATGAAGATTTAGCTCACTTATTAAACTATAGTACAATATTCTGAGTGGATAGTGATACTAAAACTTTTCTCTAAGTTTCTGCTAGGAACTAATTGAATATACTTGTAAATGTCTCTGTGTGCACATCTGTAATATTTTTTCAATATACATATCAAGAAGTAGAATTACTTGGTCTGAGAGTGCATCTTCAACTTTACTCAGTATTGTAAAAATTTGTATCCATATGTTGGCTGCTCTGAATAAGGCTGCATTGCCTTTGGAGGGCTTATATCTCTTTGATATACTGATTTCAATTCTTTAAGATAAATATCCAGAAGTTGGATTGCTGGATCATATGTTAGTTCTATATTTAATATTTTGAGGAGTCTCCATACTGTTTCCCATAGTGGTTGCACTATTTGGTATTTCCACTGATAGTTTACAAGGGTTTCCATTTCTCTATATCCTCAGGAATACTGTTTTCCTTTGTTGTTTTGATAATAACCATCCTAACATGTGTGAGGCGATACCTCATTGTGATTTGTATTTCCCTGATGATTAGTTATATTGAGCATCTTGTCATATACCTGTTGGCCATTTTTATGTCTTCTTTGGACAAAAGTCTATTCAACTTGTTAGTTCATTTCTTAATAGAGTTTAGTTTCTTTGCTACTGAGTTGTATGAGTTCCTTACATATTTTGGAAATTCACTCCTTATCTAATATATAGTTTGCAAATATTTTCTCCCATTTCATAGGTTGCTTTTTCACTTTGTTCTTTGTTTCCTTTAGTGCAGATTTTTAGTTTGATATAGTCACACTCTTATTTTTCCTTTTGTTGCCTGTGCTTTTGAGTCATATCAATGAAATAATTGCCAAGACCAATATCCAGAAGCATTTTCCCCATGTTTTCTTCCAGGATTTTTATAGTATCAGGTTTTATATTGAAGCCTTTGATCCATTTTTAGTTGATTTTTCTGTATGGTGTAAGTTAAGGATCCAATTTCATTTATTTGCATGTGGCTATACAGTTTTCTCAGCACCATTTGTTTAAGAGACTATCCCTTCCTTGTTGTGTATTCTTGGTACCCTTGTTGATCAATTGACCGTGTGTTCATGGATTGATTTCTGGTCCCTCTGTTTTGTTTCATCCATCTATATGTCTGTCTTTATGGCAGTAAAATACTGTTTTAATTACTATAGCTTTGAAATATATATATATATATATATATATATATATATATATATATATATATATATATTTTTTTTTTTTTTTTGCGATACGGGCCTCTCACCGTTGTGGCCTCTCCCGTTGTGGAGCACAGGCTTAGGACGTGCAGGCTCAGCGGCCATGGCTCACAGGTCCAGCCGCTCCGCGGCATGTGGGATCCTCCCGGACCGGGGCATGAACCCGCGCTCCCTGCATCGGCAGGCGGACTCCCAACCACTGCGCCACCAGGGAAGCCCTGAAATATATTTTTGAAATCAGGAATGTGATGCTGCCAGCTTTGTTTTTCTTTCTAAAGATTGTTTTGGCTATTCATAGTCTTTTGTGATTCCATATTAATTTTAGAATTATTTTTCTGTTTCTGTAAAAAAATGCCATTGAGATTTTGATAGGAGTTGTATTGAATGTGTATATCATTTGGGGTTGTATAGATATTTAACAATATTAATTATTCCAATCTGTGAACATTGGATATTTTTCCATTTTTTTGTGTCTTTTAAAATTTCTTCCAGTAATATTTTGTAGTTTTCAGTGTACAGTCTTTCATCTACTTAGTTTATTTCTAAGTATTTTATTTTTCTTGGTACTACTGTGAATGAGATTGTTTTCCTAATTTCCTTTTCAGATAACTTGTTTTTAGTGTATAGAAATGCAACTGATTTTTGTATGTTGATTTTGTTTCCTGTAGCTTCATTGAATTCTGTTATTGGTTCTAAAAGTTTTTTCAATAAGTCTTTAGGGTTTTCTATATATTATGATCATGTAATCTGTAAAGAAGAACAGTTTTACTCTTTCTTTCTGAATTGTATGTCTTTTATTTCTTTTCCTTGCCTAATTGCTCTGCCTGGGACTTCCAGTACTATGCTGAATAAAAGTTTTGAGAGAATGCATCCTTGCCTTGTTCCTGATCTTAGAGGAAAGGCTTCAGTTTTTGACCATTGCATATGCTGTTAACTGTGGGTTTTTAATATATATATATATAGAGAGAGAGAGAGAGAGATTTTTTATATTGAACTAGAGTTGATTTCCAATGTTTCAGGTATACAGCAAAGTGATTCAGTCATATATATATGTGTGTATATATATATACACACACACATACATATATACATATATATATTTTTTTTTTTTCAGATTCTTTTCCGTTATAGATTATTACAAGATATTGAATATAGTTCCTTGTGCTATACAGTAGTTCCTTGTTCTACAGTAGGTTCCTTGTTTATTTATTTTATATATAGTAGTATGTATCTGTTAATCCCAACTTCCCAATTTATCCCCCACCCCTTCCCCTTTGGTAACCATAAGTTTGTTTTCTATGAGTCTATTTCTGTTTTGTAAATAAATTCATTTGTATCATTTTTTTAGATTCCACATATAAGTGATATCATATGATATTTGTCTTTCTCTGTCTGACTTCACTTAGTATGTTAATCTCTAGGTCCATCCATGTTGCTGCAAATGGCATTATTTCATTCATTTTTATGGCTGAGCAATATTCCATCATATATATATATATATATATATATATATATATATATATATATATATCTCACATCTTCTTTATCTGTTCATCTGTTAAGGGACACTTAGATTGCTTCCATATCTTGGCTATTATAAATAGTACTGCTATGCACATTTGGATGCATGTATCTTTTCAAATTAGAGTTTTCATCTTTTCTGGTTATATGCCCAAGAGTGGGATTGCTGGATCATATGGTAACTCTATTTTTAGTTTTGTAAGGAACTTCCATACTGTTCTCCATAGTGGGTGTACCAATTTACATTCCCACGAACAGTGTAGGAGGGTTCCCTTTCTTCACACCTGAGAGAGAGTGTTTTGTGGATTAGGATAATACATGTAAAATGTTTAAGAACACTATCTAGCATATAAATCTTTATTGTTTCTCTGAAAAATTATTCAGAATTATAAAATAATAACACACTTTATCACTATCAATGATTTTGCCTTATTTTTATTCATATTAATAATGCTGCCATAATATTATTCTGGTTAGTATTTGTCTTTTCTCATCAACCCTTTATTATTAAAATATTTTATAGCATTATGTTAACATTGTGTTTAGGTATGTCTTCTGTAAAGAGCATATCATTAGATTTTTTAAAAGCAAATTCTTGTCTTTTATTATCAACTGACATTAGTATTATTAACATATTTGGCATATTTATAGCATGTTATTCATTAATTTCATTTTATAGGGTTTTTTGCTTTATTTCCTTTATACATTTTATTTGACTGTTCAAGTTTTACTTATTCTTTTAATGTATTTTAAAATTGCACATTCTATTTTTGTATTTTAATAGATAAACCTAACTTTTGGTATGCATTTTCAACCTTCTAAGTTAAACATTAATCGGTATCTCTGTTCCTTTCATAATGCATGTGTTTTAGGTATCTTTAACTCTGCAGCTCAGTCTTCTTTGTGCTACAGCTCACAATTTAAACTGTACAGGATGTAGTTTTTAAAACTACATATATAGTGTTGTTAGTACTGAGAATTAAACAACGAATAACTTATTCTAGTTTTCATAAAACATGTCTTTTACCTCGAGTATTATCTAATTAATGGTATTTTCAAAGGAGGGAGAGGATAGAATGACATTTATTCTACAATGCTCAAATTGATATTAATTAGCTAAAGTTCCTTAGGAAATGCAAATTTTGCTAGTTTTATCTGTTAGAAAATATTGCAGCAACTCTGGAAGGATGGAAAGAGGAAATGATAGAGAAACTGAGAGAGAGACTGAATAGAGAGCTGCATCTGGACCACATGGCTATTTAATAAAGTAATCCAAATTTATACCAGTATCAATTTGTAAAATTTGTCATTATATGGGTTGATTTCTAATTAACTACATGGACAAAAAATGTTCTAAAATATCTCAATAGAGGTCTAATTTGCAGATGTTTGATTGTTTTTTCCCTACTGTTATCTGCAAAGCAATTATGCATGAATAAAGACTGCTTTACTAGCTTTCAAGGAAATATTGACCACTAATACATTTTAATTAAGGAATATTGAAGTAGAGAATTTAAATCAACAAAATAAACAATGTTAAATGTGGGTGAAACTTCAACAGTAAACAATTTTAATACCTATGAATAAATGTTTCTGTTTCACATTCAAAATAAGTATATACATAGACCATCTATTTATTTAGATACACACACATATATACACACATATGTATGTATATGCATATCATTTAAAATTAATTTATATATGATATATAATGAATGTATGAGAAATATAGTGTCTTTGCCCTAAATCAAATAGGGAGATTTAAGCCATTGTTTGAGGGGAAGGGTCATTATCATAGAAGGTGTGTTCATAGAATTGATATCTGACACCTTAAATATCAAATAAGAATAAGAGATGCAAAAAGGGGATGGATACCCTGAGAAAACCATAATTGAAAAATATACATGTACCACAGTGTTCATTGAAGCACTATTGACAATAGCCAGGACATGGAAGCAACCTAACTGTCCATCAACAGATGAATGGATAAAGATGTGACACATATATACAATGGAATATTACTCAGCCATAAAAAAGGAACAAAATTCAGGTATTTGTAATGAGGTGGATGGACCTAGGGTCTGTCAGACAGAGTGAAGTAAGTCAGAAGGAGAAAAACAAATACCAGATGCTAATGCATATATATGGAATCTAAGAAAATGATACTGATGAACCTAGTGGCAGGGCGGGAATAAAGATGCAGACATAGAAAACAGATTTCAGGACACAGGTGGGGAAAGAGAAGCTGGGACCAAGTGCAAGAGTAGCATTGACATATATACACTACCAAATGTAAAATGGATGGCTAGTGGGAAGCTGCTGCATAGTACAAGGAGATCAGCTCAATGCTTTGTGACCACCTAGAGGGGTGGGATAGGGAGGGTGGGAGGGAGGCTCAAGAGGGAGGGGATATGGGGATATATGTATACATATAGCTGATTCACATTGTTGTACAGCAGAAACTAACACAACACTGTAAAGCAGTTAGACTCCAATAAAAATGTAAAAAAAAGAAATTTTTTATAAAAGGGGAGGATGGAGATTTCCAGGTAGAGGGAACTATATAAGGCACAGAGGCAAAATAATGCATGGGAGTCAGCATAGCCTCATACGTTTTGGTTTCAGGAAGACTTGGATTTGAATTCTGATGCTGAGGTACTTTGTAGAGGTCATTTAATTTCTAAAATTCTGGTGAATTCCAATGATAATATTATTTATATTAAAATTAGGTTTCGGAGGTTTGATATGTTTATGTGTATGTGTGTTTTGTGTAGTTATTAGCCCAAAGTAAGTGATCGATAAATATACTGTATTATTATTATTATTATTATCTTTGCTGTAATCATTATTGCCCATTTAAGACTCTGTAGTTATTTCAGCATAACTTGAGCACATCTAAAAATTGAGTAGCAAGAGTTAGGATAGCACAAAGAGGTCATCTGGGGCAAATTATGAACCACTTTATAATCCTCACCAAAACCTATGAACATTATTTTGTGGCATTTGGTAGTTATTGAAGTAGGTGTCTAGTTTGGAATATAGAAAGCTGTCTTTCGCTATACTGTGAAGAATGGATGTAGGAGCAGGAGGAGTGAAACCAGAGGGAGAAATACTCATAATGTAAGCTAGAGATGGTGTGTGCCTAAACTGTGGTAGATGCAGTAGAGATTGACATGATAGAATTTAAGATGTACTTTGGGGATGGACCTTACTGGCTTAGAGATTTATTAAATTCAGCAGTTGAAACAAAGTTGATGAAGATACCTTGACCAGGGTAAATTAAGTATATGATGACTCTATTCCCTGGAAGGATAAACACAAAAGGATGTAAAGGGAAGATGATGAGTCCAATTTCACACATGTATAGATAACAAATGTTTAGAAAACAACAAAAAGTATATGTCTAGCAAGTGTTCTGCTAAACTGGGTTTTAGTTCAGGAGATATGTCAGCTGAAGATAAAGAATTAGAAATTATCAACACTTAGACTAAAATTAAGCCATACTTGGGCAGCCATAGCACAATACCACAGACTGGGTGGCTTAAACAACAGATATTTTCTTTTTGAATTTTATTTTATTTATTTTTTATACAGCAGATTCTTATTAGTTATCTATTTCATACATATTAGTGTATATATGTCAATCCCAATCTCCCAATTCATCCCACCAACACCACCCACCCCACCACTTTCCCCCCTTGATGTCCATACATTTGTTCTCTACATCTGTCTCTATTTCTACATGGCAAACCAGTTCATCTGTACCGTTTTTCTAAGTTCCACATATATGCATTAATATACGATATTTGTTTTTCTCTTTCTGACTTACTTCACTCTCTATGACAGGCTATAGATCCATCCACATCTCTACAAATGACCCAATTTTGTTCCTTTTTATGGCTGAGTAATATTCCATTGTCTATATGTACCACATCTTCTTTATCCATTCGTCTGTCGATGGGCATTTAGGTTGCTTTCATGACCTGGCTATTGTAAATAAAGCTGCAATGAACATTGGGGTGCATGTGTCTTTTTGAATTATGGTTTTCTCTGGGTATATGCCCAGCAGTGGGATTGCTGGGTCATCTGGTAATTCTATTTTTACTTTTTTAAGGAAACTCCATACTCTTCTCCATAGTGGCTGTATCAATTTCAATTCCCACCAACAGTGCAAGAGGGTTCCTTTTTCTCCACATCCTCTCCATCATTGTTGTTTGTAGATTTTCTGAAGATGCCCATTCTAACTGGTGCGAGGTGATACCTCAGTGTAGTTTTGATTTGCATTTCTATAATAATTACTGATGTTGAGCACGTTTTCATGTGCTTCTTGGCCATCTGTATGTTTTCCTTGGAGAAATGTCTATTTAGATATTCTGCCCATTTTTGGATTAGATTGTTTTTTGATATTGAGCTGCATGAGCTGCTTGTATATTCTGGGAATTAATCCTTGTCAGTTCCTTCATTTGCAAATATTTTCTCCCATTCTGAGAGTTGTCTTTTCATCTTGTTTATGGTTTCCTTTGCTGTGCAAAAGCTTTTAAGTTTCATTAGTTCCCATTTGTTTACTTTTGTTTTTATATCCGTTTCTCTAGGAGGTAGGTCAAAAAGAATCTTGCTGTGATTTATGTCATAGAGTGTTCTGCCTATGTTTTCCTCTAAGAGTTTTATAGTGTCTGGCCTTACATTTAGGTCTTTAATCCATTTTGAGTTTATTTTTGTGTATAGTGTTAGGGAGTGTTCTAATTTCATTCTTTAACATGTAGCTGTCCAGTTTTGCCAGCACCACTTATTGAAGAGGCTATCTTTTCTCCATTGTATATTCTTGCCTCCTTTATCAAAAATAAGGTGACCATAAGTGCCTGGGTTTATCTCTGGGCTTTCTATCCTGTTCCATTGATCTATATTTATGTTTTTGTGCCAGTACCATACTTTCTTGATTACTCTGGCTTTGTAACACAGTCTGAAGTCAGGAAGCCTGATCCCTCCAGCTCCGTTTTTCTTTCTCAACATTGCTTTGGCTATTTGGAGTCTTCTGTGTCTCCATACAAATTTTAAGATTTTTTGTTCTAGTTCTGTGAAAAATGCCACTGATAATTTGATAGGGATTGCACTGAATCTGTAGATTGCTTTGGTTAGTATAGTCATTTTCACAATATTGATTCTTCCAATCCAAGAACATGGTATATCTCTCCATATGTGTCATCTTTGATTTCTTTCCCCAGTGTCTTATAGTTTTCTGAGTACAGGTCTTTGACCTCCTTAGGTAGCTTTATTCCTAGGTATTTTATTCTTTTTGTTGCAGTGGTGAATGGGATTGTTTCCTTAATTTCTCTTTCTGATCTTTCATTGTTAGTGTATAGGAATACAAGAGATTCCTGTGCATTAACTTTGTATCCTGCAGTTTTACCGGATTCATTGCTTAGCTCTAGTAGTTTTCTGGCAGCATCTTTAGGATTATTTACATGTAGTATCATGTCATCTGCGAACACTGATAGTTTTATTTCTTTTCCAATTTGGATTCCTTTTATTTATTTTTCTTCTCTGATTGCCATGGCTAGGATTTCCAAAACGATGTTGAATAAGAGTGGTGAGAGTGGACATCCTTGTCCTGTTCCTGATCTTAGAGGAAATAATTTCATTTTTCACCATTGAGAATGATGTTTTCTGTGGGTTTGTCATATATGGCTTTTATTATGTTGAGGTAGGTTCCCTCTATGCCCACTTTCTGGAGAGTTTTTATCATAAACTGGTGTTGAATTTTGTCAAAAGCTTTTTCTGCATCTATTGAGATGATCATTTGGTTTTTATCCTTCAATTTGTTAGTATGGTGTATCACATTGATTGATTTGTATATATTGAAGATTCCTTGCATCCCTGAGATAAACCCCACTTGATCATGGTGTATGATCCTTTTAATGTGTTGTTGGATTCTGTTTGCTAGTATTTTGTTGAAGATTTTTTGCATCTCTATTCATCAGAGATATTGGCCTGTAATTTTCTTTTTTGTAGTATCTTTGTCTGGTTTTGGTATCAGGGTGATGGTGGCCTCATAGAATTTGAGGCCACCAAATTTGGGAGTGTTCCTTCCTCTCCAATTTTTTGGAAGAGCTTGAGAAGGATGGGTGTTAGCTCTTCTCTAAATGTTTGATAGAATTCACCTGTGAAGCCATCTGGTCCTGGACTTTTGTTTGTTGGAAGATTTTTAATCACAGTTTCAAATTCATTACTTGTGATTGGTCTGTTCCTATTTTCTATTTCTTCCTGGTTCAGTCTAGCAAGGTTATACCTTTCTAAGAATTTGTCCATTTCTTCCAGGTTTTCCATTTGTGGCATAGAGTTGCTTGTAGTAGTCTCTTAGGATGCTTTGTATTTCTGCGGTGTCTTTTGTAACTTCTCCTTTTTCATTTCTACTTTTATTGCTTTGAGTCCTCTCCTTCTTTTTCTTGATGACTCTGGCTAGAGGTTTATCAATTTTTGTTTATCTCCTCAAAGAACCAGCTTTTAGTTTTATTGATCTTTGCTATTGTTTGCTTTGTTTCTATTTCATTTATATCTGCTCTGATCTTTATGATTTCTTTCCTTCTACTAACTTCAGGTTTTCTTCTTCTTCTTTCTCTAGTTCCTGTAGTTGTAAGGGTAGATTGTTTATTTGAGATAGGCTTGTATTGCTATAAACTTCCCTCTTAGAACTGCTTTTGCTGCATCCCATAGGTTTTGGATCATCGTGTTTTCGTTGTAATTTCTCTCTAGCTAATTTTTGGTTTCCTCTTTGATTTCTTCAGTGATATGTTGGTTATTTAGTAATGTATTGATTAGCCTCCAAGTGTTTGTGTTTTTTATGTTTTTTCCCTGTAATTGATTTCTAATCTCATAGCGTTGTGGTCAGAAAATATGCTTGATATGGTTTCAATTTTCTTAACTTTACTGAGGTTTGATTTGTGATCCAAGATGTGATCTATCCTGGAGAATGTTCCATGTGCACTTGAGAAGAAAGTGTAATCTGCTGGTTTAGATTGGAATGTCCTGTAAATATCAGTTAAATCTATCTCATCTATTGTGTCATTTAAAGCTTGTGTTTCCTTATTAATTTTCTGTCTGGATCATCTGTCCATTGGTGTAAGTGAGGTGTTAAAGTCCCCACTCTTATTGTATTACTGTCTATTTCCTCTTTAATAGATGTTAGCAGTTGCCTTATGTATTTAGGTGCTCCTATATTGGGTATATATATTTATAATCGTTGTATATATATTATATATATTTTTTATATATGTTATATATATAACATATATATGTATAATTTATACATATATAATTATATATGCATATATAATTATATTATATAATATATATTATATATGTATATATATAATTACATATATAATATATATATTATATAAATATATATATGATTATATATATATAATTATATATGTATATATATTATATATATAATTATATATATTATTTATAATATATAATACATATATTTTATATATTGTACATATATAGTATATATAAATATATATTATAAATAATATATATTTATAATCGCTCCTATGTTGGGCATATGTATTTATAATCGTTATATTTTCTTCTTGGATTGATCCATTGATCATTATGTAGTGTGCTTCCTTGTCTCTTGTAGCATTCTTTATTTTAAGGTCTATTTTATCTGATATGAGAATTGCTACTCCAGCTTTCTTTTGATTTCCATTTGCATGGAATATATATTTCCATCCCCTCATTTTCGGTTTCTGTGTGTCCCTAGGTCTGAAGTGGGTCTCTTGTAGACAGCATATATTTGAGTCTCGTTTTTGTATCCATTCAGCGAGCCTGTGTGTTTTTGTTGGAGCATTTAATCCATTCACGTTTAAGGTAATTATCAATATGTATGTTCCTATTACCATTTGCTTAATTGTTGTGGGTTTGTTTTTGTAGGTCCTTTTCTTCTGTTGTGTTTCCCACTTAGAGAAGTTCCTTTAACATTTGTTGTAGAACTGGTTTGGTGGTGCTGAATTCTCTTAGCTTTTGCTTGTCTGTAAAGTTTTGATTACTCTGTCAAATCTGAATGAGATCCTTGATGGGTAGAGTAATGTTGGTTGTAGTTTCTTCCCTTTCATCACTTTAAATATATCGCGCCACTCCCTTCTGGCTTGTAGAGTTTCTGCTGAGAAATCAGCTGTTAACCTTTTGGGAGTTCCCTGTATGTTATTTGTCATTTTTCCCTTGCTGCTTTCCATAATTTTTCTTTTTCTTTCATTTTTGTCTATATTATTACAGTATGTCTCAGTGTGTTTATCCTTGGGTTTATCCTGCCTGGGACTCTCTGCACTTCCTGGACTTAGTTGGCTATTTCCTTTTCCATGTTAGGGAAGTTTTCAACTATAATCTCTTCAAATATTTTCTCGGGTCCTTTCTCTCTCTCTTCTCCTTCTGGGACCCCTATAATGTGAATGTCGTTTTGATTAATGTTGTCCCAGAGGTCTCTTAGGCTGTCTTCATTTCTTTTCATTTTTTTTTTTTTTTATTCTGTTCTGCAGCAATGGATTCCACCATTCTCTCTTCTTGGTCACATACCTGTTCTTCTGCCTCAGTTATTCTGCTGTTGATTCCTTCTAGTGTATTTTTCATTTCAGTTATTGTATTGTTCACCTCTGTTTGTTTGTTTTTTAATTCTTCTAGGTGTTTGTTAAACATTTTTTGCATCTCATCGATCTTTGCCTCCATTCTTTTTCTGAGGTCCTGGATCATCTTCACTATCATTATTCTGAATTCTTTTTCTGAAAGGTTGCCTATCTCCACCTCATTTAGTTGTTTTTCTGGGATTTTATCTTTCTCCTTCTTCTGGGACAAAGTCCTGTGCCTTTTCATCTTGTCTATCTTATCTGTGAATGTGGTTTTCCTTCCACAGCCTGCAGAATTGTAGTTCTTCTTGCTTCTGCTGTCTACCCTCTGGTGGATGAGGCCATTTAAGAGGCTTGTGCAAGCTTCCTTATGGGAGGGACTCCTGGCAGCTAGAGCTGGGTGTTGCTCTGGTGGGCAGAGCTCAGTTAAACTTTAATCTGCTTGTCTGCTGATGGGTGGGGCTGGGCTACCTCCCTGTTGGTTGGTTTGGCCTGAGGCGACCCAGCACTGGAGCCTACCCGGCTCTTTGGTGGGGCTAATGGCGTACTCTGCGAGGGCTCACACCAGGGAGTACTTCCCAGAACTTCTGCTGCCAGTGTCCTTTTCCCAACGTGAGCCATAACCACCCCCCACCTCTGCAGGAGACCTTCCAACACTAGCAGGTAGGTCTGGTTCAGTCTCCTATGGGGTCACTGCTCCTTCCCCTGGGTACCGATGAGCATACTACTTTGTGCGTGCCCTCCAAGAGTGGAGTTTCTATTTCCCCCAGTCCTGTCAATGTCCTGCAATCAAATCCTGCTATCCTTCAAAGTCTGATTCTCTAGGAATTCCTCCTCTCGTTTCCGGACCCACAAGTTGGAAAGCCTGACGTGGGGCCCAGAACCTTCACTCCAGTGGGTGATTTTCTGTGGTATAAGTGTTCTCCAGTTTGTGAGTCACCCCCCCAGCCGTTATGGGATTTGATTTTATTGTGATTACGCCCCTCCTACCATCTCATTGTAGCTTCTCCTTTGTCTTTGGACAAAGTTTTTGGTGAGTTCCAGTGTCTTCCTCTTGATGATTATTCAGCAGTTAGTTGTGATTCCAGTGCTCTAGCAAGAGGGAGTGAGTGCACATCCTTTTACTCCGCCATCTTGAACTAATCTGCCAGTCACTTTCTATGCTCATTAATTTGTTTTACTTTTCTTAATTGTGTGTGTGTATAAAATATTATTTATTGTCCATCTTTCTGCACTAGAAAGTAAGCGTTATGAGAGTAGAAACTTCATTCACTACAGTTGTCTGGAGTGCCCTACTGTCTGCCGCCTCCTCCCAGCTCTCCAACAACAGAAATTTGTTATCTCACAGCTCTGGGGTCTGGAATTCTAAATCAAGGTGTTGGTTTCTGATGAGGCTTCTCTTCTTGGCTTGCAGATGGTTGCCTTCTCACTTTATCCTGAACACAGCCTTTCCTCTGCACATGCACTCATGATGTCTCTTCCTCTTTTTATAAGGACACCAGTCCATTTGGATTAGGGCCCCACTCTTATGACTTCATTTAACCTTAGTTAACTCCTTAATGGTCCTGTCTCCAAATATAGTCACATTGGAGGATTAGGGCTTCAACATACATATTTTCTGGCAAACTAAATTTAGTCTATAATAGTTACAGTATCAAAATGAGGTAAAAATTCTGATAAGCTATGTGATGAAAACTGCCTCAATCAAAAAAAATTAATCATAAGAAAATATCATTTAAGAGAGCTCTATTTGAAGAGATAAAATAATCTGCAATACTATTCTCATGTCACAGTTAAACAAGAATCAATATGTTATGGGGAGTGCCCCCCATCCTGGCCCCAAAATGTTCTAGGTACAATTCCTGGCATAGAATAAGATGTTGAAGTATTAAGTTTTGAATTAATGTTAAATGAAAAAGTGGCTGATTGGTTCACCAAAAAATAAATGTTGACAATTAGAAGTTTACATTAGGTAACTGAAAAATCAGTTACTTTCAACTTCTTAGTATAAATATGATGCCTTTTACAATGTCACACTTAATTAATAGAAAAAGTGGGTCTGGAATCAGTCCTGATTTTATTTCACCCACACTATTTAATGATTTATCATGATGGATGTAATGTGATTTGCAAAGGAAAGTATAAAAATAGAAAATAAGAGAAAAGGAAGAGAAAAAGGAAGAAAAGGCAAGTGATATTCACTTATTAAATAGGAAAGAAAATTAAATCATTGAAAACAGAAAATTTAAATTGTCTCTACTAAAATGGACTGCTACTTATGAATCTAAAATGATAAGCAGGGTTCCCTGGTGGCGCACTGGTTGAGAGTCCGCCTGCCGATGCAGGGGACACGGGTTCGTGCCCCGGTCCGGGAAGATCCCACATGATGTGGAGCGGCTAGGCCCGTGAGCCATGGCCGCTGAGCCTGTGCGTCCAGAGCATGTGCTCCGCAACGGGAGAGGCCACAACAGTGAGAGGCCCGCATACCACAAAAAAAAAAAAAGATAAGCAGTAAGCTACAGTTACCTTATTAAGCTCACCAGTCAAGATTATCTTAATACATTTATGATTAAATAGAAAGCAAAATAAATAAATTAATGAAGAACAGAGTAATACAGTCACATTATGGATAAAAACCGAGGACTAATTCATTAGAATATAGTAAAACATTAATTTAACTGATTAAGGTGTGTCTGTTATTCCCAAGGTAGTCAGTAAGAAGATACTGCCACATTTAGGAAATATCCAAATTAAATTATTAAAAAAGATGTTCTTCTGGTTAAGATAGAATAAAAATAGAATAATTCATTACCTTGAATTTGTGTGTAGCTAGTAGAATATTTTGATGGGAAGAATTTATGAGTTTAAAATATTGATGTTTAACAAATATTTTTCATAACTGTAAATTTAAAATGCTTCCCCTCCCTTTGTGTTCCCATAGAACCTACAGTGCTGTGCTTTATTTGCTTTTTATATTAAAAATTCTATATATAAGCAATAGTCTATTAGAATATATAATAAAAATGTCTGATTTTATAAAGAAAACTCCAAGCCTTTAATGATATGTAAATGGAGTTGAATTGATGTGGATATGTATTATAAACATGGTTTAGGAGTCTGAATAGTATGGAGATGGTCCAATAGTTTGTTTGGAATAATAAACAGATTAAAAAAACAAAGAAAATGTTATTAAAAAATGAGGTTATTTGCCCTTAAATGTTATTAAGCTACAATAAAGAACTATGTAATACATATGTAAATAGAGGAAAAACAGTAAAAGTTTTAAGTGACAATAAGCCATAAAATGAAACCATAAATGAAAATATTGATTTTTAAAATTAGACATTTAAATTTTTTGAGTGTTGTTGATTTGGTTCCTCCACATCACATTGTATACTTGTAATCATTACTTACTTATAATTATTTGTTTAATATTCATCTTCACGAGGACAGTCACTGTTCTATGGTCACAATTACTTCTCCATGACCTAGCAAAAAGCCACAGTAGATTCTCAATTAAAATTGCTTATCAAGCAGGTTAACATTCTAATATATGGACTTGTTTTCATCATCTACCAAAAGTTTCTGAAGACCTTCATTGCTTAAAAGAATACTCATATGTACTGCTCTAACAACTTTGAACTCCTTGCAGTTTACGGAGTATACCATGCTCTCTTATACCTCCAAGTGCTTGCTCATTCCTTTTCCAGGAAAAGGTTAGTCTCTATTCACTTTTTTAACCTCAGCTCAAGTGTCCTTCTCTATATTCCCTCTTCTGGCAGAATGTTCTGCTATTTCTGCCTGGATCCCTATATAAATTTGGCTAGGTTGTGTAATCACATATCTATAATATAGCTGTCTCCAATCATTCCCATAGCACCTTCCACATGAGGATGTTTATTTTTCTGTATTTTCTGCTTCACTGAGTTGAGAGATCTTCCCAGGTATAAAATTTCTTAGTTATTTTTATACTTCTGTACTAGCTTAATGCCTGGTACACAAATGGTAGACGTGGAACACTTTTATAGAGTAAATGAATTAACTGACCAATGCATTTTGTAAAATTTCTTAAAGAATAGACTAGGAAGAAGATATTTTAAGTATCTCTAAGATACCAAAGTTAGAAACAAATAAAAGACAGAATAGTCAAGGGTTTACTGGCATAGTACCAGGTTTAAATATCCACTATGTACAGTGAAGAAAAGTCGAAGTCAGCCTGGTTGCTTTTGACCAAGCAGAGATGCTTTTGAACGCTCTTTACTTATGAAAGGAAATAATAGCTCTAAAGAAGGCCTGGAATTCAAAGACTTGCCACATGTGCATTTTCTTTGTTAAAGCAGAAAATGACAATATGGCAGTTACTTTGAAATGCCATAGTGGTTTTGTAATGAATTTTAATAGTATTTAATGCCTTTTTAAAAGTTTCTGTTAAGGAAAATGGAGCTATTCTGGACTATGTTTTTGGATTACAGAGTCTTCAACACCTACTCCCCTCAACGTGTGTTTTATAAGTCATGTATCTCTGGGATGCATTCAAAGCGGAATCTTTTTTTTACACTGTTAGCCATAGAGCAGAATTGGTTATGATGAAATTTTAGTATGTGTAGTTTTAGTTAATCTGCTAAGCATTTCTATTAACCTTTGTCCTTAAACAATTTACAAATGGAAAATTAGTAAAGACTGTTTTAAAAATATATGCATAAAAAAATAAAAAAATAAAAAAATAAAATTACATGCATATATATCATAAATTGACATAAAATTTGACATAGATTCTGAAATGATTACAGCACCTGTCTAAAATGGATATTGTCACTAATGAAATTATCTTCCTTTGAACAGTAAGGAATCACCTACTTTGCTTAGTATCATTTGTCAATAAGAAACAATAGAGGAGAATTCTAGAAAAGTAGTACCATTTTGCATGTAATCTGACTTTTGCCCCAGGCCAAGAACATAAGAGAAATGCTTAATTTTTCTTCCAGTTAAACATAAGGATTTCCTCAGTTATTTCAATGAAAATAATATGATGTTATTTGATATATTTTATTATTTTCATTTTTACCCTAGAATATGAAATTAAAAGGATTCATAACATTCATTAAGCTATGGGCCATAGTATTATTAAAGTAAAGAAAACTGTCAGCCTTTTCAAATACGATTTCTTATTGCTGTTGCTTTCTTCTATTTTACTTTTGGTTAACTGAGAATTTAGTAATTAAACCCGGAAGCAATTTATTATTGTATCTAAAAGCTTGGATTGGATGCCAAAGAAAAGTGCTGGGCCCTATCAGTAAAGGGCATGGACATCTTTTTGTTCCTTCAGAAGCCCTTTGTGTTTATGTGTAAGTGCTAGGATTGGTTCTGGTGGTTGCTGATATAGATAAATTAAGTCAGGATAATTGAACTACTATTCTATTTATCTACCATTTGATATTTATTTAATAATACACTGTACTGCTTTGGCCTGCCTGGAGCAGTGTGAATGTGGAAAAGGGGGGAGGGAGGTTCTGTAACA
This sequence comes from Hyperoodon ampullatus, assembly GCF_949752795.1. Taxonomy (NCBI): domain Eukaryota; kingdom Metazoa; phylum Chordata; class Mammalia; order Artiodactyla; family Ziphiidae; genus Hyperoodon; species Hyperoodon ampullatus. The sequence goes on along the minus strand of NC_136916.1, from coordinate 127,273,516 downwards.
ATACATTTAATTTTTCAATTTCTGGATGACTTATTTAATGTATTTGCATTATAATGATTAATATTTTCTGAAAAATCATCATTCATAAGTTGTATAATCAAGAGAGAATCTACTTAAAGTTGAAGGGCAAAACTATGGAAATTTTTGGTTTTAATAAACTATAGAAAACCTTGTCTATTATAATTAATGCCATTTTATCATAACTGTCAAGTAGAAAGACATTATGTTTTATTAGTAAATATAAAATATGTCAGTATTTTTAAAAATTATGTTTACTGTTTTTTTAATTAGATCCATAGGTTTATATCTTAGTAACAAACTTTTTGTTCATATATTTAAGTAATAGCTTATTATTTGGAAATTCTTAGCAAAAATTGTTGGTTACCAATAAATATGAATCTTTTTATTTGTATTTATAGGTAGTTGAAGGCAGCAGAATAAATTTTAAAAACTGTAGATACATTTTTATTGTAGCTATATAAATATCTGTGGGCATTTTAAGAGCAAAGAATGGAAGAAAATATTCTGAAAAGAAACTCATTGTCATATGTTATTCTTGGTCATATTGTTGAACGCATTAGCTGAATTTCAATATGCTCAGCATGCCTGTTTTGAAATATGCAAGTAAAGCAAAGTAGCTTTTGAGTTGTTTCTTATCACCCTACTCTGCCCATTTGGAAGGGGAATGTTTTTCTTTTTTTTAACCCAGGCCCTCGGCAGTGAGCGAACTGAGTCCTAACCACTGGACCACCAGGGAATTCCCTGGAAGGGGAATTTTAATGCCCAGGAAAACTGACTAAATAAACATATAACATGAATTAATTAATCTTCCTTTAATGTGACTTTGAATGAGCCAAAATTAGACCAATTAGTTTTATAATTAATGAGACAATAAAAGACTAGTGTTTAAGTCTCATAGAACTTATATCCATAAACATCAGTCAGGTCTAAATGTTGCTAAGGTTTAACAAATTATATACTTTAGGTGAATCAGTTCTCAGTCAAAGGGAAACTGTGCTGAGGTACATGTAACTCTCATTGAATTAGTGTCTTGAAGGCAGAATTTCTTCCATTAGCTTTATTAGCATTTTATTACTTTGCTGTGAAATTCCAGCTTCTTAGATTTAATGTATAAATATAACTTAAGGTGAATTAATTTGAGTTTGAGGCAGTTCCTTAAAATTGAACTTGGTTGATAGCTTAATATCAGACTATAAAATTCACACACATTTATTAAACATATCTCCTTTTATAGAACTCAGTTCATGCTGTTTAGTAGCATTATATTCTGAACTATGTAATATGTTATTTTAAAAATACTTTTTTGTATAGTTTCAATTAATATTTAGTATGGAGAGATCCCAGCCCAATTTACTAATTTATCGATCATTTTGACTGACAGCCTCTAGTTCTGTGGACACAGTAAATCTGACCAAAATCAATTATTTGATTCCTTGTGGTCACAAATCTGAGATTCTTTTATCATTCTCAACAGCAGAACACTAGTCCCTGACTTCCTTTTCTTGTATTTTCACAGATAAGAGAAGGGAATGGCGTGAGGCATTGTAAATCAGTTCTGCTACTCTTGCCTCCTTTCTGCTCCTTTGGCCTCTGCTACTTTGTCTTGTAAGAAGAATGCTCACCAATGCTGATTTTCTCCTCTTGGTTAATCTCCAGTGCTCTCTTCCCTCTCTACTCAATCAGAAAGTCCTTTTTGCTTTTCACGATCAGCTGGCTCAGAGGTGCTTCCCTTGGCAGAGCCTATATAAAGAGAAGAGATGGGAGCAGAAAGAGGTTAAGTAAATTGCCTTAGATTGCAATATTAGTAAAGACTAGAGCAGAGATCTTGGAGATTACCCAGTTCTCCTTGTAACCAGAAAGTTAAATTGATTCCTATTCAACTTTAATTAGAATTAGTTTCATCTAGTTACTTTTTTTTTTTTTTTTTTTTGCGGCACACGGGTCTCTCACTGTTGTGGCCTCTCCCGTTGCGGAGCACAGGCTCCGGACGCGCAGGCTCAGGGGCCATGGCTCACGGGCCCAGCTGCTCCGCGGCATGTGGGATCTTCCTGGACCGAGGCACGAACCCGTGTCCCCTGCATCGGCAGGCGGACTCTCAACCACTGCGCCACCAGGGAAGCCCATGTAGTTACTTTTTAAATAGGTATCAACTTCAGTAATAAGGGTGGGTGGATTCTCACAAGTGGAGCATGCCAGTGGTGACTAGTCAGAGTCTACATTGGCAGTACTGCTAATTTCCTCCAATTTTCAGAGAGCTAAACCCAGACCATTAGGAGATGGCAGCTGAAAGCAGAATCCTATACTCTGCATACTGGGCTAGACTGCCTGATATATTCTAGCTGACACAAATTGTCTTGTCTGCCTGTGTGGAGTCCCTGTTGATTAGTTTTTAAATTAGAATGAGGAGCATTTGGTAATCAGTAGGAGGTGCAAAGTCAGTTATTTTCCTTGTACCATCAGGCCAGCACTGGAGTCGTATGTAAAACACTCTCTTTATCTCAGGTGAGGTTTTCGTTGAGCTGATTCACATTTTTGCTTTTTTTAATTTTAATATTTTATTTTAATAATCTTCGGTTTCCAGTTTTGTTCCTTCAGGCTTTCTGGTCTAGACCTAAGGTTGTGTCTCATTTTGAGGTATCTTTATTCTATTCTAAAGACCCATTCTTACACAATGTGCTATGAAAAATACCTTGCCAAATACCAGAAAGATGCTGAAGCATGTATTATGGATGAGATAACCAATGTTGTTAAAAGCAGGAAGATACATCTTGCATTTCTTTTGAGATAGAAAAAATAATTATATAGAAATACATATTTTTGGACTGATGAAATAGTATATATGTATTAGCTATTATATCTTTTTAAAAAGTTTCTAAGGATGAATTAAAGATTAAAGTAGTAAACAGGGCTACTTATAAAACTGAAGAAATCAAAACTTCAGAAAGTGTATATTGACCTACAAAACTTGAACTGTCTTAATAATTAGCCACCAGTGCTACTCTTAGGTATGAAATAAAGTAGGAAGTAGGACAAAAGTGTGTCTTTATCTTACCTATCAATAAATAAGGGATTAGGTTTAGGAAAAAGGCTTATCAGAAGGCAAAAAAGCTCTATGTGTCAGGGCTCATAGTTGCAAGAGTAGCAGAATACTTTGCCTTGAGTCTCTGTATATATCAGTTTTGGCAGAGACTGGAAGGCTAAGATCAATTTAGAAGTTGCCAAATAGCTCTCACAAAGTGAGCTGCTAGACCATCTATGCTGGCATTGGAGACACACCGCTTCAGTTTTATAAGCAATCTAGATTGGTTCCTGGGGCTAGAAGACAAGGAATTCTTTGTTGAGAGTGCTTCATTGAACACTCTCAGGTGGATTAAGGTGTTAATGCTTCCTCCAGCCAAGTGAGATGGATTTCAAGAGTTCCACCTTAAGATCTGCAGACTTTTTCATCTACAAAAGTCAGGGCTTCATAGTTCCTACCTCTCCTTCCTAAGTCATCATCTCTACAGCCCGAAGGGGCTAACTCCTGCGGCTAGTGAGAATAGGAACGAAGAGTCAAAGAACAAAAATAGTCAAAGGGAGAAAAAGACACTAAGTAAAGCCCCCTCACCCTCCATTTGTTCCCCTCAGACTTTCAGGATATCAAGCTTACATTAGTATACATCTGGAGGCAATGGAGAAAGTCTAAATTAGAAGGTTTACAAGATTTTTTTTTAAATTATTGAACTGGACATTTTAATTACAAAAAGGGGACTGTGCCTGTGACTGACTACAGGGAACTGGGAAAGCTGTGAAATATGCCCCAAATTTTATCCAATAGCAGGAAAAGAAATAGCCTATCCAATGACAAGTGACAGAAGGAATAAAGTTAATTTATTCCTTCTGCCACTAATACTAATATTTATTAGTATTTACTGCTAATTCAATAAACCATTGCATACAAGCAGGAGACTTCAACTCTGGCATATTTAAACTAACTGAATGAATGAACTTAAAACTTTGTAGACTGAAACTTTGTAGCCCTTCAGAATGAAGTTTAGAAAACAATCAGGGATAAATGAGGCTAAACAACATGGGGGAGCACACACCCAATCCCTCCACAAACCAGTGAGGTCAGGGCTACCACTTCTGCAGACAGAGTACACTGAATTTCCCAAAGTGCCCTGCTGTGGCATGTATCAAACGCTGGCTGCTGTCACTAGCACAGTTCTCCCTGCTTCCCAGAAAACTCAATATTATTGCTGCTACCTCCACCACATGCCACTGGAATGGATTCTTCCATTCTGTCAATAGCTCCTTATTCAGAGTTTATGGTGGATGCATCCAGTTGGATGAGCTTGTGTCATGTGCCCATACTCTGGCTACAAAAGGAGGCTGGGAAAGAAAGTATTTATCATCTTCATCTTTTTTGGTGGGAGGTGGGTAATACTCAAAATATAGGGATGGAGTTCAAATGTTAGTCCTCGTACTTGATGAGAGCCAGACATTTACCTATTTTTTCCCCAAATCTTTACAGATCCCAAATATGAGAACCGTAATATAAGAGGTCCAATTTCCAAGACATTCTTTGACTCCTTCAAATTGTGTACTCTTCTAATTAGCCTCAGCCCTCTTGACTGTCAGGATTTACATATTTATCATTTGTAGAGCCTTTCTTTTCATACTGATCACCACAAAGAATAAAGTCAAACTGTATTAGACCATATAGTTAAAACAACTCTCTTGATTAGATGATTCATATTATGAAATCAACTTCAGAATGTTCTTTGTGCATGACGAACTCAATGTAATTGCTTCTGCAAAATTTGTGACTTATTTTACAATTTCATTGTGTTTACAGTAATACTGTGGGTTATTATATAGCCATTTGAAAACAACTACTCCATTTCTATTAGTACCACTCTAGTCCCTTGGATACTTGTAACAGTCATATGAACTGGTCTCCTCATATTCATTGTTGTTGCTTGCTTTTCAGTATCTTCTTGGCACTGCAGCTCGAGCAACTTTTTTTTTTTTTAATTTTTATTGGAGTATAGTTGCTTTACAATGTTGTGTTAGTTTCTGCTGTACAGCAAAGTGAATCAGCCATACGTATACATATACCCCCGCTTTTTAGGATTTCCTTCCCATTTAGGTCACCACAGAGCATTGAGTAGAGTTCCCTGTGCTATACGGTAGGTTTTCATTAGTTACCTATTTTATACATAGTATCATAAAATACATCAAACATCTCCCAACTTTTATAAGTCAAATTTGCGTCTGTAACACCTTCCTTAAAACTCTTCAAAAGCTTCCCACTGCCTAATATGCTATATGACCTGGTTCCACTGAGCCCTGCCTACCTCTCAAGCTTCACCCCAGGTTCCTTCCATTTCTCTGCCTTTGCTTCAGCCATGCCACTTTTGTTTCAATTCCTGGAATTCACAAAGCTGCCCATTCCAGGGGTTCTGAATAATCCACCCTTTGCCTGAAATTCTCCTCAACCAGCTCTTACCAAATCCTCCCCTGATGCTACAGACTTATGTGTTCCCCTTTTACATGTTCTCATAGCATCCTATACCTTACTCCTAGCCCTTATCATAATTTATAATTCAGTGAGTTTTACAAATTATTTATTTAAGTAATTATTTAGTGCTTTGGACTTCCTTTCCTTTCCTCCCTCTCTCCCTTCCTCCTTTCTCTCTCTCTCTCTCTCTCTTTCTCCCCCTTCGTTCCTTCCTTCTTTCTTCCCTCCCTCTCTCCCTCCCTCCTTCTCTCTCCCTATTCCTTCCTTCCTTTCTTCTTTCTTTCTTTCTTTCCTTCCCTCCCTCCCTCCCACCCCCCCCCCCCCCCTCTTTCTTTCCTATTGAAAACTCAGTACGTAGACTACTGCCTGGAAAATGAGAGTAGGAGGGATACAGTGAATGTTTATAAAAAATATATGATGTCATAATACACATGATATAAGCAAGAAATATAATATTTAAAATGATATTCAATCTGGTTTTGGGACTGGGAGACATACACCCAAATTAAATTTTCATCTAGATTATGGGTTGCTTTTTTTTTTAACATCCTTCCCTGTACTTTTCCATGTTTTCCTATTATTTTGCTAGGTAGCTGTTAAGGAACAAAAAACATGTTTAAGGGAATAGTTCATAATATCTCATCAGTGTTCATTATTACTTGAAAATAATTTTTTTACCAAAAAGTACACAATTTTCACTTGGATACACTGCCCCCTTTATCTACAATGGGTAAATTGGGACATTTCTTCATTGATACTGCTTATAAATATATATCTCTGGGAACAAGAATGCTATCTGCCCTCTTTATTTTGTTGTTAATTTATGCAATGTGTATGGTCATATAGAAGGTACTTTTATGAAGCTTTTACTACACAGTTCACTGAATTATAATTAAAGATTTAATTCATTATTGAAATGTATATTTTCAAACTCAATTCTTTTTTTTTTTTTTTTTGCGGTACGCGGGCCTCTCACTGTTGTGGCCTCTCCCGTTGCGGAGCACAGACTCCGGACGCGCAGGCCCAGCGGCCACGGCTCACGGGCCCAGCCGCTCCGCGGCATGCGGGATCCTCCCGGACCGGGGCACGAACCCGCGCCCCCTGCCTCGGCAGGCGGACTCCCAACCACTGCGCCACCAGGGAAGCCCTCAATTCTTTAAGTAACTAAATAATGGAGAAAAAGGTTACATAATGCTATACATTGTAATTTTGTTTTCTGTAGACATTAGGCTTATATTAGGAATAATGATTTTGTTAGCATAGATAATACACCTTGTTGAAAAGCATGCTTAGAACACAAAGCCATATTTATTAAGTAGAGATTTTTTTTTATGTTTATGAAATTAAATTAGATATTCACTACAGATGTAAGAATGATGAACACAAGGGAGAATTATACATGAATTTTTATGGCAATGAATACAAAAAATTTAAGTAAAATTTAGCAAATTAATTAACCAATAGAATAAACTTGCAATAAATATTACCAAAAAACCCTACTCAAGGAATATAATAGATTTCTCACTATATGAAAATGTATACACCCATCACCAATAGGGGTTTAAAAAGCATTAGTACAATTTTGCAGCCATCTTAATTTTAAAACAAATCTCTAAATAAATTAGAAGTAGAAAAAAAAGTACTTAAATCAAGAATATTCAATTTAGAAATCCTAAATGACAAAAAGAGAAAACTAAAATAATTTCAGGTAAGGTTAGGATCCAGATATGAATGCTTGTTTGCACTATTAGTTTTTATATTATCTTAGGTTTCTAGCAAATGTTCTAAGAAAGGAAAATAAAATAATTGATGTAAATTTTTAAAAAATTAAATTTTGCTGATAAATTATAAGAACAATTTTATATATAAATATATTTTAAATATATGTATAACATCAATATAAAATACATATTTATGTATAAAAACACAAAAGACTAACAAAAAGTTCTTGGATGTTTGAAAGACTATGAAAGTAATTGAATACGAGTTAAGTATACAAAAATTAATAGTCCTGTTTTAGTAATGAATAATGGCAATAAAAATATTTCACTCATTATTTCAAAAATTATGAAATATTTAGAAAAATTTTTCAAAAATGACATAGAACCTAAATGAAGAAAGTGTTACTTCATATTTAAGAATGTAATACATGTTCTGAATTACTGAGAAGACATACCATGTTTTTGAATGAGTACAGCTAGCATAAGACATAAAATATTCCAAATTAATAAATGAATTTAATGAAATCCCAAATCATTCCAGAGTTTTGTGTTTATATAATTTTCAAGTTTGAGTGAAATAAAATAATATAGACATTAATTAGAAGACAGAAGCCTAGGAGTAACCTAGAAAGGTGAAATAAAATAGCAGTGAGGGGCTGGGACAGAATAAAGTTGTCTTAATAGAATTCAGAAGATAAAAACTACTGTATCATGCTAGTATGATTTTGCACAGGAACAAAGTCATAGATCCTATTACACATGGGAATTTAATATATAATAAAGCTGATGTTCAATTCATTGTGAGGTAATAAAATATTAAATGGTGCTGCTGATACTGTACCTACATAAGAAAGAAAATAAAACTAGACCTCTAAATTGCATAATATTCAAAATTCATTTCTTGATGGAGTGAAGACTTCATGTGCAATTGAGGAGAAAATGAGGTATACTTTACCATACGTTACCAACCAAAGCTATACAAAAAAGATAAATGTACTTCATTACATTCATCTGTTAATGAACACTTAAGTTGCTTCCATATCTTGGCTATTGTAAATAATGCTGCTATACAGTGGGGCGTATGTATCTTTTCAAATTAATACTTTCCTTTTCTTTGGATATAAACCCAGGAGTGGAATTGCTGGATAACATGCTAGCTCTATTTTAGTTTTTTGAGGAACCTCCATACTGTTTTCCACAGTTGCTGTACCAATTTACATTCTCACCTACAGTGTATAAGGACTCCCTTTTCTCCACATCCGCATCAACATTTGTTTGTGGTCTTTTAGGTGATGGCCATTCTGACACGTGTGAGGTGATATCTCATTGTGGTTTTGATTTGCATTTCCCCTGATAATTAGCGATGTTGAGCAACTTTTCATGTGCCTATTGGCCATCTGTATGCCTTCTTTGGAAAAATGTCTATTCAGGTCTTCTGCCAATTTTTTAATGGGATTGTTTGGTTTTTGATATTGTTATGTGAGCTGTTAATATATTTTGGATATTAACCCCATATTGGACATAGCATTTGCACATATTTTCTCCCATTCAGCAGGTTATCTTTTTGTCTTGTCAGTAACTTCCTTTGCTGTTCAAAAGCTTTTAAGTTTAATTTGACTCCATTTAAAACATGGGGTTACATTTTTTTAATTATCAAAGATGCAGTGTATTCTACCCAGTGTAAGTACATGAGTAAGGACAAAATTCCAAATAAGAATGATTCTAAATCTTACAGATAGCTTCACTCTTATAAATGTCCCATGTTAAGAATTTGGCTGTAAGTACTCATTGTGTCTGTTTTCTTTTATGGGTTACCAAATAAAATTAGTCATTGTTTAAAAATCACTATGCCAGAAAATATATGAAACATTTCTTGTTTTCAAACTTGCACAAAATTTCTGATTGATTTATCTAAAAGCACAGTGCTTTTGTATTGGTATCTGAAGAAAGTACTACAAATCATTGACACAGAAGCTTTGTTTACAATAAAGTACCTTATTCTTGGTTATTGATATATCTAACAATGATTTAATTAGTTTCCCTTATATAACTTCAAGGCAACTTAATTTTATTCAAGTTAGTTACTCAGCATTATCTACTGTTATGTACATCCATCCCACAGTTATAATAGTAACATAAATTTTTACCCATAAAATGAAAAAGTAGTATACTTTACTAATTTAGTGCCTCCAAGTATGTTGAGTGGTAATTTTCCTTAAGAAAACACATTTGGATTTCTTTTGCATAGGATTTTTAAGATTTCTGGAACTTCCCAGAGGGAAAGACTACATCCAATACAGTATTTAGTGTGTCTTTGCCATCTGGATTTTTAGATTCATTTGGTTTAATTCAAAGATTAAAGAAAGAAAGATTGGACCAAATGGTGGAATAATCACCTGTGGAAAATGTGCCACTGCTGTGGTTATTTTTGAGATTAATTGATTTGTTAACTTGTAACTACACCCATGACTTCAGCTGAAGTTAAAAACTGATTAGCCATAAGCACATAGATTAACTGTGCCAGTGCATGCTGGGAGATGAGTTAGCTCATCATGTCACTAGAGTATCCCAGTTTAAGTGCAGAGTAGACTAAACAAATGCTTCCATGACTTAGTGAACCTTTACTCAAACAGGTATCTAATGTACAAGAACTGATTTTTGATTTTTTTTTATGGTGAACTATCTTGCCTAGATAAAAAGATAGGGAAGGATTAAAATAATTCCAAGTTTTCTAGCCTAAAAGACTGGAAGCTTGGAAGAAAACCCCTAAAATAGGGCCGTACTACTGATAAGGAAATCTTAAATAATGTTGAGTTGTAAAAGTTCATATCATAATTATACCATTAAAATGATTATTTATTAAAATAGCTAGTTCAGGAGGAGCTTCAAGATGGCTGAGGAGTGAGATGTGGAGACTGCCTTCCTCCCCACAGATACATCAGAAATACATCTACATGTGGAACAACTCCTACAGAACATCTACTGAAATACTGGCAGAAGACCTCAGACTTCCCAAAAGAGTCTTGGTAATCCAGCCAGGTATCAGGCCTGTGCCTCTGAGGTGGGAGAGCTGAGTTCAGGACATTGGTCCAACAGAGACCTCCCAGCCCCACGTAATATCAAACAGTGAAAGCTCTCCCAGAGATCTCCATCTCAATGCTAAGAGGCAGCTCCACTCAACGACCAGCAAGCTACAGTGCTGGACACCCTAGACCAAACAACTGGCAAGACAGGAACACAAACCCACCAATTAGCAGAGACCCTACTTAAAATCATAATAAGGTCACAGACACCCCAAAACACACCACCGGAGGTGGTCCTGCCCACCAGAAAGAGAAGATCCAGCCTCATCCACCAGATCACAGGCACCAGTCCCCTCCACCAGGAAGCCTAAACAACCCACTGAACCAACCTTAGCTACTGGGGTAGACACCAGAAACAATGGCAACTATGAACCTGCAGGCTGCAAAAAGGAGACCCAAACACAGTAAGTTAAGCAAAATGAGAAGTCAGAAGAACACATAGCAGATGAAGGAGCAAGGTAAAAACCAACCAGACCAAACAAATGAAGAGGAAATAGGCAGTCTACCTGAAAAATGAATTCACAGTAATGATAGTAAAGAGGATCCAAAATCTTGGAAATAGAATGGAGAAAATATAAGAAACGTTTAACAAGCACCTAGAAGAACTAAAGAGCAAAAAAACTGATAAACAACAAAATAAATGAAATTATACATTCTCTAGAAGGAATCAATATCAAAATAACAGGGGCAGAAGTACAGATAAGTGACCTGGAAGATAAAATAGTGGAAATAACTACCACAGAGCTGAATAAAGAAAAAAGAATGAAAAGAATTGAGGACAGTCTCAGAGATCTTGGAAAACATTAAACGCACCAACATTCGAATTATAGGGCTCCTAGAAGAAGAAGAGAAAAAGAAAGGGACTGAGAAAACATTTGAAGAGATTATAGTTGAAAACGTCCCTAATATGGGAAAGGAAATAGTCAAATCCAGGAAGTGCAGAGAGTCCCATACAGAATAAATCCAAGTAGAAAAACTCCAAGACACATATTAATCAAACTATCAAAAATAAAATACAAAGAAAAATATTAAAAGCAGCAAGGGAAAAACAACAAAAAGCATATGAGGGAATTCCCATAAGGTTAACAGCTGAAACTTTGAAAGGCAGAACAGAGTGGCAAGACATATTTAAAGTGATGAAAAGGAAAAACCTACAACCAAGATTGCTCTACCCAGCAAGGATCTCATTCAGATTCGACGGAGAAGTTAAAACCTTTACAGACGAGCAAAATCTAAGAGAATTCAGCACCACCAAACCAGCTTTACAACAAATACTAAAGGAACTTCTCTAGGCAGGAAACACAAAAGAAGGAAAAGACCTACAATAAGAAACCCAACACAATTTTAAAAATGGTAATAAGAACATACATATCAATAACTACCTTAAATGTAAATGGATTAAATGCTCCAACCAAAGACATAGACTGGATGTATGGGTACAAAAAACAAGACCCATATATATGCTGTATACAGGAGACCCACTTCAGACCTAGGGACACATACAGACTGAAAGTGAGGGGATGGAAAAAGATATTCCATGCAAATCGAAATGAAAAGAAAGCTGGAGTAGCAATTCTCATATCAGACAAAATAGACTTTAAAATGAAGACTATTAGAAGAGACAAAGAAGGACACTACATAATGTTCAAGGGATCAATGCAAGAAGAAGATATAACAATTGTAAATATTTATGCACCCAACATAGGAGCACCCCAATACATAAGGCAAATGCTAACAGCCATAAAAGGGGAAATTGACAGTAATACAATCATAGTCGGGGACTTTAACACCCCCACTTTCACTAATGCACAGATCATCCAAAATAAAGATAAATAAGGAAACACAAGCTTTAAATGATACATTAAACAAGATGCACTTAATCGATACTTATAGGACATTCCATCCAAAAACAACAGAATACACTTTCTTCTCAAGTGCTCATGGAACATTCTCCAGGATAGATCATATCTTGGGTCACAAATCAAGCCCTGGTAAACTTAAGAAAACTGAAATCATATCAAGTATCTTTTCCGACCACAACACTATGAGACTAGATATCAATTACAATAAAAAAATCTGTAAAAAATACAAATACATAGAGACTAAACAATACACTACTTAATAACCAAGAGATCACTGAAGAAATCAAAGAGGAAATCAAAAAGTACCTAGAAACAAATGACAATAACAGGACGACCCAAAACCAATGGGATGCAGCAAAAGCAGTTCTGAGAGGGAAGTTTATAGCAATACAATCCTACCTCAAGAAAGAAGAAACCTCTCAAACAACCTAACCTGACACCTAAGGCAGCTAGACAATGAAGAATTAAAAAACCCTAGAGTTAGCAGAAGGAAAGAAATCATGAAGATCAGATCAGAAATAAATGAAAAAGAAATGAAGGAAATAGTAGCAAAGATCAATGAAACAAAAGCTGATTCCTTGAGAAGATAAATAAAATTGATAAACCATTAGCCAGACTCATCAAGAAAAAAAGGGAGAAGAATCAATAGAATTAGAAATGAAAAAGGAGAAGTAAAAACTGACACTGCAGAAATACAAAGGATTATGAGAGATTACTACAAGTAACTATATGCCATTAAAATGGACAACCTGGAAGAAATTGACACATTCTTAGAAAACCACAACCTTCCGAGACTGAAGAAGGAAGAAATAGAAAATATAAACAGACCAATCACAAGCACTGAAATTGAGACTGTGATTAAAAATCTTCCAACAAACAGGGCTTCCCTGGTGGTGCAGTGGTTGAGAGTCCGCCTGCCGATGCAGGGGACACGGTTTCGTGTCCCAGTCCGGGAAGATCCCACATGCTGTGGAGCAGCTGGGCCCATGAGCCATGGCCACTGAGCCTGCATGTCCGGAGCCTGTGCTGCGCAACGGGAGAGGCCACAACAGTGAGAGGCCCACATACCACCAAAAAAAAAAAAAAAAAAATCTTCCAACAAACAAAAGCCCAGGAGCAGATGGATTCACAGGCGAATTCTATCAAACATTTAGAGAAGAGCTAACACCTGTCCTTCTCAAACTCTTCCGTAATATAGCAGAGAGTGGAACACTCCCAAACTCATTCTATGAGGCCACCATCACCCTGATACCAAAACCAGACAAAGATGTCACAAAGAAAGAAAACTACAGGCCAATATCACTGATGAACTTAGATGCAAAAATCCTCAACAAAATACTAGCAAGCAGAATCCAACAGCACATTAAAAGTATCATACACCATGATCAAGTGGGGTTTATCCCAGGAATGCAAGGATTCTTCAATATAGGAAAATCAATCTATGTGGTACACCATATTAAAAAACTGAAGGTTAAAAACGATATGATCATCTCAATAGATGCAGAAAATGGTTTTGACAAAATCCTACACTGCTTTATGATAAAAATCCTCCAGAAAGTAGGCATAGAGAGAACTTACCTCAACATAATAAAGGCCATATATGATAAACCCACAGCCAACATTGTCCTCAATGGTGAAAAACTGAAACCATTTCCACTACAATAAGGAACAAGAGAAGGTTGCCTGCTATCCCCACTGTTGTTCTACATTGTTATGGAAGTTTTAGCCACAGCAGTCAGAAGAAAAAGAAATAAAAGGAATCCAAATCGGAAAAGAAGAAGTAAAGCTGTCACTGTTTGCAGATGACATGATACTATATAGAGAGAATCCTAAAGACGCTACCAGAGAAGTACTAGAGCTAATCAATGAATTTGTTAAAGTAGCAGGATACAAAATTAATGCACCGAAATCTCTTGCATTCCTATACACTAACGATGAAGAATCTGAAAGAGAAATTAAGGAAACTCTCCCATTTACCATTGCAATAAAAAGAATAAAATACCTAGGAATAAACCTACCTAAGGAGACAAAAGACCTGTACACAGAAAATTATAAGACACTGATGAAAGAAATTAAAGATGATACCAACAGATGGAGAGATATACCATGTTCTTGGATTGGAAGAATCAACATTGTGAAAATGACTGTACTATCCAAAGCAATCTACAGATTCTGGCATTTTTCACAGAACTAGAACAAAAAATTTCACAATTTGTATGGAAACTCAAAAGACCCCGTATAACCAAAGCAATCTTGAGAAAGAAAAGCAGAGCTGGAGGAATTATGCTCCCTGACTTCAGACTATGCTACAAAGCTACAGTAATGAAGACAGTATGGTACTGGCACAGAAACAGAAAGATAGATCAATGGAACAGGATAGAATTCCCAGAGATAAACCTACACAAATATAGTCACCTTTTCTTTGATAAAGGATGAAAGGATATACAATGAAGAAAAGGCAGCCTCTTCAATAAGTGGTGCTGGGAAAACTGCACAGCTACATGTAAAAGAATGAAATTAGAGCACTCCCTTACACCATACACAAAAATATACTCAAAATGGATTAAAGACCTAAATGTAAGGCCAGACACTCTAAAACTCTTAGAGGAAAACATAGGCAGAGCACTCTATGACATAAATCACAGCAAGATCCTTTTTGACCCACCTCCTAGAGAAATGGAAATAAAAACAAAAATAAACAAATGGGACCTAATGAAACTTAAAAGCTTTTGTACAGCAAAGGAAACCATAAACTAGATGAAAAGACAACCCTCAAAATGGGAGAAAATATGTGCAAATGAAGCAACTGACAAAGGATTAATCTCCAAAATTTACAAGCAGCTCATGCAGCTCAATATCAAAAAACAAATGACCCAATCCAAAAATGGGCAGAAGACCTAAACAGACATTTCTCCAAAGAAGATATACAGATAGCCAACAAATACATGAAAGAATGTTCAACATCACTAATCATTAGAGAAATGCAAATCAAAACTACAATGAGGTATCACCTCACACCAGTCAGAATGGCCACCATCAAAAAATCTCCAAACAGTAAATGCTAGAGAGGGTGTGGAGAAAAGCGAACCCTCTTGCACTGTTGGTGGGAATGTATATTGATACAGCCACTATGGAGAATAGAATGGAGCTTCCTTAAAAAACTAAAAATAGAACTACCATACAACCTAGTAATCCCACTACTGGGCATATACCCTTAGAAAACCATAATTCAAAAAAAGTCATTTACCACAATGTACATTGCAGCTCTCTCCACAATAGCCAGGACATGGAAGCAACCTATGTGTCCATCGACAGGTGAATGGATACAGAAGATGTGGAACATATATACAATGGAATATTACTTAGCCATAAAAAGAAACAAAGTTGAGTTATTTGTATTTAGGTGGATGGACCTAGAGTCTGTCATACAGAGTGAAGTAAGTCAGAAAGAGTAAAACAAATACCATATGCTAACACGTATATATGGAATCTAAAAAAAAAAATAAGTTATGAAAAACCTAGGGGCAGGACAGGAATAAAGACGCAGATGTAGAGAATGGACTCGAGGACACAGGGAGGGGGAAGGGTAAGCTGGGACAGAGAGTAGCATGGACATATATACACTACCAAATGTAAAATCAATAGCTAGTGGGAAGCAGCCACATAGCACAGGGATATCATCTCGGTGCTTTGTGACGACCTAGAGGGGTGGGATGGGGAGGGTGGGAGGCAGATGCAGGAGGGAGCAGATGTGGGGTTATATGTATATATATAGCTGATTCACTTTGTTATAAAGCAGAAACTAACACACCATTGTAAAGCAATTGTACTTCCATAAAGATGTTTTAAAAAATTAGCTAGTTCAAGCATCTGCCATTCTCCTAGAGCTCCCTTTTATTTTATTTTTTACCTTATAAATTCCTTGCTCTTTCCTATTTAGATTTAAATATGTATCTCTCAAGAGGAAAACAAAACAGTGAAAACAAAGCAAGACTCTTATGATCACATGTTGTCCTCCAGCTACTTCCCTAACTCTTTCTTGTCAGAACCAAGTCTCTTGAAAGGATTATATCCATTCATTATTCCGTGTTTTCATATTTTACCTCTTAAGGTGCAGAGAAATGACTGCTGGTTCCATGACTCCACTGGCACAGCTCTGATGAAGCTCACCTGTAACATATTTCTTGCCAAATGTAAAGTCCTTTTCCAGTTCTGTTTTTACCTTGATTTCTTTTCACCATTTATTCTGCTCTCCAACCCCTCCAAGGACGTGGAATTACTTTTAAAATTCATTTTGTTTCCCACTAATGTGTTTTGTCTCCACTTCTCTCATCACTTTTCCCTCAGTCTTTTTCAGGTATTTCCCTTCTTTTTTGCCTCCACTTGATGTTGACCAGGGCTCTCTCCTTGGTCCTTTCCTCTTTTCATTCTGCACACCTCTTGAGTGGTTTCATTCCCTCAGAGAATACTGATGTCTCCTGATACACATCTGTAGCCCAGACTCCTCATTCTGGCTCCAGCTTATAAATATTGCGATTAAGAGAGCAACAGGTGCTTGACATTGAGCACAGTCCAAACAAAATAACTCCTTTCCCTTTCACATTTTCTTTCACCCACTCCCATGGCCAGGTATAGGTCTCACTCTACATTTCCTATTTCAGTTAGTGCATTGTCTACCTGACTGCCAAGCCAGGTCCTTCCTAAACTTCCACCTTTTCCTCGGCCCTATATCTAATCAGTTACCCAGTTCAGTTCATGTAAGTGTCTAGGGTTAAGAAAGGTAGCTTACATCATTTTATATATATATAAATGACTTTAATTTGTCAGTTTATGGCATATTTAATCAGCCAAAGAAAAAGTTTACAAAAAATTATTTCAGTTAGGGGTAGGTAGCTATTGCATTTATGGGGAAAAAATGAATTTTCCTTAGCCTTATTATTGTAGTATGTATAGATAGCCTTGTTGAAAATTGACATTGAACATATTAATTACAGATTAATTTTCCTTTATATTAATTTATTAGATCATTATTGACTACTTTTGCCCCTTATGCCAGGTTCTAGGAATACAACAAGACTAAGGTATAGATCTTATCCACATAGGGGTATATTTTATAGAAAATCATCTTAGTTTCATTATTTAAAAAAATATAAAGCAGGGCTTCCCTGGTGGTGCAGTGGTTGAGAGTCCGCCTGCCGATGCAGGGGACATGGGTTTGTGCCCTGGTCCAGGAGGATCCCACATGCTGCAGAGCGGCTGGGCCCGTGAGACATGGCCGCTGAGCCTGCGCTTCCGGAGCCTGTGCTCTGCAACGGGAGAGGCCACAACAGTGAGAGGCCTGCGTACCGCAAAAAAAAAAAAAAAATATATATATATATATATATATATATATATATATATATATATAAAGCAGATATTCAGGTATCAAATAATATATTCAATGATTTACATTATCGTATAAATAGGAGTTTTGGCCTCCATTAAATTATAAAAATCAGTCTCTGTTTCAAATAACATTTTGCCTTTACCAATGAATATCATCTCTAGGTGTTTGAATTTTACATACTTAGCCTATAAAACTGAAAGAAATTTATTTTAAAAGAAGAAATAAATGCAGATAAAATGTCGGCAATAACATAAAATATCCCAGTGTTGTTTTGTAATAGTATCTAAGCCACTTAGTGTGAAAATTGATGATTGAATAAATATAGGAAGTTATCTTATGGTCCCTGAACTGTAAATAGAGACTGAAGAAAATTAAAAATGAACTTCAAAGCCCTCAGATGTAACAGCATAGCAAGTATTCTGTCTATATCCTGGGAGTTTTGGAAAATATTGACTCTCAAGTGAATCTGTCTCATGAAATTACCTTCAGCTGGAAGGAGCTGCCTAACCCAAGTTCAAGCCTCCTCCTCACCAGGCCTAATCTAGTGACTGATCATTGTCTTTCGTTGGACAACTCTGAAAGACGATCTCCACTCTATAGCTCCTTCTGGATCACATGGAGACTTTGTAGTGATGCATTACAGTTTAATTCCCCTCACTACCTAATCCTGCCTCCTTTTTTCTTTTTTTTTTTTTTGTCTGCACACCATCACAAGAATTGATCCTGCGAACACTCCCCAGTAAATTTCCTGAATGCATCTCTTCATCAGAGAATCATATTTTCAAGGAGACATTCTAGATGGTCTGAGAAAGTAGAGTCTAAAATAGAATGTTAGATCACCCATCAGTGCACTAACTGGCTGGCAATGAGGACCCCATTGCTGGTGGTAGGTGGACTGTGGATAGCCCTTGAATGCTATAGTGGTAAAATTGTTAAAACCTTCACAGATGGTGGACAAGGATAGGTACCAATGGAAGGTAACACTCTGTGAATTCAATATCTCAGGCTTTTGAGGAATTCAATGGAAAGTAATAATTATAAGAACAATGGAATCAGTTTCTGCTGAGTGCTATTTATACAATGTAGCGAAAGAATAAAAGACTGTGTGATTAATCATGAGTTTAAGGTGATGTGTGAGGATAAGAAAGCCTCTGTAGCAGAATATAAAGAAAGTCTTATCTTCTTTAGCCAGAGGTTTTAAAAGCTGATAATAAGGCTTAGAATTTATTTAAAATTATAGCAGAGTTCCGGAGAGTCTTGAATCCTCAGTCCCAGTGTATCAGCCAAAGCTGAACCCCAGCTAGGAATAAGTAGAACCCTGACTTGGGGAGGTGGGGTATATCTGGGTTTATGATCTTAAAAACCTAGATATTCCTAAACCTGCTGGGCCTACAGAAGTGGACCATTTCTTCCAATTAGGGGCTATCACTTCTATCTTTCTTAAATATGATGCAGAATCTTCTTCCTTTTGTGGTAGTACATACCCCTCTTAGGATATACCCTCAGCTCCATTTCTTGCCACCAGATTAGTATATAGGGTCAACAGATGACATGATTTGACCGTAGAAATGCTTTGTCTCTAAGGAAGGAAATAACCTATGCTATGCTTCAAATAAGCTGCATATCCTAGCCAATATTTATGGGTAGGAGTCAGGAGAGTATGTAGGGAGTAGGATCCTGAGGCTGCTGGACCAAGTGGGATTGACAATAAGGTTGAATAACATTGGAGATGGAGAATAAGATCAAATGGAGATAAAGAATAAGAGTTTAGGGGCTTACCTGGTGGCGCAGTGGTTGAGAGCCCGCCTGCCGTTGCAGGAGACACGGGTTCGTGCCCCGGTCCGGAAAGATCCCACATGCTGCGGAACAGTTGGGCCCGTGAGCCATGGCCACTGAGCCTGTGCGTCTGGAGCCTGTACTCCCCAACGGGAGAGGCTGCGGCAGTGAGAGGCCCGCGTACCGCAAAAAAAAAAAAGAATGTTTATTGATATGGGAGCATTCTCCCATGATGTACGATCCAGACCCTGGCCAGGATAGCAGGACATAGTTGCTGCTGTTAGGATGGTTCTTAGAAGCTTGAGGAAAGCAGTGGTCCCCATAAAAAGAAGTATACATGCCACAACTGCTGTGCAGATAGTAGAAAAAGGGATCAAAAGGCTCAGATATGTAAGCATGCTAGAGTGAATTTACCAGTTAGAGCCACAAAAGTCATCAACTCAGTATATTCTGTGTAAAGGCTTAGAAGATACCACATTTATTAAAGCAATAGGAATGTGCTGACCACTGAGATACAGGCATCGTTGATTCTCAGAGGTGGCTGTTCTCTGTAGGCAGATGTTCATAGCAGGAGATGCTATTACAGAATTGGTCTTCCTGATAACGATGGGATGGTAGGATCTCTAATAGAGGCTAGGTGGCAGTACATAGTTGTCACAAGCAAGATGGACACGGCTGTCTTAATGAGCAGCTAGTTCAAATGCATCCAGTGCTCTAGACTCACAGAGAGCTATGGAGATGGTTAATAGAACACAGCATCACTTGAGGCAAAATAAGAGGATAGTCAACAAGCGTATTGCCCCATATACACAATTAAAGAAATCATGGCATAGATGATCTTATTTGCAAAGCAGAAATAGAGACATAGACATAGAGAACAAACGTATGGACACCAAGGGGGGAAAGGGAGTGGGGTGGGATGAACTGGGAGATTGGGATGACATATATACACTATTGATACTATGTATAAAATAGATAACTAATGAGAACCTACTGTATAGCTTAGGGAACTCTACTCAATGATCTGTGGTGACCTAAATGGGAAGGAAATCCAAAAAAAGAGGGGTTATATGTATACGTACAGCTGATTCACTTTGCTGTACAGTAGAAACTAACACAACACTGTAAAGCAACTACAATAAAAATTAATTAATTAAAAAAAATCAGATGGATGATCAGGAGGCTGAATATGGTTATATAATAAAAAGTCAGGACTCCTTGTTAAATTGTTGAACCTGGTAATTTTCAGACCACGTGGCCTGAAGTGCCAATCATGCATTGGGTTTTGTCATATCTGCCAACACTCTGTCATAAAATAGGGCAGACCTATCAGTAGTCCATCATAAGATGGAAGTGGTACATCTAAGATGAGGCATAACCAGGGCCAAAGCACCTAAGTAAAATGTACAAGCAAGTGCCCAGACCCCTACGGCATCTATCAGTGTTTGATCAGTGTCTCTATCTGAGTTCATACCTGGCCACATAGAGGGTCTCTTTTGAGCTAATGATGGAGAAAAAAGGCTAAGCTTCTGTAATAATGAGTTAGCCCAGTACATGTATGCAAGCCCAAACTGGACTGCTGCTTCACTAGAACCCCACTCTGTGATGTCCTTGATAGACAGGAATAAGGGGAAAATTTTCCCAGTGAACAGAACTTTGACTTGGGTGGTGTACCTGGTCAACCACTTTGTGTGGAAAGGGGAGATCTGTTCAAGTATTTGGATGGACCTATGGGCGTGGCATGAAGTGTGATAATATTTGTATTGCATGTTAATGAGCACCAATAAGTATCTACCACAGAAGCAGCACAAAACATGAAATAGATGAGTAATGCAGACAGTTGATATCAACCAAATTCTGTCACTGGCCACCCATAGCTGGGATAACAGGCTCGTGAAAAGAATAGCTATAATGGCAGGGATAGAGGCTATGCATAAGTTTGAAATATGGGTTATCATTCATGAAGGTTAGTCTGTCTGCTGCCACTACTGAATATCTAACCTGGCAGCAACAGACACCAACAGTTGCCTCTTTATAAAGCATTATCCTTCAAGAATACCAACCAGTCCCTTGGTAGCAAGTTAATCATATTACAACT
The DNA here is from genome assembly GCF_949752795.1 of Hyperoodon ampullatus. NCBI lineage: Eukaryota > Metazoa > Chordata > Mammalia > Artiodactyla > Ziphiidae > Hyperoodon > Hyperoodon ampullatus. The sequence continues at coordinate 127,252,066 of NC_136916.1, read as the reverse complement.
TTTTTACCCTGAAAGTGACAGTGCATCGTTTTGATTAAATTTGACATGTATTCTGAATATGGACTTTTCTGCTGACCTTGGCTAGCATCAGCCCTATCCAAAGGCTTTTAGAATGTTTTATTCTTAATACATGATCCTACCTAATCACTCATGGGACCAGAAGCACATTTTATAGCAGTGAAGATATACCAGTGGGAGCATTGCCATGGTAATCTCTAGTCATATCATATTCTATACCACATAAAAAAATTAACTTACTAAAATGATAGAATGACCTTTGGAGGAGGCAGCTGAGTCTTGGAGAGATAATATCCAGTAAGGAGGGAGTGCCATCTTCTGTGATGCAGGATACATCCTAAATCGATGACCATTATTATATGATGCTTTTGTTCTTTTCTTTCCTTCTTTCTTTTCCTTTTTCTTTATTTCTTCTTTTTTTTTTGTTTTTGTTTTTGGAGAATATATAGGTTCAGGAGGAATCAAGTAGAGATCCTACTTACTACCATCACATTCAGTGATCCACTTGGGGAATCTATGTTTCCCTCCCCACAACTCTGGTCTCTCTGCCAGTTTAGAAGTTCTAGTTCTCAGAAAGGGAAAAGCTTTGATTAAGTGACACAGCAAGAGTCCCATTAATCTTCAAGACATGGTTGCTACTCTGTTACCTTAGGCTTCCTGTGTCAGAAAATAGCAGAAAAGAGGAGTCACCATCCTGGCAGGAGTAACTGGCCCATATAGTCAGCTTGAAGGTAAGATTGTCGTTACACAGTGAGGCAGCAATAATATATTCCATACGCAGTTGATCCACTGAGTCATTTCTTGCTATTCTGTTGTCCAGCTTTGATGGTAAACAGACAAATGCATCAGTAATAGCTTGAGAAGAGCACGGTTACCAGGGGCTCAAAATCCTCAGTGACAAAGATCTGGTAGCCTAACTAGGTAAGCTACTTATACCAAAAGATGTACTAGCCCAGGATGAGAGCAATCTAGAATGGTAATAGTAGAAGGAGATGATAACTATCATCCCACCAGTTTCTTTTGAAAGATTTCCTAGGAAAGGTGACTACCCAAAATCCTGGAATAGCTTTTCCGAGACAGAGTGAATTTTCATACCTCACAGGTGGATCTGAGTGGATGCTGTAATACACCCCCAGATCCCTTCCTCAGGGCTGAAGCACTTATTCCTCCAGCCACTGAAACTTTTAGCAGCTGATGGCTATCAGCTAATTCCTTCTCTAGAAATTGCCATAAGCCAAAGAGAGCTGCCCCTCCCAAGGTCAAGGCCCCTGGTGGGGAGCAGCACACTTGCCAGGACTGGTTGATGGGAGAGAGGGTTGTAGTATAAAGGCTTAGCTTCCTTGTCTTAAGGCAGTACAGCTCTGAGGGAACCTCAGGACTCCAAAACTTCTCTAGAGTTAGAGACCTCAGTTGCAACTGTGCTGTAGTTCAGCTGTCCTCCTTAACAAATCTATTTCCTTCACTCCCCCACGAGTCTTGAAGGTACTTTCCAATACACTTCCTGCACACATCTGTCTTAGAGCCTCTTTTCCAAGAAACCTGACCTAAGGCATATATTCAGTAATATATAGAGTATATATTAAACATATCTTTTAAATGATTTATTTCTATATATCACTTAAACTGTATATCATGTCTGTATATATGTATGTGTACACACACACAAAAACATATAATCTCACTTAAAATATATTTTTTAGCCATGCCATTATTTGACTTGTCTAAAAGAAATCTTGTTTTTGGCTTGTTTGGTTTTTGTTTGTTTGTTTGTTTGTTTCACTTTTAAATGTGTTTTTAATCTTTTAAAATAGTAATAAAAATAACAGACAGAAATATTTTATACTGTACAGAAAGGTAACCACTAATGGCATATTTGTTTTTAAGTGTGAAAAAAATCATTTGGGAGTTTTATGAAATGGAAATTCCAAAACATGGGTGAGTCTAACAGATAATTCTACCAATACAGTGTTCAGTAAGCCATTGTCACAGGATTAGATCCTCAGAAGGCCAGTGACTGGAAACTCATCTAAGTCAGGGAAGAGCTTGTTTAAAGGATTGTTTGGGTTTGGTCTATTCCTGACTGTGCCTATCAACACCACCACCTAACATGAAAAGAGCTAGGGGGGATACATCAACAAATGGGTTTGAAAAATACCATATTAATAACTATTTGAAACCCAAAGAGTGTCACCATTGTTACAATGTTTCCCATCCAAATCTGTTTTCTTCTGAAAGTTTCTGGCTTGAGAATTTTGTTTCTACAATATAACACAGCTCATATTTCTAAAAAGGAAACTGTGACTAAAAGAAATTATGTTTTGAACAAGAGAAAATAAGTTGTTTACAACTGACTCACAGTACCTTTTTTTCAAGCCACTAAGATGGAGTTCAGCTAATCAATCTCTTGTAGGATTTGATTTATATGTAAAAGCCTAATCATCAAATAAGAGACTATTTGATGGATTTTAAAGACCTTTAAAATTTCATGGTGATAATGCTGGTATCCCTAAGTACTCCAATTTATTAAAACCAGGCATATATCCCTGCACAGCTAATAGAATGAATTTAAACTGAAAGTTCCTACAACTTTACTGAAAAAGCAGCAGTTGTTCTGTAAATTGTCACTACTAAAATTAGAGGCCATTGAGATAGCTGTGAAAAGATTCTAATTTTGGGGAGAAAAAAGAAAACTCAGAATGTTGCAAAGCTAGACATCTAAGTAGGACTGTCAAGCAATTCACATTGGAAAAAAGCTTTTTTAAAACTGGGGAAATTTGGGATTCTGTTCTTTACTTTGATTCCTTAGGGAAGCTATCACTTCACTAATTTAGTTGCCTTTTTATTATTTAAACACATCTTTATAAAATATTTATTTGTATTTATTTTTTTATTGAGGTATAATTGACATATAACGTTATATTAGTTTTAGGTATACAGCATAATGATTCAATATTTGTATACATTGCAAAATGATCGCCATAATAACTAGTTGCCATTGGTCACCATACAAAGTTACAAATTTGTTTTTCTTGTAATAAGAACTTTTAAGATTTACTCTCTTAGAAAGTTTCAAATACACAAAACAGTTGTTTTAAAGCAAATACGCTCCTTAATTTCTTTTTCTCTTAAGAGAAGAACCTGGGATATGATATATAGGGGGTTGGCAATCTATGGCAGACTGTGACCCATGAGCCAGATCTGGCTGGGGCACCTGCATTTGTAAATAAAGTTTAATGGGAACTCAGCAACCCTCATCTTTCATTCATTTACCTATTGTCTTCGGATGCTTTCACACTACAGTGGTAGAGTTGAGTAGTTGAGAAAAAGACTGTGTGAGCCACAAAGCCCAAGATATTCATGAATTGTTTCTTTCCAGTAAATGTTTGTTAAACCCTGTAGTAAATATCCCTTCTTTAGAATGTATGTAAAATGGCAAACATTTAGTTCCAATATTCAATAATACAAATATTAATGCCTTTTAATAGTACCTTCTGTTAGCACATTTTTAACTAGCAAATATGATCTGGGATATAAAGTATGAGATGAAGGAAAAATTTAACCCAGTACAAGATCATATTTTCTTACTACAAAGATTATAATAATTTATAAACATAAGTTATTTTAAAAATATGTTATAAATAATTTGAAAAAGAAGTGTGTTAAAGTTAAGAGCTAGTTGAGCTACTTGATATTTTTCTCTATGACTGTGGTTCTTCGTTTTGGCTAACCTCTTAAGTTTTCTGATCTCTCTCATGGAGCTCTGTTTTATGTGGCTGTTGACAATGTGTTGGAAATATGTAGTCATTTGTACTATTTCAGCAAATAGAGATCTTAAGAAGTAACTATTATTTGGCTTTACCTTCTATCACTGGAAATTTCTCTGCAAATGAGTTCAGTAAACTCAATGAAAAAGAGTCTAGTTAAAAATAATACATTCAGGGGCTTCCCTGGTGGTGCAGTGGTTGAGAGTCCGCCTGCCGATGCAGGGGACACGGGTTCGTGCTCCCGTCCGGGAAGATCCCACATGCCGTGGAGCGGCTGGGCCCGTGAGCCATGGCCGCTGAGCCTGTGCGTCCAGAGCCTGTGCTCCACAATAGGAGAGGCCACAACAGTGAGAGGCCCGCGTACCGCAAAAAATAATAATAATAATAATAATAATACATTCAATTAGGAAAATTCATCTTTGGTTAGGTTTTATATGTATAGTACTTTAAAACCCATGTAACTCATAACACTGTTTTTATGTCTTATAGATTTGGATGATCCAGTAGTAACTGTTCATCAAAGTATAGGTGAAGCTAAAGAACAGTTTTACTATGAGAGAACAGTGTTCCTCCGGTGTGTTGCCAATTCCAATCCACCTGTTCGGTATAGCTGGAGACGTGGCCAGGAGGTGTTACTACAAGGATCTGATAAAGGAGTTGAGATTTATGAACCCTTCTTTACCCAGGTAGGAATTGAGGTATAGTATTTCCACCCCACTCTGCTGGATACCTTTCTAATTCAGGCAGCATGCAATACTGTATCAATTTGAAAAGATAATTTCTCCCAGTCTGACCTTTGAAAAAATAACATGTGCTTGAAAGATCAGAGGACTCAAATAATGAAGAACAATTTGTTTATTTTTCATGTGGTAGTTAAACTGATAATGTTTACTCTTGAAAACAATTTAATGTATCCTAACATATTTCTTTGTCTATAGGTTTGCCTAGGTTTCACTCTAAAGTACGTAATTATGCACTTGCTGCCTGCTTTGTTTTTTTGTGGGAAATATTTCTTAAAGAAGAGATTTTGATTTCCCCATTTGCAATGGTAAATACATTTTAAAAGAATGAAGAAATCGACTTGAAATTTATTTGGTTTTGGTTTTAGGGAAAAAGTCTGTCTAATTTTCTTTGTTCATTTTCAGTTTTGATTTAATTTAAATATAGAACCATAATTATGTAAAAGCTAAAATATCAGTCATTAAAAACTTATTTAATAAAAAGAAAATTTGAATTAATTTTATATAGAGTGAATGTAATATGGAACATTCTTCTGTAATGTATTTTTTTAAATTTTATTGAAGTATAGTTAATGAATTAATAATTCTTGAGGAGGATATTTAAGTTGTAGGAATATTTAAATACTGTTATTATAAAGATTTTTTGATGACCAGAAAGGAACACAAACCTAACTAACAAAGAAAAAGTTTTAAATAAAAAAATGTACTTGGAAAAATTTTCAAAATAATTGTGACCATGAATTTAAAAAAAAATTATATGGGTAATAAGATAAACAGGAATTTGAGTACATTGTTAAAGTTTGCAACATCATATATCCGTAACTAGGGAAGTATATAACCAAATTTAAAGTGTTGTAAATATTCTACTTCAGAATGTTAAAGATTATTAAAAGTTTCACATCTCAACTCTCTAATAATACAAGATTATCCTGAGTTTTTAAATTTCCCAGCATCCCATATTTTGTCATTAAATATGGCATTAAATAAATATGGCAATTCATTCTTTAATTTTTACTAAAATCCTTTTTTTTTTTTATTTAGCAAAACAACTTAAAAAAATTGTCAACAGTATTTAGTTGCTTGGATGTCTATAACGTTTAGAAATCCAAATAAATGATCACCTATCATTTATTTTATTCTTTTATTGTCAATTTCTTTTAAAATATAGACATTGTTAAAATTTAGAAAACATAATTTTCTGTTTCAGATGATGTTTAACATACCAAGGCAATTCTAGACACATATTCACTAGGTACATAATCACTGTAGGCAGTTTCTTACCTGCAGAAAGGTCTTATCACTTAGAAATGAACACATGGCCCTTGTCCAAATTGGGGAAAAACTTCTATACTTTCAAAATAATTAAGAATTTGTTTTAAAGTTATTAAATAAGCACAATCAAATTTTTCATTCATTTTGAATTTGTTGCTGTTTCTGTGTTAGCAACTCTTAAAAAATCTGTCTTACAAGAACTCTAAACTAGTAGCTATTGAGTCTACCTTTTAAAGGTAACTTTTATTTTCCCTTCCTTCTTTTTCTTTCCCCATTCTTTTGTGAGAAAAACAACTTTTTAATTTGAACATTTCAATATTGATCCTTTGTTATGAATATTAGCTTATACTATGCTGCATAACACACACTTTTTCTTTTGCTATACTCAAAACTCTGCTGCTTGGACCCTCTGAATTAATTCTCCTAAAAAGTATTTAAGAAACAAACTTTTCTTGAAATTCTGTGCTCTGGATTCACCTGCTGTAGCTGATAATTGCCAATAACATGTAGTTATAGCTCCTATTTAAAAATGTCTTTCCTGCCTTTGGTTACTTGATTATGTTGTTTATCTCTTCTTCTGAAACGGCTATGTATTTGGGTTTTATTTTGGTTTTTTTTGTTTTTGTTTTCTATATTTATTTATTTTTAACTTTTTATTTTATACTGAAGTATAGAATGTTGTGATAGTTTCAAGTGTGCAAGAAAGTATACATATACATGTATCTATTCTTTTTCAAAATCTTTTCCCGTTTAGGTTGTTACATAAGATTGAGCAGAGTTCCCATACAGTAGGTCCTTGTTGGTTGTCCGGTTTAAATATAGAAGTGTGTACATGTCAATCCCACACTCCCTATATATTTATATCTGTCCTAAAAATTATGTAGAAACAATACTTCAAAACTTTTATGTTATATATGTACTTAATTTGTTAACATTAAACATATTTTGTAGGCTGGATTGATAAAACTCTCAAACAGCAGCACATGGAAAGTTTAGTTCTTATAACCACAGAGAATGTTGGATTTCTCACAGACAAAATGTTGTCAGTGGTTTTTCTTCATACCACATGTGTTGACATACTGAACATGGGCCCGATATACACAAGTCCAACCATATCACATGACTTCTATTATCTCTCCATGGAATATAGCAGTAGGTTCCTAACTGGCTGTCATGTTTTATTACAGAAACCTCCAATCATCTGAGTGATCATTTTAAAATGTAAATATTTTTCCTGCTTTAATCTCTCTAGTGGCTTCCCAATGTTTACAATAAATCCAAATACGTATCGTGACCTACAAGGCCATGTTTGACCTTGCTCTGTCTTGTTCTCTCTTACCTTCTGTACCTTATTCACTGTTTTGGTCACACCCGCCCTAGACATGTCTAGGGTGTGAATGTTCTCGACTCCTCCAAGTAGAATGTTATTTACTAGATAATATGGCAGGGATCTACTTAACACCAAGCATTCATCACCTGAGAAAGGCTTTCCCTGACAGATCTATCTGAGGTAACATCTTTTCCCTTCCACAGTTACTCTTTTCTAATACCCAGTTTTTTTGTTCTTGTTGTTTTTATTTGTTTTGTTTTGTTTTTCCCTACAGCACTGAAATTATCTTATTAGTGTGTATTTGGGCATAAACTCAATGATTATAGTGACTTTGTCTTTTCAACAGCTCAAATGGTGCCTGACACATGGAAGATTCTCAATAAATATATTGAGCCAATATTCCCATGGAGATGTCTGGATTTGTAACTAAGGAATAGTTAAAATTATTAGTAACTCTTGAATCACTCTCTGTAACTCCATTCCTCTTTACCCACTAAAGAAAGCTTAGTGAAATGTGAGTGATATTATAATTAAATCAATTATAAAGTATTTAATTTCCAAACTGTTGATGATTTTCTTGTTATAATTTTTAATTGATTTCTAGTCTAATTTCACTGGGTCAGAAAGCATACTCTCAACAATTTCAGTCTTTAGAAATTGAGACTTGCATGGTGTACTTGCCTGTGATGTACCTCCATGAATGATCCATGTGCACCCACAAAATGTGCATTCCAAAATTGTTGAGTTTCAGATAGGTCACATTTGTTAATTTTGTTGTTCAGATATTCTATGTATTTCCTGATTTTTGTGTCTGCTGTCCTAAAAGCTATTGAGAGAAGTTAGTTAATGTCTATGACTATGGCTGTGGATCTGTCTCTTTCTTCTTTATTTTTATCAATTTTTGCTTTATATATTTTGAAGGTATATTATTAGCACATACAGAATTAGGATTTTTATATCTTCCTAGTGGATTATCTGAGTGTATTATCTTCCTGGTAAGTTATCATTCAGAGATATCCTTCTATACCACTGGCACTGTTTCTTGCCTTAAATCTGCATACCATATTTGCTTTAGATTTAAAATTAACTTTGTTTTGTATCCTTGAAATGCTTCCCAAGATAGACTTTGTTTTGTTTTGTTTTGCCTTCATAATGGCTTTACCATTTATAATGAGATAGGAATGGTGTTTACTTTTCCTTTTGCTTATCAGGTTAGTGTGTATGTATATGTATTCTTAGGTGTTATTGATTTCTTGGACTATTGTTTCCCATCAACTGCCATGTGTACTTTATGAAGAAGAAGCTTTCCATTTTAGCTTTGTTTGTATTGGAGTACTTCAATAATATTTTAATTTATTTTCATAGATCTATCGCCTCTGTGGCTTCATAATGTAAATAAGATCCAGTTAAAATGACTGAGATCTGTTTTGTGCAAGATATGGACAACTCTCTATCAGAGATATAGAGGCTACTAGGCAAGTCTCCTCCTCTAACTTCGATAAACATGGGTAGAAGTCAAAATAAACAGTGATTATGATACAAAGTGAAAATTATTGTCAAAATAGAGGCACACAATAGTGCTATGGAGAGAACATTCAGGATGGAAAGCAATAGCATGTGTAATATACAGAAGGAAGACAAAATCTTCAGAGACTGGCCATGTCTCTGGATGGCTGGAATGATAATTGGTATATGTAGGGAACAGTGGACTGTAAATCTGGGAAGGCATACTGGGACTATATCATGGAAGGATTCAAATGACAGATCATAAGTCTGCTTATTTTTAATATTAGAAAATTAAATTTATTTTAAAGATATTATGTTTTGCTATTCAGTAACAATGTCTTGTTTTAAATAAAACAGAATTTCAAAGATAATGAGATATATCTACTCCACATGCACATTCATACTAAGTTAATACCTATATCAATTTGAAGTGAATATTTATTTCACCATCCTGTAGAAATACAAAATCTTGATTATGCCTTTTTATAGATCATGTTTCCAGAATGAAATTGGTATGTGTTCCTGAGGCTGATATGAATTAAAAAGCATATACGTCTAAGAGGAATAATTATCCTTTTCATACTTCCACTCATTTAATACGGAAGATGTCAGCTAGTGTATACTGTTATTTATTTAGAAGTTTATTATAAATTAGTCATTAGAGCTACAAAAAATGAGTGTAATTGGAATGTTTGTTTTTTTTTCTCTTTACCAATATCTGAAAGTAAATATTAAAAGAAAGTTTCAATTCCTTTTCTAAGTAAAATAGAAATACTGCTTCAGGCTATGGGCATTATTTCACTAGACAATGTCACCATTGGTAAGGGCCACTGACTAATGCATAGGATGCCTTCCCTTTATTGATTTTATTTAAAAAGTAGTTTTAAAAATTTAAATACAGGAGTTTCAGATAATTTTGTGAATGTTAAAGAAATGTGTACTTAAATTTTACAAACTATATGTACTCTTGCTATTTCTCAAGAACTTTTGTAAAGATGTTCATGACATCATCTTGTATATTGTAATTACACCATTTAATTACAAGACTGAACATATTTACATCAATTATGTAATTAGTTATAATTAGGCTAATTAGACTAATTATACAATTAGACAATAATCAACCGAAAATTCCTTTTTACAAATCATGGAAATTCACATGAAAAAAGACTTCTAATATCACAGAATATTAAATTTATATGTTCACAAAATAAATTAATATTATGCAATAAAACAGTTATAAGTAGTAAAGTCTAAATCATTATAAATATACTCATATGTATATGTACATGCCATTTGATAGCATATATATATGCACACACGTATTATATATTCTATATATTATATATATTTTGTTATACATTATGATATATTTTTTAAAAATATTCTGAGTTTTGGGAGTTGTTTATTGAGAGGAAGAGAGTCAACCTGAATGCTTTCCTCCTTTCCTGAATGTGGTGAATTAATTGAGTGGGGTTCAAATTCTTCCTTAACTCTGCCTGTTATTTTCTATATTCCTTTTACAGATTTTGTCTGTATTAGCCCCTCTCCCTCTTTGACATACTATATAGAGTAATCTTACATATTAACCTAGATGACTGTCTCGTAAGTTCACACACCTTGGTAACTTGTTTCCTGACTGCAAGATGTAAATCATCTTAGTTCACCCAAAACGATTCTTCAGTCAAATGAGAGCTGAACTTTGGGCAATTGTGGACCTAGAATTCACAGTAAAAGTTATTCCTCCATTTTGTCCGTCCTTCTCGTGTGTCTACTTTGCTGCTCTGATCTGCATAAGAATTAACTAAGATATGCTGTGCACAAACCGTTAGATTTATTGGACTATATTTTTTGGTCTTTTAAAGAGTGGGAATCATCTCAAAATAAGGCTGTTTAAGCCTTAAAATCTCAATTACTACCCAAATTGTAGTCTTTGCTTTTGGATAACATAAACACTAGCAGCATTCCTAATCACAAGAACTTAGGTATATAAAATATTTCCAGAATGCATCTACTACAAAAATGACCTCTGTTTTTTAATGGCCATAGCTTCATTGCTGTTGGTTCAAATGTACTTGATTGTTTTATCAGTCCCTTGGGGCTTACTTCCCATTGCTAATAATTGACAGTTCAGTTCTTCTGTGTATGGCCCCTAGCTCAGCTTCTTAAATCTGTCTTTCAGCTTACCCTAATATAAATTTTTTTAATTGTTATTACTACTATTAGAGTCAATGTGGCTCAAAAAGGTTTACTGAAAACATTATGTGCAGGACAGTGAGTTGGCTCTATTCTTTTCTTGTCAGCAATCTTGACTGAGTTGATAGCATGCAAAGCACTTCACAAATGGCAGGAATGGAATTTAAAGTGGCCTTATCTTATATAATGGAAAAGGCAGTATTCATATAAATATATAATGTAAATGACAAAAAACATATATAAATATATAAACAAATACAACTGGTATAGACAAAACATATTAACTCAGAAAGTAGAAAGAATTTAGGAAAAATACTTTTAAGACTCTTTCAAGGGTAAGAGCTTTTAGTTTGAAAACTCTTCCTTGAAATAATGACTGTATGAAAATATTCAAAATAACTGTAGGGACATTTGTTGTTTAATGGGTAGACAGCTATGGTGGTTGGAAATCATGTTTAAAATATTTTCCAACAAGAGGGGGCAGGTTTTGAAAAAAAATAATCAGGTAGACAAGTGGCATTCAACACAAAATAAGTAGTATTAGAATAAATTAAAACCTACTCTCACAGCCCATCTAGTTGGCCTCTTCCAGGCTCTGAAATTTAATGTCAATCAATTGTCTTCATTTCTCTACATTCCAGCCACACTGATTTTCTATCTAACCCTCCAACAGGGCAACCTTACTACAGTGTTAGGTCTCCTCAGTTTTGGTTCCTACTATCTTTATTGTACTATATGTGATAACTCATCTTTCAAACATCCTTCTAGTCATTCAAGTTTCAGCTCAAAAGCCTTAGAGATACCTCTCAGAATGTCCTATCCAGAATAGCTCACCACATCTCCATCTCTCTATCACATACCTTATTTGATTTACTTGACAGCATTTAATACTTGTAAAAATCACTCTCTGTCTTTGTTTAGATATTTATTGTTTCAAACATGTAAAGTTTAATGTATTTTTCACTGTGTTCCCAGCATTTGGAAAGTACTTAGAGTAAGGCTATAGTTAATTTCGTCTAAACATTTTTTCATTGAAATATTACATATATATATAGAAAAGTACTTGAAACATAAGTATATAGCATGATGCGTTTTTTCACAGAGATCAGATTTCGCTTCGTAGCATGAAGATCAAGAAACAGAACTTTCGAGCACCTCCCTCTATGGTTATAGTTAATTTAAGTCAAGAAACTGACTATCTTGTAAAATTTGATAGACAGGAAGTATGGCATAACATTTGAAAGAATTTGAAAGGATTGACTTTCTGTGATACAATTTTTATTTTTTTACAAAGAATAGGGAGAAGCAAGAGAGTTGACGGTGTATTCTAGTAGTGCAAGTAAAAATATTTAATTGTAGAAAAATTATAGAGAAAGAATCAGTTTCCAATTGATTATTAATGTGGCAAGTACTATAGAAAGGGCAGAGAAATTACAAAGTAATAAGAATGATACAAGAAATATAGCATCATACACAAAGGACAGAATGCATAGTGGGAAAAATAAAGTCTAATTTTTATAGATTTTATATTTTTGTACCTTTTATTTTTAAAAGTCATTATGATTATATATTATAACTACATTACTTCTTGTAGAATATTATGAGTGGGAAGACCAATTTTAAGTATATCCTGTCAAGCAACAAATATTTATTAAGCGATGGCTATAAAAGGCTCCCTATTAGGTGTTATTAGAGATATAAGATAAATCTGCCCCTAGGGGCCTCATGATTCAGTTAAAGAACATAAGTCAACACATTGAATGATAATTTCATAACCAAATACTCAATAGTGAGTTATAAATAGATATTTTGGTATAAAAATGAAGTAGAAGTTCCAAAGGAAGAGAATTTACTTCTAACTGAGAAGGTCAGAAAAGAGTTTACAGAGTAGATACAGACTTTTTTGAACTGCACTTCGGTTTAGACGGGAACAGAAAAAGATGAATATCAAGGGATAATTTTCTTAAAAAAACAGCAGAGTGGAAATCATAAAATGACACCTTAAAATTGTGATTAAACTAATTTGATGGGGATAAATATTAACTAAAAATAATAAATTAATACATAATAACTAAACTAATTTGAGTGAGGAATAAGAAAAAAGTAAATTTGCTTAGACTGCCTAGAGTTTCAAATGACACACTAAAGGTTTTTGAAATAACCTTTCAGAGTAGGAGAGCTATTTAGGGTTTTCTAGCATGAAAATAACATGATGAAGGCAAGTATTGTGGCAGCATGCAGAGAAATTAGAATAAAGGAGAGCACAGTTCTCGATACTAGGCAGTACATTACCTTAGCTGAAATAAGCTCTCAAGATGTATGTATGTATTCATTAAATCAGTGGTTGTTGAGGGACTACAGCAAATATGCCTATAGATTGAAAAGCAAAGGTCATTCGTGAAAGAAACACTAAAGAATAATCTAAGGCACTTGATGCCATTGAATGTGGGGGAATGAGAAACAGTGAAGAGTGAATGATGACATGAGTCTTGAGTCTGGATTAGAGGAGAATGATAAGGTGATCATTAAAAAGTAGCACAGGGGGCTTTCCTGGTGGCGAAGTGGTTGAGAGTCCGCCTGCCGATGCAGGAGACACGGGTTCGTGCCCCGGTCCGGGAAGATCCCACATGCTGCGGAGCAGCTGGGCCCGTGAGCCATGGGCGCTGAGCCTGCGTGTCCGGAGCCTGTGCTCCACAACGGGAGAGGCCACAACAGTGAGAGGCCCGCATACTGCAAAACAAAACAAAACAAAACACAACATCAAAAGAGAAGATTTATATGAGGTGATGCAGTGAGTGTAAGTGGAATGGAATGCAATGGTGAACTCATTGAGTTTGATATGACATTGTATGTCTTACTGATGAAAATCTTCGTCAGTCAGTTATCGAAGAACTTAGGTTAGAGGTCAGAGGTATACATAGAGGTGGTGGAAGAGGACATGCATAGAGAGGTCAAGGGGAATCCGAGAGAAAAAATTCAATCTAGAAACAGAAGAGACAAGTCTAACTTGTTTGTTGGCAAAGTATGTAGTGGCTTTTTTGGGGGTAAGGGCTCTGTAATGCAAGAAGAAGTCGATAAATGTAAACAACAACAAAAATAATGGTCAAAAAGAATTAGAGAACCAGGATAGATTATCTTAAGAGATCCAGACGGGGTGTGGAGAAACTCAAGTGCAGGAGTGTAATGGCTAGCAAACATTGCAACTAAAAGGACAGGAAAAGTTTTGAAAAGCAGGATTTCATTAATTACAATACTATTGGTGATGTTTTTTAAGTGTGATTTTTTTTTGCTTAGAAATTTGTCAGGTATCTATATATAAATGCTAATTGAAACCATGATAATGCATCAGATTGCTCTAGGAATATAGTATAGTAGAAGATTGCAGACTAAAATTTGTATAGTAGATAGAAAATGAAATAGAATACAACCAAAAAGTGTCTAAATTATTATATTTATAATTTTTTACCTACACACAAGGAACTGTCAAAATAGCCAAGGCAATCTAGAGTGTTAGAAGTAAGCAGAGAAGTACAGAAGCATAAAAAAGAAATAAAGATTTATTGAATTTTAACAAAAGAGCATTATTAATGACATTAGAAGATACAGTTTCAGCGAAGTGTTGAAATAGTATCCAGAAAATATGGATTAAAAAATAATTTGTCAGTGGAAACAGAAACAAGAAATACTGGCAGAATATGATTAATTCTATGTGAATAAAGAGACTTTATCATTAAATATGCATCTAAATGGCACTGTTCATCCTCTGCATATATTTGAGAATTGTTATCACTGCATGATTCCTTTTAGAATGTTGACTATGTATATTAACATCTGAGTTCATATCAGGTGCCAAGCAGATAATAAATTCTGGATAAATAAATATGCATAAAGCAAAACCCTGAGTGGTGAACGATACATAGTCATAGTACTTTTAATTGCAAAAGTATTCATTTAAAAAGTGTCTCTCTATGCTAAGTCCTGTACTAGGTGCTTAGAACATAGGGCTGAGAGCAAGACAGACATAATCTCTGCCCTCTAGGTACTTACTGGCAAGGGGAGGAGTAAGGCAGAAAATAAATCCATTACCAAAATAAGTGGAAAAATGAGACTGTGTTATAAAAAGATATAAGCAGATCTCATAAAAATGGATTTCTCCTTTTCCAGAAAGTAAGGAAAGACTTACCTATGGAAGTGAGGAGTGTTGCGATTTAAGAATGAGATGAAATTGATTAGGCATAGAGAGATGAGGAACCAGGCATGTGCAAAGGGTCCATGGCCTAAGGAAGCTGAATGTGTGTAAGGCATTACAAAAATGAGAGGAGACTGGGGAGGCAAGGAGAATGCAGGTCATATAGGGTTGACAGTCATGTTAACAACTGTTATGTTTATGTTAAGGACAATACCATGTTATTCCTGTGATTTAAGCAGAGAAATGGCATGATCAGATTTCCATGTTAAAAAAAAGTCCTGATTCTAGATTAGATGATCATGCTTGCTTGGATTCTTAAACTATACCAAGCACAATCAGAAATTTCTCAGCTGAATGTTGGGTTTAGAGCATTACGTTTAAAAATAAATAAAAGAATGTTCAGAATTGAACATGTTGAAAGGTCAACAAAATCTGAGATAGAGATACTGAATATATGAATAAGATGTAATAATTGAAAGCCTAAGATTCCTGTTACTAAAGAAGAAAGCGTAGATTTAGAGGAATAGACTTGAAGTCCATTTTTGCATATGTAGAGTTTTAGGTACCTATGAGACATCAGAATGGACATATTGAGGTAAAAAATTGGCATATACGTTTAAAACTTGAGGGAGAATTTTGGAATAGAGATAAAGACTTGAGGGGGGCCAGGAATAAATTCATCAGGTTTGTAGTATAAATTCATCAGCAAGGATAAAATCATTTAAGGGACTTTTATAAAGAGTGATTAACTGTAGAACAAATAGAATTCCAGAGAATACCAACAGTTAATTAAGTGTTGAGAGGAGAAAGAAAAGTGAAGAAATCTAAACAACAACAGTCACAGAGGTAGGAGGAGTAAGATGTATTATCTCATTCAAAAAATTATCTGAGTCAACAGGTTCTAGTATAACATTCTTTCAACTATGCTTTGTAACTAAGCACACTTTTATACGCATTGTATATAGTTAATATAAATGAGAACTCTGTAATACTTTGAGAGCATGTTTTAAAATTTTGGGCTATCCAAAAAGTTCGTTCGGATTTTTCCATAAGATGTTATGGAAAAACTCGAACGAACTTTTTGGCTAACCCAATATAAATTCTAGAACCATACACTCTGACTCTGTGTATATTCCTGTGGGGTGTATTTGCATCTGTTTATACATAAAAAAGGCAATGTCTTTCCTAAAGAAAAATTGAAAGATAGAAGATTATTATTTATCCCACTGAGGAAAATGCTATAGGTGTGACTGTTTTAAGACTGAATTTTGACAATGAATGATAAGAATTATGACCAAATACCCATGCACACTGAAGGAGAGACTCATTTGACATGTGGAAAACTCTGTGTGCCTGCATATGTGTGGGCAAGCTTTTTTTTTTTTTTTTTTTTTTTTTTTTTTTGCGGTACGCGGGCCTCTCACCGTTGTGGCCTCTCCCGCTGCGGAGCACAGGCTCCGGACGCGCAGGCCCAGCGGCCATGGCTCACGGGCCCAGCCGCTCCGCGGCATATGGGATCCTCCCAGACCGGGACACGAACCCGTATCCCCTGCATCGGCAGGCGGACTCTCAACCACTGCGCCACCAGGGAGGCCCTGGGCAAGCTTTTTTTACTGCAACTGAACAATGTCTTTATGTATTAAATCACTAAATATTCTGATTCTTCTGAATAGCGTATCAAAGTATTGCAATTTTTAGGACTTGAATGATGTTACTTAAGTAAAATAAAATAAACACATGGTTATGTACAGATGTTATCTGGAAAAAATTAACATTTTAAAAATGGCTCTACCAAATATGATGTCATTGGCAGACTTTTCACCATCTCCATAATTAAGTTACTTGTGAAAGGAACTATTTTGAGAGATGCATTAATCACGTTAGATGGTAAAGAAATCCCAGGAGACCTTATTTGAATTGGGCAGGTTTCTTCCTCTTCTTATTGTTGTTGTTTGTTCTTTTTATCTTTTGAACAATTTCAGTGTTTTTGCATGGCCTTTTTTGGCTCATCAAGAGTGTGTAAGACATTTTTGACCACTTGCCTGATTTGAGTCTATCTGATTTGCCCAGGAGACTTAAACCTTGAATTCCTGAACATAAAGTAACACGAATAATAATAATATAGAAACACTCATGAATACTTTTTAAATGCAGTTTAAGATTTATCACCTGTCATTGCTCCATATACACAAAATATTTATGTATATACATTTAATTATCTATCATTAGATTGACCTCATTAACTTTGTTTTGCCAACAGTGTTTCATTTATTGACTCTTCAGAATCCTTTTCTTTCATAACATTTCATGTTGAAGTCTGCATAGGTTACAGTGTTTGTTGAATAAACTCCATTATTAAGTACACTGTTCTGATCTTTGCATAATAATTTGCATAACTATGACCAGAAATAGATTTCCCCCCTTAGGAAGCTAATTTGCAAAAAAAAAAAATAAAAAGCTATGAATTTTCATTGTAGTCAGTTAGTTTTTATCTCCAAGCACATTACAGTTTGATTTTTAAATGCAATAGTTTTTTTTTTTGTTTGTTTGTTTTAATTTAGGGCATTTTCCTTTAAAAATGACAATCTGCCATATTTTGATAATATAATTTTAAATACAATGCCATGATTCATCCATTTATTAATTTTGGTTACCATTGACTTTTTCTAATGACTTTTTCTATATTTTCAGGGTGAAACAAAGATATTAAAACTAAAGAATCTTCGACCTCAGGACTATGCTAATTATAGCTGCATTGCTTCAGTGAGGAATGTATGTAATATTCCTGATAAGATGGTGTCATTTAGACTTTCCAATAAAACAGGTACGTAACTACCTCTGAATGTTTTATGTCTGTTATCCACAACAAATGTTTAAAAAGTCTCTTTAACTTTTTTATACACCAAATGATTTCTATAGTATATGTAAGGAACAAGGCATCTTTTCTTTCCAGAAAATTCTGTAGTATCTAAAAATCTTTTAAGTGGACACTGTAAAATTTAATTGCAATATGCTCCCATGTATTATGTTTGTTTATACAGCAAGTAAAATTATAGTTCCTTAAATAATGTATTCATAAATGTCACAAGCCAGCTTATATTCTGTTCAAAGAAATTGCTGAGAAGTATTAGATTTTTCTTATGAAAATTTGAGCTCTAAATTGCTAAAAGTGTTTTGTGATTCCAAAACTAAGTAAAAGAACCTTTTTCTTACTCTGTTTCATGTCAAGAAAGCTAATTGGTAATTTCAAGTAGGTGTTTTTAGGAAAGTATTTTTGTAGAAAATGTCAAAACATTAGCAAGACTGCAACTTATGGTTAGCCTGTGTTTAGTAATATAAACCTCAGATTAATTGCAAACATATTAAGAAGAAATGTCTAAATGAAAGAGCAAAGAGAGCATGTGAATGAACTATCTTTTATAAGGTTGTATATAAAGAAACACTTAAAAATTAGAATTTGAACAGGTTTTGAGGAATTTTCATTGGCAATTAATATGAATTTTTACTCTTAAATCATTAGATTAAAATATAGAGTTTTAAAGGTACTTTTCCCATTAACAAAAACCTTGAAAAGTGTGGGCTTTGGTGTTCCTTGGTTTGGATCCCAGTTCTGTCACTTATTAGCTCTTGGATCTTGTTGAGCAAGTCACTTCACTCTTCTTTGCCTCAGTTTCCTCATAAACTCATAAACTTATAGGAAGGAATTAATGAGTTGATGTATATAAAGCATGTGGAACATACTTTATTCATTCCTCTGACAATGAGCTAGTAGTTAGCAACCCCATCCAGCTCATTTGGTGGAAAGATTAAACCTAGGACTTTCTGCAAAGATGAAAACTTGTGTGCTCATACGTTGATTCATCAACATGTGTTCCACTGAGTTGTTCAAATTTTGAAAGGTCATTCTTTTATTTATTCATTCATTTATTCATGCATTTATTCATCAGAGACTTATTGTGTTCCTATTATGGGTCAGCAATGATAAGCATAGGGCTATTGGCTAAGATGTAAATTGCCTTAAACTAAGAAATCCTCTATTAAGCACTGGATAAAAGTCATTAGAGGAAATTAAAAGAAGAATGTAGCAGACAAAAAGAAACTTTATCAAGAAAGATGAGAAGGACTTGATGAAAACTGCATTGCAGGAAAAAATAGAATTATAAAATCTTGTTGGCCCTAAGACTTATAAAAGTTAACAATTTTATTTCACTTAAAAGAACAAATAGGATATTGAGAAATAAAAATCAGATATTAATATAAGAACTTGGTGTAATTATATTATTCTTCTTGGCATGAACTATTTTGTGAATTATAACAGATGTTGTTTTTCTTAGTTTCTTTTTTTTTTTTTGCGGTATGCGGGCCTCTCACTGTTGTGGCCTCTCCCGTTGCGGAGCACAGGCTCCAGACGCACAGGCTCAGCGGCCATGGCTCACGGGCCTCCTAGCCGCTCTGCGGCATGTGGGATCTTCCCAGACCGGGGCACGAACCCGTGTCCCCTGCATCGGCAGGCGGACTCTCAACCACTGCGCCACCAGGGAAGCCCCTTCTTAGTTTCTTTAATGTATTTTTAGAATACACATGATTCAGAGAGAAAAATTAAAAATTAAATGGAAGTAGGTCCTATGGGATGGGTAAAGACATTGCAGTGTGTCAATGGAGATAATCCATAAACAATCTATAATAGGAATATAAAAGAGTTTTATTTGAGCCAAAATGAGGACTATAGCCCAGGAGACACAGATTCAGGAAGCAACTGAATTGTGTTCCACCAGGCTGCAAAATGGGGGATGCTTATAAAGGCAAAATTACATAAGTTGTTTGTCAAGAATTAGAATTGGAGCTGGCAAGAAGTAAGGGTGCTTGTTAAGCAAGTATTGGTTGGGGTCTGAAATGGTTGCACAGTTATAAGGGAAGACCTTGAGACCATAAGGTTGCAGCTGGCTGCTGCTTGCAGATGTCATTTTGAGAACAATTGATGGTGTGCTTGAGTCTGATACAGTTCATAAAATTCAAGTTCCCAATGATGCAGGAATGTGTCTGAAACCACATCCACAATGGCCACCTGGCTCCATCCTGGATGCCTGAACCACAGTTACTCCATTTTGATTTTTAAATTCATTCTTTTCTTTAATGGTTAAAGCAGCCATACAATGCATGTTGACAGGCCATAAGGTAGGCTGTTCTAATTCAAGCCAAATCATGTATAAGCCAGACTGACTTCCCCATACCTCAATGTGTGTGAAAATTTCTTCCATCCAGTGGAATGAAAAATAACATAATAGTGGTATATTATTACTTATGTTACAACCTTTCTCTTGAGAAGTACTTTATTAATTTTAAAAGTACTTCATGTTTATTATTTTAGTTTATCTTTATAACTATTGGGATGTAAACAAGTGGATTTTTTTTTTTTTTTTGCCATGTGTTTTCCTATCACCTGACACGTAACAAACTGGCCTGTAGCAGTTAAAGTATCTTCATTGGGACCTACTGTATAGCACAGGGAACTCTGCTCAATACTCTGTAGTAACCTAAATGGGAAAAGAACTTGAAAAAGAATAGATACATTTATATGTATAACTGAATCACTCTGCTGTACACCTGAAACTAACACAACATTGTTAATCAACTATACTCCAATATAAAATTAAAATTAAAAAAGATAAATCCTCATTGGGTTGTTTTGAGGATGAACTGAATTAACACAAACAAAAAGTCTTTAAAGACCAAGGTACAATGAAATTATATTTAATATTTTTATCTTGAACAAATGTGTGATTTTGTTATTTTCTAATTCCCCACAGCTAGTAATAAAGGGGAGGGGACAAGATTGATCCCAATGTTTGAAGGGTTATTTTAAAATAGGAGACTGACTAGCTACTCAAAATTTTTGTGGAGCTGAGAAAATGATCTTAAATCTCAGCCATAGTGTTTTATTAGGAGTAAATAAGGACTTCTTAAAGTGGAAAGGAGAAGATTATCACAGGAGGTGACAGACTTTCCAACTCCTGACATCTTGTAAAGCAGCTGGGTGACTATTTCTAAGATGATTTTTAACAATTATCAGCTCAGAAAACAGAGATTTGACTTCTTGTCCTATGAAGAGCACAAGATCACTTTCAGCTTTCTGGTCCATTATTTTTTAAGCAAAAATATTATATATCTAGACTGAGCAAACAAAATAAACTATTATTCTCTTTTATAAACTATCTCACAAAATTTTAGATTGACAGTCATTACAAAATGAGCTTCAGAGTTACAGTGCATAATTGTGTTTAAAAATATAAGCTAATACCTTGTTTGGCTCTTCAATAACTATAATCAGGTATGTCATGTGCCTGGTGCTTTACATATTCAAACCAGGTTTGCTTTAGCACTTTTCCCATCTGGCTGTGCTCAAAATTGGGAGAGTTTGTGCATTTCAAACAGGTGAAATCATTGAGGTAGCTCTCAAAGTACACCAGGAATAAATTAAGCTTTCATCATCTCCATGCAAACAGGTCTATAAACTAACAAATAAGTTCATTGCTTTTCTAACATCAGAAGAAGATCCTAAGTCACCATTGCCATAACCAACATGAGAGTCAGGCGCTCTTTAAGATTTCCCTCTTGTGAATCTCTAAATGAGAGGAATAAAGTTCCCATATTTTTAACTCATGGTTTGCACAATGTCAAGGAAAATGTGTAACTTATTGAGGGGGAGAATATTCTACAATATTATAAATACTGTAATATGTTTGATTAATCTCCTCTGTTAATATACTTAGGAAAGTGTAACTTTGGAAATCATTTTTGTAATGGAGATCAAATAATTGACTAAAAAATGTATTTTTGGTACAGACAGAATTTCACTTTAACATCTCTATAGTCAAATAAACTTTTAAATTTCAGTCAGTCTATTGACCTGATTTGCACGATGCCCAAATGACACAGCATATGAAGACAGAAACAATGTCTGCCATGGATAAGGATTTCTAAAAGTTTTTTGCAGCAGAACAATTGTATCATGGAGTACAGATTCCTGCACCCATTCCATACCTACTGAATTAGACTTTCTGAGGAATGACCTGCCAATGTATACATTTTAAACAAGTGTAAATAATTGCTTTGGAAAACAAATGTCTTTGTTATCAGTCATGTTTTCCATGACACCATTACATTTGTGAATAGGAATTTTTGTTAATAAAAATCAATTTCCTAGAACTGCTTAAAAAAGCAATGTCTAGGTGTCATTTTAAAAGTCAGTGTCGGGCTTCCCTGGTGGCGCAGTGGTTGAGAGTCCGCCTGCCGATGCAGGGGACACGGGTTCGGCCCTGGTCCGGGAAGATCCCACATGCCGTGGAGCGGCTAGGCCCGTGAGCCATGGCCGCTGAGCCTGCGCGTCCGGAGCCTGTGCTCCGCAACGGGAGAGGCCACAACAGTGAGAGGCCCACATTCCGCAAAAAAAAAAAAAAAATCAGTGTCATCTATAGATTTACCAATAATATGTTTTCTTAACTTTCTTACTCTTAATTGACATCATAGTAGAGCTTATAACTATATATCTGTCATGGAGTGTCCAATCATTTGTTGGCCCCTGTTGATTACTTGCCATGCTATGAAAAGTTACATAGCATGTTACATAAATGTCACTATTTATCATACTAATCTAGTGATCTTAGACCTTATCAAGAAAAATTCACAGAATTTTATAAAATATAAAATATTATGTTTATTTATTTATTGTCATGCACACCCCCTGACCAATTGACATAATTTTGTAGCAGGGTCTAAAAGTTGTTTGATTGTTTTTCTACTCCCATTTGGAAAAAAATGAATATTAGCTCTTAATTGGTAAATTCTTAATATAGTTGTACTTTTCATAGTTTATTAAAATAAACCTATTAAAATTTGTAAATTTAAAAAATTAAAAAATACAGGTATATTTTAAATTATCATAATTATAGTAACTGTAAACTATTTGAAATTTCTCAGATTATGTGTATTCCTAACGTGAGGGCACCTACAAATTATGATTTTAAAAAATTAATTTATTTTAATATATTTCAAGCAGTTATATGTTGATGACTCATGATTTCAAAGGCAAATAAGAATTAAGTATGTTATTTATATTAGGATGAAATACAAACTTTGTACCTGCTTGAGAGGTTATGATGAATTCTATAAAGAAATTGGGCAGGTGGGGCTAATTTTACTTAATTATATAGGTCCTTTGATTCAGTCTGCTCAAATTTAGCATTTATAAAATTATCCAATTAGGCTGCTTTCCATAAATGTGCATTACATCTAGGAAACAAGTCATTGAAAAGTACTACTGGCTATAGAAATACGGAAACCTGTACTCCCTTCTTCTTTTCTTCCTGCTCTCCTTTCTTTCTTTCTTTCTTTCTCTCTTTTTTCCCCTCCAATCCGTCTCAATAAATTTTACCACAGAAAAAGATAGAGGTTAGGAAACATCTCTGTTCCCTTTGTTAGACAACTATTATCTGTTCTTATTATTTTATATAACCTATAGGGAAGTTGTTAATGTAAATGTTCAGCAATTGCTGTGAGACTAAATATAAAACTTTTTATATGCCGTGCTCTATTCATGGTAGTTCTCTTCTATGTTTAGAGGTATTTAAATTATCTAAGTGTTATGAAAAATAAAATAATGTTTCAGTTATAGGAATTTCATAGAAATAATTGTCTGTAATAAGAATAGTATGGACATAGACACCTCCTCTTGTAAAATAGTCCATTGTCATAGATAGCCAGTTTAAGGGCAAAAGGAAATGGCAGTAGAAACTTTGCTGTCATCATACCTGAGTACTAACTTCATGCATCTTTCTTAGCCATGTGGATATTTGAACTTCTTTCCTTTAGGCAAGCTCCACAGCATCTAGACAAACAGTAGCACCATTTATTAGACTCTAGGTGTAATTTTTTCACCAACAATCACAGCTTTAACGAAAGACTATGTTTATGAGAGATACTTAGTGTAAATACAATGACTTCCTGTATTAGTCTACTTGGCTGCCATAACAGAATACCACAGACTTAGTGGCTTAAACAAAAGAAATGTATTTTCTCACAGTCTGGAAGTTAGAAGTTCATGATTAAGGTGCAGTCAGGGTTGATTTTTGGTGAGGCCTCCCTTTCCTGGCCTGTAGTCGTCATCTTCTGATTGTGGCCTTTCCTCTGTGGTTCTTGGAGGGAGAGAGTAGTGAGCTCTGATGTTTCTTCTGACTCTAACAAGGACACCAGCTCTAGCAGATTAAAGTTCCACCCTTATCACCTCATTTAAATTTACTTAACTGCCCTAAAGGCCCTGTCTTCAAATACAGTCACATTGAAGATTAGGGCTTCAACATACAAATTTGAGGGGGGCCACAATTCAGTTCATAACACTTTAAAATGACTAAAAATGGCCTCTGCATTTAGGATTCCTTTTCTTTTAAAATTTCAGATATAAGTTCATAATATATGTTATATCAAAGGAAGAAAAAGAATCAGCCATTTAAAGAAAAGAGTCTACTCTTCGGTAGAATCTCAACCTAAAGAGGGAACTCTACTGAGAGTATGTGTGGTCCTGTATTCTTAGCTTTGGGGAAATAGGAAGGAATAAATTGTAAAGGAAGAAGGTAAAATGAAACTTTAGTGAGGGACAAAGATCACTTTTGTAATAGTATCATAATAAAATTTTAAAAGACTGGACAAAGTATCAAAATACGGATACAAATGATGTGTCAGTGAGTCTGCACATTTTTTTTTCTGATTTTCTTTTTTATGATGGAGAAGTTAGTATGTGAAACAGAAGAAAGAAACAGGAGGAAGAAAAGGAGCAGAAAAAATGTTTTATCTTTTCATGTACTAAAATATTGGGAATATGAATGCCTTAGTAGATTTTTTTATCATAGGTAATGCAGATTTTCTAAACAATAGTATTTATAACTACAGATACCAACAGAATACAAAAAATAGTATTAGAATATTGTTGATAGGCCATATCATTTGAGAATGAGATGTTTCCTAACTCTCTTGCAAGAATTTTGACATTCAAAAACCTAAGGTTCAAATTTTGTTTTTCTCAATTGGAGATGTAATTTAGCTTCTCTAAACTTACTTTTCCCCTCCCCAAAATAGGGATAACACAGAGATCCATAATATTTGGTTTTATAGGCTGTAAATCCAACACATAACAAGTACAATAAATAGTAGTCATCATTGGGTTGTTAACCTTGATAATGGAAAGTAAGAATAAAATTGGTATCATCAGTAATCATGGAGAGATGATGACAAGAACCTTAGACTTTTGCTAGGATATGGTGTATAGCTTCAACCATTGATGACTAATCTTAAAATGAGTTCTCCATCATTTTTTAATTATTTTCATCAGTGAGTAAATTAAATATTTATATTTTCCAGAAAAATATATAGAAATGAATACATCTTCTGGCATATGTCTGTCTAAACTATGATTGGCAGAAATGTTTACATAGATATAAAATATTATTCTGTGAAATTAATAAGGGTACATAAGGAAAATTAAAGTAATTTGCAATCTTGTTGATATGTAATAGATTCTTCATCTGAGTGCTCTGTCATTTCCTACAGTAATTGAACCTATATATGCTCTATCCTCACTGATGTAGCTTCATAAATGTGAAAATATAGGTGATGAATACACAGTGAGTCTGGGGACAGAAGCAATGGTTATTATGGGGCTTCAGCTTTGGTCTTCCTGATACTATTTTCAGAGAAACAAGTTAGCCCTGATTTTTCAAAATTCTATTACCATAGTAACAGGAAGTATGCATGTTTCTGGGATCTCTCTAGGCCTGTGCATTTCATTGTCCTGGCAATGAATTTTTCAGGTTCACTATATCCACGTTTATTCTTAGACTATGAGCTCTTATATAAAATATCCCTCATAAACTATTAACTTGCCCAGAAGACATAATAACCTAGATACAGTAGATAGCTAAGCAAGGAAGATTAAAATAACTGTTAAACAAATGAAAGGCAATGCTATCATATTTATTTAAAAGGGTGTAAATTATTGAAATGCTATCTCACAACTTAACCAAATACTTCGGAGCATGTCAAATAGTCTGTGTTTTAGCAAACATCTAGAATAATTTATTGATCAGATTTTCCCAGCTTTACGTAGTTATTCTTCAAACGCTATTAGGCTATAATTATAATTAAACAATTTAAAAGTTATTCGTAAGAATAAAGTAGTTCAAATCATGTGATATTTCTTTCAGTGAGTTGAGTGAGAATATGTTAAAATAAAGCAATAGAATTTTTATACACCTTAGAACACTTAACTTTTAATTTTAAACTGCTTTTGATTACAGATTTATAGACCTTGGCTTAGTACTTGATAAGGTTCTATTGTTCTAGTGAAACTGCTGAGAATTCTGTTATTATAGACAATTCAGTTACTAGAAATGCATTTTAGACTTCTTGTATGTTTTTTTTGAGCTTGCACTTAGAACTTGTGGTTTAGAATATCTTTATGATCATTCACTGACAAATTTGATTTTATACATTATTGGGTCTCATGATGAAGATACAATAATATCCATAAGTGCATGTAACTAATCCCATAATTTATCTACCCAAACTCCTAGAATAGATTATATCCAGGGATGGTCTTTAGGGTTCCCAACCATCCCAGTGTGTCCTGGGCTCAGTAAAAGTCTCACATCCTATAATCTCAGGCAAACCAGTATAAATGGTCACTTAATGATCTAATCCACCATGCAGCCTACCCTCATATAGAATAGTCTTAATGGCAGTTGTTAATGCTGGTACATGTGCAGGCTTTAAGCAGCTCTACATAAAGAAACATTTGTAAGAAAAACCAGGGTGTAGATCCTGACTCTCCCCAGTGGTGTGACCAAGTCCTTCAACTCTTTGAACCTGCTTTTTTTGCTAATTCATGTTGATAACGGGCTCTAGGTGGGCCACCAGTTGATAGAAAGAGAATATTTACTCTCAGATTTCATTTTTATTTACCAAGTTAACAACAACAAAAACTTAGATTAAATGAGATGGCTGCAAAGAAGTAGATGCAGCCTCTATGTACACAGCTACTCTTGAGCCCCAAGATTCATGCAAGCAAGTTATAGGCTTGCAGAATTTGACAAGATTAATACCTAATTGTGCTGTTGTCCTTTTATACATAAGGCTTACATTACTATCTATTTAAGAAAAAGATTTAGCAAACGAATAACCTCTGGACCTGATGCACCTATTTGAAGAAATCTTTGCACATCTTGGGCTCTCAATATTTCTTTTACAAAAAGTCACTGTCAGGGAGGTTTTTATCTCATTCAAGAGAAGATGCATCACTGGCCACTGTCCTGCCTCCAGCTGTAAGACATTTAAGAGTACAAACTTCCCCATAGAATCTTACCTCATTACACGTACTGTGAAGATTAAATGAGATTGTATTTAAATTGCCTGGCAAATGTTGGGCTCTTAGTTTCATTGTATTGTGAGTGTTAGATTAAAAAAAATTTTCCTTTGTGAAGAAACTAATGAGGATTTCCAAAATCTCATTTAGCCCTTTGATTATCCTTTTTTATTTATTGAAAGTATCAGTGATACAATATACTACTCTGTACTTTTCAGCAGAAATATTAAATCACAGCTAAATTCCAATTTGTTTCAATGGTTACAGAAATAAGTGAATATCAAATATTGTGTACTCATTAAATGTAAATTATCATATTAATAGTATGTACATTAGTAATGAGTAGATGTTTACATTAGGTCTGCAAGATTTTTATAAAGACTTTTTGTAATATACTTACTTCCATAATGAAGAAATAGATACAATTTATGTTCTTACCCTTTCTTAAAATCAAGTATACTAATCAGTACCAGGAAAATGTACATTTAAAAATATTTTTAGGAAAATAGGAATTGATTATTATCTCATCAAAGAACACTTATAGAATACATTTTCTAGTTTAAAGAACAGGAAAAATGCAAACAGTTTTTTGGGGGGGAGGGGTGAGCCATGAATATCTGCTTTTATCTCTGACATTCTAATATGATGAAATGCACGTATTATTGTTAAAACTTCATGCTAAAATATTTGTGTTTTCAAGGAGTCCTCTGACCTTAGCCACACTACTCATAGGATTTAACATCCTGTGTTGTGGCTAAGATTAGCCCTGTGGTCACTGTTAATATAGATTCATAGAGTCATTTGAGTCACAACTAGACATAATTTAAAAGATCCACATTGGTTCATGATGGCTTCAAATTAAATTTAAAAATTAAGAAGGTCCATGAGCTTCCCTGGTGGCACAGTGGTTGATAATCCGCCTGCCGATGCAGGGGACACGGGTTCGTGCCCCCGTCCGGGAAGATCCCACATGCCGTGGAGCGGCTGGGCCCGTGAGCCATGGCTGCTGAGCCTGCGCTTCCGGAGCCTATGCTCCTCAACGGGAGAGGCCACAACAGTGAGAGGCCCGTGTACCGCAAAAAAAAAAAAAAAAGAAAAAGAAAAAAAAATTAAGAAAGTCCTTGTAGTAGTCCATATAGTGGGAGTAGGGTATCTCATGTATTCTTACAGAGACTGAAAGGAGAGAGGTGAGCAGTAGACTGGAGCATAATGGACAGGCAGAGTATCAGAAATGCATTAACATCAACCTTTTGACTATAAGTCCAGATGCAGCATGTACTTTTGGTTTGCTGTTGTGGCAGTTATTTCCAAAGCATCACAAAGATTTTGGCTTTTCCCTCAATTTTCATTTTCTGCAACATCTGTTCCAAGACATTTTTTTTCTGATAACAACATACTCTTCCTGATTTACTTGCTACTGTTCTATTGCTTTAGAAAATAGGTTTGCCCAATTGTTTAGTAATACATTTTAGTTTATGTTTTGAACAGCATTTCTTTCTGTCAGCTCCTTTTAGTCACTGCTTTAGTTGCTATATTGTACTACTTGAGCATTTTATTGACTGCATCCTTCAATCACATACCATCCAGTGAATGTGCTGTAAAGTCAACAGTATTGATTTCTGATAGACATACTGTATAATAGAAATTTATTGATGGCAACTTTGTCCTTTTGTTCTATTAATGGTACGTATTTCCCTGCTTTGACAAAAATGGAGATTATCAAGAAACCAGGTATAAAATTTTTGGCATAAATAGATGTGACAATTATATGAAGCTACTCTTTAAGTTTCACTTGGATTTGGCACTGCAACCCTGTGCACAACCAAGCAAGAGGCAGAATTTTTAGTCAGTCAAGTATAAAACTTTACCACGTGGTGTTCTGCCTAATTTAGCAGCACCTGGCGACGCCAGTTTGCTTTGTTTTACTGAAAAGAGTTTGTAGTTCTAAAATGGTAAAATATTGGCAATTTCATATAGTTTGACTTAACAGGTAACAATAGATAAGAAATTTCTTCAAAATGATTATTATGTATGGAGTGCAAATTAAAATATATATTTTCAAAGTGAAGAGAGAAAAAGACACAACAGGAAATAAATGAACAAAGCTATTGGAAAAACAAGCCGTATAATATGGGTTCTTATAAATTTCCTGGGATTGAATCCACTAAGACAATTGCCTGGGAAGAACAAAATGGGGGAAAAGAAGCAAAATTCCTTCTATTCTTACCATATCTTTCTAATTCTCTTGGTTTTGATCATGAATACTTAATAACTAAAGTACTGCCTCATTACATTTTGTCTTTCAGCTTTAAAATTAGCTCAGTCTGAAAAAATTGTAATGTTTATGTCTTTCTCATTTTGGAACCATAAGCAAAAAGCAATCAGATGTGATGTCCATATAGAGTTAGAACACTATGGACTATACAAAAATATGATACTACATTTCAAAGACCCTGAAAATTCAGTGAATATGCAATGGTTTGCATACTAAACATTGTTTTGTGTGTTTAAGTAAAATGTTAAATATGAATACAGGTTTAGAAGAGCATTACTATATGTATACAGTTCTATAGTCAAAGAATATGTAATATGGATTTAATTCTTAAGTCACTGGAGAGTTAAATAGGAAATTCAATACATACCAATATCAAAAACTTGAAGAAAAACAAAAAATAATTTGACATTTCAAACAAATGGTATTTGTTTCCTCTGCAAAGATATTTCATCAGTTCATATTAATCATGTAGAATGGGAAATATGGGTTTAACAAAATCTATATGGAAAACATCAGAACTAGAGTAGGAAGTTATATTTTCAGTAGCTTTGTGAAATAAAATATTGGCAGGACATTTTTTTGTACATGCAGTTACTCATGTGTAGAGAGGAATTGAATTTGGAGGTGATTCAGTCAGTGTTTTACCTTTCATATTAAAATAGTATTAAAAAGGTTTTATTGACTTTTAATCTTTCCTTAAGCAACATTCCATTTTGTGCAGCTTTTTAGTTCCTTCACGTATGTTACACTGCAGTATTATCTTACTCAAAAAAGAAACACCTCCCTTATAATATAGCAGCATTGTCCTAGAATATGGCAAGAATACATTTAAATGTACTCTGAATGTCTGAAATCCCAAGATAAGAAATGTAGCTAGTTTAATAGTTAGGCTTGAATTGACTTGTGTTAGAATTAGATCTGTAATAACATTCTTAAACAGCAGTTAGTATTTACAGTATGTCAACCTGATACTGTACTGAAACCTACTACAAGGTCCATAGTTTAAAACTGTCATTTTCTCCGGTGCAAACCACAATTTTATTGTTTTGTAATTTAGTCCAATATATTGGCTCCTAACCACACACAAAACTTGGAATCAAATCCCTCTGCTTTGGCATATTTATTTTTCACAAATTATGCTCTGATTCTGCCTCTCTTTTTCTTTCTTTTTCATTTAATTAGCCATGTGGAAGGAATATCAATGTAAGCCTAAAAGTAAATAGTAGTTAATATATCTGTACTTGAAAGGAGAACAACTCCTGAAAGCATATTTAGCCCTTTATAAAACAAAGTCTTCACATTTCTCAGGTTTCCCAGGGCAAACCTTAATTTGTTGAGGCACCCCTCAACTCCTAGAATTAGACTCCTCATTCCAACGTTTTCAGATGCACATGTCAGTTGGAGGCTAGTGCAGAAATCCCAGTTAGGAGGTTGGTAACAGATACTTGGCAAGGGCTGAGGTACTTATGACACTGCACTTGTCTGGGTTGTGACCCAATTCAGCGATCAAGGTATGATATTCTTAATTTTATGAAACTACTTCTAGAATCCAATGTAAATAATCATTATAATGCTTAAATGTGTTAAGTATGAATGTATGTATGATTTGTATGCTTTGATTTCTTTAATTTGACCTTTGGTCCAGTATTGTGTTTAGCAAAATATGACTACTTTTGTCCTTTGCAAAGTAGTATTTTATAGCAAACTTTAGAAGCACCAGCAAAAGTCTCTCTCTCTTTTCCCCCATCCCATGATTAATACCTAAATATATGGATATATTACTTCTTTTCTTGCTTTTTAAAATTGTATCTGCCTAATCTGATATTTTGGGGTTGGCAGTTGAAATGTCAATAAATGAAGACTTGGTTAATAGTTTATGACCATGCTTACTGTTCCATGTAATAATATACTTGTTTTTCTTACTCTTTTCTTAGTGGCATATTGTCAGCTGCCACTGTTGTTCTCCATTGTTCTGTCTCAAGAAGCCTTTCCTTGTTCAAATTTCTCCTCCTTACCTTGTGAAGTCTGAGAACTTAAATAACTGAGCCCATTATAGTTTTGTATGAGATAGGAGTGAAAACACTGTGAACAATGGCCTAAGAGCCTTTTCCACAGTAACTTCAGAATTTAGGCTTTTAAATAATGCCTTAGGGGGTTCACAAGTCCTTTTTGCCTTCTATTCTAAGTGGTAGAGATTTCTGGAAGCCTGACTAGCAAACCATGTTTATTTTTGCCTTCCCTAGGCTTTTATTATAATAGATGATATTAATGTTATGCCTTTTCTCTATTAGAGCAGCAGCATTAATTCTTTCTCTGACATAAATACCATCAGGAATTTAACTAGAGCTTGAAAATTATCAACTTTATTTCACTCTGGAGTTTATCTACAATGCTCTAAATCCATCTCAAGTCAGACTGCCTAGATTAGAATCGCAGCTCCACCATTCACTATGTACGTGACCTTGGGAAAGTTATCTAAACTGTCTCTCAGATTGGTAATAAGTAAAAGTTATCTAAACTGTTTCTCAGATTGGTAATAATAGTAGCTATCTCATAAAATTACATGAGAAATATATGAAAAGCTTTTTGAAGTGTGCCTGGAACATATTAAGGGCTATAGTTGTCTCCATCTAATTACAAACACCTCGAGGGCAGGATTTTTGTCGGTTTTGTTCTATTATCTCCAATGCCTAGAACAGAGTCTGACACACAGTTGACACTTAATAACTATATGTTGAATTAACAGTTTTTCTTTAAATAAAACATAGGTTATTCCTTTGTTTCCTGTCAGTTTATTTTGTTGCTATCAATGAGCTGGCTAATTAAGCTCCTGATCTGATTTCT
The DNA here is from genome assembly GCF_949752795.1 of Hyperoodon ampullatus. Lineage (NCBI taxonomy): Eukaryota > Metazoa > Chordata > Mammalia > Artiodactyla > Ziphiidae > Hyperoodon > Hyperoodon ampullatus. The sequence continues at coordinate 127,219,523 of NC_136916.1, read as the reverse complement.
AATCTTTGCTATATCTTGGAACCAATTTAGATATTTGAGTAACCTGAGTATAGATATATCACAAGATTAGGAGACTATATGCCAAGGTGTTTTCTTAATCAAGGTAGACATTTGGCCTGGGCAGTCCTTTGGAAACTAATGGAATTCCCTTGGAGAGGCAAACAGAGTCCCAGCAGTGTTAAATCTGTTCAACATAACTGTTTAAGATTAGCTATGAACCACCTTAGCAATATTACTATAAAATGAAATTGTAGAATCATAAAAAGTTTCAAAATATAACATTATAATACAGTGCCACCAGGATGGGCAATAAAAAGAAAAAAAGAAAAACACCTAGTTTTTATCAGACCGCTAAGACAAGAGTAAGAGAGTAACTAATAAGAGAGTACCTTTTTGCACCATCCTTCTATGTTACAAATACTGGTTGTAGAAATACCGGCTGCCTCCATTTCAGCAGCTCTGATGGCCAGAGCAGAATTATTGTTTTGTTTTCTTTGCTACTCTAGTGAGGCCTCAAGAAGTATAGCTGGGAGATCAACACCATATGGTCTTGGAGGTGATGTCTTTATCTGTTCTCCTACTGCTGTATCACTCTTACAGAAGAGCCTTAAATCTTAACTGGTCTTTTTAATTCTATATTGAATTACCCACATACTGGTCCTCTTATGACAAAGGCCATATGCCTTTAGTTTTGGTTTCAGGGACATAATTTGGTTTAATCAAATGGTTTATTGATAGTAATGTATGTGCTATAACTGAGCAAAGAATTAAGCACAAAGAAGTGTAAATAATATGCTATAATTATTTTATGTGAGTGGTGCACTAAATTTTGAAAGAGAAATTCTTTGCTATCACCTTGTTAGTGATAAAAAGCATGATTATCCGGCGGCCGGAGCTCGTCGGCGGGAGCAGCTGCTGCAGCTGGCAGGTGGGGTGGGGGCCGGCCGAGCTGACCACACACAGACCCGGCGCGGCGGCACTGCGGCTCCGGGGCAGCCGGCGCCGGGGACATTCGCTGATTCGATCCCTCCGGAGAAGTTTCCTGAGTTTCTGGGAAGGCCTGGTTTCCCCAAAGGAACGATTTCTGGTAGAAGTCTGAAGGTCTGACCCAAGAAAAAAATCCAGTATAGCCAATGAATTGAGGACAAGAAGTTTTCCAATCAGCAGTTTAAGCCAGGAGAGTAAATCCAGTTCCTATTACTCCCTCCTGTCCAGAAGCAAAGGTCTTAAATGAAATTTAATACCAAAGAAACAGTTCCAAATTTTACAACGGATATATCACTGGTTGTTAGAATATCTTCCCACACCCCAGACACCAAGATACATTCTACTCACTGTTAAAGCTTTATGATGAGCAAAACTTCCACCACTGTGCTTCCTTAGCATCCAACAAAATGAAAACCTGAAGCCAAGCTGACAAATAGAGTGTGAAGGGCCTTCTACTGGATTTAAGAAAAAACTGAGACTTGCTATTGGCAAGATTGGAGACCATTGTACAAAGTATGTTCTTCAGTAAGAAAGAAAATAAGCAAAAAAAGAAGTAGGAGGGTGCACTGAACAGTGACCAGCAAAGAAATTTGTAATGTTGGAATGAATCTGAATAACGGTTGCGTGAAAAAATAATAGCCAATGGGGGTATGTACAAAGTAAAACTAAAACACTAGATAATATACTGAAATACTGGAGATCAGATTTAAAATTTGAGGGATCCATGAACCGCTTAGGAGGAAGATGAGATAATTAGTTTTCGACTTTTTAAAGTTAGAAATAGGGCCTGAGTGAGTCAGAGCCCCCGAATCAGCGGCTCCTTTAAACCCGTCCTGTCTGAGCGAAGAATGGACGCCCTCCGGCAACCTACGCGAAGAGGCGGGGCCAGGTCCAAGGCTGAGACCCGGGAACTGTGAGAGCAGGGAAGAGACAGGGAAATCTCTCTGTGCAGCCCTGGAGGCAGCGGATTAAAGCTCCATGGTCTGCTTGAGGTACCCTGCGTCTGTGGAGTGCATGAATGGACAGCGAATCATCCCAAATTGAGGAGGTGGACTTTGAGGACAAGATTTAAGATTTTTTCCCCTTTTCCTCTTTTTACAACGAATTATCCCAAATTAAGGAGGTGGACTTTGAGAGCAAGATTTCAGACATTTTCCCCTTTTCCTCTTTTTACAACGAATTATCCCAAATTGAGGAGGTGGACTTTGAGAGAAAGATTTTCGATTTTTTTCCCCCTGTTCTCTTTTTGTGAATTTCTATGTGTATGCTTCTGTGTGAGAATTTCTCTGTATAGCTTTGCTTCCACCATAGGTCCCAGGGTTCTATCCGTCCGTTTTTTTCTTTTTTTCAATACTTACTTTTTTATTTTTAATAACGCTACTATATTTTATACTTTACTCTATTCTACTTTATCTTCCCTCTTTCTTTTTTTCCTACCTTCCCTTCCTCCCTCCCTCCCTCCTGTCTTTCTTTCTTTCTTTCTTTCTTTCCTTCCTCCCTCCCTCCCTCCCTCCTGTCTTTCTTTCTTTCTCTTTCTATCTTTCTTTTTTTCCTTCCTCCTTCCCTCCCTCCCTTCTTCCTTTCACTCTTTCTTTTTTCTTTCCTTCCTCCCTCCCTCCTGTCTTTGTTTCTTTCTTTCCTCCCTCGCTCCCTCCCTCCTTTCTTTCTTTCTTTCTTCCTTCCCTCCTTCCTTCCTTTCTTTCCTTCTTTCTTTCTTTCTCTCTCTCTTTCTTTCTTCTACTAATTCTTTCTTTCTACTTTTTCTCGCTTTTATTCTGAGCCAGGTAGATGAAAGGCTCTTGGTGCTGCAGCCAGGAGTCAGTGCTGTGCCTCTGAAGTGGGAGAGCCAACTTCAGGACACGGGTCCACAAGAGACCTCCCAGTTCCACATAATATCAAGTGGCGAAAATCTCCCAGAGATCTCCATCTCAACACCAGCACCCAGCTTCAGTCAACGACCAGCAAGCTACAGTGCGGGTCACCCTATGTCAAGCAACTAGAAAGACAGGAACACAAACCCACCCATTAGCAGAGAGGTTGCCTAAAAACATAATAATGCCACAGGCACCCGAAAACACACCACCAGACGTGGACCTGTCCACCAGAAAGACAAGATTGAGCCTCAACCACCAGAACACAGGCACTAGTCCCCCCCACCAGGAAGCATACACAACCTACTGAAACAACCTTAGCCACTGGGGACAGACACCAAAAACAACACGTACTACGAATCTGAAGGCTGCAAAAAGGAGACCCCAAACACAGTAAGATAAGCAAAATGAGAAGACAGAAAAACACACAGCAGGTGAAGGAGCAAGATAAAAACCTACCAGACCTAACAAATGAAGAGGTAATAGGCAGTCTACCTGAAAAAGAATTCAGAATAATGATAGTAAAGATGATCCAAGATTCTATTTCCAAGATCCGAAATCTTGGAAATAGAATAGACAAAATGCAAGAAACAGTTAACAAGGACCTAGAAGAACTAAAGATGAATCAAGCATCGATTAAAAACACAATAAATGAAATTAAAAATACTCTAGATGGGATCAATAGCAGAATAACTGAGGCAGAAGAACGGATAATTGAGGTGGAAGATAAAATAGTGGAAATAACTGATGCAGAGCAAAATAAAGAAAAAAGAATGAAAAGAACAGAGGACAGTCTCAGAGACCTCTGGGACAACATTAAACGCACCAACATTCGAATTATAGGGGTTCGAGAGGAAGAGGAGAGAAAGAAAGGGACTGAGAAAATATTTGAAGAGATTATAGTTGAAAACTTCCCTAATATGGGAAAGGAAATAGTTAATCAAGTCCAGGAGGCACAGAGAGTCCCATACAGAATAAATCCAAGGAGAAATATGCCAAGACATATTAATCAAACTGTCAAAAATTAAACACAAAGAAATCATATTAAAAGCAGCAAGGGAAAAACAACAAATAACACACAAGGGAATCCCCATCCGGTTAACAGCTGATCTCTCAGCAGAAACTCTACAAGCCAGAAGGGAGTGGCAGGACATAATTAAAGTGATGAAGGAGAAAAACCTGCAACCAAGATTACTCTACCCAGCAAGGATCTCATTCAGATTTGATGGAGAAATTAAAACGTTTACAGACAAACAAAAGCTGAGAGGGTTCAGCACCACCAAACCAGCTTTACAACAAATGCTAAAGGAACTTCTCTAGGCAAGAAACACAATAGAAGGAAAAGACCTACAATAATGAACCCAAAACAATTAAGGAAATGGGAATAGGAACATACATATCGATAATTACCTTAAATGTAAATGGACTAAATGCTCCCACCAAAAGACACAGATTGGCTGAATGGATACAAAAACAAGACCCATATATATGCTGTCTACAAGAGACCCACTTCAGACCTAGAGACACATACAGATTGAAAGTAAGGGGATGGAAAAAGATATTCCATGCAAATGGAAATCAAAAGAAAGCTGGAGTAGCAATTCTTATATCAGACAAAATAGACCTTAAAATAAAGACTATTAGAAGAGACAAAGAAGGACACTACATAATGATCAAGGGATCGATCCAAGAAGAAGATATAACAATTATAAATATTGATGCACCCAACATAGGAGCACCTCAATACATAAGGCAAATACTAACAGCCATAAAAGGGGAAATCGACAGTAATACACTCATAGTAGGAGACTTTAACACCCGACTTTCACCAATGGACAGATCATCCAAAATGAAAATAAATAAGGAAACACAAGCTTTAAATGATACATTAAACAAGATGGACTTAATTGATATTTATAGGACATTCCATCCAAAAACAACAGAATACACATTTTTCTCAAGTGCTCATGAAACATTCTCCAGGATAGATCATATCTTGGGTCACAAATCAAGCCTTGGTAAATTTAAGAAAATTGAAATTGTATCAAGTATCTTTTCCGACCACAATGCTATGAAATTAGACATCAATTACAGGAAAAGATCTGTAAAAAATACAAACACATGGAGGCTAAACAATACACTACTCAATAACCAAGTGATCACTGGAGAAATCAAAGAGGAAATAAAAAATACCTAGAAACAAATGACAATGGAGACATGACGACCCAAAACCTATGGGACGCAGCAAAAGCAGTTCTAAGGGGGAAGTTTATAGCAATACAATCCCACCTTAAGGAACAGGAAACATCTCGAGTAAACAACCTGACCCTGCACCTAAAGCAATTAGAGAAAGAAGAACAAAAAACCCCCAAAGTTAGCAGAAGGAAAGAAATCATAAAGATCAGATCAGAAATAAATGAAAAAGAAATGAAGGAAACGATAGCAAAGATCAACCAAACTAAAAGCTGGTTCTTTGAGAAGATAAACAAAATTGACAAACCATTAGCCAGACTCATCAAGAAAAGAAGGGAGAAGACTCAAATCAGTAGAATTAGAAATGAAAAAGGAGAAGTAACAACTGACACTGCAGAAATACAAAAGATCATGAGAGATTACTATAAGCAACTCTATGCCAATAAAATGGACAACCTGGAAGAAATGGACAAATTCTTAGAAATGCACAACCTACCAAGACTGACTCAGGAAGAAATAGAAAATATGAATAGACCAATCACAAGCACTGAAATTGAAACTGTGATTAAAAATCTTCCATCAAACAAAAGCCCAGGACCAGATGGCTTCACAGGCGAATTCTATCAAACATTTAGAGAAGAGCTAACACCCATCCTTCTCAAACTCTTCCAAACAATATCAGAGGAAGGAACACTCCCAAACTCATTCTACGAGGCCACCATCACCTTGATACCAAAACCAGGCAAGGATGTCACAAAGAAAGAAAACTACAGGCCAATATCACTGATGAACATAGATGCAAAAATCCTCAACAAAATACTAGCAAACAGAATCCAACAGCACATTAAAAGGATCATACACCATGATCAAGTGGGGTTTATTCCAGGAATGCAAGGATTCTTCAATATACGCAAATCAATCAATGTGATACACCATATTAACAAGTTGAAGGAGAAAAACCATATGATCATCTCAATAGATGCAGAGAAAGCTTTCGACAAAATTCAACACCCATTTATGATAAAAACCCTGCAGAAAGTAGGCATAGAGGGAACTTTCCTCAACATAATAAAGGCCATATATGACAAACCCACAGCCAACATTGTCCTCAATGGTGAAAAACTGAAACCATTTCCACTAAGATCAGGAACAAGACAAGGCTGCCCACTCTCACCACTCTTATTCAACATAGTTTTGGAAGTTTTAGCCACAGCAATCAGAGAAGAAAAGGAAATAAAAGGAATCCAAATTGGAAAAGAAGAAGTAAAGCTGTCACTGTTTGCAGATGACATGATACTATACATAGAGAATCCTAAAGATGCTACCGAAAAACTACTAGAGCTAATCAATGAATTTGGTAAAGTAGCAGGATACAAAATTAATGCACAGAAATCTCTGGCATTCCTGTACACTAATGATGAAAAATCTGAAAATGAAATCAAGAAAACACTCCCATTTACCATTGCAACAAAAAGAATAAAATATCTAGGAATAAACCTACCTAAGGAGACAAAAGACCTGTATGCAGAAAATTATAAGACACTGATGAAAGAAATTAAAGATGATATAAATAGATGGAGAGATATACCATGCTCCTGGATTGGAAGAATCAATATTGTGAAAATGACTCTACTACCCAAAGCAATCTACAGATTCAATGCAATCCCTATCAAACTACCACTGGCATTTTTCACAGAAGTAGAACAAAAAATTTCAAAATTTGTTTGGAAAAACAAAAGACCCCGAATAGCCAAAGCAATCTTGAGAACGAAAAACGGAGCTGGAGGAATCAGGCTGCCTGACTTCAGACTATACTACAAAGCTACAGTAATTAAGACAGTGTGGTACTGGCATAAAAACAGAAAGATAGATCAGTGGATCAGGATAGAAAGCCCAGAGATAAACCCACGCACATATGGCCAACTTATCTTTGATAAAGGAGGCAGGAATGTACAGTGGAGAAAGGACAGCCTCTTCAATAAGTGGTGCTGGGAAAACTGGACAGGGACATGTAAAAGTATGAGATTATATCATTCCCTAACACCATACACAAAAATAAGCTCAAAATGGATTAAAGACCTAAATGTAAGGCAAGAAACTATCAAACTCTTAGAGGAAAACATAGGTAGAACACTCTATGACATAAATCACAGCAAGATCCTTTTGGAACCACCTCCTAGAGAAATGGAACTAAAAACAAAGATAAACAAATGGGACCTAATGAAACTTCAAAGCTTTTGCACAGCAAAGGAAACCATAAACAAGACCAAAAGACAACCCTCAGAATGGGAGAAAATATTTGCAAATGAAGCAACTGACAAAGGATTAATCTCCAAAATTTATAAACAGCTCATGCAGCTCAATAGCAAAAAAACAAACAACCCAATCCAAAAATGGGCAGAAGACTTAAATAGGCATTTCTCCAAAGAAGATATACAGACTGCCAACAAACACATGAAAGAATGCTCAACATCATTAATCATTAGAGAAATGCAAATCAAAACTACAATGAGATATCATCTCACACCAGTCAGAATGGCCATCATCAAGAAATCTAGAAACAATAAATGCTGGAGAGGGTGTGGAGAAAAGGGAACACTCTTGCACTGCTGGTGGGAATGTGAATTGGTACAGCCACTATGGAGAACAGTATGGAGGTTCCTTAAAAAACTAAAAATAGAACTACCATATGACCCAGCAATCCCACTAGTAGGCATATACCCTGAGAAAACCATAATTCAAAAAGAGACATGTACCAAAATGTTCATAGCAGCTCTATTCACAATAGCCCGGAGCTGGAAACAACCTAAGTGTCCATCATCGGATGAATGGATAAAGAAGATGTGGCACATATATACAATGGAATATTACTCAGCCATAAAAAGAAACGAAACTGAGCTATTTGTAATGAGGTGGATAGACCTAGAGTCTGTCATACAGAGTGAAGTAAGTCAGAAAGAGAAAGACAAATACCGTATGCTAACACATATATATGGAATTTAAAAAAAAAAAAATGTCATGAAGAACCTAGGGGTAAAACGGGAATAAAGACACAGACCTACTTGAGAATGGACTTGAGGATATGGGGAAGGGGAAGGGTAAGCTGTGACAAAGGGAAAGAGAGGCATGGACATATATACACTACCAAACGTAAGGTAGATAGATAGTGGGAAGCAGCCGCAGAGCACAGGGAGATCAGCTCGGTGCTTTGTGACCGCCTGGAGGGGTGGGATGGGGAGGGTGGGCGGGAGGGAGATGCAATTGGGAAGGGATGTGGGAACAGATGTATATGTATGACTGATTCTCTTTGTTATAAAGCAGAAACTAATAAAAAATAAAAATAAATAAAAAGCATGATTTAGTTTAGATGGGTTGAACAATGAGAGAACAGAAATGTCTTCATAGCTAGCATTTTTCAATGAATAGTTCATGAAATCCTGAGTTTTTATGTTTTTTTGTTTTTTTTTTGGTTAAGTTTATGACAGATAGGTCTTATGTGGAGTTTCTGTTCTCTAGTCTTTAAATTCAACATTCTTTTATTCAGTAAGACTTTATTAAGTACATAATTCTTTGCCAAATCCTTTTCTGTGTGCTGTTGGTACGAATATGAAAATCATCACCCTTTTCACAGGTAATTCAGTTCTTAAATATCGCACAGTGAAAGGCGAAGGTAAATGTTCTAATGGTGGCTAAGGTATGTGGGGAGGGGTGGGTGTGGGAAGCTATAATAAGCCACTATGCTTATACAAAAGAGGAAGGAATTCAATTGCCTTGTACAAAAACTTAAGAATTTGGTAAAAAACTGATATTGACACTTGACCATGGTAAAGTGGTTTACCTGGTGAATAAGCACTGGAAGAGAATCCCAGGCAGCAGGAATAGCAAATTCATGCTTTGTTGATTTTGTGAGGAGGACATCTTTGCAAACTGGCACTATTCCTAAGAACATGGTATCTCCCATGGAGAACAGGAAAATTCCACAGACAGCAAGTTTCTTGGTTGGAAGTACTTAGTTGGAAGTACTTGGTTGGAAGACTTTTTAGGCCATTAAGTACTAGTACCCCAACTATTGCCATAACTTACTGACTGAAATAAGCTTTTGACTTTATCTTTTGCTCACCTTGGAACACAAGTTCCAGTTCTAGTTTTTCTGTTTATCTTGTTTAATGACTAGATTCAAATGTAAATAACACTCATTATAATTTGTAAAGTCTGATTTCATTGAAGAATATATTTTGGCAATTTTTTTAAAATATTTTTATTTATTTATTTATTTATTTGGCTGCACCGGGTCTTAGTTGCGGCATCTGGGATCTTTTTTTTTTTTTTTTTTTTTTTTTTTTTGTTAGTGGCGGCATGTAGAATCTTTAGTTGTGGCAGGCGAGATCTAGTTCCCTGACCGGGGATCAAACCCGGGCCCCCTGCACTGGGAGCTTGGAGTCTTAGCTACTGGACCACCAGGGAAGTCCCCAGATTTCTTACTCATTATGCTGTGATGGCATAAATATCTTGGTCAGGGATCATAAATGCACATGACTTCAGAGAACAGGGAGGTGATGTAAATATGTGAAGTCACCCAAGACAATGGGAGTCATGGGGAGAAGGCTGGTTCTCATTCTATTAGGATGTAAGATTCTGAGTGCAGGAATTCTTGGGCTGTTTTGTTCACCATTATATCCCAAGTGCCTATCACAGGCCTTGATACATAGTAGGTGCTCAATAAATACTTATTAAATGAATATGTTGAAATGTGTTATACTGGGGAGACCAAACAATACCTAAAGACATTTATTCCTAATAATGATAACAACAACAAACAATAAATAATATTGTGCCAATCAAACAAAACCCATCTAGGGAAGCCCTTTTTGGAACTCATAGCATTATGCAGGAGGTCTCTTCTAGGAAACTTTTATGCAATTTTCCATGAAGGAACATATTAACTCTACCTTCTCAATCATTTGCAGAACTATCTGTCCTTTGAACATTAAAAAAATGAAAAATGCCTGTTAGCTTCAGTATCTATAGCAAAGGCTCTCTGTTGCATTAGAGACTATTTATGAATACTATTTCAAATATTGCCATATCCTGGAACATTGTTTTAAATAGAATTTCCTAATATATCATTCCTGGACTTCATGACAATCAATCAATTTGTCAATAATGATAATATTTGAATAATAACTTCAACTATATGCGTGGATTATTTTGAATTTTCAAATCAACTTCTAATATATTCTCTCATTTTTATCATGTGAAATGTCCATTGCTACCTGTATTTCAATGAAACATCTGTTGAAAATGAATTCCAATGAATTGAATGAAAATACAGTGATTCTTGTATGTTAGTGAAGTGACTTCTTTTTGCAAGAGAAACTTTTTTCTATTCTTTGAATCTGTAAACATAACATGTCACTCCATATAGAAGCTGGTCTTGGTTTGTCTATCATGTGTATATTTTAGTTTAAAAAATGTACAGCCATGGAAAAGAAGCAGAAAGTTAATTGTATATATTTTTACTTCCTCTTCCTTTTATTCATGCTGTGCTCTTACTCATTTTATTTTGTGCTTATATCCTGATGGGTAGAGGTGCCCCTACTCACCACTGATTTCTTCCTTATTCTTTCTTTAGCCTTTTCACGTTATCACCATGTGGCCAACTACTGATCATTGAATTTACATGGAAAGGGTGTCCTAGCAGACACTGTGAGTGCCCTGCTTTCTCCTCTTAGCCTGTTCTGGAGGTTATTGTAGTTTCTTTTGACAGATTCGATTCAATATCCTTCTGTTTGAAAACTTTCACTGGACTCAACAGTGTGTTCAGCCAATGCAGAAGGCTGGTAAGTTGAGACCCATAGAATAATCCTTAACTAATGAAGGGCAGGAGTTGGTAGGTAAATACCCCAGCCAGCCTCCTCACTTTTCAGAGGGAGAGTTCTGAGATGTGTTCTATCTAGTTTTCCAAAGGGTCCCCAGCAGCAGGGAGTCAGGTTTCTCACAGTGACAACCACTCATTAGTGCTCCATTACTGGGTTTTCTCCCTTTCTTTGTCTCTTCTCTTCTCCTTCAGTATTCTTCCTGCAATCTCCACCCAAATGAACTATTTTCTTATATTAGGACCTGCTTTTGGGAGGATTCAAAATAAGACAAATGCCATCCTACCTGAGGATTTTTTACTGGAGTACATTCTGGTGGGGGGTTTTTTGTTGTTGTTTTATTGGTTTTGGGGGGGGGTTGTTTGTTTTTTCATGTTCTTCCTTCCTTGTGATTTTTCTCTGTGACTCAGTATTCAAGTTCCTTCCAATCAAAGAATCATATGTCTCAGATTATCTCTAACTCAAGGCAACTGGCAGCTTTTACTATAGTTAACTATTTCATATCAATTTAATCGAAGTGTTGGGGGTGAAAAACTAAGTTCCTTTTTAAAAATTAAAAGATGGATCTCCAGATCCATGGAGAGCCAAATCTCTAAAAATATAAAGATGATTAGCACTACATTGTTTTCAATTTTTTTAAACCATGTTTATCTTCAGCTAGCTGTTATGTTAGGTAGTAGCCAAAACAAACCTACCAATACAATAGTATTTTCTTCCTACAGAATGTATTCTTAATTAACCCCAAATTAAACCTTTGTATTACACATCCAGAAGACCTCACGAGGAACTGACTCTAAAATTAATGGTCATGAATCCCAGTCTACAAACTCAGGTTTGAAAGAAATATATCTTTATTATTCTATAATTCAACTTCATTTTTATTTCAACCACCTATTCTGCCATAATTTCAGAAATTGCATCTCGGTCAACGTGGAGTTCCCATTTCTACCAGATTTTATTTAAATTCTAGGGGTTGCTGTATTATACCAAGGTGTGGGGCGTGAGATCTGGATCTTTTGACAGGCACGTATCGTCTAAGATCTCCCTCATTCCTACTGTCTTGCCACATTCAGTTCTGACCCGTCTCTCTGCTTCTTCCATTCCATTGTGTGGGGCTGGGGCTGTTCCCCTCAGGCATGGAGCCTTTCCCATGAGACTTACTATGGCCTGTCTGTGTAGTCAGTCATACTTAGTGACCTCAAAGCAGGAAGGGACACACGCATCCCCTCTGCTCTTGAATATGCAGATGTTCAGGATTTGGTGTGGGAGTCAAGAAGCCAGTCCTCTCTGTCTCAGACCAACTGAAGTAACTGTTGCTTAGCCCAAGAAAACTTTCTTTTTGTTGGCCAGGAGGGGAGGAACTGAAGGGAACATGGGAAGAATTCTCTTCCTCAGAGATATTTCCTAAAATATACTTTCCATGTTGTAGTTATTGAAGGTTTAGGATTTTGGAAAATAAAAACCACAGACTGTTTGGTCTCTCCTCTCTTTCATTTCCCTTCCCTTCTTTTCCCTTTCTTTCTCTTTCTTTTCTGTCATTCTACTTCATCACATCCCTCCCAGGATGAATAATTTATAGATCTATCTATCTATCTATCTATCTGTCTATCTATCTATCTATCTATCTCTCATATTTCCACCACAGAGAACATCAAGCATGCTAGAATGTTGACATACCGATCTTAAAGGAGCCAAGTCTCTAAGACAACTGCTGTGGTGACCCATGCCTTCCATCATTGAGAGCTGATGGGCACTTTTTTATGAGCACTGTATACATAGAGAATGTTTATAGCTGGTGGTGTATGTCTGTGCATGTGTCATTAAAAGCAGACTTAGTTGGAATAATTTTTATGTAATTTGAGCCATGTTTGGCAATAACTATAAAACATATTTACAATAATCTATGATTTTTAAAATATACTACAGATGCTTCACTTGATAGATTTACTTTTTTATTTTATGTATTTCACCTTTCTCTACTTTTTACTTTGATTTGATGAACCTCCCAAATAAAAATTAACATACTGTCCACTCAGTGTTTCTCTTGTCCCTTTTCAACTTCTCTGTTTCATTTCCTTATTACTTAAAATGAGCTTCAAATAGTAATCTGTCTCTGATATGTTGCTATGAAGAATGACTGGCTATCTAGATCCTGCAGTATGTTTTAGAACAATGCTCTTGTCTCATGGTTATAAGGAAGCTGATGATCTCAATGGTTTTCCATGTTTATTCTTACGTAGTGATGGAATAATTCAACCAAAACATGCGATAGATATTTAATGAACACTCAACCACATACATGATTTACTGCAATGAGATTAATCTTTCTTAATTTCCTAATTACCTATATAAGTGCAGAAAAAGAAACATAATGCATGGACTCAAGGTGGTGTTGGAGAGTTTAAGAGCACTATAAAAAACTAGCATTCACTTGCACTTCACTTTTGCTTATGAGCTTTTTTTTTGTCTTTCTGTGTCTGACTTATCTACTTTTTTAACACCTTTATTGGAGTATAATTGCTTTACAGTAGTTTCTGCTTTATAACAAAGTGAATCAGCTATACGTATACATATATCCCCATATCTCTTCCCTCTTGCATCTCCCTCCCTCCCACCCTCCCTATCCCACCCCTCTAGGTGGTAAAAAAGCACCGAGCTGATCTCCCTGTGCAATGTGGCTGCTTGCCACTAGCTATCAATTTTATATTTAGAAGTGTATAGATGTCCATGCCACTCTCTCACTTTGTCCCAGCTTACCCTTACCCTTCCCCGTGTCCTCAAGTCCATTCTCTAGTAGGTCTGCGTCTTTATTCCCATCCTGCCCCTAGGTTCCTCATGACCTTTTTTTTTTTTTAGATACCATGTATATTTGTTAGCATACAGTTTTTGCTTTTCTCTTTCTGATTTACTTCACTCTCTATGACAAACTCTAGGTCCAGCCACCTCACTACAAATAACTCCATTGTCTTTCTTTTTATGGCTGAGTAATATCCCATTGTATATATGTGCCACATCTTCTTTTTTTTTATTTATTAGTTTCTGCTTTATAACAAAGTGAATCAGTCATACATATACATCTGTTCCCACATCCCTTCCCTCAGGCATCTCCCTCCCTCCCACCCTCCCCATCCCACCCCTCCAGGCGGTCACAAAGCACCGAGCTGATCTCCCTGTGCTCTGTGGCTGCTTCCCACTATCTATCTACCTTACGTTTGGTAGTGTATATATGTCCATGCCTCTCTTTCGCTTTGTCACAGCTTACCCTTCCCCCTCCCCATATCCTCAAGTCCATTCTCAAGTAGGTCTGTGTCTTTATTCCCGTTTTACCCCTAGGTTCTTCATGACATTTTTTTTTAAATTCCATATATATGTGTTAGCATACGGTATTTGTCTTTCTCTTTCTGACTTACTTCACTCTGTATGACAGACTCTAGGTCTATCCACCTCATTACAAATAGCTCAGTTTCGTTTCTTTTTATGGCTGAGTAATATTCCATTGTATATATGTGCCACATCTTCTTTATCCATTCATCTATTGATAGACAGTTAGGTTGCTTCCATGTCCTGGCTATTGTAAAAAGAGCTGCAATGAACATTGTGGTACATGACTCTTTTTGAATTATGGTTTTCTCAGGGTATATGCCCAAGGGTGGGATTGCTGGGTCATATGGTAGTTCTACTTTTAGTTTTTTAATCAATTTACATTCACACCAGCAGTGCAAGAGTGTTCCCTTTTCTCCACCCCCTCTCCAGCATTTATTGTTTGGAGATTTTTTGATGATGGCCATTCTGACTGGTGTGAGGTGATACCTCATTGTAGTTTTGATTTGCATTTCTCTAATGATAAATGATGTTCACCATTACTTCATGTGTTTGTTGGCAATCTGTATATCTTCTTTGGAGAAATGTCTATTTAGGTTTTCTGCCCATTTTTGTGTTGGGTTGTTTGTTTTTTTGATATTGAGCTGTATGAGCTGCTTATAAATTTTGGAGATTAATCCTTTGTCAGTTGCTTCATTTGCACATATTTTCTCCCATTCTGAGGGTTGTCTTCTTGTCTTGTTTATGGTTTCCTTTGCTGTGCAGAAGCTTTTGAGTTTAGTTGGGTCTCATTTGTTTATTTTTGTTTTTATTTCCATTTCTCTAGGAGATGGGTCAAAAAGGATATTGCTGTGATTTATGTCTTAGAGTGTTCTCCCTATGTTTTCCTCCAAGAGTTTTATAGTGTCTGGCCTTGCATTTAGGTCTTTAATCCATTTTGAGTTTATTTTTGTGTATACTGTTAGGGAGTGTTCTAATTTCATTCTTTTACCTGTAGCAGTTTTCCCAGCACCACTTATTGAAGAGGATGTCTTTTCTCCATTGTTTATTCTTGCCTCCTTTATCAAAAATAAGGTGACGATATGTGCGTGGGTTTATCTCTGGGCATTCTATCCTGTTCCAGTGATCTATATTTCTCCTTTTGTTCCAGTACCATACTGTCTTAATTACTGTAGTTTTGTAGTATAGTCTGAAGTCAGGGAGCCTGATTCCTCCAGCTCTGTGTTTCTTTCTCAAGATTGCTTTGGCTATACGGGGTCTTTTGTGTTTCCATACAAATTGTGAAATTTTTTGTTCTAGTTCTGTGAAAAATGTCAGTGGTAGTTTGATAGAGATTACATTGAATCTGTAGATTGCTCTGAGTAGCATAGTCATTTTCACCATGTTGATTCTTCCAATCCAAGAACATGGTATATCTCTCCATTGTTTGTATCATCTTTCATTTCTTTCATCAGTGTCTTATAGTTTTCTGCATACAGTTCTTTGTCTCCTTAGGTAGGTTTATTCCTAGGTATTTTATTCTTTTTGTTGTAACGGTAAATGGGAGTGTTTCCTTAATTTCTCTTTCAGATTTTTCATCATTAGTGTATAGGAATGCAAGAGATTTCTGTGCATTAGTTTTGTATCCTGCTACTTTACGAAATTCATTGATTAGCTCTAGTAGTTTTCTGGTAGCATCTTTGGGATTTTCTATGTATATTATCATGTCATCTGCAAAGAGTGGCAGCTTTACTCCTTCTATTCTGATTTGGATTCCTTTTATTTCTTTTTCTTCTCTGATTGCTGTGGCTAAATATTCCAAAGCTATGTTGAATAATTGTGCTGAGAGTGGGCAACCTTGTCTTGTTCTTGATCTTAGTGGGAATGGTTTCAGTTTTTCACATTCAGGATGATGTTGGCTGTGTGTTTCTCATATACGTCCTTTATTATGTTGAGGTAAGTTCCCTCTGTGCCTACTTACTGGAGGGTTTTTATTGTAAATGGGTGTTGAATTTTGTCGAAAGCTTTTTTTGCATCTATTGAGATGATCATATGGTTTTTCTCCTTCAATTTGTTAATATGGTGTATCACATTGATAAATTTGCATATACTGAAGAATCCTTGCATTCCTGGGATAAACCCCACTTGATCATGGTGTATAATCCTTTTAATGTGCTGTTGGATTCTGATTGCTAGTATTTTGTTGAGGATTTTGCCTCTATGTTCATCAGTGATATTGGCCTGTAGTTTTCGTTCTTTGTGGCATCTTTGTCTGGTTTTGGTATCAGGGTGATTGTGGTCTCATAGAATGAGTTTGGAGGTGTTCCTCCCTCTGCTATATTTTGGAAGAGTTTCAGAAGGATAGGTGTTAGCTCTTCTCTAAATGTTTGATAGAGTTCGCCTGTGAAGCCCTCTGGTCCTGGGCTTTTGTTTGTTGGAAGATTTTTAATCACAGTCTCAATTTAAGTGCTTCTGATTGGTCTGTTTATATTTTCTGTTTCTTCCTAGTTCAGTATCGGAACATTGTGCTTTTCTAAGAATTAGTCCATTTCTTCCAGGTTGTCCATTTTACTGGCATATATTTGCTGTAGTAATCTCTCATGATCCTTTGTATTTCTGCAGTGCCAGTTGTCAACTCTCCTTTTTGATTTCTAATTCTATTGATTTTAGTCTTCCCCCTTTTTTTTGTTGATGAGTCTGGCTAATGGATTATCAATTTTATTTATCTTCTCAAAGACCCAGCTTTTAGTTTTTTTGATCTTTGCTATTGTTTCCTTCATTTCTTTCTGATCTGATCTTTATGAGTTCGTTCCTTCTGCTAACTTTGGGGTTTTTTTTGTTCTTCTTTCTCTAATTGCTTTAGGTGTAAGGTTAGGTTGTTTATTTGATATGTTTCTTGTTTCCTCAGGTAAGATTGTATTGCTATAAACTTCCCTCTTGGATCTGCTTTTGCTGCATCCCATAGGTTTTGGGTTATCATGTTTTCATTGTCAGTTGTTTCTAGGTATTTTTTGATTTCCTCTTTGATTTCTTCAGTGATCTCCTGGTTATTAATTAGTGCATTGTTTAGTCCCTCTGTGTTTGTATTTTTTATTGATTTTTTCCTGTAATTGATATCTAGTCTCAGAGCATTGTGGTCAGAAAAGATACTTGATATGATTTCAATTTTCTTAAATTTACCAAGGTGTGATTTGTGGCCCAAGATATGATCTATCCTGGGGAATGTTCCATGGGCACTTGAGAAGAAAGTGTATTCTATTGTTTTTGTATGGAATGTCCTATAAATATCAGTTAAGTCCTTCTTGTTTAATATATCATTTAAAGCTTCTGTTTCCTTATTTATTTTCAGTTGGATGATCTGTCCATGGTTTAAGTGGGGTGTTAACGTCCCCTACTATGATTGTGTTCCTGTCAGTTTCCCCTTTTATGGCTGTTAGCATTTGCCTTATGTATTGCGATGCTCTAAGTTGGGTGCATAAATACTTACAATTGTTATATCTTCTCCTTGGATTGATCCCTTGATCATTATGTAGTGCCCTTCTTTGTCTCTTGTAATAGTCTTTGTTTAAAGTCTATTTTGTCTGATATGAGACTTGCTACTCCAGCTTTCTTTTGATTTCCTGTTGCCTGGAATATCTTTTTCCACCCCCTCCCTTTCAGTCTGTATGTGTCCCTTGGTCTGAAATCGGTCTGTTGTAGACAGCATATATATGGGTCTTGTGTTTGGATCCTTTTAGCCAGTCTGTGTCTTTTGGTTGGAGCATTTAATCCATTTACATTTAAGGTAGTTATCGATATGTATGTTCCTATTACCATTTTCATAATTGTTTTGGGTTTGTTTTGTTTTTTCCTTCTCTTGTGTTTCCTGCCTAGAGAAGTCCCTTTAGCATTTGTTGTAAAGCTGGTTTGGTGGTGCTGAATTCTCTTAGCTTTTGCTTGTCTGTAAAGGTTTTAATTTCTCCATCATATCTGAGTGAGATCCTTGCTGGGTAGAGTACTCTTGGTTGTAGGTTCTTCTCCTTCATCACTTTAAATATGTCTTGCCACTCCCTTCTGGCTTGCAGAGTTTCTGCTGAAAGATCAGCTGTTAAACTTATGGGGAATCCCTAGTATGTTATTTGTTGTTTTTCCCTTACTGCTTTTAATATTTTTTCTTTGTGTTTAATTTTTGATAGTTTGATTAATATGTGTCTTGGCGTGTTTCTCCTTGGATTTATCCTTTATGCGACTCTCTGCATTTCCTGGACTTGATTAACTATTTCCTTTCCCATATTAGGGAAGTTTTCAACTATATTCTTTTCAAATATTTTCTCAGTCCCTTTCTTTTTCTCTTCTTCTTCTGGGACCCCTATAATTTGAATGTTGGTGCATTTAATGTTGTCCCAGAGGTCTCTGAGACTGTCCTCAATTCTTTTCATTCTTTTTTCTTTATTCTCTCTGCAGTAGTTATTTCCACTATTTTATCTTCCGGGTCACTTATCTGTTCTTCTGCCTCAGGTATTCTGCTATTGATTCCTTCTAGAGAATTTTTAATTTCACTTATTGTGTTGTTCATCACTGTTTGTTTGCCCTGTAGTTCTTCTAGGTCCTTGTTATACGTTTCTTGTAATTTCTCCCTTCTATTTCCATGATTTTGGATCATCTTTACTCTCTTTGCTCTGAATTCTTTTTCAGGTAGACTGCCAGTTCCCCTTCAGTTGTTTGGTCTGTTGGGTTTTTACCTTGCTTCTTCATGTGCTGTGTGTTTCTCTGTCTTCTCATTCTGCTTAACTTACTGTTTTTGAGGTCTCCTTTTCGCAGGCTGTGGTTCCATAGTTCCCGTTGCTTTTGGTGTCTGCCCCCAGGGGTTAAGGTTGGTTCAGTTCGTTGTGTACGTTTCCTCATGGAGGGGACTAGCACCTGTGTTCTGGTGGAATGAGGCTGGATCTTTTCTTTCTGGTGGGCAGGTCCATGTCCATTGGTTTGTTTTGGGGTGTCTGTGACCTTATTATGATTTTAGGCGGCCTTTCTGCTAGTGGGTGGGGTCCTGTTCCTGTCTTGCTAGTTGTTTGGCATCGGGTGTTCAGCACTGTAGCTTGCTGTTCATTGAGTGGAGCTGCGTCTTAGCATTGAGATGGAGATCTCTGGGAGATTTTCCCCATTTGATATTATGTGGGGCTGGGAGGTCTCTGTTGGACCAATGTCCTGTACTTGGCTGTCCCACCTCAGAGGCACAGGACTCACACTCGGCCAGAGCACCAAGACCCTGTCATCCACACGGCTAAGAATAAAAGGGAGAAAAAAAGAAACAGAGAAAGAAAAAAATAAATGAATAAATAAAATAAAGTTATTAAAATAAAAAATTATTAAAAATAAAAAAATTTAAAAGTAATTTAAAAAAAAGAAAGAAGAGAGAAACCAAACCAAAAAACAAATCCACCAGTGATAATAAGCACTAAAAACTATACTTAAAAAAGAAAAAACGGTCAGTCAGAACCCTAGGACAAATGGTAAAAGCAAAGCTATACCGACAAAATTACACAGAGAAGCATATACATACACACTCACAAAAAGAGAAAAAGGAAAAATATATATATATTGTTGCTCCCAATGTCACCACCTCAATTTGGGATAATTCATTGTCTATTCACGTGTTCCACAGATGCAGGGTACATGAAGTTGATTGTGGAGATTTAATCCGCTGCTCCTGAGGCTGCTGGGAGAAATTTCCCTTTCTCTTCTTTGTTGGCACAGCTCCTGGGATTCAGCTTTGGATTTGGACCCGCCTCTGCGCGTAGGTCGCCTGAGGTTGTCTGTTCCCTTCCCAGACAGGAGGGGGTTAAAGGAGCAGCTGATTAGGGGGCTCTGGATCACTCAGGCCGTGGTGGGGGGAGGAGGGGCACGGAGTGCGGGGCGAGCCTGCAGTGGCAGAGGCCGGCGTGATGTGGCAACAACCTGAGGCGTGCCGTGTGTTCTCCTGGGGAAGTTGTCCCTGGATCACGGGACCCTAGCAGTGGTGGGCTGCACAGTCTCCTGGGACGGGAGGTGTGGATAGTGACCTGTGCTTGCACACAGTCTTCTTGGTGGCTTCAGCGGCAACCTTAGCATTTCATGCCTGTCTCTGGAGTCTGCACTGATAACTGCGGCTCACGCCCATCTCTGGACCTCATTTAGGCTGTGCTCTGAATCCCCTCTCCTGGCGCACCCCGAAACAATGGTCCCTTGCCTCTTAGGCAGGTCCAGACGTTTTCCCAAACTCCCTCCTGGCTAGCTGTGGCTCACTAGCCCCCTTCAGGCTGTGTTCACACAGCCAGCCCCAGTCCTCTCCCTGGGATCTGACCTCCGAAACCCGAGCCTCAGCTCCCAGCCCCCACCTGTCCTGGCCGGGGTGAGCAGACAAGCCTCTCGGGCTGGTGAGTGCTTGTCGGCACTGATCCTCTGTGCAAGCGTCTCTCTGCTTTGCCCTTTGCACCCCTGTTGCTGCGCTCTCCTCCGTGGCACCGAAGCTTCCCCCCCGCCACCCGCCATCTCCGCCAGTGGAGGGGCTTCCTACTGTGTAGAAACTTTTCCTCCTTCACAGCTCCCTCCCTCTGGTGCAGGTCCCATCCCTCTTCTTTTGTCTCTGTTTTTTCTTTTTTCTTTTGCCCTATCCAGGTATGTGGGGAGCTTCTTTCCTTTTGAGAGGTCTGAGGTCTTTTGCCAGCGTTCAGTAGGTGTTCTGTAGGAGTTGTTCCATATGTAGATGTATTTCTAATGTATTTTTGGGGAGGAAGGTGATCTCCACGTCTTACTCTTGTGCCATCTTGAAGGTCTCCATGCCTATAAGCTTTTAAACGCACTACGAAAATTAATCTTGAAAAACAGTAGTTTCAACTTATAAATTAAAATATATCAATAAAACAAAATTAATAAATGTTGTATTATGTGTCCTCAAAATGTATGGGTATATTTAAATATGTTTTTTTGTGATATGGCGTAGGACCTCCAAAAGTCAAAATGGTTTTAAAATATCTCTGTCAAATGCATCAGAGTCAAATATAAATATTACATCATTTAGTGACTACACTTTTTACACTAGTCACTCATTTATTCATTTTCCCACTTATTGATTTGCCTTACCCATATTTATTAAGCACAGTAACTATACAAGCACAGGACGAGGCTATGGGGGTGGTAATGAAAATAATGACAAAATAAAATGCTTTTCCTGTGCATGTTTTGTACTAGGTACTATTGTAAGCACTTAGCACGTGTTAAATCATCTCACCTCTGTAAGACAGGTAATTATTTTCCTCCATTTCAACAGTGGAAAACTGAGGCACTCAGGAGTAGAAGAACTAGCCCAAGTGCACACAGTTATTAAATAATAGCAGAGTCAAGAACCCAGGTATTGTTCTCCAGAATTTGTGCTCTTACCACTCAACTATCAGGCCATATTTCAGCGAATGCAGTCATGATGCTTCTGTCTGAAGAGCCATAGTGGAAGCCTGGCTAATGTTATAAGATGTGATATGAAAGGGAAAATAAGGGGTCTATGGAAGCTTATAGCAAGGGACTTAACTAGCCCAGGATGAAATCTCTTCTTAAAATATTTTTAATAATACACAAAAATATTTTCTTATGTTTTTCCTACTTTAATTTTTTTTCTCTATGGCATGATTTACACTTAAGCTTGATGATTCCAATGACCCTATGGTTCTTAAGCATAGCCTCATAGTTTAAAAAAGCTGATATTTACAGAATCAAACGTAAGTTGCTAGAACAAAATGACAACAATTTCACCTTTATCTCTTTAGAATTTAAAGCTATAAAATTTTGTTACTAAAATATGTATGAGCATTCTTAAAGTCTTGAAAGCATTAGCCCATTTGGGGGTCTTTGTGGGCTATTTTTAACATCAGGGATTATCAGAGAAATAATGCCATCTTTAATAAAACTAAGTTGGACAGTGTGCTGTTTTCAATTTAGATTTGGAAAAGAGAATTTTTAATAAGATTGTGAATACACTTCTGCAATGCACTATAGGTAAAACAGTGGTGTCTTGTTATTTATATATTATTTTATGAGCTTGACGTTCTCTTGAACCTTTTTCTTTAAATATTGTCTATCTAATAGAAAAACAACTCATCCTTATACAAGGCAATTTCAGGGACAAATATTTCTTAATGTCACCATTGTGTGTTTCCATAATCTAAACATATACTATTAATGGCCCTTAGGCCTTGGGACTTTTAATTTTACTAAAACATGATGTAAAACAAATGAGTTTTACTAATATAATATAACTGTTGGACTGTCTACAATTGTATTTTAACTAAATAGATTTGTAAGATTATATTATTTACCTCAAACTAAGCTATAGGGATTTCTTTTACTTTTTCATAATGCTATGTCAATAATTAAGTATAATATCTATTTTAAAAATATTTAATTAGTAGTTTCTTTTTTATCAGTTTAACAATATTAAATAACTCTTTGAGATGCTTTCTTTTCTACCAAATTGCAATGCCTTTTGCCTCTTATTTTCATTTTGTGAATTCCCCAACAGGTTTATCATAGATATTTATAATTTCAAGTCAACATCTCACAAGGGCAATTAAGATACTATGGAAACTTCCGTGTCCCTTAAGATGACGTTAGAAGGGCCAGCATGCAACAATGATGTTTAAAAAGGTCCTCCAGGCATTCCATACCTATTCCACAGAACCATAATTATAATATGGAGTTGTCTTCTTGCTCTCCTCTGGCATCTTTTCAAATTTATTTTTTTTATTGAGGCAACATTGACTAATAATATTATATAAGTTTCATGTGTACAACATTATATTTCTACTTCTTTGTACCCTACAGCATGGTCACCATCAAAAATTTAGTTTTCATCAGTCACCATACAGTTGATCCCCTTTACTCATTTCACCCTCCCCCTGCTCCTTTCCCTCTGGTAACCACTACTCTGTTTTCTGTATCTACATGTTTGTTTTTGTTTCATTTGGTTTGTACATATATTTTGGGTTTTTGTTTGTTTTTTATATTCCAAGTATGAGTGAGATCATATGGTATTTGTCTTTCTGACTTATCTCACTTAGCATAATACTCTTAAGGTCCATCCATGTCCCAAAAGGCAAGTTTTCATCTTTTTTATGGTTGAGTAGTATTCCATTGTATCCAAACAAGGCAGACAATATCGAATCACACAAGGAGTTTACCTTCTATTCTGAGAAAAGCACTCTCCAACTCTAAGCTGAAATTAATATCTAAAAAAATTACACAGTACAATTGAACACTTTGTGTTCCCAATATGGATAGATTTCAGTTTTAACTTTGGCATCAAATATTTCTGAATGTGTGAACTCAAACATTGGCCTAATGCATTCCGCCTGTTTTTATTTAGGAATGTATTATATAAGCTGGCACTGTGGTCTAAGCAGAAAAAAAAAGTTCTGTATGTGAACAGAGCTTTTGTGCAGTTTCTACTTTGAGTGTTTGATGAAAAGTCTGTAATACAGCATTTTTTTATTGAATGGATATTTATCTACAATTTTTTTTACCTGAAAAGTTGAAAACAACCTATTTTCACTTGGGAGATTATTATAACCCAAACATTGGAGTGGTGGCCGTCATAGTTTGGTGACTATGTTTGAACAGTGGTTTATTTGTTTCTAAGTTTTAAAGCAGTGGTTATGAAAACTCATTGCCTAAACTTTCTGAACAGAGAGGTTAGAGAGGAAATATGGGGGCTGCTTTAAATTACATGATTTTGTTATTCCTTTCAAGATGAAAAACCAGGCCCACTGCTTAGTAAAAACCTCCAGTGATCTTTTATCTTGCGGTTGTGTGCAGGTTGCAAAATATGTATCATTTCACCTCAGAATGATCCAAAAATTAAATAAATGACAATCTTCACCATGAAAATACAAGGACTAAACAGCTGCAATATTTATACCTGGAAGGACAAAAGAGATTGTCAGCATTAAAAGAGAAAGGGATTTTTGTTTTAAAACTTTAATTCCTCTTTTCATTCTAATTTTGGAACAATAATCCAAGAACACATAAATTTTAATTCCCTTCTCCATGTGTAAGATCTTAAAACAATTCCATGGGTTTATAACATGTAATTAAAATGAGTAACCATTCTACATGGTTTAAACTTGATTAATACAGTAAGATTTTGGCACAAGAGAACAATGTTTCATTTTAATTGTTTGAGGAAATATAAAGCATACTGTTACTCTAGTTGTAGTAGATCTAAATAGGTGCATGTTCTTTTGTTTATGTCTTTTAGCATCTCCGTCAATTAAACTCTTGGTGGATGACCCTATAGTTGTAAATCCTGGAGAGGCCATAACATTAGTATGTGTTACGACAGGAGGAGAGCCTGTACCCTCTCTCACTTGGGTCAGGTCCTTTGGGACTCTGCCTGAAAAGACTGTTTTGACTGGAGGAACTCTAACCATACCTGCCATCACCTCAGAAGATGCTGGTACTTACAGCTGCATTGCCAATAATAATGTGGGAAACCCTGCAAAAAAGTCTACCAACATCATTGTGAGAGGTAAGTTTGCATAGAGAATGCTACAGCATAAATTTCTATATTTTCATTGAATAGTTTTCATAACATATTTTTAGTGATACTATGGAATAATTTAATAATATGTTCTTAGTAAAAAAAAAAAGATTAAAATCCAAATGTGGCATAGGGCATTATGCATTGTTATACAGATTGTGTATTAGTTTAAGGATTTAACAAATGCACCAATTTAATGTTTAATAAACATTTATTGAATCCCTATTACATGCAGAGCTTTAAATTGTGGGATTACATAGAGATCTATAAAACATTATCTTGTACTCAAGGATTCTACTCTCAGATAGTGAAAAAATATATATATCAATTTATAGCCATATGATGCAGTGTTTGGCAAGCATGAGTAAAAGCTATAAACATAAAATTATAGTAGTTTCTGGCTGAGGTTATTAGGGAATATCTAATGACATTTGTATCACGTCTTGTAGGCTGGGTAGAGTTTTAACAGACTGAGATTAGCTAAGGTCATGGAAAAGTCAGAGTTAGTAAAAGGTAAAGTTTATTTGGGGAATTTATGTAAAAGGTGGTTCACTAAGTCAACAGCAGTGATGTTCTAGCTAGTGTGCTAGTGCTGCCTTTGGAAGAGATGCTAACCTTCCATTTCGGAGAAGGTGAAGTCACTGTGCAAGGAAAGCATATGCATCTTCATGTCTCACTTTACCTGGTGTGGTCCTGCGCTGGGGATGGAGGATGGTCACCAAGGCCTCTAAAGTTAAAATAGACATCCATATGCCCAAGAGGACTCTTCCAGAAGACAAATGAAAATTTATCATTAATGAAGGATTATAATGGAAGCAAAACATAATTGAGTATATTGAGATAAACGCCTGTGATTTTGTGAACATAGACTGTGGTGGTTTTAGTGACCATAGTTATCTGTTACCACCCAAACTATCAGAAATATGCTACTTGGCCAAAAATATACTCTAGTCAAAATATTGTAAGATGTTACAGTGTAAATCAAGACACTGTGGATTTCATAGCTACTAGTTTCATGTCTACTGCAAAGCTAAGGAGAAGGGGAGGAGAATAAAGTAAGTTAAAATGCCAGAAAGCTTTCTGTTCTTACCTAGTTTTAGCTGTTTTTCTTGAATAAATCCTTCTCGAATTTTATCAAGGCTTTGGTTAATTCCCAGAATTCTGAAAAAGTTGATTTTTGACATTTTTGCCTGTGTTTTTGTTGCTTTTATGGAGGAACAGATTTTCAGAGACCTTTATTATGCCATTCTGGAAGTGCTTCTGTCTGTATTCATTTTTTCACAAAAGGAAGGGATAAACCACGGGCTAATAAAAACATTATTGGGGAGTAATCCACAAACCATTTTGGATATATATTATAGGGTAGAACAAATGCACAAATATATATTGCTTTTATTGAGAACCAGGGTTCTCACTGTGGGAGAAGGAAGATACAAATATAGGACAGAGATCTAGTGGTATTTGTTGAATTTGAATTGGTGGTATTAGGATTTTTTCAAATGTATATGTTTTTCAAGAGTTCATGATTTTTGCTCTGTCAAATGAAAGAGCTTAGAATCAATGATACTCTAGTAGCAATGAACATATCTGACACCCAGTTCTTGGTTCTAAACACTATGCCCCCTTAAAAAAAAAAAAGGAACATTTGGAGAAATAGATGATTCCAGGGCAGGGGCTGGGAAAGTAGAAGGTGAACCTGGGATATATTTTGTGCCAGAAAGCAAAGAAGACTAAGAAGGCTAAAAAAAAGGGTGGGGGAGGAAAGAAATAAGTGAGAGAGACTAAGAAGTACAAACTTCCAGTTGCAAAGTAAATGAGTCATGAGTATGAGATGTACAGTTTGGGGAATGTGGTCAATAACTATGAAAAGTAAAAATAAAAATAATAAAGCATCTTGGAAAGCTCAAAGACTAAGGGAAATGTCAAAAGGACATAGGAGACAGCTTAAAGTGACTCCTGTTGGCCAAATTAGCGGCAATTTGAGCATTGAAATGCGTTAACAATGATAATGGTTTACAATATGTTAAATTAAAATTTCATTAGTCCATAGTAATAGTAAAATGAAAAAGAAAAATAGAAATGAAAAGCTCTTCTTTACAGAAGGATCCCAGCTAAAAATCATAGAAGGAATGGTAGAATAAAAGAAAACAACCATTCTGCAATCCCCAGTGTAATAGTTGGTTCCAGCAAGGATTATCAATTGATGCTGAATTATTGGGTAAAATATTTGGAGGCAATAGAATATTCACAAGATCTCCAAGTATCACCCCAAACTACAAGCTACCCCTTTGTAGTTTTTAGTAACTACAAAGCAGGAAAGGTAGCTTTTCAGTTGAGAGATTCAGCAGTCTCCACTCTAGCCAAATGATCAGACTTAGGGACCACCAAAAGGGACAATTTGACAGGAAGAGCCTCCTGATGAGATTTACTAAAAAGCCACAATATCACCTATGTAGGTTTTCACCAAAAAAATGTCAAACCTGAACCTAATCATAAGTAAACAATCAGATAAATCTGAACCAGGGTTTCTCAACCTTGGCACTACTGACATTTTAGGATGGTAATTCTTGTGGGAACTGCTCTGTGCATTGTAGGATGTTTAGACACATCCCTGGCCTCTACCCACTACATTGCAATAGCACCTTGCTATAGATTGAATGTTCGTGTTCCCCGCCGCAAAGTTCATATGTTTATATCCTAATCCCCAAGGTGATAGTATTAGGAGGTTGGACCTTTGGGAGGTGGTTAGGTTATGAGGGTAGAGCCCTCATGAATGGGATTAGTATCCTTATAAAAGAGGCCCAACCCAGGTTCAATCCAGGGAAGTAAAATCCCACAAGCCACACGGATTAAAAAAAAAAAAAAAAAAAAAAGAAGCCCAAGAAATCTCCCTTTCTCCTTTCACCATTTGAGATTATAGCAAAAAAAAAAAAAAGTCTATGAACCAGGAAGTGGGTTTTCAGCAGACACTGAACCTGCTGGCACCTTGATCTTGGACTTCCCAGCCTCTAGAAATGTGATAAATAAATAGCTGTTGTTTATAAAAATTAAAAAAAAAAAGATGCTGTGGATACTGCACTATCTGCTACAAAATTGAAAGCCATACAATATTTAGTAATTGCAAGATATACCATTATTTTATGTATCATAAAATAAAACATCATGCCAATTGAGCTACCACAGTGTTTTCCTATGAGATCAAATGTTATTGAAAGAAGTCTTTCAGATTTGTTATACTTAGGTTTTCTTTTAAACCATATATCACCCATTAGCATACATAAAAAGGAAAATAAAATAAAAATCAATTGATTAAATTATTCTTAAAGCTTCACAATCAGAACCAACCCAACTTCTAAATCAGTTTTCATCCCAGTCTTTGATGACTATGGTTTTCTAAGTCTAGTTTGATCGTAGGATCATCTGAAACTATATTGAATCCTGGTACAACTGGCAAAATGTCTAGCATAAAATGTTAATGTTGCTCAGGTACCCTCCATAAGGAACTAACTCAGTTCACAGCAATAGATGCTCCCGGAATGATTTGCTCCTCCCCATCTCATCTAGAACTTTTCATCTGTGTTCTTACAAAAGACAGTTTTCAGTTTTGACATGAATGACCTAAAATAAATAGAGCCTTAAAAATGTACTTCTCCAATTCGTAATTTCTTTTTTATGCCTTAAATTTATCTGAAGTGTACATTTGCATAGTCATATTATATTACCAGTAGAACTTCTCAGCAGTGGCATTTACATAATTCATAAAATTGAGTTTGTATGTAATCTTACTGAATATAGAAGTAGCCTTGGTTAACGGGTCCTAGGTTAAACTGTGGGGAGAAAAACTACTACAATAATATGAGGCATTTGATTTCTGCCACAAAGGCCAAGAAATTCAGTTAAAGAAAAATGGTTTTCTTCTTCTTATATCAAAGAAATTATTTGCAAATCTTCTGAATTTGTAGACCTCTGCAGTGTCTTAGATTAACTGTGTCATGGATACAGCAAAAACAGAACTCTAGGTTCATTTTCCCCCCATTCCTTTCTGGAACTAAATCAAGATCCACAGACCAGGTTTTCTGAACAAGCCTGACAATATCCTGTGCATAGAATTCCCACTGCCATTTGAGAATATCCATGAACAAAATAAGATTTTAGGATGCAGACAGGAATAAAACTCTAGAAACATTTCTGAAGTGTCATTTGACTTTAAAAAAAAAAAAAGAGAACACTTTAAATAATGTAGATAATCCTCCATGTAGATAACAAGCTCCAAAACTGAAAAAGAATCTCATATGTTTTAAAATTTTGTTAGGCATTCATAAATATAGCAGCAGTGCCTTTTCTTATGATCCTTTAAGAAGTTGCTGTGACTGAGCCACATTTCTCTCAAGTCAGGAGAGAAGCAGTTGCTTAATACATTTGATAAGAAAACTATGTTGATTTCCTAGGTGCATGTGGGGTGGTCTGAGGTCAGTGCTTTCCAAACTTTCCCACCTAAAGTTCTCTGTTGTTGTCACTGTATTTAGAAATGCCCACATTTCTCTTCCATCATGAATTGAATGAGCCGCTGTCTTGAGCAAACATGGTTCATAACATGACCAAGACATTACTGTATCTTAGTGTCCTGTGGTCTTTTAAAATTTTATTCAGTGGCTTAATCTTCCCCTGCTTCAGAAGAAAAGTCGGCAGACCCCATAACTCTTTTGTTCATTATTAGAAATAGAGAGTCCTACAGTGCAATCAGGTCACAATCATGCATTCAGGTCACAATCATGCATTTAGTTCAGTGTTTTGGATACACGTTCCAAAATAGTAATGAAACTCCAAACCTGATTTAATGTAAAATTTTCTCCCCTGCCCAGCTTGGGTCCACTTTGGGCTGGAGACTTGCAGTGGGAAAGGGGACAGGGGCTGTTGTGGTTTGCTTCTTCCTGTTTGTCTGTGTATTCTCTACCCTCCTCTCCACCACCCATCCCTGACCTGATAGCCAGATTCTGACCTTATAGCCAGATTCTGACCTTCCTGGCTTGGGGTGGCGTAGGAAGGTCTTCTCTATATAAAACATTTTTTTTTTCTTCCTTGGCACATTAATGGACTCTTGAGAGATTCCTCTACCTAGAAGAGATGCACTTCTGTGTTCACCAAGGAGAACTTTCTAGTCATGGATTCTCCCAAGACCACTGATGTGCCACATTCCCTGAGCATCTCATACCCTACCTCTACCGCCTTTCTGCTGAGAGCTTCTCTGTCTCCTCCAGGTAGCCAACTCAACAGAGCCCAAGACAAGAAGCCCATACTACCTCTCCTTCCGTGTGTGACTCACAGCTGTAAGCAGAAGCTCTTACCAATAAATTCTGTGAGAGCACACAGATTCCAATGTAGCCACCTGTATCCTGTTGTCACACAGGTTTTGGTTTCCTCAGATATGTCAGGCATCATTTCAGGGAAAATATTTTAGAGCTTTGGCTGGTCCCATGAGAAGCCCCTCACTAGGACTGAGATGAAATAGACAGGCTCTCTTGCTGCCTTGGGCCTGGAAGAAGCTTCATCTCACAGTTTTATCCAAAGATATCCTTCCAAACAAATTTGGTCTCTGCCACTTTTTATGTGCTTAATTTCTATAAAGTCCAAGAATCAAAGAATGGAGTTTCTTTGAAAATTCTGCATAAGAAGGAGATTTGTCTTACACTCATTGTGGAATTCTGTGGATTTTGTTCTCAGTCAAAAGTGAATCAGGAAAAGCCTATTCTATTATCTGGTTTCATAAGAGTATTGAAGGATTATAAGAATTTTCAAAATTTCTAGCTGATATTCTTAAATGTGATCATCAGTAAGTCCTTTTAGTTCTATCTTCAAACTATACTCTGAATCTGACTGTATATTGCCAAGTTCACTGTTACCACCCTTGTGTAAACTATCAGTATATTTCCCCTAGTTGATTAAAATAGTCTTTTCATTTATCTTCTTTCCAGTCCAGCCCCTCTTTTAGAAGGGGCTGGTTAGCCACTGTATTAGAGAAGGTAGACTTGACTGAGTTAACAAATAGACCCATACATGTAATTACTCAAAACAAAATTACTTTAGCTTTTTTTCATGAAAAAGTTTAGGGTGTTTCCTAGTTGATTATGCTGGCATTGGTGTTGTATATGATTGGTGTTGGGGGCGGGCAGGAGCGGGTGTAGGAGTAAGAGAGTCTATTCCATGCAGTCATTATGCACCTAGGGTTATGATGTTTCTGCCATCTTCAAACTGTGGCTGCTAAGGTTGTTCTGAGTATTACCTCCATCCCTGTCAGCTGGAAGTGGGAAAGAGCTTGAATGATCACACATGGGAGACTTTTTATGGGCCAGAAGCATGTTAGTTCCAATCACATTCTGTTGGCTAGACCTTAGGCACATAATCACACCACTGTGTGCCAGGTATAAGAGGGCATGGATTTTGGTCAACAGCTAGCCATCTCTGTTACATTCATACAAGAGCCAGAGTTATTGAAATCATCTCGTTCCCCTGATCAGATTCCTCCCATGGCTTCCCATCTCACCTAAAATGGAATTCACATTCCTCATTGTCATCTCATGTCACTTTCCTCTTTACTTACTTGGCTTTAGACACATTATTCTTCTTATTCTTTTTCACAACTCAGGACTTAAACATTTGCTGTTCTTTCAGCCTGGGGTGTTAATTTTCAAAAACCATCTTCTGGGAAACATCTTCCCTGACTACCCTATCTTAGATAATCAGCCCCTAATCCCTTGAACGATCTGTTGTTTCTTCTTATCACATAACTACCTGGAGTTATTTTATACATTTAAATAATTTTTTGCCTGTCTCTTTCATGACACTGTATATAGTGAAAAAGAATTTATCAGTTTGTTGTGTTTCTCAGTGACATCCCTGGAGTCTAAAAAATTACTCAGCATATAGTAGATTCTCAATAAATATATGTTGAGTGAATGAATCACTTTTTATAAAAGTTTACTGGCTTACATTAGATATTTCTTTTGGACACCTATCATCCTTTGATACCCTGTGTATAATAAATGATATCAAGCAAAATAAGGAAATTCTATACACATGTTAAATCATATTAAACATTTGTGTGATGTGACTAGCTCATGTGAAAGGCCACATTGTTCTAATCATTCATTGCTGTGTAACAAGCCAACCCAAAACAGTAGCTTAACATGATAGCATTTATTTATTTATTTATTTATTTATTTATTTATTTATTTATTTATTTATTTTTGTGGTATGCGGTCCTCTCACTGTTGTGGCCTCTCCCGTTGCGGAGCACAGGCTCCGGACGCGCAGGCTCAGCGGCCATGGCTCACGGGCCCAGCCACTCCGCGGCATGTGGGATCTTCCCGGACCGGGGCACGAACCCGTGTCCCCTGCATCGGCAGGCGGATTCTCAACCACTGCGCCACCAGGGAAGCCCAGCATTTATTTATTTTACTCACAAATCTGGGGGTTGAGAGACTCAGCTAAAAAATCCAGGGTCTCATATAATTGCACTCAGAAGATGGCAGGGCTAGAATCATCTTCAAAGCTTTTCTAATCAAATTTCTGGTTCCTGGACTAAAAAGTTCAAACAGCTGGGCTCCTTAGGTCAGTCTCTCTCTGTCTCTGTCTATCTGCCTCTCATGCTCTCATTCATTCTCAATAGCCTCTTTATATGGTTTCTCTGCATGGCAGTCTCAAGGTAGCCAGACTTGTTACAGGCTCCCAGAACCAGGGTCCCAAGAGCTGCATGAGTTCTAGCCTTTGAAGTCATGCAGTGTCATTACTGCTATTGTCTATTCATCAAGGCAGTGCCAAAGTTTGGCCTGGTTCCAAGAGGAGATCAAGTATCTTCACCTTTTGAAGGGATGAGTGTCAGATAATCTGCAGATGTGTTTTAAAGCCACCACAATACGCAGTGTACTCCATAAGCCATATTCTTCACATCATACTCCCATGCTGCCTCAAGGCTCACTTATGTCCCTATTTTTTCCCCTTTCCTCCTTAATTTCATCAGCCCCTATCTTGAACACATAGCCTCTGCAAAAGTGATGTCCTAAACATATTTCCTCTTTGAATTCTAGAATTTCTCCAGCTTATCTTTGTTGGCTATGATCTCAGATTCCTAATATGGAGAAAAAACACTTGTCAATATTGAAATAGATTTAACCTTTATAGAAGAAGTCAATATGTGTTCAGTGAGCCATGAATTTACACTTTCCTACTGTACAAAAATATATACTGTAACCTCCAGGAATATCATAACCCTCTGTTCTGAAAAGTGTTGATTTGCCTAACCCTAGTATATCCACGTGAAAGGACTGAGATTTTAAAAACCTGAATTTTTATATTAAACATATTTGTTCAGAACTAGTTTAATGGAAATATATCAAATATTAGCACTGCTAAAATTTCAAAATGATCTTTAGGCTTATTATCAAAAAAAACTTGTAATTCAAAAATTCTATGAAAAAAAATTTCTAACCTTTGAGTATGCCAGTTCTGTTTAAGTAATAGTAATAGTTATTATTGATTTGAGCACTTACCATGTACTGGGCTACCTGGCACACCATATACATGAACTTTTTAATCATTCCCAGATATTTATGAGGTAAAAAATATTATTGTTCCTGTTTTAGAGAATAGTAAAACTGAAGAGGGAGCAAGTTAAGTAACTTCCCCCAAATATAAGCTTTATTTAAGCAGCAAAGCTGGGATTCAGAACCCACACAGTATGGTTCCAGGGCCACTGTCTTAATCAAGGTACCATAGTGCCTTTCAAAATTTAGCCAAGTTTTTTAAAATGTATAACTCCTCCTCCTCCTCTCCAAATTGAACTGACTAATGTCCTTTTCTATTTCCTCTACCCTTGCCTTGCCAAAAACTTACTAAGGATTCTTTCTGGGTTGTAAATTGAATACATTTTTATGTTTATTAAAAAAAAAATCCCCAACACTATACGGTCCTTCCCAGTTACACCATTTCCCTCCCAAGTATACAATCATTTTTGATTGGAGGAAATTCTGTGTTTTTGCTAATCAGTACTTTTTTCTCCAGTAATGGTGGGCATACTTTAATTTCAAGTTCTAACCAACATACTGTTTGTAGTTTATGATTTTCTAGATAATATTACATTTGAAGGACTGAGCATGACTCTTACTTTTACTGGAAGTCTTACAGATTATTGTACAAAAATTTTAAAGAATTTGTGTTAATCATAAGAGATCAGGGACTTCCCTGGCGGTCCAGTGGTTGGGACTTTGGCTTCCAATGCAGGGGGTGCAGGTTCGATCCCTGGTTGGGGAGCTAAGATCCCATGCGCCTCTCAGCCAAAAAGAAAAAAAACAAAACATAAAACAGAAGTAATATTGTAACAAATTCAATAAAGACTTTAACAATGGTCCACATCAAAAAAACTTTTTTTAAAAAGAGATGAATTGAATTACAAATGACAAATACAAAATAACTGCACAAATAAGACAGCTAGTATAAACAAGGAACAAACAAGACCTATAAAGTGTGTTCATTGTTTTTGCTGAAAGGTATATACCTTCAAGCTATTGGTCAGAAAGTCAGTCAGAGTTAATTGTCAATTTTCCAGGAAGAATTGATTATATTTAGCTTACAGTGAATTTCTAAATGTAAATTATTTGTGAATTTCCAACTACAGGGTTGGTGCAGTTCCTCCCAAGCATTTAGATTAATCAAATTAAATTTCCAGTCATCAATAGTTTTCTTCCATGACCTTTCATTAGTAAAAACTATAATGATAATAGCTGAAATTGTAGAAAACTAATCCTTTAACATTCTCCAAAAGCAAAACTGTCTGCTGTGTGCAGGTGTCCCAATTACACATGTAGATTAAGTGCTCTATTTCTATTTTCCCAATTTAATATTCTGTAGTAATTACATCTCTCCAAAACACCAGAGAGAATTTTCGTATATTATGTATTTTAGCTCTGAAATTGTTTCATTATTATCTTTTTAAAAATTAATCAGGGCTGTACAAAATATAAAAATTACCAATTCGGTAGTTCTCATCTGAATATAGATAACTCACTTTTCTCTTACAAATGAGATAAATCTAACATCTTTGTTCAGTGAAATAACATATAAGGAATTTTAAGGTACAATTTCAAGTAAAAAAGTTTATCTGGATATTGTATAATCTTATAATTACTTTTATATAACTATATACATACAGCTTAGTCATACATTTTATTTTATTAAAACTTAGGTTGTCCTGCTCGGTAGTTGGAATTTCTGTCATATTTCCTCTAGTCGAAAGGAGATGTACCATTTGGTAGTAGTGCTTTAAAAGTCAATACCTGTTAACATCCAGAAAAGAAGAATCTTATTCAGTAACATTATTTTTAAATTTCTTTCATCAGTTTCTTTGAAGGCATTTTATAGGTTTTTTGGTGGGGGACGGGGGGTTGTTTGGTTTTTAGATACCCTACAGTTGTAAAACGGCCAAAACAATGATACTAATTTGAAAACTCCTGATTCAGATTTTTTATCCTGTTATGGCAGGTATTATTTCCCAAGCCTGTTGGCTCACCACACTTAGTTTGTGTGGGTTAAACAGTCTGTAGGCAGTAAGGTATAGGGAAAGAGATCTATGATATGGTTCTGGCTTCCTTTAAATTAGCTACCGGATCACAAGTATGTAAAGAGGCCTCTGCTTACTTTACTCTACACTAAGAAATTGGAGTGCATAATTTCTAAGATACTTTTGCTCTAACCGTCTATAATTCTATACTATCAAAACATACCTTGACCTATGCCCCTTTCTGGACTTAATCACTCTTTATTTTTGCTTACAAATTTACTCACACAAATACATGAGTACAAATACATGGCAGTATAGATATGATTACTAAAAAACACTGAACTTCCAAACAACATTATTTTTTAAAAAATTATTGTTTACTTACCTTAGGATATTAAACCAGGAAGGTAAATGTAAATGGTACTTTCAATAGGTATTTAGAAAATTTCTCTTCCACACTAGATCTGTGTCAGTTGCTGTAAGGAACAGAAAAGGAATGAGTACAATCCCTGAGCCCATGGAGTTCTTACACTTACAGGGAGAAAATCATCGGGGCAACTCCCTCCATAGATCGTAAGAAAGTTCATAACTTCACAATAGAAACATAGACAATGTGCTATTGGAAGCTCAGATGAAGAAACAATTAATTCTGATTAGGGAGATAGAGGAAAATTCCAAAGAACGTGGCATTTGAGATGGTCTTTGAAAAATGAGAATCCTTATATATTTAGAAATGAAGTGTCTCTTTCCTGTGCTGTCCAGAATGGTGGCATTAACTAGCTTTTTGAACTTTCTCCGTTTTCTTATTTATTGAAATATTAGAAACTCTTGATAGCCTTTAAAAGAAAAACCTGTGTTCAACTTCCATATTTTATAGTAAATATTTTCAGAAACTAAGTAATTTATACATTTTATTTTGTGATTTTGAAATAATGCTTAAAGGTTAATATTTTGCAGTCTTAAGTTGCATAAGATTTTATATAAAATTTTTAATTGAATTAGCCTGCCAAATTTTCTGTTTACTGCATTTTCTGTTTCCCTTTGAATTCTGTCCAGTATTCTTCCAACATCAGTGCTTTTTCTAAATGCTTCAGGAAATTTCTAGAGACCATCAACCTAATTCTTTTTTTTTTTTTTTTTTTTTTTTGCGGTACGCGGGCCTCTCACCGCTGTGGCCTCTCCCGTTGCAGGGCACAGGCCCCGGACGCGCAGGCTCAGTGGCCATGGCTCACGGGCCCAGCCGCTCCGCGGCATGTGGGATCCTCCGGGACCGGGGCACGAACCTGTGACCCCTGCATCGGCAGGCGGACTCTCAACCACTGCGCCACCAGGGAAGCCCCCTAATTCTTAAATTATTCCTCATCTAGACTCCGTAAGATGATTTCTTACTTTTAGCATTCAAAGAATCTTTTCTCCTTTTCTCTTTTTTTTTAACCTTACTGTCTCAGCAAATATATTTATCTGAAAATAGTGTGTGCATGGAAATCATCAACCCAGTCATTCAAATCCATCTTAATGAAAATGTACCTGTTAAAATCAATCAAGTATGAATGACTGGTAAGAGAAAATTTATCCATGGAAAGTCCATAAATTCATTCCAAAACTAACTAATTAATTTCCAAAATCCAAAAATTAGGAAAATACTTTTTAAACTTACTAAAAGAAATCAGTTACTTTTTTCTAATTAGAGAAGTTTTTTTTTTTTTAGTCATGAAAACATTAGGATTGGTCTTTCCATGGTTCTTTCTATGATTTATGCCCCACATAACCTTATTTAGTTAACATGCACAGGGATAATAAAATTCACATTCAAGTGTCATCCATCATTGAGTAGATGATGGGAACCCATTGCAAACAAAAGAGATAGAAGAGAGAGGTGGCATTTTATTTATCTGCTTAGGTCAGTGGTCCTCAATTGGGGGCAGTGTTTCCTTTTAGAGGACATTTGGCAGTGTATTGAGACATTTTTGATTGTCGTGACTGGGGGTGCTGGTGTGCCACTGGCATCTAAAGGATAGAGGCCAAGGATGCTGCTAAACACCCTACGATACACTGGACAGCCTGCATACAAAAAAATAACCTGGTCCAAAATGTAAATAGTGCTGCTGTTGAGAAACTCTGGCCTAGGTAAAGGTTTCCCTTATAGCCAAATTGAAAGATGGATAAAACTACACGCTCATGCATGCATACACACGCGCACACACACACACAATTCCAAAAAACACTGTACATTTTGATACAATGTTGATGTTAGATTATAATCATTCTTGACATATTTCTTAGAATTTAAGATGTCAGTAGTTCTTAACCTGACATGCATCTTTCTCTGTATCTTGGGAAAAGTCTATCATCTGGCCCTTCTTGGGAAGTACTTATTAGAAACTTAGAGCAATGCCTCTTTTCTGTGGTCCATATTTATGAGCTCTTGTCTCCTGGGTTGTAATGATCTCTCTCTGTGAATCTCAATTGTTCACCTAGTCAATATCTTAGACTCATTCCTGTGAACCTCCGTACTCCTTTCACTAACAAAGCTCACTTTGTCTATTAAAGTTTTTCAACGTGCTTCCTAATTTTGAAATGTAATATTTACTCCAATAGTAAGAGCTCTTTTTTAGGCTTCTAAGATGTGCTCCCTCCCCCAAGTCATCCACTGAGCCTATGGAGTCAATGAACACAGTCAAATGAACACAATTTTGTCATGTATGGCCCCCTTTATTCCTATTCAATCTCCATGTTTCCAGTAGCTCTAGAAGATACCCTGTCAGGTTGTCCAAGACATGAAACCAAGATGATGGAGAATGAAAAAATGGATATTTATGTTGCTGTTATCAATCTTCCTAAACTTTCTCCTAATTGTCCGGTGTGTGTGTGTGTGCATGTATGTGTGTGTGTGTGTGTGTGTGTGTGTGTGGTCTAAAGAGCTTATAAAATGTCATATTATAGCTTTTTCTTGCACTATGGGTTAAATGTTGACTTTCTTTATAGAGACTTATTTTGAAGGACTGTTTCTAGCATGGCACATTTCATTTCATTTCATACTGACTATTAATTTATTCTGAGAGAAATAGGAAAGCCTAAAAAGGGAGGCATGTAACTGATTGAAGTTGGCCTATTAATTTAGAAGTTTATTTGGTGTGAGAGCTCAGAGAAATAAATGATGTTGACTAGGATACAGAGTTTCTGGTTCAGTAATGTTTTCCTCTCACAGTAATGGAAGTCTAGACTTGGTGACCCTGTGCATTTATTATTAGTTTTAATACATTATTGTCATTCAGTACCCTTCTGCTTGCTGATTATATAATCTGGGTATATTAAAGCACTATCTTAAAAAATATAGTGTAAGATGTGACTTTATTTTAACTTATTAAAGTGTAACAGAAATTGTAGACCTTATAAGTATATACCTTAATGAACTTTTACAGAGTGGACACATCTGTGTCAGTAGCACCCAGATTGAGAAGCAGAGAATTAAGAGCTCTTAATTAAGAGCTCTGCCACTCTTTCACAGCCTCACTAAAATGTGACCTCTATTCTGACTTTAAACATCCTAGATTAGTTTTGGCAGTCACCTCTTCAAGTCTTTGGCCTGTTTCCCCCTTTTTGGGTCGTATCTTTTCTTCTTTATGCGTAGAGTTCCTTATATATTTGATATGTCACTTATTGAATATAATTATTAAAAATATTTTCTTCTACTTTGTGGCTTGCCTTCTCACAATCTTAATGCCATACTATAATGAATAAAAGTCCTCCATTTTGATCCAGTCTGAATTATCAAAAATTTTTTAAGGAATTTAAGAAATCTTCTTTTATTCTATTTAAGAAATTGAATATTTCTTTTTCTATTTAAGAAAAATTTTCCTAACCCTAGATAATAAAAAATATACTCTTACGTTTTCTGCTAAAGTTTCATTGTGTTACCTAAATATCTGATGGGAATTCATTTGGAATTGACTTTTGTATGTGGCTTGAGGTAGGACTAAAAGTATTTTTTCTTTTTAATTTGAATATCTGGTTAAATCATTAACACCTATAGAATTGACCATTATTTCTCATTATGCTGCCTTGTCACCTTTGTCATAAATCAAAGGATCAAATACATGTGGGTTTCTTTCTCAACCCATTTCTTTTCTATTTGTCTTTGTTTATCCCTATGCTAATACTACTATGTCTTAATTACTATAAAATTGTATTAAATCTGGTAATGCAAGGATTCTGGCTCTTTTCTTATTCAAGATTGCCTTGGTTAGTCTTGGTCCTATGTGTTTCTATATATATTTTATAAGCAGTTTACCAATTTCTACTTCACCCCTTTCCCCTTAAAAAAAAAAAACCTGAAATTTTTATTTGGACTGAATTAAATCTGCAAATCTTCCAATTATTGACATTTTTTATCCCTCCATTTATTTGTCTTCTTTAATTTCTTTCACTACAGTTTGTGTTTTTCAAAGGAGTGATCTTAAACATCTTTTGTTAGATTCATTCTGAGTAGTTGAG
The DNA here is from genome assembly GCF_949752795.1 of Hyperoodon ampullatus. Taxonomy (NCBI): domain Eukaryota; kingdom Metazoa; phylum Chordata; class Mammalia; order Artiodactyla; family Ziphiidae; genus Hyperoodon; species Hyperoodon ampullatus. Next base: position 127,179,707 of record NC_136916.1, on the reverse strand, counting down.
GATTTTGTTGTTCTTTTTCTTGGCATTGTAAATAGTATCATTTTTAAAGTTTTATTTCCTATTTATTTTGTGCTGATATATGGCAATGCAAATGATTTTGTATATCAACCTTGTATTACTTAACCTTGCTAAATTCACTTATTGATTATAATAATTTGTCTTAGAGTCTTTTGAATTTTCTATGTACACAATCATGTTGGCTTCAAATAATGAAAGGTATACTTCTTTTTTTTACATATTTTATATCTGCTTCTTGATTTGTTTTATTGCCAAAGATATCCAAATTACATGTTTAATAGATGTAGAATATCTTGTATCCTTCTCCTTTTTCCAATCCCAAAGGGAAAGTTTTAAGTATTATACCATTAAATACAATGCTTACTGCTGGCATTTTAATGATACTCTTCTTTCATAACTAGCTAAGAACTGTTAATGAGTGCTAAATGCCATAACATAATGGAATTATGCTTAAAAATGCAAGAAAAGAAGAATAGGGGAACAAGGACATGTGGAACATACAGAAATTAGACCTTAAGCAGGAGAAAGAAAATAATAAAAGAGACATATGTCAATGAAATATACAAAAACAACAGAGATACTTAAGCCAAAAATGCATTCTTTGATAACATTAGCAAAGTTGATAAATTCCTAAAAGGACTGATTTAAAAAAAAGCAATAGATAAAATACAAAATACTAACATCAGGAATGAAAGAACTATCATTACTACAGAATTTACAAACTTAAAAGGACAGTGAAGGGGTTTTATGAGCAACTTCATGCAAATATATTTAATGAGTAAAATGGACACATTTATTGAAAAACACAATTCATCAAAACTAAAATAAGAAAAAAATTTAAAGATGAATGCCTTAACATTCATTAAAGAAATTGAATTCATCATTTCAAAATTTCCAAAAGAGACAACATGTTCAGATGACTTCACTAGTGAACTCTGTCAAACCTATAGGAATAAACAGTGACAATCCTACACACACAAGCAAAATTCATAAAATCAAAGAGAAGCAGAAACTCCAATTCATATTACAAAGTCACCATAACCTTAGTAGTAAAAGAAGATGGTAATATATTACAAGAAATGAAAATTTAATACCAATATCCTTCATAATCTTAGACACAAAAATCCTAACAAATGTTATCAGATCAATTCCACTAATATTTAAAGAGGATAATACAAAATTATCAAGTGGACTGTATCCAAAAAATGTGTTGGTTTAACACTCAAATAGCAATTAATATAATCACTGCATTACCAGATTAAAAGAAAAATAATATTAATATTTCAATTAATACAGAGAAAAAAAGTTAAAATTTAACATCACTTTTAGAAATAGAAGGGAATAGTCAATCTGATAAAACACAACTACAAAAGACCTACAGCTAAGATAATACTTAATAGTAAAATACTGAATGCTGGCTTCCCTGGTGGCGCAGTGGTTGCGAGTCCGCCTGCCGATGCAGGGGACGTGGGTTCGTGCCCCGGTCTGGGAAGATCCCACATGCCGCGGAGCGGCTGGGCCCGTGAGCCATGGCCGCTGAGCCTGCGCATCCGGAGCCTGTACTCCGCAACGGGAGAGGCCACAGCAGTAAGAAGCCCGCGTACCGCAATAAAAAAAAATAAAAATAAATACTGAATGCTTTCCTTCCTAAGACTGGCAATAAGAGAATGATGTCCTTTCTCACCACATCTATTCAGCATTATACCTCCTGCAGTTTCCACCAGTGAAATAAGACAGGAAAAAGAAAACCCTGTGGATTATAAAGGAAGAAGTAAAACTCTAATTATTCTCTGATGACATATTCTTAATGAATCTATGAAAAACAAAACTTGCCATAAAATATGGATAAATTGAATTTTATAAAAATTAAAAACCTTTGTCCATCAAAAGAAACTATTAAGAAAATAGGCCAGAGATGGGAAGAAAATACCCTCATCACATATATATATGATAAATAGCTTATATCCTGATTATATCAGTAACTCTTGCAACTCAGTAATAAAACAATAAACAAACCAATTTTTTAAAATAGGGAAAAGATTTATACAGACACTGATAAACGAATGGCTAATAAGCACACAGAAAAATGCTCAACATCATTGTTCATCAGGGAAATGCAAATTAAAACCACAATTAAGTACCACAAGACCCCCACTAGAATGGATTCATGAAAATGATTTACTTCACCAAAAGTTGTAGGGGACGTGGGGTACCCGGCACTCATAAACTGCCAGTGGGAGCATAAAGGAGTCAATCCTTCTTGAATACTGTCTAGCAGTTTTTAATGAATTAAACATAATTTACCTTATGACCAAGGAATTCTTTTCCTAGGTATTTTTCAAAGAGAAATTTAAATTATATACATAAAAATCCTTGTATAATACTGTATAACATCTTTTTCATATTAGCCAAAACATGGAAGCAGTCCCATCACCTTTAAGATAGATAGAAAATAATCTGTGATATATTCATATGGTTGAATACTATTCAGCAATAAAATCGAACAAGTACAGTGATAGTACTTGAAACAATAGAATGAATCATAACAACTCTACACTTAGTGAAATAAATCAGATGTACAAAAGTACATACTGTATGATTTCATGTATATGAAGTCTAGACTAGACAAAAATATTCTTTATTAATGGAAATTATATCAGTGGTTGCTTCTTGGGAAGGGCTCATTCACTAAGATGGGACTTGGAAGAACTTTATGCAATGATAACAATTTCCTGCATCATAGAGATGTGGGTATCACAATGGTCTAGATCTGTTCAAACTGATCAAATGGTACATTTAAGATATTAGTATTTTTGCCACAGAACAGCTAAGCCCATGCGCCACAACTACTGAGCCTGCGCTCTAGAGCCCACATGGCACAACTACTGAAGCCCACGTGCCTAGAGCCCGTGCTCTGCAACAAGAGAAGCCACCGCAATGAGAAGCCCATGCACTGCAACAAAGAGTAGCCCCCGCTTGCCACAACTAGAGAAAAGCCCATGCTCAGCAATGAAGACCCAATGCAGCCAAAATTTAATTAATTAATTAATTAATTAATTGTTTTTTAAAAAGATATTAGTGTTTTGTTGTATATAAATTACGCTTCACTACCAAAAAAAGGTAATAAAAAAAACAAATCCGTAAACATTTCTTCTTTTTCACTATCTAAAGTTTATGTAAAAGCAGTGTTACTTTTTATTTAATTGTTTAGAAAAGAATTTTCAGGAGAAGCCACCATCTGGGATTATAGATTGCTTTGTACAAACATTTTCAGTTATAGAGTGAATTTCTTTAATAAATGTAGAACTATTAAAATTTCTATCTCTTCTTCAATTTTTGTTTTGTTTTTCTAGGAACCTGCATATGTTGTTTAAATTGTTGAGTTTATTGGTATAAAATTGTTATAATTACTGTGGTTATCTTTTTAATATTTTTTTGATCCAATGATGTGCTGGTAAGCCAGTTTTCTGGGAAAAAGAAAAAAAAACACTTGATTTATAGTGTTTGCCAATTCCACAGTGTATATCACCAGACCATAGCCAATTTCAAGTTGTATAGTTGGAAGATACGCACATAGTTTGTTATCTTGAGCAGATATGAAGTAGTTCCAACATACCACTTTTGTAATCTGTAATGAAACCATGATATTGGTAACTTATGTCTTCTTTACTTGGTTTTATTGGTTAGTTTTTCTGGAGGTCATTCAATGTTATTAGTTATTGTAAAGAATTAATTCTTAACCTTTGTGTTTTTTTTAAATTTTCCTCTGTTGTACATATGTTTTGTATTATAATTATTTTTACCCTTATTTCCTTTCTGCTATATCTGTAGATTTAAAAAGCCAGTTATTAAAAAGAATGCCAATTATTTTTCCAACATCTTAAAGCATTGATTTGATTATTGATTTTAAACTTTTAAAACTTTTTCTATATAGGCTTTTATAAATCTCCTTCTAAACATAATATTAACTTTCTCACAAGTTTTGATATGTAATATTTTTATTATCATTTGGTTTGAAATACTCTCTAATCTCCACTGTGTTTTTTTCCCTTTGACCCAAGGGTTACTTAGAATTATATTGCTCAAGTACAAAATAAATGAGATTTTTAAATTATATTTTTGTTATTGATTCCAGCTTAATTCCATTATGATCAGAGTTCATATATTGAATTACTCTTATTTTTATTTTATGACATTGTGTTGGATTTATTTTGCTCTTCTTTTTTTGAATTCTTGTAGTAGGGGCTTAGATAATTTACTTGAGACTTTTCATCATTTCTGTTGTATGCATTCAATGGTATAAATTTTCCTCTCAACACTTCTTTAGCTGTGTCCCACAAATTTTGATATGTTCTATTTTTATTTTCTTTCTGTTCAGTGTGATTTTTTTATTTCCTCGGGGACTTCCTCCTTGACCCATGGATTATTTAGAAGTATGTTTTTCAGTTTCCAAAAAGAGTTTGGAATTTTTTCTGTTATCCTTCTGTTATTGGTTTCTAGTTTGATTCTATTATGGTTGGAGAACTCACTCTGGATGACTTCATTTCTCTTAAATATATTGAAGTTTGTTTTATAAGCAGGATATGTCTAGCTTGGTATGTTCCATGGGTACTTGAGAAAAATGTGCACTCTGCTATTTGGTATAATGTTCTACAAATGTCAGTTAGATCCTTTTGGTTGACAGAGTTCTTCAGTATCTTTACTGATTTGCTGTCTAGTAGTTCTATCAATTTTAAGGGAGGGGTGTCAAAGTCTCTAAATATGATTGTGAATTTGTCCATTTGTGCTTTCAGTTCTGTCAGTTTTTGCTTCACATATCTTGCTGCTTGTTTTTTGTTTGTTTTTTAGTGTATACACATTTAGAACTGCAGTGTCTTTTTGGTGTCTTGACCCATTGTCAATATATAATGTCCCTCTCTGAATCTGGCAGTTTTCAGTTTCTTTGCTGTGAAGTCTATTTTATCTGATATTAATATAGCTCCTCTTTCTTACCTTTGATTGAAGTTTACATGATAAGTTTTTTTTTTACTTTTAATCTACCTATATCATTATATTTGAAGTGAGTTTCTTGTGGACAATGTATAGTTGAGTCATGGTTTTTTTTTTTAATTTCACTTTGTCACTCTATGTTTTAGTTGATTTATTTTTATACCACTTACACTGAATGCAGTGATTGAAATGTTAGAGATTAAGTATGCCACTTATCTTTTGTTTTCTGTTTGTTCTCTGTTTTTTTATTTTTCTGTTTTCTTTCATCTGTCTTCCTGTGGATTATTTGAACATGAGGAGCTTCAATGTCCTGGAATATGGAGTAGATGTACTTTTCCCTCTTTGTCCCACTAAATACAACTAAATTTTTTAAGTTTCCATTTTGATTTATCTGTAGTGTTTTTGAGTATGTCTCTTTATGTAGTTCCCCAGACCCACCCCATGGCTGCTAACAGTCTTTTTTTTTTTAATTTTAGATATTTTAATAGCTTTCCTAATATGTGCTTTGATGGGATTTTCTTTGTGTTTATCCTATTTGAGTTTTTCTGAGCTTTTTAAATCTATGGATTTTAGTCTGTTTCCTTTGTTCTATTTCTTTTTCCTCTTCTTCATTGATTCCATTTATACTTATGTTAGACTTTTCACTGTTTCATGTGTCTTTTATGCTCTTCCCTATCTTTTCCTCCTTTTTCTCCTCCATCTGTGCTTCAGTATTTCTTATTGCCCCATCTTCTAGTTCACCAATGCTGTATTTTATTGCTTCTAATCTATAGTAAAACACTTATACTGAGTTCTCAATTTCATTTATTGTATTTTTCCATTGTAAAATTTATGTTTGATTTATGGATTCCAGTTATTTGGTGAAACTTGCCGTCTTTTCATTTCACTTTCCCCAGTGTTTTATCTTATTTTGTTGAATGTTTCAATCATAACTATTCTAGTGTTTTTATCTGAGAACTCCAGTGTCTTGATCACCTGTGATTTGTTGTTATTCTTCTGTTTTACCTTGTCCTGTCTCTTCACAAGCCTTATTTTCTTATTGAATGCATATTATTCTGTGTTAAAAATTGGCTCAGGATTATGTTATGTTTCTTCAGAATATTTCTTTCTTTTCTTTTCAATTTTTTTCTAGGCAGAGAGAGTGTAGTTTTATTGTCTCAGTTAAGTCAGAGAATGAGCAGATTCAAGGCTGGGTTGGTAATGCTATGTCTCCTATTTGCCCCACTCCTAGGGCATGGCTCTTCACAACTTCCAGCTGAGTATCCTGGGCTATTCAATGGAGCTTTTTGCTTGGATCTTCAGCCTCCTGCTACAGGCAAATGACTTGAAAGAAAGTGGCTGCAGTATGTTAGCTCACCTTTTTGTTTTTCCCTTCTCTGGGATTTTGACCCCTCAAGTTCAGGTTGCCTGAACTGATGTTTGATGCTTTCAAAAAGGACTTTTAATAATTTTTATTGGCTTTTCTAATTTTTCTCCATGGGAGTGATGGTCGGCTGCAAGTGACCCTAGTAAAGTCAGAAATAGAAATCTGATTCAGTATACTTTTAACAGTAATGTATTTGTAGCAATAGAGACTAAATTTGTGTTTGAAGAGCAATGATGATAGAACACAGAAAACTCAAACATCATGAGCAAGTAAAATAGAAAATAATAAAATAGAAAATAACTGTAAATGTGATGCTCTTTAAGTTCCTACGGTTAATTGTTACCTCTTCATTTTTGAGGAGCAAAAAATGTAATAGAATATGATAGGATTTGCAATTTGATGTATTTACATGGTAAAGGTGCTAACAGTAGCATAATTTCACAATATAATGATCATCAGCACAGAAACAATAATTGGCAAATGGCTTAATCAGCAAATAATGAAAAATTTAAATTGAGCAATAAATTCACAGTTCTTTCTTCCCTAATTGGAAATGTCTTAATTGTAGGCACTGTGCAATGAAAATAATACATTAATGGATATGTATTTTTCCAGTGATAATTTAGGAACTGTTCATAGTTACTAGTCAATATGATATAGCAATTTGTGTAATTCAACCATTTTATTTAAGGAACACATCATTTCCAAAAATAAGCTCACTATGATATTCCCTTGCCAAATAAACTCTAGTGTTTTTTCTTCAAAAACAGTTTGCATCCAAATTTCCTGCCTGATTTTCCTGACCATATAGAAAAAGCCCAAATGCACAAATGATATGTAAACTTAGAGATTGCATTAACGTATGAGTAATATATTCTTTCGTTAACAAAAGTAAAATTGCTTTTGTTAAATAATATTTAAAATATTACTTGACTTAGAAATATTTCATTTTTATAGTTTTGATACTTACGTCTTTTCAGTAAGTTGTTCTATTCTTCTTTTTCAATATCTATAGATTAAAGGCAATATAGTACACATGACCTAGACATGAACCTTTGGAAATGTATACATTTAAGGGATACAACAATTTTTAAAAATTGAGAAAGAGTTGTTTGCAAGGTAAAATGAGAAGCAGAGACTTACGCTGTTCCAGAGGCAAAAAAAGAAAAGCAGATTTCACAAATGAAGGTAGGGTCAACAGCATCTAAGTGCAAAATGCTCAAAAGAGTTAAGGTAGACAAGGACTGAAACTTGAAAATGGTGCCACTGGAGTATTGTGACACTAGAAAGGTGGATCAGAAGCCAGATATCAGCAGATTATGGGAGTAACTGGGGTTCAAGAAGTAAAGATATATATTCAGTAAGGCTGGGAGAAAATAAATAATATAAAAGTAAGCCATATATCTTTCAAGATTTATAGAAAAATTATTTTTAAACCAATAGTCAAAAATTGTTTTCTCATTGAAGTAAAACTCATTCAAAGCCTTTGTGGAAGGAAATTAATCTGATCCTGTGTCCCAAATAAACTGGTGACTATATAAATAGAACAGACATCTCTTCAACCAGAAATCATTGAATTAAACATAAGTGCAATACAAATTATTTTTACTACTATTAGTTTCTAGCACATTCAGCTTTGTTTTAGAATCATATTTTCTTCTGCATATGTGATGACAGAGAACAGGTCCCTCCAATGCCTGAATTATGTAACTGATATGCAGTAAGTATCTGTTTAATTTAATTATACAGAGTGTTAACCTTTACCTACCTATAGCTCCTTCTTTCTATTTTATTCAGTCAGGTGGATTGCAAATAGAAATCAGGAGGAAAACCACAGCTGACCCAAATAACGTAGTACATTGGTAGCATTTTTTTTGTCAACACTGCCTAAAACTACTTATTATCAGCATTAATACTGACATTTGAATTCAGTAAATATTTTCCATAGTAAAACTAAGGGACAGATAATTTGGCTGTCCTTATCACTAAGCTTTATTATCAAATTTAAAATACTGCTACCATAAATTATCTAAATTTTGCATATTTGATTTGCCTGAATTCCAATATTATTTTGTGCCAGTTTCTACCTCAAGTAATGTTCAGAATGAAGGTATACTTAATAAAAACGTAATTCCATGCTGAGCTTCTCTGCTTTCTAAAAGGTTGAGGTAATGAAATTTCATTATTGCTTAAATTTTTCTCTATTTAGCAAACAGAAACATTATAATCAAGGTGAGAATTAAATGTGGCTTAGTTCTTTGGAGCAATTAGTAGTTTGTGCATCTCTCAATCTATTAGTGGCACATTATCAACACAATTTTTCCGTCATGTATTATCCTAATTAGTACCCTCCTTCAATGGCTAAAAAATCACCCAAACAATGTACAAATTATAGAGAGTCCTTCATTAAGGAAGATTTATGTCAAGTCAAGATTAAGTAACTGTGTTGAAGTTTGGAAAGGTCTCTTCACGCGTGCCAAATGCTGATCAAATTAGTGACTGCCCATAATACAATGTCCTGAATGATTTTGATACGTTATGCAGCCTGGATAGGAAGGACTAATGTGTGATAGGAAGGATTAATGTATGATAATGGCTATAGACCTATGAAGAAGTAGGAAAGCAAATGTCACATATTTGACATGCCGAGTAGTCAACATAATTTTTTTCAAAAATTTACTTTTAAAAGATTATTTCCATCATGAAAAATATGTGAGAGAAGTCATCTAAGGTTTTCTCTTAATAATTTCCCCTCAAATTTGAGAAGGAATAAACAGGTATATAGGTTGGGCTGTACTAACATCTAAATTGGATTTATATTTTAAACGTTTGATATAGATGTTTTATTTTATATGTTGTTACTAAGGAGTGTATGTCATCAAGACTCTGAGCTAGTTTAGGGTAAGCTTCTACTTTGCAGTGAGTTTTAAGCTCCACAGTTTTTATGGGAGGCTGTCTTGGCTTAGCTGATTGTTGAAGCATCTGGCTCTGTAGTTGACTGTCAGTATAGATTGGTTGCCCTGTGGTTACTTGTCAGGGATTATGACCACAAATTTATTGCTGCTCAGCATCTTTATATCAGATATCTTTATATCTCTATATCTGCTCAGTATCTAAGAATATCAAATATATGGAGGAGTTCAGGTAGGCTGTTTTTCAGCTCTTCCTTTAGGTCAGTAGTTTTCATCTCGATGCATGAATCAGAATCCGTGGTGTAGCCTACAAATGCAGATCCCCAAACTCTACCCTAACGTAGCTTACTTGGAAGCACTGGGGTATGTGACTCAGACGTTGTGATTCTGATGCTTACTTTTAGTTAAGAACCCACTGGCTCAGTGCTCTAAAATCAGTCCCTAAATTGACATATCATCGAGTCTTGCCTCAACCCACACATATTAGAATCCTCCTTGCTGAATTCCCCTTGGTTTGATGTTTTAAGCCTATACTGAGCAATTTTTAAAAAAGAAATAGCCTTCCAAAGTTGTTCCCTATTTGTCGTAAGAAACTGTTCAAAGATATTGTTCATTACTCTCTCCTGTACTCTTTTTCTGAGGATCATAGGAATGGTTGTACTTCTCTTGTACAGCTGTTTTGTTTTTATTCTAAAGATACTGTCAATTTTATAATTGGCTATGTTTTTCTCATTATTTTGGCTGCTATAATATTTAGTATATAATCTCTGTCTTGCCGCGATTGAATAACTACATAGAGGTTTATTGTATTTATTTTTCATATCAACTTCACCCTGGCTCTGTCTTATTTTCCTAACTTGATTTAATCACTGCTTCCTTGTTCCTTGTTGTTTTTACTGCAAGATGCAGTATATTAACAATAAATGTTGTAAGTCCCTTAGATCTTTTTTAGAATATGACAAGGTATAAATAAGTAAGCAGCAACCTCTAAATTATGTTAAGGTGTAAATAAGTAAGCAGCAACCTCTAAATTATGTTAAGTCCCACTATGTAGAGAGTGCAGAGTGATAATTACACGTATACAGCAACCATACCAACTCAAAAGAACACAACTAAGAATTGAGATACAACAAAAGAAAACCCCAAAATAACAGAAAATATAACTTTGGAAAGAAAGAGCACAACTGCATGTGATAAACCTCATGTATATCTTTGGTAAAAGAGATTAAGTAACAAATTAGGAGAGGAATAAAAGTTGTTGCACTAACTCTATGCTGGTAGTGGAAATAAGAGTTGATAGTCGTCAATAAAGAAAATAACAGAGACCAAAAAGAAACTGACACAGACTAAAAATACATACCTGTCTGTAGCCTTTAGTAAAGAAAAAAAAAGTAATTCTGTCATAATTAATAATACTTAGTGTCTAACTATGAGTTAAGTAAAGTAAATTGGTGATAATAGCCCTCAAATTTTCAAGAAAATGCAAAACTATGTTTCAACTCCTTTCCTAAAAAAAGCAGGGACGTATGTAATATATTTTAGAGTAAGTGCTTTTAAAAAGCTTAATCTTTTAAAGTTGTGGCCCTAAGACGATGTATTTTCAACAGAAAAACTTTTTTGTAAATCTGAAATGTTTTCTCTGAGTTTCCAACTGAATGAGTTTTAAATTTGCTGTAAGAAAATGTTTATTTTTAAAAAAGGAAAGAAAAAAGAAAGTAGAATTGTGCCGGATGTTCAGGTATGGAAATATTTTCCAGATCAGCTAAATTCAAATTAATCCTTTATTTTGTTATCATGTAATGAAACAAAACATATGAGGCTAATGTATTGCTCCATCACCTAGGTCAAAGGATTGGATTCAGGAGAATAAATTTTGAGAGAATCTTTATAATAACAGCTTCATAAAATTCTCATTGATTTGTTCCCAAGTTTCATGTGAACCTACAAATAAAGGTGCCTGGTCCATATAGTATGATCTCAAATGTGTATTTCTCTTAATAGACTATATTTACAGAAAGCAAATAGTGAAAAAAAGGAGAGTCACACAGATATTCCTTAAAGTGGTGATAAAAGAAGTTCTAATTGAGGCCCATGGACTCTGAAGTGCTGCATCACATAGAAAGCTAGCAGGTGTTTGGAAATAAGCAAGTATAACTCAGTGAGGTGGGTGCAGAGGGTTTTACTAAGGTGGAATCTGTGCTGAGACAGAAACTGTGGATGGAAAAGCAAGTTGTGAAGTGATAGAGTAGACAGAGAAGAGAAAAGAGGAGCACAGATTAAGGACAAAGGAAGTGGAAATAGAGTCCGTCTGACAGCTAGAAACAAACCGTCAACCGTTAAAAGTTGTGCTGCTGGTGGGAATCAAATCTAATTGGAGGAGGTTAAAGGTGAGTGGTTTATATCTTAATGTTGTGACAGTGAGAAAACAAAAGAGAGTGAATAAGAAGTAACTTCCATGAGATAAAGAAGTTGAAGACAGGTTCTCTGCATTATTTAGTTGTTGTCGCTTTATTTTGTTGTAATTAACGAGGAGATTCTGATCATGTTTATAGATACAAGGGAAGGGCCTCAGGTGAGGGAGAATTTAAGAGAAAAAGAGCAGAAAATTTAAGGTGTGCGATATTCCATATAGAGCTGGGGCTGAGATCAGGAGCACAGTTTAAGACATTAGCCCTGAAAGGAGGACGAAACTTGTATCCTCATAGACCGGAGGAGAATGGATGTGAATGGTTGAAATCACAGAGAAATACAATTTGTGGAATCATGAGGGGATTTGCTAGAGTTAGAGAAAGCTGAACTAGACCCAATTATTGGTACAGTAAAAATCTTTCTGAAATGACCTCTCAGCATCTTCAATCCACTGTATTCCCTTTCCTCCCTAATTCTCAGGCTTTCCCTGCCTCCTTCATGGTAACTAACTTTTTTTTTTAAGTGTTCCCTTCCATAATACCTAGTACAATGAATCTTTGTCTTTATAGCTCTGTATATAAAATTATTTATTTCTATGCCTTTCTCCACCACTAGCCTCTTCATCTTTGCACTTTTTTGGCAGCAAGCAGAGCAATAGATGTGTTGTGACTGCTAAGGTGACACTGAATAGAAAGCAGCTGACATCTACCATTTGCTTACTCAGTGGTGGTATCAGCATACTCAGAGCTTCATGGATTAATTTTATTATCATCTCCATTTTACAGATTTGGGAGACTGAGTAAATTACACAAGGTCACTCAGCTAATAAAAGATGAAATCATTTTGAAACCAAGACATTCTGACCTCAGAGTACTTACTCTTCACTGTTACCTACATTGACTCTCTGAGAAGCCATTGACTCTCAGAAGAAAGTTGGCGGGCTATCAATCTCTCAGTCACAAATTATGAACATAATCATTTTTTAGATATTCCTACATGATATTTGGTTACATTCTTAATACTTCAAGAGTTGCAATTTCTTAGGTAAAGAAGAGGAAGTTACTTTATATTGGCCACTGTTAACATCTTTGTCATTTTGTGAAGAAACCTAAAAATAATAAGTGCTTTTCCTCAGGCTTTGGCTATGTGGAAAGGACGTAGTTACATGTTAAGCTGTGTGAGGTCAATTTAGACCCTGTTGTTATTGATACTTGCAGGAGCTGTTCCTTAATACTATTTCACATGTTATAATCAGGGTAAACAATTTCTTGAGGGCCTTATAAAGAAAAAAGATATGCTGTGGCCACTTTTAGCATCCTCTTTGATAACTCAATAATCCTCTGGATGAGCTGATGGCCTGTCTCCTTCTCTTCTGTCTCTGCATTTCTGGAGGATGGATGGACAGTTGTTTTCTTTGGGAGCACCATGTGTTTTGCACGATCTTAGTTCTCCGACCAGAGATTGAACTCAGGGCCCTGGCAGTGAAAGTGCCGAGTCCTAGCCACTGGACTTTCAGGGAACTCCCAAGGATAATTGTTCTCTAAGGCAGTGGTTCTCAAACTTGAGAGTACATCGGAATCACCCAGTGAACCTTTTAGATGTGGATGGCTGGGTCCTACCCCAAGAAGTATAGTTTTGCTGTGGAGGGGCACCCAACAGGCCAGCTGTTGCTATTGGTCTAGGATCCACACTTCAAATACTAATGGTCTAAACTATAGATGTCATAGTTTTAGTTTCAAATAGTAGGCATACCTTTAATATATTACTAGCCTTATTATCTAATCATTTCCTTGAAGAATGAGTTAAGTGCAATTCTTCCAACACAGAAGTCATTGTTTCTGGTAAATGTGTCCTAACACTGAACTGGCTTATATCCAACAATTCTCTAAGTAATGCAAACAGTTGATTTGATCTGGGAGATATATTGTGAAACCATTTTTTCTTAAAGTACTCAGCATGCTTTACATCTTAAAGTTGTATTTTCATTGGATTTCAGTACCATGTGGACCTTTGTCTTGTTCCTGTCCATAGGTATCCCACTATCCATCTCTTTACAGAGCTTGCATCCTAGTTTGGCTTTTCTCCTTTCTAAGAGTATGTGAATCTTACATCTATGTCAGTTGACACTTAAAGCAGATATTTCCATATAACCCTCAATATATAACATCTGCAATACCACCCTCCCACGGTGACCACCAATGATAACCTCCCTGGGTCATTCTCATAGACTGTAAACCTGTATTTGCTACTGCTTAATACTCACTGAAACACTATCTTCCTATTTATCTTTGAATTGAGCCTGAACACCTGTGCACCTGGACCATACTCCTTTGTTCTAGTGTAAATTGATATAATTAACAGTCCTGTAACTGAGGGACAGATTGACAACTAGTTCTGTAGATGACATTGTTATGATCATCATAAAGATGTGGTTAAAATGCTGCTTGTTGTGTGTCTCATTTATGCAGGTTCAGGAGATAAATTCTACTCAGATCTCTGGACCAAGAATATTTTTTCTCTGTTGTTTGTTAGGAGTTGGGATATTTTGAACTCACAGGTACTATGAAACATGAAATTAGTATTTCCCTCTTTTTTATTCCTGTAAATATCAGAGCAAATTTATGACCCAGCTACCAATTTTACAGGATATAAAAACATTTCTATACCACCATTATTTTGACCTTATCTCATCTGCTTATTTGCCAGAATTTTCTCATTAAAAAGAGAAAAGGAAAGCTATAACATATATTTCTAAAATCTGCTTTAAAGACTTCTAGAGCAAGGGTAGGGTGTACTTTTTAAAAAGGAAATATTACACATTTCTCTTTATAATACACATATTAAAGGTATTTAGTTTTAGAGTCAGTCTCTTCACACTTCATTTTAGCAGTCCTTTCATCTTTTGGTTAACCCACAAACCCAGAGTCTTGTCCTGTGGCCTATTATCAGAAATTCTAGACCCACAGGGCATTAAAGATTAAATAGGGCTTACCACATTGGAGGAAACATAGCTTTATAAAGGGATTAAATTAACCTCCTTAACTCTCAAATACGCTTGTACTCATGCAACATTTCATCTTTGAACAACATACTACAACGTGTGTCTGTTGTGAGCGTAAGCGTTATTTTCTTTAGTATTTGAAACTTTGTAGCAGTGAATTTCCTAGAGTTATTCAGTTTTCATCTGTTTCAATAATGCACAAGACTATAATGTAAAAGACCATAATGATGTAAAAGAAAAATTACATCGGACACTTTGTAAAACAGCAAAGAAGACTGTATTCAAGACTGTTGCAAAAGGAGTCACGACTCTTGCACTAGAGGAGAGAGATTAAATGTAACTCTGCTGAAACAAAAGACAGAGGATTTTTAAATACTAGGATGAGCTAATGGAAAGGTACTAGAAGACATTAGGGGAGGTTGGTGAATGTGATTAAGCCATCTGTGCTTGCTAAGTGGTGTTTTCAAACTTAGGTTCCTACCCTCCTATAGAAACTGGGATTAGAAGTACTATCTCTTCTGATGATTACAGGCATACCTCATTTTATTGCACTTCACTCTATTTTGCTTCACAGATATTGTGGTGTTTTTTTTACAAATTGAAGGTTTGCGGCAATGCTGCATTAAACAAGTCTATTGGGGCCATTTTTTCAACAGCATTTGCTCACTTTGTGTCTCTGTATCACATTTTTTGTAATTCTCATAATATTTCAAACTTTTTCATTATTGTTATATTTGTTATGGTTATCCGTGATGTTACCATTGCATGGACTTGCTGAATGTTAGGACTTGCTGAAGGCTTGGATGATGATTAGCATTTTTGAGCAATAAAGTATTCTTTAAGGTTGCTTTTTTTAGACATAATGCTAAATTGCGCACTTAATAGACTACAGTATAGTGTAAACATAACTTTAATATGCACTGAGAAACTAAAAAATTTGTCAGTTTATTTGAATATTTGCTTTATTGTGGTGATGTGAAACTGAACCCGCAGTATCTCTGAGGTATGCCAGTACATTTTAGACAGATGGCTCCTGGGTCCTTAAGAAAACCATTTCTGGCTTGTAGAAGATTTACAAATTAAAGGGGCAGAGAAGGAATCTACAATTGAAAGTTTTCTAAAGTTAAATGCTCTAAGAAAAGGGAGACCAGGGGCCTAGAGTCAGGAAGAAACCTGTCTAATGTTTAGTCACACTGACAGGAATGTTTAGTTGGTTTTTGTCATTGGTATTGACACTTGAGCTCCTCTCAAAATATGATAAGATAGTTAAGATCATTTTTATAAATTCCTAGTGAGTACAGATATTTTTCATTTGGTTGTTCAACATACCTAGGTTATTTTCCTTGCTCTTTAATATTAAAAATGAAATAATATATTCAAATGATTAAATCATTATTTTAATTTAAATTGAATATGTTGCAATCTTTTGTGCATCAAGAAACAAAACAAACAATGATCACATGTCCCCAAACATGCGCAGCAAATTGGAAGGTAGAAGATTAAGTAAAAACTCTGTGATCTGCAATTATGACAAAATAATTTATAAACATCCTTTCTTTCTCAACAAAGACTGACTTTACAACTACTGTTTGAATGATGAAATTCCAATGAAGTAGGGAACTAGGAAGTGTGTCATGACAATTGTGATGCAAATGTGCAAAGTCAAACTAATTTATTTCCTTAAATATTACATTTTCCTAGTCATAGAAGTCTGTACAAAGAATTTTCAAGAAGGAAGAAAGAATCAGTAATGGAAAGTGATATGAAGTGCAAAATGCAAGTGATATAAACATGGAGAAGAACTGGAAAATATCTTTGTGTTAACTGAGTAAGAGGTTATTGCTAACCTTTGAGACTTCAGTGTCAGAATAGCACCAGTGAAAACCAAGGTGTGAACTGTCAAATTGAATGAGTGCATAATGACACAAGGAGGCAATTGGTGTTTCACTATTTTTTTTAAGAAAAATGCTGCAAATAATTTGCAGGATTATTAGGGTTAAGGAATGTCTTCTAAGTTGAGATGTGACCTAAGCAACTTTCTGCTCTGAAATTAAATAGCATATGAAAGAGAAAATATTGAAACTTCAAAAGAAAGTGGATAACCAAAAGAATGCATGTCATCAGGGTACAGGGAGAGAGGTTGGCAGATGGGCAGGATCATTTTGGAAAGGAGAAAGTCCACAGCTTTTGAGACAGAAAATAAGGAAAGCAAAAAAAGTAAAGAACAATTTTTAGTTTGTTAGTCTCATTATTTTCATCCAGTTTGCACTACTACATGATCAATTCCATAAATATTAAAGATGTACTATTTTCAAAAAGACTTCAGAAGAACTATGTTTAGCACAGGCTTTTCTAAGCTGCAGTTCATGTTATAGCTGTTTCTAGTCCTAAGTCTTTAAAAACTAATAAAAAATATAACTCATCCTGGACTCGTTCCTCTTCTCATAGTGAAGGGATATATTTAATTTGATAGAAAAGGTGAGCTCAAAATACCTACTGATTTTTAATGACACAGGATGCGTAAATTGTGCTGATTAATATTCTCCTATTCAGGTAACTAGTGCTAAGATATACTATGGCAAATACCATTTACATAGTAGCCATACTATGAAAATGTTTGTTTCTATTTATGACATTATATGGACACTCCGATAATTTATAGCTAATATATATTTACTCCTTACTTAAGATAGGGCTGAAATAAGAATGGCAAAATAATAATGATGATAGTAATAATATGAATTTAGTCTACTTCTTTTTCACCTCTCAAGGAAGGGCTTACATCAAAAAGCAAATTTTATGCCCCCCTAAAAGATTTTTTCTTCCTTTCATTTCTACTCAAAATACCTGTGGTTATTCTATTGAGCAAGGACGTTAGAAGACAAAAAATTCAACCATACTTTGCTTGAACATTTTGAATGATTAACTGCAGTAATTAGCTTTGAGTAAATTCACAAAATAAATAGAGCCTTAATACTTCACAATTAAACAGAACCCCAGCTTCCTTTCAGCATTTAATTCTGCATTCCAATTATCAGGGGTGCTATTTTAAGCTACTTTTAGGAAATGGGTGTAATGAGTTTTTGGTTCTTGCATTATTAATGAACTTTCATTCAGACTATGGGTTGGCGATTGGTGGTGTTAGATAAAGGGAAGTGAGTATAAGAATGCTGAACAGTATATAAGAAAAAAATAGAACTTCCTCCTTCTATCCATCTTCTAGAAGTTTTAATACTTCTCATAATAACACTTTAAATACTTTTTTATAACAACATAAAATATAAATAAATAAATATTATTATTATTTCCTCAAGCAACTGAGCTAGATTATGTCTTTCTAGCTTATATCAATAATTGCAAATTATACAGATGTTAATACATTTAATTCCTTTTTCACGCTATTTGCATATTTCAAAATGTGCATTTCCAAGATAGGAACAAACTGTTAATTCAGTTTTAAGAAATCCTGGTTGTTTGGGAAAGGAAGGAGCCACACTGTTAGTGGAGATAGCTTTATTAGATGGCTCTGAAGTTTGTTTTATAAATTCATTGTGCCATTAGACATTTCCCCTGTTCTTTAGTTTTTTTAATTATAAGTTTTATTTTCACAAGAGAGTTATATCTTGTCTATCATTTTATGAAGCACATAATGGAAATGACTAAAACATCAAGAATGGAGTCTAGGTGCTTCTCTGGTGGTGCAGTGGTTGAGAATCTGCCTGCCAATGCAGGGGACACGGCTTCAAGCCCTGGTCTGGGAAGATCCCACATGCCGCGGAGCAACTGGGCCCATGAGCCACAACTACTGAGCCTGCGCGTCTGGAGCCTGTGCTCACAAGAGAAGCTGCGATGAAGAGTGGCCCCCGCTTGCCACAACTAGAGAAAGCCCTCGCACAGAAACGAAGACCCAACACAGCCAAAAATAAATATAAAAATTAATTAATTAATTAAAAAAAATAACATAACGTTCAGTTTACTTGAATAGGGCTGGTTAAAAAAAAAAACTTCCAAAAAAAAAAAGAATGGAGTCTAATTTTAAAGTCATTTCAATGATTTTCATCAACTAGTAGATTCTCTTACTTTATTCTGGGAGATACGAGTCCTGAAAGATGTTTCACAAATAAAGGGTTTTTTGTTAAGTATTAGCGGCCCCTCTAGGAATGTTGCGATGTGCATATTAGCATGTTCAAAGCTCTGAAAAGTTCTGCAGAAAAACGAACTTTTACTTATATAGTCAATCCTCAAACTGTGTTCGTTCTGCTTTCTTTTAACATGATCCCTATTAACATTTTTCTGAAACAGGTTTTGGCAAATGCTATTTTAGATAACATAACTATGTTTAGATGTCAGTTTTCTTCCTTCTTGCATATTTCCTTAGAAATAATTATCAGCTGAGCTCTAAAGCATGTGAACAAGCCCTTTTGCGTGAAATTCAGTCTCCTTTACAAAGCAGGGATGAGTAACTGATACCTTGTTTGATAGCTGATGTGCCTGGCACATTATATAACTGGGACACAAAGCTAGCTAGTCAGTAGTTATGATGGAATGATGTCTCCTGAGTTTTTCTGTACAGAATTCCCTTCCTCACATATATCCCTATGTTAATACTGTTAGTTCATCAAATATATTTTGCTCCCAAAACAAAAACCTTAGATCCTTGAAGACATCATTTTTTTTCTTTTTTCTCTATCCTGTTTCCCCCCATGCATCTCAGAACATAAGACTACCAAACAGAAACAGAGTTAACATAGACATATCAGACTGAATGGAAACAATTAGAATCTGTAAAGTTAATCCTTTGTCAAGTTTACTTGATTTTAAAGAAAACCATTGAATACAAACTATAACAAGGAACCGGGTTCAGGATTAGGGACAAAAAAGAGAGTAAGGCATGGGCCCACTCCCCAGGTGTTCACAGTCCCCTTGAGGAGAAAGATAGACATCTAATTTATAATAGGACAGATTATATCTATATACTATCATTTACTATCCCAAGTTGCTTTGCTGATGTAATATATTTCCAGCTCTTTATTCAGTTGACATCCAGTACGACTACCAAATACTTTTTTCATTCAGGTATTTTTATTGTCTTTAACAGAGAATACATGAATAGAAAATCAATTTTTATTTGTCTGATTACACTATTAATTATTTCTAGATTCATTCTTCTTAACAACATTTTGCCAGTGTTTCATGTTGACCAGAATCCTACTGAGATTGTAAGAAGTGATATATTTGGAGATTTTTAACTAATTTATCTACTTGGAATGGTGGTCAGTGGTCAGTCTGTGTCTCATCATCCTTCTGAAACAAATTCTTAGCAGAGTTTCAGAAGCTGACACCTGATATTTCTTTTCTCCAAAGAGATGCTCTGTCATTAAAATTTAAAACATTTAAAAAATGTCATTTAATTTAATGTTATTTTTGTTCCATCTACAAATTTTATTTTAATACAGACTATTATGTGTTGTATAATTCATGGAACATCTGACAAACAATCAGTGCATTTTATCATTTTAAATCTATAGCTATAGGAAAGATACAATCTCACAGCCTCCTCTTTGTCTTTATCTGCATATTGTATTCCTGGAAGCCATGGGCCTAGACTTCTCCAAAGCCCGTGGTCTTTAGCTCAAGGATAAACTCAAGAAGTAATCTAATTTTAAATAATTGAAGTGTGCCTTAGAACTTTAGTCATTCATAGGCAAAAATCCACTTTTATCTCTAGGGAAAGGTCCACAGCAAGCCCTACCCAGATCTTTGCAGTGGCCTTACATTTATACACTAGTTTCATTCTATTCTTCAGAACACCTTTGTAAATCTCAAAGTAGAGGGACTTTAGTGAGTGCAATTAGAATGTCCTGGCAAGTAACCTCTCAAAAGTGAATGTGAGCCAGTTGCATTCAGTTCTCACAATATTATGAAAGGAGGCTATGGGTTTATACTGCAGTGTTTGTAAGCTGATTATCCAGAACAGAGGCTCAGCTTGATGCCAGTTCTTTACATGCATTTCCAGACTAAACAAGTACCTTTTGAGGTTAATGCATCACAATTTATGATACATTAAGCTAAACCTAATGTTATCTCAGGCTGGTGTTACGGGATTTTCTATATTCAGGCTAAGAAATTGCATTTGGGGAAAGGGATTTCTCCTCTCTTTTTCCATAGAATTTTTTAGTTCTATAGTCTTGTTATGCCTGTTGGACCCCTGTTATACTCTGGTACTAATCGCAGATTGATTTTAAGTATTTGAAATCTTAACTGGTAGCAGGAAATGACTTTAACATTGCATGAACTACTATAAATTGTTCACTGAAAAGAGTGTTTAATTATAAACGAAGAAACCTGTCATTTGAAAGACTAATATGATTGACTTTGGCCAAATCATAGAATTATCTGATACTGAGATCAACAAATATTTGTGGCAATGAGTTCGTTCTTCAAAGCCCACTTGCTTATATTGCTTTCTATAAAAAATATAGTTACATATCATATTTAATTTTATTTCTGAATTATTAGATTTATAATATTTAAAATATTTTTACTTTGGACTTTAAAAGTTATTTCTCATGAATAAAACAGTCCATGATATGTAACATAGATATTGATCTCTTGTTTTTTTATCAGTGGCTTTTGAATTGTTTAGTAGTTTAAATCTAATTTGTCTGATGAATTTGCAGTTCTCTCAACATCAGTATCACTTTACTATGTCACTGTACAGAGAACAAAGCTAGAAAACAATAGCTGCCTAGTCAATAAATTTTAATCACGGAAACATCAGAGTTTTTTGTCATATTTGTCTATGACAACCAACATATAACTTAGGAGTGGAATTTATCCTAAATGTACCCCCATATGAAACTATTACACATATATATATATAATTTTTATCTTTGAAAAGTATGAATCGTCTGTTTAACTTTTTTTTAGCTTTATTATTTCTCTATAGAAACAGGATAAGGAAAATTCTTACCAAATGAAAGGAAACTTTCATTTAAATGTTATGAATGCTAACAAAAGTAAATGCTCCTTGACATACTGTTTTTTTAGGTCTGTTAAAAAAATTAAAGGACATTCTATGATCTTATAATTTGCTTTGTGCTACAGAAATTTAATTGCATTTGAATTATATGTGCACAGTATATTATACTAAATATAGTAGCCAGATATGGACATTTTCAGCACATTTCCTTTTCTAGATATAAAGTCATATATTTCAGCACCCTATTAAAATATAAATATATGACTGTACATAATAGAATGCCATAATTTCTCCTGATATCATCCTGAAGTCATGTGCTGATAAAGTTATGGTTGGGAATAAATACGTTTCATAAGTTGCATTTGGAAGATGTGACAAACAACAATATAAGAATGTGATTTAAGTATTTGTCTTTTGGTATTTTCATTAAGACTGAAGCTTTGTGCATTTTCTAAACAATATTTTGGAGGATTCTCCTCTGAGATTCAGACTTCTTCAAACTTATAAAGCATTTTATATCTTTTTTTAGACATAGGTATCATATGCATTGGGTAGATAAACTGGACTATAAGTTATGAGTACACAATTTGCCACACATGAGGGTCAAGTTTATGTCTGTTTTGTTCATCTCATGTTATAAGGTCCTTGCCTAGTGCCTAGTCCTGAACAGGAGCCCTATAAATATTTCTTGAATAAAAAGAATGATATAAACGTTGCTTTTGATACTCATTTCTGTCTTCTTATTAAGATGCAAACAAGAAAGCAGATGAAAATATTTCAGGCTGAAAAGTAAAGAAAATTAAAATGATTTTTTTAAGATTTAAAAATGTATTAATCTCTAGTGCATTCTTAAATAGTTCTACAGATTTCCATGGTATTTCCTGGCCTTTATTGGACTGAGGAAAATCAAGTTAAATTGAGGAAAGTTTACCCAGAATGCAGTTAGAAGGCCTCCAATAACTGCAGGTCTTCTAAATTCACGTCACTTTTGCCAGTGTCATCATATATTTAGGTTTAATTGTAAAAGTGAATGAACAATATTTTATTCTGATAATTATGTTTCACTGCATATGCTACATTTCATCATAGAGGGATGGTGATGTTAAAGGAGAGGGGCATGATGAGTAGGATGTTGGAAAAGAGAAAGATGTGTATATGAGTATAACTGCCATAAAAAGGAACAAACTCTATTCTAAATTGAGTACATGGTATCATTCAGAGTTCAGAACTGGAGCCCTTAAGAAGCCAATAGATGCTCCCCCGGCAGTTTCTGGTAGTTATCATTACTGACACAGGTTGTGAGAACAGCACTGACCTTAGACTCAGAAAGCACTGCTGTTAGGATACAAACACAGCATGTTTTCCAAGCCATCTGCCAAGAGGTTCTTTTGGCCATCTGCATGAAATAGCCAGCAAACAGTTTCTACTGGAGACATCTATGAATGGTGGAATAGAGCCATCATAGCAAATTTTTTGAAAAAAGTATTTCTTTCAATTCAGGTTATTTCACTTCTATTGAAAATACCTCATGAATATGAACTGACTGAATTTTTACCAAACTAGTTTTGGTCAGCATGTAGATACAACCTTAGAAGAATTTTCTTTAATATGAAATTTGTGCAATATTTGAGTTATTTGGGAAATTGTGCCATAATTAAAGTATGACATGGGTAAGGAATTGGGCTTAATGATCCATATAATTATTTTAATCTCTAATACCTAATGACTTTATATAAACATGTTTCATCATTTGTTCAAAATTCAATGGCAACAATGTTTAAGTATCCTATATAGATTTAAAGCATTTTTTATATTATTGGAAAATATTATCCAAGTTATAAAAATCAGTTTTAGAGTGTCTAAGTGACTTAGATATTTAGATTATTTCTAAATTACCTAAATGAGGTTTATTAATATGCACACTACTTGGAAACTGAAGAAACATATGTACATTTTACTTTATTTTGTTTTACTTTATTTCAGCCCAGAGATGACTACATAGAGTGAATGCATCCCTAACATTATGAAAGTAACACTAATAACTTACGAAATTTTTATGTTTTAGCATTAAAAAAAGGACGATTTTGGATCACACCAGATCCTTATCACAAAGATGACAACATCCAGATTGGGCGTGAGGTGAAAATATCTTGCCAAGTAGAAGCTGTTCCTTCTGAGGAGTTAACATTTAGTTGGTTTAAAAATGGTCGTCCATTAAGAAGTTCTGAACGGATGGTTATTACGCAGACTGATCCGGATGTCTCCCCGGGAACGACAAACTTGGACATCATTGATTTAAAATTCACGGATTTTGGGACATACACATGTGTAGCATCTCTGAAGGGAGGAGGAATATCTGATATCAGTATTGATGTTAATATATCCAGCAGCACAGGTAAGAAGCATGTTTATGATTCAAAAGATGTTCACATTGAGAATAATTTTCTTTTTTTACGTAAAACAAAATAGTCTTCAGCCAAGCTAAGAACATTCTCATTTTCAAAAAGCTTCCTGAAACCAAAATCCTAACATTCCAAATGCCCAATAAATATCATATTAAGAGACTTTGATTTTGATTAGATTTACATTAGGTTTTGATTTAGACTTAGATTTGATTTAGATTTACATGAGGTTTTACAGAAATCGTGCAAATAAAGTTAATAGTGTTGTCTATGATAGGTATAGGCTTCTGGGTTAAATGGTACCAGTTTTTAAATTATTAACTAGGAACTCTCTGTAAAGCCTAAAATTATGTTAATTAATAATGTTAAACACCAAATGGCTAAAGAATTAGGACAATTTTCAGAAATGTGAAGCAAGCAGAAGCTATTTAGTCCATAGAAGAAAATACCAAGAGATAATTTGAGTATTCAAATATAAGGAATATAGAAATGTATTTTCCACCAACAAAAACCAATGATAAACATGTTAAAATGGTAATTAGATGTGACTCTTTCAAGAACCTTATGATAGAATCTCTTCACAATGAGAATGGCTAAATATAAAAATAGATTGGAGTGAAATTTCTTCTATTAAGGTTAAAACCAAAAATATGCCATCAGTTTTCTCTCAATTAAATGAATGTCTATGGATAAGGAAAATTACAGGGTAATTTTGGTATGGGAGGACATATTAGCTTAATTCTTAGGATGTTTTAAAGCCCTGTGATTCTATGAACTGCAATCAGTATGCATCTGGAGAACTCCAACGTTGCTTTATTTGTTTTGCCAGCTTGTTACTAGACTGAATTTTAATTTAGGATTTTTATATAATCCTAGGGCGAATAATGTGTGTTGAAAACAGAGCACAAATGTAGATAGCAGACATACTGTGTTTTTTTTTTTAATTGGAGTATATTTGCTTTACAATGTTGTGTTAGTTTCTGCTGTATAATTAAGTGAATCAGCTCTATGTATACATATATCTCCTCCCTCTTGGACTTCCCTCCTACCCCCATCCCACCCATCTAGGTCATCACAGAGCTTTGAGGGAATTTAAATGGTTGGCTTCTCCTTTCCAGTCAGGCAGTATTTTGACTCTTGTATGTTAACAGATTGACCTGAGATTTTGTGTCTTTTCATGATTACAATTGCAATGCACACTGGATTGATTTTACTCCTTAAGGGATATAGTCCATACCTCAGGCTGACCAAATGTGCTTACTTTTCACCATTCTGCATTATTTCTAAAGGTTATTCCGTTCTAGGGTGATGAAAGGTACTTGTGTTTGGAAATATGTCCTTTTCTAGGTAACAAACAAACAAAACCACAATAACTATTTTTTATCTAACTTGTGTTCAAAATTAGTGCTATCCCTAGATGGACTCATTTGAGGATATCTAAGGAAAGCTGTTGATATGCTCAGTCAGTCATCATTCATTTATGTATTTATTCAATCAACAGATATCCATTGAATGCCTGCATCAACATCCTAGGGACACTCATATATGATATTTCCCATAAGAGTAAGAACAATTTTGTAAAATCCATGATCATTTTTCTTTATTTATGAGAGACAATTTTCCAGATGGTCTACACTGAATTATGACCATTGCTTTGTTTGGTTGGTTGTTTGCCTGGTTTTGTTTGCTTGTTTCTTTTTTGAAACCAATGACAAAAACTTACATGTAAAGAATCAGTGCTCCTATCTAACCAGACTTGTCTGATGGGAGTGCAGTTCATATACTATTAAACTTAGACAAAAGAGGAGCAGAGAATGGAGAGGAGAAAGGAGCATTATATAATTATTCACAAAATGAGTCCTAACATTCCTTTTTTGTATACACTAGTTAGTTACCTATTTGAAACTGTATTGTAAATGACCAGCATTGATTCATGAAATTTCCAAAAATCTTAAAAGGAAAATTCCAAAAGATGATCAGAAAAGCAGAAAATCCTCAAGAAATGCCTCTTATTAATAAAAGTTTAGTTGTAATAATTAAGGTTTTTTAACCATTATTACTTGTCTGGTTACCAAAGGTGACAGTACTCGAGATGAAGGAGATATATTAAATCCAAAACACTCCCTTTTTCTGTTCCCTACCCACCACAGACAGACCTAGTTGTGGTCTCTCTCCTCCCTGGAGTGGAAGCTCCATGAAGGCTGGGGCTTTCTCTGTATTGTTCATTGTTGTAATATCAGCATCTGGAACAATACATGGCACTTAGAAGATACTCAATAAATTATAATTAAATCAAAAAATGAGCTAATTTTTGCATGTAGCTTTCCTTTTAGGTTTCTTTCCTCCTCCTATTATTACCTCTGCAAGGTAGACATTTGGTGTCTCTCTTCTTGATCTTGTAATTCCCTGCAGACTTTAAGAAAATCATTCATAGACCAATTTATACTATTATTTAATATGTTATCACTCTCAGGGGCAGGACTGGCTCCATAATTTGTGGCATCCAGTGAAATTTTTTAAAATGTGTCCCTTGTTCAGAACTTGATAAGGATTCCATGATGGCAATATCAGAGCATTAAACCAAGTGTGGGACCCTTCTAAGCATGGCTGCACAGGTGACATGCTTGCGGGACTGGCCTGCGCACGGGATTGTATTTTGATAGAGAGGTCTACAGAAGATGGTGTTTAACCCAAAGGATAAGTCACGAATGTGATTACATATTCTATTTTCATGCTGAAACTGGATTTGATGTTTCATTTTGCTTATAGTAGAGTTGAATACCAAAGTGCAGTATAAAGATCTGTAGATCAGAGATTGTGTGATTTAGTTGGTATCAATAAAAATTATTTTTATCCCCACAGAGTAGAAGACTACACTTAAAGCAGTGCTTTAATCTGAAATATAGAGATATTACTGGGGATAGAGTTTGAACAAGCTATAGCTTGGAGGAAAATCTTAAACTGTATTAATTCTATGAACCATATAGGATTCAGAGGAAATTCCCACAAATTCAGCAAAGTCAAAAAGAAGGAAACTACTGTTAAGACATAAGTAAATGTATGGGGCCCTTTTAGATTTTGGGTTTTGCTAGTTATTACTATTTTAGGGAATTTAGAATTGACCAAGTGGTCAGTGGTTTTTTTATGTGTTAAGCATTGTGATTATGTTAAATGTAAGCAATTTTAGGATGACATCTTAAACTTTAAAAAAATCTGAACCTTTTGTTTTTCATAAAAAATCTTACATTGAATCTTAGTTGTTACTGTGTTTTAAGAGACATATATGAAACTTATTAAGATGAGAATGAGGTACCATAAGGCACTTCTGCCTAATAGTTTGAAAACTGTTTCTTTAAATGACAGAACTGCATCTCTAGATATGTTTTTGAGGACTTTAAAATTGAAATATAAAATATCTCAGGAAGGTAAATCCTAGTTTACAGAATTATTCATATTTTTAAAAGGCAGTGATTTGATTTAAAAAAAAAAAAAACCTTTGAAGAGAGAGGCTACATGTATTTTTAAGTTTTCCTCATGCATCTGACTGAATAATAAAAACCATGATATATGTAATAATAGATTATGTCTTCTTTTCACATTAACTCAACATTAGAAATATTTATTTTCCTCCTGGTTCTGCAAACATGCAAACTGTTTTATTGTGAGTATTTGTTGTTCTGTCAAGTTAAAATCATGTCCCTTGCAGGTTCTTTTACTGTGTTACTGCTCTGTATCTGGCTGTATGTCTCATGGTGACAGACAGTGGGCCTTGCCCTTAGGGAGCTTACAATCTAAGTTGTCAAGTTACTTAGTTGTCAGATGATTTAAAAATAAGACACAATATATAGTGGAATGGATGCTGTACTTAAAGTTTTATCAGACTTCTGTAGGAATCGTGAAGGTTTTTGTCAATGTGGGCACAGGAAAATTCCACAGAAAAACAATATTTAAGTTAAATCTTGCTAGAAGGAGCATTATGACAGTGACAGTGAAGGGAGAAAACATTTGACAAAATATACAGGATGAAGAAAGTCCCAGAAATGTGATTCTTGCTTTTTACTGTAGAATTAATATTAACTGATACTAATACAAACAAGTTTTATTGGTTTATTTCAATTTTATTATTATCCTTAATGAAGCTATATTTTATGTGGCTAGACTGCAGGTAACTTGCATTGTAGTAATTGTAAAGTTCTCAATTAAAAAATTAAATATACTGAAATATTAATTGTTGCAGTTAATCTTGTAAAATGAAAATCCTTCACATACTTGCTGGAAAATGCATGTAAATTTTAGTCTAAAATTTTGGCAACAGTTAAAATCAACCCTTAAAATATTGTTTCTTGTTTCGTATTCGTTTACATAAGTATAATTGTTACAGTAGATTTTTAATTTTCAGAGGGTTGCTGAAAAATATCCCATTGCTTCCTCCAGTATTGTTATGCATAAAGTCCTTCGGTGCTCTTCAGCTTGCATGTATTCCTTTGCATGACCTGAAAACTCATAGGTTTATAGTAAACTCTGAAGCATCTGCATCATGCCTAGAAAATATAAACAGTGAGCCTGGTGATCTGTGGAATTCCGTGGTGAGACATCTGGTAGGCACATATAGCAGAAGACTCAATACAAATTTGATGATTTTTTTTTCTCCCCTGTTTGAGTACAGGGACATTTTATATAGCAGAAAATGGAGCAAGATTTAGAGGATTAAACTGGAGGCAGCAACATAAGCATAGGTAAACAGAGAAGGTAACAAATTGAGAAAATTCATTGGAAATTTTATTTTTGCTGCTGACTACCTGGCTAGTTACTATAATTATGATAGTTAATTGTCTGTACAAGTATTCACACCTGTGAAATAAAAGTTCTTGATAATAGAGGACTATGGTACACAACTAATAAGAATAGTTGATGAGAATGAGAGCAAAAGACACATGATTGTCTTCTTAATTGGATTTGCTTCTTTGCCCTTTTCAAGTTAAGGAGGAGTAGAAACTCATGAAATTTTGCTAATCAGATCTGAAGTTTTATAGAATGACTATAGTGTGTGACGGGTTGTTTTACGTAAGAGGAAGTCATAAGTAAGACTAACACATGTAAGACCTGACAGTGATTTGATCAGAGAAAGCTTCCATGTAGTCAAAAGTTATGTAATTGGTTCCTGAGTTACTGGACAAAGAAAAATTCATTTTCTTTCTTGACTCCAAAATTGTGAGGTTCAACCATGACATCCAAATTAATGATGGAGAACAGAGGTCAGCATTTTTTTTCTGTAAAGAGTCTGATAATAAATATTTTAGTTTTTTCAGGCTATATGGTTTCTGTTGCAACTGTCCTGCTCTGCTAATATAGTAGGAAAGCTGCCACAGACAATAAAATGAATGGGTACCACTTTGTTCCAGTGAAACTTTATTTACAAAAACAAGTGGTGGACCATATTTTGCCCATAGGCCATAGTGTGCTAACCTCTAACCTAGACTTCTGAAACCCTGTTAATTAAGAAATAAAATCATAACAAAGCTGAACTCTGTGAACTTACTAGGAAATTAAGTTAAATCCACATATAACTTATTTGTTTGTACAAACATCAATATATTTTCTAATGATTGAGGCAAAAATCTCAGTTATTCCTCATTCCTCATTTATGTGTATACAGTTGACCCTTGAACAATGTGGGGGTTAGGGACACTGACACCTGAGCTGTGAAAAATCTGAGTATATTATAGTCAGGCCCTCCATATTCGAGGTTCCACATCCTCATATTCAACCAGCCCGTGATCATGTAGTGCTATAGTATAGTATAGTGTTTATTGAAAATCCACACAGTTCAAACCCATGTGGTTTAAGGGTCAACTATATTTTACTGGGCTCCTTGTTAAACATATTGTTCTCTGCTAGGGTGCCCAAGTTCTAGAATTATGCTGCAAGGATTCCTGAGATTACTTTGAAATTGCTTGTCTCATTCCTAGCATATAAGATTTTCTGCTACTGTCTCCATTCTGTTTGTGAACTCTTTCACCTATTTTTTTATCTGTTTCTATATACATATATTTAAATTTTGAATGGCTCAGGATACAATGAAAAAAAAACCACAATTTTAAAATAGTGAGATTTACTCCAAACTTTAGAGTCTTCCTGGATATGGAGACAGTTTCCTCATTTCTGAATGGATGGCTGCCTTTCACACTGGCCTTAGGCAGGACTAATTTCATACAGATTGAATTTACTCTTTAGGTGTTGAAAAATTCCTCTCTCTCAGTTGACTCTTGTGGTTATTGGAAGGGGTATTATAACTGTCCCTGATAAGGGCCAAAAAAAATAGTGTTTTAATCAGCATGTCAGTAGGGAAACTATCCCCCTAAAAAAACTTTCAATTATCTCTTCTACAGCCTTTCCCACTTTCTTTTCATAGGCATTGAAAATGCCTCTTCACCTATATAGCATTGGAACTGGAACTAAACATGGCTAGCTCATATCTTTACTGTGGCTCTTAGACCATTAAATTGCTATTGTGTTTAATGAACTTACCAGAGAAAAAATGAACTGCATAATATTGTTTTTATTGACCATGTACACAGAACATTCCTCAGGAAATATTGGGCTTACAGCATACTTGTAGAGATACCTAATTCCATTTATTTGTGCTTTTTCAGTAAAGGATGGTATTAATGTCAGCCTACATGGCAGGCATAGTTATAAAATTCATATTTAGGTATATAGAATTTACCAAGAAGAATATTTTATGCTTGACATTGCCTATTAGAAAATAGGTTTTACTCCTTATATTAAATGTGTTTTAAAAAAATTTATTCAATAATTTGGAATTGTTTCTTCCACTCATTTATGTTAGTCTTACATTGTTCTGTGGCTGATGCAGGCTTTCTACATGGGAGGTGTGTAAACACAACAATCTGGAAGTCTTGGGAGTGGTTAGGGGTCTTGTCTGGAAACTGTTTGAATGAGTAATACAGTTTTTTTTTTTAACATCTTTATTGGAGTATAATTGCTTTACAGTGGTGTGTTAGTTTCTGCTTTATAACAAAGTGAATCAGCTATACATATACATATATCCCCATAACTCCTCCCTCTTACATCTCCCTCGCACGTTTCCTATCCCACCCTTCTAGGTGGTCACGAAGCACCGAGCTGATCTCTCTGTGCTATGTGGCTGCTTCCTACTAGCTATCTGTTTTACGTTTGGTAGTGTATATATGTCTGTGACACTCTCCCACTTCATCCCAGCTTACCCTTCCCACCCACCATGTCCTCAAGTCCATTCTCTACATCAGCGTCTTTACTCGTGTCCTGCCCTTAGCTTCTTCAGAACCATTTTTTTTACAATTTTTATTCAGATTATATATTTAAAATAATGAAAGAAGGAGGGCAGACAGCAGAAGCAAGAAGAACTACAGTCCTGCAGCCTGTGGAACAAAAACCACATTCACAAAAATATAGACAAGATGAAAAGGCAGAGGGCTATGTACCAGATGAAGGAACAAGATAAAACCCCAGAAAAACAACTAAATGAAGTACAGATAGGCAACCTTCCAGAAAAATAATTCAGAATAATGATAGTGAAGATGATCCAGGACCTCGGAAAAAGAATGGAGGCAAAGAACGAGAAGATGCAAGAAATGTTTAACAAAGACCTAGAAGAATTAAAGAACAAACAAACAGATGAACAATACAATAGCTGAAATGAAAACTACACTAGAAGGAATCAATAGCAGAATAACTGAGGCAGAAGAACGGATAAGTGACCTGGAAGACAGAATGGTGGAATTCACTGCTGCAGAACAGAATGAAGAAAAAAGAATGAAAAGAATGAAAAGAAATGAAGGCAGCCTACAAGACCTCTGGGACAACATTAAATGCAACAACATTCGCATTATAGGAGTGCCAGAAGGAGAAGAGAGAGAGAAAGGACCAGAGAAAATATTTGCAGAGATTATAGTCGGAAACTTCCCTAACATGGGAAAGGAAATAGCCACCCAAATACAGGAAGCACAGCGAGTCCCATACAGGATAAACCCAAAGAGAAACACGCTGAGACACATAGTAATGTGGATCACAAGTAATGAAATTGAAACTGTGATTAAAAATCTTCCAACAAACAAAAGTCCAGGACCAGATAGCTTCACAGGTGAATTCTATCAAACATTTAGAGAAGAGCTAACACCCATCCTTCTCAAACTCTTCCCAAATAATTGCAGAGGAAGGAACAATCCCAAACTCATTTTATGAGTCCACCATCACCCTGATACAAAAACCAGACAAAGATACTACAAAAAAAGAAAATTACAGACCAATATCACTGATGAATATAGATGCAAAAATCCTGAACAAAATACTAGCAAACAGAATCCAACAGCATATTAGAAGGATCATACACCATGATCAAGTGGGATTTATCCCAGCGATGCAAGGATTCTTAAATATATGGAAATCAATCATTGTGATACACCATGTTAACAAATTGAAGAAAGAAACAATATGATCATCTCAATAGATGCAGAAAAAGCTTTTGACAAAATTCAACACCCATTTATGATAAAAACTCTGCAGAAAGTGGGCACAGAGGGAACCTACCTCAACATAATAAAGGCCATATATGACAAACCCACAGAAAACATCATTCTCAGTGGTGAAAAACGGAAAGCATTTCCTCTAAGATCAGAAACAAGACAAGGATGTCCACTCTCACCACTGTTATTCAACATAGTTTTGGAAGTCCTAGCCATGACAATCAGAGAAGAAAAAGAAATAAAAGGAATACAAATTGGAAAAGAAGAAGTAAAACTGTCACTGTTTGCAGATGACATGATACTATACATAGAGCATCCTAAAGATGCCACCAGAAAACCACTAGAGCTAATCAATGAATTTGGCAAAGTAGCAGGATACAAAATTAATGCACATAAATGTCTTGCATTCCTATACACTAATGATGAAAAATCTGAAAGAGAAATTAACAAAACACTCCCATTTACCATTGCAACAAAAAGAATAAAATACCTAGGAATAAACCTTCCTAGGGAGACAAAAGACCTGTATGCAGAAAACTATAAGACATTGATGAAAGAAATTAAAGATGATACAAATAGTTCGAGAGATATACCATGTTCTTGGATTGGAAATCAATATTGTGAAAATGACTATACTACCCAAAGCAATCTACAGATTCAATGCAATCCCTGTCAAATTACCAATGGCATTTTTTTACAGAACTAGAACAAAAAATCTTAAAATTTGTATGGAGACACAAAAGACCCCGAATAGCCAAAGCAGTCTTGAGGGAAAAAAACGGAGCTGGAGGAATCAGACTCCCTGACTTCAGACTATACTACAAAGCTACAGTAATCAAGACAATATGGTACTGTCACAAAAACAGAAACCTAGATCAATGGAACAAGATAGAAAGCCCAGAGGTAAACCCACACTCCTATGGTCAACTAATCCATGACAAAGGAGGCAAGGATATACAATGGGGAAATGACAGTCTCTTCAACAAGTGGTGCTGGGAAAACTGGACAGCTACATGTAAAAGAATGAAATTAGAACACTGCCTAACACCATACACAAAAATAAACTCAAAATGGATTAGCGACCTAAATGTAAGACTGGACACTATAAAAATCTTAGAGGAAAACATAGGGAGAACACTCTATGACATAAATCACAGCAAGATCTTTTTTGATCCACCTCCTAGAGTAATGGAAATAAAAACAAAAATAAACAAATGGGACCTAATGAAACTTAAAATCTTTTGCACAGCAAAGGAAACCATAAATAAGACCAAAAGACAACCCTCAGGATGGGAGAAAATATTTGCAATTGACAAAGATTTAATCTCCAAAATTTACAAGCAGCTCATGCAGCTCAATATCAAAAAAAACAAACAACCCAATCCAAAACTGGGCAGAAGACCTAAATAGACATTTCTCCAAAGAAGACATACAGATGGACAAGAAGCACATGAAAAGCTGCTCAGCATCACTAATTATTAGAGAAATATAAATCAAAACTACAATGAGGTATCACCTCACACCAGTTAGAATGGGTTTCATCAGATAATCTACAAACAACAAATGCTGGAGAGAGTGTGGAGGAAAGGGAACCCCCTTGCACTGTTGGTGGGAATGTAAACTGATACAGCCACTATGGAGAACAGTATGGAGGTTCCTTACAAAATAAAAATAGAGGGCTTCCCTGGTGGCACAGTGGTTGAGAGTTTGCCTACCAATGCAGGGGACATGGGTTTGTGCCCCGGTCCGGGAAGATCCCACATGCCACAGAGCGGCTGGGACCATGAGCCATGGCTGCTGAGCCTGCGCATCTGGAGCCTGTGCTCTGCAATGGGAGAGGCCACAACAGTGAGAAGCCCCTGACCACAAAAAAAATATAATAAAAATAAAAATAAAAAAATAGAATTACCATATAATCTAGCAATCCCACTACTGGGCATACACCCAGAGAAAACCACAATTCAAAATGACACGTGCACCCCAATGTTCATTGCAGCACTCTTTACAACAGCCAGGTCGTGGAAGCAACCTAAATAGCCATTGACAGACGAATGGATAAAGAAGAAGTGGTACATTTATACAATGGAATATTACTCAGCCATAAAAAGGAACGAAATTGGGTCATTGGTTGAGAGGGGGATGGATCTATAGCCTGTCATACAGAGTGAAGTAAGTCAGAAAGAGAAAAACAAATATTGTGTATTAGCGCATATATGTGGAACCTAGAAAAATGGTACAGATGAACCAGTTTGCAGGGCAGAAATTGAGACATGGATGTAGAGAACAAACGTATGGACTCCAAGCGGGGAAGCCGTGGGGGGGTGGGTGTGTGTGTGATGAATTGGGCGATTGGGATTGACATGTATATACTGATGTGTATAACATTGATGACTAATAAGAACCTGCTGTATAAAAAAATAAATACAATAAAATTCAAAAATTTTTAAAAAAGAGAACAAATGAAAAGCCAAAAAATATATATTATGAAAGAAAAGTAGCAAAGATTTCTAAAAATGGTTATACTCACACTAAATTAAGTTTGAGAAAATGTCAGTTGTCCACATCAGATATTATTGTTTGTATTATTATTGTTTTTATCATTTAGCCTCAGGTAGCATTGATGAAGAATGTTTGGAGCTAAAGTCTAGTGCCCTATTGATATCAATCATTCAAACAGTCCAAAATCCATGCTTGAATATTTTCAGAGTAAAGACACCTCTAGATGGCTTACCAAATGCCCCATTAGAATATGCTAAACGACCTTGGAGAGAAATTGCTAAAATTACACAAAATAAAGGTATGTTAAATTAAATGAGAGCAGTTTACAGAGACTTCCTAAAACGTCTGAGGTTTTCTTAATAAAAATAGGAAACCGGGCTTCACTGGTGGCCCAGTGTTGAGAGTCCGCCTGCCAATGCAGGGGACGCGAGTTTGTGCCCCGGTCCGGGAGGATCCCACGTGCCGCAGAGCGGCTGGGCCCATGGTCCGTGGCCACTGGGCCTACGTGTCTGGAACCTGTGCTCCATGACGCGAGAGGCCACAGCAGTGAGAGGCCCGTGTACCGCAAAAAAAAAAAAAAAAAAATAGGAAACCTACCACAAGAGATGAACACAGTATTTACAGCTTACGTCACTGGTATTTTTTTCCTTCCATTTGGTATATCTGACCTTTATTTCACAAGCCCTCAGCCTTAAATAATCTGTTCTTAGCGGAGGAAGATTGCGGTTGAAAATTTAAATTTGAGAGGCAAGGTTAACTGACAATTCAAGTAGGAATAATGCCAAGTGTTCCAATATGGTAAAGAGAAATTAAGTAGAGCTGTCTTCCACAATTCTGGGATTAACTCATGAAATGTAGTGCACGTTCAACCCCCCAAAATATTTATTAAACAACCACTATAGGAAAGGGACTATAGGAAGAAATAAAAATGTATAGGGTCTAGTTCATGGATTTTATATCCCATACACTTGAAAATTTTTATTAACAGATGAAGACAAGTAATTGCTTTATAAACTATCAGAGTGATATAGAAGCATACAGGATGAAATTATTGAATCTATTCAGCAAGAGTTCCATAGAGCAGGCAGCATCTAAGCTGGATTAAGAATGGGGATTATTTGGCATTAGATCTTAGGAGGAAATGAATTAATTAGATCTCCTTCACACAGTCAAGAACGACCACAGAATTTTATCAAGGTAGCAGCATAATCAGATTGGTGTCAGGAGGGCCTATTCATTGGGTGAATCTGCAGTGTTCCAAAAAGAGACAAAGGAAAGATGGTGGAGAAATAGAAGAGAGTTTCAGAAGACATTACAGAAGCTTTGCAATCAATCAGTTGGGCAAAGAAAACTTTTCCTCTCTTTTCCCAACATTGTAGACTACCTTTGCATTGTGAGGAGGTGTTCAGTGAGTCAGTTAGTGATAATGTGAGAGAGAAGGCAGAACATTTTTATTAGGAAGTAAATTAAGGCAGTGGAGATATGTATTACTTTATGAGTGTGTCACGTGAGAGAGGGAAAGATACAGAAGGCTTAGCTGGTAGAAGAAGCATGAGACTCACTCATAAACTACATCTGAGAAGTCAGGTAACCTCTTTACATCTTAGTTCCTTTTCTCTCCACCACGGCTTTAGGATACTTTTAAGAAAGAGTTTGAGGAAATAGAGTGGAAGAAAAGGAATATAAGAAAAAAAAAGAGTCTGCCCATTAGAGTGTGTGTGTGGTGGTCAGGTTGGGGGGGGGTCACTATTTATTCAGCTGAAGAGGTTGATAGGAATCAGATGAGGTGCTGAGGGACACTCACAACCTCCTTAAGGGGCAGTTAAGTCAGTGACCAATGCTCTCAAGTCAATTGGGAGAGTGCTTGATTGACATCAGGCAGCTTAGTGTGTGCAGAGCCCTGGACTTGGGTCCGGGCCCAAATTTACCACTTAATAGCATTGCAACCTTATGTCTGGCTGGACCCCAGAACTTTCCATCTGTAGAATAAAGGGATCAGCTGGGTAACTGATTTCTAAATGATGTTCCAATGGCAACTAGAGATTTTTAAAAACTATTCTCAGGGTCTACTGAACTGTGCGTGGAAGGGAAGTAACCAGATGAGAATTTTACCCTTTTTTATTTCCCTTGCCATTTCACATAGAACAAAATATATCTCTCTTTTATATATAGAACTTCTATCTACAATTAAATCTGGACAGAGGATTCTGACTTAAGTTCACAAACACATGTGCACACAGTATTAAAAACATATAGTTGAAAGCCATTTGCTTAGATGAGTTCTTCCAGTCCTCCCAAAGTATGTTACACTTCTATGATTCCAAAATGTTATACTTCAGTTCAGAATATGGTAATGCCACATTCTGAGGAACGTTAAGTCTGAATGAGGGACTTAAGGAAAGGTTTGAGAGGACAGATTGGTTTGGGATTAGGTGTACTTGAAAGGTTGGTAAGATATTCTCAAGTTTCTGGTGACCAATTAGAAAGTAGGGTTTGGGCTGAGGCTCAGGCTTCCTGGCCTGGTGGTGACACAATTTTGGGGAAGATCATTCACAAGGAAATTCCAGCCAAAATCATTTATGAGGATGACCAGTGTCTCGCTTTCCATGACATTTCCCCTCAAGCACCAACACATTTTCTGGTGATACCCAAGAAACATATATCCCAGATTTCTGCAGCAGAAGATAATGGTGAAAGTCTTCTTGTACATTTAATGATTGTTGGCAAGAAATGTGCTGCTGATCTGGGCCTGAAGAAGGGTTATCAAATGGTGGTGAATGAAGGTTCAGATGGGGGACAGTCTGTCTATCGTGTTCATCTCCATGTTCTTGGAGGTTGGCAGATGAATTGGCCTCCTGGTTAAGCATGTTGTAGGGATAATTTTCCCTTCTCTCTTCAGTGATCAAGTTTTCAAGTTTCAATATGCTAAACAATACTTTTATTTTTTTTGCCTGTGTATGGAGAGATTGCAGAAATAATTTAAAAAACCCATACATAATAAAAGATTGTTGTATGGTCCAAAAAAAAAAAAAAGTAGGGTTTAATAATCGAGAGAAAAGTCAGAAGTAGAACATGGACTTCACAAGTAGTTGCCTTAATTAGAAGTGGATGAGCTTATCCAAGAAGAGAGTATGAAGCAAAAACAAACAAACAAAATGTCCAAGGACATGGTGGAAAAAGCAGAAACCATGAAGAAAATGGAAAAAAAGAGTGGTCAGTGGAAACCAAATGAAAGAGGGGAATATCCAGTGGAAAACTTCCCGCATTTACAGCATCTTTAGGGCCTTCAATATCTTTTCATCAGCATGTGAAGATTATATTTGTTTCAGGTACTTAATATTGATGCATGGAATTTGATAGTGGAAGTGAGCTCTTATATTTCTTCAAGTGAAAGGATTGGGAATTGAAGGAGGGAAGGTGGGTGGGAAGGAGAGAGAAAAGAGAGAGAATGAGAGAAAGAGATTTACAGTCAGTAACAATTACACTAATTCTCTTTTCAATTAGATCATTTACAAAAGTGAGAAGGATATTGGAAACATTTTTAGTTGGCCTTGTCAGGAAGTTATAAGTTGTTTTGAGAAGCATAAATTATATCAATATTTCTACTGCTTATTTTTGGGGAGAGCATAAATGCAAAGATTGGCTGCATTAAATTAATTCTCTGTTTTCTGTAGTAGTTGAATAAACATTAATCATGTTTTTATATTGCATTTTCTCATAAAACTGAATCTATCTAATTATGAAAATAACATCAGATTTACTATTTTCCTCCAATTATCATCTTAAAATATCCAGCACTTTCTTCCCCAAGATTCTACCTTACAAGCCATAGTTTAACAGTGGTTTATTAGCTGTTGTCTAATTACTGTGTCATGTGTTGAGGATTTCCTTCACTTGGCAGAATTCAACACTTTTTGAAATTCCAAGATTACATTGAGATAAGAGCAGGTCAGTGAGAAATAGGAAAGAATGCCCAATTTATGTTTCCTATACCCTTCATCCACTTCTAAATGCAAGCCATGGGGACATGGAAACTATTTGAATTTTAAATGACTGAATAAAGATTCTTCTAATCCAGAGGACTGAACACAATTAGTTAGTTCCATAATTTGCACTTAATATTTTAATAACTAGCAATAACTTATACACAAGTTAAAGAAAGAATTATGAAAATTATATTCATTAACTGATGAAGAATAAATGTCTCCATCAAACTCATAGTTGAGAATGGATGTAAATCAGGGTATATTATTTAAAGCTACAATACCAGGACTCACTCTGCATCTCTTGACTAGAGGAGAAGATAGAGATGTGGGGAGTGGTATTAGATTCACTACTGATATGATTATGATAACACTTGGAATTTTTATGTCATTTTTAGATGATACTACCAAGCTACCATTATCAATTGAAGAACAGAGAAATAAATAGAAGTAGCCATAGAGACTAGATCCATAGACTAACAGTTTGAACACCATTTTGGTCTATGTGATAGCAAAAGATCTAGAATCCTAGATTTCTGGCATTAGAACAATTATTATAGTGATATAATTTGTTTGTAGTGACTAGGTTTCATTTTACAGTTTGGAATGTCTTAAAGCTATTTCCTACAATAGCTCCAAAATAGAAGTTAGAACTACCATTAGTGCAAAGGACTTTCCCCTGAAAATCTGCTTACAAATGAATTCATTTTAATATATAAAAGGGGCCTCATTAGTTTTTACAGTCTTAATTTTTCATCCTTCATTGTGCGATATCAGTGAGCTTAGCAAAGAGATTAAATAAATTTAGAAAATCATTACAGTTAGGATTTTGGTGGCACAATTTGAGGATATTTATGAATTCTGAATATTTATTTTTAAATAAAAATAAAAGATTATTGGGGCAGGTTCCCATATACCTATTTTGTAAAACATTTTTAAAATATTTCTAAATGTCTCAGTTATTGGCATTGTTTTTAAATACTGAGGATGTTTATAGATTACCTAGTGCCTTCCATTTATAGAGAGGGAAATGGGATCCCAAAGCTTAGGTACTTGTTCACTTCCTATAGCCATAACCTGATTCAAGTTTACAATCTCAGATTCCAAATTCAGTATAAGTTTGCAGCATCTTACGTTAAATGGGTATGTCCCTTTACTATCGCAGGTGATTCTGATATTCGGTTATGGCCTTTGACAAGGGCCTTGCATCAAAAGATCACTGTAGGCAGGTATTAAAATATTCTAAAAGGAATTCAGGTAATATTGTAGTTGGTTCATGTGACCATGTTGGGTTGATAGTGGGGCACAACACTCTCCCCTACTCTGAGAACACCACTTCAAAGAGTGTTAGGATGTCAGGTCCCATTTTCTCATCTCATATTCCTCTCACTAAAATGGGGCATGGCCTTACCCTGTTCTAACCTAGGTGCATAGATTGAGCAATATTCATTTCACCAAAGGAGACCACTTTCAGCATTATGCTAGGTTAAAAATTCTTTAGGGCAACTCAACAAGATGATACTTGTCTTGTTCTAGCTTCCTGAGAAGAGTGGACCCAGGGTTTGTGTCTTTAAAATGCTGCCTAACCACACCTAGGGATGTGTACTCCTGAGTGGCATGAATTACATATTAAAGTAACCCTAGTCTATACATTAAAACTTGCAGCATGCAAGTGTAGATCACATTGTCTATGGTGAAGTATTTTTTTTAACTTTTATAGCAACGTAACAAAACATAGAAAATTCATGAATTGTAAGCATAAATTTAAATAGTTTACACACATATATATCCACACCCAGTTTACGAAGCAAAGCATTAGCATATGCTGAAGCATTTCAAAGTGTTGAACATAGGTCAATTCTGACTGCAAAACACAGGTTCTTTACACAAAACACACAGCTTCTCAATGGAACAAGCACACGTAATGAGATTTCAGACTCCAGGGATAAACTGTGAGAAATGTAAATATTTTTGTTGAGTGAATCCATTTCAGAAAACCCAAATCATGGCATGTCTGCCTTCTTACCTCTCTGACTAAAGAATTGGAGCCTGGGTGGTCCTGTTGGGTGAAAGTCAGCCTAAGAGACAGCCTAGGCTCATAACTGAAAGCTTTAGATAAGGAGACAAGAAAATAGTTTGCAGGGGAAGGGGAGAACTGAGGACAGCAGATTCTGCTGAGTACATAAATAAATCAGGTAAATACATCAGAATTTCCCAAATTTTAGGGATGTTCTACCATAATAATGATGAGATTTAAAAAGATGTGAAATTAAAAGCATATCATTGCACTTTAAAAAAAGGTTCTATGCACAGTATGAAATATATTAGTAATTTAAATACACGAAGTAGAAATAATAAAATGACAAGGAGTTCAAATGTCTGCACTCTAAAATGCATTTAGTATGAATTACAGTTCACTATAAATGAAACATAAATAGTCCACTTTCACCAAGACTATCTAAATAATACTTGTAAACAAAATGTATTTAGTTGACATTTAAACGGAAATACCCTTGCTTAGGAATAAAATGGAATGTAAAACTATATTAATAAAATGGTACTAAACTCTATTCACACACTTATTAGTTTAGAATGAGTTATATATCATTCCAATCAATGATGTTATATGAGTTTTTATGTGGTTTTAAAATTAGGCCCATATTTTTACTGTAGCATTCTATACTTCTACAGACTGGCAGAATGGATCATAAAATACAATCATGCATTTGTAGAATATTTGTTAATAAAGTGTCCATGTGTTATAAGGAAACCCTTCTCCTATGTTTTAACTGACCAGTTCTCTGCTAATGGATCTGTTATTTAAACCTCATTTGCTCTAAAGAACACGTGGTCCTCATCTGTTGATGGAACATTGTGTTCACTGGTTGTTTCACTTTGCTCTTAACAAAGCATGAAAGAGCCAGCTTCATTTTATGTCAAAATGTTTATTAAAATGGTGATAGTGTCTATTTCCACAGGATAAGGCATATTCAGTAGTACATAATCAGTGATGTAATTAGGGAATTTGTAAACCACAGGCATTGTTCAGAGTGATCATGTATAAGAAGTTAAACAATGTCAGATGGATTCTACAAGGAGACAAATGGCCTTTTTATTATAGAAGTAAATTGATTTTTCTAGCCATTAGGCACTGAAGAGTTTATCACTGTGAGCAACAGTTGCTCTAGAATAGCGGTCCCCAACCTTTTTGGCACCAGGGACAGGTTTTGTGGAAGACAATTATTCCACAGACTGGGCGTGGTGCGCGGAGGAGGGGGCCAGATGGTTCAGGCGGTAATGCAAGCGATGGGGGGAGGCAGGTGAAGCTTCGCTGGCCCTCCTTCCGCT
Organism: Hyperoodon ampullatus; assembly: GCF_949752795.1. Classification (NCBI taxonomy): domain Eukaryota; kingdom Metazoa; phylum Chordata; class Mammalia; order Artiodactyla; family Ziphiidae; genus Hyperoodon; species Hyperoodon ampullatus. The sequence continues at coordinate 127,137,273 of NC_136916.1, read as the reverse complement.
CACCTCCTGCTGTGCAGCCCGGTTCCCCAACAGGCCACGGACCAGTACCGGTCCACGACTCAGAGATTGGGGACCCCTGCTCTAGAAAATAAAGTAAATTGTGGATTTCTTTAAAGCATCTTTCTTTTGCTATGCTTTCATTGCACTTTTGGTATATAACTTATAGCTTATCCTCCTTTTAATTTAGAATTCCTTCACCCACAGGAAAGCAATCACATAATTAACATGATCAGACAGTTCCTTTTTACTTATTGGTTCCCAGTTTTCATGGCAGCACCCTGACCTTTGTGAAAATGTACAACAATGACATTTTGTCATCTTCATAAGCGAGAGATAGATGTATTGAGAAATGTCTAAACCTCATTACTTCATAGGAATAGAATGGGCGCTAGGATATCTGTATTTTTTTTAACATCTTTATTGGAGTATAATTGCTTTACAGTGGTGTGTTAGTTTCTGCTTTATAACAAAGTGAATCAGTTATACATATACATATGTTCCCATATCTCTTCCCTCTTGCATCTCCCTCCCTCCAAACCTCCCTATCCCACCCCTCTAGGTGGTCACAAAGCACCGAGCTGATCTCCCTGTGCTATGCTGCTGCTTCCCACTAGCTATCTACCTTACATTTGGTACTGTGTATATGTCCATGCCACTCTCTCACTTTGTCCCAACTTATCCTTCCCCCTCCCCACATCCTCAAGTCCATTCCCTAGTAGGTCTGTGTCTTTATTCCCATCTTACCCCTAGGTTCTTCATGACATTGTTTGTTTTCTTAGATTCCATATATATGTGTTAGCATATGGTATTTGTCTTTCTCTTTCTGACTTACTTCACTCTGCATGACAGACTCTAGGTCCATCCACCTCAGTACAAATAACTCAATTTCGTTTCTTTTTATGGCTGAGTAATATTCCATTGTATATATGTGCCACATCTTCTTTATCCATTCATCTGATGTTGGACACTTAGGTTGCTTCCATCTCCTGGCTATTGTAAATAGAGTTGCAAGGACAGCCTCTTCAATAAGTGGTGCAGGGAAAACTGGACAGGAACATGTAAAAGTATGAGATTAGAACACTCCCTAACACTGTACACAAAAATAAGCTCAAAATGGATTAAAGACCTAAATGAAAGGACAGACACTATCAAACTCTTAGAGGAAAACATAGGCAGAACACTCTATGACATAAATCACAGCAAGATCCTTTTTGACCCACCTCCTAGAGAAATGGAAATAAAAACAAAAATAAACAAATGGGACCTAATGAAACTTAAAAGCTTTTGCACAGCAAAGGAAACCATAAACAAGACCAAAAGACAACCCTCAGAATGGGAGACAATATTTGCAAATGATGCAACTGACAAAGGATATCTGTATTATATGCCATTTTATAGTACAGTCCAAACACACAGTTCAAATTATTATATCTAATGGCAGAAATCTGCACCTTCTTTCCTTGGATGGCTTTAGGGGTTGCCTCTGACTACTCAGATTAAAAAGGTTCACTCCTGTCCTTTCTAAAATATTATCTTTTTCAAATAGTGTCCTCATCTGAAATGAACGCATATTTCCAAGACAGCTGACAACGGTAATGATATATATATATATATATATATATATATATATAATTTATAAAATATTTTGTTGACCCTATGTGTACCCATGCTCAGTACTTGAGACATCACAGGTATGAATAAAACAAAATATTTGCCTTCAATGTAGAAATATATGCAGAACAATAAAATACAGTCATTGATATCACCATAATAAAAGGCATTGAGGAGAAAATATAACAACTAACATATATTGAGTGTTTACTATATGAGAGACCTTGTGTTCAAGATTTTATGTGTATTATACTGCTTAATTCTAAAAAAAGAAAATTGAAGTAGGTAATATTATGTTCACTTTACTTAAACTGAGAGATACTGGTTAGATAACTTTCCTGAGGTCATGCAGCTAATAGGTGGTAGAGCTAAGATCTGAATCTAGGCTGCCAGACCTGAGCCTCGCTCTTTACAAGTATATTACATAACTTGAAATACTTTACACTTCAGAGGATGCTCTAATGTGCATTCTGCCATTTAATCTTTAAATTCTCATTAAATTCTCCTTTTCCTCAGCCTTATTTGCTGATGAGAAAACAGATTAAGACAATCCAAGATTGTACAGCTAGTAAGTGCTTAGACCCTGTGTCCAAGTCCAATTTCTAACCTTGTACACTTATAACTCTTCCAGACTATACATGTCAATTAAAAAAGACCTTCTGATTTAAAAATGATTGTGAGCAGTTATCAGTTACTGAGAATTCTCCCTATTTATCAGCTTCCATAATGCATACTGAAAGTTTTAAAAGTAGTTAAAGGTTTAACTCTCTTGTCCCCAGTCTTAAGCATATTTACCTATTTGAGGGGCTCAAAAATATGTATTAAAGTGAATCGGTAATAGCTCCAGCCTAGGGCATAAGTTTTCATACATGCAGTTCTGCTTTTGTTACTCCCATAATGTTAATTTAAGGGATAGTGCATTTATACACACATTTAAATATATTTGCATAAATCATGGCACCATTTTCAAGAGTGAGTAGGCAAGAACACCAATGTGTAATGGAATATCAGAATTCCAGGAATTTGGGAATCTCTGAGCTAACTTTTAAGCTATAGGACTCTTTCCTGTTTGTTAACTTTAGTTTGTATAATACATGTATAGAATGTGGTATTCAACTTTTCAAGTTTAAATTCTTAATCAATTGTTTATACCCAATTAACTATAGTTTTCCACCTTTACTCTGCATTATTGAAAAAAATATATACCAAACATGAAATGGAACTTGATTAACAGTAGAGAGTTAAGTTGAGGAATTGGTCCCCTATTTCCCAGAAATGATTATAGATTGATTATCTTTTCATCAAATGACCTGGTCATAATCTTAGTAATTAAAGATCTTAGCACTTTATTTGAGGTTTTGACTATTATAATATCTCCTTTCTTATTACAGAAAAAAGCAAGTTCTTCTCAGTCTAGTTCAGATTCCTAGCTTGCTAAAATGTTAACATAATTCAAGTCACTAGCAAGCAGAATTATCTTGGTCCTGTTTTCTTACTTAGTTGTCTCAAAGAAAACAAGTTTTTCACATGTGAGACTTTACATAATTAGTCAGTGACCGTCATTCATTTCTGTATTTCAGTACATGAGAAACACATACAATAAGTCAGGAAAGGGAGGTTAAACTCAGAAAAAAGATATGCTTTCACACCTTTTCCCAAAAATGTCAGTAAAAAATTGTCTTGTTGATATAGATTTATATTAATGATTCTAGAAAATATTTTACTATAAGCTCAAGTTAGCAAACCAAATTATGTGAAGATCATAGCAATTCAAGATACTTGAAAACTAAGCTTAAGCAAATGCTACATAAGCAACCCCAGCTTAAGGTCCCCTTCACTTACCTGTTTATGAGGCAGCAAGTATTTATTTGCAACTGGCCCTGTAGCTTGTGTAGCAGAGAAAATATGAATGCCACTCAAAGAGTGATTTTCTCTTTTGCTCTTTCATCTTACACTTTGTGTTCCACTGAATCCCTCGGAGGCTATTCTTGTGCCATAGCAACACCTGCTGGGAGAGGGAAATTGGAACAGCCATAACTGTTGCCTGCCAAACCTGTATTCCTGACTGAATGGCACGGCGTGTCCTCCATCTTCTAATACTAAACTCTCCAGGGTTGCTACGCTTCAGGATTCTGCCTCTCCCCATATGTTTCAAATAACTAACAATACCATTGTAATAAGATTTTCTATAACTCTTTAAAAAATAAGCATTGTGCATGTGTGTATGTATGGGTGTGTGTGCATGCACATTTCCCCTAAGAATTTCAAAATGCAAACACCGTGCTATTTTAACCTCATGTTTGTTTTTAATACATGCTTTCTTCTTTCTCTATAGCTAGATTTGTAAAATATTGTCAATCCTGTCTTATTAGCATCTCCTCATTTATTATAGGTGAGTCACTAAAAAAAAGTGTGTATGTCAGTGCAGAAAAGGCAGTTTTTATTTACAGAGTATGATAAGTATTTATGCTTATTCATATTATGGACAAAAACAGTAAGCTTAACATATGGTATGATGGCATGTTGAAAAATAAGTGCCTATTTCATATAGGATTTACCCACAAGACTGTAAGTAATACAAGTCTTAGAATATGGGTCCAAATGGACATTCTGTTGTAGAGCTAACTACCTTTTTTTAAAATTGATGATAGAGGAAAGCCATAGCATGGACAAATTACTCAATACTACCAAATACTTCCAATATTTTACCTCCCTGTTTCATTATTATGCCCAAATTAAAATCTAATATACATGCTAACTTTATGAAAACCTATGGTTTTTGTGTCTTTTTAAACTGAAAATAGAGTTGATGTGTGAAAATGATCTTGAAATTTATATACTTTATAATTAAGCCTTTGATAATCAAGAGGTGATTATTCATCAATAGTTTTCTTACTTTGGTTGCTTAGAAACCTTGATTGGTTTCCATCAATTAATCATGAATTTATTAAGCACCTCTAAAATACTTTAAAATATCACATGGTGTGGGAGCTATTTTCTTAGGAAATAGATAAAGCCTAGTACTGACCTCAGAATGTTTTGGCTACATATGTAAAAGAGTAGACATTTTGTCGTGACATAGATAGAATAAATCAGATACACTATAATTCAGAGACATGGAGGATGAATGAAAGATACAGAAATCAGGAGACTTAAGAGAACAGGAAGTTTCAGTTGGGTCTTAGAAGAATGGGAAATCGTTGGATGGGTGTTATGACGGGAAAGTCATTCATGGAGTGAAGGAAGGAAGGCAAGGAGTAGGAAATGAGCCAAGTGTTAGGCAGACCAAGAGACCTATCAAAATTGAATAGCAAGCTTTTCACAGAAGCACTATGGCTTAATAAGTGTTGGCAGGTAAAATGGAAAATAAGCAATGGGATTTAGACGTTCTAGAAAATGGGGAGCTACTAAAGCTATTTGAATGGTAGAAAATAGGATTTTTAAGATAGATTAATTCAGAAATGGTAAGATGTTTTTAGGAGGAGGAAGAAGCAATTGTCAATTAGATTTTAGTGATCCATTTATATGGGGGAAGATAATTCAGAAGGAAGTGCAGCAATGCAATATATTATTATATTAACCTTTGGCTCAGGGAAGTTCTGCATATTTTTAAATGACAACAATTGCAAAAATACTCTATGTGCTGCATATCATATAAATCACCATATTGTCTCTGTGTTTTTACAAAACAAGAAGTATCCATTGGCAATCTTTATTCCTTTCATGAGAAATGAGCTCTAGAGTGTCTCTGTCTTTCATCAAATATTGTTACCCGTCATGGTCTCTAAAAGAAAGCAAATATGAGCAAATCCATTAGTAAATGAGGAGTCTTTAGCATGTTGGATTTCTTTTGTCACCTTGAATATTTTTCAAGCACATCTTACTATACATTTTATTTGACATATAATTATTAAGAAAATGGGTCAAGCTTATTAGTTTAAAAAGTATTTTGGAGATTTGGATTAGAATTATTTTTAAGTTGAAGGGAATTCTCAAATTTACCTTACATCATCATATGAATATTTCTCAATGACCACTTATTCTTAAAAATTCCATGTGTTAAAGTAGTTATTCCAAATCTTAGTGTGTGCTCATCAAGTCAGCTATGAGGTGCATGAGAATTAGAATAGTTCCACTATTAGTGTATGGAGGTTTTAAAATACAGATTACAGTATTGATATTATTCTCACTTACATTGAAGATACTTAATTGAATGGAAGAGAATTGAGTGGAGTTACAAGTTGCTGACAATTTCACTTAACCAAAGGCTTATCTTACTTATCCCATAGTCCATTATGAGAAGGTATTACTGATGTGCCATTGATAGTAGTTGCAATTGCAAGCTATTCAGTTCTTTACTTCCATGTAAAATTATTTTCTGATTTTTCAAAACCTCAAAATCTGACTATATCCATGTGCAAGTCTCATGCTTACAAAGCTAATCTGTAATGTGTTGGAAAAAAAATTGAGAACTGCTGACTCGGACACTGAGAAAGCACTCAAGTGTGATAGAGGTATCTTTCCTTTAAAACTATGTGGTCTGCAATAAAGATATAGCTAACCTTGGAGTGTCAATCAGTATATCACCAAGGATAAAACTCACATCAAGTCTATAATAAATTTTTTTACCTCACCTGTTGTTTTTGAAGGTTAAATAATACAATAAGTTTGGTTCATTTGGATTAGTTTAGTCTACAAATTCACTATGTACTTGAGTCTTAACTTTTTTACATGTGTATATATATACCTAGTCAGCATGAGAATTCTTGAATTCTGACTTCTGGGGTTCACTTTCATAAACACAGTATTTTTGGTCTTATTTATTTATGCTTTAAATATAGATTATACATTCTACTCTAGAACATACATATGTGCTATAAACTACTTCTCCCCCTAAATTCAAATATGATTGAATTAGTGCCATACTTATTTTAATATTCTTGAAAATATGAGTCTGGTTGTCCTTCTGGAGACAATTCTACTTATTACTTAGTTTATTATAAAAAATTATATGTATTAAAAGAAGTATATCTTTTGTTTAAACATCTACTATTAAAGTGCACTATGCGTATTTACATATTTAAAGCAATAAGTTCATAATAAGCATATTCTTATGTCTTTGTTTCAAACATCATGATATTTTCTCATGTAGTTGAGATGAACTAACCTTCCCCTGTATTCTTTTGAGTAGGAAAAATAAGCCAGCCATTTTCTGAGTAAAAACTGAAGATTAAATTTCCTCACCTTCCTTCCCAATGAAGAAATGGTAGCATTTTTATTTTCTATACTTACTTTATTTTACAGTCTGTGATACAGTGGAAAAGTTGACAGAGAACCAGTTTGTTCATATTACTTGTCTATTTCTTTTTATGTTTGGAATGAGAAGTTTTGGTGCCATACCATGTTTTTTAACTTTCTCCGATTATAGCATCTCCTACAGTAGCATTTCAGGTAAGAAAAATCAAAGCAAGGACAGTGTATAGACTATATGTCAAAGAATGTATCTTTGTGTTTGTATTAGGAGGGACTTTTTTCTAGCAAATGCATTATGAATAAATCTCACAAATTGTAGACATTTCAAATTTTTCTACTTAATTTAATGTTTTCATTGTGAGACAATATTTTAAGAAAAAATAATTTAGTTGATTAGAAAAAGAGCATAAAAACATCATGACAAAATTAAATGTCATGTCCTCAAATTGGCTCTTTTGTTTGTTTTCTGTTCGTTAGTTTTTTAAATTTACAACTTATCTATCCAAATCTTAAATGAAAGGAGAAAGAAAAGGAAAACTATAGGAATCCTTTTTTTACTCTCATCTCTCACACACCTTCACAAATTTGAAGATCTACTGCATCTGCAATCTATACTAACAATATATTTTAGAGGAGATTCTGCTAGTTGTATGGATTACTAATTATATAGAATTATTACGTTTCATTGTTATTTATTACTTTTTTTAAATATTCATAATTTATATCTATTATATTTATTTCTTTTATATTCACAGATTTTAATCTTTTCCCCTTCTTACCCTCTTGCCCTCTCTCCCCCTCTTCCTTCCTCAATTATTTCATGACTTCCTGGTCTGTGCCAACCAGGAAAGCAGGGCATCAGGCTTCAGAGATAGAGTTTGACACTCTGTGCCTTCAAGGAGCTATCTGGTCAGGGATATAGACATGGAAGAAGATACGGGGTGAAGCTTCGAGTACAGGTTAAATGGGTATACAACGTAATATGTGGTCAAGAAGAGTGAGCAACAAACTCAGCCTAGGGGTAGGCAAAGTATCATCACATAAGTGGTAACTTTGAACTGAATCTCAACACACGTGGCAGGTAGGGGGTGCTAGAAGACAAGGGCCTGACTTGCCAAATGCAGGAAAGAACTGCAAGGGCACTGAGGTTCACTAGTCAGTGAAACTGTAAGTGATGAGTGTTGTAGGAGTGAGTGATTCTAGAGGAGCATTTCTAAGACTATGTTTCTAGAATACCGTGTCTGGAGTGATACACTTGTTGTTATTAAAAAGTGGAGTTTTCATCAAATGAGCTTTGGATAATAGATTGCATTAACATTTTAATTTTCTCTGGGCTTCTTGAAGACTATAATATGCTAATATGCATAGCACATATTGTAGAAGAATGAAAAATGAACAATATACAAAAAAAAATTACTAATAATCCCACACTCAGGGAGAACCACTGTTAGTGTTTTGGTATAGTTTCTTCTGGGCTTTCTTTTCCTCTACACTTTTCCCCATGTAAATCTTGTTCTCTTCCATAAATCAGTGTTCAACTGCCTCACTGTCTTAATTTGTACATTTGGTATAAACATTTTTACTGAGTTCCTATTATGTGTAAAATAGAGTGTGGGATGCTGCAAGTATAAAGATGAATCATGTATATTCTCCCTTTAAGAAACTCTCTGTTATCAGTTATTAGCATACATCTTTTTTTATATAAAAATGTGATACTGTACATACTGATCAGTAACATGTTTTACTCACTTTTTAATAGTGGTTGTAGCTATTCATGCTATTCACTAGCATGTTTTTCTTGCTTAACAATATAAATATCTTTGTCAATAAATGTGGGTCTATTGCATCATCATTTAAAAAGGCTGCATCATAATCTATTATGTGACTGTACCACGATTTTTTTTAGTTAATCTGTCAGACTGTTTTCAGTTTTTTTTTTTTTAATTAAAGCAGTATTATGATGAGCACACTTATTGAGGATTGAAGTTTTTCATAGTTACAGGGACATGATTTTATTTATGATGATAAAGTTTATGACACAGAAACAGGAGGCCTGGAAGAATTAAACTGGTAGCAGAAAGACCACTTAGGACACTGTCACAAGAAGAGATAAGAATGATTTATACTAAGAAAGCTACCTATAGCCATGAAAAGAAATAGGCTGATATGAGAGATATTTTTGATAGAGAAACCAAAGCTGCTGATTGGAAGTGGTGAGTTAGAAGATGGTGAAACAAAGAAAAGTCTATTGTTAACAACTAAGTCAAGAAATAAATAGTGCTTAGGTTTGGGGATTTGCAAGACTTTTGGAAAATAGTAGTAGGCTGCAATCATTGACTGGAAGAACTTTGGGGTAAAGTTACAGTTCACATTATAAACATGCAAAGCAGAGATATTAATGAGAACAAACAAAATCTCCTGACAGAAAAATTATGATAATAATTTAGAGCGTTCTAGAAAATGGAAAATTTAATGTTGAGAGAGAAGTCTATAAAAACTATGACAAGTTTTAAGACCTTCTTGTCCAAGAAAGTTGCAAAGAAAATGTTAACTCTGAAATCAAGATTTAAAAAGCCTCCTGGAAGAGATGGAAAATAAACTTTATTTTAATTAGGCTTTGGTGTTTATTTTAAAATGAGCAAATTTATTCAAAAATCAACTTGTAACTTACCTAGATTGAAACTGAGGTTTACATTTCTATAATTTTGATTACATAGGGAGAAAAGTTTATCTAACAAATGAATAACATACATTAACAAGGGAGTTTTTGAACTATCTAGTATGATAAACTTAAAAAAAATGTAGCTAGTCAAGGATCTGTTTTTGTTAGACTGGCCTAATGTAATAAGATCTTTGAATATTCGTCTTATTAAGTTAGAAAATAGATAATTATTGTTAGCCCCACTTCTGTCTTTAACTTTTTACTGTTTGTTCCTATAGTCAGAACACTAATAACCTTGGAGCTGGTAAAGTATAAATTCTTAGTTTCAAAAATGAAGAAATTCATATTCAGAGTGCTTAAGCTTGGCAAAGGTCATGTGGTTTGTTTTTGGAAGGGATGAAATCTTCCGATTTCAAATAATAACATTCTATTAAATAATCTTTTAATGTATAATTTCTTCTCATTTATTTCACATAAATGTATCATAATTTGGATATTTATTTGGAGTGGTATATCTTATAAGAAGTTTTGACTTGTATACAGGAATTATTCTCATACAGGTAGATACAGATATTTAAAATAGACATATAAGATGTAAGACAGATAGATAAGGTAATTTGCAACATATGTGTTATTTACTCCCTCACATTTCTACCTTGACTCTTTTTTATTGTCCCTGAGACAGTAACCAAGAGATGGGCAGGTAAAACTGGTCCAGTTTGTCCATAAGAACAGACTAATTATGAGCAAGAGGAGTCCAGTACTAACTCAAGTTATTCATTCCAGACACCATACTTCACTGGAGCCTGCTTCAGGGTTCATATCTCTACATTGGCCACCTGCTATAAACTGGCCTCAGTTTGAGTTCTGTTCAAAATATTAATCCTTTCATTCTCAGTGTTCTCATTTGTTAAATTTTAATATTAAATATTTGATCCTAGGATTGTCATGATAATTAATGAAAATGTAAAATCCCTAACTATGCCTGGCACACAATAGGAGCATAATTAATGTTAAATGCTGAGGTTATTGCTGTTATTCTGTGTCCTTTCTCATGGAGGGTGAATAAATACTGCAGCTTCTTTTAATCCTACTGTTACTAGATGATGCTTATTTAGAATTGCATCATTCCCTGGTTGTTCACTTCAAAAAGAACAAATTATTTAACTAAATTATTTAGTTGTTTATATTTACAAGCGTAAATTATCTAATCATGTAGGTTTTAAAAATGCAGCCATTTTTAAACATGTTTTTTGTTAATGCCAGTTCCTAGAATATATATATATCTACTTCAAGAAGATAGTGGTTAGTGTTTCATATTTTCTGATTTCTAAGACGCTAGCATTATTTACTTTGTTTTTTTTAATTAGAAGTAAATGAAGGAATTAAATGAAAAAGACATGAAGATATTTAAATAGCAAGATAACTAATTCTCATATCACTTTGTACTTAAATTTATTTTTCTCTATGTGTAATAAAAAGGAACAACATTTCAATATTAGTTGAAAAATACTTTAAAAAATAATTATATTTGTTTTTGTTCCTGGGCACTGGAGCACAGTAATGCTAGAAGGGAGAATAAAACCTTTGCCTTTTTGTCCATATTCAGTATTAACTCCAAAGAGGGGAAGCATATGACATTTATCACAATGATAGAATTATTCATATATTTCTGGTTGTTATTATTCTGCCCTTCTAATTTAGCCCATGCTTTTTTGATAGATATCCCATTGCATAAATACTTTTGAATTCATACACATTTGTATGAGAAATAAAAGTCTTCCAGTGGAACAGGTGATATTGTTTGTAGGAAAACTCATTGAGTAGTATTTGCCTCTTATTAGTTCATTTTTCACCAAACCCTGACATAAATATATTCCAGCACAGTAAGGTAAGTTCCTGTAAAATCAATCTAATTTTCTCATAAATATCTTCAGTAAAATCAGAAATTAGCTTTACTTGAGAAAATTAAATTCTTAGATTATTGAAATATATTTTTGAAAACTCACTTAAAATTAATTTTACAGAAATAGTGACAGCATCATGACAAACTATGTACAGTGATCTCAAAATCTTAAAGTGAAATCATTTGAAATTAAAATGTCAAAAAATATTAAAAGGCAAAAAGAACAATACACTGGATTGTCAGAGTATGACATTGCAGTCAGTTGTTCCATTTCATTTCCTCGAGGGAAAAAAGGAATCCTAAACCTTAGCAGTTTGGCAACAGTTTCTAAACCAAATTTAGAACTTCTGGTTTTATATCAGAGGTTCTTCTTTTTCTCTTTCCTATTGCATTTACTGTGCCTGCTAAGTCTATAATGTCCCTTATCCCTTTCTTATAGCATCCTTGGATAAGAGATAACAGCATAGGAAGCAGAAGACTGAAAAGCTAAATCTTACCTCAGCAAGTAGGATCACTCTTCTGTGAAATGCAGATCTTAAAGACCCAGTTAATGGCTGATAATTACAAGTCATTGAGTAGATTTTTCTTATGTTGACCATTCATGTTCCAATGTAATGCTTTATTTATTTTGCTAATGTTTGAAGACCTCATTTGAGAAAGTTCTATGAAAACAATTTAGAATTATTTTAAGTGAGGGTAAGTGCCACCTATCCCCAAGGTCTCTGTAATTTTTGTCGTCTGAATTGTCACACATCTTCAACCAGCAGAAGTTGTTTCCTTATGATTTTCTGTGTTTGAATATGCTTTACCAGTACATACTAACCTTGAAAAATTTTCTTTTTCCCATTTCAAGTTCCACCCAATCTGACTGTTCCACAGGAAAAATCACCTTTGGTCACCAGAGAAGGAGACACAATAGAACTGCAGTGTCAAGTAACTGGAAAACCTAAACCCATCATCCTTTGGTCTAGAGCGGATAAAGAAGTTGCAATGCCTGATGGGTCAATGCAAATGGAGAGTTATGATGGAACACTGAGGATTGTGAATGTATCTAGGGAAATGTCAGGAATGTACCGATGTCAGACCAGCCAGTACAATGGATTTAATGTGAAACCAAGAGAAGCCTTGGTGCAGCTCATCGTGCAGTGTAAGTACATTTTTTTCTATGTATTTCGAGATTGGGGGGACAAGGGAAGAAAATGAGGTGAATTTTGGAATTGGATTAGTAAACAATATTTCTACGTTATTCCTACCCAATTTAAACTATAATTTCCATAATCTGCCTATTACTTGAACTAATACCCACTAATGGAAAAAGAATTGTATTAGTGTGTGTGTGATGATTATGATGGTGTTATGTCATTGGTTAATGCCAAAGAATCAACAAGCCTAATGGTTAAATACTGGCCATGTGCAACGAAGCAAAATGGAGTTTGGAAGTAATTGCTAATTCAGATTATAATACTCTTTTGTTTTCATAGTTTATGTTTCTGCTTCAGAAATTGCGTGCCCTTTGCCCAAATTATCCACCTATTTCAAGGCATCCCTTTGCTTAAATTGTGGAGACCTAATCATTGCAATGCTGTGTGCAATCTGAAGTTGTAAGAGTAGATTACATAATTATCTAGTAATATATAGATAATTCAGGCAGATATTAGGAACTAAAGTTTTGCTTGACTTTCTCCACAGATAATTGTTTAACTGTGAGAGCTGAATATGATAGATTTTTAAACTATTTTCAATGAAATCACTGTTAGAGTTCTAACAAAAAAAATGCAGACATACTGTGCTTTGTATTTGCTTTTAGTATTAAAAATACCTAAATTCATGATATTAAGAAGTTTAACAATGTCACTGGTGTGGGTTATTAGAGGATGATGCCCTGGTATTTTGGATAGCAGGTAGTGTGGATACTGTTAAAGAGAAGAAGCAAACTAAACACAATCTGTTCAAACTCCAGGAGTGTTGCTGTACATTTTAGTTGATGTATTATTTGTTAACTACATGGCGGCAAAGTCTTCAAGGAAAAGAATGAAGTAGATGAAACTATACACTTCAATAAGCAATGATGTTGTTTTCTTTCAGTGGTTCTTCTGTAACTTGGAAAATAGCAATTAGTCCAAAATGTCTATTTTTATATAAGACTTAAGGATGCTGGCAGATTAGATTATCTGACTTTAAATTTGGAAGGATAATTGAGATATGGAAGGATTATGTTTGGGGCAGGTAACAACACATGCACTTATGTATGAGGAGTATGAGTGGTGAGAGGAGCAATGTTCTGGGTGCTGCTTAACCATTCCCTGTCCCTGTTCTTTAGAAACTCAGATTTCAGTCTGCTGTTTATCCTCTAAATATGCAAACTTATATTTGTCAAATATCTTGGCTGATTTCCAACTGATTACTAGTTTTATCTCTAAAGAATGCAGCTTTTAGGTGGCAAGTTCCATTCCACAGTTTAATATTACATTTTTTCCTCACTGGCCTTTATACTCATGATAATAAGCTCATGGGTAGGAGGTTCACATGAAAACAGGTTTCAGAAAGAAAAAAAAAATTTTTTTTTAACGAAACCTCTCCTTAATTCTCCAAAAAATAAGAGACACGCTCAGGTAACCACAGAGGAAATTGATACAGTTTGGAGCACCTCATTCGTATTGGTAATCACAGGATTGTGTGCTTCCTCCGGAGTTATGCACCAAGCTTCAGTGTTCCTAAAGCCACAGGGCAATTCGTTTTCACCCTGCTCACACTCTCTGGGGAAGCTGTGAAACCCACTGGCTCTAGGGAATTTTAAATTGAAGCTTCAAGAACCAGGATCTCTTATCTCCATAGAAATAGAATATACTAACTTCCAGGATTCTATTGACAACTTAAATTTCCTTTTTTTTTTTTTGCTTCCTAATAAATTTCATAGATAATAAGTTCAGCACAAGATCTTAAAATTCAATCCTATAATAAAACATGAAGATAAATACCGACACAGTTGTCTCTAGTGTCACAAGGATTTAATTGACTGAAAGCCATCAATAGACATAGGCAAAGCCGAGTTCATTTAACGTAGAGAAAAAGATCTGCATCCTAAGGTGACTTTGCAGAGCAGGGGGTATAATCTAACAGCACTTCGTCTCAGAGGCAACTTCCCTGGCCTACCCAGAAAGGTGGCTGGATGCCAGCAGTCTTGCCAGTTTCAGATAAGGATGCCATCATGTCTTTCAAAAAGCTTCATTTCATGTATTCCCAACTCTTCTGAAGAATCTAGTTATGTGTCTGAGCATTTGCCAGGTACAAAAACTGGTAAGAACTCCAGAATATGTCTGAGTCAAGCATTCATTTTCCAGGCACATAATCCCTGCTAGCAGGCCCAGCTTGCAAGCCTACCTAAGCCTTATTCCTGCAAAACTAGCCATGTAGGAATTCTGATACATTTTTTAAATCATAAATATTTTAACTTTTATGGTGACTTCTTAAAAGTATGAAAATAATATGGTATTTGTGCTTAACTGGAATAGCCATGCTACAAGTGAGAATTCATCTAGAATATAAAATATTAAGTTATTTTCATACACACATGCACACAAATATACATATATATTTGCATGTGTTTATGTCATCCTCAGCAATTAGTTACATCATTGCATAACAAGCTATGCTTTTTATATATCTTGTGTTCCCAGCATATTTTACATTATAGCTATTCAGAAAATGTGTTGAGTAAATATGTTATGATAACAAATGTAATAAGAATATATATACACACACACACACATACATCTTGCTTCTTGCATAACTAGTTCTTATTATTTAGGTTTCAACAGTATCTGAGGACTTGTTGCATAACAGTTGTTTTTCTTTTTTTTAAATCTTTACTGGAGTATAATCACTTTAAAATGGTGTGTTAGTTTCTGCTTTATAACAAAGTGTCAGCTATACATATACATATACACCCATATATCCTCCCTCTTGCGTCTCCCTCCCACCATCCCTATCCCACCCCTCTAGGTGGTCACAAAGCACTGAGCTGATCTCCCTATACTATGTGGCTGCTTCCCACTAGCTATCTATTTTATATTTGGTAGTATATAATAAAGTCCATGCCACACTCTCACTTCGTTGCAGCTTACCCTTCCCCCTCCCCATGTCTTCAAGTCCATTCTTTACGTCTGCATCTTTATTCCTGTCCAGCCCCTAGATTCTTCAGAACTGTTTTTTTTTAGATTCCACATATATGTGTTAGCATACAGTATTTATTTTTCTCGTTCTGACTTACTTCCCTCTGTATGACAGACTCTAGGTCCATCCACCTCATGACATATAACTCAATTTTGTTTCTTTTTATGGATGAGTAATATTCCATTATATATATGTGCCACATCTTCTTTACCCATTCATCTGTCGATGGACACTTAGGTTGCTTCCATGTCCTGGCTATTGTAAATAGAGCTGCAGTGAACATTGTGCTACATGACTGTTTTTCAATTATAATTTTCCCAGGGTATATGCACAGTAGTGGGATTGCTGGGTTGATTGGTAGTTCTATTCTTAGTTTTTTAAGGAAACTCCATACTGTTCTCTATAGTGACTGTATTAATTTACACTCCCACCAACAGTGAAAGAGGGTTCCCTTTTCTCCACACACTCGCCAGCATTTATTTTTTGGAGATTTTTTTGATGATGGCTATTCTGACTGGTGTGAGGTGACACCTCATTGTATTTTGATTTGCATTTCTCTAATGATTAGTGATGTTGAGCATTCTTTCATGTGTTTGTGGTCAGTCTGTATGTCTTCTTTGGAGAAATGTATATGTAGGTCTTCTGCCCATTTTTGGATACTTTTTTTTTTTTTGATATTGAGCTGCATGAGCTGCTTGTAAGTTTTGGAGATTAATCCTTTGTTAGTTGCTTCATTTGCAAATATTTTCTCCCAATCTGAGGGTTGTCTTTTTGTCTTGTTTACGGTTTCCATTGCTGTGCGAAAGCTTTTAAGGTTCATTAGGTCCCATTTGTTTATTTTTGTTTTTATTTCCATTTCTCTAGGAGGTGGGTCAAAAAGCATCTTGCTGTGATTTACATCGTAGAGTGTTCTGCCTATGTTTTCCTCTAAGAGTTTTATAGTGTCTGGCCTTATATTTATCTCTTTATCCATTTTGAGTTTACTTTTGTGTATGGTGTTAGGGAGTGTTCTAATTTCATTCTTTTACATGTAGCTGTGCAGTTTCCCCAGCACAACTTATTGAAGAGGCTGTCTTTTCTCCATTGTATATTCTCACCTCCTTTATCAAAAATAAGGTGACCATATGTGTGTGGGTTTATCTCTGGGCTTTCTATCCTGTTCCATTGATCTATATTTTTGTTTTTGTCCCAGTACCATACTGTCTTGATTACTGTAGCTTTGTAGTATAGTCCGAAGTCAGGGAGCCTGATTCCTCCAGCTCTGTTTTTCTTTCTCAAGATTGCTTTGCCTATTCGGGGCCTTTTGTGTTTCCATACAAATTGTGAAATTTTTGTTCTAGTTCTATGAAAAATGCCATTGGTAGTTTGATAGGGATTGCATTGAATGTGTAGATTGCTTTGGGTAGTATAGTCATTTTTGCAGTGTTGATTCTTCCAATCCAAGAACATAGCATATATCTCCATCTGTTTGTATCATCTTTAATTTCTTTCATCAATGTCTTATAGTTTTCTGCATACAGTTCTTTTGTCTCCCTAGGAAGGTTTATTCCTAGTTATTTTATCCTTTTTGTTGCAGTGGTAAATGGGAGTGTTTCCTTAATTTCTCTTTCAGATTTTTTCATCATTAGTGTATAGGAATGCAAGAGATTTCTGTGCATTAATTTTTTGTCCTGAAACTTTACCAAATTCATTGATGAGGTCTAGTAGTTTTCTGGTGGCCTCTTTAGGATTCTCTATGTATAGTATCATGTCATCTGCAAGCAGTGACAGTATTACTTCTTCTTTTCCAATTTGTATTCCTTTTATTTCGTTTTCTTCTCTGATTGCCATGATTAGGATTTCCAAAGCTATGTTGAATAACAGCAGTGAAAGTGGACACCCTTGTCTTGTTCCTGATCTTACAGGAAATGCTTTTTGTTTTTCACCATTGAGAATGATGTTTGCTGTGGGTTTGCTGTATATGGCCTTTATTATGTTTATGTAGGTTCCCTCTATGCCCACTTTCTGGAGAGTTTTTATCATAAATCGGTGTTGAATTTTGTCAAAAGCTTTTTCTGCATCTATTGAGATGATCATATGGATTTTATTATTCAATTTGTTAACATGGTGTATCACATTGATTGATTTCCATATATTGAAGAATCCTTGCATCCCTGGGATAAATTCCACTTGATCATGGTGTATGATCCTTTTAATATGTTGTTGGATTCTCTTTGCTAGTATTTTGTTGAGGATTTTTGCATCTATATTCATCAGTGATATTGGTCTGTAATTTTCTTTTTGTGTAGTATCTTTGTCTGGTTTTGGTATCAGGGTGATTGTGGCCTCATAGAATGAGATTGGGAGTGTTCCTTCCTCTGCAATTTTTTGGAAGAGTTTCAGAAGGATAGCTGTTAGCTCTTCTCTAAATGTTTGATAGAATTCGCCTGTGAAGCCATCTTGTCCTCGGCTTTTGTTTGTTGGAAGACTTTTAATCACAGTTTCAATTTCAGTGCTTGTGATCAGTCTGTTTATATTTTCTATTTCTTCCTGGTTTAGTCTCAGAAGGTTTTGGTTTTCTAAGGATTTGTCCATTTCTTCCAGGTTGTCTAATTTATTGGCATAGACTTGCTTGTAGTAATTTCTCATGATACTTTGTATTTCTGCAGTGTCAGTTGTTACTTCTCTTTTTTCATTTCTAATTGTTGATTTGAGTCTTCTCCCTTTTTTTTCTTGATGAGTCTGGCTAATGGTTTATCAATTTTCTTCATCTTACCAAAGAAGCAGCTTTTAGTTTTATTGATCTTTGCTATTGTTTCCTTCATTTCTTTTTCATTTATTTCTGATCTGATCATCATGATTTCTTTCCTTCTGCTAACTTTGGCGGTTTTTTGTTCTTCTTTCTCTAATTGCTTTAGGTGTAAGGTTAGGTTGTTTATTTGAGTTGTTTCTTGTTTCCTGAGGTAGGATTGTATTGCTATAAACTTCCCTCTTAGAACTGCTTTTGCTGCATCCCATAGGTTTTGGGTTGTCATTTTTTCATTGTCATTTGTTTCTAGGTGTTTTTTGATTTCCTCTTTGATTTCTTCAGTGATCTCTTGGTTATTAAGTAATGTATTGTTTAGCCTCCATGTGTTTGTCTTTTTTACATTTTTTTTCCTGTAATTGATATCTAGTCTCAGAGCATTGTGGTCAGAAAAGATACTTGATACGATTTCAATTTTCTTAAATTTACTAAAGCTTGATTCGTGACCCAAGATATGATCTATCTTGGAGAATGTTCCATGAGCACTTGAGAAGAAAGTGTATTCTGTTGTTTTTGGATGGAATGTCCTATAAATATCTATTAAGTCCATCTTGTTTAATGTATCATTTAAAGCTTGTGTTTCCTTATTTATTTTCATTTTGGATGACCTGTCCATGGTGAAAGTGGGGTGTTAACATCCCCTAATATGATTGTGTTACTGTCAATTTCCCCTTTTATGACTGTTAGCATTTGCCTTATGTATTGAGGTGCTCCTATATGGGTGCATAAATATTTACAGTTCTTATATCTTCTTCTTGGATTGATCCCTTGATCATTAGGTAGTTTCCTTCTTTGTCTCTTTGTAATAGTCTTTATTTTAAAGTCTATTTTGTCTGATATGAGAATTGCTACTCCAGCTTTCTTTTGATTTCCATTTGCATGGAATATCATATTCCATCCTCTCACTTTCAGTCTGTATGTGTTCCTAGGTCTGAAGTGGGTCTCTTGCAGACAGCATATATATAGGTCGTGTTTTTGTGTCCATTCAGCCAGTCTGTGTCTTTGATTGGAGCATTTAATCCATTTACATTTAAGGTAATTATCAATATGTATGTTCCTATTACCATTTTCTTAATTGTTTTGGGTTTGCTATTGTAGGTCTTTTCCTTCTCTTGTGTTTCCTGCCTAGAGAAGTTTCTTTAGCATTTGTTATAAAGCTGGTTTTATGGTGCTGAATTCTCTTAGCTTTGCTTGTCTGTAAAGGTTTTAATTTCTCCATCAAATCTGTATGAGATCCTTGCTGGGTAATCTTGGTTGTAGGTTTTTCCCTTTCATCACTTTAAATATGTCCTGCCACTCCCTTCTGGCTTGCAGAGTTTGTGCTGAAAGATCAGCTGTTAACTTTATGGGGATTCCCATGTATGTTATTTGTTGTTTTTCCCTTGCTGCTTTTAATATTTTTTCTTTGTGTTTAATTTTTGATAGTTTGAGTAATATGTGTCTTGGCGTGTTTCTCCTTGGATTTATCCTGTATGGGACTCTCTACGCTTCCTGGACTTGATTAACTATTTCCTCTCCCATATTAGGGAAGTTTGCAACTATAATCTCTTCAAATATTTTCTCAGTCCCTTTCTTTTTCTCTTCTTCTTCTGGGGCCACTATAATTTGAATGTTGGTGCATTTAATATTGCCCCAGATTCCTCTGAGACTGTCCTCAATTCTTTTCATTCTTTTTATTCTGCTCTGCAGTAGTTATTTCCACTATTTTATCTTCCAGGTCACTGATCCATTCTTTTGCTTCAGTTATTGTGCTATTGATTCCTTCTAGAAAAGTTTTAGTTTCATTTATTGTGCTGTTCATCATTGTTTGTTTGCTCTTTAGTTCTTCCAGGTCCTTGTTAAATGTTTCTTGTATATTCTCCATTATATTTCCAAGATTTTGGATCATCTTTAATATCATTAGTCTGAATTCTTTTTCAGGTAGATTGCCTATTTCCTCTTCATTTGTTTGGTCTGGTGGGTTTTTACCTTGCTCCTTCATCTGCTGTGTGTTTCTCTGTCTTTTCATTTTGCTTAACTTACTGTGTTTGGGGTCTCCTTTTCGCAGGCTACAGGTTCATAGCTCCCATTGTTTTTGGTGTCTGTCCCCAGTCGCTAAGGTTGGTTCAGTGGGTTGTGTAGGCTTCCTGGTGGAGGTTGCCTGTGTTCTGAAGGATGAGGCTGGATCTTTTCTTTCTGATGTGAAGGACCGCATCCAGTGCTTTGTTTTTTGTTGTTTCTGTGACCTTATTATGATTTTAGGAAGCCTCTCTGCTAATGGGTGCAGTTGTGTTTCTGTCTTGCTAGTTGTTTGGCATAGAGTGTCCAACACTATAGCTTGCTGGTCGTTGAGTGGAGCTGAGTCTTAGCATTGAGATGGAGATCTCTTTGAGAGCTTTTGCTGTTTGATATTACATGGAGCCGGGAGGTCTCTGGTGGACCAATGTCCTGAACTCTGATCTCCCACCTCGGAGGCACAGGGCTGACACCTGGCCGAAGCACCAATACCCTGTCAGCCACATGGCTCAGAAGAAAAGTGAGAAAGAGAAAGAAAGAAAGAAGAGAGCAACCAAACCAAAAAACAAATCCACCAATGATAACAAGCACTAAAAACTATACTTTAAAAAATAATAATAAAATAAATATAACGGACAGACACAACCCTCGGATAAATGGTAAAAGCAAAGCTATACAGACAAAATCACACACAGAAGTATTCACATACACACTCACAAAAAGAAAAAAATGGAAAATATACATATATCGTTGCTCCCAGAGTCCAGTGCCTCAATTTTGGGATGATTCGTTTTCTATTCAGGTATTCAACAGATACAGGGTACATCTAGTTGATTGTGGAGATTTAATCCCGTGCTCCTGAAGCTGCTGGGAGAGGTTTCCCTTATCTTCTTTGTTTGCACAGCTCCTGGGGTTCAGCTTTGGATTTGCCCCCCCTCTGCGTGTAGGTCACCTGAGGGCATCTGTTCCCCACCCAGACAGCAGAGGGTTAAAGGAGCAGCTGATTAGGGGGCTCTAGCCCACTGACGCTGGGGGTAGGGAGCTTTGAGGAATGCGGGGTGAGCCTGCAGTGGCAGAGGCCAGCATGACGTTGCAACAGCCTGAGGCCCGGTGTGTTCTCCCTGGGAAGTTGTCCCTGGATCACAGGACCCTGGCAGTGGCAGGCTGCACAGGCTCCCGGGAGGGGAGGTGTGGATAGTGACCTTTGCTTGCACAGGGGCTTCTTGGTGGCAGCATCAGTGGCCTTAGCGTTTCATGCCCGTCTCTGGGGTCCGCGCTGATAGCCACAGCTTGTGCCTATCTCTGGAGCTGGTTTAGGTGGCGCTCTGAATCCCCTGTCCTAGAGTACCCTGAAACAATGTTCTCTTGCCTCTTAGGCAGTTCCAGACCTTTTCCTGGACTCTCTCCCTGCTAGCTCTGGCGCACTCGCCCCCTTCAGGCTATGTTCACGCAGCCAACCCCAGTCCTCTCCATGGGATCTGGCCTCCGAAGCCCGAGCCTCAGCTCCCAGCCCCCACCTGTCCTGGCCAGGGTGAGCAGACAAGCCTCTCGGGCTGATAAGTGCTGGTCGGCACCGATCCTCTGTGCAGGAATCTCTCTGCTTTGCCCTCCGCACCCCTGTTGCTGCACTGTCCTCTGTGGCTCTAAAGCTTACCCTCCACCACCCACTGTCTCTGCCAGTGAAGGGGCTTTCTAGTGTGGGGAATCTTTTCCTCCTTCACAGCTCCCTCCCAGTGGTGCAGACAGGTCTCCTCCCTACCCAGGTTCTTTTTTTTCTTTTGCCCTACCCAGGTTCGTGGGGAGTTTTTTGCCTTTTGGAGTCTGAGGTCTTCTGCCAGCGTTCAGTAGGTATTCTGTAGGAGTTGTCCCACATGTAGATGTATTTCTGATGTATTTGTGGGGAGGAATGTGATCTCCATGTCTTACTCTTCTGCAATCTTGAAGGTCTCTCGCATAATAGTTTGATAGCTGAAAACATCCAAGTGTATGAAGGGAGAAGATGTCAGTTATTCTAACCCTTACAAGACAGTTTTCAGCACTCGAACTCTACAGTTTAGTTTATTAAGGTCTCCTTTCTTAAAATGTTTATTACACTGGTAAATTGTAGGACAGTCTATTCTAGGACAAAATATGTATATATATGCACACACAATATGTATACATAAACACATATATATTTATATATAACTAATCAATTTTGCAATATAAAAGAATGAAACAGAGATGGTCATAATAAATAAGAAACAAAAACAAATGTGTCTCTAAGGCATTTTTTTCTCATTAAGTTTTAGTTGTGTCCAATTAAACAATAACCAATCAAAAGGATTAAAGGACCAAAGAAGAAATTGTATTAGGCCTTTGATGAGCATAGGTTTAAGGACCTAAATATAAATAGTATAAATGCTTTCATATTACATAAAAATTTGAACAGTACATTTAATTTAATGTTTTGAATCTTCAAATGAGATTTATTCTTAGCCCATGTGTTAAAATAATAGAGCAATTCTTTTATTAAAACTTTTTCAATTATTTACTATCTCCAATTAATTTTCTTCTTAAAATGTGTGGATAAAGATTTAACAAGTGACAGAAGCCTAGAAGTATTTTACAGCATTTTATATCTTATTAAGAGTAGCTTAATCACCGTAATGAAATGGTTTAAGTTATTAAATTTTTGTGCACATTGCTCCTTCCTTGAAAGCTGAAGGTTTATTTTATAATATTTTTAATTTCTATGATTGCCAATTACTACAAATGATATAGGCCAGAATAGGAAGTTGCAAATACAAGATTTTGAAAAATAATGGTTTAAAATTCATCTAAATTTTTAAAAATGCTAGATGAAATTGCAATGTGTATTGTAGAGTTTTTAACAGACCTTTAAATATTCAGCCACTATTTAATTTAATTTCATTTACATGTTTTTGAAAATGTATAACAGTTCTTTTAACTTTTTTGCTTATATTTATGTGAAGCAGTATTAGGATAGAATTATTGAAAATAAAAATGTTGGATAGGTTAATTGATTAATATCATTTAAAAATTATAGTATGTATAGAGCTTACTGAACAAAACTAGAACAATTTCCTAAACAAAATAGCAGTAGTAAAAGTTATTTTTAAATTCATCAGTAGAACACTGATCATTTGAATACTGATTAAGTAAAAATGCCATTGGAAGAATATATTCAAATATTAAATGAAGAAACTAAGATATGCCTATTGTCTTCCTAAAAGAAATTATTGCTTTCTTATACTTGTATTATAGATGTATACATATTACATACTGTGATTTTAATTTCATAAACTGTAACATTTTATTTATTTTTATTTTATTTATTTTTTTTCGGTACGCGGGCCTCTCACTGTTGTGGCCTCTCCCGTTGCGGAGCACAGGCTCCGGACGTGCAGGCTCAGCGGCCATGGCTCACGGGCCCAGCCGCTCCATGGCATGTGGGATCTTCCCGGACCAGGGCACGAACCAGTGTGCCCTGCATCGGCAGGCAGACTCTCAACCACTGCGCCACCAGGGAAGCCCAACATTTTATTTTTAATAAAAGCTATACTTTAAATGATTTTATCTCAAAGCACTAGTAAAATCTTTTAGAGAAGTGAGTGTATTTTGAAGTACATTTCCTTGAAAATCAGGTGAAGAAGATAAATACTATATTGGATGTTAGTTTTATATTAAACACTTTATTATCTATAGACACATGTATTGTACCTACAAGTAAAGATAAGATATTTCTGTTATAAAATATAAAATACACACTAAAAACCAAAAACTGACAATAATGTTAAAATGTATTAAGTAACCATCTTCCAGCTGCCTTCAAATGAGATTTCATGTACCCTTTACTTACAATTTCTATTTACCAAATGAAGAAAAATTATGAAAGAAAATAATCAGAGCTATTGAAAGACCCCATGTTCCTCACCTATTTCCAAAGCAAGACCGAATTTTGTGAAGAGGAGGGAGCCAGAGATCAGAGCTTTATCACTTATTCTTTTTCTCAAGTAATTTAGTGAAGTGTGTATGATTATTACTTTCAATCAAAATGAATATTCAACCAAAGCAGAACACCATGAACCTTATTATAAAGAAAAAGAAAATTAAAGATAGATTGGAATGTAATGTAACAGATATGCTCACTATTGTTAGATGAATTACTGAGTAATTTTCTGTAATGTTGAGATATACAGAATGACTGTGTTGAGCAAGTATAACTACTTTTTGGATTTTTTCAAAAGCAAAACTGCTCTGCAAATATTGTGACTAGAGATTGATCTAAAGCTAATATGAGACTAATATAAGCTAATAATATAAGAGGTAAATATTGATTAAAGAGGAAACAAGGAAGCAGTTTGCCGTATTCACACAGGAAGATGTTAAAGGCTATCCAAAGGAATTTATAAGTGAATGGATAAGAATTTTAACTTAAAAGAACAATAAAATGCCTTCTAGCATAGCCTAGAATGCTCTACTTATTCAGATGTGTTCCTTTTTTTTTTTTTTTTTTTTTTTGGTGTTAATTCTGCCAGTCTCTTCTTGGCCTCATAGACATGGTAATTTGGTGTTGCCTTTGTAGTAATTCCTATTCCTCCCTTCTCCTGTTCCCACCAACTCTTCAATTCTTTTTCACCATTTAAGTCTTGCCTCAGTCCTCCCACTTTAGGAAGCCCCTTGGTGACTGAGAAGAGGGCCCTCCTTGATAGCCTTGTGGACACTGGCATTTAGTCTGCACAAGTTAGAACTTCAAAGCGAAACTTCATTTTGAACATACATATTAGATGATAAACTTCTTTCAAAATCATTGGTTATTATTTCACTGTTGCCTTCATCAAAACTCTCTTTACTATTACGTATAGAATTAGTTTGAGTGTTAATTAAATACTATATATGTGGCCCTTTTCCAAAATCTTAATTTCTCTGAGCTTTAGTTTTCTATTTCCAAGCAAAGAAAAATGTTTTCCATTTTCAATTAACATTTATTTGAAATAATTTTGCAAAGCAACTAGAACATTGCTTACCATGCAGCACAAAGTGGAAATTATGATTATCATTTTAATATATCATTTCTGGTATCTTTTAATGAAAAGAATCCATTTTCTTGTAAATTATTTCTCCTATACCCCATTTTACTGTTTACTATTTTCTTTCTTTTTTTTTTTCTAGAGACTGTTGATCCATTCCTACTATAACTTAAGAGCTTTGTGGGCCTAAGCAACTCTTACATTTCTAGCACCACAGCAGTTGTAAAATTGGTAGATTCTTGATTAACTGATCCATTTCCAGGGTCTCTGTACTTGGGAAAAGTTTAAAGCTAAACCTCTGCTAATAAGAAATTTAAAATTTTATCTTCTCAACTGAATGTAGGTTGGGGAAAGCTTTTACGTTTACTAAGAAAATACTTAATATTTTAAGCATTCATTTTTCATATTTTAACATTAATGATTATTAAATAGAACTCAGCATTTATTACACACTGTTCCTTTATTTGAATTAAGTGGTCATATTTGTTCTTCTGATGTTTGCAACAGTTATTAGAAACATTAATCAACTGATCCTTGAAGCAGTGTTAATATTTTGAAAACATTATTATTTGTGCTATTTTCTCCCATCCTACCTTCCCCATCCCAAGGTAGTTAAGATCTTTTCTTTAAAAAGAAGAAACAATAGCTGTATACGATGGTGTATAATTTAAACTGTATAAAATAAACTCTAAAATATTTATTTCAAGTCAATATGTCATATAAATATACTTCACCTCATTTCCCAGCAGATTTAATGAGAAATTATAATAGAGCTGCATTGAAAACAGATTTGTTTAAACATTTTATTTTTATGTTCCTCTTGAATATTTGAAATTTGAACTTCCCAAGTGAATATGATATTTTGCAGAGTCTTTATGATGAATATACTTTAGCTGAACTGCTCCTGCCTTCCTGGGCTATCCCCTTTCTCCCTGTTTCTCACTCTTTCAGAGAATACAGCAGGGTATTTAATCTAAGGAAATTCTCAGAGACAGTAGAAACTCTCCCACACTAAAGAGCTTCTCAATGTAGAGCACAGACAAGATGTCTTTACTGAGCCATGGATCACAGATTACCTGGAAAGAGGATCGGTTTGTCAAGTATATGCATCTTGTAAAAAAAAATACATGCATAATTTTTCCCCTAGTTCCATCTCTGCTTCTATCTTAATGTAGATACAACCATAGTTTAATATTTAGGAAAAAAAACCTTTCATTAATAGTTTTATTTTCAGCATCTAAGCAAAGAAGTGAGATAGGGACCAACCAGCTTAAACAGAATGATTAAAAGTATTGACAACTTAACTCAGACAAGTTTTTGTTTATTGATGTTGTCAGCTAAGTACTTCTGCCTACCTCTGTTGTGCAGAAATGAATTTAAGATGATTGTAGTATTTCCATGATACTGAAAAGATCATTTTCTCCCTTGAAAGCCTTCAGATATGTGATTAGATTAAATGTATTTTGAATGAAGAAGGTTTACGTTGCCTCTTTCCCTGGGTCTTCTCTCCTTCCCCCTTCCTCACTTTATGGAAATATATTCTGTAAGAGAGGTGAACATAAACACGTTTGTAAATATATATGTGTAACTACAAAAACCTGTGCCTTTTTAATCTTTCTTAGTTAAAAAAGGATTTATCTCTCATCCAAAAATAAATGTATTCTTCCCAAATATAGAATTTATTGTCTATAAATTGTCTAAACACTGTGCTTTTCTCCCATGAAAATAAAAAGTAATAATAATAAACCATTAAAATAAATCACACATAGAGGTTTACAATAATATATCCCATGAATGTGCTTGTGACTCCATCAATTTATTTTATAAATACACCCCCCTATGAAATGTTCAGTGCAGAGGGCAACATAAGGTATGCAAAAGACATGACTCTCCGGTTAGGAAAAAAAGCACAAGCACTTCAGAAGTTAGCTAACAATGTAAGAAATTGAATGGCAAAAAGGCACTTCAGTCAGTGCATGATAAAATCATCTGGAAGTGAGAAATCAAAGGCCAGTATTGTGAAAAGAAGACATGACTTCCTATTTCTCCAGCAAGAGAGACACAGTTACCAAAGTTTAATCCATTTACAAACATTGTTCATATAGAATTTTAGCTTACGTGTTGTTGTTAACAGTTTTATCTTTATTTATTATCAATTGTTTGATCCAATATCATATTTTAATATTTAATACCAGCCAAAGATTTTTGCATATATTATATTATTTGGGGTTATATTATATTATATTATATTATATTAATAACTTTTAACCTAGTAGTGAGCTCCTCTATTATATAACCTACCAGAGGGTCTTCTTGGTTCAACTATATTCAGACTCGTGGGGTTACTGTAGACACATATGGAATCAAATTCACTTTGCAGATATAAGACAGGAACCACAGCTTGCCAGCATGTCCTCCCATCCCTACTTCTGGGGACACTTGAAAATTCTGAAAACATTTTTGATTGTCATAATTGGGGAAGGAGCGATACCACTGGCGTCTGCTGCGTAGAGTCCAGAGGTGCTGCTAAATGTCTCAAACACATAGAACTCCCAACAGGGAATTATTCTTCCCAAAATGGAATTTTTTGTTGTGTGTGGGGGCTATCTTGTTAATGTTAGGATCTTTGGAGGTGTCCCTGGCCTCTAATCTTGAGATGCCAGTAGCACGCCCTTCCCTCATGTTATGACAATAAAAAATATCTCCAGACGTTGCTAAGAGTTTCTGATGGGCAAAATTATCCCAAGTTGGGAACCTCTGCCTAGATGATGGCGCATATATAAGGAGACAAGATCTATGTAATTTGGGGATTGGAACTCTGGCAAAGTCCTCTGCCCCACAGGAACCAACGTCTCTATGTCTCTTGTAACAAACCTATAGGTATAACTTCCAGAGTCCCTGAAGCTACAAGAGTCCCTAACTACACTAAGCTTGAAGTTAATGTCTTCCTATCCAATATTAGCATTCCTCTCAATCCAGAATCAATTTAATACAGAAATTTTGCCTAAAATCATAGCTGACATTCTTCCCTTTTCACGGAGAGCACAGCTAGAACTTTAAAAGGTCAGATTCTCATGCAGGAGGGAATTTTTTTTTCATTTTTTCAAATTCATCTACTCTCTTCATCTGCCATGTTAAACTTTCTTAGTAATTCTTTTGCTCTAGTATTTTTCTTCATTTGGTTGTAATAATTACAGTTACGTATATTATGCAAGTATTGTTTCTAATATACCTTACTTTTTTTCTCTTAACTTGCTTTTTGACTCATTTTCTGTGTACTGCTGTGCTTATGTTCTCTGTTGATCTTTCGGCTTTGAATCTGGGTTTGGGAGGAAGTAGCTGTATTTTATTCATGGATCATTTTGATCATCTTTTGAATTCCTTTCTTCTGGCAAACGCGTATTTCCTTGAGGCCCTAAAGATTCTAGTAGACAAAAGCAATAGTTCTTCAAAAGGAAACTTTGAAATTTACGCTGACCACGCACTGTGAATTTCAAAGAAATTCTCCATTGATTTCACACTTATTAGACTTATTTTAAATGTGGAAATTACTTTCTTCTTAGTTACAAACTATTTCCAAAGAGAAAAAAGTCAAATAATGTTCTTGAAAATTAGTGAATACATGGACTTTGTTCTTAATGTTGTTTCACAATGAATTAAAATTATTGTTTTTCTTGAGAAGAAAATTATGTAGCTTGAGTACCTTTCTTAAATTTAAGAGGGATTTAAACATACAAAATTAATAAGGGGAAGAAAATGTTCAAAATTAAGCAGGAAGTTGAAAAATATTTAAGAAAAATGAGACAATTTCTTAGCATTTAAATTATTTGCATTGAAATGTATGGATGAAATGGCAGAAGTAATCTGACATTTCTTCAGTTGTTCTTAGTTTCTTTCTGCTTGTCAGTGTCAGTATTTTCCCTGGTGATCCTAGTGTTTTAAATATATGTTCTTAAACATAAACTAACTGCTTTGTGTACAATATAAGATGATAAATATAGCACTTTTTAATTCAGTTAAAAATATAGGGCTTCTCTGGTGGCACAGTGGTTGAAAGTCCGCCTGCCGATGCAGGGGACACGGGTTCGTGCCCCGGTCCGGGAAGATGCCACATGCTGCGTAGCGGCTGGGCCCATGAGCCATGGCCGCTAAGCCTGCGCGTCCAGAGCCTGTGCTCCGCAATGGGAGAGGCCACAACAGTGAGAGGCCTGCGTACCACACACACACAAAAATAAATAAATAAAAATAAAAAAAATAAAAAATATATATATATATAAGTAATCTGAGTATATGAAGTTTTTGCTTTAAGTGCTGACTTCAAACCCTAAGGTACAAATGTATCAATCAATCACAGGTATAAATAGATATAGATGCATATTATGCAAATATGTAGAGAGAGATAAATACATATGATGCATATCTATCTAACTCAATGTTGGCTCCATGAAGAGGGCATGTTTATTGAGTGAACACTCATTACTGTTAATGCATTCTTCTTCTTTGTCTTTTATGATGCCATACGTGCTAGTTTTGTTTTTACCTTCCAGTCGTGTCTTTATTGCTGTTTATCCTTCCTTTCTCCAAATCAGGCTTTGGTCCTATTGTTCTCTTACTCTGCACTTTCTCACTTGGCAATATAATGACTTAAGCCATCACTGTTGTGCAGATCTTCCCCACATTTATATCTGAGACATTCAGCCAGCTTCTGTGAAATTCCCACTTAGTTTCCTGATGAATTCTAAAATCTAATGTGACTGACATTAAACTTTATAATTATTCCCCTTAATTATTTTTCTCCTCTTGAATTCCCTGTCCCACATTAAAGGATCTCTCTCTTCTCTGTTACCAATATTAGAGTCACTATTCTATCTTCCCTTTTCCCCCATATGCATTTAAAAATTAGAATATTGAATTCTGAAATTAGACATGTGGTTTAAATTCCAGCTTGGCTACTTTAACCAGAATTTCTCTCAATATTTGTTTTTTATATCTGTCATAATGGAGATTTATTTTCATTGTATCATAAATTTATCCGAGGATTAAATTAAATGATGCCTGAGATGTCCTTAGCCCAGTGTTTGACACATAGATAGTACTTCCTAAATATTAGCTGTTATTTCTCAAAACATTCTCTGAATTCATTCCTGCCTCTCTAGTTGAACTGTCATTTTCAAAGCGAGGCCCTTTTATCTCCTGCAAGAAATTCCTACTATTTTTCCCCACCTCTGATCTTCCCTTTCCTCTTAGAACATTGATGCTGGATGAATGTTTCTTTATGAGCCGGGAACACTGTCAGATGAAAGTGACAGAAAAGTCTTGTCTTTTATGGGCAAGAAAGTATAGTGGGTTTCAGGAGCTTAAATGTTGCCTTCTTCTCAACCTTTAGCTCCATCCTCTGTTTACTTCATTTAGTGGTTCTCATTATTTCCAGCTACATCTGAAACAAACAAACAAACAAACTTGCCCTCTTTTGCCTCTCATCAAGGATTAACTCCAATGGGACATGATTTACTTGGCTTGGATAACCAAGCCAAATTCATGAAAAGGCATGAATGCAAGCATTTATTGTTCTCTCTCTGTTCAAAGACTCTATATGACTACTCATTACCTGTGATTCAATGTTCAGACTCCTAAACTGGAGAACAAGATCCTTCACCCTTCTCTGAGATCATATACCATATTCCAGCCAAGGTGAACAGTTCATTATCCTGTGTACTTTTGAATTTGGTGCTTTTTGTAATTTCATTTCCTCTCTCATAGATATCCTTAGAGTCACCTCTATGAGCTCACTCTTTTCCATCTTCAAAGCAACAGTCAAATGCCTTTTCTCTAATGGTATCCTCCAAAACCTCCAGCTATGTGTAATCTTTTTATCCTGTAAATCTGACCCTTTTTCTGTTCTTAGTAATGTTAACCTTCCAACTACTAATTGATATAGGTATACATATAGATATAGATTTTATCTGTATCTATCTATTATATCTATACATGCACGTCTCTGTTCTCTCTCCCTTTTTTTCTGTCTTTTTCTCATTAGAGTATAAGCTCGTCCCTTTATGAATCATAATTACTTCTTCCAAAAGAGCCTAGATCAGTAAATGCATTAGTTAATGAATATTTGAAATACGTACTCCTGACTTTGGCCATGTTTTTCAGTTACAGTTTTGTTAATGAAAATATAACACTACACATAGTTTTTACCATAACTATGAATATGGGTACACTGTGGAATAGGGGAGAAATAGGAGACTATAAATTGTAGGATAGATTATAAATCTGGCACTGGGTTCTAATTCTAGTAGTGACATTTTTAATTGTGTGACTTGTCTCAGTCTCTACCACCAGTTTCTTTATGCAAATGAAGAACTTAGTAAGATGATCTCTTAGCAGTATGCGGACCTCTCACTGTTGTGGCCTCTCCCGTTGCGGAGCACAGGCTCCGCACGCGCAGGCTCAGCAGCCATGGCTCACGGGCCCAGCCTCTCCGCGGCATGTGGGATCTTCCCGGACCAGGGCACGAACTCGTGTCCCCTGCATCGGCAGGTGGACTCTCAACCACTGCGCCACCAGGGAAGCCCAATCTCTTAGTATTCTTGAAGTTTCAAATTGTTACCAACAAACCATTACAGTTAATGCATATGTCACAGAAAACACATATTCTAATAATCGTTTCAGGAATCTCCTAGAAACCACATACTTGAATTAAAAAGATACATGGATTAAAACATTTCATCACATAAATACCCAGGGTTAAAATAATTCGGATGTCTATTCTAAGTGAAAGACGAGAGTAAAAAAATTAAAAAAAAAAAAAGATAACTTGGAGACTAGAGGCACCTATAATTATATGTGTTTGGCTGTTTTGCATCTCTTGCATCTAGAGAGTACAATGTGTTTGAAATCTTACTGTAAAAGCATTCTTGGTACATATAATTACAAGATTTCAGTGTCTGATAAATTAAAATTTTTAAAGTTTATTAAAGATGTTGTAAATTTTACCTGAACCTTTTCCCCTTTTTAGTAAATTATGATTAACTTCATTTTATAATAACAATGGTCACTAGGTACAGTACTGGATGCATATGCTAGTCCAAACATCATGCATACAAATATGTGTTATTTTACAATTACTTATGTTTACAGACTTTGGATCTACTGTCTGGTTCCTTTTTGAAAAAAATAACACCAGAATACTTGGTAAATCAAATTAAATCATTTTATTTTTGTGTGTATGTCTGTTTCTATGTAGATATCTTTTGCAGCTTATCTGTAAAGAAGATAAATTTTACAAAGCTCTGAAAAGGTATGGTAGCTTGAAAATTAGTATTTCTCTCTCAAAAGTGATTTTATGTCAAGTGCCTGATTTTAAAATTAGATTACCTGTTGGCTTTAGCAAGTGTATTTTTTTTTTGAGAAGTTCCCAAGTCTTTTTTAATAGAACAATCTGTTAAAAGAAGTTCTGCTTCCAGTATTTTAAATATATGACTTCATTTGGGTTAAAAAAAAGAAAAAGAAAAAGAAAAAACAAATTTCTTCAGTATACACATTGTATTTGTCTGGATTTGAAAAATATTTAATTGAAATAGTCATTTTGACCTTGGGCTACACCCAAAGTAGCATGTAATAAATCATGTGACAACACTACAAGAGTTGTGTGTCAAGTTTCCTCCAATAGTCTTGGGAAAGCATGATTATTTTCTTAGGTAGCTTTGGAAGAGTCTTACCTTCAGAAAGTCTGTCTGTTTGTCTGTCTTTTCCTCCCCCACCCCGTGTCATCTTCTCTCCCCTCCTCATATGTATATACACACACATACATACATACATATTTACTTTTAGGTGATTATAATTTGAGCCTATTGCTCCTTGTTTGAAGATGGAACACACCTTGCCACTCTCTGTTTTAAATAATCAGACTGGTTTTCTCTAGAATTCTACATGAAAAATTCTTGACCTTTTCCATTCTTCATACTCCTGAATATGAGCACCAAGCCATCCCATGTTATGGAATACACATGGTCCCAATTTGTAGCTTGGCCATAATTCTTGGGTTTTCACATTGATGACTAAATAAACCAGTGTTTCTTAAGAATCATATTTGATCTTATAACCCCCAACTATAGGCTCCAATAATTTAATATTTCATATTTTCATTAGTTCATCTACAGAATTACTGAATACTGATATGTTTATTCATGTGATTGTTAGATAGATTCTCCTAAATGAAAAAAAAATAGATTTGATTTTCTGAATATGAATACTGTTTGTTGACACTTGATATCAAAATATCAGTGCCTTGAATTTTCAGCTTTAATGTTGAATGTGGGCCTGAAAACCTGGGGTTAATCTGTCTATAAAATTCAAATAAAGATTCTGTATTCAACTGAATATACTAAAACTAATAGGAATAGAAGTATATGTTCTCTCCCTTTTAGCAATAGTAATACTACATAAATTCAGTGTAGATAAGATGCTAGTTTTTGGAAGTGTTTCATCTCTTTTGCCAAATAAATAATTTGACTTTATTTCTCCATATAAAATATTCATTGTTCCAAATCCCTTTATACATTGTTAAAGCAAAAATTAAAAGATAACAATAACAAACAATAAACTGACATAAAAAAAATAAAGCCAAATTACAGAAGAACATTTACTTGTCGTGTATCTTTTATGCCTCACCATGACTGTTTTGTATACTTCCTTTTTCCTGTGTTTTGCTCAAAACAATGACTATTCTTCCTATATTATAAACTCAAACATTGGCATTGTTTTGACTCCTGGCTTATATATATTTATTACTAAATGCTTCATTCTTTTCCAAGGTAATGAAACTGTTTCTCTTTTCTTTGTTTCACTTTAATCAGTATTCAAATGGGGAAGCTTTAATCCAATTCAGTCAATAAATATTTACTGATAACCTATGAATTTTTGTGCTAGACTAAGGGAAGTTTTCAAATAAGAAAGAAAAGTAGTGTGTATGCCAAGTAAGATAATAATGTAATGTAGAACCAGACAAAAACGGTTAACGTAAGTTATATAACAGGTACCATATGAGCACAGAAGAGGGGGTGGTTTTAGCTAATTATGCTTTGTCCTGACAGCCATATATGTTCAGTATATATTTTTACATTTGAATTCACCAATACTGATAGATATAAATATGAATGTATAAAAGTTTTATTTCAATTCTCTCACTTCATTTTTATTCTCTCAACATAAACTTTATAAAATGATTTGAGCCCTACAATTAATTATGGGATGTTTCCTAGCCTGCCTCCCTAATATTTCTAAGAATTTTGGGGGTTCTTAATTCTGTGAATCTCTCACTCTGAATTCCTCCTGTGTTCTCAGCATTCCCCTCACCATCATCCCTCCCTAAGCAAATCATAATTTTCCCCTCACATAATTTAATTTATTGGACATAATCCCTCTTCCTCATTTCCCTCAAACAGTATTAATCTAACGTTGAGAGGCAGAACAGATTACTGAAGCTTTCCAGGACTGGGGGACAGAGTAGAATGAATTATCAGAGTTCCCAGATAA
The DNA here is from genome assembly GCF_949752795.1 of Hyperoodon ampullatus. Lineage (NCBI taxonomy): Eukaryota > Metazoa > Chordata > Mammalia > Artiodactyla > Ziphiidae > Hyperoodon > Hyperoodon ampullatus. Next base: position 127,102,315 of record NC_136916.1, on the reverse strand, counting down.
TCAACATTTCCCTCTGCAAGCAGTCACTCTCTGGTTGGTGTTTCCTTAATTCCCTCCTAGGTGACATCTTTACTTCCTACCCGTGAGCCACTAATAAAAGGCACAAGTCATATATATCTTACTTATAATGTATAGAAATTTAGTTTTTTTCATGGTGGTGCCCTCCTATTTAGACTGTTCTGTTTAGACTAGTAAAGATATTTCTTTAAAAAAGAAAAGAGAGCCAATTACCCCAGAAAAAAAAAAAAAAAAGACATTTCGACAGAGTATAGCCATTTGGGACTTTAAAACAGTACATTTTTTACTTTCCTTCTCTGTGTGGTGTGTGACTATATATTTCTGTGTGTACTGGTGTGTTTGCATATGTGTGTGTGTGTGTGTGTGTGTGAGTGTGAGTCTGTATCTGCAGAGCACATATCAAAGATAGAGCAGGTAGTGTACACTGGGAAAAGAACAGAGAGTAATAAATACCACAAGAATTGAAATGAAAACTCAACGAAGTGACAAAAAGGGATAATACCAAAGCAAATGTCCACATTTTGCTTGGGGGTCCTCTCTAACAGCTTGACAGCATATACGTCCTACTTCATGCATTTTGTCTTAAAAATCATTATGAACAATATTGAAATTTAAAGGAACACAAGATGGTAGTGTTAATCCATTTATGTAGAATCTTTCCCTTAAAATTTGAGAACAGGTATTTCCCACATAGCAGAACATGAAAGTAGGGTTTGTCTCTCTAATAAATGAAAATAAAAGAAAAAAATTTTAATAATTATATTTTTCAACTTTATGTGGAATTTTAAAACTATTTTCTTAAGAAATCATGTTAGGGTTTTCTTGTCCCTTCTTTTGTCAAGATTCACCATTTCATATCCTCTGATTCCATTTTAGATTGAAATCCTTTTACACTTTTTTCCCCCTAAATGTTGAAGATTGCATGTATGTATATAAATGCTAGAGCTCTCAATTTAGGGTTTGGTTAAATCCTGAGACTCTGTCACATTTCTTTCTCTGGTCTTTTCAGTTCTCTCTTTTTTTGTGTTTGTATCTCTTTCGCAGCTGGACATAATATAGAATTTGAATGCATTTTACTTCTTATTATATATTTTCCTACTTGATTTAAAATATTGATTAATGGAGTATTTTATATTTATCACTCAAAAACTTTGCAAAAAAATAAAAACTAGATTTGAATTTTATTTCTTTTCTTTATATGAGCCTACATTAATTCTTTTTGACCCTTTTGGTGGTGGCTTTTAATGGAACTATGTTTTCCTAATGCAGTCTAAAATAAAACCTCTCTCTATGGGCAGCAAGGGAACATGAAGTCAGGAAAATGTTTTCCTTGATAAGCTTGAAAAGTCAATTTCAAGGATAAAGTACCTTGATAAAAGTGAATCAGACTAGATAAACACAAATGGAAACCAGGAGAAATAGAGACATAAATAGGTACATAATATCTCGTTTTCCTAAATAAGAAAGGTGGTAACACATAAAATGCTGGTACTTTGCAACATGGAAACATTGTGTAAAAAAAGAAAATAGAAAAAAGGATAGAATATGGAAGAAAATAATAAAAACTACCAAGAATGAGAGATATGAAAATATTTTAAGCAAGTGTTTTAGAAGCATTTGTCTGTGTTATGTAAAATCTAAATAATTTCCTATTAATTTTGAACTTATCCTAGATGTATTAACAAATATATCAGAAATTTAGATTCATACTTCATATTTACAAAAAAATAATGATAAAGCTTCATTTAAAAAGTACTCATGTTGGGCTTCCCTGGTGGCGCAGTGGTTGAGAGTCTGCCTGCCAATGCAGGGGACACGGGTTCGTGCCCTGGTCCGGGAGGATCCCACAGGCCGCGGAGTGGCTGGTCCCGTGAGCCATGGCTGCTGAGCCTGCGCGTCCGGAGCCTGTGCTCTGCAACGGGAGAGGCCACAACAGTGAGAGGCCCGCGTACTGCCAAAAAAAAAAAAAAAAAGTACTCATGTTAGCTATATTCACTATGAATTTGTTGGTAAGACAGTTTTCCCAGCTCCAAGGTGCATCATTGCAGATTCCAAATTAATGGAGTAGTAATGAGAATTTCAGGCTCTTTTCCTTTTCCCAATGGAAATTTTAAGATATATTCAGGGTAGCCATTGAAATACATATACTGACATCTCCAGTATGTTTACTTTCTAATTTCATGTAAACTGATAAATCTATGTTCACTATACAAAGTGAAATGTAAAGAATAAATTTTGAATAACAGAGAAATTATCTAGCCTATGTAGATAGTACTATGTAAACCTTGAAAATCTAACAGATTTAAGGAAGTTATAGAATGATGATTATTTGAGAAAATAATATTTTAGGTATTATTAATAATATACTTTGGATTGTATAAATACTTAATTGTAATTACTCACCAGATTAAATTGTCATCTTTAAAACTAGTAATTGTTATTATCTATGTTTGGTTTTATTTTTTCTTGTTTTCCTTAACAAAAATAAGAGTTATATACATGTTTATACTCCTTGCTCTTCTTCAGAGATCACAATGTAGGTTGTTATAATTGTTATACAGTATTAGAATGTTCAGTCCCACCCCAGACCTCTGGGGAGGGGAGAGAAGCTGGAGATGGAGGTTTAATCACCAATGGTCAATGATTTAATCAATCATACCCATATAATGAAGCTTCCACAAAAACCCAAAAGGATGGGGTTCAGAGCACTTTCATGTTGGTGAATCTGTGGAGGTGCTGGGAGAATGGCCTACCTGGAAGGGACATGGCAGCTCCCTGCCCTTTCACTATAACATACATTGTCCTATACATCTCTTCCGTCTGATAGCTCTATTCCCAGAACAGGCCTTTTATCTAAATTCTTTTAAACAGTTAAGGGAGAGGTAACAAGAAAAACTTCCTGAACCTTCTTTTTCCAAAAAAAAATAATCAGCCTGTATTAATCCTCATGTCAAAAAGAGATATTTTGTGGTGGTAAATTTCACTCCCCTAGAAGTGGTATGTACATCTTAAGGCAGACCACAGATACATGTAATGTTCATTTCAAAACACCACGCTTAATTAATACAATATTTAGTTGGTTAACAAAGGAAGTTGGACATTCTAAGCACTGAGTGAATTAAGTGAAGACATTTCTATGCAGTCTTTATATTAAGTGACTAGAATCATTTACTGCTCATCCCCAGCTAATATTACAAGTACTGTAGGAGGCAAAACGGGGTTTTGAAGATACAGTTATGAATTGAGGTAATCAGTTCCATAATATGCATATTTTTAAAAAATTGATTTATTTATTGAGATATGTCAGAAAGGTGAATTCTACCCTTATTTTAAACAAGTAGGTGCCTCAGTATTCAACCTCAGAGTGTATACATTCAGCTTTAATGTCCTGGAAATTTCTGTTTTTTTTTTTATATCTAATTTACATTTCTTTTTAAGAAGATCTCAAAAGCTTCTCTGATTAGCTCTAAACTATTTTTTCAGATAAGTTCAAAGAGCACATATTGAGCATCTGCATGTCAGTAATTGGACTAAGTACTGAGAGTACAAGGGTTATTAAGGTCTAATTCCTATCCTTAAGAATTTCCAGTGTGGCTGACTAGTCAGAATAGCCATGCATCATTTCTGTGCTAGTCATAAAGGGAAAGATTCTTCAGGGACTTGATAGTCAATGGAGAACATCAATAAATGGAGATTCAGTGTTGTCTAGTAGAAGGAGAATCAGAAATCTTTCTTAAGGTGATGTCTAAGCTAGGATTTGAAGGATGATCAGGACTTAGTTGGTTGGGAAGAGTGTACGGAGCACAGAAACAAGCATGAGCAAAGGCTCAGAGGGCTAGAAAGAGCATGGTGTTTATGGGTGACAGGAGGAAGTCAGTATTGCTAGAGTGAAAATTGAAGACAAAAAAAGGCACAGCTATGGCTAGAGAGGTGTGAGGGGATGGAGTCATGGTATGCTCCCTCTTGTGGCTGGCTGCAGAGTTGACTGTCTCTTACTACTGCTGTCCTCTTTCCCTGGGAGACTGAGTTCAAAATTCTTACCTACACTTGATAAGATTTAGTAAGTATGTCCAACAGGGGAAATTAAATGCACTATCTTACCAGAAAAGATGGAATCACAATTTAATGTACAAATAATGCTCACTCATTATATCACATTGATCATAGCAAAATAATTCTGAAGTCCTAGTCACTATAAGTCTGATTTTTTTTTCTTTAACTTTGTATTTCTGACAGAACTTAAAACATTTGCTATGTGCTAAAGAAAAGTGGATATTGATCAGGTTTTAAAGATTGGGAAGCAAAGGGCCAGAGAGGCCAGTTAACATGTCAAGATTCCATAATTATCAAAGGAGGTAGAAAAGGGTCAGGTGATCTGATCCATAAGGCATACGTTTAAAGAGTGGTCAAATTGAAGTCACCTGTATTTATGATTTTTTTTTCCCTCATAATAGTGACCTTAAGAAAAACCACAGTATACTAAAATAGCCAGCTTCATTAGGACATCTAATCATTTTATTTGAACATTTCCATAGTACATTGTTGCCCCATCCTTATTCCAGAAAAAGAATATTCTTATACATAAGTAAAAAAATTGTTATGTGTCAACTTGATTAATGTGGGTAATGCAAACTAATCTGCAGGACTGTTTGAGTGCCATACTATACTATTTTATTCTATGAAATAAATATAGCATTAAATTGTATTGCCTGATTAAACAAAGTTAACCTGGTGATACTTGCTAGGAAGTTTAATTTTGAGTTGGGTAATGGAAATATTTTCATGTAGTTCCATGTTATTAGGTTAAAAATAGAAAGAAATAGACATTAGCTTCGTTTGCTGAATAACATTTAATGATTAAACAGCTGAGATGTGCTCAGGAGAAATAACATTTGAATGAATTCTTAATAAGGAGCTTAGATATTTTTAAATAACAGGAATATTATTACAAAAAGAATAAAGACACTATTGAAGGGACTGTGAGATCTGATAGAATGATCTACAATTATGATTATGCAATGTTTTAATGTTTAAAAACTCCTTTAAGAACATTTTATTTCATCTTTACTTCCAGAGAAGATATTTTATAGATAATGACATTTTAACTTAAGAGGTTAAGTGACTTAACTAACTCATACACCTGATTAGTGGCAGATCTGGGGCCAGAATTTGTAGTCCAGTGTTATTTTTCACTTCATTACTGCCAAATTCTGTAAAATATTTAAATATTTAAGTCTGTGCTGGGCAGAAACATAAAATACACCATGCTTTTTAACTGTAGAGCTCAAAGGATATGATAGAATTAGTACCCTCAGATCAGTCCTAGGGATTGGAGACTGATTAGCAAGGTGGCCCAGGGAATATTTGTATTCAAAGACTTACTTCCACATTCCAGATACAGATAGGAGTTATCACTGTTTAGCTGCTTGCATGAGCCAACTACAAGAACAATAACAATTAGACATTAGCTAATTGCTCCAACACTGTCTGTTAGGAATCTTTTGATCTACCTTTAGCTTTGAAATTTTTATTTAAACTTTATGTTTTGTTTTTTTTTTCATAATCCTTCTTCATTTTTATCCAGAGGACCTCTGAATTGTTTTTGTTCCTCTAAATGCACATATGTCCAAAACTTACATCCTGCCCTCATAAAGTACATAAAGAATGATACTTCAGTACATATATACATTATGGAATATTTACAGGTGTGATTATACAGTAGTTGTTTCACATTTGCCATTTTATAATACATAAACTTGAAATTCAAATTGTAGACACAAACAAAGGTCCCAAATAAAACACATTTGGAAATTGGATGCTTTCCAAATAAGTTTCATCATGGTAAAATTCGCCCTGTGCTTATTTTATTTCCCTAAATCATAATTGGAAATGAATATAATTGAATATTTTTAAAATTTGCTTCACCTAAACTTAATTCCAGCAGAGAAAGCAACCCACAGCATGAAAATGAGCATGATTTACACAATAGACAAAACAATCTAGTACTTATTTATATCAGTAAAAGTTCTACCCAATCAGCATAATTAGGGAACAAGAGTAAAGATCTAGAGATCATTGAAAAATATCAGTTCTTTTAAACTGTATTACATTTCCCTACTTGTCTTCTTTCATTTTCTAATTATAGAGAAGAAACAGACTTTCTACCATCAAGATGGTAACATTCTGAGCAGTCTGTGTAAAGTTCCTTAATTCGCAGAGTAGCTGTGTTGTTCACTGTAAATATCTCTAGTAAGTGGTCCACAGTGCCCTCACAACTAACAGGATATTATGTAATTCTAATGTTGACTAAAATGGCCTTTATGTTTATGTGTAAGTATATGGTAAGCTCTTTCCAACTACCAAACTAATTTCTCTCACCTTCACTCACCAGACTCATCAAATCCTATAGCAAATACATCATAGCATAGAGGAAATACAACATAAAATCTCAACCTTCGATTAATTGATTAGAATTGATCTGAAAAATTATAGGGCAGCAATAATTTTGACTGGATTTTTTTCCTAAAGCATCTGTGTTAGATGTGTATAATTCTGCTTGAAGAATATATGTTGCTGTGCATCATCAGACACCTCTGCATTACTCCATCCTCTTTATAAATGTCTTGACTCAGGAGTTGAGTTTCACTCACAAGACCAGAATTTCTACTTTCATATGATACAAATCCTATAGGAACTCCTCACTGGTCTTTCAACCTGTTTTCTTTAATAAACTATCAGTTATCCAAAATGCTGAACTTTGTATAGAAAATGTTCCTTCCTGAAAATTTCTTGTATCTATATAAATTTGAAGAAAAATGGTTGCATTGAGAAAGAACATTGCCTAAATTACCCCCAAGAAAACTTATCTAAGTCTCCAGCCTGCTCCAGGCCAAATAACAGTCTGTTAGGCTATTCTCCCAGAATAATGCATACTTACCTCCTTTACATCTACATAGCTGAAAGGAGCCACCCAGGTGATTATTTTCAGACATAGGAACTCTGCTTAAAGATGAGTTTGCATCTCCCCCCCCCCTTTTTTTTTTTTTTTGCGGTACGCGGGCCTCTCACTGTTGTGGCCTCTCCCGTTGTGGAGCACAGGCTCCGGACGCACAGGCCCAGCGGCCATGGCTCACGGGCCCAGCCGCTCCGCGGCATGTGGGATCTTCCCGGGCCGGGGCATGAATCCATGTCCCCTGCATCGGCAGGCGGACTCTCAACCACTGCGCCACCAGGGAAGCCCTGCATCTCCCTTTTTAAAGGAAGAAAAAAAATGGCAAATTTTAGTTGGCAGTCTTCTAGCTTAAAAAAATAACAAAATAAAAATTTCCATTCCCAGGTCATCATTAGGTGATACCCCAAGCAATTCATTTCTGGGAAGGAGCAAAATATTAGGCATCATCAGCTTCCCTGACAATGGAATAATAAAAACATTTCATTTTCCTTCTCTAAAGGAAAAAGTCTTTTTTTATAAAATATTATTTAAATTTTATCATATTATAAACAGTTAATTGAGTACTCACAAATTCACATTTTATATTCAAACTGAAGTGATGGTCACTCTGTGTATTTAATGATATTTTATATTTTAAGCACATATATCATTATCTTTTATATATCAATATTATAATAAACCATTCTTACACCATCATTCTATTTTTTGTGAAATGGGGATTGGAGATTATTTCACGTTTAGTTATTGTAAATTTATTAAAAATCTTGAAAATAACTTGGCTTGGGATGAATTGTATCCTGATAGCTGAAACAAACCTGAGGTTTACTGACCAGAATAGTCCTTGCATTGCATGCTCAACCCTTAGGAATATAATGGTTATTAATAAAATAATATTTTTTGAAAACAGTTACTAATCTACATTTCAACTTGGTAAGCATAAGTGAAAATTTTGAATTTACTGTTAATCCCCAGAAACAATCATACTTACTGATGACCAGTTTAAAGGACTCAGAATAATTCAGTGATTCTCAGAAAACATGTTGAAAAACATGGTTCCCTAGTAATCAATGTAAAGTGCTGAAAATATCCATTTATTTAATTACAGAATATAATTTTATAGACTTTTTAAGTCCCTTATAGCGTTTATAAAACACACAATCAATGCATAAACATATGAAAAATAGAAACAAATCACCTGAATTCCTAACACCCATCAATTAGTATCAATATTTTTAGATTGATATTAATGTATATATGTATTGAGAGATGAAAAGAGATAAATATATGTTCATAAATATTTAAATCAAAATTAGATCATATTTGCAAATATTTTCTCCCTTTCAGTAGGTTGTCTTTTTGTTTTTTCAGTGGTTTCCTTTGCTGTGCAAAAACTTTTAAGTTTAATTAAGTCCCACTTGTTTATTTTTCCTTTTGTTTCCTTTGCCTTAGGAGATGGGTCCAAAAAAATGTTGCTAGATTTGTCAAATAGTGTTCTGCCTATGTTCTCTTCTAGGAGTTTTATGGGTTTTGGTCTTATATTTAGGTTCTTAATCCACATTGAGTTTATTTTTGTATATGGTTTTAGAGAATTTCATTCTTTTACCTGTAGCTCTCCAGTTTTCCCAGAACCTCTTACTGAAGAGACTGTCTTTTCCCCATTGAGTATTCTTGCCTCCTTTGTCATAGATTAATTGACCATAAGGTGTGGGTTTATTTCTGGGCTCTCTATTCTGTTCCATTGATCTATGTGTCTGTTTTTGTGCCAGTACCATACTGTTTTGATTACTTAGCTTTGTAGTGTATTCTTAAGTCAGGAAGCATGATACCTCCAGCTTTTTTCTTTTTTCTCAAGATTGCTTTGACAATTCAGGGTCTTTTGTGTTTCCATACTAATTTTAGAGATATTTGTTCTAGTTCTGTGAAAAATGCCATTGATATTTTTATAGGGATTGCATTGAATCTGTGGGATGCCTTGGGTCCTGTGATTATTTTAACAATATTAATTCTTCCAATCCATAAACGTGATGTATCTTTCCATCTGTTTGTGTCATTTTCAATTTCTTTCATCACTGTCTAATAGTTTTCCTAGTACAGGTCTTTTACTTCCTTAGTTAGATTTATTCCTAGGTGTTTTATTATTTTTGATGTGATGGTAAATATTATTTTCTTAATTCCTCTTTCTGTTAATTTGTTGTTAGTGTATAGAAATGCAACAGACTTCTGTAAGACACATAAGGGATAATATCCAAAATATATAAACACCTCATATAACTTAAACAACCCAATTAAAAAATGGGCAGAAGACCTGAATAGACATTTTTCCAAAAAAAGACATACAGATGGCCAACAGGCACATGAAAATTTGCTCAATGTTGCTAATCATCAGAGATATGCAGATCAAAACTGCAATGAACTATCACCTCACATCTGTCAGAATGGCTATCATCAAACAGACCACAAAAGGACTTCCCTGGTGGCGCAGTCGTTGAGAGTCCGCCTGCCGATGCAGGCAACATGGGTTCCTGTCCCGGTCCAGGAGGATCCCACATGCCGTGGAGCGTCTGGGCCCATGAGCCATGGCCGCTGAGCCTGTGCATCCGGAGCCTGTGCTCCGCAACGGGAGAGGCCACAACAGTGAGAGGCCTGTGTACCGCAAAAAAAAAAAAAAAGACCACAAAAAACAAATACTGGTGAGGATGTAGAGAACAAGGAACATTTGTATACTGTTGGTGGGAATCTAAATTGGTGCAACCACTGTGGAAAACAGTATGAAGATTTCTCAAAAAACCAAAAATAGATCTATAATATCATATACTCCAGCAATTCCACTTGTGGATATATATCCAAAGAAAACAAAAACACTAATTAGAAAAGATAAATGCACCCTAGTATTCATAGCAGCATTATTTACAATTGTCAAGATATGAAAGCAACCTGTATCTATCCACTGATTAATGGATGAAGATGTGCTGTATATATGTATATGTGTATATATATATATGTATATATATATATATACACACATACATATATTGTATATATACACACACATACACACACACACACAATGGAATACTACTCAGCCATAAAAAGGATAAAATTTTGCCATTTGCAACAACATGGAAAGACCTGGAGGGTATTATGCTTGGTTAAATAAGTAAGACAGAGAAGGACAAATGCTGTATGTTTTCAGTTATATGTGGAATCTAAGAAATAAAACAAACAAATGAATATAACAAAACAAAAACACACAGATATAGAGAACAAACTAGTGGTTATCATTGGGAGAGGGAAGTGGGGAGGGGCATGATAGGGGTAGATGATTAAGAGGTACAAACTGCTATGTATAAGTTAAATAAGCTACAAGGATATATTGTACAGCACAGGAAATATAGCCAATATTTTATAGAACTTTAAATGGAGTATAATCTATAAAAATTTTGAATCACTAACTTGTACACCTGAAACTAATATAATATTGTAAATCAACTAAACCTCAATAAAAAATTAGATCATGGTATACACAAGTTCTTTCAGAAAACTTAAAAGTAAGGGAATTATTTCCAAGTCAGTGTACAATACCAGTATTACTCTGATACAGAAAACAGACTATATTTATTGTTTGTAGATTTTTTGATGATGACCATTCTGACTGGTGTGAGGTGATACCTCATTGTAGTTTTGATTTGCATTTCTCTAATAAGTAGTGATGCTGAGCACCTTTTCATGTGTCTCTTAGCTATCTGTATGTCTTCTTTGGTGAAATGTCTATTTAGGTCTTCTGCCCATTTTTTAACTAGGTTGTTTTTTTTTGTTTTTTTTTTTGATATTGAGCTCCTTGAGCTGTTTATATATTTTTGAGATTAATCCTTTGTCCATTGCTTCATTTGCAAATATTTTCTCCCATTCTAAGGGTTGTCTTTTCATCTTGTTTATGGTTTCCTTTTCTGTACAAAAGCTTTTAAGTTTCATTAGGTCCCATTTGTCTTTTTCTTTTTCTTTTCATTACTCTAGGAGGTGGGTCAAAAAAGATCTTGCTATGGTTTATGTCAAAGAGTGTTTTTCCTGTTTTCCTCTAAGAGTTTTATAGTGTCTGGTCTTACATTTAGGTCTTTTTTTTTTTTTTTTTTTTGCGGTATGCGGGCCTCTCACTGTTGTGGCCTCTCCCGTTGCGGAGCACAGGCTCGGACGCGCAGGCTCAGCGGCCATGGCTCACGGGCCCAGCCGCTCCGCGGCATGTGGGATCTTCCCGGACCGGGGCACAAACCCGTGTCCCCTGCATCGGCAGGCGGACTCTCCACCACTGCGCCACCAGGGAAGCCCCACATTTAGGTCTTTAATCCATTTTGAGTTTATTTTTGTGTATGGTGTTAGGTAGTGTTCTAATTTCATTCTTTTACATGTAGCTGTCAGGTTTTCCCAGCACCACTTACTGAAGAGGCTGTCTTTTCTCCATTGTATGTTCTTGCCTCCTTTGTCATAAATTAGGTGACCATATGTGCATGGGTTTGTCTCTGGGCTTTCTATCCTGTCCCATTGATCTATATTTCTGTTTTTGTGCCAGTACCATATTGTCTTGATTACTGTAGCTTTGTAGTATAGTTTGAAGTCGGGGAGCCTGATTCTTCCAGTTCTGCTTTTCTTTCTCAAGATTGCTTTGGCTATTCAAGGTCTTTTGTGTTTCCATAAAAATTGTGAAATTTTTTGTTCTAATTCTGTGAAGAATGCCATTGGTAGTTTGATAGGGATTGCATTGAATCTGTAGATTGCTTGGGTAGTGTAGTCAGTTTCACAATATTATTCTTGCAGTCCAAGAACATGGTATATTTCTCCATCTGTTTATGTCATCTTTAATTTCTTTCATCAGTTTTTATAGTTTTCTGAGTACAAATCTTTTACCTCCTTAGGTAGGTTTATTCCTGATTATTTTATTCTTTTTATTGTGGTGGTAAATGAGATTGTTTCCTTAATTTCCCTTCCTGATTGTTTGTTGTTAGTATATAGGAATGCAAGAGATTTCTGTGTATTAATTTGTATCCTGCACCCTTACTGAATTCATTGATGAGCTCTAGTATTTTTCTGGTAGCATCTTTAGGATTTTCTATGTATAATGTCATCTGCAAACAGTGAGTTTTTCATCTTCTATTTCAATTTGGATTCCTTTTATTTCTTTTTGTTCTCTCATTGCCATGGCTAGGACTTCCAAAACTATGTTGAATAAGAGTGGCGAGAGAGGACATCCATGCCTTATTCCTGATCTTAGTGGAAACGCTTTCAGTTTTTCACCATTGAGAATGATGTTTGCTGTGGTGATGTTTTTCACCATTGAGAAAGGCCACATATGGCCTTTATTATGTTGAGGTAGGTTCCCTGTATGCCCATTTTCTGGAGAGTTTTTATCATAAATGAGTGTTGAATTTTGTCAAAAGCTTTTTCTGCATCTATTGAGATGATCGTATGGTTTTTATTCCATAATTAGTTAATATGGTGTATCACATAGATTGATTTGCGTATATTGAAGAATACTTGCATACCTGGGATAAATCCCATTTGATCATGGTGTATGATCCTTTTAATATGTTGTTGGATTTTGTTTGCTGGAGAGGGTGTGGAGAAAAGGGAACCCTCTTGCACTGTTGGTGGGAATGTAAATTGACACAGCCACTATGGAGAACAGTATGGAGGTTCTTTAAAAAGCTAAAAATAGAACTACCGTATGACCCAGCAATCCCACTACTGGGCATATACCCTGAGAAAACCATAATTCAAAAGGACACATGTGGGCTTCCCTGGTGGCGCGGTGGTTGAGAGTCTGCCTGCCGATGCAGGGGACGTGGGTTTGTGCCCCGGTCTGGGAGGATCCCGCATGCCGCAGAGCGGCTGGGCCCGTGAGCTGTGGCCGCTGGGCCTGTGCGTCCGGAGCCTGTGCTCTGCAACGGGAGAGGCCACAACAGTGAGAGGCCCGTGTACCACAAAAAAAAAAAAAAAAAAAAAGGACACATGTACCCCCAGTGTTCATTGCAACACTATTTACAGTAGCCAGGACATGAAAACAACCTAAATGTCGAATAACTGATAAATGGATAAAGAAGATGTGGTACATATATACAATGGAATATTACTCAGCCATAAAAAGGAACAAAATTGGGTCATATGTAGAGATGTGGATGGACCTAGAGTCTGTCATACAGAGTGAAGTAAGCCAGCAAGAGAAAAACACATCATATATTAATGCACATATGTGGAATCTAGAAAAATAGTACAGATCAACTTATTTGCAGGGCAGGAATGGAGATATAGACATAGAGAACAGACATGTGGACACAGTGGGGGAATAGGTGGGTGGGACGAATTGGGAGATTAGATTTAACATAAATACACTACCATGTGTAAAATAGATAGCTAGTAGAAACCTGCTATATAGCACAGGGCGCTTAGCTCAGTGCTCTGTGACAACTTAGATGGGTGCGATGGCAGAACAGTGGGAGGGAGGTCCAAGAGGAAGGGGATATAGGTATACATATAGCTATTTCACTTCATTGTACAGCATAAACTTACACAACATTGTAAAGTAATTATACTCCAATAAAAAAATAAAAAACAGGGAAAAAAGAAAAAAAAGTAAAAACAAAAACCCCCACAAAAAACAGACTATAATAGTAGAAGAAAATAAAAACTACAGGCTGATATCCCTTGTGAACATGAACACAAATTCTAAACAAAATTATAGTAATTGAATCCAGCAATATATAAAAATCATATTACATTATGATGATGTGTGGCTTATCCTGAGAAGGCAAAGTTAATTCCACACTCAAAAATCAATCAATATATTTACCATCTTAACAAATTAAAGAAGAAAAATCATATGCTTCTTTCAATAAATGTAGAAAAAGTATTTGTTGAAATCCAACAACTTTTCCTGAAAAGAAAAAGTAACGATAGAAGGGAACTTCCTAATCCTGGTAAAATAAAACAGAGTTAATGTCCTACTTAATGGGAAAAATGTCATACTTAATTGGAAAAAATGGTGTGATTTCCTTCTTAAGAAAGAGGCAAGGATGTCTTTTCTTACCAGGTCTGTTCATCATCATACTGGAGATTCTAGCTAATACAACAAGGCAAGGCAAAGAAGTAAATGGCATCTATGTTGGAAAGAAATAAATCTAATGGCTTTATTCACAGATGATGTGATTGTCTATGTAAAGAATCTAACGAAGTCTACTAAATATACTAGAATAAGTGAGTTTAGCAAGGTTGCAGGATAAAATGTCAATATACAAAATTTATTGTAATTCTATGTATGATCAACAAATACACAGAAGATGAAATTAGAAAAGAATCCCATTTACAATAGCATTTTAAAATGTGATGCTACTGTATGATACAGGGAAAATTTCAAAAAAGAAGAGAAGGAACTACACAACAAAAGTATAAAATATTACTGAGAGAAATTTAGGATCTAAATAAATGGAAAGAGAAATGTGTTCATGAATTATGAGATTAAACATTGCTAAGATTTCAGTTGTCACCAATTGGATCTATAGATTCAAGTAAGCTCATTTGAAATTCTAGATTTATTTTTGGTAAACATCAACAAGCTGATTCTAAAGTTTTTATGGAAATACAAAGGAACTACAATAGCCAGAACAACTTTGAAAAAGAAGAATAATGTTGGATGACTTAACACTACCTGATCTCAAGGCTTATTGTAACGACAGGTATTCATGTAAAAATAGACTAATAGATTAGTGGAACAGAATATAGATAAATCCACATGTATATGGGACAACTCATTATTGGCAAATGTGTAAAGGCAATTTAGTGGAGAAAGAATAATTTTTTCAATAAAATGTACCATAATAAATGGATTTCCATAACCTAAGAAATGAACTTCAGTGCATCCTTTGCTCCACAAACAAAAAATAACACAAAATTTATCATGAATTTGCATTTTTGTTTTCCTTATGAGTAATAATGTTTAGTACCATTTCATATGATTGCTTGCCGTCCATATATCTTTTTTGGTGAAGTGTTTATTCAAATCTTATGAAGTTCTCATTAAGTCATTTTCTTATTATTGGGTTTTGAAAATTCTTTACATATTCTGGATACACATCTTTTATCAAATATATGACTTGCAAATGTTTTGTCTCAGTCTTTATCATTCTTTTATGTCTTTCAGCAGATTTTTTTTTAATTTTGATAATGTCTATTTATTCTTTCTTTTTTTATGAATTGTGTTTTGGGTGTTATATTTAAGAAATTTTTGCCTAATCAATTGTTACAAAGACTTTCTTCTACAAGTTTTATAGTTTTATGATTTATTAGATTCAACAAGCAAAACACAATCCATTAATAAAAGATAAATTGGACATTATATTTAAAAAAAAAAAACTTCTCTTCTTTAAAAGACACTGTTAAGAGAATGAAAAGACATGCCACAGACTGGAAGAAAATATTTGCAAATCCAGGGTGTATGAAGAATTCTCAACTCAACAATGAGAAAACAACCTAATAAAATATGAGCAAGATTTGAGTAGACACTTCACCAGAGAAGATATATGGATGGCAAATAATCACGTGAAAGTTTACTCAACGTTATTACTCACCAGGGAAATACAAATTAAAACCACAATGATATACCACTACACACTTATCAGTGGCTACTATTAAAATGACTGACCACACCAAGTGCTGGCAAATGTGAATAGGAGAAGGAACTCACATACTGTGCTGTTGGGGATGTAAAAGGGTACAACATCTGTGGCTAACAGTTTGGTGGATTTTTTAAGCATTTAAAATTCACATAACATTATGATCCCATCATTCCACTCCTAGATGTTTACCAATGAGAAATGAAGCCTTTAGTCTATTCAAAGACTAATATACACATTCTCAGCATCTTTGGTTATTGTAGCCCAGAACTAGAAACAAGCCAAATGTCCACAAATAGGTGAATAGAGAAACACTATGGTATTCTGTAAAAGGAATGAACTATAGGCTAACAATAACATGTTTGAACGTCAAAATAATTATTCTTAGTGAGAGAAGCCAGACAGAGAAAAGAATGCATGATGCTTGATTTCATTTACACTGAGTTCTAGAAAATACAAACCAATATATATTGACAGAGAGCAGATCACCTGGGGATGAGGAGCATTGGGAGGAAGGAATCACCAAGCAGTGTGGAGAAACATAGGGTGATAGACATGTTCTCTATTTTGGTTATGGTGATGGTTTCACAGGTTTGTCAAAATATATATTAATATATATCAAATAATACACTTTAAATATGTGCAGCTTATTTTTTATCAGTTAAACCTCAATAAAATTGGTAAGATAAGTTAACTCAAATAATGCATATATTCATTTCAAAAAAGGTCTTATTAAATATGCTACATCAAATATATTAAATTAAAATTTGATTAAATTAACAATTTTAATGTAAAAATAAAAGTTAATGAATTGGTTAGTTTTCTTGACCACAATAGATTTTTTTCTCATAAAAGATTTCTCTGTCTAAAAAAAGAAATTAATTAGTGCAATTAATGATAAGAAAAATTAAAAGGCTGGAGACCTGTATTTTTTAACAATTTATAAAAACTTCAGACATATTCAGGAATTTAAGCGTTCTTAATCTTTCTTCAATCTCCTTTCATTAACCTCCTTATTTTTATAAGCATTATTATTTTTACATTATGAAAGTCTATATATTTTACATTCTGATTTATAATCATTATTTTTATATATATGTATCACATCAACTCTGTGCCCACCACCAATCCTTTTTCCTTAGCTTCTCTATTCCCAGTGTCTTCATTTTGATCCCTAAGTTGACTGAATTTTCTCATCAACTGCCACCGCCCCACAATACAGAGATAACAGGTATTATATATCTTGATTTTAAACATATATATTTGCGAATCTTTTACTCTTGCTTTTATAGTTTAATGACATTTTGACTGGATATATTTCTCCATATATAGATATTACTCCATTGATTGTTACTGTGAAAATGTCTGGAATATATTTACCAGCACTTTTGCCTCTAACATGTCCCCCAGGAGCTGTATTCAGTCTTCCTGGTTTAATGAAGAACTACATCTTTATCCTTGAAGTTCAATAACCTAACTGAGACATGTACAGGTGATTGAGCATTCTACATAACTTTTTTTTTTCTTGGAATATGGTGGGTTCTTTACATTAAGAAAAAAATCTTTTAGTTTGGGTAATCTTCAATTTCATTTGTTCAGATTATTACGTCAGGAATGCTTTATTTTTATATTGGACAGTGTTTGACCTCCCTATTTATAACTTCCTTTCTAATTTGTAAAGTCTCTTTCTTTTTCTTTTTCATGTACCTTAGTTATTTGTCTTTCCACTATGTTAGTAACTCAACTTTCAGCCACATATATTTTGTTCCCTCTTGTTTCTGATTTTATTTATTTCTTTATTGGTTGTTTTGGGTCTCATTTTGTGTCTGTATGTACAGTTTCTCTTTTCATCCTGTTTTGCTGTTTAGCTTCTCATCTAAAAACACTGATTTTTCAGAATTCAATTTCTTAATAAACAATCTTATTTCATAGAGCACATGTAATTTTTTTTTCCTTCCTGAGATTATGCTTTCTTACTCAGCTGAGATTTTTGTCCATGTTTACATATCACATTACTTTCATTTTTAAGTGTTTGCTTGAGATTTTGTACTCCAATTGTAGTTGCATAGCTGGCTTGAAATTTTTTCCATCTTGTTCTGGATTTGACAGCTCAGAATAGGCAATTTATTCTGATATAGAGTGATTGACGTTTAGAGTATATATCCACTGTCTCCTACCCTATGTTAGTGTTTGAAATCTGAGTATTTAATGTTCTGTCCACACCGTGAACAGCTGGGCTGATAAGATGATACTTTGTTCTCAATAAACTACTTTAAGAAACTAACTTATTTTCTTTAGATGTCACATTGAAATAAAGTGTAATGTGCTTGGTTTCGAATCAAACCATGTTTAGTTTAATAATAAAAAGATTGTTTAGGATTTAAATGTTGTTATTTTCTTCCCTCTGTGTACACTTGAAGGAAGATTATCCATGAAAATTCAGATATCCAAAGTGCAGCATCCTTGGGGATGTTAAAAAACCATGAAATTAGGAATCTAAGAAATTCAGTTCACTTCCCTGATCTGCTGCTACCAACTGCATGATGTCAAACAATTCATGCAATGACCTTGGATCTTATTATTGTTTTTAACATTTTTATTGGAGTATAATTGTTTTACAATGGTGTGTTACTTTCTGCTTTATAACGAAGTGAATCAGTTATACATATACATATATCCCCATATCACTTCCCTCTTCCGTCTCCCTCCCTCCCACCCTCCCTGTCCCACCCCTCTAGGTGGTCAAAAACCACCTAGCTGATCTCCCTGTGCTATGCGGCTGCTTCCCACTAGCTATCATCTATTTTACATTTGGTAGTGTATACATGTCCATGCCACTCTCTCACTTTGTCACAGCTTACCCTTCCCCCTCCCCATATCCTCAAGTCCATTCCCTAGTAGGTCTCTGTCTTTATTCCCGTCTTACCACTAGGTTCTTCATGACCTTTTTTTTTTCTTTGTTAGATTCCATATATATGTGTTAGCATATGGTATTTGTTTTTCTCTTTCTGACTTACTTCACTCTGTATGACAGATTCTAGGTCCATCCACCTCACTACAAATATATCAATTTCCTTTCTTTTTATGGCTGAGTAATATTCCATTGTATATATGTGCCACATCTTCTTTATCCATTCATCCGATGATGGACACTTAGGTTGCTACCATGTCCTGGCTATTGTAAATAGAGCTGCAATGAACATTTTGGTACATGACTCTTTTTCAATTATGGTTTTCTCAGGGTATATGCCCAGTAGTGGGATTGCTGGGTCGTATGGTAATTCTATTTTTAGTTTTTTAAGGAACCTCCGTACTGTTCTCCATAGTGGCTGTATCAATTTACATTCCCACCAACAGTGCAAGAGTGTTCCCTTTTCTCCACACCCTCTCCAGCATTTATTGTTTCTAGATTTTTTGATGATGGCCATTCTGACTGGTGTGAGATGATATCCCATTGTAGGTTTGATTTGCATTTCTCTAATGATTAGTGATGTTGAACATTCTTTCATGTGTTTGTTGGCAATCTGTATATCTTCTTTGGAGAAATGTCTGTTTGGGTCTTCTGCCCATTTTTGGATTGGGTTCTTTGTTTTTTTGTTATTGAGCTGCATGAGCTGCTTGTAAATTTTGGAGATTAATCCTTTGTCAGTTGCTTCATTTGCAAATATTTTCTCCCATTCTGAGGGTTGTCTTTTGGTCTTGTTTATGGTTTCCTTTGCTGTGCAAAAGCTTTGAAGTTTCATTAGGTCCCATTTGTTTATTTTTGTTTTTATTTTCATTCTCCTAGGAGGTGGGTCAAAAAGAATCTTGCTGTGATTTATGTCATAGATTGTTTTTCCTATGTTTTCCTCTAAGAGTTTGATAGTGTCTGGCCTTACCTTTAGGTCTTTAATCCATTTTGAGTTTATTTTTGTGTATGGTGTTAGGGAGTGTTCTAATTTCATACTTTTACATGTACCTGTCCAGTTTTCCCAGAACCACTTATTGAAGAGGCTGTATTCTCCACTGTATATTCTTGCCTCCTTTATCAAAGATAAGGTGACCATATGTGCATGGGTTTATCTCTGGGCTTTCTATCCTGTTTCATTGATCTATATTTCTGATTTTGTGCCAGTACCATACTGTCTTGATTACTGTAGCTTTGTAGTATAGTCTCAATTCAGGGAGCCTGATTCCTTCAGCTCCATTTTTCATTCTCAAGATTGCTTTGGCTATTCAGGGTCTTTTGTGTTTCCATACAAATTGTGAAATTTTTGTTCTAGTTCTGTGAAAAATGCCAGTGGTAGTTTGATACGGATTGCATTGAATCTGTAGATTGCTTTGGGTAGTAGAGTCATTTTCACAATATTGATTCTTCCAATCCAAGAACCTCATATATCTCTCCATCTATTTGTATCATCATTAATTTCTTTCATCAGTGTCTTAAAATTTTCTGCATACAGGTCTTTTGTCTCCTTAGGTAGGTTTATTCCTAGATATTTTATTCTTTTTGTTGCAGTGGTAAATGGGAGTGTTTTCTTAATTTCACTTTCAGATTTTTCATCATTCGTGTATAGGAATGCCAGAGATTTCTTTGCATTAATTTTGTATCCTGCTACTTTACCAAATTCATTGATTAGCTCTAGTAGTTTTCTGGTACAGTCTTTAGGATTCTCTATATATAGTATCATGTCATCTGCAAACAGTGACAGCTTTACTTCTTCTTTTCCGATTTGGATTCCTTTTATTTCTTTTTCTTCTCTGATTGCTGTGGCTAAAACTTCCAAAACTATGTTGAATAGTAGTGGTGAGAGTGGGCAACCTTGTCTTGTTCCTGATCTTGCATATTATTTTTGAATGTATGGAGCATAGAGGTCTAGATGATCTTGAAGACTTTTGTTGTATTCCTGATTCTAAAACTCTATGATCATTCTATTCCATTTCTTCATGGATTTAGGGATTAGAACATCTCCGTTTTACTTTGAAGGCTCATATATTTTTGAGAGCTATGCTATAATAGCCAATACCTCACAGTTAATTTGCAAGGAAGCTGCATACATTTTTTTTATTATATATTCACAGCTGCCTGGAACCTAGGCAAAGAAGGTATTATTATCCTTAATAGCACTTATGTACTTTGAAGTCAAACTTTCTACCCTTCAGCTTCCTTGTGTATTAAATAGATATCAGAATGCCCTATTGGTGTTGTGAGAATTAAATATGCCTGACATACAGTAAGTATGAAATAAATAGCAGCCATTAATATTAGTATAGGTTTTCAGCTGTAATGTATTTTCTATTCTTATACATATAATTGTAGTTATTTTTAAGCAGTAAAACTAAAAGTTGTAAAGAATAAATGACTTGTAAAATTTGTGCTGCTAACGAAGGGCAATGCTAGAGTTTCCACCCAGGTGTTTCACTTTAAATGTCACCATAATTAAATCCTATTCATTATATCTGATGAGCATATATCATTCTTATGGAACCCAACTACCTAGAAATGGGTGCAGGTAGATAGTGTAGATGATCTAGCATGTCCTAATTTGTTAGGTATTGGTGCCCTGCTAGGCTATGTCTTCATGAATTTAAATATATTTCATGGTGATTCAAAATTTCAGAAGTAGGAGGAGATGAATAAGGAGAGAGAGAATGAGAGATATTGCCATTTTTGTGGTTTCCAAGCTGGCAGAAGAGGAAATATATGGTTTCCCTTATTTCCTTCTCATCCTTATCCCTTCTTACATAGTCAATATTTTAAATATTTAATGTTGGATTTATTGTTATTCAGTCATTTTTATGAGTACAAGTTTACCTCATTGTAAATATGTCTATCAATAGATTACAAAGTGTAATAGCAAAAATCTGCACTTTTTAGACTTCAGTTATACTGAAAAAACATACTTTTTGAGATGTTGCCCCAGCTTTAGAGTCAAGTAATTTTACACCTATTTATGCTATTAATGGCAAATACGCAATTTTGAAAAAACTTTTAAACACTTGACCTTAATGATTTTTTTTAAATCAAACCACTTGTTATAACTACTGGTAAGTAGTGTTGTTCCACTAATGCTTATGATTTCAAATATCAAAAAAAATTTTATATTGAAGATATTGGCTATTACCTTTATTAGCACTATAGTGAAAAATAGTTGGACTGCAGAGAATACCTATTTTTAAAGGAATTTTGAATGAGTATCTGATCTTCCATGAGGTTTTCTCATTTTATGACTTGCTGTTAATAGTTTCCACCTTATGGTGTTATTGGATTCAGAAATGCAGAAGAGCTTGGTCTTGCAGTTTTAAGATTGAACAAAGTTTAAGTATCCTTTATTTAGCCTACTCAGCTTTATTAAACTTCTTGAGCAATATATTTCTAAACTTTTCTCCAATACATATGTTTATATAACCACAGGTCTCCCAAGATAGCTTCATGAGTTTCACCCTTCTTACAAGTGGCTTGGTTTCCTCAATCCTCATCGAAACCGAGAAGTTGTTTCCTAAGCCTCATGATGCTTCACTTCATTTCCCTTTTTTTCCCAAAAGCTCTTTTAAAACAACTCTCTTTTCCTTCCTTGCCGTCCATTTCTCTTTGTCTAAATTTCTCACTCTTGGTTCTTATTTTTTCTGATGATATTTAATATAGATTATTAATAATCTTCAAATAACAAAACCATCATTCTCCTGACAAAGAAGAGATATACACAAAATATTTGCATTCATAAACCTTTGAATTTGGAGTATTCACAGCAAGATTGATTTTTTTATGATATTGATACTTGTCACACGTAGAACTTTTCCACCCTATTTCCTTCCCATTATTATGGAATTCACAAGTAATACTTGTGAGCAAAACAAATATTTTAAATTCCCTTTGCCTTTTGAATTTGAATAATGTTGAGCCCACAGAGATTTAAAACAATAGTTCACTAATGAAATAATTTTCTATAAGCAGAAATTTGGTGATTTTTGAAAGTAATGGCAAAACTTAGAGAATAAAAAGCTTTTCCTAAAACCAATAAAAATAATACTACTGGGCTTCCCTGGTGGCGCAGTGGTTGAGAGTCCGCCTGCCGATGCAGGGGACACGGGTTCGTGCCCCGGTCCGGGAAGATCCCACATGCTGCGGAGCAGCTGGTCCCGTGAGCCATGGCCGCTGAGCCTGCGCGTCCGGAGCCTGTGCTCTGCAATGGGAGAGGCCACAACAGTGAGAGGCCCGCGTACCGCAAAAAAATAATAATAATAATAATAATACTGTCTCATCACTCTCAGGATACCACTTAAATACTTCACAAAATTGTTCACATATTCTATTTTCCTACTCCTGTGACTAATGGTGCGTATGGTAAAGACACTGACCACTGGTTTAAAAGTGAATAGATATTGGCTGTAGACCAGTCTTTTAATGTGAAAAACTGAAATGGCATTTCCAGTTTTTTCCAACCATGTTAAACACTTTACTTTTATAAGAAACATGTTAGAATTCACGAAAATTGCTCTTTAACTTGTTCTAATCTCAAATTCTTATTTCAAATTCTTATTATCCTATCATATGAATAATATAAGGGATAGTTTTATATTAATCAAATAAATATAAACTCTTATTGTTACATTAAAACCATGTTATGACAGTTTCCTTGTACTTACCCTTGCATTATTTTTTTTAACATCTTTATTGGAGTGTAATTTCTTAACAATGGTGTGTTAGTTTCTGCTTTATAACAAATTTAATCAGTTATACATATACATATGTTCCCATATCCCCTCCCTCTTGCGTCTCCCTCCCACCCTCCCTATCCCACCCCTCCAGGCGGTCACAAAGCACCGAGCTGATCTCCCTGTGCTATGCGGCTGCTTCCCACTAGCTATCTACCTTACGTTTGGTAGTGTATATATGTCCATGCCTCTCTTTCTCTTTGTCACAGCTTACCCTTCCCCCTCCCCATATCCTCAAGTCCATTCTCTAGTAGGTCTGTGTCTTTATTCCCGTCTTACCCCTATGTTCTTCATGATATTTTTTTTCTTAAATTCCATATATATGTGTCAGCATACAGTATTTGTCTTTCTCTTTCTGACTTACTTCACTCTGTATGACAGACTCTAGGTCCATCCACCTCATTACAAATAGCTCAATTTCATTTCTTTTTATGGCTGAGTAATATTCCATTGTATATATGTGCCACATCTTCTTTACCCATTCATCTGATGATGGACACTTAGGTTGTTTCCATCTCCGGGCTATTGTAAATAGGGCTGCTATGAACATTTTGGTACATGACTCTTTTTGAATTATGGTTTTCTCAGGGTATATGCCTAGTAGTGGGATTGCTGGGTCATATGGTAGTTCTATTTTTAGTTTTTTAAGGAACCTCCATACTGTTCTCCATAGTGGCTGTACCAATTCACATTCCCACCAGCAGTGCAAGAGTGTTCCCTTTTTTCCACACCCTCTCCAGCATTTATTGTTTCTAGATTTTTTGATGATGGCCATTCTGACCGGTGTGAGATGATATCTCATTGTAGTTATGATTTGCATTTCTCTAATGATTAAAGATGTTGAGCATTCTTTCATGTGTTTGCTGGCAGTCTGTATATCTTCTGTGGAGAAATGTCTATTTAGGTTTTCTGCCCATTTTTGCATTGAGCTGTTTGTTTTTTTGTTATGGAGCTGCATGAGCTGCTTATAAATTTTGGAGATTAATCCTGTGTCAGTTGCTTCATTTGCAAATATTTTCTCCCATTCTAAGGGTTGTCTTTTGGTCTTGTTTATGGTTTCCTTTGCTGTGCAAAAGCTTTTAAGTTTCATTAGGTCCCATGTGTTTTTTTTTTTTTGTCTTTATTTCCATTTCTCTAGGAGGTGGGTCAAAATGATCTTGCTGTGATTTATGTCATAGAGTGTTCTGCCTATGTTTTCCTCTAAGAGTTTGATAGTTTCTGGCCTTACATTTAGGTCTTTAATACATTTTGAGCTTATTTTTGTGTATGGTGTTAAGGAGTGATCTAATCTCATACTTTTACATGTTCCTGTCCCGTTTTCCCAGCAACACTAGTTGAAGAGGCTGTCCTTTCTCCACTGTATATTCCTACCTCCTTTATCAAAGATAAGGTGACCATTTGTCCGTAGGTTTATCTCTGGGCTTTCTATCCTGTTGCATTAATCTATCTGTTTTTGTGCCAGTACCACACTCTCTTGATTACTGTAGCTTTGTAGTATAGTCTGAAGTGAGGGACCCTGATTCTTCAGGCTCCATTTTTCGTTCTCAAGATTGCTTTGGCTATTCGGGGTCTTTTGTTTTTCCAAACAAATTTTGAATTTTTTTGTTGTAGTTCTGTGAAAAATGCCAGTGGTAGTTTGATACGGATTGCATTGAATCTGTAGATTGCTTTGGGTAGTAGAGTCATTTTCACAATATTGATTTTTCCAATCCAGGAACATGGTATATGTCTCCATCTATTTGTATCATCTTTAATTACTTTCATCAGTGTCTTATAATTTTCTGCATACAGGTCTTTTGTCTCCTTAGGTAGGTTTATTCCTAGATAGTTTATTGTTTTTGTTGCAATGGTAAATGGGAGTGTTTTCTTGATTTCATTTTCAGATTTTTCATGATTAGTGTACAGGAATGCCAGAGAATTCTGTGGATTAATTTTGTATCCTGCTACTTTACCAAATTCATTGATTAGCTCTAGTAGTTTTCTGGTAGCATCTTTAGGATTCTCTATGTATAGTATCATGTCATCTGCAAACAGTGACAGCTTTACTTCTTCTTTTTCAATTTGGATTCCTTTTATTTCCTTTTATTCTCTGATTGTTGTGGCTAAAACTTCCAAAACTATGTTGAATAGTAGTGGTAAGAGTGGGCAACCTTGTCTTGTTCCTGATCTTAGTGGAAATGGTTTCAGTTTCTCACCATTGAGGACGATGTTGGCTGTGGTTTTGTCATATATGGCCTTTATTATATTGAGGAAAGTTCCCTCTATGCTTACTTTCTGCAGGGTTTTTATCATAAATTGGTGTTGAATTTTGTCGAAAGCTTTCTCTGCATCTATTGAGATGATCATATGGTTTTTCTCCTTCAATTTTTTTATATGGTGTATCACGTTGATTGATTTGCATATATTGAAAAATCCTTGCATTCCTGGAATAAACCCCTCTTGATCATAGTGTATGATCCTTTTAATGTGCTGTTGGATTCTGTTTGCTAGTATTTTGTTGAGGATTTTTGCATCTAAGTTCATCAGTGATATTGGCCTGTAGTTTTCTTTCTTTGTGACATCCTTGTCTGGTTTTGGTATCAAGGTGATGGTGGCCTCGTAGAATGAGTTTGGGAGTGTTCCTCCCTCCACTATATTTTGGAAGAGTTTGAGAAGGAGAGATGTTAGCGCTTCTCTAAATGTTTGATAGAATTCGCCTGTGAAGCCATCTGGTCCTGGGGTTTTGTTTGTTGGAAGATTTTTAATCACAGTTTCAATTTCAGTGCTTGTGATTGGTCTGTTCATATTTTCTATTTCTTCCTGATTCAGTCTTGGCAGGTTGTGCATTTCTAAGAATTTGTCCATTTCTTCCAGGTTGTCCATTTTATTGGCATAGAGTTTCTTGTAGTAATCTCTCATGATCTTTTGTATTTCTGCAGTGTCAGTTGTTACTTCTCCTTTTTCATTTCTAATTCTACTGATTTGAGTCTTCTCCCTTTTTTGCTTGATGAGTCTGGCTAATGGTTTGTCAATTTTGTTTATCTTCTCAAAGAACCAGCTTTTAGTTTTATTGATCTTTGCTATCATTTCCTTCATTTCTTTTTCATTTATTTCTGATCTGATTTTTATGATTTCTTTCCTTCTGCTAACTTTGGGATGTTTTTGTTCTTCTTTCTCTAATTGCTTTAGGTGCAAGGTTAGGTTGTTTACTCGAGATGTTTCCTGTTTCTTAAGGTGGGATTGTATTGCTATAAACTTCCCTCTTAGAACTGCTTTTGCTGCATCCCATAGGTTTTGGGTCATCGTGTCTCCATTGTCATTTGTTTCTAGGTATTTTTTAATTTCCTCTTTGATTTCTTCAGTGATCACTTCGTTATAAAGCAGTGTATTGTTTAACCTCCATGTGTTTGGTTTTTTTACAGATCTTTTCCTGTAATTGATATCTAGTCTCATAGCATTGTGGTCAGAAAAGATACTTGATACAATTTCAATTTTCTTAAATTTACCAAGGCTTGATTTGTGACCCAAGATATGATCTATCCTGGAGAATGTTCCATGAGTACTTGGGAAAAATGTGTATTCTGTTGTTTTTAGGTGGAATGTCCTATAAATATCAATTAAGTCCATCTTGTTTAATGTATAATTTAAAGCTTGTGTTTCCTTATTTATTTTCATTTTGGATGATCTGTCCATTGTTGAAAGTGGGGTGTTGAAGTCCCCTACTATGAATGTGTTACTGTCGATTTCCCCTTTTATGGCTGTTAGTATTTGCCTTATGTATTGAGATAGCTCCTATGTTGGGTGCATAAATATTTACAATTGTTATATCTTCTTCTTGGATTGATCCCTTGATCATTATGTAGTGTCCTTCTTTGTCTCTTCTAGTAGTCTTTATTTTAAAGTCTATTTTGTCTGATATGAGAATTGCTACTCCAGCTTTCTTTTGGTTTCCATTTGCATGGAATATCTTTTTCCATCCCCTTACTTTCAGTCTGTATGTGTCTCTAGGTCTGAAGTGGGTCTCTTGTAGACAGCATATATATAGGTCTTGTTTTTGTATCCATTCAGCCAATCTGTGTCTTTTGGTGGGAGCATTTAGTCCATTTACATTTAAGGTAATTATCGATATGTATGTTCCTATTCCCATTTTCTTAATTGTTTTGGGTTCTTTATTGTAGGTCTTTTCCTTTTGTTGTGTTTCTTGCCTAGAGAAGCTCCTTTAGCATTTGTTGTAAAGCTGGTTTTGTGGTGCTGAACTTTCTCAGCTTTTGCTTTTCTGTAAAGGTTTTAATTTCTCCATCAAGTCTGAATGAGATCCTTGCTGGGTAATCTTGGTTGTAGGTTTTTCCCTTTCATCACTTTAAATATGTCCTGCCACTCCCTTCTGGCTTGCAGAGTTTGTGCTGAAAGATCAGCTGTTAACTTTATGGGGATTCCCTTGTGTGTTATTTGTTGTTTTTCCCTTGCTGCTTTTAATATGATTTCTTTGTGTTTAATTTTTGACAGTTTGATTAATATTTGTCTTGGCGTTTTTCTCCTTGGATTTATCTTGTATGGCAGTCTCTGTTCCTTCCGGACTTGACTGATTATTTCCTTTCCCATATTAGGGAAATTTTCAACTATAATCTCTTCAAATATTTTCTCAGTCCCTTTCTTTTTCTCTTCTTCTTCTGGAACCCCTATAATTCGAATGTTGGTGTGTTTAATGTTGTCCCAGAGGTCTCTGAGACTGTCCTCAGTTCTTTTCATTCTTTTTTCTTTCTTCTCCTCTGCAGTAGTTATTTCCACTATTTTATCTTCCATGTCACTTATCCATTCTTCTGCCTCAGTTATTCTGCTATTGATCACATCTGGAGTATTTTTCATTTCACTTATTGTGTTTTTAATCATTGCTTGATTCATCTTTAGTTCTTCTAGGTCCTTGTTAACTGTTTCTTGCATTTTGTCTATTCTATTTCCAAGATTTTGAATCATCTTTACTGTCATTATTCTTCATTCTTTTTCAGGTAGACTGCCTATTTCCTCTTCATTTGTTAGGTCTGGTGGGTTTTTATCTTGCTTCTTTTCCTGCTGTGTGTTTTTCTGTCTTCTCATTTTGCTTATCTGACTGTGTTTGGGGTCTCCTTTTTGCAGGCTGCAGGTTTGTAGTTCTCGTTGTTTTTGGTGTCTGTCCCCAGTGGCTAAGGTTGGTTCAGTAGGTTGTGTAGGCTTCCTGGTGGAGGGGACTAGTGCCTGTGTTCTGGTGGATGACGCTGGATCTTGTCTTTCTCGTGGGCAAGTCCACGTCTGGTGGTGTGTTTTGGGGTGTCTGTGGACTTCTTATGATTTTAGGTGGCCTCTCTGCTAATGGGTGGCATTGTGTTCCTGTCTTGCTAGTTTTCTTTCATAGGGTGTCCAGCACTGTAGCTTGCTGGTCGTTGAGTGAAGCTGGGTGCTGGTGTTGAGATGGAGATCTCTGGAAGATTTTCGCCTTTTGATATTATGTGGAGCTGGGAGGTCTCTTGTGGACCAGTGTCCTGAAGTTGGCTCTCCCACCTCAGAGGCACAGCATTGACTCCTGGCTCCTCAATTTGGGATGATTTGTTGTCTATTCATGTATTCCACAGATGCAGGGTACATCAAGTTGATTGTGGAGCTTTAATCCGCTGCTTCTGAGGCTGCTGGGAGAGATTTCCCTTTCTCTTCCCTGTTCTCACAGCTCCCGGGTCTCAGGTTTGGATTTGGCCCCGCCTCTGGGTGTAGGTCGCCGGAGGGCATCTGTTCTTCACTCAGACAGGACAGGGTTAAAGGAGCAGCCGCTTCGGGGACTCTGGCTCACTCAGGCCGGGGGGGGGGGAGGGAGGGGCACGGAGTGCGGTGCGAGGCTGCAGCAGCAGAGGCCGGTGTGACGTTGCACCAGCCCGATGCGCGCCGTGCGTGCGTTCTCCTAGGGAAGCCGTCCCTGGATCCCAGGACCCCGGCAGTGACGGGCTGCACAGGCTCTCCGGAAGGGGGGCGTGGACAGTGACCTGCGCTCGCACACAGGCCTCTTGTTGGCGGCAGCAGCAGCCCCAGCATCCCACGCCTGTCTCTGGGGTCCGTGCTTTCAGCCGTGGCTCGTGCCCGTCTCTGGAGCTCCTTTAAACAGTGCTCTTAATCCCCTCTCCTCGCGCACCAGGAAACAAAGAGGTAAGAAACAGTCTCTTGCCTCTTCGGCAGATCCAGACTTTTCCCCGGACTCCCTCCCGGCTAGCTGTGGCTCATTAGCCCCTTCAGGCTGTGTTCACGCCGCCAGCCCCAGTCCTCTCCCTGCGCTCCGACTGAAGTCCCAGCCTCAGCTCCCAGCGCCGCCCGCCCCGGCGGGCGAGCAGAAAAGCGTCTCAGGCTCATGAGTGCAGTTTGGCACCGCTCCTCTGTGTGGGAATCTCTCCGCTTTGCCCTATCCAGGTACGTGGGGAGTTTCTTGCCTTTTGGGAGGTCTGAGGTCTTCTGCCATCTTTCAGTAGGTGTTCTGTAGGAGTTGTTCCACGTGTAGCTGTATTTCTGGTGTATCTGTGGGGAGGAAGGTGATCTCCGCGTCTTTACCCTTGCATTATTTTAAAATATGTGAAGAAATAAATTTTCACCCTCATACAATTATATTAAAAATGTTTCTGCTGAAAAAACCTCTAATTTAAATATTGTCAAAAGAAACTTTAGAACATTCAGAAGGACTAGCGAGAGCTTTTTCTGATAATGAATTCAGCAAAAGATACTGTCAAACAAAGCAATTGTCATGGAAATAATTTAAACACATATATTACCTGACAAAAATCACAAAAATTATGTAAACAATCATAGTTAGTTAAATGGTACAATGCTGAAAATTTTAAGTCCTAGAATACAATTAAATTCCATAAACATTTATTTAGTGCAAAGCAATGTGCTAGATCCAGTCTTCAAGAAACTTTATTTAGTTGATCAGTAGTCCTTAAATGTTGATATTCAGGAGAATCATTTAGAGAGCTTGTTAAAATATAGAAACCCGGGATCCTACCCAATCTGCCAATTCAGAATATCTTGGGTTAGGATCTGGGAACCAAAAACTCACCAGTGGTTCTAATGGACACTGATTTGATCAAAGTCACTGCAGTAGATGATAATGTAAGAGAATATCAATGGAAACAGAGTAAATAGAATTTTTTTTTTACTTTACTTTAAAATTCCAATTTTAATTAATCTGTTTTAATGCTGTGTCATACTTTTCATAAAATGATATTCATAACCATTTAATGGTTCTCTTCTCTTTCTGATTTGAGACATATCATTCTACTCTGATCAGGTTTCAGAAATATTGTTTTGTTCTGCACTATATGAGCTAAATTTGGAATTAAGAATTACAAATACTTCATTTTAATGTTGGTGTTGACAAATGTGGATGCATCTACAAGAATAATATTGTAATGAAGCAAAGTCTGAAAATGATGTCTTCAGAGAACTGATGAAAGAAACTATCCTTTGTGTTTTAAAAACATGAAAAGATTATAAGGAGTTACATTTAATTGCATTTTCTACTTTGCTATGTATTATTTCCTTTGCATCAGGACATGAAATTGATGCCTGAATACTTTCCATTATAGAGGCTTTATATTTAAGGGTTTTGCTCTTATATTTAAGATTGTTTTGCATGAACACTTGAATTAACTATTAAAATATATTTATAGTGTAAGAGGCTTGAGAGCAAGCACACATGGCACTGGCAGTACGTTACTGAAATATATTTGTTGACCTATAGTTTGTTATGATGTTCATTTTTATGTTGAGACTGAGTTTCTGTGTGTTGTTTTCCAGTGGGGTGTGTGTGTGTGTTTGTGTTTGCCTTTTAGTTAAGGTGTCATCTAAACACTTCTGCCTGGGAGTTAACCAAACTGCAAAGTTTGAGGACACAGTTCTCTGCAGACTGCCCTTACTTCTGACACCAACTGCAAGGATTAGTTCAAGTGGTCTCCTAAACCACCCATAGATTCCATAGTTTGCTAGAAGGACTCATAGTATTCATTGAAAGCTATGTATTAAAAGTAACAGTTTATTGCAAGCAAAGGAGACAGATTAAATAGGAAGACAGAGGAAGACACACAGAGGGTTCCAAATTTGCAGCTTCCTCTGTCTTCCCCAAGAAGGCAGTATGTGTTACCCTTCCAGCACTGACGTGACAATATGCATGGAGTATTGCCAACTAGGGAAATTTATCCAGGCTTCAGTGTTTACAGATTTTATGTACCAAGCATGATTGATTGATTGATTGCCCACATGGTTGAACGCAGTCTCCAGGTCACCTAATACTGCATGATCCAAAGCTCCCACCCTAAATTACATGGCCTTTCTGGTGTGACAAACCCAAGACTGTCTGGTGTGGTCAGCTGCCGCCCTGAACAAAGACATCTCTGTCAGTTATGATATAGATATGTCCCAGAAACTGAGAGTGAAAGCCAGATCACTCTTTGGGCAAGGCTAAATTTTTTACTTTTACTACACAGCTTCTTAAAGCAGAAAGATAAAAAGCTTGAATGAGTTAAATAGAGATAGTCAACATGGACCCTGGTATCGAAGAATAACATAGGAAAAAAAAAGTGAGAATTGTGTAAAATTCATTATAAATGCTATTTATTAATGGTGATTTAAATGCACAGGATTTGGAATTGGTGATTCAGTATGAAGTATTTTAGGATGAGAACCTAACTAGGTAGTGAAGGAACCTTCTGGAAATAAAATGTTGATAGAGGGAATAAATAGTTTTTAGGTGTTTTTTGAATAATTTATATCAATTTATGGCTAACTGGGATACAATTTGAAAAGTATGCTTAGTAAACTGCTATTTTATTAAAAACTGCTTCACATCATCATATTGCCAGGAAAATAATTTTTTTAATTTTTTCCTAATAACCTGTTAACACCTTTTTCATCAGGGGTGACTCCTTCCTAGTGTATGAGAAATTGTGTGTGTGTGTGTGTGTATAGATAGATACATATATTTATATTATATATGTATTTCCACACTAAATAATTAAAAAGACAAGTAAAACTCAAGGTATAGTAATTCAGTTTTTGGGGAAAGAGGTATACAATTTTGGGACATTTGGTTGAAAATGTTTTTATATCACTCATTTTCTCTTGTCATTATTAAATATGTAAGTGATTAGGTTAGTCAAGGCATATTGCTGTGTCATTAATCAACTTCATGCATGGCTCTGGAATCATCGGGACAATCCTGGAAACTATTTTTGTCTCATAATTCATTTCTTAGAGCTGAGATCAAAATTTAATTCCTCTGACATATCAGAAGTGACACAGTTTACATAGGTATGCTTATTACATAGACACTTTTAGCAAAGTACAAATAAGTATATGATTGCTGGAAAACTCAGCTGTCTGTCTAGCTACTATGAAAAATGTATCAGTAAATGATAAGAATGATATGACAGAATATTCTCTTCTAGAGTGAAAACTTGTACAAATGAAAATACACTGTAACATTTGTAGTGTGTAATAAATTTGAGCATTAATTTTTGTCACAAGCTACTGTAGTATATAAATTTTTAGTAAATTGTTCTGTAGTACTTAATTATAACAAACATGGAATTGTAAGCAGTTATACCATCATAGGAAGAAAACAACTATAAGATTTTTAAAATATTATTTAAAATTCTAAGCTAATTGCTTAATTTTTGTAGAATTTGTCTATCATTTATCTATTTCTTTTGAATAAAAGTATGGATTTAGCTTCACAGTAGATATTTTAACTCCAATTACTTCCAAATATGAAATTTCAAGTTAGAGTTACCATTAAGCTATTCTCCTTTCCTTTCTTTGCTTATGCCCACACCAAGGATTTGAACTGTGCAAGAATTTCTTAACCATTGTTACTGGAAGTAGTTTTGTCATCAAGGTGTATACCTCAACTGCTGATAGCAACTGTTAGTTCTACTCTTTGACAAAAAGATTATAGTTAAAACTAGCTTTTCTCACCAAATCATGGAATATGAGTTGGAAGCAATTATTTTCCTCCTATTGAGATCACACAATTATGCGTTTTTCTGAGTCCATGACAAAAAGCCAACATACAACAAGGCTCTTTTTGTATTTCAACCTTTGAATAGGATCCAAGAGAGTCTTATATTAAACTCTATGGTATGATGGATCATGATCTAGCAAAGTTCCAGGATTTTGAATGAACAAAGATTTAGAAAGTTTACTTTTAATTTTAGGAATTTATTATGAAACAGTTGCATTAACTATTTCTTTCTTCTTGCAGTCATAGGGGGAAATAACTACCTTTTAGTTTCAGTGGATAAATGTTCTCTTAGAAACATTAAAGCCTGAGAGGAGAAAAACTGATTAACTGTTGATAGAAGTTATATGTTTGGAAATGTTCTCACAGGCATCATTAGTTTTTTCATGAAAAGTATTGTATTTTCATTTAGTGGATATAAAATTGCCAAATAATTTAAATATTAAAGCCATCGATGACTAAACTTTTCTGCTTCAAATCTTAGGACATAAATTAAAAACGAAAGGAGGCATTAGGAACTATTAAGGTAAATTATTGAGTGATGGCTAGTATTGCTGTTTGACAAGTGTTCTATGTGATCAATAGTCTGGACAACTCAATACTTAAGAAAATAATTGTGTTCTAAGTACTGAGATGAGGATACTGTTTCTTTTCTTTCTGAAACCTATAAGATTTTCTTTACATTTCATGAAGGATTTAAATAATCCTCAGGAGATGACCTTTCTAAAGAAGAGGATGTCTTCCTTATTATTCTGTATCCTGAAGTTTCTTTTAAGTGTATGACATTTCCACAGAACTTTAAATAGAAATATTAAAGGACAGAACAGGAAGTACATTCATTATAATAAAAAGTATCTGGCTATATGACCTCAATAAGACAAGTTAAATATATTAACACTACTTATTCCATATTGAAGGGCCAGATGGTAGCCAGAAAAAAATCACTGAGCATAAAGCCTAATTCAGTGTGTACTCTGACACTTACAGCCATTATCCCATAATCCTTTACGGAAGTGATCAACAACCACTTGCTCCTGTATTTCCTGGCTCTGCCTTATGCATGTGCATAATTGATTCCATATATGAAGAGAAGTCAATAACTAGAAGCTTGATTTTTATACCTTTTCTAGCACTTAAATTATTAAGCAAATTACTATATATAACAATGTAAAATTTGATATATTTTACAAATAAAATTTATATTTTATTACATATCCATACCTAGTATCCTTACTAGAAATTATTTTAAATCTTTGATCTTATTTTTTTTTAAATACAATATTTCAAAGACACCATTTTCCAATGTGCATACAACTCTAAACGTTAGCAGAAACTCAAAAATAAAAGGAGTAGTTAACATTTTTGGAAACTGCTTAACAATTGTCAGCAGGTTTTGTTACCTGTACCTGTTTATAGTACTTCTCAACACCTTTTATTTGTTAAAAGTATATCGTGGATTCCCAAGAGAAGAATAGAATCTACAGCATTTTCCAAACTAAATTTACTTTAAAACTTTGTATCTTTTAATTTATTTAGGAGATGTTTGATGACTATTTGAATCACCATAGTAAACAAACCTGAACAAGTCCCTACTCTCATGGAGCTTATGTTCTAATAAACTAGTCTCACAGGACTAGTGCGCTACAGAGCCTTTACAGTAGCTATCAAACTGGGAGCAAGGAACTACATTAAATGCTTCATATATATTATCTCATTTAATCTTCAGAACAAACCTGTGAGTTAAACACTATTACCATTCTCATTTTACAGATGTGAAAACTGAAGCCTAAGAGAAATTTAGTTCACATATTTCAAGGTCATATGTCTAGCAAGTGATAAAGTCTGGGTTCAAACCTGAGCGCTCTTAACTACCCTATGTTATATAAAAGACTGATCCTTTATAATAGGCTGCCCTGCATAGGACATGACAAGTCAAATATTTTGTCATATATATTAAATTTGATGCTGTAATTTTAGTTTCATAAGATGAATAAACTGAATGGTAGAAAGTAGTAGCAGGAATTCGGGCACTAATGGGCTGTTGAACTTCTGATTTTAATGTTTCTTCCAATGCTGAGAATTCTGTGATTTTATGAAATATTCATAATCCACGTGATGAGTCACTCTTTGTGATTCCTGCCACCTTTCTCCTCTGCCAACTGGTGTGGTCCTATGTAGCTAATCATATAAAGCATGTATACGTGCTTGTATGTAGTTCTATCTCTGATAAAATACAATCTAAATGGAACCTATCTTGAAAGAAAAAGCAATCCATTATTTATATTTTCTCTATCTTTTGCTCTCCCATTGGCACAGTCACTCAGGAGTTAACTGGATGTGTTTTGTGTAGCTCTTGCCAATAGACTGTTTAAGCTGATATTATATTTAGTCTCTCCCCTCATAGTACTAATATTATGTAATTCAGGCGATTTTGAAAAAGATTACTCACGTACTGTCAACTGCCAAGATTAAAAAGTATAAGCTTGCCACCTTGTGTTTTTATTTACCTTTAGTTCATTTTCAGTAAGAATTTTCTCCAGACATGTCTATTTTATTGGCTTTACATGTGTGCTTTTATTTCACTGTCCCAATATTTTAGGGAAGTTCCATTTCCCCATCACTTTCCTGTAAATATTTCTAACCCATACAGATGTAAAAGACCACTAAGAGCTGCTAGTGAAATTAGGGCAAACAGAACACAGAAGACACAGAACACAGAAGTTTGTAATGACATTGGAATTTGGAGAATTTACTGCACAGATACAAAGAAAAGTGAACTGGGCAGAGAATTATAGGTGCATGTGATGATTAATTCCCTATTAGTATAAGGAACTAAAATTTGTGACTTGCTTTTTAAATATAAATTAAAAGAAATTAGAGCAAATCTCAGGGTATGCCTTGGATATGCTTTCTTTAAAATGAAGGGTGGAAGTAATGCTAGCAGTCCAGGAATTGCATATATCATTTAGTATTTTAGCAATCCTTGCCCCTAATCTGAGAATACATGGGATCGTATTGTGCCTGACAACACATTATCCAGGTGTCATGGTAGAGAAACAGTTGAAGATCACTCTTCTAAAGGGATCTGTTTAGCAATGCGTCTCATTCCCACTGGCAAAATCATAGAACACGAATTTCAATTCTACTGAGAAGAGACATGTAAATCAGATCTTCCTGAGATTTCTTTCTTAAAGCTCTGCTCCATACATCCCTCTTTCCAGCTTACATATGACATCCTTGCTAGCATATATGAAGGCTGTACCTGTTCATTCTCTTTATTAGCATTTACTTTTCTATGAGTACTTCTGCCACTCTTTAGCTTCTTCCAGTCCATAATATTCTTATCCTGGTACCAAACTGCTACACTGGGTCTTTTGAGAGCTGAGACACTGCTATCGCCACACACAGCATCAGCAGCCTTTCTGTCAGCCAACAAGTCAGAATCTAACCTTTGCTTCCCTGGTGTCTCAGTTTCTATTAAGTTGTTTATGTCCAAATTTGACTTTGTGGCAGAGCTGTCTGAGTTTTGGACTCAGAATTATGCTAATTTACTTGATTTTTTCCCATCAACTCCTCCTTCCTAGACACTCCATAAGGTATATATAAATCCTCAATTATTCTGTGTATTTTTTTATTTGACCCTACTTTTTTATTCCTATTCTTTATAATTTATGGCATACTCAGCACAATTCTCCCATTGTGATTCTGAGGACACAATAATCAACCCTACGGAAGGAGGACAAAAGACAGCCCTTCTCCCTTACTCCTATATGGCATTGCTAACTAGTACCATCTTAAAAAGCTATCTTCACTATGATAGTAGTGAGAATATGTCTTAAAAATCTGAAATGTACTCTTTCTTGAAGAGAGTTAGTAAATATCATTTAGGACCACAGTTCTTACTGAGAGCGACCTCTTTAGATGGTCCTTCTGTATATTCCTCCCTGTCCTTCTGTTTTCATGATTATGTTCAGAGGAAGGGAGAAGAAAGAGAAAACCAGTGTTTAGAGTAAGTGATGCCAAAGACAGGAGAATGGGAGTGTTCAAATGAATGAGCTTATTGATTGGAGGTATTGGGATACTCAACTTGCATCCTTTGAATGCTTATATCCCTTTGATGCCAATTTATGCTATAATTCCTATTTTAGAACTTTGAATATTCTATTTTTCCTTTCAAAATTAGTTTTGGACAAACATAATTTGTCTTTATTTGTGGTTATTATAACCTCTTCACTTTTGTATTTTTAACTCTTGATAATTATCTTCTTATTGGCTATAATGTTGTGTTGACGATATTTTGCTTTTCTCTGAAGGGCTATGAAATGTATTCTTGGATAGACTTTTCCAGAGAGCTGATTGGAATGTTACAAAATGGTTTATTGAACAGATTCAGTCAGATTTCTACTTTTAAAGTGGAGACCTTCATCTTAGGCTTCTTCTCTTATCCATCTCCATCTCCATGACTTACCCTCAGCTCCCACATAACATCAGAATTAAAACTTTCCAGTTTCTTTCTACTCTGGTCTCTACTTTGTTCTCTTTCAATGATGGATTCTACTCTCCATGACTTTTTAATAATATATAAAATAATATTATGTTATATTCATTTCAGCACTATTATTTATATTTCCTATCACCATCACATACTATAATCTCCACCCTAAATAACTGTAGCATACTTCTACACTAAATTATTACACACACACACACACACCCCAGAGTATTCTATATCAACATCCTTTTCCATACGTATTTCCCTTACCTTATAAGACATAATAATTTATCAGTAAAGAAGTCCTTTTTTGAGGCCCTAATGGTATATACTATATTTTGACTTCATTTAATCCAGGTTAAAACGCCTAGCATGTAATAGGAACTTAGTAAATGTCACTTGATTATCAAAGCAGTGTTCTAATATTTTTGTGAATCTTATGCATATTGAGGAGATTAATTAAACAAAAATTTTTATATACACTAGTGTTGCTCCTTGATTTTCTCATCAAGGTAAGTTTCTTCTCAAATTATCAATATGGTGAGTATCATGTTGCTTCTTCTGTGCACTGGAACACTCAGAACATAGGCCTTATGCCCATCTGCAGAAGAGAGAATCTCTTAAACTGCTCCATGGTTCCTGAGAAAGAATAGGTTTTGTGGATATTATGAATAAGTGGTAGATAATGACATTTTTTTCCTTGGACATTTTAATGTCAAGTTCTCTTGGCAGGGCAGATCACAAAAATGTTTTGTGACATTGTCTCAGTATTAATGAGGAGGGTGACTCATCACATGGACTAACATATTAGCAATGAGAAATTCAGACCTGTTTGCTCGGCCAGGCTTTTACCCAGAATTCACCTTGATCATATTAGTACTTTAATCATTTACTTGAGAGAACTGTCATTTTGAGAATGATAGTTCAGATAATGTTTCTGTGAATAGATTTCTTAAAATAAGTTGAGGGAAATGCAGATTCTGTGTCAGTTATCTTAGTGTTTTACTATCATGAATTACTAAAAGATAGATGACAGACTAGATAGATAGATAGGTAGGTAGAGACATAGGTAGGTAGATAAGTAGATGACAGACAGACTGGTACAGAGTTGTAAGCATCACTGTAATAGCTTGAAATCAAACCAAGACCACTTTGGGTAAATGGGAGAAGTTGCATTTAAGAGTCATAAAGTTCTTCCCCCAGAATGGTCCTGAAAATCAATATGCATTCTTAACCAAGGTTTCTAAGTAATTTCTGATAGAAAATCAGACACTCTTGACAGACTATGCTAAGAAGTGTAGAACAAGTTAGTTCTACTGACTTCAATAATTAAGTCAGTCCTAGGCAATCAAATATAGCTCACTTCCGATGCTTAGGGACAAACAATGCGCCAGTGTGTTGGTAAGAAAACTAAGCATGCTAAACAGCTAGTTGTGCCTTTTGGGTAGATGATTTCTGTTAAACCTTTAATTTTCTTAGGAAGTTTCTCTTTCGGATATTTCCTCAATAGCCTGTTTCCTCAGTAGTATCCCACAAAGTTAAACCTGAATTTAATCAGCCTGTAGATGAGAATCAGAAAGAAAATCTCACATCAGTATTTTCAGGGAAGGTGTTTGGGATATTCTGATATCAGTGTTGGCAGATGCTCAGGTTGTCAGCCTTCAATATAGTTCTTCCATTTTATGTGGTCATTAGTGTTGAGCAAAGCACCCCAGGGTTTTATAATTAAAGGGAGTAGCTTACCTCAGAAAGAATCCCTGAAGAGGTTTTGTTGGTACAAATAATAAAGGCACAGATGTAGAGGTAGCTGATAAAACTTCTTGTACAAAGGGCTTCTGTATCCATTTGTGCATAATTGAGTTCTGTATATGACACTGTTGTTGAATGGAAAACAATTGATATCTCTGTGCCATCTGTTATCTTGTGTCTGTGTCAAGTGCTAGCACCATAAGGTAAAAACAGTAGTTTGTGTAAAAACTGCAGTGTTCTAATACTCACTTGGAACCTGATATTCCAGGAAGGGTTCCTCAGACTGTCAAACTAACAAAATACAGTGATGCTTTTAAGTAGGCAAAGGTATTTCTCAGAATGTTACCTTGTGGTGAATCACATTTATGGAGCAATCAGTAAAACCCGAGAAAGCTTAATTCTTTTTTTTTTCCTGGAAAAATGTCTCAGTTGCAGATAGCTAATGGTGGTTTGATAAGGTGGATGACACCAGTGTTGATGCTGTAGGATAAGTTGATGAGATCTGTGATTCTTCTGTCAAATGTCTCCCTTTTCACTTGAATACCTGATTATTAAAATAATGTAGGATTTATGAAGGTGTTCCTTGACTCTGTTATTTCATGGTCAATGTATGATACCACCCCAGACCCACTGTTGGCCAACTCTTTGTTAGCTCCAGGGTAAAACATTCAAGTAAAGGTTTGCTTCGTTGTAGGAGAGATGCCATATTTCACTGCTTGACATTGAGAATGGATTTTCCCACTGTGGTCTGATTTTCTTTGTAAGTGCATTGTATGTTGTTGCCAGCACATGCTATTTTGAGTAGCAGAACGTCAGGGAGGGGATGAGTGTGCCTTCAAGAGAACTGACCTTTCTCTAAAACATTATCTGTCCTAACCATACTATAAATCACCAGAATTACAAAGAACTGAAACATTAGCAGGAATTTTAATAGGATAAAGCAAGGTACTGACTTATCAATTTAGCATCCCATGGCATCTAAATACTTACATGTATAATTACATATAAATGCATACTCCTCTAGGGTCAGTTCAATTTTTGTCAACGTTTTCTCTAGGAGAAACACTTGTTTTCAAGAAACTGTACTGGCTTTCTCAAACAAATCAAATAAATTAATAGAAAATAATGTTAATAAATAAATTATTGCCTGCCATTGTATTATCTTACATTTTTATTCTTTTTTCAGTTTTCAAATAAAAATTTATTCTTTATTAAAACAGCTAAATTTGAATAGTACAACTGAATTAACAGGAAAAATTAAACTTTTATTGAACTATTACTATATGCATGGACCTGAGGTAGATGCTCACTGCAATTTATTTATTATTTTTTAAATTTTAAAATTT
Source organism: Hyperoodon ampullatus (assembly GCF_949752795.1). NCBI lineage: Eukaryota > Metazoa > Chordata > Mammalia > Artiodactyla > Ziphiidae > Hyperoodon > Hyperoodon ampullatus. The sequence goes on along the minus strand of NC_136916.1, from coordinate 127,061,400 downwards.
TTTTATTGGAGTCTAGTTGATTTACAATGTTGTGTTAGTTTCAGATGCACAGCAAAGTGAATCTGTTATAAATATACATATATCCACTCTTTTTTAGATTCATTTCTCATATAGGCCATTACAGAGCATTGAGTAGAGTTCCCTGTGCTATACAGTAGGTCCTTATTAGTTATTTATTTTATATATAGTAGTGTGTATATGTCAATCCCAATCTTCCAATGTATCCCTTCCTGCTTACCCATGGGTAACCATAATTTTATTTTCTACTTCTGTAACCCTATTTTTGTTTTGTGGATAAGTTCATTTGTACCCTATTTTTTAGATTCCACATATAAGTGATACCATATGATATTTGTCTTTCTCTGTTTCCCTGCAATTTAAATATAAACTAATAATAGCCTTTTGGGGTTAATATTGAATGATAACTATTACTAAACAAGGAAGAGAATCTGGTAAATACTAATTTTGCACAGTAACAATGGTCATCATTTGTTGAACATTTATTATGTCAACAATATCTAAGATCAGAAAATATCTAAATATTGGCTCTAATGCTTCCAACCAGTGATCTCTGTAGTTTTTCATTGAGTGTTTCTATCTATAAAATATTTCTGAGTATGCATCTCCCATGTGTGCTCATGTGTAGAGTATGTATATACTTTTATTTTTTATTACTTCTTTTTAACCATTTTCACATCTGTTTCATTCAGTCTTCATGAGAACTCATCGACACAGATGAGTCTATACTTAAAATTCACAAAATAAAGACTAGAACATTGAATCTAATCAAAAGTATGTGGCTGGGGGCTTCCCTGGTGGCGCAGTGGTTGAGAGTCCGCCTGCCGATGCAGGGGACACGGGTTCGTGCCCCGGTACAGGAAGATCCCACATGCCGCTGAGCGGCTGGGCCCGTGAGCCATGGCCTCTGAGCCTGCGCGTCCGGAGCCTGTGCTCCGCAACGGGAGAGGCCACAACAGTGAGAGGCTCGCATACCGCAAAAAAATAATAATAATAATAAAGTATGTGGCTGGGTCCCAGTCACCTAGACCATCAGCTTCAGTAACAGGAAGGGACTTCTGGTTCCTTGTCTATAGCTCTTTGTACTTTATTCTTCCCTTATTTCTTTGTAATAATCTTCAGAAGGCTCTAAAGGAGAAAATGAATGAAAAAAGAAAGCAAATACACTACTGAATGTTGAAGAACAATTCCTATTTAAAATAAAATTGGGGAGGGAAATTCAGCAAATGCCTACTTAGAGATTTCAGTACTAACTATAATTTAGAATGACTGTTATTAAGTTTATTGCTAAAGTTTTCCTGGTGACTTGGATATTAGAGATGAAAGAGCAAAATAGAAACTTCAGTTGTATATACATGTTGGATTTTTGTTAACAGAAAATTAGAACATGAAAATAACTTCTAGTCCTTTTGCATGTTGTCAATTGCAACCATTTCTCTATTGCAGTATTTTGATATGGCTGCCAGAGCAGGTCCAGTTCAATAGCTAAGGAGAAACCATAGTGTCGTAAATCAGCTGTATAAGATTTTAACTGGTGAATGGATGGACTGTGTAAATATTCTTGACAAATGTGATGGAGATGACTGGATACAAGTATCCACTGGAAATCATTGTCCTGATTTGGACATAGTGGCACTGATTTGCTGATTATAGATGTGTGAGCAGGAATCATTTATTTTCTATGAGGGAATTTAATGATTTTATTGATTATATTTTGCATATTTGTATAATAAATAAACTTTTACTCAACATTATTAAAGAATAGAATACATGTGGAAAAGGGAGAAAAATTAGTAGAAGGTATATCTCATGTTGAATCTACAAACCTTCATTGAGGCCTTTCCTTGTAGGATAATCCAAAACCCAGGCCAAAGTTATTTTTGGAAGATTATAGTTAGATAAAGGTGAGCAAAGGATCTTAAGGATACCATATAAAATTATTCATAAAAATTCGTTAAAAATAGAAAATACTTATACATTAAAAATGGAAATAGGATCATTAGCTTCCCTAGAGACTACAATTCCTGATTAATTTCCCTACTACAGTTTGATGAATCAGAAATGCATGTCAGGTACTCTTTTGAAATACCAGGAAAATTATTTAGTGGGTATAGTTTGTTGTTTTGGTAAGATAAATAAGGAAACAAGGCTCAGGATGTAAATGCTAGTAGTTATGTCTGGAAGTTTAGAAGTCAAGGATCTAAGTTAAGATGTTCATTAGAACCATGCAAAATATTTTTGTGTATCCTTATTAGAATAATATATCTATATTGTTACTATTATACTTATAGTCATATTTATACTAATATTGCTGATTTATTAATTCTACATCAATAATAAATTAATATTCAAACTAATTTCATTGAGCATGCAGTAAGTATTTTATGAGGTCACATTTTGTTGGATGAAGAAGAGAATTAGTCAAAACTCTCTTCTCTGTTTTTTTTCAACTTTTATTGAAATATAATTGATTTCTCACAGTGCTTGACAAACTGATTTGCATTTGGTAGTATTATGAAGTATATGTAACTTATATTTTTTATTTCTTATCTACTAGTTCAGACTCAGAGTTTCTTAAAGGTAGAAAAAATGTCTTGCATGGTGTTTCACATGATTCCTCATCCCAGTATATTTATTTACTGACTTAAGTGTGTACTATTTTCCAAGGAAAAATAATAAAGATACTTTAAAATCAGGGATGGTCAGAACTTTTCAAAATTTTAAACATAGACATTTTTATGAAGCCAAATACTAACCCAACTGTGTTTATGTTTCAGTCAATGCACCTATATAGAGAAAGTCTAGGAAAGGGCCTATTTTCCAAACTCAGTATTTAATATAAATGTACAGTTTCCAAAATACACCCTAAAATGTGTGAATGGAGATACAGATATCATCTTGCATCTCTGAATCACTCTTCAGGAAAGATAGAGCACTTTTTAATAGGGCTTCTGTAATATTTTCCCAATGTTTGCAAATGTAGCAGCTATGATTTGGCAGAGTTAATGAAAGCATTTCTTCCTCTGTTACCAACAATGACTCCCAGAAGCTGCAATTTCAGATTTATAGTTACCTGATATACAAGAATTTACAGCAGATTAAAAAGTGCTTTGCTTCTTCTGTCATTACCACTAAGTGAAAGATAGTGAAACGATAGGTGGGGGATTTTTTCATAGTTGTTGGCTGTTTTGAAGTATATCCTGAAAGCTCCACTATAGGGCCCTATAATTAATGTAAATAGCATAACACATGGCTATCTAAATCGCTACCTATATCCCTTATTTCTACACAAACGTATTTAATGTACTTCTTGACTACTGGCATGTATGCTAAATGTTTTTGTTAAATTATGATAAATGGAGAAGCCATTTTTGATACCTAAATTAGCATAATATATTAATTGAAATATTTTCTCCATATGAGTGGTTCCTAATAGTCTCTTCATCAGACTGTTTATCTTTGTTATAAGTCAAACAAGTAAAATAAAACAATGTGATCACTATATTTGGTGATACAATTTTGCAGCCACTTGTATTATAATCATTTCGGTTTTGTTTTCTTTTGCTTTTTTTTGGTTTTGTTTCCTTGCTTTGTTTTATTTGTTGTTTTTGTTGAAAATATCTTATGTATAAATAAATAGTACATGAAGAGTCTTTAACTTTTAAAGAAAATGAGATAACTAAAGCATCCACTAAATACAAAAAAAAATACTTTGAAGGAAATCATAAGCCAGGAGCAAAAACTAAAAAAAATACAACTTCTACTTTGTAATATTTTTGGTGATGGAGTTCATTTTTTATAGCTCCTTGCTGCCAAGACTAAAACAACACATCATCCACTATGATTGACATAAGATTAGTCTTCACAATTTCATAACAAGATTTTCAAGGATAATACTTTTGCTGAGTTCCCCTCTTTACTTCTGAAAATTTCTACACCTACTAAGTTTACTATTGTGTCAGTGATCCATAATATCTAGATATATGATTTTTAAAAGATGAATTAATTAATATTTCATTTGTCAAAGTAGGAATCTATTTTCTTAAATATATTCCTTTGACTTAGAGCAAACATGGCTATATATAACAGGCTTCTATATATAAAATGCAACATTTAAAATATATTTTTGGCAGAGCTACATGGTTTCATGTTTTACCTAATTGGAGCTATTATCAAATAACCATTTCATATTTGGATGTAGAAATATGGGCTGAGATAAAATAAATGGATCTTCTAATTATGATTTTTTACTTTGAACATAGAAAATGATCAGTCTCTCTGTTTTTTATTATTAATATTTGTCTATCCATGTGAAAGGAAGAAAGTATTAAAAATTTAACTTATTCTCATTTAAACCACTTTCATTTAACGTTTTCAAAGATACTTTACATTATCCTTAAAGAAAAAAGTGAGGGTCTTGGACTCTAAGCTGACTACTAAAAGTAAGCCATAAAAAGGATTTCTGAGGATGGAATTTGAAAATTGACATTTTTTGCTAATATAAAAGTTCTAGAGTTAATTTTTACTGTTTTTGAGCTTGATGATAAACATGGCATGTGGTCATGTTAATCCTAATATTCTACCTTATTAAATATAACTTATATAACACAGAATTGAGAATTTGGTCCCCTTGTCCTTAGTAGCATAATTTGGATTGAATTTCTCCCATCTTCTATCCTAAATTCCAAGGGAATAATGAAGTTTGAAAGATATAAAGCAATAGTTTGTGCATATTCTAAGACCTAAATTTATTAAAATTACAATCAATCTCGAACTAGCTACACATTAGCTTCAGTAATGACACATATAGTCTTAAAGAGCAGATGAGTAAGAAAAGTATATTTACCTGCTAACTGTGAAGTTATTTGCCAGCATCTGCCATTGTAGAGACTTTTGGGGACCAACCTTGCTTATATTTTCAAAGGATTATTTGTAAATTTGTTCACATGTATTGCAGATTATATACATAAAGCAAACTTCTGCCTGGTCCTCTAACCAAATGTTAAGCTGCTTTTCTTACTCTCTGATTCAAATTATAAAGACACACCAAATGCAACCATTGGTTCCAGAGGAGCCAATTAAGTGACTGTTCTGTATTCGTGGGTGAAAAAAAACTTTGATGTTAACTTTGTTCAATTTCCACAGTGGTGGTACATTGGTATTCTTATAGACCCTATTCTCTTTTTTCCATACTCAAGGAAAATGTTAGTTTCTCTTTACTGTGCCACATACCTTTCCTTCCTTAAAAATGCAGGATATCTACTGAATACCTTAATTTTCCTGTTACCTTTATCTTTGCCAAAATACATTTTCATAAAACTTGTTCTCTTACTTTGCCTTTTGCTTACTTCACATTCCTGTTTCCAATGTCTCGTATTTTTTTCTAAACATCTCCAATAGGAATTGCATTTGCTAGAGGAATCCCTGAGTAACACCTATAAATTCATGTTTCTTATTCCGGTATCTTGTTTGCATATTGGAACCACAATGCTCAACAATCCTTTTTTAACTTATTCAAAATTGAATTTTCTATGTCAAAACCACTTTTTTATAGACCTCTCGATTCCTCTTTAATTCCATCAGAAACTAAATTTTCTTGGGAAACCTTTTTCATGAAACAATTAAGTTATCACTTCCTAAACTTAAAACAATATAAAATGTAAAATTTCTTGTCCCAGATTTTCAAGAATTGGTTCTATGATCATTGGTAAGCTACTGCATCTTCTAAATGCAGATTCTTCTGTGTTATAGATTCATCTTTCATTATATAAAAGGGTGAACTAGATGATTACCACAGTTTGTTAAGTCCTAAACCTATTCTAAGGTGATAGGTTAATGAGTCAATTCTATTTATTTTCAGTTTTATTTTAAATTGAACTAATTTTTAAACTGGAATTTTATAGCAGGTATCAATTTCCAAAACTCAAGGACAGTTACACGACATCATAGTCTCTAGACCAAATTCAAAATTTACTGTAAAATCTAGTACATTGTTTTTCATTTACTGTGTGTTGTAAAATCAAACTTGAGCACAGATTGAGGCTATTGAAATTTCATTTTCTGAGAAGGTTATTCTGCTTAATTGAACTTCTTGGTTGACCTAAAGTTAAGTAAAAGGCCAGCTTTATTGAAATGATCCTTACTGCTTATGATTCTGAAATATTCCTTGCATCGATGAATACAAAGGATAGAAAAGGTTGAGGTTTTGAAGATTTAGTTTCTTCTGGTTCTTCTGCTTCTTCACTAAAGTCTCCATCTCAGATATTGTTTGACTTTGTTGCTAACAAGTCAGTTTTCCAACTTTCATCTAAGGCTTTATTTTAGCTTTGATACCAGCTTGTTGAGTTATATGGACACACAAGTAAGCTCTAAGAGGCTTTAAAGGGACTGGATTTTTTTAGCTGATTTCATCAATAAAAATATATTGCATAACTGCTCTTACCAAACTCCTAAATTTCCCATTCAGATCATCAGCTGACTTTAATAGTGTGCTGTGATGTAATTAGTTTACATTTTCGTACAACCTCCTTATCTTGTCACAGGCATGTAACAGTTTTTGAGCCAGACCTGGACCTTAGACTATACATTAAATTGTGCAACACTAGATAATTGACCTTAAAATATTTTCTGAATAATAATATTGTGAATACATTTTCTTTCTTTTCGTGTTGCCCTTTTTTCTCATAAAACAAAGGGAGGATCTTGTTAGTTGAAGATTTCTATAATGTCCAAGTTAAATGTACACTTCCCCCAAATTAACAAAGAACTAAAACATAAAAAGTTACCCAGAAAGAATAGGTATTATATTACTTATATTAAAAATTCCTTTTACATTGATATTATTACCAAATCTATGTTGCTAGGAGTTCCTTGGCATTATTTTATATTTTTTTAAATTGATATATAAATGACATATAACATTTTATTAGTTTCAGGTGTACAGCATAATGATTAGATATTTGTATATATTGTGAGATGATCACCATACTAAGTCTAGTTAACATCCATAACCACACACAGTTACAATTTTTTAATAAAAAAGTAAGACTATTTCAAAGTAATCATCTACATTTCAAATGTAGGCACATATGTAAATAATTTTGAAGTTGAAATAGCTATTTTAAATACTCAGTCCTATGTTTCATTGCCTAATATTAGAAAAAAGCACAAAGACTCTTTCTTTGGATACACTATTGTAGTCTAGTTAGGCTTGTGCCCACTTTTAAAGAGTGAGATTACAGTAGAATTTTCTTTTTTGTATTTGCCTTTTTGACTAAAAGAGCTGTATGTTTAATTAAAAAATCAGGAAAGCAATCCAATATAGTGTTCTCTTCTGACTCAACATTTTCTTCTTGTGTGTTCAAGAAAGAACACACAAGCAAGAGAATTTTATTAACTAAAACTCGAGGTAGTATTGGGGACAGTGAAGCAGTTGCACTGATTCTCCTGAGCAAAGCAAGGGAAAGGGTGAAGAATGCTGCTTCCCAGGGAAGCCATACATAATGAAAATGTTATATGTTGGGGACATTTGATCACAATAAGAAGAACGTAGAGAATAGAGTAGCAGAAACTAATGTGTAAAATATTGATGGAAGAGAGCAAAAGAAGTTTTTATAGATTGAGGAAATTTAGAAGAGAAACATAAGGGTTTGACAAGATGAGCTGCTTAAGTTGCAACTCCTCCTCAATTTTTTTTTTTGTTGTTTAGTTTGTTTCTGTAAGTCATTACTTAGTAAAGATTTAGAAAATTCTTTAGACAGATGACTGAATGGGAAATCATGATGCTACTGACCCTATGGGTGATTTAATTATGTATGAATTGTATTCATTTATACTGTTTCACCCCCATTAGATTTTTAAACAAAAGATCAAGGCTGAAACTCTGCAAACTCATGAACAGATATAAATTTTTGTCATTTACGAATCTTTAGGAGAAAGCTTCAGAGATTTGCTGTGATGAATGCTCAAAACAGAAGGTGTTCCAGTCAAATCAGTGATTATAATCATAACTCTTGATCACTAGTGTAACAAGATTAATTTGCAATTTTATCATACTACTCCAGTACAATATCTCTTACATTGCATGTATGTAAACTAAATAACTACAAGAGACTGTTTTTTTTGAATGTCTCATTTTTTTGTTAGTAAGACATATTGCTCATACATTTAAAAAAATTGTATAACTATTAGCAACCTTTTTCCCCAAGCATATAACATATAACAACTTAATTGCACCACCTTGCACAAAGTTGACCATTATAACCATTTAAACAACAAGACAAATGTAAATAAGACAATGAGGAGGGAACAGGAACAAAGGACAGGAAATATATTTTTTCAACTTTATTTGGGTATCATTGACAAAATTATGATATTTAAGGTGTAACGTGATCATTTGATATATGTATACCTTGTGAAAAGATTCTCCCCATCGAGAATTAACACATCCATCACTTCAGATATTTGCCTTCTTTGTGTGTGTATGTGTGTGTGTGTGTGTGTGTGTGTGTGAAAACACTTAAGTTGTTCTTTCTTAGGAAATTTCAATTATACAGTACAGCATCATCTACTATAGCCACGATGTTATATATTAGTTCCTCAGACCTTATTCATCTTATAGCTGAAAGTTTGTACCCTTTTACCAACTTCTCATTTCCTCTATACCCCAGGCCCTAGCAACCACTTTTCTGCTCTGTTTTTATGAGTTTGACCTTTTAACTTATAGATACAGGTATAGATATAGGTATACTCCATCTATAAGTGATTCCATGCAATATTTGTCTTTCTCTTTCTGACATATTTCCCTTAGCATAATGCCCTCACGGTCCACCCATGTTGTTGAAAATGGCAGGATTTCCTTTTTTTCTCATGGCTGAATAATATAGCTCATATGTTTTGAATATTAACCTCTTATCAGATATGTGGTTTGCGAATATTTTCTCCCATTCCATGGATTGCCTTTTCAGTTTGTTGGTGGTATTTTCTGTTTGTTTGGGTTTTTTTTTTAATTTATTGTTTTTTTTGTTGTTGTTGTTGTTGTTTTTTTGCTGTGCAGAAGCTTTTTAGTTTGATGTAATTCCACTTGTTTATTTTTGCTTTTGGTGTCTTTGCTTTTGTGTCAAATCCAAAAATAACATTGCCAAAACCTGTGTCAAGGAGCTTACCCCCTAAGTTTTCTTCTAAGAGCTTTATGGTTTCAGATCTTACGTTTAAGTCTTTAATCCATTTTGAGTTGATTTTTCTTCTATCAAGTAAAGTTGTGGGACACAAAATCAATATATAAAAATCGTTGTGTTTCTATACACTAATGATGAACTATCAGAAAAAAAAGAAATTAAGAAAACAATCCAATTTACAATAGCATTAAAAAGAATAAAATACTTGGGAATAAATTTATCCAAGGAGTTGAAAGATCTATATACTGAAAACTATGAGACATTGATGAAAGAAATCAAAGAAGACACAAATAAACAGAAAGACATTTCTTGCTCATGGATCTGAAGAACAAATACTGTTAAAATATCTGTATTGTCCAAAACAATCTACAGATTTAATGAAATCCTGATCAAAATTTCAGTGGCATTTTTTACAGAAATAGGTAAAACAATCCTAAAATTTTATAGAACCAAAAAGACTCCAAATAGCCAAAGCAATCTTGAGAAAGAATAACAAAGCTGGGGTCATTATGCTTCCTGATTTCAAACTATATTACAAAGCTATAGTAATCAAAAAGATATGGTATTGACATAAAAACAGACACATAGTATTACCAAACCAAACTGGACTACTCACTGGACATGTGTCAAAGCCAATCTACTGACACTGGGTTGTGGTGAAGGAAAATACAGTGTTTATTACAGAGCACCAAGCAAAGAGAGTGGGTAGCCAGGGCTCAAAAGACCCAAACTCCCCAATAGCTTTTAGGGAAGGGTTTTTAAAGACATGTGTGAGGGAGAAGGTTGCTGGGTGCCTGATAAGCTCATGTACAATTCTCTAATTGGTTGATGGTGAGGTAACAGGGTGGTATTTTAGGAATCTCAGTTATCAGTTATCTGGCTCCAACCAGTCTGCAGTCTACTTGCTGGTGGTCAGCATGCAGTTAACTTCTTTTACCTGGTGGAGGTTTTAGTATCTTCAAAACAGCTCAAAGATACATCTCAGGATATTATCTATAGCCCTTGAGGAGGAACTAAAGGTCTTTGACTTTGTTTTATAGATAAACTGTTATTATTTTGTCTTGCTTGACTGCTTTCCTTTGTTTCTGTATTTTCTTTTAAAAACCATTTTTTTCTGATTTAAAATATGACTTCTCTGATTGAATTTGCTCTTTGGAACTTGGGGAAGGCCTAGGAGGCTAAAGTTTTTCTACAAAAAAGAGGCAGGAGACTCAGTTTCAGTAGTCCAGTGGAACAGAATAGGGAGTCCAGAAATAAACCCAAGCTAATATGGTCAACTAATCTTTGATAAGGGCACCAAGAATATGCAATGGAGAAAGGCTAGTCTTTTCAATAATGGTGTTGGGAAAACTGGACAGCCCCATGCAAAACAATGAAACTGGGACCTTATACCATACACAAAAATAAACTCAAAATGGAAATATATTTCTGTACTGGTTTAGGATACCTTTATCATCATAGTGAGTAATGGTGTTTCTAGATCTACTTATACATATATCAAGAATCTAGTTGAGTGAGTTAGAAGCAAAACATTTTAAGTTCCATTTAGATTCTCTCTATGGATACTGCCTATAATGGAGAGGTGCTAATTAAAACAATTTTATTCATATTAATAGCCTAGAAAAATTCAAATAATTAAATCAATTGTTTTATTATAAACACCTTGAATTATTTAGAGTTGTTTTATTCTTCACTTTCTTTTAGACCTAAGAACAGTATAACTAAGTAATAAATAGTATCTAATAATCATACAAAGCAAAGCTTCTAGAAACAGATTAAGAGTACTGAGAATACTATCATTTGTGTTATGAGGAAGAAATTGCAATGGTTCTATACATTATCCATCATGTGCCTAACTTGAACAATACAAATGTACCAGTATTTTCAGTCACATAGCAATAATTCTACACTGTAACTCCAAAATTTTGTCCTGTTGAGAATAGCATTAGAGATATAAAGTAACAATTATTAACAATCTCAGAATGTTTGTGGAGACAGGTGAATACTAATTTTGTAAAATTTATCACCAGATCTTTGGGGTTGCTTTCCTGCTAATTATTTACAAATGCTATAGACTATTTTATTTTTAAACTACATTTCTCAATATTGCCAGTTTCCAAGTTAGACTAACATTGTTAGGGGCTAATTTACAATTTGCTTTTGGTGCTACTTCCTCAATCTGTTGTGCTGGAAAGAACGTGGACTTTGAAGTCATGTTGTTTTAGGTCTGAAGTCTGTCACCTGGGCCGTGTGGGATGCTTGAGAATGTAACTTCTCAGATTTAGTTTCTTTATGTGTAAAATGGAGATACACAGTTTACAAGGCTGTTGTAGAATTGAATGAGGTAATAAGTATGTGAAATGTGCTAGCACAGTTATACAGAGTATATTAATCCTAAAAATGTTAACTATTTCAATCCCTGTCTCTTCTAGATACATTAGCCAGACCCTACAAACTTCTCAGTATCTTTTTCCAAGTCCATCCCTTTTCATATCTTTCCTTATTGAATAAATTCGGCTTATTTTAAGACTTGATTAGCAATTATATTATTCTTTCTGACACCAAATAAGTGGTGTGTCTTCCAACACCAGTTCTCTGATTCTCTGACATCATCTGGATGTCCAAAATTCAATTCACTTCTGACACTAACTGCCTGGCATTAGTGCAGATCCTACAAGTTAAAGGGCTCAGTGCCACGAGACCGCCTCCACTTCAGACATCAGTCACAATTCCCAGTTGCCATCCATACTTCTAACAAACCAACTATAAATTTGGGGGTTCCCATGACTTGGTAGTTCCTCTCCTACCAAGTTTGGTAATTTGCTAAAATGACTCATAGAACTTAGGAAAACACTTTTCCTTGAGTTTACCAGTTTATTATAAAAGATACAACTCAGAAACAGCTAAATAAAAGAGATGCATAGGGCAAGGTATGGGGTGGAGGAGGGATGCCATGTCAAGATTTCATACCTTCCTCAAGTGCACCACCCTCCCAGCACTTCAGTGTGTTCACCAACCTGGAAGCTCTCCAAACCCCATCACTGAGGTGTTTTTATGGAGGTTTCATTACATAGGCAAAATTGATTAAATCACTGGCATTGGCGTTTGAACTCAGTTTTCAACCTCCAGCCTCTCTCTCCTCCCTGAAAGTCAGGGGGTGGGACTAAAAGTTCCAAAAGTTTTAGGAGATCTGTTCCAGGAATGAAAAACACAGATCATATATATGTAACATATAATTTATATATATATGTATTTCCTATCATACTACAGCAATTAATTAGTTATTGCCTTCTAAGAATTCATATATTGTTTGTATTAAATTGTGCATACTCACATCTGTTAAGATGTTATCTTTACACTGATACTGTAAATTATATGTTAATAGGAGCCTTTTTATTCATTTTTGTTTAATCTCTTAATATATCATCGTGTACCTAACATTATCTAAGAATTTTCTAAGTATTTATGTGCTTGATTGATATTAATAAAATAGGGATATTTTGAACCTATATCTGTATGGTAACAAAATGCTTCAAGATATCACATGGTCAAATCTAAATGGTTAACATCTTGAAGATAAATTAGCCTAGGTACAAATATTTTTAGTGTCCCTCGATGACCATAAACAGGTTACTCTCACTCATCTCTTTGAAGTTCAGTTTCCTTACCACTGAGATAGGTATAATTATAAGACCATGAAAAGATTTGAGAGAAAGACACACACACAGAGAAACAGAAGAATAGAGGTTGTCATACGCTAAAGGTAATAATTTCACTATTTTTATTGGACAAAGGAAGGATTTAATTTGCTGACTTAACACTCCAACTCCTCGATTTTCTCATCTCAGTAGTAGACTTTTTTATTTTTAAGGGCACAATTTTTCGTAGATCTCCTTAAACAAAAAAACAGCAAAGAGCAGACAAGTGTCATATTAAGCAGGCATTTGACTTGAGAAAAAATGACCCTATTGTGTGCATGTTTATCAGTCCCCTCTAAGGGTTCAATAATTAAGATCATTCTTACCCTGAAGTTCTCCAAACAGGTGAGCATTCTCCTCTTTTAAACTGTAACTAATTTTTCATCTATAGTCTCACACTCCCTTAAAGACTTAAAAATGGGTTTTATTAATATTCTTTAAGATAGCTTTGGAAGGTTGTTACTTATACAAAAATATATTTTTTTTAATCAAAGGTATTGATTTGCTCACAGTCCTGGTTGTCGTTAGAATCTGGCTATTGTTTTTAAGAAATAGAGGCAAATTTTTATTCATACACAATGTTAAAAGAACTCATGAACTTGTCTCTGATCCCCTTATTGAGAAACAAACATTAATCACATTTTTCTATAGTCTGGGGTTTTCATTCATTACTCTTTCCAGATAAGTTAGACATTTTTATGTGAATTTAAACATTAGAACCATTGCCCATTTGTAACACTTGGAACCAGTAGGTACAAGAACAGAAAATACTAAAATCTTAATTAATTTTGTGCACTTTTTACTTAATTCCTATCAAAATCCTTAATAACTTTAAAATATTACACGTTTACCTCCAGACAGCTAATCCACAGGCACTCATCATGTATATTAATACATGGATAATACAGAAATTCATTTACATGAAGTACACTGCTATATAAGCTGCAATTTGAATCTGGTTTGAAATCCATCGTTAACAACATTTTTCTTTAACATAGCAATTTTGTTGCAATACTTTTTTGCTTTCCACAAAACATGTTTCCCATTTTGACTTATGAAAGTTTGTGAATTCTAAATGCTGGTGTGAATAGGCCAACATCTAATTCAATTGATAACTTTAATAGGGCAAAATTTTCAAAATCCTCTGAGGAAAAGAGAGAAATCATGAAACATTGGTAATATTTGTAATTGGAAAGAATGAAGCATAGATTGTTGTTAAGAGTGTACATTCTGAATCAGATTACCTTGTTTGAATCCTTATTCTGCTACTTTTTAGCTTTGGCTTTCCTTAACTGCTTTGTGCCTCAGTGTCTTCTATAAAATGACTTATTATTATAAAAAGATAAACTGTGTGAACATTTTAACACAATACCTAGCACTTAGTAAATATTCAGTATCAACAAATATAATTTATTTTTATTACCATCATCCTCCAGTATATTTGTAGGGGGATATTTTGACAAACTTTTCAACCAGAGATTTTTAACGTAAGTGAATCCATTCAGTATAATGTATGATGTATTTTTAGAATCATTTTATTTAATTGAACAAAACTCAGGAACCTAGTTATTTCTCCTAAGCAGTCCTACTTTTAAGCATCTCATATCTAAGTGGACTTTTTTCTCACGATATTTTATTTGTTTATTTTAGTTTCTTAAGATTATTTCATAATAGAACATACTGAATAACTCTTACACCATGAAAAACTGGTTCTGTCAGAATAGTGAACTTTAACTTTTTTGACACCTGAAGCTTTCTTTCATCATATTCAAAGACTTCATACTGTACCATTTACTCATAACTGCACAGGTTATCCTCACTGGATATTCCAAAGAATGAGATGCTGAGCTCATTAATAGCCAGTGAGCTTAAAGTAAACCTTATTATTACAGAAGTTTTCCATAGGCAGACCTGACTGAACTATAATGAATATTCTGTTTTACATTCTCTTGCTTTTTTGAGGTTAAGGAACCACCTTGGAATCCAAGTAGTTTGGGCAGTATATTAAATTGCAGTAACGATTACTTTCATTTAGGGATGCTTTTCAATTCAGATTCTATTGAATGTATGAAAACACAGTGTGCTCGAAAAGTTTTAACCCAGCACTGTCAGATGTCTTTACAAGGCTAAATCTTCTAGGTTTGGATGAATGACACATTCATATATAATGAGGGTCTAAAAAATCCATTACTTGAAATAACCTAATAGGTGAGATACATTCAAAGAATTGTCATAGAAAATCATTCATAGAAAAAGTAAATATGTATTTTAAGATATATCCCTGTTAGGTATAATTAATTACATTTATATTCTTTGCCATTTAAAAAGAAATTAATAAGAACGAAGATAAGCAGTTGCAAATACTTTGTTTTGCTAGACAAATGCAAATATAATTTGAAAGTAATTGTATATTCTCTTAATTTATTTTCATTTGACTCTAGTATCATTAATCTCTACTCCACTTTAGCATTTTGTTTCAATGGCCATATCTCTGATCTTGTAATCACTCTAAATTTCTCTATCACTGAAGTATTAAATTGCGACAAAATTCTATTTATTGACTACAAGGTTTTTGCTTCCTGACTCCGATTTCAGTGTATTTGCTTTTCAAGTTTTCTAGTTGTCCTAGTAATACAAACCATTGATTATCTTCCCCCATTAGTTTCCTTCTGAGCTAATTCCTTTCCAGAGCCAGTTTGGATCCCATGGTCTGTTGCTTACACTGTGTCTCCTCAACTACCCTGTCCCCTTGTCCTTATGCCTCACTCTGCTGAGTCTTCACACAGAATATCAAACTGCTGGATTTTCAAGGCTAAAAGGCAACTGTGTAAGTTATCTGTTACTGTGTTAAGAACTGCTGTATTACCTAGGAGCTCAAAAAATATCACATTTTACTAAATCTAGTTATCTAATCTCTAGTGAGTCAATAACTTGAGGAGGCTATTATTTTGCTTCATATGGATTGTGGTATTATCTGGATCATTTGGTGGTACTTTGTGGGTGGCTGGGCTGGTCTGGAAGGTCCAAGATAGCTTCACATCCCCTGAAACCTGGGGATGGCTGGAAGGCTGGGCTTAACTCTGCCCTCTCCTTTATGTAATCGCAGGGCCCCTTCACCTCATCTCTTTAGCAAAGTAGTTGGACTTATTACATGGGTCAGGACTCTCAGAGTGAGTATTTCAAAAGATAGGAAGTGAAATTCCCTGTCTTCTGTGGCGTGGGCCCAGAAATCAGCACAGCATCATTTCTGCTATATGCTATTGGTCAAAGTAATCACAGAGCCCATCCATATTTAACAAAGTGAACATAGAATCAAGGTCTTGATGTGGAGAATATTGAATATACTATGGACATCTTTACTATTTTACATCATTCATTCATTCATTTCAGCATTCATTTATTCAATCAATAATGATTTGTCACTAACTATAATAATAGGTGCTTGATGGATGCAGAGGGTGATTCAATGGCTAGGAAGTTGTAAGTTTCTTTATAATGGAGCTTACACAGGAGACAAATACAATGGTAACTAACATTATATTATTAACAGTAGGAGAGATACTTCACTTACTGGTAGTCAAAGGTGGGCTTTCTGAAGGTAGAATCTAAAAGATGAGAGTCACAGAGCCGTGGATAAAGTAAAGGAAAGACAAAACACAATCAGAGGTCCATTGTCCGGAAAGGGTTTATCATGCAGAAGCAGGAAGAAAACCTATGTTTCTGAAACATAATGTTCAAGATGAGAATAGTTGGGTATACGACTAGAGCCAGAACTTTCAGGACCTTGTAGGCCTGGTTAACAAGCAGGGGTGAGTCAATAAAGTGTTCTAAACAGGAGAATAGAATAGCTGATTCTCTCGTAAAGGGACGTCTGGCCAGTCTCAGAAGGTTGAGAGAAGGTCAAAAGAGGAAGCATGTTGGCCTGCTAGAAGACTATCACAGGACATTTGTAGTAGTCCATGTGAGAGGTAATAGTGGTGATAGTGGAGACTGAGAGAAATGTATAAATTCCCAATATATTTTGAAGGTAGAATCAATAGAAATAACCATCTTTTCTAATCACAGACAATATTGTTGAACAAATAGTTTTCATTACTGATCTCTATTTAACCATCCTTTCCTATGCCAAAAATCTGTAACCCAGGTTATAAATACTTCACAGAAAATGCTTTCACTATAATCATTAATAATATTAAACTTGTTGCAAACAGTAGATATTTTAAGTATTAACTTCTGCCTTGCTAACATTTGGCACATTGTATTACTTCCTGTTCTTGGAAGCATACAACTCCTTTAATTTTTGTAACACAACTCTGGATCCACATATCTCTCTGCTAATTTATGTTTATTTTCCTTTAGGAGCTTTTATTTTCCTCCAACCCCGTAAGAGATTATATTCAAGAGTAAATTCAAATTTGACATTTTATATGGCTTTGTTTATACTTCCTCTGAGATATCTCAACAGAACTGTAGCCTGCAGTCAGCCTTCCATTCTGAGCTTTAGATCCATATTTCTGCTTGGCAATCAGAGACATGCATTTCTGGGCATAAAATAGATAAAATATTCCACAAAACCCTTTCAATGCAAACAACTGAAAATGCTGGAAAATATTCTTAAAATATTATGAAAGCATTAAGGTGTTTATTTAAAAATTCAAGGCCAAATTTATACAAAAATAGTACAGTGAGTCTACTTTTGCCCTTGGGGGCATTAGCTGACATGGGCAAATTTGAGCTTCAGTTTTTGATGGCATAGCTGGGCAAGGGATGCAGAACTCCAAACCCAGGTGTTCCCTGGGAAAGTGTCTACCAATAGAAGTTGGAACTCAAAGGACTGTACCCACAGGGTAAGAGTAGAGCAGAAGTAAACCCAGTCTACACATTCCTACTCTCAAGGGAGTGCAAAGAGCCTTGCCTTTGACGTGAGAAGGGTGGAGGTGATGTAAGAACAATTCTTAAATTTATAATGACAAACCAGCTCTTATATATATGGATTTTTGACTCAAATTCATGTCACCCAGATGATTAAAATAAAACCTCAAGCAATGAACTTGGATTAATGTGATCCTAGACATTAATGCCAAGAGTTGTCTATGGACACAAATCTCTAGAGGAGGAAGCCATCATCTGAGGCATGAAGTATCCTCATAAATATTTTTTAAAGGATAATGAGTAGCACAGAGTCAAAATTAACCAAGAATACACAGGAACAAGGTACCCTGAGAGAAAACCAACAGAAAAGCCCTCTCAATACTATAATTGGAAATATCAGATGGTATAAAACAATTACTTTGTTTAAAGACAAGCGTTACTACCTTTGCAGGTAATGAGAAAGTATTAAAACAGTGGTATAAAAGGTATACCAAAGAACTACACAGAGCATTTAGAAATGAAAACTACATTATTGTAAATAACACAATGCAGATTAAGCAGAGCTAAAGAAAGAATTAATGAACTGAATTAGCTCAGAGAATTTATTCATGCAAAAACCTCAAGAAATGGAAAAGTTGGAAGAGAGGTTAAAAGACATGGAAAACAGAATAAAAAGGATTCTCAATTGAGAATAGAAAGAGAACAATACAGGTTTATTTGAAGAGCTAATGATAAGAATTTTCCAAAAATTTCCTAGATGATGGACACCAAAGTTAAATCAAGAGATTTAAGAAGCCCAGCAAATTCCAAACTATAAGTAAAAAGAAATCTGTACCTACAAACATTATATTGAAGCTGTAGAACATCAAAGCAAAAAGATTTTGAAAGTAGCTGGAGGAAAAAAAGATGTTCACTTCAAAGTATGAGACTTTGAGCTTACTTTTCTACAGCAATAATGGCCATCTGAAAACAATGGAATTATATCCTGTTGTGCTGAAAGAAAATAACTGCTAACCTATAATCCTATGTACAAGGAAAATATCTTTTAAGAATGAGGTTAAAGGCCCAGAGATAAATCCATGCACATATTGTCACCTTGTCTTTGATAAAGGAGGCAAGAATATACAGTGGAGAAAATACAGCCTCTTCAATAAGTGGTGCTGGGGAAACTGCACAGATACATATAAAAGAATGAAAGTAGAACAATCCCTAACACCATACACAAAAATAAACAAAACGGATTAAAGACCTAAATGTAAGGCCTTATGCTATAAAACTCTTAGAGGAAAACATAGGCAGAACCCTCTATGACATAGATCACAGGAAGATCCTTTTTGACCCACCTCCTACAGAAATGGAAATAAAACCAAAAATAAACAAATGGGACTGAACTAAACGCAAAAGCTTCTGCACAGCAAAGGAAACCATAAACAAGATGAAAAGACAACCCTCAGAATGGGAGAAAATATGTGCAAACGAAGCAACTGACAAAGGATTAATCTCCAAAATTTACAAGCAGCTCATGCAGCTCAATATCAAAAAAACAAACAACCCAATCCAAAAATGGGCAGAAGACCTAAATAGACATTTCTCCAAAGAAGATATACAGATAGCCAACAAACACATGAAAGAATGTTCAACATCACTAATCATTAGAGAAATGCAAATCAAAACTACAATGAGGTATCACCTCACACTGGTCAGAATGGCCATTATCAAAAAATCTGGAAACAATAAATACTGGAGAGGGTGTGGAGAAAAGGGAACACTCTTGCTCTATTGGTGGGAATGTAAATTGATACAGCCACTATGGAGAACAGTAAGGAGTTTCCTTAAAAAACTAAAATTAGAACTACCATACAACCCAGCAATCCCACTACTGGCCATATACCCTGAGAAAACCATAATTGAAAAAGAGTCATGTACCACAATGTTCATTGCAGTTCTATTTACAATAGCCAGGACATGGAAGCAATCGAAGTGTCCAGCAACAGATGAATGGATAAAGAAGATGTGGCACATACATACAATGGAATATTACTCAGCCATAAAAAGGAATGAAATTGAGATATTTGTAGTGAGGTGGATGGACCTAGAGTCTGTCATACTGGGTGAAGTCAGTCAGAAAGGGAAAAAGAAATACTGTATACTAACCCATATATATGGAATCTAAAAAAAAAAAATGGTTATGAAGAACCTAGGGGCAAGACGTGAATAACACACAGACCTACTAGGGAATGGACTTGAGGATACGAGGAGGGGGAAGGGTAAGCTGGGACAAAGTGAGAGAGTGGCATGGACATATATACACTACCAAACGTAAAATAGATAGCTAGTGGGAAGCAGCAGCATAGAACAGGGAGATCAGCTCGGTGCTCTGTGACCACCTAGAGGGGTGGGACAGGGAGGGTGGGAGGGAGGGAGACGCAAGAGGGAAGAGATATGGGGACATATGTATATGTATAACTGATTCACTTTGTTATAAAGCAGAAACTAACACACCATTGTAAAGCAATTATACTCCACTAAAGATGTTAAAAAAAAAAAAGAATGAGGTAAAATATATATTTTTTGAAAATCAACATCAGAAAGTCTACTAAAGATAATTCAATATGATATACTTTAGGCAAAAGGAAAGTGATCACAGATTTGGAAGGTCTGTGATGAAAGAAGGAATTAAGGGCGAATAAGCTAACATATATCTGGGTAATTTAAAAAATAGTGCAAGTATAAAGTATGATAATGTCCAATAAATTTTTTTTAAATGAGGGAATTAAAGTTCATGACTCAATAACATATGTCAGAACAGGAATAAAAGGAACAAAGTGTTCTAAGATTCTTATTTTGTCTAAGAGGATGGTAAAGGTATTAACTGATGTTTTTGGATAACTTAAGTATGCATGTTGCATGCTTTAAGACAATCAATATAATAATAGAAACAGAGCAGTTATGTTCCCAACTAGAAACAGGAAAAGGGTTAGAATAATGATATAATCCATTAATACAAAGAAAACAAAGAAAGAAAGAACACAAAACAAACAGAAAGAATAAAATAACAGGAAACACTTGTACCCAAATATATCAGTATATTAAACTGAAATGATTAAAGTGCTAAGTACTCTGGGTAAAAGACAAAGATTGTCTGACTTTTTTGAAAGAATAGAATATAACAATGTGCTGTTTAAAAGAGGTGCTAGTAAAATATAAGGTTACTGAAAGTATAAAAGCATGGAAAAGACATAACGTAAATATTAACTAAATGAAAGCCAAGGTAACTATATTAATATGAGACAAAATAGAGTTTTAAATAATAAAACATTAATAGAGATAAAGGAGATATTTCACAAATATAAAAGTTTCAAATCATCAATAACATAAAGCCGATTTAAATTTGTATGTAATGAATAGCATTGCCTCAAGATATGTAGAGCGACAGAACTACAAGAAGAAAATTTTTAAAAGCTACTACCCTTTTAGAAGAGTTCAACACTTTCTTCTAAATTAATCCAAGTAGAATAAATGGGGCAAAAGAAAAACCAAAACCCTAACAACTATATAAATGATATGGACAACACAGTTATCAGACTTAACCCAATAGATCCACATCACATCCCAAAACTACAGACTACTCCTTCTTTGCAAGCACAAACAGGATAATAATCGATCATATTCTGGGAGATAAAACAAGTTTTAACAAATTTCAGATGATTGAATATATATGAACTGTTTTCTCTGAATATGATTCAGTTAAGCACAAAATCAGTACAAAGAAAAAATAAAACATAACCATATGTTTGGAAATAAAGAAGCACTTGGGTGCACAAATTCAACATGTCCACCAAACTCCAAACTACCCCTCCTTTCTTCCCTGTCTTCATCACTCATCCCCCTCTTGTCTAAGGCATCATTTATGGTCCCATGACATTGCCTTAGTTCAGGCCTTCTCTTTGAGTTTCCTCTCTTTGAGGTTCATGCTCCTCCTATCTGCCACACTATGCCTTCTAAAAGATTGGTTTAATCATATAAAGCCTTTATTTAAAAAAATTTTAAAGACCCTCAGTACCAACAGGATAAAATTCAAACTCCATAACATGACATTCAAGGATCTTTGATAGAGCCTCTGCTTTTCTTTTCATCTTTATTTCTTCCCAAGCCTTTGTGCACCTTTTATGCATCAGTTATGCTATTCACTTATACTTCCCTAAACACCCTGTTCTCCCTGTCTCCTCCTTACCTTTGCACCTACTTACCCCTCTACCTGGGATGTCCTCTCTTACTATTCACCCACCTGACCATTTCCTATATATCCTGGGAGATACAATTCAAGTATACATTCCATGCCTGGTCAATCCTCATAGTGTTATTCACTTCTTCACTTTCTACCCTAGAATTGTTTTTTGTACTTCAGTTTTTTAAATTAGCTATTTAAATGTCTGCCTATTGTGTTAGACCAAAAACTACATGCAGATAGGATTTTTTCTTGTTCATTTCTTTTTCTATTCTTAGCACTTATATAAGGACGGCTCAAAAATTGAATTTATGAATAAAATTAAAATTCTTATGGTAGCTTAAACATATTTGTTGAAAGAAGCAAGAAGGGTCAGTCAATATGTTGGCTATGAGAAAGGAGAGCAATATTATAAAAAGTAGATGGAATGACATGTAAAGAATATCAGATGGCACATTTGGTGTGGTAGTCCTAAAACCTTTTAGCATCCTGAAGGAAGGGCTTCCAGGTAGAGTTGTACAGCTTTTATACTGCACAACTAAAGAGGGTGCCATACACATCTAGTCAAGGATGTGATATTGTTGCCCAGAGCAATCCTGATTGCAAAAAATCCTGAGTGGTCCCACACAATTTCCTTGATCAAATGAACCATGTCATTAGAGCCCAGGAAATAATTGTTATCTATTATGACAGTTGGGAGTCATCATTAAGAAAAGGCCTGTATTTTGCGTACCTTAATGAGAGAAATGTGTAACACCTTTTGGAAATCTTCCTGTCAAAAACAAAAAGATTAGGTACCTAACGTAGCAAGTTTTGATTTTATGGGAAGAAACTCACAATTAAGCCAAATAAATGAGCCATTGCAGTGGGTTGAAATCCATATCCACCTGTGGTATAATTTGCAAAGTTTGCTTAAGGTTTATGCATGAATATTATGACTTGCAGTCAAATTCTTTCTAACCGAATAATTTAGAAAATAAATTTATATACTTGTGTTACCCATTTTATTAAATAATTGGTATCCAGAAGCCCAAGGACTGAGCCTCATATGGGATAATTAGATTTCACTGATTTGAACCAATGGCTTCATCTGCTTCAGAATTTCATGCTAATGTGGATACTCTGCTTTTATACCCAGAACATCATTTGCTTGCTAACAGTATAAACCAAACATACTTATGACATTTTTTTCTGGGAAGCAACTAGAAAGAAAAAATAAACTCTGCTTAGTTTCACCTGCAAATACTTTTTTAAAGCAGTGAGTGTTATTCATTGCTCACACTCAGGAATCACGTTTCCCTACCCAAGCTGAAATTCCCAGGCCTAAATATGTTCTCCACCCACTTCTTAATGTTCCTTCCCGGGGCTTCCCTGTTGGCACAGTGGTTGAGAGTCCACCTGCCGATGCAGGGGACATGGGTTAGTGCCCCGGTCCGGAAAGATCCCACATGCCCCGGAGTGGCTGGGCCCGTGAGCCATGGCTGCTGAGCCTGTGCATCTGGAGCCTGTGCTCCACAATGGGAGAGGACACAACAGTGAGAGGCCCGCGTACCGCAAAATAAGGCCCACACACACACACAAAATATATATATATATATATATATATATATATATATATATATATATATATATATATTCCTTCCCTGTTGCTAGATGTATTCTTAAAAATAGCTTCTCACAGTAAGAGTAGCCACTGGCTTATTGCAAACCACATATTTTATCTGTTTTAATATCTCTTTTCTACAGATCCTCCTGCTGTGGAACCAGCATTTCTGGAAATCCGGCAAGGACAAGACCGCAGTGTCACTATGAGCTGCAGGGTCTTGAGAGCCTATCCAATACGGGTGCTGACCTATGAGTGGCGCTTGGGAAACAAGTTATTACGGATGGGTCAATTTGACTCTCAAGAATACACAGAGTACCCGGTGAAGAGTCTTTCCAACGAAAACTATGGGGTTTATAATTGTAGCATCATAAATGAAGCTGGAGCAGGGAGATGCAGCTTTCTTGTTACAGGTAAGATGCTGAATATTTTGCTTTTTTTTTTTTTAGATCATGGGAGCTTAGGCTTATGTCAATATAAGAATGAAAGCATTTTGCAGATCCATGGAGCATACCATGAACAGCTTGACTGTTCATATTTAGAGTTTCTACTCATTTATTTTCAAGGCAAGTCTATTTTAGTAGTTAAGATAGTTAATGTGCCTATAAAATTAGAAGTTTATGTGAATTCAA
Source organism: Hyperoodon ampullatus (assembly GCF_949752795.1). Lineage (NCBI taxonomy): Eukaryota > Metazoa > Chordata > Mammalia > Artiodactyla > Ziphiidae > Hyperoodon > Hyperoodon ampullatus. The sequence goes on along the minus strand of NC_136916.1, from coordinate 127,037,173 downwards.
ATAGAGTTGGTGATGAGGTTGGTTATGTTGAGTGTTTCAGTAATAAAGTGGCAAATCTTAACTAGCTTTATTTAAATCAAATTGCAAATATAATACATGTTTTCTTTTGCAAGTTTAAAATCCCTTGCAATCCAATACCTGTTCTGGTTTTAATAGTAGAGAGTGCTTTCTTTCTTTTTCTTGTTTATTTATTTATTACCTCTTAATGTATGGTGAATCTTCATTTTGTCCCTGGCTTACCATAGGACCACAGATATTCAAAGGGAAATCAATATAGTTGTATCTGGTATATAATGAATTAGAGAGAATTATAATTTTTGATATCATCTTTTAATGTATTTAAGGAAATATTAAATCTGTATTAAATCATACATGTTTATTTAAATTATTTTGGTAATCTAAGGTAAATCTGTGTAATTTTTGAGCTAGAGTTTAGGCATACATTAAAAGGATATACTCCTTTTCATTATTATTTTGTTCTAGATAAAATTAGTTGAAACGGTTATAGTGTTTACGCTACTAAAAGAAGAAACTGGGCATTGTATGTTATCTGGAAAGCAATCATAAAAATCATGATTAAAATGTTTCAGAATTAATTAAATCTTGTTCATTGGTAATATAAATTCTTATTAATAAGTTCTTACTCATAAGAGAACTCTCTAATATGGGTTGCCTTGAGACATTTTTGCCTCCTGAAATGGGATATTAGGTGGATAAAATACAATTGACTAACCAAAGAATATGAAGACATCCTCTCTGCTGGATCTTACCACCTCTTGGTTTTGCAATCTCTTTTATTAACATTCAGTTGAACTTAAGGTTTTTCTACTTTGATACTTAAAGTGAACTATTAAAGTGAAATAAAAAATCCCTAGGACAATTACTTACATGGTGATCCAATTTTTCTTCCTAGGAATATTTACAAGGGTAAGAGAATGTAATCTATTACTCTATGGGGTAATTTAAATGGCATGATATACTTTCATTCCTTATTTATATGTTATTATCCCAAGCAATAAGAATCCTTCAAAGGCAATTGTTTTTCACATATTGGTACAAATGGAGCACTTTACTTTCTTTCATTAACCCTCCAAAATAAAAATACTCCATAAAATTAACTAAACCCCTTTCTTCAATCTTTTTGGCTTTATACACATTCTGATTTTCTCTGCTGACACTGCTTTCTAACTTTGACTGGTTTAGACCATGCTGCCTCTGCAAGATTTTCATTTGTTCTCTATTATATGATCCAAATCCTATTTTTTGAGCTAGAAGACAAGCTGAGATCAGAATAAACACTAGCTCCATTCTCCCATTCCAGATCCATGGGGTGCAGTAAGTAGATTTCAGTAGTTGCAGGAAGGAATAAACCTGTTGTGGATTGCCCCATAGAAGGAGAGGAAACAGCCCCGTGCATTAATTTGTTTCCAGTGTGCATTTTTCAATCTCCAGGTCAACCTCATAGTTTCAAGATCTCCACATAAAATCTAATAAAGTTTTGAAGAGGAGAAAAAGAAATGATTGAATTCCAAATGCAGTATAATTCAGGAAAATATATAAGGAAATCAGTGATTCCATAGAATCAGACCTCTGGAAGAAACTTTGAAAGGCTATTTACTTTTCTATTAAAACATACCAGAATTAGTAGTAATCCTTATCAATTTCCCATAATTCAAAACTCTTTGAAGCTATGCAGAAGAGAACTAGAGAATATAATATATGCAAGGGTTCATATATTTATTATGCATATGTTCTTTACCCACAAAGCAGATCTTTGAAGACAATTCTTTTTCCTTGAGGCCCAAATTAACTAAGAAACATTTAAATTTTCAAAGTTATAACTATTGTACCAAATTTAAGAATTTAAACTCTTCCACTTGCTTGTCCTAAATGTCCTGAAAGTGGACTTGATCTGACTGCACGTCAAAATGTACAGAATTGAACTAAAAGGCAATGGCAGCCCTCATGTCTATATGTATTCCAGCTCCCGGGAAAGCTCAAAAGTTCGGACGTGTTTTCTTCATTTATATCATGAGTATGCAATGTGTGTGGGTGTTTGGGGGTAAGAGAGTGGGGTTGTGTTTACCAAGAATTCAGAGGGGCTGTGAGAATATTTTCCTGGAAAGGAAAAGAAGATAGTAAGCAAAGGTATTTTGGGAAGAGTGACCAACCTAGCTTGTTGTGCACTGTCCATATTAGAGAATATTAGCTATAATACTACAAAATACTGTGTACTTTCATTTACTTTATTTACTAGCATTATTATAGTGAAGTTAAGCCTAGTTTTTTTGTGTTTTAAGCCTTTGTGAACTATGGCAGGAACACGAACACCATTTATCATATTTTTCTGTGGGAGAATTTTTACAAGTTCTATAAATAAACGTGACATTAATTTATTATAATAAGTCCACTTGTAAATGCGTAATTCCAAGTATATATGTATAAATATATAGACATAAGTATTTCTATATTAATAAATAGTTTTGTACTGTTTAGCAGATCACTCAACTGGAGCATGGATTTCACTTTATCACAGGTTCAAATGCTCCAAATTAACATTTGGAAAAAATGTTTTAAAGACTTCAAAACATCTAGGCACATTCATTATATTACAGATACGAGTGAATAACATCCTAGGTTAGATCCTAGCACACAGCTTGATCCAGAAAAGAAAACCAGTAAATCTGGGATGATGGAATAGATAGAGGGATGACCAAGAGTGAATGATTAAATGGAAGTAATCTTACTGAAAATTATTTTTTAATGGGAAAAAAATCAGGGTGAAAGAGTAGTTCAAGTTGAAAATAAGTAGTGTGTTGAATAGTATCCCACAAGAAGGTAAATCCATGTCCTAATCCCCAAACCCTGTGAATATCACTTTATGTGGCAATACATGATTAAGTTAAGGATTTTGAGAGAAGGAGCTTATCCTGGATCAAGTAAGGTTAGTGAAAGATTTAATGTCCTTATGGTTGCATGATAGAGGGCCCTAGTATTTTGCTGGTTTTGGGGTGAAGGCCACTTTCATGTCTTAGAATATTTCTGCAGGTCCTAGAGATCACCTGTAATTCCTTGTCACATGTGCTTTTCCAATGTGGCTGCTTAATTCATCAAGCCATGAGGAAGAATCTCTAGCTCTAGTCTGTTAAGATGGAATCTTATATAACATAACCTAATTACTGAAGGAACATCTCATCTCAGTTTTTTCCCACCCTCCATGGGAGAGAATTATATACAAAGACATTAATAACAGAGGTAAAAATCACTGGAGTCACCTTAGGTTCAGTCTGCCACATGTATCAACATTGCCTGCTGCTAGGAGTACTTTTAAATACAACCTACATATGAAACTGTTTTATCTATGGCAATAGTTAAAGAAATTCCTTATAGTTTAATCCCTTTCAATAAACATGGCAAATAGGGTTTTACAAATAAAAATTTGCCTGTGACTGTTGCTTTCACCTCTAATTTGGAAGTATTTGTACTGGGATTGTGCATCCTCTACTTTTCTTTTGATATATTACAACATTCAGATTGACATTTTGGAACTACTCTTTTGTCCATATTCAGCACCAGTGGATCAGACACATAACCAAAATTAGACAGATCCTAGAGAACAAATAAAGCAAGAGTGAGACATTTTTATGAAATGGAGTACATGCCCTCACTCAGTGAATGTAAAGAAATTCAGGATGACTGAGAACTGTGATATGCCTAAGACAGGCTGTTGGATTACTCTAGCATTACTTAGTTCTAAAGAATGAAAAGGATGAAATAACAACCAAGTCAAATTTGACTCCAAATCAAAATGTTTTATTCTTGTTTTCTAAACTCAGATTGAGTTATGTAGTAACCAGATAGAAAATGTATTTTATTCTCTGGCAATGCATATATTTGTGCTATTCAGCTGGATACTTGTTTGTTATGAGTGTCTAAACATGAACATCATAAAACTGTAGAAAAATCATTTAGAACTATCAGAAGTAAGAGCAAATGAACTAATGGAAAAATATCTAATAAAATTCCCTGTGATAACTCTAAAAGGCAAAAAACTTCAATGTCAAATATTTTTCAGAGCCAAAATTCTGTTAAATTTATTAGAATTTTACTTATGATGATAACAGATAGACTAATGGATCCCAGTGTTTCAGCCAGCCTTATGAATTACAGTTATGTTAAAACTATAGAGCAGAAAATGCATCATATGTCCTAACAACTCTTGATGTATTCTATGGTGTACAAAGTGATTCCACTTGTATTCTTTTCATTCAAACAATTCTGCTATGGGTGTAGAAGAAGCAATATCACCCTTGTATGACAGGTAAGCTAATAGAGGCTAAGGAAACCAAAAGTAAAATGTGTATCTTCTGACTGTAAATTCAAGCTCTTTTTGACACACCTCAGTAACTCTTTTATTAGTGGTTCTAAAGGAATTTTTGGATAATTAAGCTAGATAAAATGTAGATGAGTCCATGCTGAACCTAAAAAAGTAGAAATAAAAATGTAAATATTAATTAAGGAAGTTAATACTATGACTTAGCAAAAATTTTACCAAAATATTTACTTTAATATTGAATCTAATTTATACAATATTTAGAGATGGAGCAGAAAGGGCTGATTAGAGGAAGGCTTATAGGAGTTTGTGTTGATTCCATCCTAGTCCTTACCTGAGGATTGGGATGCATAGATAAGGTGAAACTGTTGAGGCTCAGCATACTCTTCTGTATCAGGTTCAGAGCAGAAAACTGACAGTAGAGTTCAAGCAGTGATGGAGAAAGCTAGAATTTTCAGCTTAGCAAAATAAGATATACCTTCTTAAAATTCCGAACATCCTGCTGAGATATCAGAATGATTAAGCCTTAGGAGTCAGGGCCTTGCTTGAAAATAAAGGCTTATTCTAGATACTCCCAAACAAAGGCTAACACCAAACCCCGATAAGATTCATGGGGAGGTAGAATTTGGAAGTAGAGTTCCACCAATTTGTAAGAGCAAGTCTCTACGTTCTCCATACATCTCACCCTAATAAAATGTAAAAAGGCAGAATACAAAAGTTTGAGGTGATTAACAGGTAGCTGAATTACCTACTAGAATAAACATCGACACTGTTTAGAGGAAGAGAGCATAGTCCAGTTATCTATAATATATTATATAATATGTATTATACATTACAATGTAATAATGTAGTGATAATTACTAACAATGCTCAATAAATAAAAAAAATTACCTGACATGCAAGGAAAATAGGAAAGTGTTACCCTTAGTCAAGAATAACAGTGGTCATGGGACTTCTCTGGTGGCACAGTGGTTAAGAATCCTCCTGCCAATGCAGGGGACATAGGTTCAAGCCCTGGTCTGGGAAGATCCCACATGCCGCAGACCAGCTAAGCCCATGCGCCACAGCTACTGAGCCTGCACTCTAGAGCCCGAGAGCCACAATTACTGAGGTCGTGTGCCACAACTACTGAAACCCGTATGCCTAGAGCCCATGTTCCGCAACAAGAGAAGCCACCGAAATGAGAAGCCCATGCACTGCAACGAAGAGTAACCCCTGCTCGCTGCAACTAGAGAAAGCCCATGCACAGCAAAAAAGACCCAATGCAGCCAAAAATAAATAATATAAATTTAAAAAATAAACTAAAAAAAAAAAAAGAGAATAACAGTGGTCTTTTAAAAACTAACCCTGAGACGGCCCAGATGTTGGATATAGCAAAGCCTAGCTATTATAATAATTTCAAAGTATTAAAGGAAAATATGTTCAAAGATTTAAAGATAAATGCAGTATTTATGAGCAAATGCATAAGAAATTTCAGCAGAGGGAAAAAATCCTTTAAAAATAACCAAATGCAAATACTATAACTAAAACGGTATAATAACTGGACTGAAAAAATTACCTAGATGGAATGAACAACATATTGGAAAAGGTAAAAGGGTCAGTGAAATTGAAGACAAATTGAAAGAGCTGAGAAAATCTGCTAGATAGAAAAAAGATTGAAGACTAAAGAAAAGAGACCTAAGGACCTGGAGGATAATGAAAAATGGCCTAAAATAATTGCAATTGAAGTTCCAGACGTTCTAGTAAAGAATGAGAATGGGACCAAAAAAGAAAAAAAAAGTTTTTCAAACCCACAGATCCAATCATATCATGGAACACAAACCAAGAAAAAATACAAATAAATTCACACCTAGGCACATCATAATCAAATTTCAGAAAACCAAAGACAGAAAGTTTTCAAAGCAGCCAGAATAAAAATGATATTGTGATGATATGCATGACAGGTACCTTCTCATTAGAAGCAATGTGAGCTAGAAGAAAATGACACATCTTTAAATCTTTAAACATCTTTAAAATACTGTCAGTTAATAATTTTATTTCCAGTGAAAATGTGCTTTAAAATAGGGCCAAACAAATATATTTTTCAGGAAAATGAAAGCTGGAGAATTAGTAGTCAGTAAAACTGTAATACAAAATATGCCAAAAGATATTCTTCATATTAAAGGAAAAAGTTATCAGTGGAAACCAGGATCTACAAAAAGAAATAAAGAATCTTTTCTCATGTTTTCTTCTGTGAGTTTTATGTTTTCAGATCTTATATTCAAATCTTTAACCCATTATGAGTTAAATTTTGTGTATGGTGAAAGACACGGGTCCAATTTCATTCTCTTAAATGTGGATATCTAGTTTTTTCAACATCATTTCTTAAAGAGACTATCCTTTCTCTGTTGTGTATTCTCGGTACCTTTGAAGAAGATCAGTTGACCATATATGAGTGAGTTTATTTCTGCGCTCTTAACATACACACCTACACACCCACACATGAACACAAGGAAACTTTTGGAGGTGATGGATATATTTATTACCTGGATTGTGGTGATAGTAACAGGAGGTATACGTATGTCTAAATTTACCAAATTGTATTATATTAATTATATTCACTTTTTTTGTATACCAATTATACCTCAATAAACATGGGGAAAAAATGGAATGAAGATGATCAGATCCAGTAAATAGGTGGGTAAAGCTAAGATTTTTTGTAACTTCCCTAATAAACAGCTGTACAAACAATGGTCAGCAAATTACAGCTTGGGGACCAGCCAACAGTTTTTATAGATAAAGGTTAATTGCAACATAGCTTTCTTCACTTGCTTATGTACTGTCTGTGGCTCCATTCATGCTACAATAGGAGAAGTGAGTAGTTGTAACATCAACCACATGGCTCATAAACCTAAAATATTGGGTTGGGCCAAAAGTTCATTCACAGTTTTCCGTAAGATGTTACTGAAAAACCCAAACAAACTTTTGGGCCAACCCAATATTTACCTCTAGCCCTTTGAGGAAAAGTCTGTCAATCCTTGGTTTGAAGCAAAAATAATAACATTATAAGTTAGGGTTTATAACGTATCACAAACCAAAATGTTACAGCAGTAGCACAAATGATGGGATTAATTTGAGTTGTATTGTTCCAAATTTATAACATTTGTGAAGTAGGAACTGAGAAGCAAATAGAGACCTCAGAGGAGCATGAAATGTGAAGTGTGATATATTAAGTGATACAATATTGACTCTAAATTGAATCAGTAAGTTAAAGTTGCATAGTTTTTGCCATACAGAAACTTCTAAAAAGTTTTTTAAAAAGTGGTGCATTGCTGCAATGAACATTGTGGTACATGTCTCTTTTTGAATTATGGTTTTCTTAGGGTATATGCCCAGTAGTGGGATTGCTGGGTCATATGGTAGTTCTATTTTTAGTTTTTTAAGGAATCTCCATACTGTTCTCCATAGTGGCTGTATCAATTTACATTCCCACCAACAGTGCAAGAGGATTCCCTCTTCTCCACACCCTCTCCAGCATTTATTGTTTGTGGATTTTTGGATGATGGCAGCACTATTTACAATCGCCAGGACATGGAAGCAACCTAAGTGTCCATCGACAGATGAATGGATAAAGAAGATGTGGCACATATACACAATGGAATATTACTCAGCCATAAAAAGAAACAAAATTGAGTTATTTGTAGTGAGGTGGATGGACCTAGAGTGTGTCATACAGAGTGAAGTAAGTCAGAAAGGGAAAAACAAATACCATATCCTAACACATGTATATGGAATCTAAAAAAAACAAAAAAAAAACTGGTTATGAAGAACCTAGGGACAAGATGGGAATAATGACACAGACCTACTAGAGAATGGACTTGAGTACACGGGGAGGGGGAAGGGTAAGCTGGGACAAAGTGAGAGAGTGGCATGGACTTATATATACTACCAAATGTAAAATAGATAACTAGTGGGAAGCAGCCGCATAGCACAGGGAGATCAGCTCAGTGCTTTGTGACCACCTAGTGGGGTGGGATATGGAGGGTGGCAGGGAGGAAGACACAAGAGGGAAGAGATTTGGGGATATCTGTATTTGTATAGCTGATTCACTTTGTTATAAAGCAGAAACTAACACACCACTGTAAAGCAATTATACTCTAATAAAGATGTTTAAATAAATATCAAAAAAAATGGTGCATTGAAGAAACTAAAATACATTCAAATTTACTCGAAATATCAGAGGAAAAGATAACAGGTGAACAACAACAACAAAAACACTGAAGGGACAATGAAAACAATGAGCAAGATGATAGACTTTAACCCAATCATATTAATAATGACATGAAATGTAAATGAACTTAATACTTCAGTTGTCAGAAATCATTGGACTGGATTTTTAAAAAAAACAACAAAAAGCAAGCTATCTACAAGATAGACACTGCTGTCTACAAGAAACACATGTTAAATACAAAGACACAAAGAAGCTGAAAGAACAGGATGGAGGAATACATAACATGCAAAGAGCACATAAGAAAGCTGACATGGCTATATTATTGCTAGACAAAATAGACTTCAAGACAGAAAATTTTAAGAGTTAAAGAGGGATGTTTAATAATAGTAAAAGAGGAATTTATAGGGAAGATTATACAGATATAAATATGTGTGCACCTAATAATAGAGCTTCAAAATTCATAAATAAAGAAGTGCCAGGAGGAATAATCTACTCATAATTACACTAAAGGTTTTAACATCCATCTATGAATAATTTATAGAATATGTACCCAGAAAATCACTAATGTTTTAGAAGATCTGAACCATACTACAAGCAAACTAAATTAATTGATATTTATAGATTATCATACCCAAAGTTGTAAACTACACATTGTTACATGTGCACATGGAATACTCACCAAGATAGATAATATGCTGATCAAACATTTTCCTTCTAAAATTGGGAGCAAGACAAAAATACCCACTCTCATTAGTCACAAATATTGTACTGCAGGTCCTTACCACTACAATAACACAAGGAAAGTAAATAACATGCATAAAAATCAGAAAGGAAGAAACAAAGTTACTTCTAGTCACAGATTATGTCGTTGTTTTTGAAGACAATGCTAAAGTATCTATGATAAAATCTACTTGAATTAAGATAACTTAGCAAGAGCATAGGGTATGAAATTAGTATGTAAAATCAATCATATTTTTGTATAATAGCTACAAAAATTTGAAACTGAAGGGTAAAAAATACCATTTCCAGTGACATCAAAGTGTAAATAAATTTAATAAAATATGCACAAGACATACACTGAAAAATATTAAAAAATTGCTGAGGGAAATGAACCAAAATAAATGGAGAAATATACCAAGTTCATATTTTGGAAGAATCAATATTGCTTTCATACTTATTGTCTCTGAATTGATCTACAGATTCACTGCAATCCCAACAAAATACCCAGCATGGTTGTTTTTGGTTTTGTTTCTATAGAAATTGAAGAGCTGACTTTAGATTTTATTTGGAAAGCTAAGGCTTAACAATAGCTAGACCTATGTGGAAGGGGAAAAAGAACAAAGTTGGAGGACTCACACTACCCTGTTCCAAGTCTTACTGTAAAGTCACAATAATCAAGATAGTGTGGTTTTTGTATAAATATAAACACATGGTTCATTGAAACAGGGTAAAGGATCCAGGAATAGTCCTCTAAGGTCACAAAGATGATACACATATGGTCAAATGAGTTTTTCAAAGTCACCAGCATAATCCATTAGGAAATGATAGTCTTCTGAATAAATTGTGCTAGAAGAACTGGATATTCATATTAAAAAAAAAAAAAACCTTAAACAATACCTCACATTACGCACAAGATTAATTTATAATTGATTGTAGATGTAAATATAAAAAAACTAAAATTGTAAAATTCTAGGAGAAAACTCAGGAGAAAATCTAGGCAAATTTGGAATAGAAAGTAAACCCCAAAAATCACCAGTCATTTAAAAATAATACAAATAATAATAATACAAGCATAATTAAAACTGCAGTCTTCCTGCTCCTCAAAAGACCTCATTAAAAAAGGAAAAAGCTTCCACATATAAGCAATATCATATGACATTTATCTTTCTCTGTCTGACTTCACTCAGTATGACAATCTCTAGGCCCATCCATGTTGCTGTAAATAGCATTATTTTTTCCTTTTGTATGGCTGAGTAATATTCCACTGTACATATGTACTACTGTATAGCACAGGGAACTCTACTCAATACTCTTTAATGACCTATGTGGGAAAAGAATCTTAAACAGAGTGGATATATGTATATGTATAACTGATTCACTTTGCTATACACCTGAAACTAATGCAACATTGTAAATCAACTACACTCCAATAAAATTTTTTTTTTAAAAATTATTGGTCTAAAGAAACAAAAAAAAAGGGAAAAAGGAAAAAGCAAGCCAGAGGCTAGAAAAAGAATTTGAAATACATGTTTGTGACAAAGTGTTTGTATCCAGAGTATATAATTCTTAAAATTCAATAATAGGACAAACGGTCCAAATAAAATTGGCAAGAGACTTGAATATACATTGCACAAAATAGCATCCAATTGACCAGTATTTGTATTAAAACTAGTAGCCATCATTTGTTATCAGAGAAATGAAATTTAAGACACAATGAGTTAGAACTACACACACATTATAATGACAAAAGTTAAAAAGACTGACAACAGCAAATGTAGGTGAGGATATATAGTCACTGAAATTATCACGCATTCTTGCTGGGAGTGTAGAATGGGATTTCTGTTTTGAAAATGGTTTGTAAGTCTCTCAAAAACTTAAATATTTACTTACCAAGTGATCCAGCAATTCCACTCCTAGATGATTATTCAACAGAAATGAAAATGTATGTCTATACAGAGATTTATATACAAACTTTAATAGCAGCTTTATTTGTAATAGTGTCTGACTAGAAACAACACAAATATTCATCAACAAGTGGCTGAATAAACAACTTGTGATCTAATCTACTCATGCAGTGGAATTTTACTCAGTCATAAAAGTGGAGAGAACTACTGATACAATACATGAATGAATGGATTTCAAAAACAATTATATTGAATAAACACAACTAGCCACAGAAAGTGCATACTTTATGATTCCATTTATATGAATTTCCTGAACACGCAAAACTAATCTTTAGTAATAGAAATTATACTCTTTGGCTGGGGCTGAGGCTGAGTTGACTGATTACAAAGGAGTAGGAGGTAACTTTCTGCAGTGATGGAAATCTCCTATATCTTGATTGGTGATTACATAGTAATATATATTTTTCTAGACTCAGTGAAATCTGCACTTAAAATGTGTGCATTTTATTGTATGTAAATTATACCTCAAGTATTACTGAAAAGTGGATGATATTTGCCAAATAAGATAGGGTTGGGAATAGGAGGTGTTTCATAATACGAATGGCATTGTTCGATTTACTATTGTCATGTATATACTTTTTCTAATCCATATTGTGTTAATTTTTTAAACATTTGGTTGTTCCTCGAGAATCGTTTGTTCCTTTTTCTTCCCCTAACCTCTAAATTACTTTCCTTTAGGAGGAGACAATAAACTGGTTATCTTCACAGTAGTTCCCCTCCCCAAGATAACCACTACCATCTTTGCCCAACTGTATCTCTTACTTTAAGAGATAGTGACTGTTACTTTAAGAATACTGAATGACCCAATATATTGGTAACAAAGGTCATGTATACAAATGAAATCAGAAGGATATGAATCAGGTTTTGGAGAATTACCATTTTGTAAGCAAGACCATCACTGCTGGGTAGAATAAAGGGAAGACAGAGATATCAGCATAACAGGGCAGGACACAGTATTCCAAAACTATTGCTCACAACTTCCTTATATTATTTTGGGCAGGCATTAGATCCAGTTTTTAGAGGATAAGAAATGGTTCGAAATCACAGTTTCTCCTGAGAGAAAAGAATTTTTATAATATTCTCTGACACCAGAAAAGAATAAAGCAAAGAAACCCAAATGTAGAAGTCCACACATATGTATGTGAATATTATATGTTTAGTATTTCTATTCTTAAGAGTCTGTTTAGCACTTAGTGCAGTTGGATTTTTTCAGTAGATATTGGGTGGTAATAAAATCAATCTGTGAAAGAATCAAAGGACTTTTTAGTTCAGTGGAATCAAAGCCATATCCCAAACCTCCAAGTGTCTATTTAAGCACTTGGCCTTTGTCCATCACCCTGAAGGGATGATTAATGGATGAGAACAGTGCAAAACTTGTTCCAAAGACATGCCAAAAACCAGACTTAAGATGGTCAGGTGAGAGATTCCACAGACAATTGCCCACAACTTGTTATGTTGTCTTTTCTCAAGGGATATTTTGTGACATAGCAGTAAGTTGAGAAAGTTGATAGAGGTTTTCTTTTTATAAATTCTTTTTGAATTTCAGACCAGAGGATATAACCAAAGTCTTATAATTTTACATTACTTATGTAAGCGTTACTTAAGAAATCACTTTCTTTCATCGTTCTAATGAACTTTGTCTATTTCTAAAGCACTGATCAAAATGACAGTTGCTAGTAGCCTCAGCATCTAACTGCAGGCAGATACTTGCTTTGCAGTCAGATCCAGACCAGTGCTTCTTAGCAATACAATAAGAACAGTTATTTGTGCTTTAATCTTTTTCTTGCTCTAGGAGTCATATTCACAGAACTTTTGATTATTCTTAGAGAGTCACAGTTATTCAGTTTCAATGACTGGTTTCCTTTATTCACATCTAAATCCACTTTAGTAATTCAAGTTATATGTTTTGGAGAAAATAAACGTTCCTTGAAGATAAACAGCATACCTTCTGGGCTCCTCTCCAACTCACTTGAACACCTCTTACTCCCTGCCTCAATGATATTCCACACATTCATATTCAGCAGTGGACCACCCACATGTGTGGCAGCGGTGCTTGCCAGGAAGTTAATGTGCTTCCTAAGTACACCATTGAACAGTCAGTCCTCTCAGCCTGAGCGCTGCTGGGTCAGTTCATCCAGCCATTCCCCCTCCGTGCACACCCCCCAACTAGTGGTCCTTCAAAGGAACTCAAGGCTTTTAGACACTTTGGAACTTTTCAGTTTTTAGAGAATGTAAAGCTTTAGGAAAGACTGAATTGTTTGCAGCTTATTATGTATTCATTATTTCTGAGTTAAATGCTTAACAAGTACATGTAGTTCTCATTCTAGAGATTTAGTCAATCCTTATCTTTATAAATTCCTGACTTGATAATACTTTCAGATAATGATATAATATGGCAAATCTGGTTGAGTCCCAAGGGTAGGTTGTAGTTTAAGTTTCCATACTCACCATGGGCAGAGTAGGGAAGTAGGGATCCTTGTTAGATTACTGGGAGTAGCATCTTATCAGGAAATCCACCAGCCTGTACAGTCTTTGTGTGTGAATTAGGAAAAAGGTGCCCCTTTCTTCAAGCAGTTGTAACTCCCATACCAGGGCACAAGTGGTTGCAACAGAAACAGAGCCTGGATTTCAGCCCTTCTCACCCCTTTAGCCAGTCACGCGCGGTAGAGAGCAACCCTATCCAAAGACGTTGGGTGTTAGAATAAAAAGGGCTTCCGATGTGCATTCAGAATGCAGCTTTGTTACTCCACAGCTGCTTACTATAGGGCAATTTGTTTAATATCGCTAATCTTCACTTTCATCTTTCACAAAAGGAAAATGGTAAGAATATTCTCATCCTGCAGGGGATTGTGAATATTAAGAAACACGATGTATGCAAGTGGTTAGCATGGTGCCGGGCAAATAACAAAAATTAACCACATAAGTGCCTTTAATAATCTTATTTTTGTCTAGGAGAGATCAAGCATCAATTCTTCTTTAAGCCCAAAAGAACTGTTTTATTCCCTAGATTAAGCTTTCTCCTAATGTCACAATTAGAATATTTTCTGTGTATAGGTAAAACAATGCAAGCAGGCTTACAAAGGGGAAGACCCCAGAGGAAAGCATTTCGTGAGAATTTTATGAGAAGTTGTATATCTACAGACATATATACATGCTATATGAAAAGAAAAATCCAAACTGAACAAAAATAAATTGAATCTCTAATATTGCATTGTCTTTGGGGTTTTTCCCTTGTTTGGGCATATTCTATTTCAAATTTGAACACTGGTATGTTTTTCACATACTGTTTCTGTTACATAATTCAGATTTACATAAAATTTTCCCACACTGTACACAACCTCAAGGGAGAATTTCTCTGACTGTCCCTTTGATGGAAGCTGGAATAAGAAAGAAAGGGCAGGAAAGCCTAAAGTGACTGGCTTTTGAATTATATGTGAGACGTCTTTTGAGGATTCCTAGAAAAAGGAAAGGAAAAGTTTTGAAGTCTTATAAAAATGTGGGCCCTAGTAAATAAGCAGAGATTTTGGTTATTCCATATCTTGACTCATAAGTATCCATGTATATTTGAGGGGGATGCATATAGCATTTCTGTTTCCTTTCTGGGCCATATAAGAATTAGCAATTGAGTTTATGAATAAATGGTTGCTAGTTACTTCAGTGATTTGATGTTCTAGCAGCATTTCTTAGCCGTGGGATGTATAGGACAGGCGAGGGGAAATGGTCAGAGAACAGGAATGTACTCACTATTTTTATAAAACAGTGCACTTGCTACAAAATAGATTTGTGCTTAGCCCAGGAACTGGACACCATGTATATTTAATCATTTTCTGTTTCTGAATCTGCTTCTGTCTTGTGAAATTTAATGATCTATAGAATTTCTTCTGCAACCTCAATTGTCTGTGTTTCCCATGCCAGCACATACATACATATTATAGAGTTGGCTCATTAACAAGCATAGCTGTGATATATGAAAGAAATGGCATAACTCTTGAAAGGATAGCAAAAGAGCATCACAAAATCAGCCTAGAGCCATGATTGTGACATAGCCAAATGTGGTACTCCAGATAGCTACTCCAACCTTGGCTTCCCTCACCAATGATGGGAAAGCTTGGTGTGTGCTTGCCTCACCCATTGACAGTTGACATGTACCATGTATTAATGAAATGTTTTTCTAAAATAAAAAATGAAGCAAAATAGTTTTGTATTCTTCTGCCTTGGGAGTATTTGCTGCAATATTTCTGAAAAGAGAGATTTCTAATAATTTCATTTTATCCTAACATTCCTGAAATAAAATACATTGAGGAAGGTAGGGATGATCAGACCCTCTCAGTCTGAAGGCCAGCTTCCTTTGCATATTTAGGTAAATGGTGTAACCTCTCTTCCTTCTCACAAAGTATTCATTTGGATCTTTTTGAGGGATGATCTGCAGATCAGACAAGGACAGTAGTCTGCATTATTTCATTAATTATGATATTCATATTAATTTTCCAGATTTGCAATTCAAGCCAAGTAATATCCCTCTGCATATTTGTCCTTCCAACTGCTGTGAAGACTAAAAGAAGTTAATATTTGTGGAAGTACTTTTTAACTGTAAATTCCTATATACATTTGAGATACAGTTTTCCTCTTTCAAGATTTTTCTTGCTTCATGAGTCCATGGTTGTAGTGGTAAATTATAATAGAATAACTTTTAACAGCAATCCTAGACATACAATTCTGGTAGGTGTCTCAAATACTTGATAGAATAGTAGTGAGCAAAGGCCCTTGGGCCAACTCTATTTTGTAGAAGAGGGTAATTGAAGTACAGAATTTAAGAGCTGCCTTTTCTTCTTTCTCTCAAGTCAACCATCTTTATTCCCAGAGGAGCTCTCCAGATTATTTTTCTTTAGAACATGTGGTTTTTAATACACATAACACTTACTTAGATATTTCCCAGTAAGATATCAATTGATTTATAATTTTTATTTCTAAACTTTCTCTAAACCCTTAGCAGTTTCCTATTTACATGCCTAATGTGAAAGCTAATTGTTTCATCAAATCCAAATCATCTTTTAAATTTTTTGGACCAGATCATAATCTAAGCCAATTTTGGAAAAAAAAAAAAACCCTCATATTATTCATATTTAACATCATTTTTGGCAAAGTACATTCAGGGTTTTAGAGTAAAAGGGTTATTCATTTAAGTTAAAATGTTATCTGGTAAGTGCATGCATTTATTTTATATTACCCAAGACAACCATATATATTTAGTGCATAAGCCCGTAACTACTTTGCATAAATATCTTGTTTTCTAGGCTGATGCCAAAAAGGCATCAGAGGTTACTCAATTGTGTTGAAATAGTGCTTCATTGAAGTTTTAAAAAAATAAATAGGAACTCATTTAAATTTGTCTAGTTTAGTTTTTAAATTGCTTCAAGTTCCTGTGCTTTTAAACAGTAACAATGGAACCAAACTATGGAACTCTTCCTACAGAATTTTATTTTACTTTTTTTTTTTCTTTACGGGAGAAGGTACAGTGTGAGATTAATGTTTATTAAATACTTATTACTTCCCCAGTGCTATCATAGGTATTTTATATAGACTATGTCAAATAATTTAAATAGAATAAATTTTATATTTTCATCCATTGGGATCTCCAGAGATATCTTTTTAACCTAACTACTTCATAAAATAATTCTTATTTTTGAAAGCCAAAAAACCTAACCTTACCAGGAACAAATGAATCTATCATTATTTTCTGACTATACTATATTCATTAATTCTTTATTCCATTAAATAAAGAATCTTGACTTTATATGGTAGATCCCTACTCAAATAAAATCATGCACCCTTTTGAGAAGTATCTTAAATTGAGGGAGAATTTTTACAGTGGGAAACATATCACATTAGCTTCCAACTGAGATGGATATATGTGGCTTGAACATTTAGTGATTTGTTAAAATGAACCCTTTTCTTGCAAGAATTACCAAGCCATATTACTTCTGAAAATCCTACCTGATTGCCTACCTATTGCAGTCTGAGTGATTTGTTTCCTAATAACCAAGGGCAGGATTCTTGGTAAGTTATACAGTCTTTGCGCCTGATCATCATTTCAGTTTCTACTTCCTAGCAAATACGCCTGGAGACCATATTCTTTGGTCTTATTTTAATGGCCTCTGCCTTCCTAGAGATTAAGGAAAAGGCTAAATTATTAATATATGAAGATGATTTTAGGAGAGTGTATAAAGTTGGATCTTATGCTCATTCCACGTTTCAAGAAATGAGGTAAAAATGATATTTTAATTTAGACAATTTGAACTCATTATAGTTAAATAATTTTCCAAGTAGGTATTTCTATAAACATATTTACTCTAAATCATTTAGGAAGTATCTGTAAAGGAAAATTGAATTATATGACAGGATATTATATTCAAGTGAACTTATTGAAGCAAACTGTGAAAAGACTAAGTTAGTTTTGCACACAAGTCTTAAGTATCTTCTTTTAATGTTTTTTTGTTAATTAGGAAAAAAGCATTGGTATCTCTGTAATTTTAATTACTTAATAACTCTTACACTTCATGCTAACACATTTTAATAAATAGTATGAATTTTATGAAGATGTTTCATGAGAATCTTGCTGTATGGCATTTTCTCTGAATGCATTTTATAAGGTTATGTTAATAATAACTAATCAACTTCGCACCTATGTGGATCAAGCAAGAATAACTGAGATTTGTCAACTTCTAATATATAAACACATTCCATTTTGCTCTACATCAGTTTTTGTTATTCCAATAATATACTTTATTGATCTCTTGATTATTCCAGCAAATTTTTTTTATTTAAATAAAACTTTAAAGGAAATTTGTGTAAAGGCTTTCACTGCAACAAAACTGACAACATCATCTTATTTATCCTAAAAAAGACCCTAAAAATAAATTGAAAGGAATTGGGCTAAAATACTCCTTTCTACATTACAACTGGAAAATGATGAAATAGTCTTTCAAGGTCCTACTGAAATTGATTATACATATTTGAGTGTTCTGTTCTGGGGAGATATTTTCATTAATAATATTAACAAGTTTAAAAATCTTTTCCCAATCAACAAAATTTTAGTTAATGTACTTGTGATGACAACTCTATAAGCAGTAAGTACCTGAATTACTCCTCACTCCACCCGAAAAAATACAGATGCAAATGACCATTTACATGAAAAATTTTAGTAGAGATATTTTTTGAGTTCAATTGGTTTTCTTCATATCCTCAGCTGAGGGGACAGTATATAAAAAATGAGGCATCTGCCATCAAAGTGTTTATAATCTATTAAATAAAAGATAATTTAACATAACCATAGAAAGGGGGCAAATATTATAATTTGGGCAGTGCATGGAGTTAGTACAGCATGTTAACAGCCACCACTATCAAAATGCTGCAAGATGTAATAATAAGGATTTTATGAATAACTCTGACTCCTATTTTTTATTTGTCATTAAACAGGGTCTTATATAGAATAATTTAAGCATGAAAAATGAGTGCTTTATTTTAGTCAATGTTTTCTTTTAAAGGTTTTAAAATTTGTGATGTTTTAAATACCTCATTAAATCTCTATTCTAAAGATTATATTTATTTACAATTTTTTTTTGTTTAATGATGTTGATATATCAGAGAATAACACATTGAATACCAAAAGGCTATGATATAGTAGTTGACCATTTTGGGGGGTGAATACACTAATGATATAGTAAATCTATTTCAATTTGCTCTAGAGAATTTTTTCAAAGTATTGCTTGTATACATCTGCAAACTATAATTGGTTGTTTTAATCAAATGTCTATGAGAGATAAACTAAACTCTCTTAAAATTTATTAAAGTCTTTGTCAACATGTAGCTACTACATTTGAGAATATTGAACTTCTAAGTCTTTTCATTTGGGGCACTTTTTTAAATTCCTTGGGTTGTTTGAATACTTATGAAAGATACAGATTTTCAGCTGTGAGTACGTACAATTAGAGAGACCTGGCCAATTCTGAAAATCATAAAATTTGGAATATTATTAACATGTCAACTCATTAGACAAGTAGAAGGATTTTGAATTTGTATTATATTACCCTCTCAAATTATATCATCTTGAACTACATGAATTAGTAGTATCTATAATATCATAGTTGAATAGTTGTGACAGATATCTTATGATCACAATTTAAAGCCTTAGAATACTTACTATCTGACCCTTTACACAAAAAGTTTGCTGAAGCCTGGTTTAGAAGGTGGTCTGGTAGAGTCACAATTACCTTAGGCATCCTTGAGGAGAAAGGGAGCAAGTTACAGAGTTTCTTAACTTTTTCTTCCCTGGCATATCAATATTTATGTTAACATATCCTTATCAAAGCTCTCAAAATAATATTTTAAACTACAATCAGAAATAAAAACATGTAAATGCTATACCAATTTTACAGTAATTATCCCATTTTATTTTCTCTTTGAAAAAATCATCCTAAATATCATATTGATGGATTAATATTAAAAACATAGGCATGCCTAGGGAAGGTTGTTCTTGGTCAGTAGCATTAAATTTATTTAATGGCTATAATTAAATTAAAACTAGCTTTATTTAGAGATATTATCTATTATACCACAATTCTGATTTTTTTTAAAAAATATATGTGTGTGAAAATTGAAACATCAATATTATTCTAAAACAACAAGGTGGTAGTTGCTTTACATTGTTCAGTCCACTCTATTGGCCCCAATTACATTATGTCTAAATCTGGGAAACGGCCTCTAATCAGAAAAACAAAAATGATCATACAGAAAATATTTTCAGGAGTACTTATATATTGGTATAGTATTACAATGTGTTTTCCTAATTAAATGTTAAGTATGGTAGTATAAATATTTATCATTGAAGAAAGAGTAATTAGAGAAAGGAAGGATAGTTGTGATTTGGGTACCAAAAGGTAAGAATTGATAAGCAGGTAGAAATTACACCAAGAAAGCATTTCAGTTTATGGAGTCAAAATGTGTTAGGATAAAACTAGAGTTTTAGGAACTTTCAGTCACTGGCAAGCTGAGTCACTAGAATGTAGGCAAGTGAAACGCAATATGGAGAAAAGTTTACTGACTCATTTATACAGTACTGAGTTTGCTGTTTTTACTGAGATTGCTGTTTTTACTGATCTTGCTGTTATGTGGTACCTCATTTCTAACATCTCATCTTAATTGGCCCATTAACCTCATCTCCTATGGGCTTAAAATTCCAGCTCCCAAGGATACAAACACCAGCAACACTCCTTTTCTCCCTAAACTCCTATTCAGTGTCTGATTTTCAGTTCTTTGTTTTTTTGACCCCTAAGAAACAACTCCCTTTCTGCTTGCAAGCTTAGGAATGCATGTAAGAAAGATTTTTGTTATACTTTAATCTAACATTTTTACACTAGGAAAGTGACATGTCATATATTCTTAATATATCTTTTACTTTGAGGTTTATGCATAAAATAATATTTTGAAAACTCAATTTACTCACTTTTGAGAAGCTATTTGCAAAATAGAATAAATGTACTTTTATATAAATTTTTTAAATTTTGAACAATTAAATTTTTCTCTCTATATATTTTAAGAATATTTTAAAATCCAAAATCTGTAGATAATCATACATATCTAAAAATTATCTGCTAATTTAGATAATGAATATAGTTCTAGGTCAGTTAGTTTAAAATGATTTAAACTCGAACAATGTTGCCTAAAAATAAAAGTAGACTATAAAAGAGAATGAAAAAAATTTTTGGCATGCTTGCTAGAAGGACAAAAAAAATGCCTGAAGGATAAAACAAGAAAAATTATGAATTCTTTCCCTGTTGAACCAACAGATGTCATGTTTCGTTGTTACAGCCTAAGATTATTATAAGGGCATTTCCTTAGTATTACTATGTATACTATGTGCTTCTTACAAAACAAGTGTATAAATATTAAATATGATTGGCTCTAAAATCAGAGAACAAATTTGTGGGGTTTTTTTTTTACTTTTAAGATAGATTTCTCAAAGTCAGAAAGCATTTTTCCTTTATCAAGTTTATCCAAAAGAGGTTTAGTACAAAGTGTGTTCTGAGACGTAGCAAGCATATTTATATTTAACTATAACTACACAAAATCATTTCTTATCAGTAATTATTTGTTACTAACCAATATTATTTATGCACCAGCTAAAAAAGCTTTTCTCATCTTTAATTCTAAGGTGGTACAATTATTCAACTAAAATACAACTTTATATCAACATCCATATATCATCCCCATATCTATTCTGTCCCAAAATTTATCTGTCATATGAGACAGTGGAACTGGTCATCTCTATTTCTTTTTCCAATCTAATATTTCATGAAAAAATATTACATATGATGTCACTCATATGTAATGCAGAATGTCAATGCAAATAAAATTAAGTACTTTCAAAAATACATTGAAAAGCCTTCGTAACAATCTGTAATTAAAAATAAAGATGAAGATAGAATTTTATTGTAAAATTGGATCTATTTAGAATATTCAAATGAGGGTTAAATTGTAGCTTAATTTTTCACAACCTTGAAAATAGATTTTGATAAACAAATTCATGTTTTCACAAGGTCATAAGAATTTTTTTTAACTTCAGTGTCAAACTGCTTCAATAACCTGAAAAGTATTTATTTAGATAAACAATCAGTTCTAGTATTATGACAATTTGCATTTATGACATGCAGCTAGTTTACCCTTCTGGCAGTCAACAAAAAGCAGGATTCGAAGACAGATAATAGAAATATTAAATGGAATTTATAAATAAGTGTGCTTAAAACAGTTGAAATAATACAAGAAACAGTAGGCAAATGTTTCATAGAACCCTAGAGATTTGAGACCGTGCCTTACCTTAATGGCCATTTTGTGGACAGTCACTCACCTATCTCGACCCTGCTAAATGGCAGTTAGGTATTGACTAAATACCTCTAGTGAAGGGAAAATCATCCATATTCAGAGAGGATTGCTAGAACATTTCTAAGACAAAATATGTATCCTTTAATAGCCACTCACTGGCATTCATCTTATTTCATAGATCTGTTAAAATTTAGCCTGTGATGGAGTTTCAACTCTCAGAAAACTTCACTTGCCAGTTTTTGAGAGATTTTTTTTTTCCTTTTCCATGCTAAATAGACTTTATTCTCTTCTCATTTCTATTTGAATGTATCATTCATTTTATGAAAAAACTGATACTTAGAACTAAATCTAATACCACTTGTATTTCCCTCTTGGCTAAAAAACAAAAGCAAGCCCCTCTTCTCCCTGTGCCCCTCAAAAAAAAAAAATAATAATAAGCAAAATGAAAAACCAACCATTGAGACTCTTTATCTGCTCAATTCAATCTAGACACTAATGTCTAATGAAAACACTCTAAGTTGACATTTCTCACTTAAAAACCTCATTACTTCATTTATAGGTTTTGGATGCTTTTTTTTTTTTTTTTTTTTTTTTTTTGCAGTACGCGGGCCTCTCACTGTTGTGGCCTCTCCCGTTACGGAGCACAGGCTCCGGACACACAGGCTCAGTGGCCATGGCTCACGGGCCCAGCCGCTCCGTGCCATGTGGGACCTTCCCGGACCGGGGCATGAACCTGTGTCCCCTGCATCGGCAGGCGGAATCTCAACCACTGCGCCACCAGGGAAGCCCCTTGGATGCTTATTTTTAATCAAAACTCCTGGCTCTTTATCTAGGCTACTACTAAATGTACCTCCTCAATAACAGTTTGGGAAATTTGGTCTCAGATACAGGTTGTCAATGATGTTTTGGATATTGATTCCTTCATTCAGTATATTGTGTTCCTCTCATCTAAATTTTGCTAAGTGTTGTGAACATGAATTTGTGCTATCATTTAGTTAGTAATAATAAAAATATCATACAAGATATAGAAGAAATAAAATGAATGTGATGGCTCTTTTCCAGAGACCTCCTTCTATGCAAGATTGTTTGTATAGAGTTGATAATCCATTTTCAAGAAAACTGAATGAATATTCATAGAACATTTTTTAATGCACACAGTGTTGATATAGGAGACTTCTCCAAATGTTACTAAAATTCAGATATTTAATTCAGTGTATTTAATTTTACTAGTAAATTTGTCAAAAATTAAATTCAGTTCATCTGACACTTTTTCCTAGTGAACCTCACCAGGGTAATAGAGACCATCACTTTCATTCTTAGTGTTCAACATTCATACTTTAACTATATGTTATAAATTCTTATGAATCAACTCTTCTGCAATCCCTAGATGATAGATGACTAATGATGAAGAAAAAGAAAAAAACAGGTAAGATATATTCCTGCATAAAGGAACCCAGGAGGAAAACCCCAGGAGGACATTTAATATTTAACCTAATTTCAAAAAACAATCTGTTGAATAATGTACAACTTATTAAATCATAATCCAGTAAAAATTGCAAAGCTATTTGAAAAGTTGGAGAAAATGTAAGCAGTTTCCAGCAAGACAGAGGCCATACCTCCTCGTTCATTTCCCAGAACACTACTTGGCATTCAATAGGCTCTAACTAAATATTGATTTGATAAATAAATGTATTATTGGTAAAAAATAGATGGTGTGAAAAAAATCTATATTTCAGAATATCAAAAAGTTGGGATACTTCCCTGGTGGTGCAGTGGTTAAGAATCTGCCTGCCAGTGCAGGGGACACAGGATCAATTACCTGGTCCAGTAAGATCCCACATGCCTGGGAGCAACTAAGCCCATGTGCCACAACTGCTGAGCTTGTGTTCTAAAGCCCAAGAGCCACAACTACTGAGCCAACACACCACAACTACTGAAGCCTGCACACCTACAGCCTATGATCGGCAACAAGAGAGGCCACCACAATGAGAAGCCCGTGCAACACCATGAATAGTAGCCCCTGCTCACCTCAACTAGAGAAAGCCCGCACGCAACAATGAAGACCCAATGCAGCCAAAAATTAATTAATTAATTAATTAATTATTTTTTAAAAGTTGGGCATATAATTCCCATGGTCTGTGCATTTTTCTATTAGGTAATTAAAAGACAAAAACTGAGATGGTTTATGTATGTTACATACACTATGTATACCTCACATATCCGTAAAATCTAAATAAAAGCCTTTTTTGTTATTGACCAAAGTTCTTGTGTTGTTAAGGTTTTTTTTGGTTAATTTCAGTTTAGTGACCAAAGACATGGATAATATAAACACAAATTGTCATCTTCACTGATTTTTTTTTGACAGAGTTGATCATTTACTTGCTGATATACTTCTTTTTTATTATTTATTTATTTTTTCTGGAAGTATAGTTGATTTACAATACTATATTAGCCTCAGGTATACAACATAATGATTCAATATTTTTATAGATTATATTCCATTTAAAGTTATTATAAAATGATGGTCTATTTCCCTGTGCTGTACAGTATATCCTTGTTGCTTATTTTATGCATAGTAGTTTGTGTCTCTTAATCCTATACCCCTGTCTCACTGATATATTTCTTTTGATTTCTAAGATACCACATTTTAAATTTTCCTCCTGTTCACTGGTTGTTCTGTCTCAGGCCTTTGTAGGCTTTGTTATCTCCTCCCATATCTCTTAACCTTGGATTGCCCCAGTGGTCAGACCTTAGCCTTTATCCACACAAACTCCCTTGGTGATCTCATTAGTTTCATGGCTTAACTTTAAACTCTTATCTATATGCCTACAGTTAGCAATATTATATCTCCAACCCTGGCATCTCCTGAATTCTAGTCAAGTGTATCCCACTTAATGGCTCCATTTAGATCATTCAAATTGTTCAAAAATAATTTCCTGATCTTCTCCCCGCAAATTTGATCCTCCCATAGCTTTACATATCAGTTGATGGAAACTTCATTCTTCTGGTTGCTTAGACCAAAAAACTTGCAGTCATCCTTGATTCTTCTCTTCCTCTTACACTGCTTATACAACCAACCAGGAAATCTTCTTGCATCTCTTCTCAAATTCTCCAGAAATTGATTAGATTTTAATCACGTGACTTTTTAAATACAAGAATTACTTATGGAACATGAAGTAGAAAGTAATAAAAGGGCGTAAAAAATAAGTAAGTATGTTTAACTGTAACATGTCATTTAAATGTAAGGACTCTTTCTGTTTTTAGGAAAAGCCTATGCTCCAGAATTCTATTACGATACCTACAATCCTGTGTGGCAGAACAGACACCGTGTTTACTCCTACAGTCTACAGTGGACTCAGATGAATCCTGATGCAGTAGATCGGATCGTTGCATACCGTTTGGGTATTAGGCAGGTGAGGAATTTAATTGTCTTCTTCTGTGTGTGTGTGATCCTCTGTGAAGACCTTGTTACTATGATGTGTTGCTATAAAGTTTTAATCAGTTTGCATGAATTCCAGAATATATTTTTCTATATCAAAGATAATATTACCTTACCCAGAACTGTTCCAAATTATTTACAAATCTTTGAAATTAATTTATGCATTTTTCACTATGACAGGAGACATATTAAAGTGAGCTTTCTGAAATCCTTCATCATTACATGTGCTATAGAAATTACATGATATAATTTCTGTGAAAGAAACTTATTTAAGATGTTCTCACACTTACCTATACTGCATAATTCTTTGTCTTGTTTCCTAAACTAGAAATTCTACATATTTTTATTCTAAGAGGTTCAAACTATATATAGGATTTTTAAAAGCTAATTTAATGTGTCTGTAGAATAGAAATGTTTTGGTAAAATGAGAAGAAACAATGAAATATGTTTTCCTAAGGTAGCTGAAGATTATAGATTGTGTAAGAATATCATAGCTTTTTCAAATGAACCACTGTTAAACTCAGTTATCCTTCATTGGTATAAATGATATTTTTGAAATTTAAATGTAGGTCTTTACATTATTTCCTGTTACATAGTAGGTTATCTGGAGTGACTATTTCAGCATAACAAAACGTTTTTGAAGATTTATTTGATTACCACATAAACTATTAGCTCTCTTTCACATCTTTGTATTATCCATAGATTTGTAAAAGGTGTTTTCCACTTCCTTAGCTAAATCACACAATAACATTTTGAGTTTGGATAGCAGAAAGGACAGAATTTGCTTGGAGAAAGATTGGTCAACCATCAGCAATCCACTCAATGTTACTATCATAAGACCAATGTTTTTTTTAATCTTGTTAACAAAGTTATAATAAAAGACTATGTAAGATACATCATTAAAATTAAGATACATTGTAAGTTGAATATTCTTATCCTTCTTGTCTAAGTATTCACAGGTCACAGACATGGTAGACAGGAGTG
This sequence comes from Hyperoodon ampullatus, assembly GCF_949752795.1. NCBI lineage: Eukaryota > Metazoa > Chordata > Mammalia > Artiodactyla > Ziphiidae > Hyperoodon > Hyperoodon ampullatus. The sequence continues at coordinate 127,010,645 of NC_136916.1, read as the reverse complement.
GATCATTTGGAAACTTGCTCTATTACTCTCATTTACTTTGGTCCCTAAGTAAATCTGAGTAAATCCCAAATCCATATCAAAATTGTTTGTTGTACTCATTCTAATTTAATGATAATTTTTCTTGATAGAGAAGATAGAAAAAAGAAAGATCAGCAGTCTCCCTTGGTTTATGGGCTTATCCCTTTCTTTTTCTTTTCTCAACACAGTTAATATTTTTAGATCTTTTATATTTGGAGCATCTTAGCACATTCTTGACTTTAGACACCTCACATTCATTTCCAAGTCCTTACTACATTTTGGTCATTCACATTCATCTTTTATTACCCTATGTTTTCAAAAAACCAAGAACCTAATACCAAATTGCTATTTGTAAAATTGAATCATTTTATTTAGGTGTCTTTTCCTTTTTTCTGGTTATAGGTTTTTTTTTGCAACAATAGAGTCAGAATTTCATCTTTAGTTTCTCACTTTCTTCCTCAACTATATTTCTTTGGAGTGTCTGTGTAACTGCCCTTTGCTTCCTGTATGCTGAAGGGCTGCCTGTTTTAGTCTGCCGAATTAATTTACCCAACCCTACTCACCATTCCTTTCTTTTACTCTAACAGTCTTCTAAACCTTTGTTCCCAAAGTCTCAATTATGTATGCAAGTCACCTTCTCCATGAGTCAAATTTAACAGAGTGATTACCATCTCTGTCCTCCCCCTCAACTGGAGCGATTTTAGCAGAATTAGACTTCCTCCTAAGAGGGATCCACCTAATTAAAGCCCTTCCTTCTCATCCATATCTTGTACTAGTTATTAATACACTACCTTCTATAATTTTTTTTTGCTAGGATTGCTATGCTATTTTCCAATGACAGTTTCTCTTAGATTTTCCTTTCCTGATATGAACATCTCTGCTAAATTCCTGTCTTTATGTTTCCTGATCATAAAACTAGTATATAACTCCCTGATATGCAGTGACACACATTTCCCAGTCTGTGTTCATCCTTGTGAACAAATTAGTTAGGTAATTTCCCCCTACTCTGCTACTTTAGAATACATTATATATGCATGCATATATGTGTATAAATTTCCCCTTACTGTGTTTTGCAAAAATTATAAATTCCTGACACATCTGGTTTCTGATTCTAGCCAATCTAGCCTTATCATTTTTAGCTATATAACCTTGAACAGGTTTCTGAACATACCAAACCTAGGCTCCTACCTGGGAAGTTAAAGATAATGATACCTGTCAGGCAGTCAAAGTGTGGAGTGGAATACATCTATCATTTATCCCACAGGCCAGGTTCCCTTGTGCAAGGCACTCTCTGCACAAACATCTGTGGCAATTCTTGCACTCATCTGCCTGGGTTGTGTAACAGTTTTTTTAAGTGCATCTTAAGACCTTATCATATCTACTATTTTTATTTCAGTTTTATTTAGTACACTGTATAACCTGGGCCTAAGTATTATTCCAAGCCATGATTTTCACAAAATAATTTCTAGACATTTTTTTCACTATGTCTTATTTTTATTTCAAACCTGCTGTCCTCCATAATATCCATTTTACTGATTCACATTTTTCTCTTCCACTTTGAGTCTTATTTTAAAGCCTTCCTGATCAGATCGATAAGTCTGCTGCTAACACTATTCTTCCAAAGTTTGTGAGATTCATGCTATGCACTAGAGGAAAACATATTTCTAGTGTTATAAACCATGGTCCAGAAAACAATCCTTTCTCTTACACAATTTCTGAAGCTAACTCTTTACTTGCCTTAGCATTATTTATTTTACTAGAATTTTCTTTTATATTTAGAAGCAAGTATTATTTTTTCATGGAGTACTTTTTTTTGTAATACTCTATTTATTAATAATTTTACTAAGATACTACATCTTGCCATGGAAGAGAAACTTTGATATATCTTTTGTGGGTGTCTCAATAAAGAGTAATGGCCTTCTGCTGTTCTGCCAATATGAATGGAAAGGAAATGTTCATAGATATGGTGTAGGAACAGAAAGATCATGTATAAACACTACTCTTTTCCCCACTGCCATATTCTCTACACTTAACCCATGCAAAATGGCCTCAATAGACATCATTTCTTTTGAAGATCCCCTTGCATACCAAAATTGAGGATGATAGGGCAGAAGCATTTTAGATACAATGAAATTGACATAATTCTTTAAGAATATCCCCTGTTTAATAATAGGACACAAAGTCATTAAGTAAAATAAAGTTATATTATCTTTAAAAATTTAGATTACTTCTTCCTCAGGTATGTACATTTGTTTATCAACATTGTTTTAACACACAATCAGACACCAGTGATTAAAATAATCACTCTTGAATTCTGATTGATGATCATTGTAATGAAGATTTTATATGACAGCATATGGCCTTTTTCATGTCCCAAGCTTAGAATCTTGAATCTATGAGCTTTTGACTGTAACCAACATAACTTGGATGATGTTTAAATAAACTATGTTAGGAATGTAACCTAAGCACCATAAATTTTAAAAATGGATTTTCTTCTCTAATAATTAGTATTTATGTCTTTCACTATGAGACTTAAGTTTTCTTCAAGGGATTATTAATTTATGTTACATATTTTATTATTTTAAAATCGTTATTTTACCCTATATTTTTATTTTGAGCCTATATATCTAATTTCTTTTATCCATAAATTATCTAGATTATCTAATGAAAAGTACTTCCCCTTTTAATATCAAACATGACCTAAAGTGTACAACACACTTCTGATTCAATGAAGTCTGAGAAGCAAATTTGATCCTTTAAGACTCATGGCAAATTCAGTTGTAAAGCGTCCGACTTTTTTTTTTTTTTTTTTTTTTTTGCGGTACACGGGCCTCTCACTGTTGTGGCCTCTCCCGTTGCGGAGCACAGGCACCGGACGCGCAGGCTCAGTGGCCATGGCTCACGGGCCCAGCCGCTCTGCGGCATGTGGGATCTGATCTTCCCGGACCGGGGCACAAACCCGTGTCCCCTGCATCGGCAGGCAGACTCTCAACCACCGCGCCACCAGGGAAGCCCAGACTTTGTTTTTAATCCACAAACTGTTAGAAACTTTATTACTTATTCTTAAATTAAGTAAGATTATAAAATCACTAGTATATTATTAAATCCCTGGCTGGATGGGGTTGGTAAACTGAACCCAGCATTCCTCCACCTTTCTGGTAAAATTAGCTGACCCTTTTGGTTAAACTGTAGGGTCTTTATTTAAATATAATGAGGAAAATTGTCTCAGAATTAGAGTATTGGCTTATACACTTTTCTTAAAAGTTGCTGCAGTCGATCTATAAAAAAGCACTGGAATTCTGGAATCACTGCTTTAAAAAACTTAAAAAGAGAACAGATATTTCATGTGAAGTTAAAAAATTAGTGTGGAAAAAAGTTTTCTCAAAATCTTAATGTCCTTAAGTTGTACTTTTTAGGCTCAGCTAAGCAATTGTTTAATCTCCTTAGACAGCTACTAGCCTCCCAATTGTTTGCTTCATTTGTTGCTTAACAGGAAAGAGAAAAAGGTTATTTGAATGTCTGCTTTCCTTAGTATCTAAGGAATTAAGAAACAAGCAAAACTATTTCTAAATTATCTGGATATACCAAACAACACAAACATCATTTGACTCCATTTAACATACACACTATAGGTTCTGATAATAAAGGATTTTAGACTTTTATACAGTTTCCTTTTTATATTCCGCCTAAGACATGCACAATGAATGTGACTTTTTGACTGTCATCTTTGGAAAGTGGGATATTTTATTGAATAAAATATTTTAATTCACCGTGTTCCTGTCTTCTTAAATCTTGATATATTAAAATGCTTAGAATTATCATACCCACATGCTTACCCAGTCAGTCAACAAAACTTTTAGTAAGTTAATCATCTAGTGAATACCAAGATTTTAAAAAAGTATTGTCCTCAATGTCCTGTTAACAAAAGTGCTATAGTAGGAGCATGTCCAAAATTCCATAGTAACATGAATGGGAGCAGTTAATACTGTGACATAGTGGTTAAGTGACATGATCAGCAAAGTAGAGACTTGTTAGTTTCTATAGGTAGGTTTATCTTCATAAATAGTTATTGTTAATAATGGCTAATTAAGAAATCGCTAATCACAAATACACGTTTTGGTAAAACTGATTACTGGATGAATTTATTATAAATTTTATTTTGGTCTTCATACGTGCTACTATAATGATTGAGCTAGAGTTTATTTCTCCTTCCATTTAAAACATATTTTTTATTTCATTAAATAATTCATTGCTTATTATTGTTTATTAAAGGGCTGATGTTTTAATAGATCATAGTAATTAAAATTTTATAAATTTATGGTATTACATAGATGACCATACGCATTGTAACTATGGTTATTAATACAGCTAGTACCTAATTTAATGCATTGATAGAAGAAGCAGAAAAATTTGCAGAGATGGCTTTTTATGCTTCAGCATCTTGTATGAAGTATTAGTTTCTATGGCACAGTCTACAGATGCTGAAGGAAAATGGTAGAATAAGATAAAGTGAATAGAATATTCTATTATTATGAATAATAATAATTATATTATGAGATAATATAATAATATTAGACTATAACAATAATATTAGAATTATGTACATTAGAATAATGTACATAATTGACTTAAGGCCATTGGACAGATTTTATTGAGATAGGTGTTTGGCAGAACCATTTGACAAAGAGCATTTAATGCCAAGTCCAGGGAAATTTATGGCAAATTGACAGATCATCTGAATTGATTTTATAGTCTTAAGTCATGAGTAAAATGACATCTTCTATAGATAGATTAATCTGATCATATCATACATAGTACATTGAATGATATTACAATAAAGGCAAGGCCACAGTTAGGCATGTTTGAAGTAAGTTTGAGTAAGATTTAAATTAGAGTAGTGAAGGGGGAGAGAAAGAAAAAATGAATTAAGAAAATTTTGAAATGGACAGAACTTGAATATTGATTTAATTTTGAGAAACAGTTTTTAAGAGTATAATGACCTTATGTTCTCTGCTGTTTACTTCAATTTCTTCCATAAATGCTCAAGAAATTATCAAATATATAGATGAAGAAGAGAGTAAGGGATATAGAGAAATGTAGAGAAGCCATTTTGTAAATGGTCTTTTTGGCTCCAGAAAAGAAATAAGCCATAAGCCAGTTGGTAAAAAAATGACATTGTCTCGATATTCTAAGTGAAGGGCACTGCACATATTCCCTTTATTTCTATAAATACTAACATCACAATGTATCTACTAGGAGGAATAAGCACAGTAAATTTAAAAACCTGGATGACCTACAGACCTTTGATATAGAAGGCTTTGTGAAATAAGGATATTTTGTCTTGGAAAATTCCAAGTACTTTCTGAGGAGTTTTTCTGAGTCTGTGGCCTTTTGTACAGATTTCATTTTGTGTAGTAATACTGCTAAGGAAAATTAATTAGAATTTTCCTTTTTCTTGACCCTGAATGTAGTGGAAAATGAGCAACCTCAAAGAGACTTTTGGAGGGAAAAAGTATTAAATTATTGCCAGAAATAAGATATTGAATCAAAGTTTGCAAATATACTCATGTTTTCAAATTGGTTTTGTTAAATTTGAGTTGATAGAGGAACATCAAACAAAAGTTACCGTAGTTAGAAACATGTTACTAGAATTTTTTAATTTTTTTTGCGGTACGCGGGCCTCTCACTGTTGTGACCTCTCCCGTTGCGGAGCACAGGCTCCGGACGCGCAGGCCCAGCGGCCATGGCTCACGGGCCCAGCCGCTTTGTGGCATGTGGGATCTTCCCGGACCGGGGGACGAACCCGTGTCCCCTGCATCAGGCGGACTCTCAACCACTGCACCACCAGGGAAGCCCCTGTTACTAGAATTTGAGTGAACACTTCCCCTTGAATGTGTAAATTTATAGGTCAGAAGGATTAGACATGAGAACCGAAGCTAGCAAAAATGTAGACTTAGTAAATGTACTGTATGAAGACAGTAATGATAGAAGGTCCAGTGAAAAAGAAAGAACTGAGAGGTAGAAAAATCTGCCAATGTCATGGAAACTAAGGGAAGAATACCTGAGTGTGTGTGTGTGTGTGTGTGTGTGTGTGTGTGTGTGTGTGTGTGTTGGTGGTGGAGGTATTTGTACTTGTAAATAAAATTTTTAAAGATTAAAAAGCCCTAAATTTTTAAAATACCAGATACTGACAAATCAGTGTTGCTTTTTTAAGAGGGAAATAGGAAGGAAAAAAAGATTGTATATAGGTTTAATATTATTCCAAGGTCAACTGATTACAAATTTAATTAAATTTACCTAAGCCTATCCTGGCTGTCCACTTGAATCAATATTTTATAAAGAAGAGAAGACTGACTGATATATTTCCTTGGATGAAAGAACAATTTTTAAATGTCTAAATTGTTTCTTTTACAACCTATAAACCTATAAATACATGGTTATTATGGATTCCAAGACTTTATCCTGTCAAAGAAACTATCCAACAGACCAATATATATATTCAGTGTCTTAAATGACTGGGAGTGTAGAGTTCAATGGAAAACAGTCACTTATTTTGTTTGTTTGTTTTTTGTTTTTTGGCTGAGTTGGGTCTTCGTTGCTGTGGGCTTTCTCTAGTTGCGGCGAGTGGGGTCTACTGTTCGTTGCGGTGTACGGGCTTCTCATTGCAGTGGCTTCTCTTGTGGAGCACAGGTCTTAGGCGCGCGGGCTTCAGTAGCTGTGGCTCGCGGGCTCTAGAGCGCAGGCTCAGTAGTTGCGCACGGGCTTAGTTGCTCCATGGAATGTGGGATCTTTCCAGACCAGGGCTCGGACCCGTGTCCCCTGCGTTGGCAGGCAGATTCTTAACCACTGCATCACCAGGGAAGCCCGAAAATAGTCACTCTTTCAACTACTTTTCAGGAAAAAAATGATCAAAACTTTAAATGAAAAATGGAGTTGGGATTAACAGTCATTTTCTTTTTTTAGGCTTTTAACACCATGCAAGTTGCTTGTTTGAGTACAAATTTGTATATGGATTTATAATCTATTTATGTACTGTATCTATTCATAAACTTAACACAGTTTTCTTTGTCTTATATCACTGGTTCTCAAATTTGAGTGAGCATCAGAATCATCCATAGTGCTTGTTAAAACAGTTGCTGTGACCGACCCCCAGAGTCTGGTATAGTGGGTCTGGGGTGTGGCCCAATAATTTGTATTTTTAACAACTTCCTGTGTGATGTTGGTTTGGGGCCACGTTTTGAGAACCACTGTTTTATATTTTCAGACTATAATAAAGAGACTAAGATCAGATTCCATTTTCATCTTTTGGCTTTTTCTTATACTAACATTCCTATATGATCTCAATATGAAAAACAGTATTATAAATACTGATTTAAGAACAGAGCTTGGCATATGGTGCTCAATACCATTTGTGGAATGAATGGTTTTGATATTTACATGTTATAATAGGTAACCATTAAGTTCCAACTGGAGGTGCATCCTCTAGTTATGCCTGGATTCATGCATTTCCAAAACCAGTGATTATTAAAATATTGTTCTCAGTCCACTGTTGAATTTCAAGATTTATACCATGGACTGAAAACTAACCCAACTGCAAATATTTTCTTTAGTTCTTCTGGGCAAGATATACACAGCTCCTTAGGCTTACATTTGTATATATTTCTAAGGGCTTTTTTTTTATAAGAAACCTATTAATGAGATATTAAAAGTTACTTAATTGTGGTATGTGTAAACTAAAACTTGCATTTGGTAATTCTGATGGCTAATTCAGTGCTTTACAAAGGAGCACGACTACCTTAAAACACAACTCCTCAGTGAACATTCCCTCAGATTTCAAGAATGAATGTCAGAGTTGTCTTGAATTGATAACTATTTCCTATTACTTCTTTTCATTTCTAAATATAAATTACTATTTGTTTAGCTTTATCATTTTCAGTTGTATTTCTTTAAGTTTCTTAAGTTGTTTTAAAATATGAAGTCATACTTATTTTTACACTATTTCTATACCAAAAACCTGACTACTTTTCAGAGTTAAAATATTTTAACTAAAATAGCTGGAACAATATTTACCTTTGAATAATAAATGTTGAACATGACAGATTTCAATAAAATGTTAATAAAGTTACATACAATAACTACTGCTGTATGATAGCTTGATTATAGATTGCTGGCTTTTCCAAGTTTCTATTCTGTTTTAAAAAGTTCAAACAAGAAATGCAAAATATCACAAAGTGCTTAAGTTGCTATAGTGTACTTCAAATTAAGGAAACCATTTCTGAAAAGATGGAAGCAAGAAGTTGAGTAGAAATTTGAAGGTAATAGTTTGAATATCATAGGCATCACCTATTTTTAATAGCTGAGCTGTCCTTGATGTGTGTGTGTATATATATATATATATCTCAATACCATACAGTCTGACACTATTCTAGGTGCTTTACATATATCATCATGTTTAACTCTTAAAACAACACAGTGAGGTAGATACTATTGTTATTTCTATCTTAAGGCTAAAGAAACCATGGGGTTAAGTAACTCATCCAAGATCATAGAATTAAATGAAAGACTAAGCTGGATTTGAACTCAAGTCATCTGGCTTAGAGTCTGGCAAGTGTAATTCAGCTGAATACCATCTGAGCCATGTGCCTTTATCTTTGTATTTTTCTTCTGTTTCCTCCTTCTCCCCCTCCTCCTCCTCCTCCTTCTTCTGATAGACTCTACCTTTTTTCCTAATTTCTCTTGTAGTAATTTTCTGTTGAAATTTTCTATCTCTTTTTGTATTAACTTCAGTTGCCATTCATATTTTAATTAAATTATACACTTCTATGTTTATAAACTTATGTCAACATATTTGAATATTATATTTTTATTTCCTTTAATCTCTTCTATATTTGAGAATATATCTGCTTTCCCATCAACAATGCATGTATATATTTTATACAAGGCTTTTCTGTTTCTGGATATCTTTTCCTCAACTTTTAATTTTATAAATTAAAATTTTAAATTTTTATAAACTTTTAACTTTAAAATTTAATTTTATAAATTGTTCAATTATGATATCATATTAATATCTTTTTTAAAATTTTAATGATAAATGAAAAAATAAAATAATTGGTTTCAGAAAAAAATGTAAATTAGGAAAATATTCAAGTATAATATTAAATACCAAAAATTCTGTAAATTTGGTATTATAACTGTTGTTTAGATGCGGAAATAATCTTACAGAATTTAAGCTGTATAACACATGCTCTACAGAGAGAGAGAGGTCACTGGGGAACTAGATTATTAACCTTTTTTGTTTAATTCTAAAAGCTCTCTTCTTAACTTTTATACTTTACTGCTATAAAACTAGATGTAATTCTATGAATTATTAGAATATAAAGAGAGGTGGAGTTTTTTTGGAGATGAGATTGGATAGGCAGCACAGGGCTCTATCATGAAGGGCTGTAATGTCTACTCACCTCTTGCTGCTCCCTCTCCAGACAAATAAAATAAGTTTATAAATTAAAAATACCAATATAAGAATAGGGATTTGCTTTGCCTTAAATAAATGAGACTAGACAAAATGGGATTAGGCTTTATTTTAAAACAATACTTAAATCTATATTCTATATTTCATGTCAATTTATAAATAAGTCATTAATAAGAAAGAAGAATTATTTCATGTAATCAACAAAATATGTACTAAGTTCAGATTAAAGATGAAAGGCTCTGTCAAGCATTTGAGTTGCCAAAGGAGTGAGGATGGGAGGGTGAGAGGATAGTTCTTGCCTTCAGAACATTTAGAACAAACAACGAGATAGGCAACCAAGCAGATATATAACTACAATATAGTTTGATAAGTATTATAAGTGTGAATATAAGGTATAATGGGAAAACATTAGAGAGGAACCTAAGATGACTTTGGGAGGTAAGGAATGCTGATGGAAGAAGTACTAGCAAACTGATACCAGAGGGGTGAAGAGAAGTTACCCAGATCAAGGGACTTGGATGAAATTAACAAGTGTCTGGATACAAAGCCAGCTTGATAACATTTGGAGAACCAAAAATAATGCAGTATATCTGGACCTCTCCTGAATCATAGTTCAGGAGAGAAGGAAGAGATCATAGTGGAGGTACGAGGGACTGAGATCATGAAGGGCCATCTGAACTAGTCCAAAGAAATTGGACTTTACCTTGAGAGAAGTGGGAAGACACATAAAGAGCCAAAACAGAGGCATCAAATAATCACTATCGTGGTACAAAATAAGGGACAGCATAGAGTAAAAGCTGTTGTTTTATTTCAAGTGAAATATAATGACCTGAATCAGTGCTGCTACACTGGTAATTGGAGAGAAATTTATGTGGCAAAGTCAGAAGGATTTGATGATTAAGTGTACATTGGGGAAAAAAGGGAGCAAGAAGGCAGAGATGAAGAAAATGTTCACTGCTTAAGTGCTTGTTGTCTTTACAAGATCTTATGTCAAAACATGTTAATATTGGTTTTCTCATCTTTATATGTTAATAAAATATTCTTGAATGTTATTGTTTATATTGAGAGAAAAATGAACTGTTACTGAGATGAATATTAAGCAAAGATATAATGGAATGTTTTCAAAGAAATGTAAAATGATGAATTTTTTTTTTACTTCATTGCTTGTTACAGCTTTTTTTTTAACTAAAACAAAAAATTTCACAATTTGTATGGAAATACAAAAGACCCTGAATAGCCAAAGCAATCTTGAGAAAGAAAAACGGAGCTGGAGGAATCAGGCTTCCAGACTTCAGACTATATTACAAAGCTACAGTAATCCAGACAGTATGGTACTGACAAAAAAACAGAAATGTAAATCAATGGAACAGGAGAGAAAGCCCAGAGATAAACCCATGCACATATGGTCACCTAATCTTTGATAAAGGAGGCAAGAATATACAATGGAGGAAAGACAGCCTCTTCAATAAGTGGTGCTGGGAATACTGGACAGCTACATGTAAAAGAATGAAATTAGAACACTCCCTAATACCATACACAAAAATAAGCTCAAAATGGATTAAAGACTTAAATGTAAGGCCAGACACTATAAAACTCTTAGAGGAAAACATAAGAAAAACACTCTTTGACATAAATCACAGCAAGATCTTTTTTTACCCACCTCCTAGAGAAATGGAGATTAAAACAAAAATAAACAAATGGGACCTAATGAAACTTAAAAGCTTTTGCACAGCAAAGGAAACCATAAACAAGACCAAAAGACAACCCTCAGAATGGGAGAAAATATGTGCAAATGAAGCAACTGACAAAGGATTAATCTCCAAAATTTACAAGCAGCTCATGCAGCTCAATATCAAAAAAAACAAACAACCTAATCCAAAAATGGTCAGAAGACCTAAACAGACATTTTTCCAAAGAAGATATACAGACTGCCAACAAACACATGAAAGAATGTTCAACATCATTAATCATTAGAGAAATGCAAATCAAAACTACAATGAGGTATCACCTCATACCCGTCAGAATGGCCATCATCAAAAAATCTACAAACAATAAATGCTGGAGAGGGTGTGGAGAAAAGGGAACACTCTTGCACTCTTGGTGGGAATGTAAATTGATACAGCCACTATGGAGAACAGTATGGAGGTTCCTTAAAAACTAAAAACAGAACTACCATACGACCCAGCAATCCCATTACTGGGCATATACCCTGAGAAAACCATAATGCAAAAAGAGTCATGTACCACAATGTTCATTGCAGCTCTATTTAGAATAGCCAGGACATGGAAGCAACCTAAGTGTCCATTGACAGATGAATGGATAAAGAAGATGTGGCACATATGTACCATGGAATATTACTCAGCCATAAAAAGAAATGAAATTGAGTTATTTGTAGTGAGGTGGGTGGACCTAGATTCTCTGATACAGAGTGAAATAAGTCAGAAAAAGAAAAACAAATACCGTATGCTAACACATATATATGGAATCTAAAAAAAAAATTGTTCTGAAGAAGCTGGGGGCAGGACAGGAATAAAGATGCAGACGCAGACAATAGACCTGAGGACACGAGGCGGGGTAAGGGTAAGCTGGGGCGAAGTGAGAGAGTGGCATGGACTTATATATACTACCAAATGTAAAATAGATAGGTAATGGGAAGCAGCTGCATAGCTCAGGGAGATCAGCTCTGTGCTTTGTGACCACCTAGAGGGGTGGGATAGGGGGCGTGGGAGGGAGATGCAAGAGGGAGGAGATATGTGGATAAATGTATATGTATATCTGATTCACTTTGTTATAAAGCAGAAAGTAACACACCATTGTAAAGCAATTAAACTCCAATAAAGATGTTAAAAAAAAAACAAGAAAAATATTGGAAGTCCAAATAAAAAATTTTAGTATGAATCTGATTTTTATAATAATAAAAAGGCCAGCAGAAGAGAATAAGGCATTTTGCTAATTAGAAATGTGATTAGCAGATGTTTTCATAGTGTTAAGCTGAGAGGACTTACAGGACACTGAGTATGTGGGAGATGAAAATGTAGAGTCCACAGCTGATTTGCTAGAAATTAAGACAAGCAAAGAATGAAACTTTGTTTTAATTGGGATTGCTCAATGAGTGAAAGTTGGTAATTAATTTTGGTGTTGGCCTTGATTTTTTATTAGCTCTCTGTCCGTAAATGTAAGTAGTGGCACGACATTTTGTCAGGATGGGCAAAATGCCTTTCTTGCTGATCCGGAAAGTAAGATACATCTTTCTACTGAGTAACTGACTCAATAATGCTTATACATCAATTCAATAAATACTAGTCTAGACTGTGGGAACGTTACAGTGACCCCCCCCCCAAAAAAAAATCCTTCACTTTGTGGAGCTCCCTTATAGAGGATAAATTAACCCATTGTCAGACAGTTATAAAGGGCAATGAGTTCTAGCAATAAATCAAACTTCATGCTTATGAGTGCTTCATTTTTGTCTGTCAGTAGCTGATCAGTCATATTGCTGTTAAAAGCAACTGGCTGACATGTACACACTGCTATATTTAAAATAGATAACCAACAAGGACCTACTGTATAGCACAGGGAACTCTGTTCAATATTCTTTAACAGCCTAAGGGGCAAAGAATTTGAGAAAGAATAGATACATGTATATGTATAACTAAATCGCTTTGCTATACACCTGAAATTAACACAACATTGTTAATCAACTATACTCCAATATAAAATTTTTTAATTAAAAAAATAAAAATTAAAAAAATATTCTGTGATAAACCATAATGGAAAAGAAAATGAAAAATAATGTGTGTATGTATATGTATAACTGAATCACTTTGCTGTACAGCAGAATTAACACAACACTGTAAATCAACTATATTTGGATAAAATAAATTAGAAAAAAAGCAACTGGCAATAAAGTAGTTGTAGTTTACTATATTTTAGTACCATTTTGTATAACCAGATAATAACTTGATAAATTTTAATGTTTCAGAAGTATTGTGCACTCCTCTGCTTTGATTTCCTTACATTTGCTTCTATTTCCAGTTTGTGTGTGGTTTAGTGTGCCTATGCATAATGACGCAAACTGGTATCAGTAATTACATATGAGATAGTTTGCATGCAATCTCAAAAGAATATAAATAAAAGTGTAAAATGGAATTTGAAAGATAATGAGTACTTTTGTCAAGTGAGAAAATGAGACAAGGTTTTATATGTGTTCATGCAAAAGTTACTACTTAGTATTTTGACAGAGATTTCAAGAAGTCCCACATGCTCAAAAATAGCTTTCCAAATCTTGAGACTGCACCACTGGGAATTGCTTTGAATGTCTGAAATCTTTTCTATCTTTATTTGTCTTCTTGTGTGAAGTGAGTACTCCAGATAAGATGAAATCCTGTACTTTTCATCTAGTTAGCAACTTATCGCAGATAACTTAATAGATAATGGTCTTGTGAGAATGAAATGAGATGAAAGATAATCATCTAGGCCTAGAGAAGAGTCTTCTGGGAGATTGAAATTTTTTTCTGATTATCTGTTTTGCATAGGGTTGTCCCCGCATGTTCCATTAATAGCTGTGACTTCTCCATGGCTTCTCGCAGCTGCAGAAATTCACGTTTACTTCCAGTGATCCTACATAGTCTACCCTGGTAGTACCACTTAAGAGACTAGGATATAGACTTCCAAGAACACAAGTGTGAGTTGTCTAAAAAGCAAGGATGTTGAGACCCTGAAGTTGGATGTATTGAAGGAGAACTCACTTGAGTGCAGGTTTTAGTCAAGTTTCATCTTATGAGTTTATGGATTTTTTAAGAATGATATATGCTGTTCATTATTTGTGGACCCCTAATTCTGCAAAAGAAAACTTGCTAATGTGAACACTGAACCATATTAACTTGCATATTAGAGACATCAAAAAAAGATTTGATAAAAATAAATAGCTCAGGTATGAATTTTCTCAACTATTCTTAATATGTTTGAACACTCAGTAATAATTCTATTTTGGGTAGCTGATCTGAGAATTGTATTAGGCTCAGAAAAGCACTTAGTCTGCCTCACTGACATGCTCTGGATGTCTATATATTATTTTATGGATTATAATGTTTAAAATTATCAATTTTATTATTGCCAGCGTTAATAATAGCAATGCTGTGATATGTAACAAAATATTTCAAAGAAAAATTAAAACCTCTTATAAATTTTTCTTTTTATAAAACTTTTTATAAATTTTTCTTTTTTTAACAAATGTATGTTTTGAAACCACCTTTGTTTACAAAGTGATTCTAATTGACTCAAAAGCATCTAAAATCTTATTATTTTTAGTTAATATAAAATTATTTTATAATGTGTTCTATATTTGACAGTTCTAATTAGATGAATGCAAAACAACAGTAGTCAAAAAATTGCTATATACAAAAGTATTTAATATCATTTCAACTTCAAAAAACTGTTCCTTGTAAACCAAGCTATTATAATAAATAATTAAATAATGCTTAATTAGCAAAACCACAACCCAAGATAGAGTAGGAGCTTTTAGTGTTGGAGTGGGAAGAGCATTTCATTATGCCATATAGTACAAATAACGTGACAGGTACATATATTAGACTAACAATAAGTTCAACTAGATCTCCTTGGAAAATAAGCAAATTATATTGGCTATCTGACACAGTGGCTCTATAATGGAAGTGAAGAAGGAAAATACTTTCTTGGACTGGAAACATAATAAAATTCCCCCAAGTCAACTATAGAATTGGACATTTTGGTCAAGATTAGAAAATAAAACTTTTGAAGCATCAAAATAAAATTTATTGTTTTGAGATAGTAAAAAGTCAAAGCACATAATGAGCCATCAGTTTTATCTATAAATGCTACACTAGGCTAACTCTCCCCTAACACTAACATTAAATGAATATATTTCTTGACATTAAAAAAAAACGTAATTTTATTTTCTGGTGAAATCTATTAAAAATGGGAAATTAGGTTATACTGAAAAGAGAAGCACTGATTAATCTGTGTATTTAACTAGATCTGTGGATTCTCAGTGCCTTAGAGAACGCAGCAAATGAAGTATTGCCATACATAGTAGTGTAAATCTTCAGAAAATGCGTGTTTTCTCCACTTTAAAATGCTACCTTCAACATAAAGCAGATTCTTAGTCATTATTAGTTGATAGCATGAGGATATTATGCCCATATATGAAGCAATAAAGATAGACATATAATGGAAGAAACTCTTGTTGTAACTCCTGTATTATACACATTCTACATCAACACAATGCCAGGCCCACTTAGGTGCAATTGCTTAGAGAAAAAAAAAACAAAAACTCAGTTGTATAAAAATTTTTTTTTTTTTTTTTTTTTTTTTTTTTTTTTTTGCGGTACGCGGGCCTCCCACTGCTGTGGCCTCTCCCGCCGCGGAGCACAGGCTCCGGACGCGCAGGCCCAGCGGCCATGGCCCACGGGCCCAGCCGCTCCGCGGCACATGGGATCCTCCCAGACCGGGGCACGAACCCGTATCCCCCGCATCAGCAGGCGGACTCTCAACCACTGCGCCACCAGGGAGGCCCAAAAATTATTTTTAACATAGCAAAAAGTTGGTATTTTAGAAGAAGATAATTTTTTTCTTTTTCAAGCAGCATAACTTTATGTATTCAAATATATGTTGAAAAAGTATGAAACCATATTTAGGAAAAGATAAAGAACACATCCTATGTGTAGTCCCTCCCTGCGATGAGGGAAAAGGAAATGTATCAGGAAAGAGGTAGATTGTGGGGTTCCATTAATCTGTAAAATTTTATCTCTTTTTAAAAGACATCTGACCAAAATAAAAAATATTGATCATTTTATTAATAAATACATGGTTAATTGTTTATATATTCTCTGTATGTTTCTGCATTTTAACCTTTTTCATAGCTTCAAAATTGTTTTAAAGGGCTTCCCTGGTGGCACAGGGGTTGAGAGTCAGCCTGCCGATGCAGGGGACACGGGTTCGTGCCCCGGTCCGGGAAAGATCCCACATGCCACGGAGCGGCTAGGCCCGTGAGCCATGGCTGCTGAGCCTGCGCTCCACAACGGGAGAGGCCACAACAGTGAGAGGCCCGCGTACCGCAAAAACAAACAAAAAAAGTTTTAAAATTAAAATGCTTCCATAGTTCAGATGGTTGGTTTTTTTGGTCACACAGTCTAATAATCTTCAAGCACTTATAGCAAATATTCAGCCAGCTCATTTATTAGTAGAAAGGAAAAATAGTGGATTATGATATAGTGTTAATAGTGCATCTCATCTACAGAATTAGATATTACATAATGTTCAAATATTCATCAATTTCAGTGCTACAGTAGATTTTAAAGACCACCTTATATTACTACTGAGGAAACTGCAGCCCTCAAATTTCTTGATGGGCCCAAATATAAACAGCTAATAGTTATGAAAATAGAAATAAAAACTAAGTAACCAGACTTACATATTCCATCCTTAATCATCCTGGACCCTTTTGCTTTTAAGACATTTCAACTCAATTATATGCCTTTTCTGTTCTAAATCTGTTTAATGAATCTTGTTAGGTAGTGTCCTGGTGTTTTTATAATAAAATTTTAGTAATACGTAAGCTACATTATAGCTATCATTTTTAAATAAAGATATAAAAGGACAAACACAATATAAAGTCCCACTTGAAATAGAAGAAAAAACACAAAAAAGCACTTCATATCCCCACAGGTCTGGGAAGGTTCATATGGAGTGATAATTATACTCTAGTATTGCAAAATCCAGATTAGGGCCTAAGGAATTGTATTTTAAATAATGTGGAATTTTTCTTTTCACCATAATTTTTGTGAGATCCTTTGTTCATTATCTGATTTGTCTCATTACACTTATTACTGATTACACACCTGATTTGTCTCATCACACTTATTACTCTCTGACATATTATGTATTTAATTTTTATTATTGTCTAGTGTTGTTTCCCACAGCTGAAGTGATAGTTTTGAGAAAGCTGGGTATCTTTCTTTTATTATGATTATTATCATTATTGTTGTTGTTAATTTTTTTTACTATGAATTCCTAGTATGTAGATAATGGAATACTGTATATCTCTTAGTCTGGTTAAGTGCCTGACATATAGAAGGCACTCATTAAATCTTTTTTTGGTATATTAATGATGGTATATTAAAAAAATCGACTAATTATCATTTATGTGGATAATGAGAAGTATAAGAATAGTAAAAACAATTCAAATGTTAAAACTTTTTAAAAATCGAGATCTTGGTTACACTGTTGAAAAAATGAACTAACTTAAAAAATAGAAACATTGATTTAACTGAAGACATACTATTTCTACATTTGTATATGGTCTATATAAAACCCTTTCTTGTAAAACAAGGAAGGGAAAAGTGAGAGCAAAGAATAAGTCGTGCTTATGTGTCCCATAAAGAGAGGAAGTAGAAAGAAGAAGTTTCATCAGTGACTCTGGATTTAGACCATAGTAACATCTGTATATTTGCCTTATGAAGTTACTGCTGAAAACTCCTCCACAAGCCCAAGCAACATTGTCCGTGGTGGTGAATGATTAAGTTCCCAACACAAGCCACAGTTACCTCTTTTTAGGTTTACTCCCAGGGTTAGCCATAGTTCTTTAGTTAAGATTGCCATGCCAAGATGGTCCAGAGAAAGCTCCAGCCTTGGCCACCTGCTCGGCTCACCATTTTTAAGCTCTAGCAATGAGCCTAGGACAGTAGGGAAAGGAAAGGTTTAAGCATGGCTTTCCAAACTGGTTGGGAAAACTAGAGACAATCACAGGTTGGTGAAACAACATCTACAATGGCAGAGGCATGGAATAAGATATTTGGGTCTGTTTAATTCATTGTGTTATTCATTGCGTTTGGCACATAGCTGCAGTGCAGTAAATATTTGCTGAATAAATGAATGAGTATACGTGCTATAATTTAGCTGGACATTAATACTAGGTTTGATTTTCTTTTCCTTTACAGTTTGAAAATATTGCTCCATTGTCTTTTTTATTCACTGATGCTATTGAGAAGCATATTGTCAATCTGATTTTCCAGCTTCCAATATTTTCTTTTTTATATATTCTTAAATTTTACTATAACAAGTTAAAGTGTGTTTGTTTGTATGTCTTTTTCTCACCATTATGTATATCTTTTACTGCTTTAAAAGACTTTTCACTATGAAGTCATTTAAAATTTTTTTAAAAACTTTTATTTTGAAATAATTATAGATTCATGAGAGGCTACAAAGAATTGTACAGGGAAGTTCCATGAACCCCTCATCCAGCCCATTTCCAAGCCAAAATCCCACACAGAGTATATTATCAAAAGCAAGAAATTGATATTCATACATTCCATAGAGTTTAATGAGAACTCTCTAGTTGTACAGGCACTCATTTGCCTCTCAGGGAAACTTCTTTTTCTCCTGTGCTGGAAATGCTGCGTCTTGTAGTCATTTCCTCCAAGAAAAATTTCTTTTCTCCCACTTTTCTCCAGGAAAGAAGAGTGAGGAGGAAAGAAAATACTCAGGTTATTAATCTGCCTACAACTAGTATATCCACTTCCCAGCCTTTTATCTGGTATGATTAAATTTTGGCCTCTCAGCAGGAAAAGTCTGAGCAAAGATCAACTCATAAAAATGATGTGGGGTGGGTGAGAAAAAAAGTTATGTGCCAACCTGTCTCCTCTTTGTGACATGGCCTTTTCCCATTAGGGTTGCAATTTACCCCCCTCCCCAGGTTCATTAATCTCCCTGTTGCTTTCATGGTGTCTCCAGGGTTAGGTCTGGAGAGGAGCAAAAATCCTGTTAATTTCCTTTTTATTGAGAACTGCACTGACTATTAAATACTACCTTTGCTTAATCTGTGCTAAAATTTATATTGTTTTCCAATGTTTTTGTTGATGTTATCTGTCTAATTAAAGTGATTGACACTCTTTGTTTTAATTACTTGACTGACCTTAATAAATTATTTCCTTCCTGAAGTATTTGCTTTTAACCTTTCTTTTCAAACTTTCATTTTCTTTTTCTTTAAAGGACCCACTGAACAATATGTGATTGCCATTAACTTACATTATTTGTCAAGTACCAAAGACCATGTCCATGAATTATGTCCTCAAAGTTTTAGTGCTACCTCCCTAGACCTACCCACTTGATAAAATCTGTACTTGGATGCCTCATTGCCTCTCAAATGTAAACATGTCTAACTGCTAACTTATTCTATTTCCAGCCCAGTCTTCCTCCAGTGTCCCCATTACACTGAATAGTCCTATCGTCTATCCCTTTGTTCAAGCCAGAGATAAACTGGAAATAATTCTTGACACTTCTGTTCATTCCTCCTCTCCAGTTCATCACCAATTTCTGCCAATTTTTTTCTTGAATATCCTCAAATCTTTTCACATTTATCCATCTCTACCACTATCACCAAATCCAATTTCTTGCCAGAGAAATTACCAGAGCCTCATGCTGAATACTCTTGCCTCCTTCAAATTGTTTTCCATAGTTATCCATTTTATTTTTAATTGCTAATATTTTTATTTTTGATTATACAAGCTCTGCTGTATATATTAAGAATTCTGTCATAAAGTTTGGAAATATTCTTTCATGCACTTATCCTTTCATTTATGTTATTTTTATTGTGCATATTTTTAAAAATTTTTATACAATTGAATTTTTCCATCTTATGGTTTCTGAATTTTAAGTCTTCTTGGAAAAGCCTAGCACACTCAAAGATCTAAACAAAATCACAAACGTTTACTTCTAATAATTTTATGGATTCATTTATTTACTTTAAAATTATAATCTAGCTGTAATTTATTTCAATATATTTTCCTTTTTAAAAAAATTAATTTATTTTTTGGCTTCGTTGGGCCTTCGTTGCTGAGCACGGGCTTTTTCTAGTTGGGGCGAGTGGGGGCTACTCTTCTTTGCGGTGCACGGTCTTCTTATTGTGGTGACTTCTCTGTGTTGCAGAGCATGGGCTCTGGGCAATTGGGCTTCAGTAGTTGTGGCATGCAGGCTCAGTAGTTGTGGCTTGTAGGCTCAGTAGTTGTGGCGCACAGGCTTAGTCACTTTGTGGCATGTTCCAGGACCAGGGCTCGAACCCGTGTCCCCTGCATTGGCAGGCGGATTCTTAACCACTGAACCACCAAGGAAGTCCTAAATTTTCTAATTAAAGAAAATGGGTAAAAATGATTACAATCCCCCAAACTAGGTCAGATCCCCATGTTAATCATGTTATAATTCCCAGCTTATTATTATATATTTTTGAGTGATAATTAAGTTAATCTCTTTCTAACTGCACCCTTTTTACTTACATACCAATTGCCTATCAGAAATAATAATACTAGTCTTAGGACTAGCAGATGTAATTATTGTTGTATTAGCTAACACTTATGTAATGCTTGCTTTGTGTCGCACATTGTTTTGAGTGTTTTACATGTATTAAGTCTTTTAATTCTCACAGTATCTCAGAGGCAGTTACTAAATTAGATTTTTAAGTTCTATGAAGAACAAAGATTCTGTTTAATTTGTTTAAGTAATAGGCTGTCAGTATATGGCTTTGAATGAATTAATCAACCAATGATATTGTGCAACATTTTCCATTAAAATAAGGTATAACTGACTTTTGTTATTGAAAATGCAAATGACCATAGTATATACCTTTGCATAACATTGCTTGCTTCTCTGATCATTTTCAAAAGCAATATTCTAAGAATACTTGGATGATTAAGACATTTTTCTGGAAAATGACAGGAATACAAGATATAGGTATGAGGATAATATCAAGTTAAAATAATATTTAAGCATAAGCATACTTCATTAGAGTGATGTTAGATTATATGCTTAATAATACATGTAAATATATTAATAAAGAGTAATAACCTAAATATGGGTTTCACAATGGATATATATAGATATCGCATTATGAGTTTTCTGAAAAACATTTAAATATGTTATTCTGTAATAAGACATTGATTGCTTCAATTATCAATTTATTTTGTGCCATTTTGGGGGAAGGGGCTCACATATATCATTTCTTTAAACAAAAGACTGTTGATATATAACTGTTTCAGTATTTACTAATGAAAATTTGTAGAACGATTTCAGTAATTACCTCTTCCCTAAAACTGGAATTAGTTTCATGTTATAGAAAAGAGCTATAACTAGCTAAGCATCTATAGTCGATGACATTTTTTAGATAAGGTAAATGTTAGCTTCTAAAAATATTGCTTTTAATTGTCATATATGAAAAGGAGTATGAAAATGCAATTATATGACAGTATGATGCATCTTGGAGCTTAATATATAAGCTACAAAAACTTATATATTTAAAATTTTCCCTTTAATAAGAAAACTTTGCTGTTGGAAATGTGTGATACACTCAAAGTTCTAATACCACATTATAGAATATTAGATTGTTGTTCATCTAAAATTTATTTCTCCCCAATTCTGATCTTCATGGAAAGAATGTATCCTGTACCCACAGATATTGAGCTTGGGCATGTGATTTCCTTTTGTCATTATGGAGTATGTACAGAAATGTTAGACAAATGTTAGTTGTAAGTCTAGGCATTAAGAGGCCTTGCATGATTTCTGCTCACCCTCAAGGACCATCTGACCTCATCAATGAGACGAATAGTAGCTTGGTGGTCCAAGAAGAATAAGAGACATAGAATTGACTTGAATTTGATCCATGACTAGTGACAAGTAGAATCAAGCGTAGATTAAATAAGCTGAAACTGAACCAACCTGCAGATGCACAAACAAGAAACAGATGCTTATTGTTTTATGCCATTAAGATTTTCTGGTTGTTCATAAAACAACATTGTTATGCAACAGCTAAATGAAACAAGCATACTATTATTTTTTCCTTGATATCTTATATTTCAATTTTTCAAAGTGAGTCTTTGATAGAAGACAACATTAACGCAACCATAATCCGATCTGTTAAAAATGTCTGGAAAAATTTATTTTACAATTTTATAGAGTAAACTCAACAGTCTTTTTTTTAATATATATAGGAAAAGAAGCAAATTATTAGTATCTATAATAATTAAGATTGTGTATAGTTTCATATAACTGAAAAGAGCAAAATAATAAGGGCTTAAATGAGATAGATGTTTATTTCTCTTTCACATAGAATCACTTCAGACATCAGCAATACAGTGTTGACATGTGCTCCATAGTATCATCAGAGACCTAAGGTTATAGTTTTCTTTTTCACTGTCGGTAGGCATGTCTTTCATGCCCAGGTTACCTAAGGATCTAAGATAGCTGCTAGAACTTGAGCCATCACAAATTAATCACAGGCCAGAATCAAAAGTAAAGGCAAAGCATTAAAAAAATAAAATCCTTAAAAAATGAAAAACGAATAAAAACCCTTACTGGCTGATTAGACTGTCTGCCCCAGCCTTCCCAGAATCACCATGCAGCAACTCTACTCACCTCTCATTGGCCAGAATTAAATCACATGACAACATCTTGTTTAAAGGGAGACTCAGAAATGTAGCGCAGCTAAAAATTGGGTTTTCTTGCTAAAGAGCAAGGGGACTGGGAATGAGTTAGGAAGCAGTAGCTTTAGTGACAGTGCTCTATTTATTTACTAAGAAAAGTGATTGTATCTTATTGGCCTTAAACTCACTAAAACATAAAGGCTTTATGTCTCAGGAAACTTTTAAATCTAAGTTTCCTAAGACTGTAAAAAAATGTACACAGAGTTTGAAATTATCTTTGAAATGTGTTTGAATATGTTTTATATAACATACCTATTATCTTGTTCTCTCACCCTTCCATTTTCAGTTTAGCAGATATAAAAAGAGCTTACTCTGCATGGTTTCTCCTTTTTTTTGTTTTTTAATGCCAATCTAGTTAGGTGATTTTTTAATAAATGAATAAATGTATCAGCCAATGTTGCTGTGCAGTGTTTATTATGAAAAGAGGATGTTGTTGATTTTCTTCCCCAAATGCAGTAAGAGATTCTAATCTCTATTTACACATTTGGGTAAGAGTTGTTTTTTCTTCTAAGCCTATAATTTGAAAGCAGTTGGATGATTAAGACTTTTTATCATTGTCAATAATTGATAGTATCAGTATATCAATACATTTAAATTGTTATATGATTAGTTTCTATTATATAAAGTTTATGAAAATATATTAACCTGAGGCTTCTCCCTATGAGTGTCAAATTGATTGCCCAAATGGATAACTATTTAAGTGGTATCAACATATTCTAATGAAACACAGAAAATATTCATGGTGATATTGTAGATTTCAACTAAGTTTAATTGAATAATTCATCAAAGTACCTAGTGAGTGTTCAGTAATGTTAGCTATTATTATAAATAATACTACAAAAGCATTACACTCAGGTAATTGGAGCAGGAAAATAAGATTAAATTACTTTGGTGGCAATATATAAGTTGGGTAGGAATCAAAATTCACTAGTAGTAAAGAGTTCAATTAAAAGATTAGAGGAGGGCTTCCCTGGTGGCGCAGTGGTTGAGAGTCCACCTGCCGATGCAGGGGATACAGGTTCGTGTCCCGGTCCGGGAAGATCCCACGTGCCGCGGAGCGGCTGGGCCCGTGAGCCATGGCCGCTGAGCCTGCGCGTCCGGAGCCTGTGCTCCGCAACGGGAGAGGCCACAACAGTGAGAGGCCCACGTACCACAAAAAAAAAAAAAAAAAAGAGGAAGTTATTGATGAGACATGGAGGGGTCAGGTGGCATTTGTAGTATCAAAATACAAAGCTATTAGTAATAAATCCAGAACATAGCTGTAGTAAAATATCTTAGAGGTGTAAAGCAGTACACAGGGTTGTTCATAAAACGAAAGATGTGATTATGATCCCCTTTTTATCAGAGAAATACCAAGATGAAATGCCAAAATCAAAACCATAAAAATTGATCTATTTAACATCCTGAAAAAACTAACTTATGAAAAATGATGCAGCCTGAACTGCTTAATTCCAATTTATTAAGGTTGAAATCTGTAATGAATTAATCTTTAGGCTGAGGTGTCCTTTCACCTGCTAATCCAAGCATGGAAAGAAAATAATTAGACTGTTATTTCCAAACTTGATAGGAAACCAGTTTTTCTTCTATAGTGATTTATCACTACATGCTAAAGAATGATTATTTTTACTGTTTTACATGGTCTCTTGAGTGGTTTCAGTGTTGTTGTTTTAACAGATGAGAGTAATAAATACATGGTTGAGGGGATACACCAGTAACACAGGCGAGTTCTTTCCTGAGGCAATATAAAATACCATGTCATTTAATGATTTATGTAACAGTTATGAACACAGAACTTAACACAACCAGAGCATACATTTACTGGAGTTCCAGAGTAAATTTCAAAAGCAGAGTCTGAATTCTCTTAAAATGTCAGGACTCACAGAGTCAAAAGCTTTTTGTATGACTAACCCTCATCCAAAAGATAGATCCATTATCTTAGTCTATCACCCATTGCTGTGTAATTCAGTTCAACATAATTAGGCCTTCCCTAGTGTAAAAATTCTTTATCACTTTTCTAAGGGGATGTGAATAAAGTGCACATAGGTTTGAAAAACTTGTGAAGGCAACACATTTAATATAAATAATAGGAAATAAAGAATAGTGATTAAGAGGGTAGCCTTGAAATTGGACAATATTGGGTTCCTATATCATCTCTTGCTTCTTATCAACCATGTGACCTAGAAAAGTTTATCAGTTCTTTAAGTCTCAGTTTCCTTGACTGGGGAAATAAATATAATAATTCTAACCTCATTGGAGTTTTATAAAAATTAAATGAAAAATAGTATATAAAATCCTTAGTACAAAGCTTGGCAATAGTGAGTCCTCAAAAAGTTGGTAGCTATTATTTTTTACTTCTCTTAGTAGACAAAAATACTTAAATAATTTAGTTGAGTATTACCAGCTGTCATCCCAAACTGCAGTTCCATAAACTGTGGAAGATGAGCCAAACATACTTTTAAAGGATCAGCCTTTCTTTTGTCTGGTGGTTGAATTAAAAGGCATACTATACAGGAGTCATCATTTATGCAGCCTGTTTCCTGTGGTCACAATGGATTGAAGGGATCCTGATTTACTACTATTTATGCTCAAAGAGAATATATACTTAAAGAGAATCTTTCAGTAAGCTCAGTCTTTTTGATTAATTTCTTAATTCCTATGTAAAGAACACTGTAGTTGTCAAATTTGTTCTAGAAATTTAAATGTAGCATTGAAATATGAATGTACTATATCTACATTTTTATATTTAAAAATGAGTGTTATATTATATTCCTTAAAAGAAACTTATACTTCATTTTTAACAGAGTAGTCATTTGTATCTTTAGAATTCATGTTTCTCAAAATGGGACCATTTCCCCACAGGTAGAGATATGTTAGCCTGACCATGACCAAAATGACAGTTTTTCTGAGCTAGAACCACCAATATTCACTTCTGCTACTTCTGCTACACATTAACACATGTTTAAGTTTAGATAGGAACTTCTTCATATGTTCAAATTTTGTTTTATTTTTAAATCTTAAAATGTTTTATTATAATCATAGTATAAAATGAATTGTTATCAAAAATGTCCATAATCACAGAGTGCTTGGGGTGATGAATTGTAGTTATTAGAATTTTATATTCTAACCTTTAGACAAAAATAAACTATTCTTTATAAACTGAGAAAAAGATCACTTTAGTATCAAATCAAAAGATTTCCTTATGCTCTGTTAAATACTAGATCTTTTAAATTCTACCAAATAGTTTACAATTATGCCTACAATTCATCATTAAAGTTATTATTAAGTAACTTCATAAAACAGGAAAAAAATATCTCATACTTATATAACAAGATAAACGTGTTCTACAGAGTTAAAAGGAAAAAAAGTTTCCTGGAGCATTCCGTAAGCTAAGTGTTAGCAGCTACCTTTCAAATGCCGTGTATGTTACAGAGAATCTAAATTATTCATGCAAGGGGCAGGAAAAGAAGATTAGCAAGATTCCTTTGAACGCTCAATTTGTTCTGTATGTCTTCTGAGGTACCACATTTACTCTTTTTCTCTTTACTTTTATTACTTTACTTTTATCAGATGTTTTTATCTTTGGAAACAATAATTGTACACATTATAATAGAATAGGTGGAAATATAATAATACAAGCTAAAGTTAATTTAGCTACCACATTGAATTGTTTGTGCTTAAATTAAATAATAACTAAAATACTTAGAACATCCTAGTATATATTGAATCGGCCAAAAAGGTCCTTCAGTTTTTGTCTAAAAGATGGCTCTAGTAGCTCTTAGTTGTCTTTAACTTAATTTGAAACAATTTTGTTAGACTGTATTGTGAAAGCTGTCATATCAGAGTGCATTTTAAAAAAGACTTATAAAAATTGGTGAATTTTTTGTAGCCATTTTAATATTGAAGGTGGAAGATAAAAGCAACATTTTCAGCATATTATGCTTTATTATTTCAAGAAAGGTAAAAACGCAACTGAAGTGCAGAAAAAGATTTGTGTAGTGTATGGAGAAGGTGCTGTGACTGGTCAAACGTGTCAAAAATGGTTTGTGAAGTTTCCTGCTGCAGATTTCTCTCTGGACAATGTTCCACGGTTGGGTAGACCACTTGAAGCTAATAACGATCAAATCAAGACATTAACTGAGAACAGTCAACGTTATACCTACATACAAGAGATAGCTGACATACTCAAAATATCCAAATCAAGCGTTGAAAATCATTTGCACCTGCCACGAAAAGTGGGCTCCGGCTGCTCACCGTTCAAAAGCCAAAAAAGAGGCCAGGTGGTAGAAAGGAAAGTTTGTTTTATTTTGGATGCTGGCAACCAGTGGGGAGGGTGGATACCTGTCCAAAGGCTGACTCCCCCCACTGACAGTCAGTGGGCAAGAACTTTTATAGACAGAGGGTTGGTGCTACATGCAGAAACAGCACAGTCAGCTCTGACAGTCATCTTGAAATTGGTCATCCGTGGTCTGACCAGCATCATCTTGATTGTTTTAAGTACAGTTAATCTTCAGTTCCAGGGTCAGTTTATTCCCATTTTCTTGAGGCCAATTCTTGGAATTGTGGTAACTTATGTCATGGCTACAGTCTGGTCATCATGTAGTTAACTTCTTCCACCTGGTGGGGGTTTCAGTATCTGTAGGACAGCTCACAGGATAGGGCTCAGAATATTATCTATAGTCCTTGAGGAGGAACTAAAGGTCCTTGATTATGCTTAATGACTAAACTATTATTATTTGATCTCCTTTGACTGTTTTCCTTTCTGTCTGCATATTCTCGCTTCTCTAATTAAACTTATTCTTTGGCTAAAGTTTTTCCAGAGACAAAAGGCAGGCAGAGATGAAAATACAACCCTCTGAATGGGAGAAAATATTTGCAAATGAAGCAACTGACAAAGGATCAATCTGCAAAATTTACAAGCAGCTCATGCAGCTCAATATCAAAAAAACAAACGACCCAATCCAAAAATGGGCAGAAGCCCTAAATAGACATTTCTCCAAAGAAGATATACAGATTGCCAACAAACACATGAAAGAATGCTCAACATCATTAATCATTAGAGAAATGCAAATCAAAACTACAATGAGATATCATCTCACACCGGTCAGAATGGCCATCATCAAAAAATCTACAAACAAATGCTGGAGAGGGTGTGGAGAAAAGGGAACCCTGTTGCACTGTTGGTGGGAATGTAAATTGATACAGCCACTATGGAGAACAGTATGGAGTTTCCTTAACTAAAAATAGAACTACCATCTGTCCCAGCAATCCCACTACTGGGCATATACCCTGAGAAAACCATAATTCAAAAAGAGTCATGTACCACAATGTCCATTGCAGCTCTATTTACAATAGCCAGGATATGGAAGCAACCAAAATGTCCAATGACAGATGAATGGATAAAGAAGATGTGGCACATATATACATGGAATATTACTCAGCCATAAAAAGAAACAAAATTGAGTTATTTGTAGTGAGGTGGATGGACCTAGAGTCTGTCATACAGAGTCAAGTAAGTCAGAAAGAGAAAAACAAATACTGTATGCTGACACATATATATGGAATTTAAAAAAAAAAATGGTCATGAAGAACCTAGGGGCAAGATGGGAATAAAGACCCAGACCTACTAGAGAATGGACTTGAGGATATGGGGAGGGGGAAGGGTAAGCTGGGACAAAGTGAGAGAGTGTCATAGACATATATACACTACCAAACGTAAAATAGATAGCTAGTGGGAAGCAGCCACATAGCACAGGGAGATCAGCTCGGTGCTTTGTGACCACCTAGAGGGGTGGGATAGGGAGGGTGGAAGGGAGGGAGACAGAAGAGGGAAGAGATATGGGGATATATGTATATGTATAACTGATTCACTTTGTTATAAAGCAGAAACTAACACATCATTTTAAAGCAATTATACTCCAATAAAGATGTTTTTTAAAAAAGGCAGGCAGAGGATATGGTGGGGAAGGACCATAGGGTCCTGCTCCATTTCACACCAGCTTGGTTACGTTAATTGCTTTTATGTTTGGGTCCCACATATGTTAAGCGAAAAAAACCTTCTTGACTGTATTTCCGCCTGCAATTCTCTACTTAAACGTAACAAAAACGTTCCATTTTTAAAACAAGTTGTGATCGGCGATGAAAAGTGGATACTGTACAATCATGTGGAATGGCAGAGACAGTGAGGCAAGCAAAATGAACCACTGCAAACCACACCAAAGGCCAGTGTTCATTCAAAGAAGGTGATACTGTGTATATGGTGGGATTCGAAGGGATTCCTCTATTATGAGCTCCTTCTATAAAATCAAATTATTAATTCCAACCAGTTAGCCCAATTAGGCCAACTGAAAGCAGCACTTGACGAAAAGTGTCCAGAATTAGTCAAGGGAAAACACATAATCTTCCATCAGGATAACGCAAAACTGCACATTTCTTTGATGACCAGGCAAAAACTGTTACAGCTTGGTTGGGAAGTTCTGATTCATCCACTGTATTCACCAGACATTACACCTTCGGCTTTCCATTTATTTCAGTCTTTACAAAATTCTCTTAATGAAAAAAATTTCAATTCCCTGGAAGACTGTAAACGGCATCTGGAACAGTTCTTTGCTCAAAAAGAAAAAGTTTTAGGAAGATGGAATTATGAAGTTGCCTGAAAAATGGAGGAAGGTAGTGGAACAAAAGGGTGAATACATAGTTCAATAAAGTTCTAGGTGAAAATGAAAAATGTGTCTTTTATTTTTACTAAAAACTGAAGGCACTTTTTGGCCAACCCAATAGTAGTCACTCAATAAACATTAAAACTATTTAAAATATTCTCATGTAACTCTTCCAATATATTATAAACAGTCCCATTGGGAATGTAAAGTTAAGTCACATTAAAAAATATGAACTAAACACTTAAGACTATATAAAATGCTAGTCTTTTTTTTTTTTTTGTGGTACGTGGGCCTGTCACTTCTGTGGCCTCTCCCGTTGTGGAGCACAGGCTCCGGACGCGCAGGCTCAGCGGTCATGGCTCACGGGCCCAGCTGCTCCACGGCATGTGGGATCTTCCCGGACCAGGGCACGAACCCGTGTCCCCTGCATCGGCAGGCAGACTCTTAACCACTGCACCACGAGGGAAGCCCCTAAAATGCTAGTCTTTACTAAATGTTTAACTACTGCAGAAACATTTATTTTTTTAGGGTACTAAAGGACTTCCTTTCATCCAAAGTTCTGTTCTAATATTTGTCTTCATTTTTCTGGAACTGCATTTTTAACTTTAAGCCACAGCACACAATATATTTAGGAAGTTTTAGGCTCTAATTTTCTTCTACTTATTGTATTTCTTCCATTTCTATGATCACTGAGCAAGCATATTTCATTTGGTTGTCACTGAAGACTGTTCTATGTGCCTAATGTTTAGTTCTCACTTTTTAAATTCTTGAAATGTATTTGCAAGGTCTTTCATTTATATACCAGTGATGTTTACCAGAGACTCTGCCTGCATATCCACTTTTCATCCCTCCAGACAGCAGTGGCCCACCAAGGTAGGCAAGGATGGAAAACTTCAAAACTGCATGAAAGACTGAGAGATTCACTGAATCTGTGGACCCACTCGATGCTGTCTTTACCTGAGGGTTGTTGTATTCTTTTGTTTTTTAATCAAGTAACTATTATGATAAGGAATATAAATTAGAAAAACTATAGGGAATGACAATCAAGACATTCAAAGCTAAATGCAGATTGACATTCATATACTATGTAAGTTAAAATGTTGATTACAAAGGACAGTTGGGAATTTGAAATATTAACAAATGCATATTTTTATCCTTGTAATTCTCTTTTATCAGCTACTCTCTCATTATTTAAAATCACAACAAAGGAAGCTGAGGTTTATGGTCCAAGAATATGAATACAAACCCATAAATGCACACTGGTACAGAATTAAAAAGATAACAAATGAGCTTTAAACAGATTTTATAAAACCTAAGGACAGGGGCTTCCCTGGTGGTGCAGTGGTTGAGAGTCCGCCTGCCGATTCAGGGGATACAGGTTCGTGCCCCGGTCTGGGAAGGTCCCACAAGCCGCGGAGCGGCTGGGCCCGTGAGCCATGGTCGCTGAGCCTGCGCGTCTGGAGCCTGTGCTCCGTAACGGGAGAGGCCACAACAGTGAGAGGCCTGTGTACCGCAAAAAAGAAAAAAGAAAAAGAAAAAAACCTAAGGACAAATGATTAGCCTTGAAAGCCTAGACTTTACATCAAACAAGACTTCATAGAAGTGGGCAGGAGGTCGTTAAGGGAGAAAACGTGTTGAGTTTCAGAATAAAAATATAGAAAGATATTCCAATGCAAATACACAGAGTCCCCAGGTATCAGGGGATATTTTAATAAAAGTGAAGGAAGAACAGTAGAGTAAGTCCTAGAAATTCCTTGAGAAAGGTACCTACCATCCACTTGAGTAGGAAAGAAATGTCCCACTTCCCCACCGGTAGATCAGGAAGACTACAGAACTTGCCTTGAAGCTCTGGGTCCCGCCTGAGGGGGCCCTTGAGTATCACAATATCATAGACTGAGCCTGATTTTCAGGGACTGGGGCCTGGCAAGTCTTGCTTCACTGTGTTACAGGAGAAACAGGATTCTTCAAACCTCTAAAAAAGGCAGAGCTAGATCTTTTAGACCAAAAGAACCTGTGATTTGCCTGAGAAAGATGCAGATTGACTAGAAATATTGACCATCATCCAAGGCAGTTCCAAAAACAATGCAAAAGATGCTAGTACAGGACAAGAAAGACCCGATGAAGTTGACTAAATCCAAGAGAATATCAGTAGGAAACAGGATAAACCAAGCAACAGTTATCCCGTCTACCACCAAGCCAGGAGGATTTAAGCTGGGGACTGGGCTTCCTCTGCCCCTGCCCCACCTAAGTACTTCCCTAGGTGGAACCCAGTACACAAAATGATTGGGTTAAGTTTATCAAGTTCAAATCTTAAACGTATTAAGTTTAACCTAGATTGGCAAGAATTAGTATTTCATCAGCAGAAATGAGGTAAGTAGAATTCAGTTTTAGAAGAATAAAGAATATCCAATTTTTAAGAGAAGCACATTGGTGCTTATAAAATCCATACTTTCTCCAATTTCTATTGAATATAGCTTTCTAATACTCCTCCATGTCATGCTGTAAAACTGTTCTGAGCCTCACTCTCTAGAAGTCAGTATTTCCAGATACTGTGTGTTTCAAGTTACAGATCTTAGCATTCAGAAAAAGTATGGCTCATTTCTTCTTCAAATAGTGAAAATAGTCTTCTAAATTATATGAAAGGAACATATCTCCTAGGAACAGAAAAAGTTACATGAAAATTTTTTACAAATAGAAATGGTAAGAAATACTTTACACATTGTTTTCATATCAACATGCTTACCAGGTATGTTCTGGAACTGTCATCTGTAGTTATGTTTTAGGTCCACTTTCTCTGAGGGTTTTGTGGTATTACCTCCAAACAGTGGACTAATATTGTATATTCTTTTGTGTATGAGCAAACATTGCATTTAGTTTTCCATTTTTACATTTTGCACAGCTCACTGAGATACAATATGAAGTGTTTAATGCTTATTTCTCAACTACTGAAGTATATACTTTCATTATAGCTTTAAATTAAATATTTAGAATCAACATTATTGCTTTTTTAATACACATATGAAGTTATCTACTCCAGAGTTTGTAATAAGTAACATCAATGTACATGCCAACTAAAATTACCTGAGTAAAGCATCTCATTATAATGACAGAATACCAGTCTCTCCTTGGAATGTACTATAAATATTGAGTGGTATTAAACTTATATTTAACATCCAGAAAAATATACCTTGATTAAACTTGTATGTCTTTAGATAATAGTATAATGTCAAATTATTATGCATATATTCCTGTGGGTTTAAACTACTTTTGTCTTCTGAAATAACAGTACTTTGCCTTTAGTTCATATGTAATAATTTAAAAATCTAATGACATTGAAAGAGTTGACATTTATATTATATTATTTTATAGAATTTTTAGTCTCCAAAACTGATAGAAACTTTGTAGTGTCTAGTATCAGCTATGCATGAGTAAAGAACTTTCTGTCAATTTAGGTTTTAGGTCCATTTTTACTAGTGTTTGTAAATTCAGTGACTGTATGCAGTTATCACTAAGTTAGATTTTCTACTGCACTCATTGGGTCAGTTAAATATACACTGTGTGCTGGAATTTAATCTTGTCACATCTCTACCTAGTTAATGACCAGACACTATAGGTAAAATAATTAATAAGAAATTGTTCCTGATTTATAATCTATGTGCCAAAAAATACTTTTAAGTGTATTATAACTAAATATATAAAGACACTAATTAAAACAATTAAGTGAGCAATTAATTCTGGGGAAGCAAAGGAAGAAATGATGCCAGATAGTCATTTTGGGTGTAACCAAATTTTGCAGCTGCTACTGACAACCTTAGGAGAGTTACAGTAACTTGCTTCTTCCTCAGTTTCCTCAGTTTGTATAATAGGGCTAGTATTAGTTCCTACCTACTAAGGGTTGTGGTAGATTAAATATAGTAGGTATAATACAGTTAACATGGTGCCTGACTGGCACATAGTAAGGACTAATAGATGTAGCAGGAGTAATCAGTGTAGAGGTGTAGAAGAAACCACTAGTATTAATGCTGTGGAACTAGCAAGGCTGAGCTGTGCCTCAACAAATACAGGCCCTGGGTCACCTGCTTCCAAATTACCCTGTAAAGGAGGAGGTGCTTTTCAAAAAAAAAAAAATGTATTTCTAAGCTCACTGAAAAATTATATCTGTAGACTTCATTGAAGCAGAAATACTGGTGGTTAAGACTTGGAATTTTGGTTTTTAACAAGATTGTCCTGTGACTTTCATTCTTGCCTAAAAGTGAGAACCACTAACACAGTGTATTAAAAACACCAAATATAAAACTCCAGAGACTATCAACATTTAGAACTCAGGAAAAGGAAAAGCAACCCAGCAAGCAGATGAGTTGCCACAGATGTAGATGGAGGAAGCAATCAATACAAGAGTGCAATCTTAACATTCAAGGGAGAAAGAGTTTTAAGAAAACTCACAGTTGCCTGTCTCTTATTCTTCAATTCTCTCTTTGAAAAACAAAAAGAAATATTTCAGGCATAGCCAAAACTAATATGAGTATTTTTATATACCTGCTACCAATCTAAAAACTAAAGATCACCAGAGTTAAGTCCTTTGTCATCTCCTCACAATTGCATCTTCTCCTCTTGATACTCTTCTAATCCATGTGACCAGTATGTTAAACATAGCATTTACTATTTTCTGCATTTCTTTATACTTTAGTACATATCTATGCATCCCTTATCAAAATGCATATTTTGAACTTAAATTTTATAATATGTCTGCTTTAAAATTAATTTCACTCAATATTTTGTGAAATCCATCCATGGTGATGTATTATAGCTTAGGTTCACTTTTTATGCTATATTTTATTTATTTATTTATTTTTTTTTTTTTAAATTTTTTTTTTTTTGCGGTACGCGGGCCTCTCACTGTTGTGGCCTTTTCCGCTGCGGAGCACAGGCTCCGGACGCGCAGGCCCAGCTATGCTATATTTTAAATTATATTTTATGAAGAGTATACAATTTGATAATTCTATCTCTTACTGATGTTTACATCATTCTCTGTGTTTTCTATGCCATGAATATTCCTGTTTCCTGTGTACAAGAGTTTATCTGTTCTCATTGTAATATTGTTTTTATTGCCAAATGCTCTCCATACTTATACCAATTTACATACTCATAAAGACTATATTTTTAGAATACAGTTTTCTGTAGGTCTCTTGCTTTTTTGCATAACATATGTGCAGAGGCACTGTCTTTTTTATTCCAGCCTATCTTTTCAAGGTTATTTGCATAGCAAACATCCTTAGAATATAGAGACCTCCCCCTGGAACAGAGGTAAAGCCCATTTAATATCTAGTATAATAAGTATAATGTCTCCCTCTTGGGCAATGGTTTGACAGGCTTGGGTACTGTCAGTTGTAACACACTAGGGTCTCTTAAGCTCAGGGTCCTACAGATGTGATACAAACAGAAGGCATGTGCAAAATCCAATTGGGCACTTCTGCATCACCCTGTGGGAATTGGGAGGCAAAGGGAACCAGCTTGAAAGTAAAGCTTGTACTGTCTGCTGTGTCATGAATCCTTTTCTCTGACTCAGTTGTCTGGATTCTTCTGCTTGTGCCCATGATACTGTTGCGGGCTAACTTGTTAGCTTGTAAGTAGACTAAAATCTTACCCATCCACACTCTGCTGCTCCAGGTTCTTGACAGGTATAAAGATTCTCATTGTTTTATATTTGCAACAAACCTTAATGTTGTTATCTTTATAAGCTTTTATCTGGGAAATAATATTGTGGCTTTAATTTTCACTTCTTTGATTCACCGTGAGGCTGAGACTTTTCTCTAATTAGTTATTTGGGCTTTCTCATTTATGAAATACCTGTTCCTATTAGGCTCATTTTGCTATTGAATTCTTTTTCTTATGTAGTTATAGGAGTTTTTAATATATTTTGATTAACTGTATTTGTTCTAAATATCTTTTTTCAAGCCTCTACCTTTATTTTACCTGTTTAATGAGGAGCACTGATGAGAAGAAATTTTTATGCTAAAATTTTAAATTTAATATTAATTTCAAATTTAAGATTGGCTAATTTATCAATCTTTTCCTTTACTAATTGTGCTTTTCTATTCTAAGAAGGTAACACCTTACCTGAGGTCATAATGACATTCTCCTGTGTTTTTTCTAAATGATTTAACTTTTGCCTTTTAAATTTAAGTGTTTGCTCCTCCTGAGACTGCCTTTTCTTTTTTTTTTCTTTTCGTTATAAGATATGCGATAGGGATTACATTTATGTATTTTTTTATATACATAACCAATGAGTGGTTTATATTTTCATGTCTTCTATGTGAACAACCCCACAAATCTATATATGAGCTTTCTGTTCCATTTCATTATTTTATTTGTCATTTGTCTAATGCTGTTGCTAATAGCACATACTTGAGATTTCCATTTCCAGAAATATAGCAGGCTAAGCTATATAATTAGGATTAACCCACCCTCAGAAAACAAGCAAATATATAAATATATGAATATGTATATATATACACATTAACATATATAGTGTTTGTGTGTGTGTGTGTGTATATATATATATATATATATATATATATATATATATATATATATATTGCAGGCACACACACACACACACACACACACACACATCCCTTAGGTAAAAATCTAAGGGACAATGGAAAATCAAAGTAGTAAATGGGATTTCCCACCCAAATTGCTTTTGTCCTCAGCTATTAACCAACCCAGACAAACATGAACTTTCTTATAGTTTGGCAGTGGTGAGGCAGACAGGGTTGAAAACGCAAGGCCTGTCCAAAGCAAGGGATCATCTCCACTTTAATCTGTGACACCAAAGGGCTTCATATTCAAAGTAAAAGTGAACCATACTATTGATGCCCCTAGGAGCATATCAGAAACAAAGGTACATCTCTAACGGAATATAACTTTGTCCTAGGCCCCAAAGAATCCCCAGCAGTAGTATTTTTAGCCACATGACCAACACACAGTTAAAAATACCAGGAACATTATTATATAATTCTTTTAATTTCAGGCTGGACAGCAGCGATGGTGGGAACAGGAGATTAAAATAAATGGGAATATTCAAAAGGGAGAATTAATTACATATAACTTGACTGAGCTAATTAAACCAGAGGCTTATGAAGTCCGACTGACTCCTCTCACCAAGTTTGGAGAAGGAGATTCAACAATTCGTGTCATCAAATATAGTGGTAAGTAGCTTTTCATTTAAAAGTATTTATTTGCATACTAAACTCTCTAGAAGGTTGTAACTATCTACCAAATTTAGACACAAAACAAAACTTAGCATATTGACTTTCTGGGTCATTAGCCAAGTGAAAAAAAAATCCCACAATGCTTAATCATCATAAATTGTAATATTTGGTTATAAATAGAGATATAGAAAAATGTTTAATTAACATTGAACCTAGGTGATAATGTCACAATGTCTTTTTATTTTCTATCGCATAGTTGTGAAGCAGTATGTATATATTTTTTTCAAATTCTTGATGATTTTAAAATTAATATCATTAAGAAATTAGGAAATGTGATTGAATTTTAATATTTTTTTCATTTTTTAGAGCAGTTTTAAGTTTACAGAAAATTGAGTAGGAAGTGCAGGGTGTTCCCATATATGCCCTCTCCCCCTGTCACAGTTTCCCCTATTATTAACATCCTACATTAATGTGGCACATTTCTTACAACTGATTAACAAATATTGATACATTATTAAAGTCAGTAATTTACATTGGGGGGTCATTATTTGTGTTGTACAGTTATATGGATTTTAACAACTGTGTAATGTTATTTATCCACCATTACAGTATCATACAGAATATTTTCACTGCTCTAAAATTCCTCTGTGCTCCACCGATTTATCCTTCCATCCCTCCTCCAACCCTGACAACCGCAGATCTTATATCTATAGTTTTGCCTTTTCCAGAACGCTGGGTATTTGGAATCATACAACATATAACCTTTAGAAACTGGTTTATTGTACTTAACAAGGCACATTTAAAGCTTTTCCATATCTTTTTGTGGCTAAGTAGCTCATTTCTTTCTATGGTTGAATAATATCCCATTGTGTAGATGTTCCACAGTTTGTTTATCCATTCACCTATTGAATGACATCTTAGTTGATTTTTTTTTTTCGTCATTTTTTTCCTTTAGATCACTAATGTTAATGTGTATATGTTAGTGATAGTTTGCATTTATAAACAATATGCGTTTAATATTTCTTTATTATTTAAATGTCCTACTTAAAAGTAGAAAATAGTATAAACCTGTGAAAAAAAGTTGGTCAAAAACTTTCTAATAGTGCAAATAGAAATAATGGTGATTAGATATTATATTATTTTTAACATATACCTGACAGATTAATATTTTATCAGTTGAAATTTATGTACATCTTTTCAGTTGAAATTTATAATATTCAAAGACTAGCTCTAAACTCATCAATGTATTTCTCAAGGTTGAATAAGTCACTGGCAAAATATTTCATATGTGTTTCATTACTTCAGTGGAATATTATTCTTTTTATTATTGATTGTTAAGGTTTGAGTTTAAAAAAGATAATAGAATGAGGTTTTTTGCAGCTGAAGTTCTCCATTCTGTTTAGCATTAAATATTTTTTCCTACTTAAGAGGGTAACAGTGAATACTGTCAGAAATAAAAAAATAAAGTGAAATTATTAAAAACTCATTAGGGTTGTGAAGTCACTTTTCTTCACTCTCATCAGTCAGAGTACACATTGGGCATTATATATTCAATTTTCATTAAAAAATTGAAATGTATAATGTATAGTGGAATATTCATACAAGATCAAGGAATGTAAAAGCATTAGAATCACTGTGTATATTTTCTTGAATATGATTCTTTTAAAAATGTACAGTTTCTTGTTAGTGATATAACTATTATTGCAGAAGAGTAATTGTTATTCTGTAATCACCTTCATGATTCCATCGAGCAAACAACTAGATAACATCCCAGTATATTTCTCTAAATTTTTAGTGTCATATGTTTTTATAAAATATGAATTATCTCCTCCTAACTAGTATTTATGCTCCCTGCCCCTAAGTTGTAAAACTGTAAACTATGTAATATGGAGGGGCATTGGAAACCATGCATTACTATCCATTCCTTTAAAAGATGAAGATATTAAGACCCAGAAAGTTTGTGTCCTGTAGAGTTAAACAACTATGAAATGACTATCTCTGACTAAAACTAGGGCTCACTCCTCCATGACAGAAATCTTTACTTATTTGCTAAGTTTAGAAATTATTAGAACTTGTCTTACAGAGATATAGAAAAAAATCTTCATAAACTCAGTAGTTCTTATTGAAAACTCTGAGGTAACAAATGAAATGAAAAATAAATCTGGAAAATAGATATTATGTTTAGTTCCAACTTTCTTTAATTATCTTTATATCTTAGGCATGCTTATTAAAATCTTAAACATTTTAATTAAAAATTACTTCTATATACTATGGACTTGGGTAAAGTATACTTTAGTGTATATAAGCATATAATGTATATAGGCGTCCATAAGAAATTTGACATGCTAGTTTGAAAAAAGAAAAATAGACTCACTGCAATATTTCAAATTTAGAATGACAAATTTTCACAAGGTTAATTGTGATATTTATAGTGAATTTGGTGACTAAAATATTGTAGGAGAAGTCTCAAAATTCAGTCTGGTCACAGGTTACATGTAGCTGTGACATTTCTTAGAACTAAATTATAATTTAAAGACGCTTACTTCTTTCAAAGACAATATATAAAAATTGTAACTTCATATTATTCTAATTATGAAATAATTTTAATTTTTAACAATTAATTTTCAAGTTAAAATATACCTATACTTTGCAAGAAAGGGAATTATTTTTTCTCCCCTTCAGTGAAAGTAATAAATGTATAGTCCCTTCTCTGTGTTATTCATTTCATAATTTACAATAGGAAATGAACAATTAGAACAACTAAAATAATGGGAATAGTCTGGCTTCTCAATGCAGAAATAGTAAAAAGTAATTTATTGAGAAACTAATCACTTTGTTAAAATTGATCTCAGTGTACTAAATTTAACAATTATATATGAACTTACTTCATGCATGTGTGTGTATTTTTGACTATCATACTTTACTAGTATGTCCAAGTTTAACAAAAGTGGTAAATGGCAAATACTAGGAATTAACAACAAAGTAGACAACCTTCTGGAGGTTAGATTAACTGTCCATTGTAATCTTGGGAGACTGCAATAATGCTTTCTTTTATCCAGAATGGAATTTTCTCTCAGAGTGATAAATGCCTAAGCGATATATACAGCTACCATTTTGTCTCTTAGGTTAGACATATTTTTGTTGCTGTTTCAGTAATATTTAAAGTATTCATTCCTCTTCAGGTAGAAGTCAATTGGCACTTGTATTGCAAACACAATTAGTTTTTTGAGATAAATATTTATTCTGGTACGCGAAAATACAAATGCATTGCTTAGCATTTGAAGACTGTGTGTGTGTGTGTGTGTGTGTGTGTGTGTGTGAATGTAATTAAAGCAGCATCAAAGTAGCTATTTGTTTTAGGACACACATAATGACATGATATGAGGATGGCTTTAGTTTCACCAGAAGTGGATAACAGCAAAAAAAAAAACTAAAGTGTAATCTCTGTTGGATAATTGCATTCATTGTTAAAACATCTAGATTATAGGTTGTCAGCCTCAGTTTTGATTTCTCTGTTTTGTTTAGCACTGGTTAAGATATAAAAGATCAGCAACTCCATTCCTTGGAAAATGAACAAATCCCATAGCTATTTAGCATTGATCTTTTGGGTACTTTGAGGCTGTTACTGCTGAGCTACAAAGTAGATTCTATTCAATCCTCTAGAACAAAGTGGATTGCAGATATAATTCTCCATGGCCACATTGGACAAAAATCATTAAGTTTTGGTTAGGCACTATGAGACACTGATTAGACTTTGATTTATAAAAGACATTCAAGCCACGCTAACATTATTTTTTGCTTTTCTTGTAGCTCCTGTTAATCCTCATTTGAGTAAGTATATTTTCACTTTAAAAATGGCACTGTATTTGACAGTTAAGAAAAATAGAAAATGCATAAACATACAAAGATTATTTAGCAACTGTTCATATTTGGTTTAAAGTAGAATGGCTTAGAAACAGTAAAACTGACATAATTGTAAATTTTAAATTTCAAAGGATATGGGTGTAAAGACAAATAATTTAACTTTTCCTGAATATGGAGCCATTTCCCCAACATGCTTAACATTTGTTATTTGTGTAACTGTAGTTTACACAAATAACAAATGTTATTTGTATAAACTACAAATAATAAACTGTTGTTTCTTTTGTGGCATTGCATATTATTTGTATTGCTATTATTTGTTTCTTTAATTTTCATTCTTTGATTTCTACATTCCACTCATGAAATATTATATTTGCTTAGAAAGTTAGTATTTGAATGGTTTAAGCAAGATTTTTCATGGATCATTATTCTATATCCCAATCTTCTATGAAGAAGAAGATAATCTGAGCACCATCCTCTTGATAATATTTCATTTTAAAATTAAGAATTGATTTTTGTCTTCTATTTTGTGTCTAACAATATATTATTCTTGCCTAACAAGAGAGAAGAGCCACATTTATACTCTTACACATATCCATTCAACATTCTCAATTTCCTATACTTAGTGAAGAAAATGTCCAAATCTTTTTTCTCATTTTACTGTATTCTCTTTTCTGCAATGGCCTTTAACTCATTATATAAAAAAGATCAAATTCTGTAGCCTCTGTTCTTGCTGTATTTCTTACCAAAGATCCTCTTTTACTCCACTTTTGCATATCCAAATACTAATACTGAATATTTTTATAGATCTTTATTGTTCACATCTTGCTTCAGTGCATAAAAGTTCATTTAGTCATCACAATGACCCTTTAATGTGGATATTATTACCAACTCTTTGAGGTTCATTTTTCTTATAATGTTTAGCACAAATACGTCTTCTTCCATTAATTATTCCCTTGTTTTGATTTTTCCATAACAATTTATCTTCATCTATGTGGAAGCTATTGTTGATTTTTTCATATCCTCCAGTAGACTGTAAGATACTTAAGAACTAAATCTGTTTCTAATTTCTCTCTACATCTCACTATCTTTGTGTCTATCACAGCATCTCATATTTAGCAGGTGTTCAATGATCATTTGCTAAAAGAACAAATACATGACAGTTTCAAGATGAATTAATGGCATAAATCAGGTTCTCTCTGGCTTCTACCTAGGGTACTATTGCTAATTAGTTACTATATTGATTATAATTATTTTGAAGGTAAGTTCTCTGACTGCACTTCCAGTAGAAATGTTTAAAAACAGCTGTCATGAGAAGATTAAAAGTAAATACAGTCCATTAATGGACATTTAGGTTGTTTCTATTTCTCGTATATTGCAAATAATACTGTAGTGACCATGTGAGTGCACATATCTCTTTGAGGTACTCATTTCATTTCCTTTGGTTATATATTCTTAAGAGGTATTGCTGGATAATATGGTAGTTCTGTATTTAGGTTTTTTTAGGAACCTTCATACTGTTTTCCATAATAGCTGTACGAATTTACATTGCCACCAATAGTATAAAACTACTATACTCTTTTGATTACTGTAGCTTTGCAATATATTTTAAAATCAGTAAGTGTGATGTTTCCAGCATTGTTCTTCCTCCTCCTAATTGTGTTGGCAATTTGGGGTCTTTTGTGGCTCGATAAGGATTTTAGGAATATTTTCTATTTCTGTTAAAAAAAAAACACACCACTGGCATTGTCATAGGGATTGCATTGAATATATAGATCACTTTGAGTAGTACAGAGATTTTAACAATATTAATTCTTCCAATCCAAGAACACGAGACATCTTTCCATTTATTTGTGTCTTTAATTTCTTTCATCAATGTTTCGTAGTTTTCAATGTACAAGTCTTTCATCTCTTTGGCTAAGTTTATTCCTAAGTATTTCATT
Source organism: Hyperoodon ampullatus (assembly GCF_949752795.1). NCBI lineage: Eukaryota > Metazoa > Chordata > Mammalia > Artiodactyla > Ziphiidae > Hyperoodon > Hyperoodon ampullatus. The sequence goes on along the minus strand of NC_136916.1, from coordinate 126,967,982 downwards.
CTTTTTGATGCTACTGAAAATGAGATCGTTTTCTTAATTCCCCTTTCTGATAGTTCATTGTAGTGTATGGAAACACACAGATTAATTCAAGGGCATGATCCCAACTTCAAGGGCTCCACTTCCAGGAATATCTGATAAATCTAACCCATTGCAGGGGGAAAAAAATGGAAGTTTTTATTATTTAGGTGTTTATATCTTTATGAATTGCAGGGAATCTATACTCAGTTTTGACTTCATTATTTACTAGCTGGAATTACCCAAAGCTTTCTCCTACATGAGCCTCATGAGTTAGCATTTCTGTATTTTCATAGAGTTCTTATAAGTTTGAATGAAATAATATAAACTATGTTTTTTTTTTCAGTTAAGGATAATTTTAATTTTGTATCTAGTGGAAATTATAAACTCTATTATTTACCCCCCTGTTTCAAGCAGGGTCCATCCCAGTAAGAAAACCTTTTGATACCTAGAAACATTACTACCACCCTCATTTCATGGACACTTAAGGAAAGCTCTCAGTGAACTTGCTGTTGGGCCTTAACTCAGCATGTGGCTGGCATCCAAGAAATCCCAGTCCTTCCACAGGGTCTTCATAAAGTTCTCTTCATTACTTTATTTCTAGTGAATTTCAAGCACCTGGCAAATCTACATTCAAATAAAGCATGAAGGATAACTACTTTTAAAAATAATTTACCATTGGGGGCCTCCCTGGTGGCGCAGTGGTTGAGAGTCCGCCTGCCGATGCAGGGGATACGGGTTCGTGCCCCGGTCTGGGAGGATCCCATATGCCGCGGAGCGGCTGGGCCCGTGAGCCATGGCTGCTGAGCCTGCGCATCCGGAGCCTGTGCTCCGCAACGGGAGAGGCCACAACAGTGAGAGGCCCGCGTACCACAAAAAAAAAAAAAAAAAAAAAAAAAAAAAAAAAAAAAAAATAATTTACCATTATCTTCCCCTAAGTAAACTTCCATTTGTGCAGATGGGTATACGTGAAAGCATCTTGAGACATGGAGTGAAAAATTGTAACCTCAAGGTATACAGCTTTAAAGTGCTGTTGGGTAAATTAATAAAGATCTTTTTCTAATTGACAGTTTTGTTTGGATTGTACCTATACTTGAACAATGAAAGTTGGGGAAATTCTTCAGCCATAATTCAAGCATGCATTGTATTCTTTAATTTCAGTTATCTGGATATTTCAGAGGAAAATGGTTTGGGTTTAAATTATTAAATAAGAGACTGATTTACATATCAAGATTATTTTTCATTTTCATTAAAACTGAAATCGTTTTAAGTTTAGTCATCATCTTGTGCATTATTTTGGCTATGGTGCCATTATTGCAATCTTGCATTATTATTGCTGTATAATGTTTTAAATTTTTCTTGTAAGAATATTGCAATATTTGTATTCATTTAATTTATCTTAATTATTTTAATTAAAATTTGTCAACAGGAGAATTTCACTGTGGATTTGAAGATGGTAACATTTGTTTGTTTACCCAAGATGATACAGACAATTTTGACTGGACAAAGCAAAGTACTGCAACAAGAAATACAAAATATACTCCAAACACTGGACCTAATGCTGATCGTAGTGGCTCCAAAGAAGGTATGAGGGTATGAAATGTTGTGTTCATAACAATCATACTCCAGCCTTGGACATTTTAGAAGTGCTGTTAAAACGAAATACAAGATAATGTTTAGCAATGGATTTGAAGATTTTGGAATAAAACATGAAGTTTTTACATACCATACAAATAATTCAGATATTTCCAAAGTCTGTAATCAATAATTTTCACTCAGAACTCACTGACATATATAGAGAGTTTAGGAATTTTTTTTTTTGATAATTCAAGTCTAAAGTTCCAATTTTGTCTCAAGTTTTTACACATTTTAAACAATTTTATCTTTATATAGATTATTTATTCTTTATATTATGTTTGTATATATAGATTTTATAAATGAGATGCAGACTCTCCTATCAATATTTACTTTGTATGAAAACTCTAAAACTTCTCAGTGATTTTAAATTTCATGTTGCCTAATAATAATTTGCTTAAACATTTTATTCTGTCTCTTTAAAGGTTTTTATATGTACATTGAGACATCTAGACCCAGATTAGAAGGAGAAAAGGCTCGACTTCTCAGCCCTGTTTTCAGCATAGCTCCCAAAAACCCTTATGGACCCACGAACACTGCATATTGTTTCAGCTTCTTTTATCACATGTATGGACAACATATAGGTGAGATGGAAAGAATTACTATGTTTATTCTAAAGTAAATCGTAACTCAGAAGAAAAAGGTTCACAAACACATAGCATGAAATCAATTTTAGTCAAAGAGTATCATCACTGACTTTTAAACGGCTTACCGGCAAATCGCAAAATAAGATGCTAAGAATGTTCCCCCATCATGTCCTAATTTCCCAAATTTATATTAAAATTTGAAATTTGGGTGCATTACCTACCTCCTCTAGAATCCTAATTCAGGTAGACCATCAATAGGTTAAGTTCTTTATGAGATCTTCTTGGGAATTAATACCAGTATAATTTACTCTGTTTCTTTACAAAGAAATTTGCTTGAATAATGCCTCAGTGTATATTAATGACCGTGAAAAGAAACATTGCCATACTTGGAAGACAAGTGCTTTTAGCACTATCTACACATTTGGAATATTGGTAATAGTTTCTTGTTTATAAAGTATGCCTAACACACCTAGTAGGATTTAAGAACATCCTTGATCCTGAAAAACATACAAATATGAAGACACACTTCCTGCCCTTAGAGACCTTAAGAATAACAAAGGCTAAGATGAGTAAATACGCAATCATGCTAGACAGAATACCACATAACCTCGAGAAGGAACCTAACAAACCTGATAAGGGTGGTGGGTGGAAGGAATTCATGCAGATCTACAATTCTTTATGTGCAATTCTAAAATCAAAACAACTGAACACAAAATTGTTTTAAACGTAATTATCTGCCAACACATGCTAACCTGATCTACATGTGTTAGAATATCTGGCCTGAACTGATATGAACATATGTATAGTCTTTATTTATCCAAATGAGTGTGAACATATGTACTATTTACAGCAAAAATATTACTATGTTTAATTATGGGATTCTGTTTCAGTTCTTTCCTGGGGATGTCATATAATATACAAGACATACCCTCTTTTAACTTTCTAAAGTAAGACAAAATTCTGAATGGTGAAGCATATCTAGCTCCACAGAGGTTGACAAGGGATTGTGGACCTCTGTCTATTTGGAGGATAAGGCAATGCTTTGGGACAAAGAGAAATGTTTCTCTATGAAAGAAGTGTACATTTTTATGCTGAATCCCAAGATAATTTCAATATACTTTTAACTTCACAGCTGTTATTCTTATGCTCTTTATTGTCAGTGAATGCCTGCTTGTTCTGCTAGTTTTGTTCTGCTTATTTCAAAGAGAAAGCAGTTCTCCATTTCTTCCATGTTCTCAAACATTTACCACTTTGATACCTGTGCCATTTCTCTGCTTCCTCAGATGGTTGAAGGTTGCAGGTATTAGGTCTGTCACTTGGGTCCCCTCTCAGCAGGACACAGTCATGCTGTTTACTAAAATCTAGGCAAAAATATCTGTTCCAGACATGACTAATGGCTAGGTGAACTACCTCATTAGAGAGATGCTGCCTGTATCTAAAACCCTTCCTCTTTGCAAATATTATTCTAAGACACTCATTCATCTGTTAAACTGGGGTGCATTTATAGTCACTGGTTTTTACAAATTACAATCTTAGTTTTATTCCTTCTTTTGGAAATCCAGATTCAAAAATGATTTGTTCTGGATTTCTAATAGCCTACTTGCAGTTATTACTTCTTGGTCAACCATAAATAATCATTGCTCTTTTAACTGGGACTAATGGACAATATATCACTGAGAAGAGATGCAGTTTTTTTAATAATACAAAAAAGGGTGATCAGTTATTCATTATTTAGAAAAGAGGTTCCTCTTTGAAGTAAAGCCAGATATGTTATATTACTTATCTATTGCTGCAGATAAATTTCTCCCACATTTTGTACTTTAAAACACAATCATTTATGATCTCATATTTTCTGTGGGTCAGGAGTATGGGTATGGCTTATCTGAGTGTCTGTAGCTCTAGGCCTCTCATGAGGTTGCCAATAAGCTATCAGGTAGGACTGCTGTCTAATTTGAAGACCTCATTTGGGGACAATACCCTTCTAAGCCCACTCACTAGGTTTTTGGCAGGTCTCACTCCCTCACAGGTGTTGGACTAAGGATATTGATTTCTTGCTGGCTGTTGGCCAGAGGCTTTTCTCAGTTTTCTGCCATATGATGTCTCTATAGGACTGTCTTATGGCAGCAGGCCTCCTCCAGAGCAAGCGATCTATGAAGAGAGAACAAATACATGCCCAAGACTTTTTAATAACTTGATCACTGGAGTGATATCCCATAACTTATTCTATTTATTATAACTGATTGATCGTTCCAACTCACATTCAGGGGGAGGAAATGACACAAGAGTGTTAATCCTAGGAGGTTGAAATCATTGGGTAGCATCTTAGAGGTTATCTGCCACAGTGGTACAATTTCTTGTTAAGTTTTCATCAAAATTGATTTAAGAAAAAATAAATGAGAGCTTTAATGTGTCACCCTTTAACCGTTGATTTATATGTACATGATATAATACAATGTACATGATCTGGCTATTGACAATAATATAAGACTATTTCAGCAATCCTATGACCACTAGTAGGCATTTTGATTGATTAATCAGTTAAATTTCTAATTTTCTTACAAAGAAATTGAACCTCATATGAGGTCACTGGATATGACAAGAGCTTATTAAAAATCAGTAAAATATGTACTTCATTTATTTCTAGAAATGAGAATGTGAAATATAAGCATCATAACATACCAGGAAATTAAATATAAAAATACAAAAGACACTTATGAATACATTCATTGAACTTTATAACAATGGATCAAATACAGTTGTGTCTCTAGAAAGCTAATTTCACTGTGGAACAAATGGGAAGCAAGGAAAAGGAGTTCATTAATGACATCTATTCTCATGAATCTTAAGGGTGAAGAAGAAGTGATAAAGTAGAGAGATGTGGGATTGTAGAAGGACTTAAATAAGAGAGAAAAAAGAGTTAAAAGAAAGGGTAAATTTAGAGATACACAAATAAGAGGGAAGCAAGTTTCTTGAAGAGATGAGAATTTAGAGGTCTGGTGGGGGATCAGCCTTGAAGAGGATACTAATGTCTCTTCTACTGAGATGGGATGAAAACAATTAAGAATGTGGCTTCTGATTCATTCTTAGATGCAAGAACAGCAAACAGATGTGAAATTTGTCTTCCTAACAGTTTCTATTTTCTCTTTAAAATAAATGCAAAGGTTTCATTTTCAAAGAGTAAACCATTTTAGGAAAGTGGTAAAAGGAAATCGATACTGATCAGGGATATAGAGAGAGTTGGAGAGGTTGGAGATCAGGACATCAATCCTCAGCGTTTTGAAATGTATTTTGGGATATAATGCTCAGTTCGACTCTCCATCCCTTCTTGTGTATTGTACTGAATTAGTCTGCTAACTGCCTTCCTTGCTGTCTCTTTGGCCCCTAGTTTCTGGGGATAAAGATCATTCTCTAAAACTAGTAATGTAAGGGCCTCAAGGATACATGCTTTTCTGGCATCTCCTTGGGGCAGCTCCATGGTTTATTCCAGTTATACCTGAAGTTCTCCAAATCAATCTGTGTTGTATCTGGGGCTTCTTTACAGACTCTGTTTTTTGTCCTACTTGAATTGTATGCTTTGGAAGAGTAGAAACAATGATTCTTCTCATCACATGATACCCTGCAAATGTAAATGTTTATTTGACCATCCATAAATACTTATTAAGTAAATGAATATTTTTAAAAACATATGGTAGAAGTAGTACTTTTTCTCCTCTTTAATCATATAGGGTACTCATATTCTTCTTTCAAAATCCAACTCAAAGACATCTGCCCAAATTCCTCCCCATCCTCCCTGCTCCTTCTGTTGTCCTAACACCTGGTGCATATCTTTATCATGTTTGTCACCCTGACCCTTGTTAGACTGTAAGCTTCTTGAGAGCAATAGCATGATTTATTTATATTTGATCCTCTGGAAAAAAAAATGCTCAATAGATTTTTTAAAAATCACGCAAAAATAGATACTTTAGCTTCTGAGTGCGCGAGAAGAATGACAACATGAGGGAAATGAAAGTATGAGTTTAGATTGAAAACAGAAGGTAGTTTCACCAAGACCTTATAGGATAGGTTGGAAAAAAAATAGAAGTTAATCACTGACTTAACTTGAATTTGAATTTAAGTTATTTGGCAGCTAAAATGTAGAGGAAAACAAAAGTGTCACATATTTCTTAATTAATTAAATGAAATTTATCTTTATGAAAGTACTTAGTATTTTGTAAAAGTACTCAGTATCTATAAGCAATATAGATATTGCTATACTATATAGATATTGCTATACTCTTAGCAATATCTTTGTGTAGTATTTTTAGAAAAAACAAAAAACATGTACAAATAAAAATTGTATATACTGAAAGCCCATAATACATTAAAGAATAAAATTTGGGTTTTCAGCTGAAATATGATCCAGATATGTTACCTTATGATGATCTAACAAAATGTAGAAATAAAATTTAATGAATCTGAAATTAACCTCAATTAAGTTTGTCTTAATAAGATATCTCAGGTTATCCTTTAGCAAGAGCTGGATTAAAGCTTTCTCAGTGCTGACATTCAAAGATTTTTAAAAGGGGACTTAAATGTTTTTATACAAGGTGTAGAGAAGGCAAAGGTGACAATCTTTTGCATGATTTTAGGAGTCTGATTTTTATTCTTATTTTAGTCAAAGATCATATTTCTTCTGATTAGTATTTTTTTAAATCAACATTTTTGCTTATATCTCAGATATATTTGTAAAACAGAAAATCTACTCACATATTTTTCCCCTTGGCATTAAACATTGCGTGAGAGTCGATTTGAGCCTGAAAAAAAAATATTAAAGTGCCATTATTTTAGAGTCTTAATTACATTGACTGTAGAAGAATCTCAGCAAAATAAATATGTAATTTTGAGATACTTACATCTTGATAATTTCTCAGAATTAAGATTCTTGAAAAAGATAATTCCCTGGTGGTTGAGAGAATAGATATGGTTATTTAGTATTCTACATTTAAATATTAGAGAATAGCTACCAACAGTGGGCTGTTTGTTAATAATCGATATGAAGCCAATCTTTCTGTTAAGTATTATATAATGCTTTCGGTGAAGTCTTATTTGTAGTTAATACTGATAATGCCAATGTTATCAGTGTGAAAACAATGCAATAGAAAGAAGACATTCATTCAGTAAACTGCTTTGTTAAATTAAGATGTATTTTTTAAGGGGGTGGTAGATAGACTTTAACCATGACTTATTACCATGTATAATCAAAATATTATTACCGATCCTTGTCACAGACTCTCTAATAAGACCATATGTAATATGTAGTACATTTACCTTTTAAGTTTCTGGTTATGAACCACCAACTATCCCTAAATTTATTGTTTTCCTATTTACTTATTCATTGATGATGGTCCTGTTGAGGAGGAAGAAGTTTTCCTCTACTTCTCTGGGTTCTGGCTGGTCTAAGAATTAAATTGACATGAGATAAATTAACAGGAAAATCAAACAAAGTTTAGTAACGTGTATACATGGGAGAGACCCAAAAAAACTGATTAACTAGTCAAAATGGCCAAAGTCCTCACCTTGAATACTCTCCTCAGCTAAAGATAAAAGGATGTTGAGGGTGGGGAGAGTCAGCTATGGGAAGTTACCAGGAAAACCACAGTAACTGGGTGATTGTGATGCAGATTTAAGTCATTGCCTTCTCTATTGATAAGAGTTTCGAGAGACCTGGTTGTCCTCATGTATACATGTGTCCAGGTATAAGAGGGAGACACACTTACAAATGGAGATTTCCCTTATAAATGTACATGTTTCTTACAAAGGGGCAACTCCTACTTGGTTTTCAGAGTCTTTCCCACTTCTGCTGTTTCTCAGAAAATAACAAGCTTAAAACAATTAATATGCCAAAGAGACATATTTTAGGGTGGCAAATTCTGATCCCCTACGTTGCCTCAAACAATGTATAGTAGAAGCTAGGATGTTTAAACAAAATTAATAATGTGACTGAGAAAGTCTTGTGTTTCAAATATACATCTCATTTTCAGTGTAATTAATAAACAGTATTATTTCATCAATCAAATTAATGGTAAGCAAATAAGTTAAATGCTTTTGTTTCTCATCCAGTGTACCAGCCTTTTTAAACTAACTTCATTGGAAGTGTAGGTTTATTATGATGAGTACTTTTAACCGTAGGTCTTAGATTCACTCATTTCTGTTCAATAGGATGAATTGCACATGCTATGTGCCTAGTGGTGTTTAGGGAACTATAAAGGATAAAAGAGAATTAGGATAAAAGGTTCTTATCCATCAAATAGTTTATCATTTATTTAGGGTAATAAATTACTGAATAAAAGCCAAAAAGTAATATACACCAAAAATGCATGACAGGCCCATGCCATGGGTGAACAAGGAGAGAACACCTAGAACAGCAGAGTTAAAATAAAGTCTCTAAGGAAGAAAAGGAATGTAAACCATCCTCTAAAAGAGGTAAGTGTTGCTGAATGCAAGTTAGTGTGCCCTATGCACAGTGAGGCCAAACAAACCCAAGTGTCAGAGTTTGTACCAGGGAAAGGTTTATTGCAAAAGCCAAGCAAGGAGAACACACAGGTCAAGCTACAAAGCCCAAACTCCCTGATGGTTTTGGGGGAAGCGTTTTTATAAGCAAAATTTGGGGTGAGCCATGCAGGGTATGAGACTTTCTTCTGATTGGTTGGTGCTGAGGTAACAGGGCAGTGCTCCAGGAATCTTGTGCTCAGCCATATATTATCATCCTCCACCTAGGTGGGGCCCTTAGTTGTGCAGAAGAATTCGAAGATGTTGTTATGTATACTTCTTCAGGAGGAACCAGGACCCTGCCCCATCACTGCACTATTGTTTCTTGACTGTTCCTCCTTTGTTTCTGCATTCCTTCACTTTTCTGGTTAGCAACTGTTTGAATTTGCCCTTTGGTAGTCCTGAAAGGTCTAGGAAACTGAAGCCTTGTTCCTATAAGCAAGAAATGGAAGGCTTGGAAAGGATTTGTACCTGGGAGGGCCCCACAGGGTCCTGCTCGGCTTTAGAACCAAATAATGACAAGATCTATATAAGGTCTCTGCATATATCAGAGAAATAGAAAGCCTGATGAAAGCTATGTTTTAGCAAATTTATTGGACACTAATGTAGAGATTCAACTGGATACAAGAAGGCATGGTAATGACTGGAAAAAGTAAACTGACCCTTTTTTTTTTTTTTTTTTTTTGCGGTACACGGGCCTCTCACTGTTGTGGCCTCTCCCGTTGCGGAGCACAGGCTCCGGACGCACAGGCTCAGCAGCCATGGCTTACGGGCCTAGCCGCTCCACAGCATGTGGGATCTTCCCGGACCGGGGCACGAACCCGTGTCCCCTGCATTGTCAGGTGGACTCTCAACCACTGCGCCACCAGAGAAGCCCTGAACTGACACTTTTTATTTAAGATATCCTTGCAATTATATATTTTAAAAAATAATAACAATGAATGCTGCAGCTGTTTCTATTCAAGCAGAAAATAATGATTTTATAATTTCCCATTTTGTCTGTGTGTATAATACAAATGATGTTACCAATTACCTATCCGTAGACATAGCTCTTCCCTGGAGCTAGGTGATTTTGCCACATCTTGAAACTCAAATTAATGAGTCTGTATTAATGATTAGAATAAAAATGTGATTTATATTCAAGTGATTCCCCAGGCTTTGGAGTAAAGCAAATTACAGATTAATTTATATGAACTTAGTAATTTCAAGTATCTATTAAGAAAAAAAAAATGTCATGAAGAACCTAGGGGTAAAACAGGAATAAAGACACAGACCTATTTGAGAATGGACTTGAGGATATGGGGAGGGGGAAGGGTAAGCTGTGACAAAGCGAAAGAGAGGCATGGACATATATAAACTACCAAATATAAGGTAGATAGATAGTGGGAAACAGCCGCATAGCACAGGGAGATCAGCTCGGTGCTTTGTGACCGCCTGGAGGGGTGGGATAGGGAGGGTGGGAGGGAGGGAGACGCAAGAGGGAAGGGATGGGGGAACAGATGTATATGTATGACTGATTGACTTTGTTATAAAGCAGAAACTAAAAAAAAAAAAAAAAAAAAGAATATCATAAAGGCATATCCAGCTGGAACCATTTACACAAACTGTACAGCCTGGAGGCAGGGGATGGACTTAATGACCCTAGGCTAATCAATTCCTGCTTCCTAACACAAGGAGTGATTGCAAAGTAATGATCCACCAGCTCCAGACAAACATCACTTATATATTAAATGAAGTTTCTGATTCCTCATTCCATGATAAATGTATGGCTAATCCTGATTCCTGATCCATCGTAAATTGCTCTTCTCCTCAGGGTCACTAAGTGACATTTGACTGTGAGTTGTAGAGGAAGTTAAGCGGGAGAGCTTCAGCTGGAGTGGGCACAGTATTGTAGGTATAGTAAATGTTTGCATTAATCTGTTGCCATCTGTCTTTATTTTGCTAACCCACTCAATCGGACACCATAAATGTTAACAGACATAGAAATGCTTTTCTTCAACATTAGCCACACATATCTTCTTGCTTCACCTCCGGAATCTCAGACAGCCCTTGATTATCATAAGCAATGCCACGATGATCCCCTAGCTCCCTGAAGTGGCTCTGAACAGTCATGCCATATAAGGCATTGTTCCTCATCCACAACCAGTTTTTGGATTCCATCTCAAGGCTCCAGTGCTCCTGTATTTGGCAGCAGATTTTTCCCCCTCTTACACAGAAAGATCCAGAATTCAACCTTTAGCTCATCTTCTAAGAATGTGGACTCAAGCTGGGGTGGTGAAGGTAAAAAAAAAAAAAAAAGTATACACATTTTAGGACATATATTTAACTTATTTATCTAAAACTTACAAAGCACATATTTATAGTAAAATAATTAAAAGTAAGTTTATGCTAAGGACTTAATGAAAGAAGAGAACTTGGTAACAGTAATTATAAATAATATTTAAGCAAGTTATATTTTATACTGCAATTTATATGAAATAATATTAAAATAAGAAGTGTGTTATTGAATAACGGCATGAATAACCCCAAAACTTAGGTCACTGCTCATGAGATAATACAGCATTTAGTTCATTTAGCCTTTCTGACTGTAATCCCTAAGCATGAGATGAACAAGTTATCTCTAACTCTGGCACCTAACTCTTAAAGACTGGTGACCAAAAGATAAGAATTAGGAAACCCAGAAGAAAAAGATAGTTACGTTTTGCTTACGAACTTCAAACTTGTGTCATGGCACTACATAACATTTGAAAATCCTTGGGGATGATTAAATTCATACCTATTGATATCTGGTGCTTACCAAAGCATAAACACACTGCCTCTGAGGATTTAAAGTTACTTTTAAAGGGTATTAACACAATCCACCATATTCACTTTGTAATTTTCTTACTGCAATACTATAATAATGCTCTGAATCAGCTTTGCTGAATCTAACTTCTCTTGAATAGCTTTATTCTGTTTTGCAAGTTCTAATTTTGTTGACCAAGACAACGTGGACATAAGTTTAAGTAAGTTTTGGTACTGAATTCTCTTTTATAACTTAAAAGCTGTAAACATGCTATAAAAAAATTTCCAAAATCATTTGTCTGTTAATAGCATTTTTGTCATCAGCTCTAAAATAGACCAGTGAATCAATAATTTGTATTCATTGATTTGGAAAATGGAATATAATTAATATTATGTACAAAATAATAAGACATTTAAATTACAATATATTTGAAAGAACTTATTTCAGTTATATTTCTAGTATCTTTTTGTTATATAAGAAGTAATACGTGCCTTTTTAAGTAAAATCTAGCTATATAATCTATTCAAAAACTAATTCAAAATCTGGGATAATTTACACCTGGCCTCTTTAGACCTAAGAAAAATATTTTTCACATAGTTCACATTCAATAAATGTAAATAGTAATAATTCAAGTTTGAAATTATATTATATATGTAAAAAGAAAATGTTATTTAAGAAAAAGTAAACATGATCACAGCAAAGCATATTCTCTGAGATAAAATACATTCAGTATAGATATAGTAATCTACCATTATTGATATAGTAATGGTAAGTCATATATATTAATGTGTTTTATTTCAAAAGTATGTATTTATTACTTTAAGAAAATTCTGAAAGACACATAGTAAACATTGCTTTGTTAGCCTAATTAAAATGGATAAGTCTAAAAAGCGTATAATCATTTTATTAGCATTTAAAAGAAATTTCCATGTACTGATTTGATGATAGGATTGATTCCTGTTACTTTAATCAAAATAACAGGCCATGCTACCCAAGAGAAATAAGACTTCCATATAAAATGGTAATTCATTCACTGCCATCTATTTACATTAGCACCTCACATTTACTGAAGTATCCATTGATAATTTTTTAATGTATGGAACAACTTGAACTGAATTGGTATCTTAGAGGGAGCAGGCTTCATTTTTTTACATGCAAGCTATTGAAAGACTTCTACTAGGTTAAGAAGCTAAGGTGATACATTTAAGAAATACAAAAAATAAAATAAAATAAAAATAAAAAGATAACTGATACTTTCCTTTCTGAAAAAGCAACACAGTTTAAATAGAAGTCAGTAGAAATTATTACAGCTCAACTCAATCAGTTACCGCTGATACAGCTAGAGGCTATAGTAGAGGTAGGCCATGGAATAGGCAAGCAGTCCTTGCCTATTTAATTCCCACACAGGCTATTTCTTCAAATAATTTCTGAAAGGTATATGCTACATAATGCTTTGTTCATCCAATGACAACAGGATCAAAAATGTATTATCACTTTATTTAATGTTTAATGCAATTTATTTATTTATTTATTATTTTTAATATCTTTATTGGAGTATAATTCCTTTACAATGGTGTGTTAGTTTCTGCTTTATAACAAAGTGAATCAGTAATACATATACATATGTTCCCATATCTCTTCCCTCTTGCGTCTCCAACCCTCCCACCCTCCCTGTCCCACCCCTCTAGGTGATCACAAAGCACTGAGCTGATCTCCCTGTGCTATGCGGCTGCTTCCCACTAGCTATCTATTTTATGTTCGGTAGTGTATATATGTCCATGCCACTCTCTCACTTTGTCACTTACATGTCCCCCTCCCCATACCCTCAAGTCGATTCTCTAGTAGGTCTGTGTCTTTATTCTGGTCTTACCTCTAGGTTCTTCATGACATTTCTTTTTTCTTAGATTCCATATATATATGTTAGCATACAGTATTTGTCTTTCTCTTCTGACTTACTTCACTCTGTATGACAGACTCTAGGTCCATCCACCTCACTACAAATAACTCAATTTCGTTTCTTTTTATGGCTGAGTAATATTCCATTGTATATATGTACCACATCTTCTTTATCCATTCATCTGTCGATGGACACTTCGGTTGCTTCCATGTCCTGGCTTTTGTAAATAGAGCTGCAATGAACATTGTGGTACATGACTCTTTTTGAATTATGGTTTTCTCAAGTTATGTGCCCAGTAGTGGGATTGCTGGGTCATATGGTAGTTCTATTTGTAGTTTTTTAAGGAACCTCCATACTGTTCTCCATAGTGACTGTACCAATTCACATTCCCACCAGCAGTGCAAGAGTGTTCCCTTTCCTCCACACCCTCTCCAGCATTTGTTGTTTCTAGATTTTTTGATGATGGCCATTCTGACCGGTGTGAGATGATATGTCATTTTAGTTTTGATTTGCATTTTTCTAATGATTAATGATGTTGAGCATTCTTTCATGTGTTTGTTGGCAATCTGTATATCTTCTTTTTTTTTTTTTTTTTTTTTTTTTTTTTTTTTTTGTCACAGCTTACCCTTCCCCCTCCCCATATCCTCAAGTCCATTCTCTAGTAGGTCTGTGTCTTTATTCCTGTCTTACCCCTATGTTCTTCATGACCTTTTTTTTTTCTTAAATTCCATATATATGTGTCAGCATACAGTATTTGTCTTTCTCTTTCTGACTTACTTCACTCTGTATGACAGACTCTAGGTCCATCCACCTCATTACAAATAGTTCAATTTCATTTCTTTTTATGGCTGAGTAATATTCCATTGTATGTATGTGCCACATCTTCTTTACCCATTCATCCAATGATGGACACTTAGGTTGTTTCCATCTCCGGGCTATTGTAAATAGGGCTGCTATGAACATTTTGGTACATGTCTCTTTTTGAATTATGGTTTTCTCAGGGTATATGCCCAGTAGTGGGATTGCAGGGTCATATGGTAGTTCTATTTGTAGTTTATTAAGGAACCTCCATACCGTTCTCCATAGTGGCTGTACCAATTCACATTCCCACCAGCAGTGCAAGAGTGTTCCCTTTTTTCCACACCCTCTCCAGCATTTATTGTTTCTAGATTTTTTGATGATGGCCATTCTGACTGGTGTGAGATGATATCTCATTGTAGTTTTGATTTGCATTTCTCTAATTAGTAAAGATGTTGAGCATCCTTTCATGTGTTTGTTGGCAGTCTGTATATCTTCTGTGGAGAAATGTCTATTTAGGTCTTCTGCCCATTTTTGGATTGGGTTGTTTGTTTTTTTGTTATTGAGCTGCATGAGCTGCTTATAAATTTTGGAGATTAATCCTTTGTCAGTTGCTTCATTTGCAAATATTTTCTCCCATTCTGAGGGTTGTCTTTTGGTCTTGTTTATGGTTTCCTTTGCTGTGCAAAAGCTTTTAAGTTTCATTAGGTCCCATGTGTTTATTTTTGTCTTTATTTCCATTTCTCTAGGAGGTGGGTCAAAAAGGATCTTGCTGTGATTTATGTCATAGAGTGTTCTGCCTATGTTGTCCTCTAAGAGTTTGATAGTGTCTGGCCTTACATTTAGGTCTTTAATCCATTTTGAGCTTATTTTTGTGTATGGTGTTAGGGAGTGATCGAATCTCATACTTTTACATGTCCCTGTCCAGTTTTCCCAACACCACTTATTGAAGAGACTGTCCTTTCTCCACTGTACATTCCTGCCTCCTTTATCAAAGATAAGGTGACCATATGTCCGTGGGTTTATCTCTGGGCTTTCTATCCTGTTCCATTGATCTATCTTTCTGTTTCTGTGCCAGTACCATACTGTCTTGATTACTGCAGCTTTGTAGTATAGTCTGAAGTCAGGGAGCCTGATTCCTCCAGCTCCATTTTTCGTTCTCAAGATTGCTTTGGCTATTCGGGGTCTTTTGTGTTTCCATACAAATTGTGAAATTTTTTGTTCTAGTTCTGTGAAAAATGCCAGTGGTATTTTGATAGGGATTGCATTGAATCTGTAGATTGCTTTGGGTAGTAGAGTCATTTTCACAATGTTGATTCTTCCAATCCAAGAACATGGTACATCTCTCCATCTATTTGTATCATCTTTAATTTCTTTCATCAGTGTCTTATAATTTTCTGCATACAGGTCTTTTGTCTCCTTAGGTAGGTTTATTCCTAGATATTTTATTCTTTTTGTTGCAATGGTAAATGGGAGTGTTTCCTTGATTTCACTTTCAGATTTTTCATCATTAGTATATAGGAATGCCAGAGATTTCTGTGCATTAATTTTGTATCCTGCAACTTTACCAAATTCATTGATTAGCTCTAGTAGTTTTCTGGTAGCATCTTTAGGATTCTCTATGTATAGTATCATGTCATCTGCAAACAGTGACAGCTTTACTTCTTCTTTTCCAATTTGGATTCCTTTTATTTGCTTTTCTTCTCTGATTGCTGTGGCTAAAACTTCCAAAACTATGTTGAATAAGAGTGGTGAGAGTGGGCAACCTTGTCTTGTTCCTGATCTTAGTGGAAATGGTTTCAGTTTTTCACCATTGAGGACGATGCTGGCTGTGGGTTTGTCATATATGGCCTTTATTATGTTGAGGAAAGTTCCCTCTATGCCTACTTTCTGCAGGGTTTTTATCATGAATGGGTGTTGAATTTTGTCGAAAGCTTTCTCTGCATCTATTGAGATGATCATATGGTTTTTCTCCTTCAATTTGTTAATATGGTGTATCACGTTGATTGATTTGCGTATATTGAAGAATCCTTGCATTCCTGGGATAAACCCCACTTGATCATGGTGTATGATCCTTTTAATGTGCTGTTGGATTCTGTTTGCTAGTATTTTGTTGAGGATTTTTGCATCTATGTTCATCAGTGATATTGGCCTGTAGTTTTCTTTCTTTGTGACATCCTTGTCTGGTTTTGGTATCAAGGTGATGGTGGCCTCGTAGAATGAGTTTGGGAGTGTTCCTCCCTCTGCTATATTTTGGAAGAGTTTGAGAAGGATAGGCGTTAGCTCTTCTCTAAATGCTTGATAGAATTCGCCTGTGAAGCCATCTGGTCCTGGGCTTTTGTTTGTTGGAAGATTTTTTATCACAGTTTCAATTTCAGTGCTTGTGATTGGTCTGTTCATATGTTCTATTTCTTCCTGATTCAGTCTTGGCAGGTTGTGCATTTCTAAGAATTTGTCCATTTCTTCCAGGTTGTCCATTTTATTGGCATAGAGTTGCTTATAGTAATCTCTCACGATCTTTTGTATTTCTGCAGTGTCAGTTGTTACTTCTCCTTTTTCATTTCTAATTCTATTGATTTGAGTCTTCTCCCTTTTTTTCTTGATGAGTCTGGCTAATGGTTTATCAATTTTGTTTATCTTCTCAAAGAACCAGCTTTTAGTTTTATTGATCTTTGCTATTGTTTCCTTCATTTCTTTTTCATTTATTTCTGATCTGATTTTTATGATTTCTTTCCTTCTGCTAACTTTGGGATGTTTTTGTTCTTCTTTCTCTAATTGCTTTAGGTGCAAGGTTAGGTTGTTTAGTCGAGATATTTCCTGTTTCTTAAGGTGGGATTGTATTGCTATAAACTTCCCTCTTAGAACTGCTTTTGCTGCATCCCATAGGTTTTGGGTCGTCGTGTCTCCATTGTCATTTGTTTCTAGGTATTTTTTTATTTCCTCTTTGATTTCTTCAGTGATCACTTCGTTATTAAGTAATGTATTGTTTAGCCTCCATGTGTTTGTATTTTTTATAGCTCTTTTCCTGTAATTGATATCTAGTCTCATAGCATTGTGGTCGGAAAAGATACTTGATACAATTTCAATTTTCTTAAATTTACCAAGGCTTGATTTGTGACCCAAGATATGATCTATCCTGGAGAATGTTCCATGAGCACTTGAGAAAAATGTGTATTCTGTTGTTTTTGGATGGAATGTCCTATAAATATCAATTAAGTCCATCTTGTTTAATGTATCATTTAAAGCTTGTGTTTCCTTATTTATTTTCATTTTGGATGATCTGTCCATTGGTGAAAGTGGGGTGTTAAAGTCCCCTACTATGATTGTGTTACTGTCGATTTCTCCTTTTATGGCTGTTAGTGTTTGCCTTATGTATTGAGGTGCTCCTATGTTGGGTGCATAAATATTTACAATTGTTATATCTTCTTCTTGGATCGATCCCTTGATCATTATGTAGTGTCCTTCTTTGTCTCTTCTAGTAGTCTTTATTTTAAAGTCTATTTTGTCTGATATGAGAATTGCTACTCCAGCTTTCTTTTGGTTTCCATTTGCATGGAATATCTTTTTCCATCCCCTTACTTTCAGTCTGTATGTGTCTCTAGGTCTGAAGTGGGTCTCTTGTAGACAGCATATATATGGGTCTTGTTTTTGTATCCATTCAGCCAATCTGTGTCTTTTGGTGGGAGCGTTTAGTCCATTTACATTTAAGGTAATTATCGATATGTATGTTCCTATTCCCATTTTCTTAATTGTTTTGGGTTCGTTATTGTAGGTCTTTTCCTTCTGTTGTGTTTCTTGCCTAGAGAAGTTCCTTTAGCATTTGTTGTAAAGCTGGTTTGGTGGTGCTGAACTCTCTCAGCTTTTGCTTGTCTGTAAACGTTTTAATTTCTCCATCAAATCTGAATGAGATCCTTGCTGGGTAGAGTAATCTTGGTTGCAGGTTTCTCTCCTTCATCACTTTAATTATGTCCTGCCACTCCCTTCTGGCTTGTAGAGTTTCTGCTGAGAGATCAGCTGTTATCCTGATGGGGATTCCCTTGTGTGTTATTTGTTGTTTTTGCCTTGCTGCTTTTAATATGATTTCTTTGTGTTTAATTTTTGACAGTTTGATTAATATGTGTCTTGGCGTATTTCTTCTTGGATTTATTCTGTATGGGACTCTCTGTGCCTCCTGGACTTGATTAACTATTTCCTTTCCCATATTAGGGAAGTTTTCAACTATAATCTCTTCAAATATTTTCTCAGTCCCTTTCTTTTTCTCTTCTTCTTCTGGAACCCCTATAATTCGAATGTTGGTGCGTTTAATGTTGTCCCAGAGGTCTCTGATATTGTCCTCTGTTCTTTTCATTCTTTTCTCTTTATTTTGCTCTGCATTAGTTATTTCCACTATTTTATCTTCCACCTCACTTATCCGTTCTTCTGCCTCAGTTATTCTGCTATTGATCCCATCTAGAGTATTTTTCATTTCATTTATTGTGTTTTTAATCGATGCTTGATTCATCTTTAGTTCTACTAGGTCCTTGTTAACTGTTTCTTGCATTTTGTCTATTCTATTTCCAAGATTTTGGATCATCTTTACTATCATTATTCTGAATTCTTTTTCAGATAGACTGCCTATTACCTCTTCATTTGTTAGGTCTGGTGGGTTTTTATCTTGCTCCTTCTCCTGCTGTGTGTTTTTCTGTCTTCTCATTTTGCTTATGTTACTGTGTTTGGGGTCTCCTTTTTGCAGGCTGCAGGTTCGTAGTTCCTGTTGTTTTTGGTGTCTGTCCCCAGTGGCTAAGGTTGGTTTAGTGGGTTGTGTAGGTTTCCTGGTCGAGGGGACTAGTGCCTGTGTTCTGGTGGATGAGGCTGGATCTTGTCTTTCTGGTGGGCAGGTCCACGTCTGGTGGTGTGTTTTGGGGTGTCTGCAGACTTTTTATGATTTTAGGCCACCTCTCTGCTAATGGGTGGCGTTGTGTTCCTGTCTTGCTAGTTGTTTGGCATAGGGTGTCCAGCACTGTAGCTTGCTGGTCGTTGAGTGAAGCTGGGTGCTGGTGTTGAGATGGAGATCTCTGGAAGATTTTCGCCGTTTGATATTATGTGGAGCTGGGAGGTCTCTTGTGGACCAGTGTCCTGAAGTTGGCTCTCCCACCTCAGAGGCACAGTACTGACTCCTGGCTCCTCAATTTGGGATGATTTGTTGTCTATTCATGTATTCCACAGATGCAGGGTACATCAAGTTGATTGTGGAGCTTTAATCCGCTGCTTCTGAGGCTGCTGGGAGAGGTTTCCCTTTCTCTTCTTTGTTCTCACAGCTCCCGGGTCTCAGCTTTGGATTTGGCCCCGCCTCTGCGTGTAGGTCGCCGGAGGGCGTCTGTTCTTCACTCAGACAGGAAAGGGTTAAAGGAGCAGCCTCTTCGGGAACTCTGGCTCACTCAGGCCGGGCGGGAGGGAGGGGCACGGAGTGCGGGGCGAGCCTGCAGCGGCAGAGGTCGGCGTGACGTTGCACCAGCCCGAGGCGCGCCGTGCGTTCTCCCAGGGAAGCCGCCCCTGGATCCCGGGACCCCGGCAGTGGCGGGCTGCTCAGGCTCCCGGAAGGGCGGTGTGGACAGTGACCTGCGCTCGCACACGGGCTTCTTGGCGGCGGCAGCAGCAGCCCCAGCGTCCCACGCCCGTCACTGGGCTCCGCGCTTTCAGTCGCGACTCGCGCCCGTCTGTGGAGCCCCTTTAAGCAGCGCTCTTAATCCCCTCTCCTCGCGCAGCAGGAAACCAAGAGGGAAGAACAAGTCTCTTGCCTCTTCGGCAGCTCCAGAGTTTTCCCGGACTCCCTCCCGGCTAGCTGTGGCACATTAGCCCCCTTCAGGCTGAGTTCTCGCCGCCAGCCCCAGTCCTCTCCCTGCGCTCTGACCGAAGCCCGAGCCTCAGCTTCCAGCGCCGCCCGCCCCGGCGGGCGAGCAGACAAGCCTCTCGGGCTGGTGAGTGCCGCTCGGCACCGATCCTCTGTGCGGGAATCTCTCCGCTTTGCCCTACCCAGGTATGTGGGGAGTTTCTTGCCTTTTGGGAGGTCTGGGGTCTTCTGCCAGCGTTCAGTAGGTGTTCTGTAGGAGTTGTTCCACGTGTAGCTGTATTTCTGGTGTATCCGTGAGGAGGAAGGTGATCTCCGCGTCTTACTCTTCCGCCATCTTACCCGGAAGTCTGTATATCTTCTTTAGAGAAATGTCTATTTATGTCTTCTGCCGATTTTTGGACTGGGTTGTTTGTTTGTTTGTTATTGAGCCGCATGAGCTACTTGTAAATTTTGGAGATTAATCCTGTGTCGGTTGCTTCATTTGCAAATATCTTCTCCCATTTTGAGGGTTGTCCTTTCGTTTTGTTTATGATTTCCTTTGCTGTGCAAAAGCTTTTAAGTTACATTAGGTCCCGTTTGTCTATTTTTCTTTTTATTTCCATTTCCCTAGGAGGTGGGTCAAAAAGGATCGTGCTGTTATTTATGTCGTAGAGCATTCTGCCTATGTTTTCCTCTAAGAGATTGATAGTTTCTGGCCTTCCATTTAGGTCTTTAATCCATTTTGAGCTTATTTTTGTGTATGGTGTTAAGGAGTGTCCTAATCTCATACATTTACATGTAGCTGTCCAGTTTCCCCAGCACCACTTATTGAAGAGGCTGTCTTTTCTCCACTGTACATTCCTGCCTCCTTTATCAAAGATAAGGTGACCATATGTGCATGGGTTTATCTCTGAGCTTTCAATCCTGTTTCATTTATCTATATTTCTGTTTTTGTGCCACTACCGTACTGTCTTGATTACTGTAGCTTTGTAGTATAGTATGAAGTCAGGGAGCCTGATTCCTCCAGCTCCGTTTTTCGCTCTCAGGATTGCTTTGGCTATTCGGGGTCTTTTGTGTTTCCATACAAATCATGAAATTTTTTGTTCTAGTTCTGTGAAAAATGCCAGTGGTAGTTTGATATGGATTGTATTGAATCTGTAGATTGCTTTGGGGAGTAGACTCATTTTTACAATGTTGATTCTTTCAATCCAAGAACATGGTATATCTCTCCATCTATTTGTATCATCTTTAATTTCTTTCATCAGTGTCTTATAATTTTCTGCATACAGGTCTTTTGTCTCCTTAGGTAGGTTTATTCCTAGATATTTTATTCTTTTTGTTGCAATGGTAAATGGGAGTGTTTTCTTAATTTCATTTTCAGATTTTTCATCATTAGTGTATAGGAATGCCAGAGATTTCTGTGCATTAATTTTGTATCCTGCTACTTTACCAAATTCATTGATTAGCTCTAGTAGTCTTCTGGTAGCATCTTTAAGATTCTTTATGTATAGTATCATGCCACCTGCAAACAGTGACAGCTTTACTTCTGCTTTTCCGATTTGGATTCCTTTTATTTCCCTT
Organism: Hyperoodon ampullatus; assembly: GCF_949752795.1. Taxonomy (NCBI): domain Eukaryota; kingdom Metazoa; phylum Chordata; class Mammalia; order Artiodactyla; family Ziphiidae; genus Hyperoodon; species Hyperoodon ampullatus. Next base: position 126,946,347 of record NC_136916.1, on the reverse strand, counting down.
TCTTCTCTGATTGCTGTGGCTAAAACTTCCAAAACTAAGTTGAATAAGAGTGGTGAGAGTGGGCAACCTTGTCTTGTTCCTGATCTTAGTGGAAATGGTTTCAGTTTTTCACCATTGAGGACGATGTTGGCTGTGGGTTTGTCATATGTGGCCTTTATTATGTTGAGGAAAGTTCCATCTATTCCTACTTTCTGCAGGGTTTTTATCATAAATGGGTGTTGAATTTGTCGAAAGCTTTCTCTGCATCTCTTGAGATGATCATATGGTTTTTCTCCTTCAATTTGTTAATATGGTGTATTTCACGATTGATTTGCGTATATTTAAGAATCCTTGTGTTCCTGGAATAAACCCCACTTGATCATGGTGTATGATCCTTTTAATGTTCTGTTGGATTCTGTTTGCTACTATTTTGTTGAGGATGTTTGCATCTATGTTCATCAGTGATATTGGCCTGTAGATTTTGTTCTTTGTGACATCTTTGTCTGGTTTTGGTATCAGGGTGATGGTGGCATGTAGAATGAGTTTGGGAGTGTTCCTCTCTCTGCTATATTTTGAAAGAGTTTGAGAAGGATAGGTGTTAGCTCTTCTCTAAATGTTTGATAGAATTCGCCTGTGAAGCCATCTGGTCCTGGGCTTTCGTTTGTTGGAAGGGTTTTTTTTTTTTTTTTTTTTGGCGATATGCGGCCTCTCATCACTGTGGCCTCTCCCGTTGTGGAGCACAGGCTCCGGACGCGCAGGCTCAGCGGTCATGGCTCACAGGCTCAGCCACTCCGCGGCATGTGGGATCCTCCCGGACTAGGGCACGAACCCATGTCCCCTGCATCTGCAGGCGGACTCTCAACCACTGCACCACCAGGGAAGCCCTTTGTTGGAAGATTTTTAATCACAGTTTCAATTTCAGTGCTTGTGATTGGTCTGTTCATATTTTCTATTTCTTCCTGATTCAATCTTGGCAGGTTCTGCATTTCTAAGAATTTGTCCATTTCTTCCAGGTTGTCCATTTTATTGGCATAGAGTTTCTTGTAGTAATCTCTCATGATCTTTTGTATTTCTGCAGTGTCAGTTGTTACTTCTCCTTTTTCATTTCTAATCCTATTGATCTGAGTCTTCTCCCTTTTTTTCTTGATGAGTCTGGCTAATGGTTTATCAATTTTGTTTATCTTCTCAAAGAACTAGCTTTTAGTTTTATTGATCTTTGCTATCATTTCCTTCATTTCTTTTTCATTTATTTCTGATCTGATCTTCATGATTTTTTTCCTTCTGCTAACTTTGGGGTTTTTTTGTTCTTCTTTGTCTAATTGCTTTAGGTGCAAGGTTAGGTTGTTTATTCGAGAGGTTTCCTGTTTCTTAAGGTAGGATTGTATTGCTATAAACTTCCCTCTTAGAACTGCTTTTGCTGCATCCCATAGGTTTTGGGTCGTCTTGTCTCCACTGTCATTTGTTTCTAGGTATTTTTTAATTTCCTCTTTGATTTCTTCATTGATCACTTCGTTATTAAGTAGTGTATTGTTTAGCCTCCGTGTGTTTGTATTTTTTACAGAGCTATTCCTGTAATTGATATCTAGTCTCATAGCATTGTGGTCAGAAAAAATACTTATTAAAATTTCAATTTTCTTAAATTTACCAAGGCTTGATTTGTGACCCAAGATATGATCTATCCTGGAGAATGTTTCATGAGCACTTGAGAAAAATGTGTATTCTGTTGTTTCTGTATGGATTGTCCTATAACTATCAATCAAGTTTATTTAGTCTATTGTGTCATTTAAAGCTTGTGTTTCCTTATTTATTTTCTGTCTGGTTGATCTGTCCATTTGTGTAAGTGGTGTGTTAAAGTCCCCCCTATTATTGTGTTACTGCCGATTTCCCCTTTTATGTCTATTAGCTTTTGCCTTAAGTATTGAGGTGTTCCTATGTTGGGTGCATAAGTATTTATAATTGTTATATCTTCTTCTTGGACTGATCCCTTGATCATTATGTAGTGTCCTTCCTTGTCTCTTGTAATAGTCTTTATTTTAAAGTCTGTGTTATCTGATATGAGTATTGCTACTCTAGCTTTCTTTTGATTTCCATCTGCATGGAATATCATTTTCCATCCCTCACTTTCAGCTCTTTGTGTCCTTAGGTCTGAAGTGGGTCTCTTGTAGACAGCATTTATATGGGTCTTGTTTTTGTACCCGTTCAGCCAGTCTGTGTCTTTTGGTTGGAGCATTTAATCCACTTACCTTTAAGGTAATTATCAATACGTATATTCCTATTACCATTTTCTTAATTGTTTTGGGTTTTTTTTTTTTTTGTAGGTTTTTTCCTTTTCCTGTGTTTCCTGCCTAGAGAAGTTCCTTTAGCATTAGTTGTAAAGCTGGTTTTGTGGTGCTGAATTCTGTTAGCTTTTGCTTGTCTGTAAAGGTTTTAATTTCTCCATCAAATCTGAATGAGATCCTTGCTGGGTAGAGTAATCTTGGTTTTTCTCCTTCATCAATTTAAATATGTCCTGCCACTCCCTTCTGGCTTGCAGAGTTTCTGCTGAAAGATCAGCTGTTAACCTTATGGGGATTCCCTTGTGTGTTATTTGTTGTTTTTCCCTTGCTGATTTTAATATGTTTTCTTTGTATTTAATTTTTGATAGTTTGATTAATATGTGTCTTTGCGTGTTTCTCCTTGGATTTATGCTGTATGGGACTCTCTGTGCTTCCTCGACTTGATTGACTATTTTCTTTCCAATGTTAGGGAAATTTTCAACTATAATCTCTTCAAATATTTCTCAGGCCCTTTCCCTTTCTCTTCTTCTTCTGGGATGCATATATGTATATATATATTTTTTGTGGTATGCGGGCCTCTCACTCTTGTGGCCTCTCCCGTTGTGTAACACAGGCTCCAGATGCGCAGGCTCAGCTGCCATGGCTCACAGGCCCAGCTGCTCCACGGCATGTGGGATCCTCCCAGACCGGGGCATGAACCCGTGTCCCCTGCATCGGTATGCGGACTCTCAACCACTGCGCCACCACCAAAGCCCGAATGCATATAATTTGAATGTTGGTGTGTTTAATGTTGTCCCAGAGGTCTTTGAGACTGTCCTCATTTCTTTTCATTCTTTATTCTTTATTCTGCTCCTTGGCAGTTATTTCCATCATTCTGTCTACCAGCTCACTTATCTGTTCTTCTGCCTCAGTTATTCGATTCCGTCTAGTTTATTTTTCATTTCATATGCATATCAGATAAGACAGACTTTAATATAAAGACTATTACAAGAGACAAGAAGGACACTACATAATGATCAAAGGATCAGTCCAAGAAGAAGATATAACAATTATAAATACTTATGCACCCAACATAGGAACACCTCAATACTTAAGACAAATGCTAATAGCCATAAAAGGGGAAATGGACAGTAACACAATAATAGGGGGGACTTTAACACACCACTTACACAAATGGACAGATAAAGCAGACAGAAAATAAATAAGGAAACACAATCTTTAAATGACACAATAGACTAAATAAACTTGATTGATAGTTATAGGACATTCCACCAAAAGTGGCAGAATACACATACTTCTCAAGTGCTCACAGAACATTCTCTAGGATAGATCACATCTTGGGTCACAAATCAAGCCTTGCTAAATTTAAGAAAACAAATCATATCAGGCATCTTTTCCGACCACAACGCTATGAGATTAGAAATCAATTACAGGAAAATAAAAACTGTAAAAAATACAAACACATGGAGGCTAAACAGTTCACAACTAAATAACCAGGAAATCACTGACAAAATCAAAGAGGAAATTAAAAAATTCCTAGAAACAATGACAATGAAAACACGACAACCCAAAACCTATGGGATGCAGCAAAAGCAGTTCTAAGAGGGAAGTTTATAACAATAAAATCCTACCTCAAGAAACAAGAAAAATCTCAAATAAACAACCTAACATTACACCTAACGCAACTGGAGAAAGAAGAACAAACAAAACACAAAGTTAGTAGAAGGAAAGAAATCATAAAAAGCAGAGCAGAAATAAATGAAATAGAAACAAAGAAAACAATAGCAAAGATCAATACAACCAATAGCTGGTTCTCTGAGCAGATAAACAAAATTGAAAAACCTTTAGCCAGACTCATTAAGAAAAAAAGGGAGAGGACTTAAGTCAATAAAATTAGAAATGAAAAAGGAGAATTTACAACTGACACCACAGAAATACAAAGGATCATAAGTGACTACTACAAGCAATTATATGCCAGTAAAATGGACAACCTGGAAGAAATGGACAAATTCTTAGAAAAGTACAAACTTCCACGACTGAACCAGGAAGAAATAGAAAATTAAAAAAAATAATAATCACAAGTAATCAAATTGAAACTGTGATAAAAAATCTTCCAGCAAACAGAAGTCCAGGACCAGATGGCTTCACAGGTGAATTCTATCAACCATTTAGAGAAGAGCTGACACCTATCCTTCTCAAGCTCTTCCAAAAAATTACAGGGGGAGGAACACTCACAAACTTGTTCTACAAGACCACCATCACCATGATGCCAAAACCAGACAAATATATTACAAAGAATGAAAATTACAGCCCAATATAACTGATGAACATACACACACAAATTCTCAACAAAATACTATCAAACCAAATCCAACAACACATTAAAAGGATCATACCCCATGATCAAGTGGAATTTATCCCAAGGTTGCAAGGATTCTTCAATATATGCAAGTCAATCAATGTGATAAACCATATTAACAAATTGAAGCATAAAAACAATAAGATCATCTCAATAGATGCAGAAAAAGCTTTTGACAAATTTCAGGATACATTTATGATAAAAACTCTCCAAAAAGTGGGCAAAGAGCAAACCTACCTCAACATAATAAAAGCCATTATGACAAATGCACAGCAAACATTCTCAATGGTGAAAAACTGAAAGCATGTCCTCTAAGATCAGGAAGAAGACAAGGGTGTCACCTCTCGCCACTATTATTCAGTATAGTTTTGGAAGTCTTAGGCATGGCAGTCAGAGAAGAAAAAGAAATAAAAGGAATACAAATTGGAAAAGAAGAAGTAAAACTGTCACTATTTGCAGATGACATGATACTATACATAGAGAATCCCAAAGATGCTACCAGAAAACTACTAAAACCAATCAGTGAATTTGGTAAGGTTGCAGGATATGAAATTAATGCACAAAAATCTCTTTCATTCCTATACTAACAATGAAAGATCAGAAAGAGAAATTAAGGAAACAGCACGATTTACCATTGCAACAAAAAGAATAAAATATCTAGGAATAAACCTACCTAGAGGAGGCAAAAGACCTGTATGGAGAAAACTATAAGATACTGATGAAAGAAATCAAAGATGACACAAACAGATGGAGAAATATACCATGTTCTTGTATTGGACGAATCAATATTGTGAAAATTACTCTACTACCCAAAGCAATATATAGATTCAGTGCAACCCCTATCAAATTACCAGTGGCATTTTTCAGAGAACTATAACAAAAAATTTCACAATTTGTATGGAGACACAAAAGACCCCGAATAGCCAAAGCAGTCTTGAGAAAGAAAAATAAAGCTTGAGGAATCAGGCTCCCTGACTTCATACTATACTACAAAGCTACAGTAATCAAGATAGTATGACATTGGCACAAAAACAGAAATATAGATCAATGGTACAGGATAGAAAGCCCAGAGATAAACCCACGCATATATGGTCACCTTATTTTTGATAAAGAAGGCAAGAATATACAATGGAGAAAAGACAGCCTCTTCAATAAGTGGTGCTGAGAAAGCTAGACAGCTACATGTAAAAGAATGAAATTATAACACTCCCTAATACCATACACAAAAATAAGCTCAAAATGGATTAAAGACCTAAATATAAGTCCAGACACTATAAAACTCTTAGAGGAAAACATAGGCAGAATGCTCTATGACATAAATCACAGCAAGATCCTTTTTGACCCACCTCCTAGAGGAATGGAAATAAAAACAAAAATAAACAAATGGGACCTAATGAAACTTAAAAGCTTTTGCACAGCAAAGGAAACCATAAATGAGACGAAAAGACAACCCTCAGAATGGGACATCTTCTGCCCATTTTTGGATTGGGCTGTTTGTTTTTTTGATATTGAGCTGCATGAGCTGCTTATAAATTTTGGAGTTTAATCCTTTGTCAGTTGCTTCGTTTGAAAATACTTTCTCCCATTCTGAGGGTTGAGTACTCAGAAGACTTTTGCCTCATTCTTCTGAGGGAACACTCATGCACTGTTGGTGGGAATGTAACTTGATACAGCCACTATGGAAAACAGTATGGAGGTTCCTTAAGAATCTAAAAATAGAAGTACCATATGACCCAGCATTCCCACTCCTGGGAATATACCCAGAGAAAACCATAATTCAAAAAGACACATGCACCCCAGTATTCATAGCAGCACTATTTACAATAGCCAGGACATGCAAGCTACCTAAATGTCTATTGGCAGAGGAATGGATAAAGAAGATGTGGTGCATATATACAATGGTCTATTACTGAGCCATAAGAAGAAACCAAATTATGTCATTTGTAGAGATGTGGATGGACCTAGAGAGTGTCATACAGAGTGAAGTAAGTCAGAAAGAGAAAAACAAATATATATTAACTCATATATGTGGAATCTAGAAATATGGTATAGATGATCTTATTTGCAAAGCAGAAATAGAGAACAGATGAATGGATACCAAGGGGGAAATAGGGGTGGTGGAGGAATTGGTAGATTAGCATTGACATATATACACTATTGATACTATGTATAAAATAGACAACTAATGAGAACATACTGTATAGCACAGGGAACTCTAGTTAGTGTACTGTGGTGACCTAAATGGGAAGGAAGTCCAAAAAAAAGGGAATATATGTATATGTATAGCTGATTCATTTTGCTGTACAGTAGAAACTAACACAAAATTATAAAGCAACTATACGCCAATAAAAATTAATTAAAAAACAAAACAAAAACAAAGATGTCAGCAGGGCTGCTCCCTTATGAAGCCTCTAGGGGAGAATCTGTCTACTTGTCTTTTCTATCTTCTAGAGACTAACTGTATTCAGCTTGTGTCTCCTCACTTCATTTTCAAAACCAGCAGTGTTACATCTTATCTGTCTTTCACATGACCTTCTCTCCTGTATCAAATCTCCTTCTCCCTCCACTTAGAAAGAAAGATATATGTGATAATATTTAGGACCCACTCAGGTTATCTGGAATAATCTTCCCATCTCAAAATTCTTAATTTAATCACATCTGTTAAGTCTCTTTTGCCATATAAGATAACATTCACAGGTTCTAGGGATTAAGATGTAATCATTTCTGGAGACCTGCTACATATGCCAAGCATCCTAAGAGCAAGATTGGAAATAAGAGGGAAAGAGGAGACACTGGAGTGTTCTGTGAAATTTCATTTTTAATAATTTACAAGTGTTCAGTCAAGAAGAAACAAACATGAAGCCAAACCAAATATACAAAATAAAATTTCATTGTTATTTTTAGGTGTTTTAAATGTTTATCTACGTTTGAAAGGGCAGACAACGATAGAGAATCCACTGTGGTCCTCAAGTGGGAATAAAGGACAACGATGGAATGAGGCACATGTTAATATATATCCAATTACTTCATTTCAGGTAAGAAAAGAACAATCATGTCTGCAGATATATTTTTGCACTTGAACATAATGTTAAAGGCAGATCTTGACCAAAATTAGAATGAGTATGCAAAAATTCTGACATGAGCATCACAAAAATCACATGATTAAGTTTCCCTTTAGTTCTAACAGTTGTTTTATAAAGAGAAAATGTCCTTTTCTTTTATTAATTAACATCTACCAAGTAATATATTTGAATAATTGTCTATCCGAATTCAAGTGATTTGCCTCGAGAAAATGTAATTTGTTTCTACAAAATCATATGTGTGTATTTTTTTCCTTGAAGACAAACAACATAGATTCTTATAATAAAGGAAGCTGGATAATCAATTCTCAATTAATCTGTTTGAATTTTACCTGATGGAATTTTGTATACTTTAGCAAAATGTGTCTCTTTGAGGTAATGTCATTTTAGTAATTTATTACTTTGATTATCAAAGTTAGAGAACTTTAAACAAGTTACTTTTATTTGTTTTTATATAGAAAAGAAGAAAGGCTTAGATAGGATTAAGAGAATTAGCTGCAAATATATAATAAAAATTTTAATGATTATAGCAATGGTCATCATGGCTAGAAAAATTTTTTCATAAACTATTTTAGTGGAGAAAATAATGTAGTTTTAGTGATTTTAGTAACTTTATATATGTATTTTATATACTCTGGATGAGTATGTTTTTCTACTGGGTATTTCTTAATTGCATTTCATGGCATTTAGTAAGGGTATAGAAATTCAGAGAGCTTCAATTATGCCAATTTTCAATTGGTGGAATGCTCTCTTCTTGTAACTTAATCTATAAAATTCTAATGACTGATTTAGAAATTACACTTCTAAAACTAACCAGGATGATAAAAATGCATTCAGTTTTTCACTCTGGTAAAGAAAAATGGAGTAAGTCCTAGCTGATTATCTACAAACACATAAAAGCAACTCAATTCATAGATCCTAGTAATTATTTTGCTTCTATGAAGAATAAAATAGTTGAATAAAAAAACAATAAAATAAGTTGAATAGAGAATAAAAAAAAATAAGAAGAGAGAATTAAAAAGTTGAATCTAAAGCAACATATCATTAAACCAAATCAAACTGGGAAGACAGAACTCCAAAGCATTACTGATAAAAGTAACCTTAATATAAAAATGTACATACCTCTATAGGCATCAAAGAACCTTTCTTTCTAAAAAAAAGATGTTCTTCTAGACATATTTTTGCTTCCTATGTCACTGCCTTACCAACACAAAATTATTAAATCAGATACATATAAAGTATTTAAGGGACTAGTTATATTGTTTCCTTCAGGATAGTCCTTTATTGCCATAGACATCAATTTAGTAAATATTTACTGAGTACCTTCAAGACAATCATTTATTGTCACAGACAACAGTACCATAAATACTTATTGAGCTACTACTGTGTGCCAGGCACATTGCTAGACATGAAGATTTCATAGTGATTGTTTACCTCAGATTGGTGGAAATACACATCTAAACACATACATCACATACTTTAATAATTGCAGTAAGAGAAATATACACAAGTTTCTATGAGCACACCTAGTCAACAAGAAAAGTATAGAGGAGAGTCAAGAGAAGCCTGTTATATGGGGTGAAACCTGAAGAGAGGGATTGCAAAGTAGAAAAAGTTCTAATATTAATATTGCAGCAGAGTTCAGAGTAAACCAAGACATGGAGGTCATACATCACAGGATTTGTCAGAGAAACAGAGAGACATTTATCTGGAATTTGGTACACAAAAATAAATCAAAGACTGATGTGAGATGAGGTTAAGGAACCTCAAGAGCATAGACACTGGAGAGTTATGGAAAGATTTTACGCAGGGGATGACATGGTGCATCACTTAGGTTGTTGTATGGAAGATGATTCAAGGAGATAAAATCGGGCCAGCAAACCAGTTAGAACACTGTCATAAAATCCACATAAAGGATATTGAAAGGACAAACTAGGGAAGTGATATAAAGAAAAGAGGATGGTTTTAAGATATACTTAGGTATAAAAACTAGCAGAACATTTTTATGTTGGGAATTTGGGAAGTAGCCATGAATGACCAAGAAGCTTCTATCTGGGGTGTCTTGAGTAATGTCTGTTACTTTATCCATTACCTTAAATAACAAAAAGAGGAAAAGAGACAAACTTCAGGGATGATTATGGTTACTTCTATTTTGGACATGTTAATATAAAATGCCTGTGGAATATCCTCTTAAAGATGTGCAGAAGGTTATTGCATATGTTTTTCTGAAGCTTTGGGGACAAACATTTTTGTAGGTCATTAGGCTGTATGTGCTGCCTAAAACTCTGGGAGTGGTTGATATTTCCAAGGAAAAGTGTACATATGTGAACAGTGATTAAAGACAGTGGAACCACACAGGACACTAACCAATCATTAACATGAACTGTGGAAGAGGAGCTTGATCCTAAGTAGTATTTTTTAGAGTTATAAGGAAGGAGATCCAGGAAAGTTTGGTGCTTGCAGAATTTAAAGACTGTGATTCTCAAATTGGAAAGGAGATCAAGTCCAATAGACTGGTCATTACAGAGAGTGCCCACTCTTAAGAAATTTGCATAAGGTATTAAGGAAATCGGGAAAACCACCATCTTATCTAAAATTATTTCACTATTCACAATTTATAGAATAACCTACTATCTTCACATTCACTAATCATTTCTTTTGCAATGTCTAATGTGCTTTCAGTCCTACTCAGTGTATTTTTCATCTCAGCCATTATACTTTCCATCTCTGTAAGTTCAATTTGAGTCTTTTTTAAAAATACATTTCATGTCTTAAGTTAATGTTTTGAACCTATTAAATCCAATTATAATAACTGTCTAATGTCATTGTCTGCTAACGATATCATCTGTGCCAGTTCTTGGTTGGTTTTGATTAATGGATGTTTTCTCATCTTTACAAGTCATTATTTTCCTGCTGCTTTACATGTCTGGTAGTCTGACTGGGTGTCAGACGTTGTAAATTTTACCTTCATAGTTGCTGGGTACTTTTGTGTTTCTTTATTCTTGAGCTTATTTGTGATGCAGTTTAGCTACTTGGAAACAGCTTGATAATTTCTGTTCCTGTTTTTAAGATTTGTTACATGAGACTAGAACAGTGTTTGATATCAGACTGATTATTTCTCAATACTGAGGCAAAAGTCTTCTGAGTACTCTACACAAATTCCTCATGAATTATGAGGTTTCCCAAGTTCTGGTTAGCTGGGCACTGTTACATTAAATGCATCCCCCTGGGTCTTTCCCAGGTCTTAGGTAGTTTACTCACATTCAAGGCCTGATCAGGACTCTGCTGAATACTTGAGGGGTACCCTCTGCAGATGTCTCTTTCTCTGCAATTCTTTCTTGGCTGGTATTCTACCCTACATACTCTAGCTGCCTTGGATTCCTTGGACTCTCAGCTCTATCTCCTCAACCCACATTTTCTACCAGGCTCTACCTTTGTTCTGCTTTCACCATAGTCTATAAATTCTGTATAGGGCAGTCATAAGGCAAACCTTGTTTGATTTCTATCACTCAGGGTTCACTGTTCTTCATTACCTGATGTCTAGTGTCCTGAATACCATTCTTTCATATACTTTGTCCGGTTATTTGGTTGTTTCATTTGGGAAGATAAATCTGGTTTCTGTTACTCTATCCTGGCTGGAAGACAATCAAAAACTGAAGGTTTTGAATCAATGAATTTCTAAACTATTGAAATACCAATGGGAAATGAAGATAAATAAAACCATATTTTTATATTGGATCTCTAGGTTCTTATTTCTCTGAGATATTTCTAGGTCTATTGGCTAAGGACTTTCATTTCATAAATCTTGATTGTTCAAGGAAATGCAACTGCACCATCCTACCCCATTTTTTAAATTTAATTTTGTTTTCAAGTTTCTTGTTGTTTTCAACTTTTTCCAGACAAAGTATTTTTTTCCTCAAAAGTCATTTATAAACTATCAAGCTTTTAAAGAATCTTGCTTTGGTATGTGATGCCTACCAGAAAAGCATGGCAAAGAAAAGTATGGAATATATTACTGTACAGATTAAGTTGTGAGAAGTTTTAACATTATTCAAATGTAGATTTGTGGCATCCTAGGATGTCTTTAATTCAAGTGGAAAGGTTATCTCTTACCTCTCGGAATTTTAAATGAAATAAAAGTGATTTTGAGACTCTGTTACATTGACACGTTTTATGTTTTGTTTGGAGTTGTATGCCTTCAAATTAGTTTGATCCATAAACCCTTTGAAAAAACAACCACTTGCAAAGTTCTTTGTCTAAGTGTGTCCAATTAGTTTGCTTAGCTGAAAATCAAATTATTGTGTAGTACTTTTTCAGGCAAATAGAAGTTTTCTCCAACTGAAATTTCTTTTGGGGCTCTTTTTCTAGAATTAATTTAGCATGATCAGTGCTTGTGAGGAAAATATATTTAGCTGGATTCAGAAGGATTAGGGAAGAAGTTTCCAAAAAAGTAAAATTAATATAGTGTTAGTTTTAGAATGTCACTTTTATTTTATATCCTACACCATGGAAAATATTTAATTATTGTTTTAAATGCTTTACTTCTTTCACAGTACATTCCAAACGTTTTGTGAGGGAAAAGTATAGAGACATTATAATACTGTTTTTACATTTTCTTAGGCATAGGTGAAAAGAATTCTGGAGATCTTCTTGTATCCTCATTTAGAGACTTGAAAGTATGTTTTGAGACAATTTATCTTAAATCACACAAATCCTTAACATTAAATAAGGATTGGAAAATAGATTATAATGCTCTCATTACATCATGCTGCCTTTATATATTTCTATGAATAATAATAATACAGAAAATATCATCCTCCTTAGTAGACATTACATGCTCATATAGATACATATCTGACATTCTAAGCCAAATTCTGGAGCAATTATAGACATGAAGATGGCTCCTGAAGTAACTATTGAAAACATTTTCTAATTGCAATTCACAATGAGATCTAGTTCTTTCTGTTTTTGCCAACAATCAAAATCTCATGTTATTATTTCAGATTAGAAGCTTTAACAACCAACTGACATTTATCCAGCAAGTTGGACTGGCAGAGTCTTGTGAATTTAAACTCATTGTTAATATTTATATAGTGTCTCCAGAGAAAAAGCTTAGGCTACTCACCTGGTTTATTACATTACCTCTCTTCAAATCTCTTCTGTACTGGTTAACGATAGTTCTGCTCTTTGCAGGTAAGCGGGGGAAAAAAAAAAAAAAAGGATAGTTTAATTATTTGCTGAACCAGTAATAAAATAAAGGTAAAATTATTAATGTTAATAGCTATTTTCAAATTTATCCACATCCTAAGGTTTTTCCAAGTGATGTACACTGTCAGTTTTCAAACTGCGTTCCAAGGCTTTGGCTTTGCCTTAGCAGTAATGATCAGAAGCGATATCTCTCGTCAGAAAGAAAACATTTGCAGAGGCACCATTAATGTTGAAGTCATCATCAGAAGTGCGTTGTAGTCTTTGACTCCCCATTTACTTTTACTCATTAGTGCTACATGTAGCTCTTCCTCCCGTTCTGAGAAATTATATTTGAACATAAGCTTTTACAGCATCATCTGTATCTCCCTATATGTTGACATCTATATCTACATGCTTTAAAGCATTATAAATAAATGTAAGAAACTGTCAATCGATGAATTGAAATAATTTTGTGTAGTGTAATTCTAATACAGAAAGTCACATACATTTTTTAAACTCCCACTTGCATTTACCCACCAGAAATTAATTTTCTGATCATGCAGTATTTCTTGCATATTAAGTTTGCTGAATTGCAGGCACACACTGTGAAAACGTTACAATTTTAAACTTGTTTCAGTTAAGGGAAACCATTTTAAGTAAGATCAGTGTGATTATGTGTGAAGAACAGGTTTTGCACAATTTGAACCCTCTTTTTAGGAGACCTAAAAGTCAACATTTTCTCCCCGAGAATCTAGATGCCATTAATTCCGTCTTCAAGGCAATTAAGCCAAATGCATTTCAGAAGTATTGAAGAGGAAAAGAACATAGTCTTATCCTTGTAATGTAATAGTAGTCAGAATCATGATGGTACTTCATTAAAATATGACATATTTAATCTATTAAACTAGAGAGCATTTTTTCTCTGAGTGAATGTAATTCAGACTTTTTTCATTGCATACAGATCACATCTTCCAAGTTGAGATACATCATATTATAATGGACTGTTATAGTTTCTCATCTTTGTATTTGAGAAAAAAGATGTTTGTCACCAAGGATTTATTTTTAAAAGCACTTGAAAGTTTGGCCAAGGTACATTATTTAAATTTAATACCTATGCATTTTATTTCTGTTACCTATCTCATAGTCAAAAACAATATAAGGAGAAAATATCCCTCTAGGTCTTCATCTCGAAGCCATTTATAAGTCTATTAGAATCTATAAAATCGTGTTATAATACTTCTAGTTGGAGTTCAGAGCATAAACAGAACAATGCAATAAATATTTCTTTGTGAGAGTCAAGTGAGTTTAAAAACAATCTATACTTCCCAATAACAAAGCTGCTATGGAAATTAAAAGGAAACAAGCCAACAACTACACAGTACCTTTTTCTTTCTTCATGTTCAAATAGGACCCTGAGGAAGACTATGGTATTTCTCTAGCCTATTGGATTGGATTTCTTATCATCACAAGATTTCAAATATATATTAAAAGTACCAGTTATATAACTGTATCAAGAGTTCGATTGTAAAAAGTTATTTTTATCATCCCAGTGATAACTACTACTAATTCTCGGATTTATTTCCACACAATAACTAAAACACTGCTACACTTGGAAAGTAATCAAATTGCTTTATTCAGTGACAAACTGTATTATCTATAGTTGTGCAGATAAATGTAAATAATAGATTTACAAATCAGTCAGCTTTTATTACTATAACACTTCATCAGGATCACTGAGGGATGAAGTATTCATATAAAGGAATGTTCTAGATAGAGGCAGCCCTCTGTACATATGACAATTCAACTTTCATTGATTTGTATTTCTGCTGTTCAGCCAACTACACATTTGTGGTCAACATGTTGCCAGTAGGCAGGCAGCACACATATTAAATTCTATCAGTCAATCTACTCTCTGATGTTTACCACCAAAGTCTCCCCAACTCCCTCTCAATCTGACCACAAAAGAAGGATGGCAGCATCCTTCACAACCTCGCTGCTTCAAGACTTTTATTTTTAGCACAAGCCTAGGTTCAACCTTGGGTTTTTGATCAAGCTGCACAGCGAGGCAGAAAGAAGGAAAGAAAAAGAAAATTAATGGGAAAAGTAGGAGTGTTTAATACTTTAAAGTCAGTAACAGAAGTTTTGAAATCCTTTGAGCAATGGCAAGATCATTCCAGGGAAAGAAGCTTTGAAAAGTTCAGGAATGATTTTGATGATTTAGACATTTTAATTTTGATTTTTAAAATAATGCCATTATTTTATATTGACACTTGTCTCCAGGTAACAGCAACTTTTTAAGTGAAAATAATTGTGTACTTTAAATAAGAAAAACTGTGGATAATTTTATTATCTACTCTCCTCTACATACCTAAGATGGAAAAATCCATGTCTCTCAAGCGTGTTCCTCCAGCATCCTTCCTAATGCAAGGATTATCACTTCAGCTTCATCTGTTTAGATTTCAAGTGTGAGCAGGTGCAGAACATTCTAACCTACCTGTATTAGCCTTTTCACCAACGTCTCACTTCCCACACAAATCATACTGGAATACAATCCTCTTATCTTTGCCATGGCCACATTACAAACCCTGAATTCTGTTCTACAAGCAGTGTTTACTCCCTTTCTCTTTCTACTCCACCTCTTAAAATTAAAACTCTTGGTGCTTGAGGAGGTTTCCTCTTAAACTTGACTGGGAGGGAGAAATCTACATTTTCTTTCATTCAGTCCTTTAAAAGAACTGCTAAAAGAAAAATTTGTGATGACAGCCCTCCACTTTCATTCAGTAAAGTATTAGTCTTGGGGGCGAAGTGGAAAATATTTGATTTTGTGGAATCAGACTCTTATAGCATGAATCTTTGAGTTCTGACTTTCTCCAAGATAACATTCCATTCATGTTGTTATCTTCAGGAGAGAAGACTCAGCATCACATAACTGAAACTAAGAAGGGGGTGGGAATACTATTGATTTACTCTTAACATTGATTCTCTACCAGGTAAGCAGCACATGTCAAAAAAAGGGAAAAAAGAACCCAAATACTTAAAAACCCATGGTTAGGAAAAAGGCAATGCCTTCTCACAGATAGACTGCTGATAGGGGCAATTTATAATGACCCTAAAGAACCATATAATAATTGTGTATAATAATCATATGAAATTCAGCCTTGTTCATCTCAGCCTTGTTCAGAATAACTGAAAATAATTTTAATGTCTAACAATAACAATACATGCTGGTTAAATAAATTTTGTTGCATCCATAACATGGACTATTCTGCAGCCATTAAAATGACTTCTCCTTTTCCAAATTTAGTGCTCTTGAATTTTTATACCATTCATTTGTTTTTTTTAATCTTCTCTCTTGCAATTTAAAAAGTCTTCTGAGGGCTGTGTAGCTACTACCCAGATACCTTCCAAAACACCACCCTAAGTCAAATGCAAGTTATCATTTCCAGGCAGCCAAATTAATGCTTCATTCCTGATTCTATCTGAGGATGGAGAATTCATATACTGCCAATTTAGTTCTAAATATTTTAACTCTGGTTTGCCATTTTATTTTGGCTTCAGTGACAAGACAAATTGGATACCTTTCAAAGAAATGATTTTGGACACTCTTTATTAACATACTTATCTCAACATAGGTAAGCAGGAAACCCTCTCTACACAAATTAAATATAATAATAATATAATAATAAAAACTTCCCAAATCTTTTTCTCTTATCAAATTTTTTCCTATCATGCAAATTATTCTTATTCTTATAGACCATATTTAAGTGGAGGAAAGGACTCAATACAAAAGCTGGTAACTAATGGCCCTACTCTACTACTTAGATATTTCGATTGATAAAATTATGATAGCATATCAGAGAACAATGTTAGCCTTCACAAAAGTAGTGTAAGTTCTCTTAAATTCATCACAAATTTGCCTTTAAGGAGTCATATTAAGATACTTGGAAAAACAAAAATTTTGTCATTGATAAAAACAGACTTTTACTCCAATTTGTTGCAATGAAATAAGGCTAGAAATTGTATTAAAATGCACACATTAGTTTGATGTTGAAAACAGTTACTAGGCTAATTTTTCTTCGGAAAAAACAAAGTAGGTATTTCGTTTTGGTATGTAGAAAATTTTCTGGGAATATAATCACTACATGCATAGGTTATTTTTTAGTATCAAAAGATTTAAAAGGTTTTACTGGAAGCAAGGAGTAATTGTGAGATAAGACAAAATTTTAGAAGACTCTTATTTCTATAAAAATGAAATAAAAATTTGCTAATTGGGGCTTCCCTGGTGGCGCAGTGGTTGCAAATCTGCCTCCTAATGCAGGGGACAGGGGTTCGAGCCCTGGTCTGGGAGGATCCCACATGCCGTGGAGCAGCTAGGCCCATGAGCCACAATTACTGAGCCTGAACATCTGGAGCCTGTACTCTGCAACAAGAGAGGCCACGATAGTGAGAGGCCCGCTCACCGCGATGAAGGGTGACCCCCGCTTGCCACAACTAGAGAAAGCCCTCACACAGAAACGAAGACCCAACGCAGCAAAAATAAATAAATTAATTAATAAACTCCTACCCCCAACATCTTCTTTAAAAAAAGAAAAACAACTTGCTGATTGTCCTTATATTGACCTTGTATCTAGAATTTAGTAATAAATGGAGACTGATTTCATTCATCCATTCTTTCAACACTAATGTCTTACCTCAGTGCCAACCACTGTTCTAGATACTGGAAATTCAAAGGTCTGCTGCTAAACACTCAACATAAGTAAACCCATAAATATCTTCAAGGGTTTAGAAACAAAGCATATGGGGAATATGATGAATTTATTCACTGTATTTGCAAGAGATCAAACAGTTTTACAGAGATGGTAAACCCTTGCTCTGTGCTTCATTAAACATAATACTGACGCAGTGAACCCGGAACTCATTAATCCATAAAATATTTCTAGAAAACCGGTGTTATGGGATATGTTTAGAAAACATTGGAGGGAATCTATTTCAGAGAAATATTTCAGAGAAAAACTTTTCTTTACCTCTGAAAACAAAAAGTGATACGATTTGTAATAGTAGCTGCTTTTATTCTGTTATTCAATTAAGTTTAGTTTTGTTTTAAAATTGACACAGAGCTTGTAATATGGAAAACTATGCTATACAATGAATATCTTACTGGTTTTGTTGAGAAAGTTTATGTTTTTTGCAAGTAAGAATTCTGAAGACCATCAATAATAAATGATGCCAGGATTGTTGTCAATTTTAGGTTTGGCTCCTCGATTTCTCAATAAAAATTCATCTGTAAATCAAAGCCCTACATTTAGGTTTGTTTTATTCATATTTGTAGCTCATTTTTGAAGGTATTCGAGGTCCTGGCATAGAAGGTGACATTGCCATTGATGATGTATCAATTGCAGAAGGAGAATGTGCAAAACAAGATTTAACGACTAAGAGTAAGTGTCTCTTCTTGGATCAGTTGGTGTGATGTTAAAGTAATGTAATGACAATTAAACTAATGTGGTCTAATTGTTAAAACTAGTTTACTTATAGTTTATTTAAAAATTTCCTATGCATGAGACCTTAAAATTTTAATTATATTTTAAAATCAAAGTATTAAATCCAATGGTAAGCATTTGAACTCAGTTATTTGACCTAAAATAAAAGTAATTTTGATTTAGGTCTATGTAAGGCAAGCACACTTTGGTTTTTAATTAAGATTTTTAAATATTCTTAATTTATATTATTAGTTTCAGAGGATTTTTTTCACTTTTATTAAAATATTTGGCTAATCTATATACTCAGCACACATTTATATAACCATGGCTGTTTTTATTCCTCCGAGTTTATGAATGTATTTTGTAGGTCTAACTTTTGCCAACCATTTTAATAGATTCAATATTGTGAAGAGCCTTAGTATATATATTAAGTAGTGGATCACCCTAATTCTTTTCTGGTATAATTAATCTCCTTATATCTGCATCACAATCTTGTTTAGTAATTTGATTTCACTTTTTATTCTGGTTTGAATATTATGGTATAATGATATCTTCAAATTGTATGTTTTTCACAAAAAATCCATTTTTAGTAAAAGAACTATAAATAAAAAATTATAAATAATGCAAAAAGCATCAGAATTATGTGTTGGGCTGTTTCTTAAAATCCTCATTGTATTATTCATGTGAAGGTGAGAAATCTAAAATTATACTTATGAAAAATTCCTTAGTTGAAGGATTTTCATAGGCCCACCTAAAATCTTTAATTTTGTGGTCATTTAAAGAGGTATCAATCAAACTAAATACATACAAATAACTCAATTATTTAGCACTTACAAAAAGAGCATGAAAATCTACTTTGTATAAGTCTAGAGCAAATCAGGGTCTTTGTTAATTGAGTATAGTTAGTGAGAAATTATATCAGTCTGGATGTTGAAAGTCAAATTTGTACAACTACCCAGTGATTGCTCATACAAACTGAATTGACTCCATTTTTAAACATTGTTAGGAGACAAAAACTAAGATTGTACATAACAATGAGCCATTTTGCTCATAGTTTTCACCTTCTTGTCATTACACTTAGCATTTCAAGTAACAATTTTAGTAAAAGTTTCTCCCTGTGTCTGGCTAACTTTTCTTTAGAAAACCAGCAGCTATATCCAAATGAAGTTGGTTTGTCAAATGCACAGAAAAGCAAGCATTCTTCTCAGAGGAAAAAGGGATTTCTTTTGAATTTCACAACATGAATCAGTGATAGTAACATACACTATATTAACTAAAGATAGTTACCACCTGATACAGAAATCTTACATTTTTATAATTAAATCAATGAAAATTAGTATAAATAGAATTGAACTTTCCAAATGAGGAAAGCAAAAGAACATAATTTACTCCCCAAAAAGGAGAAAGCAGAAATGTAGCCACAGTGAAATGACTATAAAAACCCATAGGCACTTTATTGTTATACTATAGAACATTTTCATAATCAGTTTTCTTCTCTTAAACTACTAAATCCAAGAAAAAGTGTGACTATTTCAAGTAAGATATATCTATACTTATTGGAGGTATTTTTATTTAGCCTCTGTAAATCAGAGGAAACAATTCTAATTGAACAAAAATATTTTCATTGGTATGAGAAAATACTCTGCTACATTTGTATCTCTTTAACTATAACTTATTAAGTTCATTTTGATGAATAGTGTTTGTGGAATATTAAATTAATATTAAATTCTGAGTACAAACCAGCTTGGAGGCCAAAGGCCTCTTCCTAAACTGCTCAGGCTTCCAACCCCTCTCTGGTAGTAAATGTAGTACTATGGCCACACTATCAAAAGCTGAGATTGTTTGTCTCTTATTTTCAATACCCAGCTCGCTCCTAGGTGAGAGCCATTTTGTAACTTAAGGCAGGTTAATGAATTATTGGGTTTGCCTATGTTAGTCCTCCTAGGTAAGCTATACATTCTAAGAGGTATCATCTGTACATGAATTTTACTCGAAATACCAGCTACAGTAGGAATCTCAAGGCAGATTGGTGAAAGAGATTTTTTAGTTAGAATGGACTTCATAGCACTTTAAAAAATTACACTAAGGAGAAAATTATTTACCCAATTTATAGATAATAGAATGATACTGATATGTATAATCCACTGTTTGCAGTAGTTAATTTCTCTACCCATAACAATCCCTACCTGGTTTTCATAAAGAGTAGTTTTTCTTTCAGTGGTCTTTAAGCTTTAAAAAAAGAAAAAATGAAGCTGACCTTTTAGATTTTTGAGAATTTTCTATGAGTTCATTCCTTTATGTGACTAGCAGAACTCTGAGGTTGAGCTCAGCCACAAACTCACATAAATATCTTCTGAACAGGTTTTTGTAGCATAGCATATCAATTTAAAATCTGAAAATATTTTAATTTTATCAAATGCCTCACCATATATTCAAGTTACTTTCCTTTTCACTTGTCTTGGAAGTGAAGCTGATAAATAAAAACAAACCAAAAAACAAGTATTTTCCAAAAATATCTTCCATATACTAAAATTGTTTTATTTGTTCACCGAAGTTGTATTGATAGCTACATGGAATACTTACTCTCCTTTTTAATGATTTCTTGGCATTTACTTCCCTTGTCTTTAGATTCTGTTGATGGTGCTGTTGGAATTTTAGTACATATATGGCTTTTTCCGGTTATCGTCCTCATCTCTATCTTAAGTCCTCGAAGGTGACCTTACCCTGGCAGAGGCTATAAAAGATTCACCAGGCACTGGCATGAAGAAAGAGTCTTTGTAAATGGACATTGAAAAAACAAACTACCAAAGATTCCTCCACTGACTACTGACTCAAAATAAAATAATAAAAACAAATTTTTTAAGCACTGGGGATAAAAAGACATCATGGAAATATAACTTATTCCGCACTACAAATAAAAGAAAATCTTGACCTGAGTAGAGAAGAGATCTTCAGGTGCTTTTGTGGCTAAAAAAGTTACAGCGTCATCTGGTCATCTGGTTGAACTCGGGAAAAAAAAAAAAAAAAGCTATAGAAATCCTTGTCAAAGCACAAAGTCATGGCTGGTTTTGTTTCAAATGAATAGTTTGCTTGTTACCATGGAAACCTAATGGCCTGCCAACAAAAACCTCACTGTAAACAGGGTACGTGAAGAGCTGGCATTTATTTTCCTTTTGAGAAGGTTTTGCATAGAGAATTAAATAAATGTAGGCCCTTTTACCTTTGGTTGTTACCATTCCTTGAAAATAACCCAAACTCAGAATTATTTGCAACATTCTTCTTCCTCCCCACCTTATCCCCATCCCACCTTTATTATTATTATTTGTTTTCCTCCCATGGCTAAGCTAGATAACTGTATGCTGTCTCTTTTTGCATGCACTACTATCCAGGATGGTAAACCTGGGCTTACATATTACACAGGCTTATCGGAGTTTGCTTGCGGCCACTTGAACACCCAAACTAAGTCATCTGTTCCAACGAAGAAACCAAACCATCATCTTTTATAAATTGCCATGGAAACCAAGTGCCTTCAATGAAACAAGCCTGAATAATTTTCAACTCAGAAGTTTGCACTGCTAAGAGTGGTTTGTGTAAAACTGTTTTATAAACAAACTACAGAGCCTAAATGTGCAAATTACAGGCAAGACAACAAAGCCGCTTCTGAAGAAGAAAGGACCGAAGCTGCTGCGTAAGCCCATGCAGACAAGATATTTGTTGTTTGACCTCCTAGACAGCCATGGCCTTTCGGCTTATTGTCCATTAGAAAATAACTTCCATTGAGACCAGACATGGGAGCAACACTTTTTTCTTCCAGGTTATTAAATGGGTCAACCAGAGCAAAAGGTTGTTAAGATAATACTTAGCGCAGAAGGTGGTAAAACAGGAGTGATTTTTTACTCTAACCTCCATTTGAAATGGAATTGGCCCTAGCTTTAGAGGGAACAAGAAAATGTTTGTGATTGCAGTACATACAAACTCTACAGTGGAACTGGGCCTGAAAAAATCTGGCTTTATTCTAGACACTGAGGGTAATATGCCTCTGCCCTTTAGTCAGACTCTGTGAAAATTGTGAAATAT
The DNA here is from genome assembly GCF_949752795.1 of Hyperoodon ampullatus. NCBI lineage: Eukaryota > Metazoa > Chordata > Mammalia > Artiodactyla > Ziphiidae > Hyperoodon > Hyperoodon ampullatus. Next base: position 126,923,912 of record NC_136916.1, on the reverse strand, counting down.
TATTTTATTATTTTACCAAGATTAAAAAACACTTTTACAAAAAAACAAAAACCTGTAAAAATGATTTTGAGCTACCTGAGGACAAATCATACCTTTAACCAGCCAGTTTTCCAATGCATTGTAAATTTCACTTAAACCTGTTGGTTATGAAAATTTGAAGATCTTTTTCCTTAAATTATCTCAGCTTTTAACTTCATTTAAAAAGACTTTTGTCTAAAGAAGAATATTATTATTATTATACGTTCTTTCAACACCCCAGGATTAAAAAAAAACTGATTATGCAAGTAATTGGGATATAAGTATTAAATTATAACATTTGCAAATATTAATATAAAAAGCACAACAAAATGTAGTGGAAAAATGACAAAGCTTGATTTTTTTTTAATTCTGTAGAAATGTTTGTGCAAATTCAGTAATCCAACTTAAAATATAATTTTACAGCTATGTTCAATAAAGCCTCTTTCCAGGTAAGGTATGAAAAGCAGTATGTGTGTTTGTTGAACGATGTTCACTTATCACCAAAATTAGACAAGTTATACAATTTACTGGTTATGTCTCCATGGGATAAATCTTCAGTGCTTCATATACCTTAATGTCTGCAGGAAGAAATGTTGATAGGAAATCTCTGATGCACTCTCCCTTATTTGTAATAGTTGTAAAAAAAAAGTCAAACTTTTGAAAGTAAAATATGAAACAAATATGAATTGGAATTTAATGTGTATTTTCATAGTTAAAGAGGGAACCAGTCTGAATATCCAGGTAATGGTAGAATTGAGCTAAGCCATGTTCTTTAAATTAAACAGAATAAATAAATGAATTTTATAACATATTTGAACAAATCAGGCATATTGAAAGAATTTCAAAATTATAGTCACCCATCTATTTTATCAAACCAAAGAGATTAAAGTAAAAATATTCAAGGCACTTAGCTTAATATTTACTAAATCTCCCTTCACCTTGACTTCCATTTTATGTGGCAACTAACCACGTCTCTCCACTATCCCGTATTAGCGGATCATATTTTGAAATTGATTTTCTGCATACTCATTTCTGGTAATATCAATGAAAATGTTCTAGATCAAAAGAGAGGCTTAACTCATTGCCGCCTTCTTTCCCTGATCTTTGAGTGAGGCTTTTGCAAAAAACAAACAAAATCTACATTCAGAATATTTGGATATACATGTATCCTTTCCAGGAAAATAATCAAGTCTTTTCTCCTAAGTAACCCTGCACAAAGAAACTGCTGTAAGCAAAAGATTCAGTTCTACTACTAAACATTCATAAAATACTAAAGTCTTTCCATAACCTTTCACACAGTAAGAATACGCAAGGCTTCAGAAGTTCATGAGAACCTGCTGGTACTTCAAAAAGTAATTTTGATTAAATGTTTGAGAAATTGCAGATGAGTGCCGAGAACAAAGGGGTAATCAGAACTGCAAAGCAATCAACTTTATTGATATGGTAATAAGTTAAAATTTATAACTTAAATGGGTTCTGGATCACTTATATAAACGAACAAACTTAGAATCAGTGTTTTTCACTCCAGAGCAAATGTTTAGTTGCTGTAATTGAAAGGCAATGGATAAAAATGCAAAAATTTTTTAAAGGTCAGCATATGTGAAATATAAATTAAGTATTCCCTTCTTTAATATTAGTTATAATAATGACAACTTTAAAGCGCTTACCTGTTTACCAGCTGCCTTCCTTTTCCTAATACTTTTTTGTATATGAGTTGAAATCTCCAATGTATTCCCCCTTTTCCTTTTTGATAACACATTTTAAGTGTAATTGATGGCAATATTTTGTTGTTGTTCTTTCGTAGGAAGGCATTAGGCAATGGAGCTTTTAATTTCCTGGGAGAAAGATTATGTCATGTAATCTCCTACTGCCAGTAGTTGATCCCAATTAATTAGAAGCATTACTTTTTTTCATCAGTTCAGAGATGATTGTTTCTCCACATTTTAACGTCTCTGCAATCAGGCTATTTTAACTATAATTAGCAGCATTTCTGTGTAGTTATATATAAAATAATAATGCATCCTAAAAGCATGGCATCTTAGGTACTGAAATTCACCAATGTTACCAGAAGTGTCAAATCATACCCAATGTTATTACTTTTCAGTAGTAATAATAGCCCCTTCGTATTTGTAGGATTATATTAAATACTCATTGAATACACATTATTTAAAAATAACATAACTTTTATTTTGTGCTTTTTAAAAATCTGAGTCTTCTCTTACATGCATTATATACATACCTAGCCCTGCTTTCTTTCTTTTTCTTTTTTTCCTGCTACCTATTTTTTAGTTCTATTATGAATTACAATATGCCATGTATCCCTGGATTAAAATGTTTTCTGGTTTTATGTGATTCATATCACTTAGTAGGTTAGAAGTTTGGCCTGCCATTAAATTTTCTTTAAGAGATTTGAAAAATGCATGGTGCATCACAATGTCATGTAATAGGCTACACTAATGGTACTTCATTTCACCTACATCACAGCATCAACTTTGGCATAGCAATGAATTGTGATAATTACAATAATGAGAATTACGAACCAGCTGGTCTGTTACATCATGTTACAAAAGGTAAAAAATAATGCCATTCTTTACTTTTATATTTTAAAATAATGACAAAATATGAATGACAGCTATACTAACTTTTCACCAAACATGCATTTTTATTTTAAAGACTTTATAATAAACTTATCTGTCAAAATGTGTAATTTGAAGAACAATTAATTTAGTCCTATGCTTAAGACTGTATGAAACTGGCTGTGGTGTTTTTCATGATCTATTTTTGTTTGTTTTGAAAGTTACTGATAGACTACATAACCTGAGTTTGATAGAATGCCTTCAAAGGATTCTATTGAATGCATGTTCTTTATCAAAAAACATTTTTTTAAATGTGCCTTTCAAAGATAAGAGCCTCTCAACAGACATTTAAACTGGAAAAATTTTATTCCAGATTCATTTTCCCCTTGGGTGATGACGACTTCTTACTAATTGCTTCGTCTGCATCTCAGCAAAGCAGAAGGTATACTCTTCTTGCAACTGGGTAGTTGATGTCAATGAGGAGTTATTGCATTTTCTGTGAAAACAATAAAATCATAGGGTTCAATCCCAAGCTATTTCCTTTCCGACAATGTTCCCTTTGTGGTTAACTAGCTTACTTAGTTTTCTTAGTGCTTATTTTTAAAAAGCAATGGCTCTGGCATTTTCTACTTCTACTTAGAAAAGCTACCACAGAATGATCAGAACTTCTTTTCAAATCCGGGATAAAAAGTTCTCTGCTGAGTATCCATAATATTTATAAGTAAATATATATGTTATTACATAGAAAAAGTAAGACTTAAAAACTTGAAATTTTAATGTGAAGTATGCCAGTTCAGAATCCATCTATCATAAGTTTATGTCTGTTTGGAAACAGAAGTGAAAGTTAGGGAGAGATAAATATTCCATATATTTGTATATGGACTACTTTATTGACATTATTAATATAAAGCTTAATAAATTATGATTGGTGATTTCATTACCGTGAACCTACATTGAGTATATTGGAATTAAGGAATTGGAATTCAAAATTTGAATAGAGCAGGTGTAGAAACTGAAATAGTTTTCTTAAAGGAATATTTACAACTGATTGAGTTTAATTTCAATTGTACTAATTTTCCATAAGTTGAGCTAAAATATATTCTTATTTTTCAATAAAATTATGGGAAATTTCATGAAATAGGGATTAGCATATTAGTTTCAGTTTGTTTTCATATGGCTTTTAATTGTTGTCCTGGATTTCCAGGATATCATTTTTATTTCTTGAGACATCAGTATATTTAAATGTATACATTTAATCAAATATACATTGTGTTAAATTCATATCGAATATTAGTTACATTTTAGATCTCAAAGTTTAGATTTAACTTACTTTTCCTTTTGATATTTTCCTTCTGCAGATAGCTGTATGTTATTTTCCCTTGGATTTTCTTTCAATAAATGAAATTATGTTAAATACTCTGTTAGTGTTTTGGGGAAATTTCTGCTGTCAATAAGCACTGAAGTTAGAAACAAAAAAATATTTAGAATAGCAATTATATTTGCAAATTAAGATGAAAATGCCATCATTTCTCTCACTATTAAAAAGCTTTTATAGACTTAACACTGCAGTGGAGCACAATTAGCCCGTTAAAGATATGTGTTGATTTTTACATCCTTTGTGAGGGATCATTTATAAGATTGTGTTAAACAAGTAGGCACTAAAATCTTCCTGAATGAACTGTGATTTAAGAATGATGGTTCAATTTAGTAACTGTGGGCTTCTGTATGGTATGTGAATAACTGACTGCAGCTTAACAGTGCTGCTGTTTTCCAGGATGAAAGTTTTAATCACATATTTCACAGGGGCACTGTAGGCTAAATGTGGGCCTTCCGAGGGAAATAAATAATACTGTTTGACAACAAGTTGAGTGAACCAAAGTATAAATGGAATCCTAAAACTTGCTTATTATTGTTTCCCTACTGCCTATTTAGCTTAGTTTTTTCTTCATCTTTGTTATTATATCTCTAAATACATCCATGAAATTTTGGAAGTACAGATACAGTTAACATTAACAGACCTATTAGCCATCTTTAGAAATCAACTCCCTAACTGCTCCCTAAGTGCATATTAAAGTACTGTTTATTCTTCATAAGCTCTTTTGTTTAATAGTCAAATTAAGGACTTTGTCCATATTTGATTCCTATAGTACTTATATTCCATTAAATTATTCCTTAGTAGTCTGCATATCTGCTTCCCAGCTGAAGTTGTAACCTCCTCCATGACAAGGACTATGTCTTTTCACAAATATAAGAGCTTCCAAATTACCTAGGTTCTATAGAGATTATTGAATTAATGATTACTGAATTAATCCATGATTTAGACCTACATTTAGAATGGAACTTATTCAATGAATGTAGGAAATAAGCAGTAATATCACCTTTCAGTTATAAAATCAATGACATTTCACGGACAGAAGACATCTTCTATGTGCTGAGAAAAATGAGGAGTTGAGGAAAATGAAACGTCAGTTTAAGCATTTCCAACCCAATTTTCTGGCACTTCTTAGTTTAACAGAAAATGATTGTATTTCTTAATAAAAGGGCAAACGTTGTTAATGTTTCTGCAAACAAAATCATTATATGGTTAAACTGAGGTAAAGGAGACTAATTCTGCATGTTTTGTGTTAGATGCCATCCTTATACGTGAGAATAATATGACATAGAATCTCTTCTTTTAACCAAAATGTATTAATTATAGAATATTATGCTTAATTTTACATTAAGGAAATCACGTGAGCTAAATTCAAAGTCTTAGCTCCTTTGTAGAGTTTGTTGTAGTATATATGTGTTGGGATCCAGTCATCCACTAAACATGATATGAAGTATATTTTAATATGCAAATATTTTAAAGGGTTGTATAATAATTTGAATTATAAAACACAATTATAAAAATAAGATATTTATTTAGTTCTGGGTAATATTTTAGGTGCAAAAACTAGATTTGTACACATGGGACAAAATAATGAGAAAGAAATTAATTTTCAAAATTGTTAACGGTGTTAAACAGAGACAACTATAATTTTATTATTTTATTTTGTTTCGGCTTTGAATTATATGTCTCAATTTCCAAAATTGACACAATTCAGCAGGCTAATGAGCCCAAGATAAAAGATGGTACAGTGCTAGTATGTGGCAAATAGACAATAATTAATAGTTAATTAATTTACAAAAATAAGTAGTACACTGTTATAATTTTTTAATGAAATAAACATGCATCTTTTATTTTTCACTTAGTTTTTGACAATATCATATACAAAAGTGGGATTTTATGTGTACTCAAAAGGCCTTTGCAGTGCAGGAGTATCTGAGGGCACTGGAAGGGTATCCATTCTGAATCAACATCCCACACTAGGAGTGAGATTCCTCACTCAGCAGTCCATTCCTTCACGCCTGGTGTTGCTTTCTCCATTTAGTCTTCTTTCAAACTATAAATATTCCCATCAAGAAAATATATTAGTCCCTAATATTTGGGGGTAACATTTTATCAGCTCACAGTCTTCAAATATCTAGCAAAATTGACTGAGAAAACCCTGGACCTACTGGAAGGGGCTAAGGAACACGAAGGAGATGCATGCAGAGACGAGAGGTACAGGATTTCAAAGACTACATTCATTTCACAGTTTTCCTGAGGACAGGTCCAGATTACATATCCAGTATATAAAATAGAGATAGAATGAGAGGAATGTCAGGCTGTCAGACACAGGCAAAGGCTCAAAGAATAAAGTGAGAGAGCTTCTAGGATAGAAACATAAACAATGAAGTCACAGAGAGGGGACAGTGTGAATAGATGTGGATGATGCATTTAAAAATGAAACTGATCAAACTAGATTGTTCACACTAGTAGAAAGGAGAGAAAAGGAAAATTACATAACTAGATGCATTCTCTTGTGGGTCATAATCTAAAAAATGAAAATAAAATATTTAGATCAAGTAACTTTGAAAAGGAACTTCAATAAATATATATACAAATATTCACCACATGCTCCTCCTGCTTTCTCTTCCTTCCTTTGCAGGGACTATGGTTACAACATGGCTTCTCTGTCCACTTTCCCCTTCCTAGTTATGTGGACTCACAGTACGTAGGTTACTTCTCTGTAAATTTTCCTTTGAGATGTACTTCAGCAGGCGAGTTCCTGTTTCAGACTGCCTCTGTTCATACTCTCTCTCCACCACTTTTTCATTATACAATTTTAGGTAACTTATTCAATGTCTCTAACAACTCAGTTTCCTCCCCTGTAAAATAGGGATAATATCATCGGTAATAATATAGTATTTCATAGGATTGCAGGGAAGCTCAAATGACATAAACTACATAAGACACAATTTCCTAGAACACAGTAAGAATTAATGAACAGTTTTTACTGATATGCATGATATTCTTAGAGAAGGAAGAAGAGAAAGTTGAGAATCATGACATCTGTTACCTTCCACATAGGCCAAGTTTGGAAATGAGCATTTTCAAATTATTTTCACTCTCTCTAATAATCTTACTTCGAGCCCATGCATATGCACACATTCATACATACATGTCATTAATATAATGATTTATCATTTTCCAAGTGTTTTCACACACATTGTTTCATCTGTTCTAACCCAAAATGATTGGTGACTCCCCCGTGGTGGGTGTGAACTGAGCTATGACGGATGTCGTCCTGTCCTCTTTCCATCACCTTGCCTCTCACAGCATGTAGGTGGGCACCTGTTCACAGTGACCCAGGACTGAAAAGAACAGTGTTTAATAAGCAATGTCTTTTGTTTTTTATTATCCAGGGAGCCTCCATACTATATGAAATCTAAAACAACATTATTTTGTGTACCACTAAGAAGAAAAAGAACCACATTTTTACTGTGACTGTAAGACACCATAAGTTATAACAGGCAGTCCTATTTCAGAGATGTCAAATTGTGAAAAAATTGAATCTTAAGATTAATGAAATATGACATCATTTTTAATGTACTAGATATTTCATTTGAAACTTACAGAAACCTGCTTTGTGTATTATAATGCAGTTGGACTCTGTCTTTAATGTGAATCAAAAGCTTCTAGAATGGTTTTTGAAAATATAGATTCCAGAGTCTTGGCACCAGACGTTTTGATTCAGTAGAGCTAGAGGGAGAAGACAGGGTTTTTTTAACAAGCCACTTAAATAATTCTGACATTTGTGATAAAAAGATCCACAATTTGATGAAGATTAGTGTAGTGGAAAGAATATAAGTTCAAATCCTGATTTTTACCACTAGTAGCTGTGTGACCTTGAGCATATGTTTTAAAAGCCTTGAGCCTTACTGCTCTCTGAGACACCTTAGAGTGGTCTGGAGTCAGACTGCCAGGTCCTTCATTATGTAATCTCCCTCAGTTCTCTTATCTATAAAGTGGGGTTATCTAATTAATGAACTAATATGGGTAAAACATGTAGAACATTGCTGGTCTGTAACAAGCACCACATAATATCTTGCTCATCTGCAAAAATGGGATAGTAATACCAGTACTCCCCTCAATGCCATGATGGATGAGTAAATGAGGCAATGCATCTCAAGTATTTGGTAAAGAGAAAAGTGTTTTGTTTTGTTTTGTTAGATATTGGCTTAATAAAGTAAGATCTTTCAAAATAAATTCTTTAAAACTTCTTTTCATGGCTAATCCTTATTTCCTTTTCCTTGTTTTCTTGAAGATGGACATCCTGAAGATGGACAAGGAAAAATTTTCTATAGTATTTGAATGTTCTTATTTATCTGGCATGGAGTATATTAGCCCTCCAAATGACGTAGACCCTATGGCATTACTTTATAATGTAAATGGTTTTTTGAATAATCATGCTTATTTTAGGATATAAAATGTTGTTAGAAAAAGTAGACAATTGTTAGTAAATAAGCACAAGTTTGACATTCTTCAAAAGTTACCATTGATATTTGCATATGTGTTGATGTTCTAGACAGAAATGCTGCTCAATTTTTAAAATAAACTTTTATTTTGAGATATAGATTCATTGTATTTGTAAGAGATCATATAGAGAGATCCTGTTTCCCGAGTGATAACATCATGTGTGTGTGTGTGTGTGTGTGTGTGTGTATTTAGTTCTGTGTATTTTTTTAAATTAATTAATTTATTTATTTTTTGGCTGCATTGGGTCTTCATTGCTGTGTGCAGGTTTTCTCTAGTTGCGGCGAGCGAGGGCTACACTTCCTTGCAGTGTGCGGGCTTATCGTTGCGGTGGTTTCTCTTTGTTGCAGAGCACAGGCTCTAGGAATGCGGGCTGCAGTAGCTGTGGCATACGGGCTCAGTAGTTGTGGCTCATGGGCTCTTAGAGCTCAGGCTCAGTAGTTGTGGCACACGGGCTTAGTTGCTCTGTGGCATGTAGGATCTTCCTGGTTCAGGGCTTGAACCTGTGTCCCCTGCATTGGCAGGTGGATTCTTAACCACTGCGCCACCAGTGAAGTCCCTAGTTCTGTATATTTTTATCACATCTGTAGGTTCATGTATTCACCACCACATACAAGGTGCACAGTTTGGTCACCACAGGAACCCTTGTAGTGTTGCCTTTTTATAACCACATCCACTTCCCTTCTGCCTCCCCTCCTCCAACCCATCCCATAATCCTGGCAACAACTAATCTGTTCTTCATTTCTACAATTTTGTCCTTTCAAGAATGTTATATAAATGCTATCCAGCACTATATAAATTTGGAGGATTGGCTTTTTGCATTCAGCTTAATTCCCTGGAGAATTATCCATGTTGTGGCATGTATCATTAGCTTGTGCCTTTATATTGCAGAGTAGTATTGCATAGTATGAATGTACCAGTTTGTGTAACCATTCACCCATTGCAGGGCATCTGGGTTGTTTCCAGTGTTCAGTTATTACAAATAAAGCTGCTATGAACATTCATGTACACATTGTTTTGTGAACATAAGTTTCCATTCCCAAGAAAAATGTTCAGGAGTGCAACTGCTGGCTGGTATGGTAATTGTATGTTTAGTTTTATAAGAAACTACCAAATTGTTTTCCAGAGTGGGTGCACCATTTTCCATTCCCACTGGCAATGTATGAGTCATCCGATTTCTATGCATTCTCACCAAATTTGGTGTTGTCACCACGTTTTTTACTTCAATATTCTGATTGGGGTGTCATGATATCACATTGAGGTTTTGCATTTTCTTAACAGTTGATGAAGTTGAACACCTTTTCATTTGCCGTCTGAATATCCTCTTCTGTGAAATGTTTAGCTACATCCTTTGCCTTTTTTCTAATTAGATTTTATTTTAATTGTTGAGTTTTGAGAGCTCTTTTTATATTCTACATGTAAGTCATTTGCGGGATATGTGGTTTTTAAGTAGTTCCTCCCAATTTATACCTTGTCTTGTCATCCTCTTCACATGGTATTTTGCAGAGCAGAAGTTTTTAGTTTTGATGAGGTCTAATTTATTTTTTCCTTTTTTGGATTATGCTTGTGATGTCATCTAAGAACTCTTTGCCTAGCCCTAGATACTAAATATTTTCTCTCTGTTGTTCTTTTAAAAACAATGGTGTCTTTATCACAAGATGGAAAACTGGACAAATTTTAAGTCCTGTTTTAATGTTAGGTACATTTATTTTAGTTTAAAAATATAATATTTTCTCATAGCAATGATGGACGATGTTTAAACAGAGCAATAAATGAGGTTAACAAATTTAGGTATTTTAGATATTAAATCAAAATTTTGAATGCTACATTTAAAGTTATATGATAATACAACCATATAAAGAGAAGAAAGTTGCATCTCTTCATCTCAAAACATACCCAAAGATTACTGCTTTTATTTTTTCAAATTTTTCCTTAATTTCACTTATAGAAACTGTGTAATGAAAATCAGACAGCCATGCAAATAGTCATGTATTAGGTATTGTGGCCACTTATAATAGTGAGAAAACTAGAAACAATATAAATGTCCATCAGTAAGGGAATGATTAAATAAAGCATGGTTGTGCACTCCCATATGGACTCCAGCTTTCACACAGCAGTAGAGCCTGAAGGCTGCCAATTTTGTAGAGATTTCTTCAGTGCCTACACGTGCACTATAGTTCAAAAGTGCCAGGAATTAACATCACCACAGCCAGCGCTTCCATCACTCAGCACCAGCAGTCCTCACACAATGCATAATGCCCTAGCTTTCTAGCCCTGAGGGAGAATAACTCCAAAATGCCCATTCTACAGACTCCCAGAATTCCCCATGGGACCAAGCTCATTATCCACGGTGGTCCTTGGATTAAGAGAAATTTTTTATTGGTTGCCTTTCCTTCCCGTTTTCACTTCCTTGTATCCCTATTAGAATTTCCTTGAATCATCTTCCAGAAAAAATATTGCACTGAAACCTTGTCTTGAAGACTGCTTCTGAGACAACCAAACTAAGACAATTATCTATAGGAGAGAGAAGCAGGAATCTCTTTTTAAAAATGGGCTTGAACTTCATATAACACATAAATATGTTTACTATATATTGTTGGGTTAAAAACATACATAACATTACATGTAGTCTGATTTATTTATAAAAATACATACGCCTCAAACTCGTAACATTCTTCCTGTCTGGTAGGTTTTGTTCAGCAAAGTTTGATTTTCTATTTCATTCCTGGATTCTTAATTTTTTGGACATTAAACATATGTTACTTTTGTAGTCTCAAAAAACATAACAAAAAATCCTAGGGAGAGGAAAGGAAGAAAATGGCTCAGTGCAGGGAAAGATTTTGGGGTTTATTTTCCTTGTTCAAAAGTGGATCTTTTCTAGATTTAGGTGGCCTAGAAAATATAGCTTTAGGCATTCTACATGGAGGCATAAGACAGTAAGGAGAAAGACCATGTCCATCTAGTGAGGTCTTAGAGATGTGCTGGCATAGTGAAAACAGGATAATTACAAGGGCAAAATATCACTGAATGTTGCTGCACGCTGGCAGAGGAAAGTGGGTAACATTGTAGAGTCAAAATATGCTCTGCTTAATGCAGCATACTTAATTCAAAGTTTAAATTGGGAAATATTAATTGAAAAAAAGTGAAAATCTTGTTTGTAAGTCAATGAAAACAATAGTATGCATTAATTATGAATAACAATAAAGAGTTTGCATGCCATAAGAAATGTGCAAAATTCCTGTTTTGGAATATAATATACATGTTCCTCAAGACTATTTTTCTACTTTTATCACTTCCCTCCTATATACTAATTATTTGTTGATCTCAATTATCGTCTCTCAACTGTATTTATTTGTTCTGGAAAATAGTACAATGCACATGAAAGTAATATTCGTCACAAAGATTGCATTTCTTTTTATCTTTCTGGCCTGGTTAGCTCTGTTGTTTGGGGCATGTGCTAATGAGGCCAGTCCTGTATATTCAAAAACCCCATCCTAATTAGCTGTGCATAGAAAGATGAACTCTGTGGATGCACGCTGATAGTCTCAGTCAAACCAGTAATTTTTATTGGTCAGAAATGGGACTACGATTGTGTGGCTAAATTGGTGGTTTTCATTATCACCATAGAATAAAAATTTCAAAACCTTGTTTTACCTTGGTGTATTAATACCCACAACTTCTCCAGTATTCCTTATGCCCTAGTATAGCACTAACGGTCATTATAATGTGAGCCAGAAGCCCGGGAATCATCCTTGATGCCTTCTTATTCTTCATCCCTATATCCAATCCATCAGCATGTCTTGATTTTGCCTCCTAAATATATTTTGAATCTGTCTTCTTGCCACCATTTCTGCTGTCTCTGCCCCAGACAAAGTTACTATGAACTCTCGCTAGGATACTGCATTAGCCTCTCATCGTAGATTTCTGCATCTTACACTGGCACCCTCACTCATTCTTCACCTTGTAGCTTAGGTATATATACATCTTAAAATATAATACAAATATAAATTCACTCTCCTTCTTGAAACCTTTTGATGGATTCCCATTTCTTGCCAAATAAAAACTGAATTCCTTAAAGTAGCATAAGAAAACCTGCATGATCTGGCTTCTTTTCACCAATCTAGCCTCATCTTAAACTGGATACTGGTGCTTCCCAGTACCTATCATATTATGCAATCTATCACTGGCACTCATCAAATTAAGATGAAGGAATGAATGATTAACCTACCACTCTCATGCTTGCTCATGTTGCTGCAGACACAGATTTTCTTCAGTTTCACCAATGCTGCTTCCAATACTCAGGGCCTTTTGACTGCTTTTCCTATGTTTCAGATACTCTAAGCCCTCTTTCCCCTTTGCCCAGTTTGTTCTTCATCTCAGCTTATACAAGAGTTCTTCTGGGAATCCTCTCTTCATCGTTTAGACCAAATCAGTTTCTATTATATATTCCCACTATCTTGTCTTAAAACATTTCTCAAATGTTTAATTGAATATTTGTGTATTGATTATTATGAATTCCCTTACTTTACTGTGAGCTCTATGAAGCCAGAGGAAACATGTTTATTTTGCTTGCCATCTTTTTAAAATTCAGAATAGGATATCAAATATTTTGTAAAGCAATGATGAATGACTATATTTCCCCACCCCACGACTTTGATCTTTCAGAAGCCAAGTCCGAAGACTCACCCCCTAATTCATTCTGTTTAGTTACTTTTTAATCAATTATTTTTTTATTTTTTTATTTTTTATTTTATTTTTTTTTGCGGTAGGCAGGCCTCTCACTGTTGTGGCCTCTCCCGTTGCGGAGCACAGGCTCCGGACGCGCAGGCTCAGCGGCCATGGCTCACGGGCCCAGCTGCTCCGCGGCATGTGGGATTTTCCCGGACCGGGGCACGAACCCGTATCCCCTGCATCGGCAGGCGGACTCTCAACCACTGCGCCACCAGGGAAGCCCCGATAAATTATTTTTGATAAATGTTCATCACACTTTTTTGAAATAACCAACTTTTTAAAATTACCAACATTGGTATATGTTATAGTATTTGCTGGCTTTTCCTGATTGGTTTGGATACTATCTATTGCCTGCATGCCACATATTCCTTCTTCCATCTTTAACTGTAAATATTTTCCAGTGGTCTAAATTTGTTTTTGTTGGTCCCATCCCATCCGCTACCAGAAAAACCCTTCAATGGATGATGTTCAAATTGACCCTACTCTCCAGGCCTGCATCTTTTATATAGATTCAAGATTTATGCTGAATTCTACTCTCTATAGTCCAAATCAGTAATCCCTAAAAGCATTTTAATCCCTAAAAAACAAATTCTTATCCTGAATTCTAAAATTCTTCTTCTGAATCCTCTGTCTTATTAATTTGACCACCATTGGTGGTCAAATGCTACCATTTTCCAGTGAACTATGTTTAACTATGCTCAAAACCTGTAGAATCACCTTTGCCTCCATTTCCCTTGCATCCTAAATTTAATCAGCAGTGCTTCCTCATTTTTGTCATCTTTAACTCTTTTTAAATTCCATTCTGCTTTTCACCAAAAATGACTGTCCAGACAGTGTAAGAGCATCCTAACTCACATTATTGCCCATATGTCCCCTGTTCCCAAATTCATCATCATAACTATGTCAAATTGGTCTTCCTAAATAGAGTCCCACTGCTTTACAAGAATGTGGAGTCTCAACATATTTGTCCCCTTCTCAGGAATTCTTAGTGTCTACCTTTTATATACTAATGTACAAATGCCTAAGTGTATACCCACAAATTTTCTTAAATGTTTCTGATACATCTTGCCAGATCACTATACACTGAAATTTTACCAGAAAGCATAGCTTTCCTAGAACATATTCACCCTTCCTAAATTCTTTGAGTTTTATCTTACTATTCCACTTGACTGAAGTGACTTCTAGCTTATGGTGTTGGGAGTTGGGAGTGCGGAGGGACGGGGAGGGGAAAGTCCTACCCATTCTTGAACATTCATGTCAAATGCTACTTTTTTACCTGATACCCTTCTCGAAATTCACAACATCTTTTGGCATCTCTTTTATGGAATAGATAGTTTGCTTTATCTTATAACTTTTGGATCCTTGTCTTATTTCCTTAATAGAGACTGTAAGCTCCTTAAGAGTAGGAATTATTTTTTATTCATTTTATGTTCCCTGCAATGCCAGTTTCATGAATTGGCATATACTAAGTGCTCAATTAATATATATTTTTTGAATTAAACTAAATATGTAGGAAAACAAACTAACAAAAATGTGTATATATATATATAGAGAGAGAAAAATATTCAAGAAATGACTGAAATTTGTATATCAGAATGTATAAAATAATTTATTCTTCCTTCTGTATCATTTGTTTTATTACAGAATTTAATAATATTATTTATGTTTATAGGATTTAATTATCTTCAATTTCTCTAACAAAACATTAATGTGATGTTTCCAAATGTTCTGTGAGAGAGAACAAATAATAGCATGCTCAGTCTATAGACAAGGAAACCATAGCACAGGGATTTTATAACTAATCTACTTAAAGTAGCATGACTGATAACAAAGCCAGAACTAAAATCAGGGTCTTTTGACATTTGTCACCATAACATACTCTCTCCTAATCTCCTAAACAAGTATTATTTGTTTGCAAATGTAAAGTGAATTAATATATAAATGGAATGTAATGGTTTAAGTTCTGTTTTATTTAAGGTTATAATATATGTAGAATATATTCTGCTGGATATTCTGAAATATGATAGGAATATTGGAAAAACTTTAATATAAAGAGAATACCAATAATTAGAATGTATCAGTTATTCACAGTTATGTATACATGCACACACAATTGGTTTTGTATATATGTGTATATCAGCATGTATACATATATAACATCTGACTGAAAATTCTAGTCACATAATTATCTTTCCGAACCTTTTTGTGATTTTAGAAGAAGGGTTTTAGTGACTCTCTCAGAGGCCATACTCATCTCTTGATAATAAATCATTAATCCCTATATCATATAGTACCTCAAAGGAGACAAATGGAGAAAGATTTACATTCTCATCAAAATATAATCATGTTCATTTTAGTTTGAAATTATCTGTAGCATATCAGCATAAAATAAGGCTCATATAACTGCAACCAGTTCAATTATTCTAGTGTTGTTTGTACACAGCTGCCTGCATATGAATAAACCAGATTCTGATTCTTTGTGACACTTTGCAATTTGGACCTAGAGTCACATTGGAAATTATACAAGGAAGATATGGTGTTTAAACTTCAATAGTCATCTTCATTCATCCTTAGCATTGAAAGCAAGCTCAAAAGAAGAATTGAAAATGCCATGGCGGTAACATGAAATGTTCTGATACTAAAAAATATACAAAAGATTTTTTTCTGACACACTCACACTGAGAACCTGGTGTGACTAAGGTTTAAATGCGTACAAGTGAACTGATGTTGCCAAAGCAATGGCATGATTTAGCTGGAAAGAATATTTATTTTTCTAATTTCTCCAAAAAAGAGTCTGTTGAGAAGTACTATGGCTACTTCCATCTGGCTATAAATATCAAAAGATATTTCTAGAATGTTAATTATGTGTTGAAATTGATAGAGGCAAGTTTTATGAGGTAGGGGAGATTGTTTATAATGTTTTTATTTATAATGACTAAGAAGAATGTCATGTTTTTTTATAAAAGATCTCCTAATATTGCTACAACTATTTCTTTAAATGAATTTATTTTCTATCTTTTAGATTAGAAAAGTATTGATTTTGAAACTTGATAGGATAAGGTCAGTGCTTTATATGAAATGTAATCTCTTCGGTTAGAAGGGAAAGTTCTATTCTAAAAATTGTTTGTTGACAAGGGAAACATATCAGTCTTTTAAAATAGTTTGAATGGTACAATTTGGTTTGTCAAATGTCTACGAATTTTTTTTTTAACCTTTGGATTCATTTTCTTTATAATTGTGATTTGGTTCAGTCTATTGTGTTGAGGGGAAGGCAGGTGGATTGCCTATATTAGAGTGTAGGCTTTATAACTCAATGTCTTTGAATTTATAACTGTTCTTCTGCTTCCTTTTCACTTCTGGATTCATTCCTTCAAGTATGCATTATTTTAACAGATCTATGTAGCATGCTATTATGAGCCAGGCAAGGTGCTAAGAACCAGGAATGCATTGTGAATAAGATGGAAAACACTGCCTATTCTCAAGTGAATATCATCAATTTAAATGGGCTTTTGCTTTTTTATTTTTAAGGTAATCTAGTCTCAATCTTCTGGGTGGAAAACAGACAGTAATAAACCTTGAGTAAAAGATTTATGTGCATGCCTTGCAGAAACTCTATTCAATCTTCAGTAAATATCCTTTAAATATACCCCACCCTAGTGTTTCTGCATGTTGATTCCACTCTTGTTTTGCATGGCAAAACTTATAAGGATCATATTGAAAATAGGGTAACACTCTATTTCCACAGACCATTCTTAGAAAGTCTCAGAGGACTTAGCTCATTAACCCAGCATGCTTTATCATGTGTAGCTGTTGTAGTAGCCAAAATGGGGTGATCACAAGTGGAAGGAAGGAATCTTCAGATCACAAATCTAAAGAAAGTATGCTGAGAGGCTCTGTGAAAGTCACTTGCTCAAAGAGTCCTCTCTTATCTTAGCCCTGATATTTTGCATATTTATTAGTAAAACTTATAAAGCAAATGTATTAAAAATTCTGAAGATGTAACATAAGCAAACTATCTTTTTGTGAGATTAGCTCTGAACTGCAACTTAAATTTATTTTTTAAAAAAGTAATATACTTACCAGGAGCTTAATGAAATCTATGATGCTGTGCAGTCAATTGAGAAAGAAGCTATATTGAAAGAGTCTTGGGTTAAATATGCCTGTTTCTGAAGAAGCTATTACAAGCCTGACTTTCCTTATCCTTAAGTAAAGTGATACCTATCTGATTAGCTATTGCAATCAAACCTTCCAGAACTGAGCTGTAACTTTAAAGGAAGAGTAACCTAGAAATAAAATCATGGGATTAGGAGGACAAACTATATTTTACTTCAACTCTATTCTGTCCCCAAACTGTAAAAACTGCTGTCAGATTCAATAACTTTGTGAGTGACAGCTCTCATAGTGACATTATAGTCAAAGTTGTTTAACTTTTATTTAATCAATTACTAACTTGTAATAAAATGTTTCTATTTACACCTAACGTGAGGGGCACCTTTAACTTGATGGATGTATGCATGCATCTGTCCATCTACCCATCTATCCATCCATTCACTTAACACAAATGAGTGATTTCTATGAGCTTGACACTGGTCCATGTACTAATAACACAACAATGTAAACAAACAAAAATACCTACTCTTATAGAGCTTATATTCTAGTGGAAGTAGAAATACAAGCATCACCACTGCCAACACAAACAGCAAGGAACATAACAACAATAAAATAATTAAATTGCATTGTGTTAAACAGTGACAGTGCTATGGAAAAAAAAAAAGAGCATGGGAGAAAGAAGTGTTGGAATTGTATGATGTTGTGATATCATTTGCCCTTAATAAGTTGGAGAATAATTAGGAAGTAAATTGATAACAATTCATGATGAAGCACTAAAGAGAAAAAAGCATTCATTATCAAATTACCAAACAATAAAAGTTACCTGAAAATTCATCTTTTCTCTTTTACCCATAATGGGGGGATGAGGCAGAAAAAAAAGAAAACCAAGAACTACACATTATCTAGAACTTATTATAAACTAAAAAGCTCTCAAATGATTAAAGCTAGTATTTTTATTAAATAGAAAATATAAAATCTTGATATTAAAATTCATATTTCAAATATAAAATCTTGATATTGAAAATCATATGTGCACCCATGATTATTGTACATGTCTTCCTTCTGCTATGTCACAATTTTTTTTTTAGAGGATAGATGAAAATGGCAATTTTTAGATAAGCTCTCACTTTTGGGCCATAGAAAATTGAGAGTTACATTTAAGCCATCTAAAACTTCCAATGTGTCAAATGCATTCAGAAAGAAGAAAATCTGAAAGATAAAAATCAAATTACTCCTTACTTATGAAAATAGTTTATACATTTAATTTAATATTTAGATTGTTAGCTTACATTTAGAATGTCTGGATCGTGACAAACTTGCATTGGTTGCCTGCAAATATATCACAATTATTTGCCTTAACTACATATTGTATACCAAGTTACAGCTGGGTGTCTAATGACCTTAAACTGTCCTATAATCAGCAGAACACATATCACAATTTGGCATATGGGTAGAAACGAAATATACACTTAAGTATGTGATACTTTTTACAATCTGTATGCAAATATGTGTAAACCTTTAAATATATCATGTTTAAAATTAGACTTCATTCAGGACAATCTTTTGTGCAGAGGGTAATTTAACAAATATTTTTGATAAATAAGAACAGGTATTAAAGGAACATCTTGCAAGCAATGAATATTTTGCATACTTTACCTTATTTGATATGCAGGATAACACTATGAATTAAGTATTACTAGTATGCACTATTTAAAATAAATTTGTTATGTTAAGTAAGGTCAAATAGCCTGGGTATGAGTCTTAGCTCCACTATTTACTAGCTATTGATCCTATTTATTTACTCTTCTCTATGCCTCAATTCCCCCATCTGTAAAATGGGGATAATTATAGTATGTGTCTCACAGACTAATATGAGAATTAAATGAATTAAAACATGTACATTTCTCAGAACAATGTGTTCACATACTTATCACCTAGTATTTGTTAACTACTATGATGGTAGTAGTGTCATAGATAATAAAGATCTAAAGCTTAAAGAAGCTAATATAATGTAACTAGAAATCAGTTGAGCAAAAGCACAAAATCAAGCCTCTTACCTTCAAATCTATCTTTCCAAAATTCTAGGTGACCTATTACAGCTTGGATGGCTGAAAAGTTGAGTTTCTTCAGATGTAGGAAAAAAAGAATCATAGGTGTGGGTATATCATCAGGAATCTCTGTCTAAATTAAAACTCTATTTCGGAATGTAATTTTACTTGGAATTTTTTTCACTTTTGATTTTTAAATTTTGAAATGATTATTTGAAACTTCATCAGTTTTAGATATCTCTGCCTTTATTATATTATTGTGCAATTACTTTTAAGAGAATGGATTCAAGGATGTAATATTTTGATACAAAAAATTAACAAATTAAAAAGAGCGCTATATATATTGAATTAGTCATATTTTTTTCATTTGTATAAATTAGAAATGAACCTTGAGTCCTAAAGCTGGCTTGACATTAGTATGATATATACTTTCTTTTGCTACTTCTCTTTGATATCATTTTTGGTGCTAGTTTGTGGTAAGGCATATACAAAAAGAAGCCATTAGCAAGGACTCATCATTACTGACAGGCCTTCCTACCTTCAAAGGGTGTGACTGCAGTAAAGAAATAGAAGAACAACACATAACTCTATTTCCACTTTTCCATCATTCTCTTCCACAGACTTACAACCTGACAATCAGCTCAGACTCCTTCTTAGTTCATCTTCCTGATCATTTTTATTGATTTTGACTTTACTGAGTTCTGGTTCACAAAAGTAAATGGCATATAATAATTCTGGAAAAGCAGTGGTCTAAATGTATATGGTCCATCCTAGGAACGTAGGTGAACTTCTGAAGACTTTTGTATTTCTTAATGTATAACTCTTCTCTGTTGATATCTGAAAGATGCCTAGCTGGAGCAGTCAGGTAAGGCTATTCCAGATTCTTACAAATTTATTTGATAGGTAACAAAGGCTTCTACCTGCGTCCTCTTAAACGTGTAAAGTTTCAGCTCTCTTAGTCCCTTGCTCTCGTGAGTCTGATTTTTATTATACAGAAGAAATAGCATTCCATTAAAATTTGGATTGTGGACTGTGATTTAAAAGCCATCATTTGAAGATTTTATTGACATCTTCAAATATAAATTAGACCACATTATTTATTTAGTTTGATCAGTTTCTTCTTTTTTTTTTTAATCTTGCCTCTCTCTCAGAGTTACAAGGATGTGAGAAAGAAGGGTCATAACTTTGACTATTTGACTTCTAAATATATATATATCTTGCCTTTATATTTAAACTTTTCTTCAATCTATATCTCCAAGTAAAACATTCAAAATTTTGGATAAATTTCAACTCTTTTCTTTGTCTCATTGTATTCCTAGAATCTAATCAGTCAGCAGATTCTACCAACTTGTTCTTCTCACCTGTTTTGTATTACCGATTTTTATACCCTTTGCTCCCCTATGTGATTTTGTTCGTCATTTCTCTTTCCAAGATACCTTCTTTTCTTTCTGCAGAAAACGGTCCATGCATAATTTTAGTTCAATGTTTGTCTCAAATATCAGTTTTTCAAGGAGCTGTCCTTCACTAACTATTGCCCACTAAAATCCCGTTTTTATTTCATTTCACTTGGGCGTGTTTCTCATCATTCACTAGTGTAGTTTATATTGTTTTGTGTTGTTCTGATTCAATATTGCTTTTTATTGATTTGAATCTTGGCAAATGCTGGATATGCTGTGGCTTAGCTTACTACAGTAGGAAAACGAAGGCCTAGAATTCTACACATTCTCTGAGATGAGTGGGCACTGGGGAAGGCTGATATTCTTGCAGGGGTCAAAATCTAATTTTGTAACTCAAAATTTAGTCACTCTTTAAGACTCAATTTATGTTTCCCTCTTCCATGATACATCTCTTCAGTTGAGTTAGTTTCAACTTCCCCAAAGTTGAAACTTTGCGATCCCCAAATATAATGAATATCCACCTAAATTGTTTTATAAGAATCTCTTGAGACATCTTTCTCTCCTCTTGATTGTGGACTACTTTTTCAAATCTGCCCCTAAAATTTAAACACAGAGTCAGGCACATAATGTTTAATGATTCATTGGTTGTTGAATTAAATATCATTGAAGTAAAGCACAAATAAAGCTCCAAGTGGCAATAATGTTAACTTGATGACAAGCCCCCAAATCCTGAGTCAGGATCTTCTCAGTGAGCTTTTTGCCTGTCTTCTGATTGATTCTCTAAACCACAAAATAGATGAGACATGACCACGATGAAAAGGACCACTGTTTCACTACCTTCAACGTGTGGCTGCCCACATTATGATTCAAGGAATTAGCTAAATTGTCATATACATTCAAAGTCAAAAAGTCTCCTTTCCCTCTTTCTTTTCCTTATCCTATCTCCTAGGAATAAAGACAGAGAAAAGAGAAGGTTGAAAGAAGCAGACCAAGTTCACCCACCCCCATAATGCAAGCTACTGGGGCCTCACTGAGCCTGCAGTGGGGGTGGGAAGAACATTAAATCAACCATGAACCTCTGTTTTAAAACATGTAGAACAGAATTTCAATAAATGAACAGAACAGTTTTAATAACCTAAGGTGAATGACAATCTGTAGAATCAGATAAGAGGTCGAAAAGTAATCTTGATGCCCAGTAAAAATAGTGGCTACAGAATAAAATGGGTAACAATTATAAATAAAACAATCTTATGTTTATATCTGAGATGCAACTCGTTACAGAGCATGGTAAAAAATTTACAAAAGCATATCATAAATGAAGTAATTTCATGATCAGTCTTAAAAAACTGACTCATGATCCATAAAGACTACCTTTAATGACACCAATATGATAGCTAGACACCCTATCTCTAAGGATAACAGCAATTTCCAAGCAATTCTAAGCCACCAATTAAACTCAGTCGACATCAATTCCGCATAGGATTATAGAGCCCAGTTTACCTCTCACTGACTAATTAAGAAGTGAATACCAGGAAATAAGGATACTTAAAAACACATGCTGAGTTTTGCTGAGCTTTTAGAATTCGAACTTGGAGGGTGAATTAGATCTCCTGTAATATTTGCCTATGCTTGGGAAAATGCATATATATATATATTTTTTCAAGTCTTTTGCCCATTTTTATTTTATTATTATTTTTTAACATCTTTATTGGAGTATAATTCCCTTACAATGGTGTGTTAGTTTCTGCATTATAACAAAGTGAATCAGTTATACATATACATATGTTCCCATATCTCTTCCCTCTTGCGCCTGCCTCCCTCCCACCCTCCCTATCCCACCCCTCTAGGTGGTCACAAACCACCGAGCTGGTCTCCCTGTGCTATGCGACTGCTTCCCACTAGCTATTTTACGTTTGGTAGTGCATATCTTAAAGATCCTTTTTCTCTGATTGTTACATTGACAAAGGTGAGTCACACTGTATTGAGAGATAATGGGTGGCCGTAAATGAGCCATAAAGCCAGTCTATTGACTGAAAGTAATTACTTGGCAGGAGTGGTTGCCTATGATAATAGAGCACTCATTTAGTACAACATAGAAAATTAGAATTATGTGATTATGCCTTCAGTGTACGTAAAAAACACTATTGTTTTTCTATTAAAAAATTTTGATACCTACTTTGACATTGTGGATTGAATAATAACTCATTAGCCCCTTGCCAACCAAAATTATTAAATTCTTTACTGTGCCATTGCTGGAGGAGACTACAGGATGTTTTTAAAATGGTAATTTGGTTAAATATGAGAAGAGAATGAAAGTAAAGCACTGAAATACTAGAGTATATGTATGTGGTTTTTCTTATTGCAGGGAGGAATAAACTTTGCATTTTGAGAAGAAACAAAATGTTTGGCCACATCTTGTGAAATATCTTTTATTTAGTATTGGATGACAAAGGGGTTTATCATAAATTTAAGAGGGTCTATATAATTCTAACAGCTAACCATATAATACTTTGGGCACAAATTCTTTTGTCATAATTATTACTATGAGAATCTGAAAGCAAATGTACCACCATCACTGGCAATTACCAGTGCCAAATTATTAAATGCATTAATGATTTTAAGCTATTCGAGTTCCACTTAATGCCCTGGAGTAGCAATTTATTAAATAGACTCAAGTGGCCAGAAAGGTCTAATGCACCCCACAAAGATAAGTGCTCAGTCACTTTATTTCCATTTGGATCATCTGTATATTTAAGAAGAGCAGAATTAGGGGAGTTAAAAATGATTGTTCAGAAACAAAAAAGACAAAAATACACCATAACATAAACAATTTGGGAATTGCATTTTCTTGAAAAGTCAGAGATTTTAAAAGGCATATTTTTAGAATATTAAATTCATTAAGTTTGATGTGACAAATTATAGTAAACGAAGTCAGGCTTTTTAGAAAAATAAAGATTCCAAGGTAGAACGATATTGATAAACAGTGGAATGTGAAGCTCCTCAAAAGAAACAGAAAAAGAAAAAGAAGCCACTCATGAATAGAGAGCTAAACATTCAAGGTCGTTCAATTAACAAGCAAAAAATATATTTGACATTATAAACCTAATGTTAACTTATGTAAGGATACACAGAATGCAAGAGTATAAATATAGTATATGTATTGAATACTTAAAAGCATTTGGATTAACTTGGTTTATTTTAATTTCATATTTCAATTCAGGCTTCAAAGAGAACACCACATATAATCTCGCCTGAGTTTACCTTTCTAACTGAAAATAAGTTTATCCTAAGAATTATTGATACAGATTCTTGCAACTAGCTATCTTTATGCAAATCTATTTTGAAATGTGGTTATAATTTATGGATATCAATGAATATATTTAATAAAGTCTCTTGCATGAATATTCTTCAGTTATAGTTTTATACTTCATTTCATAGTCTAGGAAATTTCCTTATGTTTTTGCTAAATAAAGTTGATCACAGGAAATAAAGACCCACACAGGATATTTCTGGTAGTGAAGACTATTATTAAGGACACACATGGGTATGAGAGACACTGAATGTCACATCCATGTAAGAGGAATTTTATGTGGCTGGGGACTAGAATTCTTTCTGGATCCAAGGCTTTGGTAAGCATCTGAGCAGCAGGCCTTCAAAGATGTGCATGACAGTGGCTCGACTGTTCTCTGTGTGTCTATCTTTATCTGCACAGCTGTGACTGTGACGTTTACTCCAGACCACTGAACATGATAGGGACACCCTTTAATTATGTTTAACAACGGTACTACATCCTAGTAGAATCTATCTTCTACTCTGAACCATCTCAAATTATAATTGATAATGTTATCAAACCAAGTTCTTCAGAAAGGACTACAGAATGTAGTAAACAATAGAAAACTGGATATGTAAATTGCTCCCCAATTGACCCTTGAACAACATAAGAGTTAGGGGTGCCAACCCCATGTGCAGTCAGAAATCCATGTATAACTTGTGACTCCCCCAAAATGTAACTAAAAATTGTAATAAATGTAACTACTGTTGACCACCTTACCAATAACATAAATAACACATATTTTGTATGTTATATTTATTATGTACTATTTTCTTAATCTAAGGTAAGCTGGAGAAGAGAAAATGTTATTAAGAAAATAACAAGGAAGAGAAAATGCATTAACAGTACTGCAGTGTATCAATACCATAAGTTTACATTGTCTGTTTATTATTATTATTATTATTATTATTATTATTTTATTTTTATTATTTTTTTTTGTGGTACATGGGCATCTCACTGTTGTGGCCTCTCCTGTTGTGGAGCACAGGCTCCAGATGCACAGACTCAGCGGCCATGGCTCATGGGCCTAGCCGCTCCGTGGCATGTGGGATCTTCCCGGACTGGGGCACGAACCCGTGTCGGCAGGAGGACTCTCAACCACTGCGCCACCAGGGACGCCCTACATTGTCTGTTTATAAGATGAATTGTCTGTCAGTACTTGCATCAATATTGTCTTATATGATACAAAACACCACAGGTGTTATATATATTACTAACACTAGACATCAAAAATAAAAATATAATGTGAAAAAGAAATTCATATTTATTTACAATATAGTGATTCACGCATTGATAACAAAGAAGCAGTAATATCATTTCTTTGTGTGTGTGTGTGTGTGTTAGTTTCTGCTTTATAACAAAATGAATCTGTTATACATATACATATGTTCCCATATCCCCTCCCTCTTGTGTCTCCCTCCCACCCTCACTATCCCACCCCTCCGGGCGGTCACAAAGCACTGAGCTGATCTCCCTGTGCTATGCGGCTGCTTCCCACTAGCTATCTACCTTACATTTGGTAGTGTATATATGTCCATGCCTCTCTTTCGATTTGTCACAGCTTACCCTTCCCCCTCCCCATATCCTCAAGTCCATTCTCAAGTAGGTCTGTGTCTTTATTCCTGTCTTACCCCTAGGTTCTTCATGACATTTTTTTCTTCTTAAATTCCATATATATGTGTTAGCATACAGTATTTGTCTTTCTCTTTCTGACTTACTTCACTCTGTATGACAGACTCTAGGTCTATCCACCTCATTACTAATAGCTCAATTTCATTTCTTTTTATGGCTGAGTAATATTCCATTGTATATATGTGCCACACCTTCTTTATCCATTCATCCGATGATGGACACTTAGGTTGTTTCCAGCTCCGGGCTATTGTAAATAGGGCTGCTATGAATATTTTGGTACATGACTCTTTTGGAATTATGGTTTTCTCAGGGTATATGCCTAGTAGTGGGATGGCTGGGTCATATGGTAGTTCTATTTTTAGTTTTTTAAGGAACCTCCATACTGTTCTCCATAGTGGCTGTACCAATTCACATTGCCACCAGCAGTGCAAGAGTGTTCCCTTTTCTCCACACCCTCTCCAGCATTTATTGTTTCTAGATTTTTTGATGATGGCCATTCTGACTGGTGTGAGATGATATCTCATTGTAGTTTTGATTTGCATTTCTCTAATGACTAAAGATGTTGAGCATTCTTTCATGTGTTTGTTTGCAATCTGTATATCTTCTTTGGAGAAATGTATATTTAGGACTTCTGCCCATTTTTGGATTGGGTTGTTTGCTGTTTTGTTATTGAGCTGCATGAGCTGCTTGTAAATTTTGGAGATTAATCTTTTGTCAGTTGCCTCTCACTGTTGTGGCCTCTCCCACTGCAGAGCACAGGCTCTGGACGCGCAGGCTCAGTGGCCATGGCTCACGGACCCAGCCACTCCACGACATGTGGGATCTTCCCGGACTGGGGCACGAACCCGTGTCCCCTGCATTGGCAGGCAGACTCTCAATCAGTGCGCCACCAGGGAAGCCCTGTTGGACGATTTTTTTTTTTTTTTTTTTTTTTTTTTTTGCGTTACATGGGCCTCTCACTGTTGTGGCCTCTCCCGTTGCGGAGCACAGGCTCCGGACGCGCAGGCTCAATGGCCATGGCTCACGGACCCAGCCGCTCCGCGGCATGTGGGATCTTCCCAGACCGGGGCATGAACCCGTGTCCCCTGCATCGGCAGGCGGACTCTCAACCACTGCGCCACCAGGGAAGCCCCTGTTGGACGATTTTTAATCATAGTTTCAATTTCAGTGCTTGTGATTGGTCTATTCATATTTTCTATTTCTTCCTGATTCAGTCTTGGCAGGTTGTGCATTTCTAAGCATTTGTCCATTTCTTCCAGGTTGTCCATTTTATTGGCATAGAGTTGCTTGTAGTAATCTCTCATGATCTTTTGTATTTCTGCAGTGTCAGTTGTTACTTCTCCTTTTTCATTTCTAATTCTATTGATTTGAGTCTTCTCCCTTTTTTTCTTGATGAGTCTGGCTAATGGTTTATCAATTTTGTTTATCTTCTCAAAGAACCAGCTTTTAGTTTTATTGATCTTTGTTATTGTTCCCTTCACTTCTTTTTCACTTATTTCTGATCTGATTTTTATGATTTCTTTCCTTCTGCTAACTTTAGGGTGTTTTTGTTCTTCTTTCTCTAATTGCTTTAGGTACAAGGTTTGGTTGTTTATTTGAGAGGTTTCCTGTTTCTTAAGGTAGGATTGTTTGCTATGAACTTCCCTCTTAGAACTGCTTTTGCTGCATCCCATAGGTTTTGGGTTGTCGTGTCTCCATTGTCATTTGTTTCTACGTATTTTTTTATTTCCTCTTTGATTTCTTCAGTGATCACTTCGTTATTAAGTAGTGTATTGTTTAACCTCCATGTGTTTGTATTTTTTACACAGCTTTTCCTGTAATTGATATCTAGTCTCATAGCATTGTGGTCAGAAAAGATACTTGATACAATTTCAATTTTCTTAAATTTACCAAGGCTTGATTTGTGACCCAAGATATGATCTATCCTGGAGAACGTTCCATGAGCACTTGAGAAAAATGTGTATTCTGTTGTTTTGGATAGAATGTCCTATAAATATCAATTAAGTCCATCTTGTCTAATGTATCATTTAAAGCTTGTGTTTCCTTATTTATTTTCATTTTGGACGATCTGTCCATTGGTGAAAGTTGGGTGTTAAAGTCCCCTACTATGAATGTTTTACTGTCGATTTCCCCTTTTATGGCTGTTAATATTTGCCTTATGTATTGAGGTGCTCCTATGTTGGGTGCATAAATATTTACAATTGTTATATCTTCTTCTTGGATCGATCCTTTGATCATTATGTAGTGTCCTTCTTTGTCTCTGCTAGTAGTCTTTATTTTAAAGTCTATTTTGTCTGATATGAGAATTGGTACTCCAGCTTTCTTTTGGTTTCCATTTGCATGGAATATCTTTTTCCATCCCCTTACTTTCAGTCTGTATGTGTCTCTAGGTCTGAAGTGGGTCTCTTGTAGACAGCATATATATGGGTTTTGTTTTTGTATCCATTCAGCCAATCTGTGTCTTTCGGTGGGAGCATTTAGTCCATTTATATTTAAGGTAATTATTGATATGTATGTTTCTATTCCCATATTCTTAATTGTTTTGGGTTCATTATTGTAGGTCTTTTCCTTCTGTTGTGTTTCTTGCCTAGAGAAGTTCCTTTAGCATTTGTTGTAAAGCTGGTTTGGTGGTGCTGAACTCTCTCAGCTTTTGCTTGTCTGTAAAGGTTTTAATTTCTCCATCAAATCTGACTGAGATCCTTGCTGGGTAGCGTAATCTTGGTTGCAAGGTTTTGTCCTTCATCACTTTAAATATGTCCTGCCAGTCCCTTCTGGCTTGCAGAGTTTCTGCTGAAAGTTCAGGTGTTAACCTTATAGGGATTCCCTTGTGTGTTATTTGTTGTTTTTCCCTTGCTGCTTTTAATATGTTTTCTTTGTATTTAATTTTTGACAGTTTGATTAATATGTGTCTTGGCATATTTCTCCTTGGATTTATCCTGTATGGGACTCTCTGTGCTTCTTGGACTAGATTAACTATTTCCTTTCCCATATTGGAGAAGTTTTCAACTATAATCTCTTCAAATATTTTCTCAGACCCTTTCTTTTTCTCTTGTTCTTCTGGAACCCCTATAATTCGAATGTTGGTGCATTTAATGTTGTCCCAGAGGTCTCTGAGACTGTCCTCAGTTCTTTTCATTCTTTTTTCTTTCTTCTGCTCTGCAGTAGTTATTTCCACTATTTTATCTTCCACGTCACTTATCCGTTCTTCTGTCTGTTATTCTGCTATTGATCCCATCTAGAGTATTTTTAATTTCATTTATTTTGTTTCTAATCGTTGCTTGATTCATCTTTAGTTCTTCTAGGTCCTTGTTAACTGTTTCTTGCATTTTGTGTATTCTATTTCCAAGATTTATTGTTTCTTGCATTTTGTCTATTCTACTTCCAAGATTTTGGATCATCTTTACTATCATTATTTTGAATTCTTTTTCAGGTAGACTGCCTATTTCCTCTTCATTTGTTAAGTCTGGTGGGTTTTTATCTTGCTCCTTATCCTGCTGTGTGTTTTTCTGTCTTCTCATTTTGCTTATCTGACTGTGTTTGGGGTCTCCTTTTTGCAGGCTGCAGGTTCGTAGTTCTCGTTGTTTTTGGTGTCAATCCCCAGTGGCTAAGGTTGGTTCAGTAGGTTGTGTAGGCTTCCTGGTGGAGGGGACTAGTGCCTGTGTTCTGGTGGATGACGCTGGATCTTGTCTTTCTCGTGGGCAAGTCCACGTCTGGTGGTGTGTTTTGGGGTGTCTGTGGACTTCTTATGATTTTAGGCGGCCTCTCTGCTAATGGGTGGCATTGTGTTCCTGTCTGCTAGTTTTCTGGCATAGGGTGTCCAGCACTGTAGCTTGCTGGTCGTTGAGTGAAGCTGGGTGCTGGTGTTGAGATGGAGATCTCTGGAAGGTTTTCGCTGTTTGATATTACATGGAGCTGGGAGGTCTCTTGTGGACCAGTGTCCTGAAGTTGGCTCTCCCACTTCAGAGGCACAGCACTCAGAGGCACAGCACTGACTCCTGGCTCCTCAGTTTGGGATGATTCGTTTTCTGTTCATGTATTCCACAGATGCAGGGTACATCAAGTTGATTGTGGAGCTTTAATCCGATGCTTCTGAGACTGCACAGAGAGATTTCCCTTTGTCTTCTTTGTTCTCACAGCTCCCAGGTCTCAGCTTTGGATTTGGCCCCGCCTCCAGCGTCTGCTCTTTGCTCAGACAGGACAGGGTTAAAGGAGCAGCTGCTTCGGGAACTGTGGCTCACTCAGGCCGGGAGGGAGGGAGGGGCACGGAGTGCGGGCGGAGCCTGCGGCGGCAGAGGCCGGCGTGACGTTGCACCAGCCCGAGGCGCGCCACGCACTCTCCCGGGGAAGCCGTCCCTGGATCATGGGACCCCGGCAGTGACAGGCTGCACAGGCTCCCCGGAAGGGGGGCGTGGACAGTGACCTCCGCTCGCACACAGGCGTCTTGGCGGCGGCAGCAGCAGCCCCAGCGTCCCACGCCCGTCTCTGGGGTCCGCGCTTTTAGCCCGGCTCGCGCCCGTCTCTGGAGCTCCTTTAAGCAGCGCTCTTAATCCCCTCTCCTCGCGCACCAGGAAACAAAGAGGCAAGAAAAAGTCTCTTGCCTCTTCGGCAGGTCCAGACTTTTTCCCGGACTCCCTCCCGGCTAGCTGTGGCGCATTAGCCCCTTCAGGCTGTGTTCACGCTGCCAGCCCCAGTCCTCTCCCTGCGCTCTGACCGAAGCCCAAGCCTCAGCTCCCAGCCCCGCCCGCCCCGGCCGGTGAGCAGACAAGCCTCTCGGGCTGGTGAGTGCAGGTCGGCACCGATCCTCTGTGCGGGAATCTCTCTGCTTTGCCCTACCCAGGTACGTGGGGAGTTTCTTGCCTTTTGGGAGGTCTGAGGTCTTCTGCCAGCGTTCACTAGGTGTTCTGTAGGAGTTGTTCCACGTGTAGCTGTATTTCTGGTGTATCTGTGGGGAGGAAGGTGATCTCCGCGTCTTACTCTTCCGCCATCTTCCCCGGAAGTCAATATGATTTCTTTATGGTAGCCTACCCTGTACACTAATGAAGAAACTGTTATAAAATATTTATAGTATACAGTATTACAGTCATATTCATAATATAGTATTGGAAACATTGTTATACTTTTAAAAAACCACTTAACTGTGATAGACTGATACACAATTCTCCAATTTTTTTTTTTTTTTTTGCGGTACGCGAGCCTCTCACTGTTGTGGCCTCTCCCGTTGCGGAGCACAGGCTCCGGACGCTCAGGCTCAGCGGCCATGGCTCACGGGCCTAGCCGACTACGCCACCAGGGAAGCCCCAGTTCTCCAATTTTGAGAGAGGCCTACTGTATGGTATTGTAATTCTCCAATGTTTTCTAACAGTGTTATAAAACAGTAAGAAAACCAACACATTAATTTTATGTTAAATATCACTCACCTTATGCTTATGTAATGATAGGCTATGCACTTATACAAGTCTTGCATACGATGTTCTACCCAATGAATGCTTAGGTAATAATGATAATGATGACACAAAAACATCTCATACCATACAGTTCTTACCATAGTTATTAGATTTTTCACACGAAGACACACACAACAGATAAGTTGATTAACTGTACATCATGATGATTATTTACTATGCATTGAGTGGAAGTGGATCATCATAAAAGTCTTCACCCTCGTCATCTTCACGTTGAGTTGGCTGAGGAGGAGGAGGAAGAGGAGGGGATAGCCGTGATGTTTTAAGGGTGGCAGAGGCAGAAGAGGTGGAAGGCAAGAAGGTAGGCACACTTGGTGTAACTTTATAGAAATACACTGTAATTTCTGCCTGATGTTTTGCCTTTTCATTTTTGTAAAACCATTTCTATATAGTACAAACCCTCCCACCTTTTGCTTTAGTTTCAGTGCCCATATCATAGAAGTGTCCACGTTGCAAAAGAAGTGAAAAGCATTCCTGAATAATGGAAACTATTCTGCTAGACTGTTGAATGTCAATTTGGTTTTTGGCACTACTTCATCTATGTCTTCTTCCTCATCATCTGGCCCTGGTTTGGAAGTGTTCATCTCCATCAAGTCATCTTCTATTCATTCCTCTGATGTGATGTCTATTAGCTCTTGAATTTCTCCAAGATCTATATCTTCAAACCCTTCATCCCTCCACCTTTTTTTTTTTTGCCAATATTCACAATCTCTTTCATGATTTCCCGGATTAGATTTGTTGTAAATCCTATCAAGTCATGCACAACATCTGAACACAGTTTTCTGCAGCAGGAATTTATTGTTTTGGGCTTGATGGCTTCATGAAGTTTTCTATAACAATGGTTTCTTTAATGGTGCCAGACGTTCATAATATTCTTTCTAATGGGGTTCTCTTCGATAGCGTTGACAACCCTTTCAATAAAGTACTGCATGTCATGGGCCTTAAAGGTCCTTCATGACCCTCTGATCTAGAGGCTGAATTAGAGACATTGTGTTTGGGTGCAAGTAGACCCTTCAAAGCTTTTGGCATTGAACTTATGGGGTTCTGGGTGGCCAGGGGCATCATCAATATCAAAAGAACTTTAAAAGTCAGTCCCTTACTGGCAAGGTACTTTCAGACTTCAGGGACAAAGCATTGATGGAACTAATCCAGACAAAGCATTTCTGTTGTCTAAAAGACTGGCAGCTGCTGTCTATCTTTTCTTTTCAAATCTCAAGGGTTAATAGCTTTATATTACATAAAGGCAGTCCTGATCACAAACCCAACTTCATTTGCACAAAAGAGTAGAGTTAGCTATTGCATCCTGCCTTAAATCCTGGTGCTTGCTTCTCTTCCCTTGTGGCATTTTCTTCCAGAATAGGGCACTTTCATCTGCATTAAAAACCTGTTCAGGCAGATATCCTTTCTCCTCAATGATTTTCTTAATGGCATCTGGGAACTCACCTGCTGCCTCTTAGTCAGCAGAAGCTGCTTCTCCTGTTATCTTGACATTTTTTAAGCCAAACCTCTTTCTAAAATGATCAAACCATCATTTTCTGTCATTAAATTCTCTAGCTTTAGGTCCTTCACCTTCCTTTTGCTTTAAGTTGTTATATAACAACTTTGCTTTTTCTCAAATCATATTATGCAGACCTCAATCTACAGTACCTATCAAGCAATTCAACTTCTTGTAATGTCATGACTTGGCTTCTTGCAAGCACTTCCAGCATCACTAGTGGCACTTTGTATGGGTCATCTGGTGTTATTCATGTGTGTTTGTGTGTACTAAACACAATGAAAAATACACAAGAACCATGAGAGATCATTTTCACTGCAATATGCAATTTAGACCAACTGCTCAGACAGAGATGATTATCATCTCTGCAAGCAGATACAGGCATCACTTGAGCTCACCTCAATAGCAACAGGAGGTGGCTACAAATTATTACAGTTGTACAGTATGTATTACAGTTAATTTTATGCAGTTATGATTTAATACAGCATCTCTGTATTTGCTTACATTTCTCACAACTGTGAATGGTGCCATGTACGGTCTATAAGTGTGTGCATAAGTTTTGATAAATGTTAACTTTTTATAATAGATTTGTGTATATTTTATGGTAGAAAATGATAAAATAGACTAGGATCTACATATATTTTATGCATTCTTGACATCCTTAGGCTTTTCTTAATTTTTTGATATTCCTAGGCTACACCGTTTGTGAGTTTTTTCAAATTGTCACAAATCTCCAAAAATTTTTCTAGTATATTTATTGAAAAAAATCTGCTTATAAGTGGACCCACAGAGTTCAGACCCATGTTCAAGGGTCGATTGTATATGCCTTTCTTTTAGCAGCTATTAACATTTCAACACCTTGCTTGGAAAGAAATATTATCATTACCAGGCATTTGTAAAGTCATTTTCTTTTGTCTGTTTTCTTCTCAATCCTCTGAAATAGCAGACAAGAAGAATGGAATTTCACAGATGTAGAACCTAAATTTTGTTTTGTTTTGTTGTTTGTTATCTTATCCCCAGTGGCTGAAGAATGAGACAACTTTCTTGAAAACTGATGTCCCTTTAACATCTCCCAAGCTAGAACTATCTAATCTTAAATTATCTGATGCATTTCAACATTTCAGATTTCCAATGAGAAAACAGGACACATAAGAATATTTTAACAATCTAGCATTTGCAACTTTAAAATATCACAACGAAGTACGCAACAGTCCATACCACTTATCACTTTACAACAATATGCAAATGTAAATTATCTCACTACTAATAGTAATTTTATTATTAATAGTAAATATCTAATTAATTATTAGTTATCTGGAAAATGGAAAAAAAGAAACTCTTCCAAAAGACTCAAACTAGCAAAAAAAAGTTAAACTAAGCAAACTAAAGTCATATGTATTTTAAAATACCACTTTAGAATAATTTTGGAAGTTCACCTGTTCCATATGTATGAATAAAATAGTCAACACACATTTGAGGAATTGAGTCAGCTCTGTTTTAGGAAACACTGGATTTTTTTCTTTTTTTGTTGCCTCCAAAAATTGATAGGACTTCAATCTGTAAAGACAAGCACATTATTCAAACTTTTCCTGATTTATGACACTATAGTATAATAAAAACTTCTTTTCTAGTAATTATCATATATAATAAACAACTTTAACCACATTTTTTTTTTTTTTTTTTTTTTTTTTGCGGTACGCGGGCCTCTCACTGTTGTGGCCTCTCCCGTTGCGGAGCACAGGCTCCGGATGCGCAGGCTCAGCGGCCATGGCTCACGGGCCCAGCCGCTCCGCGGCATATGGGATCCTCCCAGACCGGGGCACGAACCCGTATCCCCTGCATCGGCAGGCGGACTCTCAACCACTGCGCCACCAGGGAGGTCCTAACCACATTTTTTTATCCATGCCTGAGGTACAATAAAAAATACATGTTTGGTCTTTTTCACTGGCACAAAACCTCTGTAATTTCTTGAAAGACAGCAGTGTTTTTTGTGTGCTAATAAGATGACTCTTGGCTGGGGAACTCCTAGACAGTTTCAGGATGGACCCTGTTTATCAGAAAGATCAAGCCTTGATGAAAAGCTTGGAAGTTCAGTCTCATCCCCAACCACCAGGGAAGGGAGGCAATCACCAGTGTTCATTGATTTAATCAGTCATGCCTACATAATGCAATCCCTATTAAAAAGTCCCTAACCAAAGGGGTTCCGAGCACTACAGAGGTAGTGAATACTTCCATACACCGGAAGGGTAGTGCAGCCCAACTCCATGGAGACAGAAGCTCCTGTGTTTGGGACTCTTCCAGATATCGCTCTATGTACCTCTTCATTTGTAACCTTTATAATAAACCAGTGATAGTAAGTAAAGTGTTTCCCTGAGTTCTGGAGCCATTCTAGCCAATTATCAAATCTAAAAGGGTTGGGGACTGTGAGTGGGAACTTGTAGCCAAGTTAGACAAAAGAGTATATGCCTTGGAACTCAACTCTATGGACAGTCTTGTGGGACTGAATCCTTAAACTTGTAAAGTCTGGACAATAACTTCTTGTAGTTGGTGCCAGAATTGAATTGAATTGTAGGACATCCAGTTTGGTGACTAGGAGTTGGAGAGTTGGCTGTAGGTGTGGAAGAAGCCCACATATTTGGTTCAGAAGTGTTATGATAAAAAACAGATCATAACACCACAGAATATGGTATAAAAAATTAATAATTTTATTATAATTGTATTATTATCAATCATATAATTACATTAAATATAGTTGTATTAATATTAATACAAATCACAATTTTTATTCAATGTGTTTATTGAAGATTTACTATGTTCCAGCCTTAATATAAGCACTGTGTAAAAAATGGAAAACAAGTCACCTTGAAATTCTGTGGGAATATATTTATCAAATGAGAAAAAACCAAATATATATATACATATATATTGTCTTTTGGAAAGTCTGGGAATTTTCAACCATATAAAACTCCTGATTATTCATATGTAATAGTCCCTCTATCATTTATCTCTTTCTTCTCACATTTTACTCTAAGCAGCACGATATCACCCAGGCTGCATGCATCACTTAGGCTGGAAATATCCTTAGCTAGATCATTAGATATATTTTCTATTTGCATATTGTTCTTTCCCATTAAATTACAAGTATCCACTTTCCTCTGATTTTCGATAGAATTTTTCTCACTTTCCTTTAAGCCTTTGCCCATGGCCTCCTCAAATGGTACTTTTACAAACAGCTTCTTCTAAGCTTTTCCAGCTTTTACAAACACTCTCAAATTTTCCTAGTTTCTTCCCACTGCCCAGTTTTAAAGCCACTCCTACCTTATAGGATTATTTTATGCTAGCTCTTTGCTTTCAGGTACCAAAATATGTATTAGTCATACCATATTACTACTAAAATCAAGTAACTTAAAACAATAAATATTATAGTTTCTGTGGGACAAGGATTCAGACGATGCTTATTGTTTTGAATCAGGATGTTCATGTGATTATAGTCATTTGCTGGCTAGGGCTGCTGTCACCTGAAAGCTTGGCTGGGTTAAAGAATTTGCTTCAAGGATGACTCACCCCTCTAGTTGATGACAGGAGGACTCAGTTTCTTGCTTCTTGTTGGCAGAAGGCTTTAGTTTCTCTCCACATGGGCTTCTTGCAGCAGTTAACTTCCCTGAGAGAGTGACTGAACAGGAAGCTACAGGACCTTTATGACCTGATCTCCAGAGACATTCCATTGTTGCCATTTAATTCTATCCATTAGAAGCAAGTCATTAAGTCCATCCCACGTTCAAGTGGATGGAGATTAGGCTACCTCTCTTACAGGAGGAATAGCAAAGAATTTGTGGGCATATTTTAAAACCACTCCTCTTTTGGGAATTTCAGTTACTTCAATTACATACATATTTGGCGCTTGAAATTGTCCCTTAGCTAAATGATAATTTGTTCATTTGTTTTCCTATCATATTTTTTCTGTATGTTTTATTTTGGATAGTTTCTATCGCTATACCTTTAAATTCATTACTCTTTTATTTCTGTAATATTTAATCTTCTATTGATCCTATCAAGCGTAATTTCATCTCAGACATTGTAGTTTCATTTCTAGAAATTAAATTGTCTTTTTGATTCCTTTATGTTTTTACTTAATATGTTCAATCGTCCTCTATATTCTTGAATATATGGGATACAGTGACAGACATTAAGCTAATGTCCTATTCTATTCAATTGATCATCATTTTATTCATTTGCCATTTCAGAATCAGTACACTTGATCAATATTTTTCTTAATTATGTGTAGTATTTTCTTGCTTCTTTTCATGCCTAGTAATGTCTTATTGAACTCCAGGTATTGTGAATTTTCCTCTGTTCTTTGCCTGGATTTAGTTAAGACACTTGGAAACATTTTGAAACTCGCAGATTAAGTTTTAACCTGTATTGTATGGGACCAGAGCAGTGGAATTACAGGGACAATTTGCACAACTCCTGAGACAAAATACTTCTGAGCACTTTACTCAACACCCTGGGCTGATGATGGCTGGTGGGAATAGGCACTTAGACTCACCCTGTGGGAGCACTAGGGATTGTTCCTCTAATTCTTTCAAGAGTTCCTTCCCTTGCCTCAAGTTCCCTCACATGTAAATACTAATTATTACTTAGCTGAATTCTGGAGGGATACTGTCTGCAAATGACCAGAGCTCACCCCATGAATAGCTCTCTTCTTTCTATTATTCTGCCCTAAGCACTTTACTTTCTTTACCTTCCTGAACACAGAGCTCTATCTCGACAACTCATTTAGTCTGTTGATGTTTCCCTTGGCCTCACCAGTTGCTCTTTGGCCTGAAATATTTCTACAGGTAGTAAGCTGGGATTACCCTAGTGTTCACCTTATTTGACTCCCATCTCCCAAGAATCATTGTCCTTGGTTGCCTGATGTCCAATGTCTTGAGAAACATTATTTCCTATATTCTGCCAATGTTTCAATCGTTTGAAGAAAAAGGGTAAATTATGTCATCGTTGGCCAGAAGTAGATATCCTCAGAAGACTATTTCATAGAATATATCTTGAATTTCAAAATTTTATTTTGTAAATGTTTTAGCAATTATATATGGGTCAGTCTTAATAGCCAAATAAATCCTATTGCTAATAAAAATGGTTAACATGGGCTTCCCTGGTGGTGCAGTGGTTAAGAATCTGCCTGCCAATGCAGGAGACACGGGTTCAGGCCCTGGTCTGGGAAGATCCCACGTGCCGCAGAGCAACTAAGCCCGTGTGCCACTACTACAGAGCCTGCGTGCCACAACTACTGAAGCCCATGAGCCTAGAGTCCGTGCTCCGCAACAAGAGAAGCCACCACAATAAGCATGCACACTGCAACGAAGAGTAGCCCCCACTCTCCACAACTAGGGAAGGCCCGTGTGCACCAACGAAGACTCAACGCAGCCCAAAATAAATAAAATAAATTATTTTAAAAAAATGGTTAACATATGTTTGCCTATTAACATAATTTGTTGTCACATAATAAGATATATATTTCTTTACTTCTCATATAGATATATGTATATAATTTTATTTGGAATTTTTAGTAAAGTATACCAAACAAAGCTTTAAATTTTAGTGAAAACATTCAATCAAGCAGTAATTTGCTAACATACATTCTAAAAGAAAAATATAATTTTTTTCATATTTTATAGACACATCAAATATAAGGCCCAGCCCCACTTAAAAAAAAAGAAAGAAAAACATGCATCTGGCCCTCTAAGATCAAGCCTCTAATTTCTCTTTTATTAATTCCAAGTAGCAAATTTGATTTTATCTTTGTGTAGGACAAGCTCAAAATATCTTTCAGTCATGTAGTACTAACTAATCCCTATGAATTGCTTTCTGAGTTGTTTTTATAAATTATTTCCTTTTGGAGCATATTGATTGCTGTGGAAATGAATTAAAACTGTCAACACTGGTTTATTTAGCTGACTTCACACGTTTGAATAAATTGAAGTCATAATTTTTTTTTTTTTTTTTTGTGGTACGTGGGCCTCTCACAGTTGTGGCCTCTCCCGTTGCAGAGCACAGGCTCCGGATGTGCAGGCTTAGTGGCCATGGCTCACGGGCCTAGCCATTCTGCGGCATGTGGGATCTTCCCGGACTGGGGCACGAACCCGTGTCCCCTGCATCAGCAGGCAGACTCTCAACCACTGCGCCAGCAGGGAAGCCCATAAATTTTGATGCTATGAAAGTAATAAATTTAATTTTCATACAAAATTGAGGAAAATGACCAAAAAAACAATGATTTCTCAGAAGATGAAATGATGGAATTATTCTCTTCCATACTGGGATCTATTCCAAAAATAATAATGGTTTGTAAAGTGGTCCTCTCTGTATTGCTCATGAGAAAGTGCTGATGAAAGTGAGCACTACATTAGTGTTCTTCACTATACTTCTATCCAAATTGTCATTCATGCACAATAGGACAAATGGAACTCAGCACAGACCAAACCTGCTGACTCTATGACACCATGTCTTAACAAACCATGAAGGAATATTTTTTCTCTTAGCAGTAAATTAGAGCTAAGGAAAGAAAAACAAAAGGGTTTTTGAAAGAAGATTCAGCTTGAAGTAACTATACATTAAAACTATACTTTGGAAATAAGGCTACTATAACACTGGAAAATGGCTAGAATGTCCCTAGAAAGCCTGAAACAGAGTCTTGAGACAGTCATTCTAATTATCATTTTATTAACAGCCTTCCAGAAAGAAGGTTAGCATCATTTAAAGGAAAGAAATTAATTCCAGACCCTAAGCAACATAGGATTGACAATGTCTAGCATATAATTTAAATATCATAGAAACTGTGAAGATACAGGAAAATGTGGCCCATAACCAAGAGACCGTCCCAACCCTTCCTCAAAAAAAAAAAAAAGAGAAAACAGAAAGAAAAGAAACAAAAGAATAGATTCAGAGTTATTATATAGTTTGAAATTAGTTGACAAGGAATTTAAAACCACAGCTGTAAATGAGGTCAGTGATATAAAGGAAACAATGGATATAATAAGTAAAAAGATGGAAAATGAAAGAATATAAAAAAGAAGAAAATGAAAATCATTCAATGAAAAATACTACATATGAAATGAAAAATGTATTGAATGTGCTTAAAAACAGATTAGGCACTGCAGAAGAAAAGATAAGTAAAAAATATCATAATTAAAACAGAGTCTGTGTGTAGAAATTTACTTAGTCATGTTAAATTATCCTAAACTTACTTAGGTTTCATGTTTATTTTTTCATGATTCATTGTTTGCTCATATACAATGAGAACGAAAACTGTTGCCTGTCATATCAGTAAAGGATGTTGCAGCCACCAAACCATCACATTACAGCTCCTCCCCCCACCCTCAATGGTGAGCTATGAGAGAACTCAGGATGGAAGCAGAAGGCCTGCCATCAAGCCATCAGCCACTGCAGCCATCCCCCAACGGTGCACCCTGAGGAGACTCAGGATGGGAAAACACAGTATACTGGCCCCAGATAGCTGAGGTACATATCAAATGAATGTTTTCAATGAGCCCAGATTTTTGTATCTTCCCTTACATAGAAGAGCTAAGTTTGTTAACTTGAGATGTCTGGTTTTCTTTAATTAACAATAATCTTTTGATGTTGTTCCTGATGTTCGCTGCAAAAACTCCTACACATCCTGGCTCCTCCCTTACTTCTTCAGAGCAGTTCCTTAGAGCTATCTGAGAGGTTGTCTCCTAAGCTTGAAGTCCTCAGAATATCTGCTGAATAAAATATAATTCTCAACTTTTAGGTTGTGCAGTATTTTTTCAGTTGACAATATGTATAGGACCAAGGCCTAGGGAAACAAGAGATTATATTAAAGAGTCTAAGAGATCTTTAATGGAAGGGAAGAACATTAAAGAAGATAAAAATTGAGGTGGAAAAAATATTTGAAGAAATAATATACTGATATAAATTTTTACAAAACTTTTAACTCATAAATCCAAGGATCTCAGAAAACTTCAAACATGATAAACCTCCCCAAAATTACACCTAGATACTTAATAGTCAAATGTTGAAAATCAAAATAAAGGAAAAAATCTTTAAATCAGCCAAAGAAGAGACATCATAAATAAAAATGGACAAAAACTCAAAAATTTTTTTATCATCAGCAATGATAAAATCCAGCTAAATATGAAAATATATTTGTCAGATATTAAAAGAGAAAACAAAAAGATTATCAACATAAAATTCTGTATCCAGCAAAAATATCTATCAGTAGTGAAGCTGATTATTCCATTTCTGTTTAGGATATTGAAAACCCCAAGAAAATGTCATTACTTCACTAACAATGAGAAAAGAGCTGAATAATATGCAAAATTGTGTTATCCATTTTAAGTTCATTAGAGATATGAGGTCACACACCAGTAAGTATACTGATTTCCAAAGAGTGACAAGTTTCCCTGGAAGAGATGAAACACAGGAACTGTTTTACTTTGGACAAAGCACTAGAAGAAAAAGTGGATATCATAAAAGCAGGTAAGAAAAAAACCAGCTAAAATTTTAAAACATTCTTAAAGAGTAAATAGAAGATAGCAAGACAGTTTAGATAACTATGAGTCCCCTGAAACTCTGTGATTTCATATAGACTGTCAAGGTCTCTTCCATTGGTCATCACCAGGTGTTTTTAAGAAAGACCAGGAGCAGAGCAAGAGTCAGAGGAGGGACTCCACACAGTTTCCCAGACCCTTCTCTCCCATGAAGCAAAATATAAGTCACTGGAAGAGAGGCAGAAAACTCTCATAATCCTAGGGCCATGCAAAATCCATCACCCAAGAAAATTCCTTTAACTTTTCTTATAGTGTAGATCTACTTGTGGTAAATTCTCTCAATATTTGTTTACTTAAAAAGACTTTTCTTGGGCTTCCCTGGTGGTACAGTGGTTAAGAATCCACCTGCCAATGCAGGGGACATGGGTTCGAGCTCTGGTCCAGGAAGATCCCACATGCCGCGGAGCAGCTAAGTCCGAGCGCCACAACTACTGAGCCTGCACTCTAGAGCCCACGAGCCACAACTATTGAGCCCATGTGCCACAACTACTGAAGCCCACGTGCCTAGAGCCTGTGCTCCGCAACAAGAGAAGCCA
Organism: Hyperoodon ampullatus; assembly: GCF_949752795.1. Taxonomy (NCBI): domain Eukaryota; kingdom Metazoa; phylum Chordata; class Mammalia; order Artiodactyla; family Ziphiidae; genus Hyperoodon; species Hyperoodon ampullatus. The sequence goes on along the minus strand of NC_136916.1, from coordinate 126,882,107 downwards.
CCTCAGTGAGAAGCCCGCTCACCACAACAAAGAGTAGCCCCCGCTCACCACAAGTAGAGGAAGCCCACCCGCAGCAACAAAGACCCAACGCAGCCAAAAATAAACAAATAAATAAATTAAAAAAAAAAGACTTTTCTTAAAAACATTGTTTAAAAAAATTTTCAAATGTGGAACAAAATTGAAAGAATTATACAGTAACCACCTGTACACTTACTATCCATATTCTATCAGTAACATTTTATCATATGTGCTTAAGCACACAGGTATCCATACATCCATCTCTCAAGATTCTATTTTGAAGGTAGAGCCAATAAGATTTTTCTTGCTTGATAATTTTTACAAATGATGGTTTAAAGCAAAATCTTAACAATATCTTATTTAGTTAATAACAGAGAAAAAAATGTTACAATAATAGCACAAAGTATAAGAGGGGGTAAAAGGAAGTATATTACTGTAAAGTTCTTAGATTATATTTAAAGTGGTATATTAATTCAAGGGGGGGTTATGAGACATTAATGATACATATTGTGGTTACTAAAACAATATTTTCAAAAAATAGTTATAACTAATAAACCAAATCCTAAGACTCTAGAAAAAGAAGAAAAAAAAAACCCAAATAAGTAGAAGCAATAGAATAATATACATGTGTGAATAAATCAAAGGAATAGAAAAAAGGAACTAGAGAACTGAAACAAAGTTGAATTTTTGAAGAGTTAAATAAAATTGAAAAATTCAGATAATGGAAAAAAGAGAGAAAACACTCTTACTAAATCAGAAATGAGAGGACACATCTGCACATTTTATGAACATTAGAAAACTAACAAGTTAATGAAAGTCTATGTCAATAAATTTGACAAGTTATATGAGATGTAATCATATATAGAAAGAAAAAAAACAGACAAAAGGTAGAAAAATCTGAACAGCATTTTGTTTTAAAAAAAGAATTTTATGGGGCTTCCCTGGTGGTGCAGTGGTTGAGAGTCCACCTGCCGATGCAGGGGACATGGGTTCGTGCCCCGGTCTGGGACGATCCCACGTGCCGCGGAGCGGCTGGGCCTGTGAGCCATGGCCGCTGAGCCTGCGCGTCCGGAGCTTGTGCTCCGCAACGAGAGAGGCCACAACAGTGAGAGGCCAGTGTACCGAAAAAAAAAAAGGATTTTATGATTAAAAACTTTCTCAGAAACTGAACCCCAAGCACAGAAGTCTTCATTGCTAAATCTTAACAAACATTATCAAGAAATAATACCAAACTCACACATACTCTTGCACAGAATAAGAGGGAACACTGTCCAACCCCACACAAAGAAATTGCAAGAAATAAAATTACTAAGCATTATCTTTCACAACCACAGATACAAAAATCCTAAACAAAATATTAGCAAATTGCATCTAGTTATAGATTCAATAAAAAGGATAATCATGACTATGATGATTTTTAAACATATCCACAAATATTTTCACTGTTTCCCAAGGCTACTTACTTTTCCCTTGAATATGGGCTGACTTAGTTACTTGCTTTTAATGTATAGGAGGCAGTACAGTTGATGCTTCATGCCAGATTTTTTTTTTTTTTAACTTGGGGTATAGTTGCTTTACAATGTTGTGTTAGTTTCTGCTGTTCATCTAAGTGAATTAGCTATATGTATACATATATCCCCTCTTTTGTGGATTTCCTTCCCGTTTATGTCACCACAGAGCACTGAGTAGAGTTCCTTGTGCTATACAGCAGGTTCTCATTAGTTATCTGTTTTATACATAGTAATGGATATATGTCAATCCCAATCTCCCAATTCACCCCACCCCCCCTTTCCCCCCTTGGTGTCCATACTTCTGTTCTCTACCTCTGTGCCTCTATTTCTGCATTGCAAATAGGTTCATCTGTACCATTTTTCTAGATTCCCAGATTATAAAGTGCAAAGCAGCTTCTGTCCAGTTCTCTCTCAGGACTAGTGTCCTTGGAATCCAGTCATTAGAGTGGGGAAGCCCAGACCACATGCAGAAATTTCCAGTAGGTATTCCAGTTTTCAGCCTCTGGTAAAGTCACACCCTACAACTAGCATCAACCACCTTACATGTTGATGAGGAAGACTGAGGGGACTCCAGCTCGACTGCAACCTTATGAGAGGCTGTGAGCAAAAAACATCCACCTGCACTGTCAAATGTAAATAAATAATTTTTGCTATTACAGCAACCCTAAGTTTAGGACAGTTGGCTATGCAATAGATAACTGGAAAACTAACCTAATGTGGTTTATTCCAGGAATGTATGTTGGTTTAACGTTTGGAAATCAATTAATTCTATTTACCACATTAATAGAATAAAGGAATAAACTCATAAGATCATTTGAATAAACAAAGTAGTCCAGAATACAAACTTGTAACTAAAGCTAGAGAAAGAAGCTTATTTCCGTGGTTTTTGTTCAGTGGTGTCTGGGAGAAAAGAGATCTTTTATCACTGATCACAAAGTTGTGAGTACATGATCCTAGAGTTAGAAAAGTAAATGCTAGTTATTTTAAGAAGTACAGTTAGAGAGAATAAAGCCAGAATACAGAGAATGTAGAAACAAGAGTTGGAGAGAGATCCCTGAATGCATTTTAATCAGAAGTGATGCTCTCCAATGTATTTCCCTTAATGCTCCTATGCATACCAATAAATTATCTCCTTAACGTTTTTTCATCAAAGATAGCTCAGGTTAAGGCTTTGCACTTGCAAAGGAACTTCATTCTTTCCTATAATCCTCTTCTAAATTAAATCCCCTGTTTTAATAACAAATATATTGAAAATAAAAACAGAGTAAGAGACTGGAAAAAATGACTACAATTGATTGTGATAATGTAAATTAATATTACAGAAGAAAAAGGTAATATTAGAGGCTTGTATAAATTTTACACAGAGCAAAAGACATAAAACCTGAAGCTATTCTCCTTTTCTTTTGTTTTTGTTTTTGTTTTTTTTGTTTCTGACTTGAAGAAGTGAAGAAAGCAAGCTAGAGAAAATGCTGGGCCCTGAAAAGATAAAATATTTTAAATTCCTCTTCTTGAAGCTAAAAAACAAACAAACAAAAAAACCTCTGTAAGAATTTTACTTATATTAGGGCAAAGTCCTAGAATAAGCATAACCTTTTCCCCCACAGATCAGCAAACACAGATTAAAGAATAATAATTTTGTAAAAACAATAAAGAAGGAAAAGGGATGATGCAGGAAACACACAAGAAACCGAGGAAGAAATGGTGCCAAGGCTTTAAGATACCCACAAACATGCTCTAGTGAAAGATAGTAAAAGGTACAAAACAGGTGCAGAAGCCAGAGACCTCAAATGGGCACAGAATTTATAGTCTAGAAGCAGGAGGACTTGAGGAAGGCAATCATAAGTCTGAGGGAATCCAAGAGTCACTTGCTGTGTATTGAAACATGGATTTCATATTTGTTTTTGCTCCTTGCAGGTTTTCTGAAATTTCAGTTGTCTGAGTACTGCCTTCCCTACTTTTGTTACATGATGCTTGATGTTTTTCTTGAAATAGACTCATTCTTTTTTTTAACTTCAGTGAATCTATTCTTAAAACAACGTTTTAAAATAACACCCCCAATGAAAAGTTGAACAGTTTATTTTACTTACTCACACCTTTATCTTTTACTTGTCATATTGCCTTGTGTCTCATTCTACTATATCTGACTGTGAGCTGCTTATGAACCAGAACTTTACCTCCTTCTATCTCTCTTTTTAAAAAATCTTTGCAACTTCAGTACCTGTTGCTACTAGAACTTGATTCGTGCTTAATAACTATCAAAGAGTAGCTCAGAAACTATTAAAAGGCTGAAGACTCAACTTACTCTGTCAGAAAACGGGCAAAGGCAATGGCCTGGTCTTCTGACAATGGAGTGTTAGGTGTTGTATTGCAGACCTTTCTGGTGATTATCTGACAATAAGAATGTGAATCTTTCACTTTTTAAAATTGAAATATAATTGACATACAGTATTATATTCTTTCATTATTTTTGACTAGTGTATTTCATTTCTGGGGGTAAAACAACTTAGGTTGTAGGAAAGTGATGGCAATGCAAAAGCTTATTGTATATAATAATGCAGACATATGTTCAGTAGAGAATACATATATATAAGTATATATGTGACATATATATGTCAAATTTTAATTTGAATTCATATGGTTCCCTCAATAATTAAGGAAACAAAATATTTGAAATGCATTAATTTTTAGTCATGCTTTTATCTTTTTGCAAATTATACTTTATCAACTCATATACATAAGGGGGGATATCCTTCTTAAAGGTTGTAACTCTAAATAAAAGCAAAGTGAATTTTATTAAGGGAAAGCTCAAAATATTTCACAAGAAAAAGTGATTGCTCTTTTTAGTCAAGTTTATGGTTGACAGAATTGCTGGCTGCAGGTGAATGCTATGTTGGCTGATTGGTGACCTATCAAAGTTTCATAGGGTGATTTATCTGTACGTACTTTGTAGCAAAATCAAACCAGAAGAGTGAGCCAAACCCAGATGGAGAACAGTAGCGTGGTCAAATACCTTCCTCTTAACTTTTTCTAATATGAGTTCTCATAATGTAACTCTCCTGTCATCATGGAAAACTGCTGTGGGAGCAAAGATTGTAGTTAGAACAACTGAAATTTTGAAATTTCAGCATAAACAATATAGAAAGATATAAGGACTTATCCTTTTTCATTAATTATAAGGAGCTTGTAAATCCAGAGGATAGTCAGCATTTGTATTTTCAGGCACGATTTCATGCAAAAGATAGAGCTTAATTGAATCTACAAAAATGGGATAGGCAAAAGACAGAAGGTGGCGCTTTATGAAAAGAAACATTAGCAGGGGTACAACAAAAAAGGATGAAGTTGGTCTGGAATAGCAGAGGGTGAAGCTCAGAACCTGAGTATTCTTAACAGACTTTTTTTTTTTTTTGCGGTACGCGGGCCTCTCACTACTGTGGCCCCTCCCGCCGCAGAGCACAGGCTCCGGACGCGCAGGCTCCGCGGCACGTGGGCTCCTCCAGGACCGGGGCAACTGCGTGCCCCGCATCGGCAGGCAGACTCCCAACCACTGCGCCACCAGGGAAGCCCTCTTATCAGACTTTGTGGGATGAAGGAGAAACCCCGAGGGGTTGAAAATAGGTAGTTGCATGTATAAAGAAATGGAAAGTAGCTAAGAATGTGGGTATCAGGCAAGAAGAAAAAGAGATAGTGGGGAAAGCAGCCTGGCTGATGGCTGGAAGGATAGGAGTTAGAAAGCCCAGGGTTCCCTGTTGGGAGCAAAGTAGAGATTTTTGTGTGTGTGTGGAAAATATCTGAGGACAGATAAAAGTAGAAAAATAAAATGTCTGATACACATAGTTAGAAGGGAATGAGAAACAGTTTGCTAAAAATGATCTGAGAACAAGAAGTTATTTTTTTCTTATTATTTGAAATACAGAATGAGCTTTTGAGAACAGGAATAATATTTCGTTAACAGGCTAAGGGTTTTGAATCTCATAGCACTTATTATTCAGAGAGGTGGTAATATCTGTGAATAAATTTTCAAGTTTAAATTAAATCCAGTTTCTTTAAAAAAATTTCAAGATGATTATAAAGGTGACGTTACTTTTTAATTGAATTGCATTATTCATGTTGATGCAATTGTTTCTATTAAATTCTTTACTTTGTGAAGTTTTTGTATATGATTCTTTCTTATTGAAAAATCAGAATAATATTGTATATTTGTCTTATGTTTTGACATGTATACATGTATCTAGAGTAATAGAATGTATTTATCTGAAATGAAGTAGTCCAAGGAACAGGCAGGAAAAGCAAATATTTCTTAAATTAATATCTGGGTGAGAAAATGCTGGCTTTAAAGGTTTCTCTGGGGCTTCCCTGGTGGCGCAGTGGTTGAGAGTCCGCCTGCCGATGCAAAAGATATCAAAATACAACAGGACCTTTGAATTTTTAACAAGTCAACAAATCAACAAAATCAACAAATCCAGTCTAGCTAGTTTTATCAAAAAGTATGTAGTATGGAAAAATAGGTGCTTAAACCATTGTTTAAAGACCTAGAGAAGTCTCTAGACTAAGCCTCCAAGAATCACTACCAGCAGTAAGAACCACTTTGCCTCTGCCACAATTGAGGAAGTTACAAAAGCTGATGAATGGGAAGCTAACTGCTGAAAAGGAAATCATTGCTATAGCCTCTGGTTCCAGAACATCATCACCTCACTTGGAAATTTGCCCTATAATCTACTTTTTCCCCCCATCTGACTCAGTTCTATATCAAAATCTCTCACAGATGCACCTAATTTTCAGGCTAGGACCACAACTGTAAAAGGGCATGGAGGAAATGTAATTTTTTAGTTTTACAGCTAACAGCGTCTCCATTCTAGAATGGAATATTGAGTAAGCCAATTTATATAACAATGTATAGCAATATCTATGTCTATATCTATATATCTATGGACTAATTCAATAGTAAGAAAATAAACACTAGGTATATCTTGCATTCTAATTTCAAATAACCTCACTATCTTCAATGACAAAATCTTGAAAGAATGAATTTAAGGAGTTAGTCTTGTTGAAAACTTTTGGGGATTATTTCAAAATAACAATAATTATTCATATCATAATATCTTATATGTTACTTTATCATTTTAAAGTGACTTTACGTAATTATAACCTGTGTGCATCACTATACATTTATAAAAGTTGGAATAGTCACTATAAAATCTATGTGTGGGGACAGAGAGGCATCAAAACACTTAAAGTAACTTGCCTAATCTATCTGTAACCTAGTAGATCTAGGATACAAAACCACTAACACAGTACTCTTTGTCCTAAAATGTATTCACTGTTATATGGGGGAAAAGCATTTTTACTGAAATCTTATTGTCCAAGCTGGATTTTTTTCAAACAGGATTTCAGAATATGAAGTTGAGCCCATACGGGCAAACTAATTTGAAAAATAAAGACTGAAATAAATAAAAGGAAAGCAAGCAAACAATGCTACTTTGAAAAATCTTTATAAAGGAAGCAAATATGAGTATAATATGGTTATAATTATATATAATTACAGTGAGTATAAAGTTTACAATACAAATCTAAGGAGAGCAGGTGTAACTTTATTAATTTGTCTATAACTGAGCTCCCTTTGTTCATGAGGCCCTATTTCTGCCAATTGAAAGAAAACTGAATTTTGGACTTTAAGTAAGCTCAGCAATTTGAAGTTTATAATTTAGTCAATTTTCATTAAATATTCAGTTAAAAGTTTCTTGCCCTTCCCCTGTCATTACCCAAGCATGAGGGCAAGGACATTATTTTCCACCATGTTCCTGTGAGCCAATACATTGTTCCTTATATCCTCACTGGCCTACGCTCTGGGGTTGCTCTATTTCAGCTTGCTGGTATCAACACATGCGTTGTGATGGAAGAGCAAATAAGAGGGGCAAGTAATTCTCAGACTCAGCTAACCATTAACAGGAATTTGCCAGATCTTTTGATATTTCAAGAGAGCAGAAACAATGTATTTCTTTGTAATATTATTATTTTCAAATATTGGTTCACTATTTTTTTTAAATAAGGATGCACACAGAACATGTAAAACCATCACAGAGATTGCTCTTGGTGTACAGGATGCTTGTTCATCACATTGGACATTTTATTGCGTTTCCAGATATTTGTGTCTTATTTTTAAAGTTAATAAAGTGCTGCAGTATTTTTCAAATTTAACACTGAAAGATTAGTGTCTTTATGATAATGCTAATATTATAATTCTTCTTACAAGCTGTGGAGTACATTCCTTGAATTTTAGTCATTGGTCTCACTAGCAATCCTCTGTTACAGTTAATAGATTTAAATCCACGGGCATATCTCTGTTCCTTCTAAAAATCATTACAGGAACAGCAAAAGGATAATTTCTTTTAAAGTTATTAATCTACAACCACAAAGAGAACACAATAGTAGACAAGAACAAGAGATTTCAACATATTTTTTGGAAAATGGAAAGCAGTGGGAAGACATAACGATTGACACAGCAGAGCAAAAGAACAGTGAAGGGCCAATGAATAGCCAGCTTCTCTTACAGAGAAGAAGCCAATGAATAGCCAGCTGCCTCATCCTATAGATACTTTGACTCAGAAATTGTTGCATAAGGAGTGAAAGTAAGTGGGTGTGAGTATGGACCTAAAAATGGATGATGGTTTAAGACATTATAAGAAAGAGTTAAACTTCCAGTTTGTCTGCAACTCTGGGCAGAGGGAAGCCACCAATCTCCCACATCTACAGGAGAAATTGAGGCTGAGACTCGGCAGCATGAGACGTTGAGGTACTTTGCTGCAAATAATTGTAGCAAATGAAAGGCAATATATACTGAATGTTGACATCCTCTCTCTCTCTCTCTCTCTCTCTCTCTCCCTCACACACACACACACACACACACACACACACACACACACTCATCTATTTCGATCTTTTTCAGAATCTCACTCTAAATATGAAAGTCAAGTAACATACAGATACTAAAAGAAAGCACCAATACAGAAGATAGCTTAAAGAAAATGAGAAGAGACAAACAACAATGAAAGAAGCAGACAAAAATCTCTACTATCATCAGTATTTTTAGGGAGATAAAATAATGCCTGCTATGAGAAAAGAAAACATTCAAAGACTAGGAATCAGCCTTTGAGAGTTAAATGCATAAAAGTCAGAAAACAGACCATGGAAAGGTAAGAGAAAGTCAATAAAATTTCTTCCAAAAAAAAAAAAAAAAAAAAATTAAACATTGAAAAGAACAAAAAGGCAATTAGAGCCCCATCTAGGAGGCCAGCTATCCAATGATAGGGTTCCCAGAAGTGGGAAACAAAGGAAATGAATGGAGATACATTAAAGAAGTAAAAAACAGAAGAATGTTTGTCAGAATCCAGATCGAAAGAACTATGATTCAGGAAAATGAATTAAAATAGAACTAAATCGAGAACACACTATGAAATTTTAGATAACCATAAAAAGAGAGAAATGAAATCCCATACATTTGCAGCTTTAACAATTATCAGCCAATCACAAATCTGTTTCATCTATACCTCAAATCACTTCTTGCCACCCTATATTATTTTACTTTTAATTTATAAACAACTTTATTAAGACAATTTATGTACTGTAAAATTCACTTGCTGTGAATGTATGATTCAATAAATTTTAGTAAATTTATAGAGTTATGCAACTATACCACATTCCAGTTTAAGAACATTTCCACTGACCTCAAAAATGCTTCATGTCCATTTGCAGTAATTCTACTCCCACTCTCAACCCTAGGCAACCACTGATTTGCTTTCTGTCTATGTTTGCCTTCTCTGGATATATGATATAAAAGGAAGAAAACAAGTACTTATTTTTGCATTTGGCTTCTTTCATTTAGCATGTTTTTGAGGTTAATTCATGTTGTATTATGTATCAGTGCTTCATCTTTTTATTGCTGAATAGTGTTCCATTTTATGGACATACCACATTTTCTTTATCCATTTGCCAGTTGTGAACATTTGGCTATTATGAATAATGTGTCTATGAAATCCACATACATCTCTTTGTATGGAAATGTGTTTTCATTTCTCTCAGGTACATTCCCAGGAGTGGAACTGCTGAATTGTATGCTCTCTTTATGCTTAACTTCATAAGAATCTGACAATTATTTTAAAGTGGCTGTAACATTTTACATCCCTCAGCAACATATGAGAGTTCCAGTTTCTACATGTTCTTGCCATCACTTGGTATTCCTGCTGTTTTGATTATAACCATTCTACTGGATGTATAGTGGTATCTTATTGAGATTTTAATTTGTATTTCCTTAGTGCTAAGTATCTTTATACAGGCTTATTAGCCATTCACACGTCTTCTTTGGTGGAATATCTTTTCTGATATTTGCCTACATTTTAATGGTTGTTTGTCCTCACATAATTTGCAAAAAAATTCTCCCAAGTATTTTCTTAATGCAATTTAAATTTTCAAGCACAATTTAAAAACTGGTGAAATCCAATTTGTAATTTTTTCTCTCTTATGCATTGTGCTTTTCTTGTCATATCTAAGAACTCTTTTCCTAACCCAAAGTCATGGAGACTTCCTCCTATGTTTTCTTCAGGAAATCTTATATTTTAGCTATTGCATTTAGGGCTTATTATCCATTTTTAATTTCTGCTGGAATTTTTATAGGAATTTCAAGAATGTAGAGATAAATTGGGGGAGAATTGCTATTTTGACAATATATATAATTTTTTAGTTCTTTTATTTAACACCTTTATTGGAGTAGAATTGCTTTACACTGGTGTGTTACTTTCTGCTTTCTAACAAAGTGACTCAGCTATGCATATATCCCCATATCACCTCCCTCTTGCGTCTCCCTCCCACCCTCGCTATCTCGCCCCTCTAGGTGGTCACAAAGCACCGAACTTATCTCCTTGTGTTATGCGGCTGCTCCACACTAGCTATCTATTTTACATTGGTAGTGTATATATGTCCATGCCACACTCTCACCTCCTCGCAGCGTACCCTTCCCCCTCCCCATGTCCTCAAGTCCATTCTCTACGTCTGCATCTTTATTCCTGTCTGCCCCTAGGTTTTTCAGAACCTTTTTTTTTTTTTTAGATTCCATATATATGTTTTAGCATACGGTATTTGATTTTCTGTTTCTGACTTACTTCACTCTGAATGACAGACAATAGGTCAATCCACCTCACTACAAATAACTCAATTTTGTTTCTTTTTACAGCTGAGTAATATTCCATTGTATATATGTGCCACATCTTTTTTATCCATTCATCTGTTGATGGACACTTTGGTTGCTTCAATGTCCTGGCTACTGTAAATAGAGCTGCAATGAGCACTGTGGTACATGACTCTTTTTGACTTATGGTTTTCTCAGGGTATATGCCCAGTAGTGGGATTGCTGGGTCATATGGCAGTCCTATTTTTGGTTTTTTAAGGAACCTCCATACTGTTCTCTATAGTGGCTGTATCAGTTTACATTCCCACAAACAGTGAAAGAGGGTTCCCTTTTCACCACACCCTCTCTAGCATTTATTGTTTGTAGATTTTTTGATGATGGCCATTCTGACTGTTGTGAGATGATACCTCATTGTAGTTTTGACTTGCATTCCTCTAATGATTAGTGATATTGAGCATCCCTTCATGTGTTTGTTGGCAATCTGTATATGTTCTTTGGAGAAATGTCTATTTAGGTCTTCTGCCCATTTTTGGATTGCATACAATAATTCCTTCTCCATCTTTAAAGACTCAGATAAAATATAACATTTTCTAAAAAGCTTTCTCTGATTCCTATCTACTAAACTCCTTCTCACTCTCAGGAAGAATGAATTATTTTTTTTCTTTTAATTTCACTGTTTTTTGTTAATACTATTTATGATTCTTTTTTGAGAAGGGAGTCAAGAACTCGCAATGGGAAAAGGATAGCCTCTTCAACAAATGGTGTTAGGAAAACTGGTAGCAAAATGAAATTGGATCCCTATCTTACACTACTCAAAAAAATTAACTAGAAATCAATTAAAAACTTACACATAAGACTTGGTATCATAAAACACTTAGAAGTGAACGTAGGAAGAAGCTCCTTAAGATTTGTCTTGGCAATAATTTTTTTGGATGTGACACAGAGCACAAGCAACAAAAGCAAAAATCAACAAGTGGGACTACATAAAATGAAAGCTTTGCTTTTCTTCACAGCAAAAGAAACCATCAACAAAATGAAAAGACAACCTATTGAATGGGAGAAAATATTTGCAAACCATATATCTGATAAAGCGTTAATATCCAAAATAGAAAAGAATTCATACAACTCAATACCAAAATACAAATAATCCAATTAAAAAATGGGCAGAGGAACTAAATAGACATTTTTGCCAAGAAGACATAGAAATAGCCAACAGGTACTGGAAGAGATGCTCAATGTCATTAATTATCAAGAGAATGCAAATCAAAACCATAATATCACCTCATACCTGTTAAAATGGCTGTCATCAAGAAGACAAGAGATAACTGGTGTTTGCAAGGATGTGTAGAAAAGAGAACTTCTGTTCATTGATGGTGAAATATAAATTGGTACAGCCACTGTGGAAAACAGCATGGAGGTTCCTCAAAAAATTAAAAGTAGAACTACCATATAATCCAGCAATCCCACTTCTGGGTATATGTACAAAGGAAATGAAAAAAAGTATATCAAAGAGATATCTGCACTCTCATGTTTATCCAAAATAGCTAAGACATGGAAACAACCTAAGTATCTGTCAACAGATGAATGGATAAAGATGTGGTAGATATATAAATATGAATATTATTCAACCATGAGAAAGAAAGAAAAATCCTGCCATTTGCAACAACATGAAATGACTTTGATGGCATTATGCTAAGTGAGATAAGTGAGACAAAAAAGACATGTATGATATCACTTATATGTAGAGGCTAAAAAAACCAACTTCTGGAAACAGAGACTAGAATGATGGTTACCAGGGGTTGGTGGGTGGGAAAATTGGGGACAAATTCAAGGGTACAAAATTGCAACTAGTAGATAAATAAGTCCTGGAGATCTAATGTACAGCATAATGAGTATAGTAAAAAATACTGTATTATAAACTACAAAGTTGCTAAGAGACTAGATCTTAACTGTTCTCACCACAAAAAAGAAACAATAATTATGTGATGTGATAGAACTGTTAACTAATGCTATGTTGGTAATCATTTTGCAATATATAAGTGTATCAAACCAACACATTATACACCTTAAACTTACACAATGTAAACTTACATAATGTTATATGTCAACTATGTCCCAATTAAAACAAATACCTATTATAAAACACTTTGCTAACTGTGGTTGTGTTCATATCTGCTAGTCTGCTTTTGTGTTTTTAGTGTCTAGACTACCACGTGGAACATAGCTCTATAGTTGCTGAAAGAATGAATGCATCAAAAGTTATAAAATAGAAAGTGATTTTGGTATTTCAGACATGATATAACAAGGTTTTAGTACTTTCATGTAATCCTTACACATCTAATATCTAGTCTTTAAACATTCATATTGATGTTATTAATTCATCTTGAAGTAACTGGGCTTTGTGACAACAGACATGCTAAATTAAATCCTGAAAGACTGATTTTCATTCTAAAAATATGTTAGTTTACCCTGGTTAGTATAACTGTCAAATGTACAAAAACTTTAAATAATGTTGTCAGATTACTCCTTCACTCTTATGGGTCTTTATAAAGGAGATAAAATTATGACCCAAAGTTGTTTGCCAAGCATGAGTATCATGAAGAATTATAACCAAGGTTTTAATGATAGGTTATCATATTAGAAGCCTGATAAACTCTCTGGTTAAATTTACCAAAAGGATAAAAATCTTTGTAAGTTGGATAAGGTGTTTTCTACCTCTAATCTTGCTGGAGAAATAATAACGCCTCTAACTAACTAGATTTTTCTTATGAAGATTAGTAGTCCTTTGCTTTGTGAAAATAACAATTACCTAATTTATGTGGTCAACAGTTCTATTGGTTACAGTGTTTTCAGAAACCCCCAGATTCAATAGAAGTGACAAAACACTCTCATTAAAAATCAATTTCAAGTTTGTCTCTTAGAATATAATAATGCTGCAGATCTTGAGTATACTTCTTTATGTGTTGATTTTTATAGTTTTCAGTTTTAGAGAGCAAACTTTACCTTGATATTTTTAATCCCAATTAGAAAGCTACCTAAGAATTGCAATGCATGATTACTTAAAGTTATGCTATATAAACAGGAAAGAAAATGATTTACACTGTTAAAACTGGGTTGCAATATAATTAAGTACTATGGGATAAAATGACTAAGCAATATTGAGTACATACTTCTATTTCAGTAATAGAATATATTTCTTCACTAAGAAATGTATTGGATCATAGAATAATTTCTATTGGGAATTTCTATGGAAAAAAATAAGTATATTTGTAGTACTGATTTTCTCTCCACCTAAGCAAGTGACTCATTGAATTCTACATTATGAAAAAAGTAATCCAAGAAAAGCTGTGATAAATCTAAAATTTGACTGCATCTATTTTGAGAGTAAAATAATTCACTAGGTAAACTATAATAAAAATTTTTGGCCTATTTTAGTTACATACATTCCATTTTTTACCCAACAACCAACCAGATAGCCATTTCTATACCAAGGTAGTTAGTTTCACATTTGTTTTCTTATGAATATATTCATTCTGATTTCAAAAGAATATGCCTCAAGCATAAATTTTACCAATAGACTTCCTCAGATGTTTGAGTTGGAATAATTATATTGTTGTTTTTGGTTTGTTTTGATATTTTAATACATAAGCCAAATCATCAAATTAATTTGTGATATTCTCACCAAAAGACAGCTACAGTGTAACACATGACCTCTTCTCTCCCAGATAAAAAGGAAGCAAGTTTTCTTTCATTTTATAATATATGTGTTACTCTATATTTTAGATACACATTACTTATAAAAACTAGTCTGAAAATAAAATGAGATTATTGCTGAGGTTTTAGAGAGGGCAGCTATTTTATGTATGTTCTAGTTACAACTAACCATCTGCTTCCAGCTAGAAAAGTTCTGTGGTCACAGCTAGACCTAATCCATTGGGTTGTTTGCCATGTGGAAAGTGAAATACCTATTGATATCCTCTGCATGAAAACTCTCTACTATTCTCATATGAGATTTTTATTTTTCTTAACTGACACTAAATAAATAGAATTTTTAAAAAAGCAAGTTTCTGCCATTTTGCTTTAAATGAAATTTCAGGAGAAAAGATAGCATTGAAAAATGGTAGACTGTATATGAACAAACTGCCATAACCTTAACATCTCTTTTTTTCCCCCGAATGTTTTCATTTTAAAATATCACTGTTCTTACTCCACAGTGAAAAAGTAATTTCTTCCACAAATATTGTTTTTGTTTTCCAAACATGTATTATTTTTAAAGATAAAAGGAATAAATGATGAAAGATTCTCTCTGTAATCTTATTGGTGGAAATATGTATATATTGATGGGATTCAGAATAAGTCTCCTCAGAATGTGTCACACTGGCATGCAGACTATTCTGAGCTGAAGATGATCGAGGCCTAAAAGACTCAGGTAGAGCCTTTACCTCCCCCTTAACTGCCTAAAAGATTTAGATAGAGGACCTGGTCCAGGAAGAGAGTTATCACCAGAGAACTGCGAAGAGTGTGGGCTAGATGTGGTAAACTGGGGAGGGGCAGAGGTGGAGGCGTGGGGGAGCTCAGCAGGGCCTGTTTCAAATTTCTCTCGGTCTTCCATTGTCTCTGCATGGCATGGAAATCATTTATTTACTAAACGTTTTTTCTTTCTGTCTTCCTGTAAATGGTCTTTCTCTCCTTTGCAGTACTAGATCCCTATCCCCTTCTTAGCTCTGAATGGCATGTAAGGCTCAATTGCCTGACTGCCTAAGGGTTTCATATTCTATGGGACCCCCATATGTACTTAATTAAATGTGTTTTTCTCCTGTTAATCTGTCTCATGCCAATTTAATTATTAGATCACCCAGAAGAACCCAGAAGGGTAGAGGAAAAAATTTTCCACCTCTAAAATTATATATACATTTCTCTCATATAGGTTCCATTACTGAGTTTGGGTGGTTTTTTTAAATTTTTTATTGTGATTCCAATATTTTTAAACCAATTTTTTTCTTTCCATCCCTAGAATCACTATTTATAAAGAAAACGGCCATTAGTCACTACGTTTTACTATGACTATATGGGCTTTTTTTCTTCATAAAGTTCACATCTTCTTGAAGGTCAACAACTGATCTAACACAATATACCACTGACATTCTTGGTCAGTTCAAAAGAAATATACCCAATCCCCAAATGTGACACCGTGTTAAAGTAGATAGCTTTTAATGTATTTAAACATCTGTCTCTGCTCTATAAATAAAACTATTTAGTGGTCGGATTTATAGTATAGAAAAATAATTGTAAGGCTACTTTTAGTTTTAAGAGATCTCAGTTAATTTAGTTCATTTTTGTATTTTTATTCTCCTATTTTAAAAACACCTTTTGCCCATATTGTTGTTACAAGAGGTAGAAAACTCTCAATTATAGACTTCTAAAATATGCAAGAAAATGTTGATTAAAAAGCATTGGGATTTCTCAAATTTCTATTATGTTAGACAGCTGTTGCTGAGATTAAAACAAAGCATAGACCTCAAAACCTAAAGTTGTTATTTAGAAGTGTTTAATGCGTAAAGATTTTAAAATGAGGTGGAGGAAGAAAAGGTTAAGTAGAACATTTGGAAATCATGAATAAGAAAAAAAAAGTTGAGTTCAACTTTTAAAACATAAGTATACATTTGGTCAAAGATCTTATGTATATTGACACATAAAGTTACCTCTCAAGTTTGTTAATCATAAGCCTGAGTAGGTTTAGACTTAGCATCAAAAAGATCATTGTTATTACTTTGATCCTAAAGCATATACACTTGTTTCCTAATATTTGTTTCAGTACTTGGAGAAATTTCTATAAAAGATAAATGCTATGCCCCAAATCTCATGCTCTGTGTCTTTCTGAGAAGTAATGCTATTGGTACACAGTGGCGTCATTCAAACACTTGAATTTTCTGTTTTACATTGTTTGATTATTTGGGACAGCAATGTAGGATAATGGCAAAATAAAACAAGGAAGTTTTATGTCTACTTGAAAATAACTTTTAACTTCATTATAATAGCTAAACTATAGGTTTTGAAAATTGTTTAATTTTTAAGATTATTTTCTAAACACACCAAGTGGCTCTCTTACAGAGGGCAGTCAAAAATGTTTGAATGAATGAGTAAAAATTCTATCTATGATTTTATAACACTAGTGTATGGTATTATGTTGGGGATCTGCAAGACCACCTCCAAGTTCAGTGGTTCACTCAGAGGACTCATAGGACTTGGCATGGAGTGGTACTCATGGCTATGATTTATCACAGTGAAAGCATTCAAAGGTAAATCAGCAAAGGGAAAAGGTGCATGGGGTGAAGTCCAGAGGAAACCACGCACAAGCTTATAAGAGTCTTTTGCCAGTGGAGTCACACTGGAAAGGATGAGCTTAATTCCTCCAGTAGTCAATTGTAACAGCACATGTGAAATGGTCTATAAAGGAAGCTCTTTTTTTTTTTTTAAGGGAAGCTCTTTTGAGCCTAGCAGTCCAGGAATTTTATTCGGGTTGGTCACATGATTGACTATAAGCACTGAAATTCCACACTTTCAAAGGAAAGCAGATGCTCAGCATAAACCTCATTATACAGGTTAGGCATGATGAACCACTCTTATCATTAAGCAAAATTTTATATCACTGTGAGAATGTTTCCCAGCCAAGTTACTGGACTACAGCCAAGGGTCAAACTGACAAGCAGGGCTTTCTAAGGATAGCAGTCTCAGGCTTGCTATATTTTCTGCACTTGGATGAATAAGAAAAAGCAGATGTCAGCATCTATATTAAACATTTTACAAGAAATATTGGTAGGGCTTCCCTGGTGGCGCAGTGGTTGAGAGTCCGCCTGCCGATGCAGCGGACACAGGTTCGTGCCCCGGTCCGGGAAGATCCCACATGCTGCGGAGCGGCTGGGCCCGTGAGCCATGGCTGCTGAGCCTGCGCATCCAGAGCCTGTGCTGCACAACGGGAGAGGCCACAACAGTGAGAGGCCCGCGTACCGCAAAAAAAATAAATAAATAAATAAATAGAAATATTGGTAGATTTTCTTATCAAGAAAGAAAATTGAAAGTCAAATACTATGTTTAGTGCTTAGATAGTAGGTATACTAGATGTCTTCCACTTTCTTCTCCAGATTCATCCTCCACTTCGTGTCTCAGAGGCATTGATGAACCACATCAACTGGCTCTCTACTACCTGATTTCCACTTGGGTTTGGCAATTGGGAGGCACAACAGAAGACTGAACGGTAGGAGAGTGAGTTCTTGAAATTTATTAATACTGCATCAAGTCCACAGGATTTCTTCCAGGGCCCTGAATGATACAGAAAAAGATTTTGGAGGGTTCTTTAAGAAGCACATCGATAGCCTCCTTTCAGATGGGTAATGGTCTGTTTGTGAGATCATTATTTCTCAGATTATCACTGGTGGTGCATGAGATGGCATACAGATAGAGGCAAAAGTATTGAGAGATAAAGTAGCTATGGCAGTTAGTCACTATGGGGACAAACATGACTGTACATATTATATCTTTCTCTGATGGCCCTAAGAACATACAGAGGGAGAAAAAGATATTAAAAGTTGTAAATACCCAACACAGAACACAAACGGAAAATCAGAAAACTGAAAAGTAGCTTTAAAGAAGTACCCATCTCCTATTGCGATAGGGCATATATGACTGAAGACTGCACCCATGCCTTGACTGTGAGAGTTGCAGAGTTGCAGCACTAATTAAATGCTCAACTCTCCCAGGATTTAAAGCTAAGGTAGGGGAACTAGAAGTAAAGAGCAGAGCCTTATGATACATGTTTGATTGGGAACATGCTCTGGAGGCATGAATGAGGTTGGGAACTTTGTATTCTCAAACTGCCCTGAATCTCTCCAGCTAGTAGAAGCAGCTGCTATCCATACCAGCCTTCTTCATATAAGCCTTTGAATAACTGCACGTGTGTAATCTGCCACATATGGAGATCTACACTTACCGTTGCATAATGTCTTCTGTTCCTTTCAGTGGACAGGCATGACTAATCATGTTATCTCATTCTATCCTGTTTGCAGGAAATAGTCCTTTTATCAAACTCAAATTTCAGAATAAGATTTTTCTATAACCAGACACAAAAAAGGAGCCATTAGAGATTTTTTTTTCTTTTGGCAGAGGAATGGGTATAAACACAAGGCCTTTGTTGACTGCATCTCTTGAGCTTCACTTGTTTATGCTTTTAGTTTCATAGAATTCATGCAGGAGGTAGCTTTCTCTTCCCAGGCACTCTGAAAATGGCTTCTCTCAGTGACTTATTTCCTGGAAATGTTGTGTAGTAGGCTAGCATTTGGGGGTTCTGTTCTCTGTCTCTCTGAGACATGTTTGTGCCCCTGGCCAGCTTCTTTTGTGTTCAGATGGAGCTGCATTATATCTCAATTCCTTTTGAGAGAAAGATTAAATTCCACATTGGGTCCAACCTCTACAGAATCCTCCCATGGTACAGAAGCATGAATGCTGTGTTATTTTCTATGTAACACCATTAAACATCCCTTGAATTATAGCAACCTGCGATTTGACCCTTTAATCACTGTCTTATTTATTTATTTATTTTTTATGTTGGGTAAATGTTTCCTTTTTAGACTTCACAACTCCCTGAAGGTATCAGTATAAAAGAATATCTACCTGTCTCTTCCCTTACTCTGACATGGGTTGAAGTTAGTTTATTCTAGGTATAAGGGGGCCATCTTCCCTTTAGAATAGTGCTTATAAAATTTTAACATGCATCAGAATCACCTGGGGGGTGCTTATTAAAACACAGATTCCTAGGCCCGCTCCCAGAGATTCTGGTACAGTAAGTGTGTGTTAGGGCCTAAGAATTTGGGCTTCTAACAAGTTCTCTGATGATGCTTATGTTTCTGTTTGTGGGTCTCACTTAGAGAACGATGTCTCACTTTGGTTTGAACAGTACTATCAGAATCCATTCTGCCTGGTAAAAGTGAGTTTCAAAATTAAAAAGAGGGCTCTGCCATCTTGACACAGAGGTATAGTTCACATTGTGTTCAATCTTATTCAAATTCTGAAAATTGGTCATGGGGGTGCTATAGTGCTGTCAGTGCTCTCATGAGGGATACTAGTAATGAGGATGAAATGTCTTTGATATATTGAAGAATTTTTATTCTTTGTAATCATTCAGGGACTCCTGTTTCTCAGTGAGAAATAGTCTCAAAGTGATTAAAGTGCTTTTTCAATTCAATAGAAGCTTGTAGAAAGCATATTCAAGGTTAGATATGGTGGCAATTGTGACACAAGCTGTTGAAAGCTCAGCAGTGTAATGCTTAGAGCAAGAAAGAAAAGAACATTTGCCTTTTGTTGATGTGGTTGTTTTGAGTGGGAAAAAAATTATAGCTTCAAATAATATATGAGAACGGAGACTATAGATATATTCAGGATATATAACCATGGGTATATGGAAATGGTGGGATGCAAAGATCTCTCTCTTCCTCTGTCTCTCAAGAAGAGGTTGAAAAAAATAGTCAAGAAAATATAGACAGAATCAGACATTGCATTAGGTTTAAAACAACCTTTACCTGGATCATTCTTTCTGTAAAACTGTGTTTTTATATATTTTACTCCATGGAATCTGAAGCAAAGAAAACATCTTTTTTTTTTTTCACCTGCAAGTGAGAGAGGATAAGATATTCTGAGGTGTTAATGGGATATTATGAATCATCGGTTAGACAAGTGGTTCTCAAACTGCTGTGGGCTAAAGTAAAGAGGAATAGTTAGGAAAAGAAAATGCCCAGGATGCACCTCAGATCAATCAAATCTGAATCTCCGTGGATGGGACCCAGATATGTAATTTTTTTTTTTTTTTTTTTTTTTTTGCGGTAGGCGGGCCTCTCACTGTTGTGGCCTCTCCCCTTGCGGAGCACAGGCTCCGGAGCACAGGCTCAGTGGCCATGGCTCACGGGCCTAGCCGCTCTGCGGCATGTGGGATCTTCCCAGACCGGGGCACGAACCCGTGTCCCCTGCATCGGCAGGCGGACTCTCAACCACTGCGCCACCAGGGAAGCCCCCAGATATGTAATTTTTAAATTAATCTCCCCAGGTGGTTCTACTTTACAGCCAAGATTAAGAACAATTGGAAGAGAACCTTAGCATAACTGACTGAATTTGCAGAAATTAGTCTGTGCCAAAGGGAGGAACAACACTTGCATGGTCTGTTTTTTCATGGAATTTGCTTTCAAGCAGTTGGGATATTCATAGTAAAGTAAAGAACTTAAAGAAGCAAAGATATTTATATAGCAATCCATTCTTAAGTAGGAAAGTTAAAGATAGGGCTAAAATGATTCATTCTGGGACTTCTATTCAAATATTCCTTCCCTCGCTTTTTCTTGAAGTATTTGCTCAAATCAGCTTTTAATCCCTCAATAAAATGATCTAGTTCTATCAGCCTGGAGTTGGTATCTTTATTTGGGATATAATTGGCTTTTCAAGTGATTGAAAGCTGACATTTGAAAACACTTAACTGGCCAATTGGTCCTAAATATCAGGTGCCTACATAACTCTTTTACAAGCAATTTCTAGCATCGTATTTTTTTCCTTAATGTATTTTTACAATGAAAAATCCCAGTTCAATAATTGAAAAATATATGTAGTTTTCAGCGAATCATATATGTACATTCAATCTTTTTTCAACCATTTGTAAAAGTTACTTTGTTCTTCTGGTAATGATGAGAAAGTGACCATGTTGATAAGTGCTTTTGGAAATAATTGAAGCTGACTATCTAACCCCAAAATATTTTTTCTGCTACTACAAACCATGGAATGGGTCATTTCTTTTATATACTGTGTAACAAATATTTATTGACTATCTACTCCATGTAAGGCATCATGCCAAGCATTATAAAATATTAAAAAATGGGCCAGACACATTGTCCTCTGTTCAGTTAGAGAAAGATGTACAGGAAAATGGTTTTTAACTACAAAACTCTGTAGAATTGAAAGAAATTATTTTTTACTTGGCTCTGAGCAGTCATTTACTAGGGATATTAAAAATTGTTTTTGCTGACCATTTATTAGGAACAAGACTGGAATTCAGAATGTATATTTAAAAGTAATTATAGTTTTAAAACATTGTACAAGAAGATTTATATTTATCTACCTAGGCAAAATCATCTCCAAATAACTAGTAGCATCCTCCCTGGCTCAAAAATTCTGAGTAAACAATCCACTTTTATAAGGGCTTATAAAACTCACAACATAACATGCCTTTAAAGATATGAATGGTAAACGGAATGGGAATAGGACAGTAGGGAGTGGTGGGGACTGTGGCAACTAAAGCCACATGTTACTATGTGAGAACATATATCCTATGTGTCTTCTAATTTTTATAAATAAGTAATAATATGGACATCCCACAGGAAACTTACTTATTTTAAGAACACTTTAGAGCCCAAACAACAGTCATTAAAGGGCCACATTTAATGAGTCCCTTTAAGAAAATAAGGGTTATTTAATTATTATTTCTTTTCAAATAAGAAAACGAGCAGGTTAATACAGGCTTCTGAGGTGACTCTAGTTTTATAACTAATCTGTATATAGCTAACATTTGCCTAGTCTTTGAAGCATCCTAGGCACTAAGTATTCATTAAGTGATTGATTGATTGATTTAACAAATATATGTTTTCCTCTAATGGAGAAAAAAATAAACTTCACTTTGTAAACTTTATGTACCAGAGCATCAGTGTTCTGGCAGTGCACCGATTGCTTCCCTTGAAGAAAGAGACACAACACTGACCTTCTACTATCCTTCCACTTTGTCCTTCCTCACTGTAGGAGGATAGAGAGACATTTTCATTGAAAGGACTATGTCAACTTCCATAGTAGCCTCAAATACCTATAATAAGCAGTGAGTACTTCGGTTCAAACTGTCAGCATTTGGGAAAATCTCTTTGTAAACTAAGAATACAATAAAAAACAGTTTTAGCATAGCAAAAAAAGTTATCTGAAGCAAACGGTCAACTTTAAACTTCATGTTGAAACTTTAGAGTCATTTCTGTAAAAATTAAGACAACTGAAAATAATGATCACTAATGGTATTTAATATTGTTCTGGAAATATTAGCCTATCAGTGACACAATAAAAAGAAATCAGAGTAGTCAATATCAGAAAAATGATCCAAATTCTTAAAATGTACTTAAGATACAATTATGTACCTGTAAACCCCATGAAAATGAAGTACAAAACTGTTCAAATTAATAAGAATTTATTATACCAGCAATAACTAGTTGAGAAGTTTAACAAAAAACTCTTTCATTTATAAAATAATAAGTAGCACATGATATACTTCACAAGAGAGAAAAATACTAAATTTTAGTGAGAAGCCTAAAACAAATCTCATAAAAAATGCGTCCCGGGCTTCCCTGGTGGCACAGTGGTTGAGAGTCCGCCTGCCGATGCAGGGGAAACGGGTTCGTGCCCCGGTCTGGGAGGATCCCACATGCCGCGGAGCGGCTGGGCCCGTGAGCCATGGCCGCTGGGCCTGTGCGTCCGGAGCCTGTGCTCCGCAACGGGAGGGGCCACAACAGTGAGAGGCCCACACACCACAAAAAAAAAAAAAAAAAAATGCATCCCACTTTTATAAATGGAAAATCATAAATTCAATATTGAATCAATATTGAAAGTCATATATTCTTCTCAAATGAATCCATATATTTAATATCATCCCAGGTAAAATTGCAATGAGTTGGGAGGGGTGCTTAACACATTATTCAGAAATTTGAGGGAAAATGTTCATAGCAGCCCTATTTACAATAGCCTGGAGATGGAAACAACCTAAGTGTCCATCATCGGATGAATGGGTAAAGAAGATGTGGCACATATATACAATGGAATATTACTCAGCCATAAAAAGAAATGAAATTGAGCTATTTGTAATGAGGTGGATGGACCTAGAGTCTGTCATACAGAGTGAAGTAAGTCAGAAAGAGAAAGACAAATACTGTATGCTGACACATATATATGGAATTTAAGAAAAAAAAATGTCATGAAGAACCTAGGGGTAAGACAGGAATAAAGACACAGACCTACTAGAGAATGGACTTGAGGATATGGGGAGGGGGAAGGGTAAGCTGTGACAAAGTGAAAGAGCGGCATGGACATATATACACTACCAAACGTAAGGTAGATAGCTAGTGGGAAGCAGCCGCATAGCACAGGGAGATCAGCTCAGTGCTTTGTGACCGCCTGGAGGGGTGGGATAGGGAGGGTGGGAGGGAGACGCAAAAGGGAGGGGATATGGGAACATATGTATATGTATAACTGATTAAATTTGTTATAAAGCAAAAAAAAAAAATTTGAGGGAAAATATGCAAAGTATCTTATAAAATTTTGAAAGGAAGACTTAAAGAGTCTTTCCCTCTCAGATATCAATGTTCGATGAGTACATTTTTATGACTAATCTGCCTCAAGCACTGGCAGAGTACACACTATAGACACAGCCCCTAGCCCCATAGAGCTTAAAATCTAAAATGACTATAATGGAGTAGGAAAATTCAAAGTTACAATGCAGTGGGGGTAGGTAATATGATAGAATGAATAGAATGCTGCATGAGAGCACATTGGAAGAACTACATTAGGAAAAACAATACTGGATTTGATGCAGAAGCAAACCAGTGAAACAGAGAGCCCAGAATCAAAACGTATGAACAATTTAACTCAACATAAATTGGCATTTTATACTCCCGCCAACAGTGTAGAAAACAGTATGGTGTTTCTTCAAAAAATTAAAAATAGAACTACCGTTTGAAGCCACAATCGTACTACTGGCTATGTATTTGAAGGAAATGAAATCAGTATCTCTAAGAGATAGCTGCACCCCCATGTTCACTGCAGCTTTATTCACATTAGCCAAGGTATGGAAACAAGCTAAGTGTCCACAGGATAGATGGATAAAGAAAATATCAAGTATCTATCTATCTATCTATCTATCCATCTTCTATCGATATATGTTTTAGAATTTTTTTCTCATTACCTCTCCATGAAAGAATAAATCATAAAATAGATGAGTATGCTAAATCATGAGAGCAGAATCATCAGTTAAGAAGTAGCATGATTTAAGAGATGGAAATGGAAAAGTGGCACTAGTGATGCTGTTTATAACCATAAATAATATGTAATTTATGTTTCTAAGTGTTTGATGTTCATCTTCAAGGAACATTGGCACAGAGTTTGAATTTAATATTCAACAAGTCTCTTTTAGTAAGATTATAGCCTTTTTAGCGTGCCTTACCATTTATTTCAAAAGAATATAAATGAGTTAATTTTTTGTGCCATAGAAGCCACTGAAAAATTAACTGTATAACTAATCATCTCATATCTAAATAAATAAATTTTTATAAATGCTTTGTTTCTATTTCTCTTATTAATATGAACTAACTTAAACCACTCATATAATTTTGAGATCTTACACTTAGAAATATATTAGCTCTTATTTGTTATTCTCTTGTATTAATCAAGAATATACATAAATTAAATATTTATATTATGTAATATCTCAGATACTAACAATGCATTAATAGTATTTATGACTTTCAGGTACAGGGTCTGATTATATCAAATGAAGTAAGGAATATTCTACTAGGTTTTAAATTGAATGTGTGATACATGGTTTTAGAAAATAAAGAACTACAAGGTATCCTTTTTCTCATTTACTTCCTAAAGCATTATGCTTAGTAAGCTGTATCACACAGTGTGCATGTGTGTGAACTACGAATAATATTATTAACAACTATTCCAGGAAGTAGGAAATTGTCTATGCCTCATCTTAGGCATCCAGTTTTAGGAATCTGTCATGTTCAGTAACTGGTCATGTGGTAATAGAAAAAGTGAAAATATTGGCAGATGTTGTTTGAGGCATCAAATTGATGTTGCCTAAATTTCTCTAGAGTTTGGATGAATTATTCTCCACATAATTTCTAAAACTATTCACCATAAACAAGAGGCCAAATTTGATATTCCCTATTTTAATCTCATCGTCAGCCTCTGCTATTGCTAGATGATACTTTGGTTATACTCGTTCTAGCATCAAGCTGACCTGTTTTAACAAAATCATGTTGGTCACTACGGCTTTTCTTTTGAGTACCTTAAAAATTTTTTTTTTTCAATGCAAAGATTTAGTTTTACATCTGTGGCCATGCCTTGTACAAGATATATACAATGTTTATCTAAACCTCATAAAACAAAACCAAAACAAAACATACATTTAAGTATGTTCAGCATTCTTTCACTTATAAAAAAACTACTGGTTTAACAAATAGCTATATTTGAGTATATACATATTAGGAATATAAAATTGTGTTCTGCAAACTCATTAATAAAATATTAAACCTGCATCTCTCGGATACTAAAATCCCCCATATGTTATTTAGAACACTGTTATAGCTTATTGGGACTAAAATTTGTCTAACTTTTAGGAGCAATTTGATATCATTTTATAGATATTTTTAGCTAATTGATCTCATAATGATTTATACTGAATTTATAAATATCAGTATCAATATCAATATACTGATATATATATATCAGACCCATATATTCTTATTCTCTCCTTCAGTTAACTTTTATCTTCCTTAAATTCTACCAGCTTACTATTCAGCTAGCTATACCTCTTGGAAATTATAATTTTCTCCTTGCTTTTTTGAGGAAGATAAGTTCATATCCACAGCCTCTTCCCCTTTTGCCAACAAACCCCATGTCTTCTTTAGTGATAGACTACACATTGAGGAGCGGAAACAAAAATGTCTTAACGATTTTAGTTTTATTTTTTTCCCCACCTTTCCCTCCCCCTTTTACATCCTTTTCTTTTTTTTTTTTTTTTTTTTTTTTTTTTTTTTTTTTTTTTTTTTTTTTTTTTTGCGGTACGCGGGCCTCTCACTGTTGTGGTCTCTCCCGTTGCGGAGCACAGGCTCCGGATGCGCAGGCTCAGCGGCCATGGCTCACGGGCCCAGCCGCTCCGTGGCATATGGGATCCTCCCAGACCGGGGCACGAACCCGTATCCCCTGCATCGGCAGGCGGACTCTCAACCACTGCGCCACCAGGGAGGCCCTACATCCTTTTCTTGCTATCTATCATCTTGTGTGCCTTTCTTTCAGCTCTGGTTCATTTATTCCAGGAATTTCCTCCCAGAGTCCTGAGTACCATTTAAAACTAAATCTATATATTTTTTATAATGGAAATAGCTTTTCTTAGGGTTTATACAGTTTAACTACAAGAAAAAGATAAAATGAATTTATAAGCACATAAAACTAAAATCATATTCTCTGTAACATAAGAAGTAAACAAACCAAAAATCTCAGTACCTAGAAGACAGCTAGGAAAAGCAAAGATGAAAATAAAATACTACAACATTTTTTTTTCTTTTTACACAGTTTTAAGAACATGTTAACATGGCATACGCATCTGATTATACTATTTTGTATTAACATCAATATTAAATGAGTACTTATGGCAAATAGACAAGTTATACTAGTTTTTATGACTCAGCTTCTGGATTTGGATGCCAAGTGAGAAAGAAGCTGTAAGAGGTTTTTCTCAATGAGTCTTGATGAGGTGAGTAGGTGAGAAGTCCCAGAGAAGGTTGTAGATGTGAGTGAGTGTGTGTGCATGTGTTTGGAAGAGACTGAAAATGAAGGAAGACACAGCCTTCCTTCATTTGCTGACAGTGACCAAATCTCTACATCCAGTCTAGATTTCTCTTCTTAGATTCATATCTATGTACTCAATTACTTATTTACTGATTTTCTTCATGTGACTATCTAAGACATTCAAAACCAAAAAATTCAAAATTAAACTTAGACCTGAAACCTGTTTCTCTTTTATGTTTCTCATCATTTCTCATATGAATGTACAACAATGTTCTCTCTGGTCTAAGTCTCTAATTTTAGTCATTCAATTCATTCCCCATCTTGCCACCAGAATGATCCTCCCTCCACCTTCTTCCTTTCTTCATAGTGAACGTGGAATTTATTACACAGCAGGACTAGATTCCTGCATATCAGCAAGAATGCTATCTTCAAAGGGTCAGATGCAGTGTGGGGTCCTCCGCACATTACCTGTTTATGCAGGTTTGAGGGGCTCCACAGCATCCAGTCTGGGTTCCATGCTAAGGAAGAAACCTTCTCCACTGTCACTGATGGCAAGACCAGAGGGTCTCACCAACATCAAGGTCCAATGCACTTGAGCCAGGAGCAGGTCTGACAGATCACATTTGTTTGGTTTTAGAAAATAACTTTGCAACTCGTTTTGTTAACTGTAACCTGCAAGACTTAAGAGTCACCAAACAAACTAGTTCTGGGAATATAAACTGGTAGGTCAATGTCACCATCAAGGAAATACCACACAGAATAGACTTGGGGAGTTCACCCTTGGAGGTACTGGAGAGAACAGAAACCTGAGCAATGAGCTGGTATGTCATTCCTTCACACAGCAACCACCTGAGTGTTCTGGCTGACAGTAACGAACATGTCTCCAAATATGGGTCCAAGAAAAACTCCACCATCATATACCACCCAAGTGGTTATATCAGGTTTCACTCCCGATTAGATATTTATCCCAGATTCTGATGAAATTGGGCAAATCCCCAACCTGGAGAGGGTCCATACATGTTTGTAGACCCTCCATCACAGTGAAGTCACTGACATTGAGGTATCTGGATGTGGAGTCATAAGCATTTTTCTGTAAGAGCTTGGGAAGATGACTAGCTGAAATGTGCAGAGGAACATTTTTAATCAATATCACTATCTCATAGCAATTAGAACAGTCATATCAGACAAAACCATCTCAACTGTCAACTCAGAATGTGAAATCTAGACACCCTGGTAATGCCTGAAAGTCTAATTAAATATTGGATTTTCCTTGGGAAAATTCAGCTGGCTCTGTGAAGAGAGAAAAGTTGGCTGCTTTTCCCAGGGATTGGGGAATATGAACCACATAGCTAATTATTTAATTTTTCTAAATATTTGAGAAGTGACTTACTGCCTTACAAATAAATTTTATCTTTCTTAAAATGTCTAATAAATCCCTAAACATTCTCACTTATGCTTATCACTCCAGGATCATCTACCTCATCCTTCCTACCTCCACCATGCTCTAGCTATACTAACATGTAATTTGTCCAACTTTCCATGATCTCTAGCCTCCAGAATTTTAGAAGTTCCCTCCACCTCCACCTCCTTCATCTGGTCAGTTACTACCCACCCTTAAAATTTCACATGTTATGTCCTCTGAAGAGCTTTTCCTGACTCCTAAATTTAGATTAAATGAATCACTGCATTTGGTATTGTGACATTATGGACAATGTTGAAATTTACATGAACTCTATAACCACAGAATGCAGAGATGGTTGAGAAATCCCCCAGCTCTTTACATTCAGAGAAATGTCTATCTGCAAAGAATACACCCTACCATATTCTGAGATAAGTCCTACCGCCACCCTTCTTCAATTATTTCCTTGTTTACTTGCCTCTGTTAAAACTTCACACCCTCTTCCTTTTCTTTGTTTCTCAGTCATGAACACTCTCCCTACTGCAACAGCCTCAATAAAATCATCTTACTTATCTGGTGCATCTTCAATATTAAGTACTTTCTCTATAATATATAGGACTTGATTTTTTACTAGACCAGTATATGAAAAAAGAAACCGTATCTGTCCTTTTCTCTGTCTTTTTCTCTGTAGTCTCTCTGGGACCTAGTGCAGTACACATCATCATCATCACTCTTATTTAGTATTCTATGAGCTTTACCTTTATTAACTTATTAAATCTTCACAACCATACCCTGATCTAGATACCAACATAATTCCCACTTTATAGATGGGGAAAATGAGACATGATGGAGGCAGACTGACTCCCACAAGGTCATACAAGTGATAAGTGAAGAGCACCTCTTCAACACTAAGATAACTCCTCTTTCTGAGCTCTTAACTCCTCTTTCTGAGTTACAATATAGGGTCTTGAATCTTCTCAAGTCTCCACGTTAAAAATAAATTTAAAAAGTAGCATCTAGTTAGCAAAACTAAAATAAAATTATCTTATATATAAAATAAGATAAAGCAGATAATTAATTATGGGCTATTTTAATTTTACCAAAATCTGTGTCCTTAAGAATTAGAATTCTTGGGGCTTCCCTGGTGGCGCAGTGGTTGAGAGTCCCCCTGCCGATGCAGGAGACACGGGTTCGTGCCCTGGTCCGGGAAGATCCCACATGCCGTGGAGCGGCTGGGCCCGTGAGCCATGGCCGCTGAGCCTGCGCGTTCGGAGCCTGTGCTCCGCAACGGGAGAGGCCTCAACAGTGAGAGGCCCGCGTACCGCAAAAAAAAAAAAAAAAAAAAAAAAGAATATATGGGTCTGAATTGTGAGGAGAGCATCGAAAGAAGACATACCTTCATGTAACCACCACCTAAGTCAAGAAATAGAACACTGCCAGAACCCTAGATACCCACCATGTGCCCCTCCTCAGTTGCAATGTCCTCATTTGCCCCTGGAATTGTTATTCTGAATGTTGCTTGTCTTTGTAGTTTTAATATCTTTGTATATATCTCTAGAAAATATAGTTTAGTTTTGTCTTTTTGTATATATATTTTTTATAAACTGAAACATACTAGGTTTATTTTCAGTGCATTGCTTCATTAACATTTTTGAGAGCCATCCAGGTTATTTGAATGTAACTATGGTTTGTTCCTTTCCACTGCTATTTATCTACCGTTGAAGACATTGGGTTGTTTACCGGATTAACGTTTGGTAAAATATTCTGTGTATATCTTTTATGTGTAAGCTCTGAAAATACTTTAAAAGTCTCAATAATTCCAAAACATCGAGGGAGGCAGCAAGAACTGTATCCTTTTGATTCAGATAAGAACAAAATGAGAAAGATAGTCTAAGCAGTGTTATTAACACCTTACAAGTTGCCCAAAGCATTAAATTTAACAGTTACAAATCAATATTTCTCTAACCTCATCACTACTGGTATTTGAAAGGGCCTAATAAATAGCTCTTCTTCCTATCTTAAACGTGGAAGCAATTGAGAAGCCGTATGGGAGCTCAAAATATATTTTTATTACTGATCAAGCTGATACTGAAGAAACTGGCTTTTAGACGCATGGAAACAAGAAGCTCCTTAGTACTGAACCCCAGAATTAAGAACGACTCAGCCTGACAGCAGCAGTGCCAGTAGACCATGGGCCTCCTCTTGTAGGGACCGTCTTTGTGAAACATTTGGTGTGAAGGACGGAACTGAATATCTGACTTTTTTTTTTTTTTTTTTTTTTTTGCGGTACGCGGGCCTCTCACCGCTGTGGCCTCTCCCGTTGCGGAGCACAGGCTCCGGACGCGCAGGCTCAGCGGCCACGGCCCACGGGCCCAGCCCCTCTGCGGCATGTGGGATCTTCCCATACCGGGGCACGAACCCGCGTCCCCTGCATCGGCAGGCAGACTCCCAACCACTGCGCCACCAGGGAAACCCCTGAATATCTGACTTTTAAAGGAGACAGATTACAAAGAGAAGGGGCTGGAAGGGGCTTCCTTTCTTTGTTTAATTGTTCATCTACTTCACTAATAGAATTCATTCTCCTCCACTCCCCTACCCCACCCCCTTCACCTATATCCTATGAACGCCTAGGCAGGATGAGGAGAAAGGTAAAGTAAGGCCAAATATGTCATTAAGTGATGTTCCTCACACAG
Organism: Hyperoodon ampullatus; assembly: GCF_949752795.1. Taxonomy (NCBI): domain Eukaryota; kingdom Metazoa; phylum Chordata; class Mammalia; order Artiodactyla; family Ziphiidae; genus Hyperoodon; species Hyperoodon ampullatus. The sequence goes on along the minus strand of NC_136916.1, from coordinate 126,850,676 downwards.
AAATGTAGAACAAGGGGAAAGGACATTTCTCCTCCTCAAACCTCTATAGGAACAGTAGAGCCCCTTAGATTATTGTGAAACAAACCTAAGAGGAGTAGCTGAAGGAATAATTTATGTCTGTTTTTCTAATTGTCTTAGTTACCTCAGAGAACCCATATTTTTATTCCCTCTCTAGGAGATTTCTTGGTCTCTCAGGTGAATAAACAATAGATGCTTAGCTGACTTAGCCCAGTAATTCTTCAGACATCCTCGGACATGCCTGAACACTACAGTGCACGCACCTTCACCTCAAGCTGGGTGCTCTGACAGGAGAATTTATAGAGCAAACTCACCTTCCTGGCTCTGTTTTGGCTCATGCTTTTCATTCAATTTGATGTATCCTCTCCTAAGTTAAAGATTTCAATATCCTGCTTGTCCTTCCATATGAATCACACAACTAACTTCCTCTAAGATTTTTTTTAATCACACAGCTGAAGATCTTACAAAATAACAACCCAGGGTCATCTAGTTCAAACAAATTTCTGACGTTCAAAGCTTCCTTATGATAATATGACCAAATAGTTATCCTGTTTCTTTTCAAAATAATTTCCTTCTTCTTGAAGAAGTCCATTTGTCTTTTGGATGGTTTTAGAAAGTAATTTCTTATTTTGAGTTAAAGTATGTGCTGAGATCTAAATGTTTGTGTCCCCCAAAAAGTCATATGTTGAAATCCTAATGCCCAATTTGATGGTATTAGGATGTGAAGTTTTGGAGAGGTGTTTAGGTCACAAAGGTGGAGCCTTTTTCTTTCTTTTTTTTTTAACATCTTTATCAGAGTATAATTGCTTTACAATGGTGTGTTAGTTTCTGCTTTATAGCAAAGTGAATCAGTTATACATATACATATGTTCCCATATCTCTTCCCTCTTGTGTCTCCCTCCCTCCCACCCTCCCTATCCCACCCCTTTAGGTGGTCACAAAGCATCGAGCTGATCTCCCTGTGCTATGTGGCTGCTTCCCACTAGCTATCTATTTTACGTTTGGTAGTGTATATATGTCCATGCCACTCTCTCACTTTGTCACAGCTTACCCTTCCCCCGCCCCATATCCTCAAGTCCATTCTCTAGTAGGTCTGTGCCTTTATTCCCGTCTTACCCCTAGGTTCTTCATGAAATTTTTTTTTTCTTAGATTCCATGTATATGTGTTAGCATACGGTATTTGTCTTTCTCTTTCTGACTTACTTCACTCTGTATGACAGACTCTAGGTCCATCCACCTCACTACAAATAACTCAATTTCCTTTCTTTATATGGCTGAGTAATATTCTATTGTATATATGTGCCTTTTTTTTTTTTTTTTTTTTTTTTTTGCGGTACGCGGGCCTCTCACTGTTGTGGCCTCTCCCGTTGTGGAGCACAGGCTCCGGATGAGCAGGTTCAGCGGCCATGGCTCATGGGCCCAGCCGCTCCGTGGCATGTGGAATCTTCCCAGACCGGGGCACGAACCCGTGTCCCCTGCATCGGCAGGCGGATTCTCAACCACTGCGCCACCAGGGAAGCCCTATGTGCCTTTTTGAATGGGATTACTGTTCTTATCAAAGAAACCCCACAGAGCTCCCTTCCACCATGAGAGGATACAACAAGAAGTCCGTGATCTGGAAGAGGGCCCTCACCCAACCATGCTGGTACCCGGGCCCTCCAGCACTGTGAGAAATAAATTTCTGTTGTTTATAAACTACCCAGTCTGTGGTAGTTTGTTATAGCAGCCTAAATGGACTAAGACAGTATGACTTCCTATAATTTATATAATTTACATGTATTGGTTCTAATTGTCTTTGAAATTAAAGAGAACAATTTACTGCAGCTTCCAAATGACATTTCCTCAAACGTTTAAATATAGTTACCATAGCTCCCTTTATTAATTAAATATTCTTAGTTCCTTTCATTTTTGCCTCATTTTTTTTATTTCTATAAGAATTCTAATTTCTTTTAGCTGAATATGCTACTCTTTATAACTGAATGTGATTCCTAGGACTAAGGTGTAAACACTCTGGTTGTGAGATGACAAGTGCAAGGGAATTCTTTTGAACTTCCATAACATTTCTCCTGTACCTGTAATAATGCTCAACAAGGTCTGAATTATCTCTCCTTTCTATTCCATAAACTTCTTAGTATAAAATCCAGGTCGTTTTCAACTTTGTATCTCCTAAAACATCAGTGCATTTAGAAAAACTGATGCTTAATAGATGTCAGAAAACAAAGGTATGGTAGGTTGCATAACATTCCCCAAAGATGTTCACATCCTGATCCTTGGAACTCATGAAATGTTACCTTACTTTGCAAAAAGGACTTTTTAGATGCGAGTAAGTTAAGCATCTTGAAATGAACAGATTATTCTGGATTATCTGGGCAGGCCCAGTATAATGACAAAAGAGAGAAGGCAGTATGAAAATCGAAGCAGAGGCCAGAGTTACTCAGGGCCACAAGCCAAAAAGTGCAGGCAGCCTCTAGAAACTAGAAAAGCTAAGGAAATGGTTTCTCCCCTGAAGAAACACAGCCCTGTGACCTATTTCAGATTTCTGACCTCCAGAACTATAAAATTATAAATCTGTGTTGTTTTAAGCACTAAATTTGTGGTAATTTGTTACAATAGCAATAGGAAACTAAAACAGAATGGATGATAAATAATTTACTTAAATCTACCAAGTTGAATATTGTTCCAAAGTAATATTTTTAGAAAGCAGATATTCCTTCTGTGGGTTAATAAAATACAAATTAAGATGACCTTTAGAATACACACATGTTATTTGTGTATGTAATTTTGTTTATGTAACATTAAACTGGAAACAAAGATTTTAAAATAACCAAGATTATTTAAATGTCCCCTTAGGTGGCATTTTCTTTTCTGTTTTTAGAGGACCATTTTACCAGGAATATTTTCAATTTGTGGTAAGAAATATAAAGAGTATTACTGAAACTCTAGGGTTCATCATTCCAATCTGTTAATTGAAAAATAACAGCAATCAAACTGAAAGGAAAATCACCAAGATTTTATCTTTAAAATAATTACAATAACAGATTATTGTAATTCCAGCAAGCTTTTCACTAATTACTTTCTCTGGAGAGACAGAAAGTGGTGTGTGATGTTCTGAAAACTCATCAAGTTGCTCCTGGAGTAATAATTTCTCATTTGTAGTCTGAGTGCTTCATTCAGTGCACCATTTGTCAAATCTGACATAAGGGTACAAAATCTAACAGCTTTCCGAAAGGAGCTGAAAGGCAAGAGGAAACTTCATTCGCCAACAGTCTGTTATGGAGCCAAAGTCTATAAAATTCCTTTAATTTGCTCGTATTCATACTTGAATTACAATGGAAAATCGATTAAGATTTTATTTTCTAATTTATAGTTTGCATTTTTGGCCATATGTTATTTAACCAGTTCCTTACTCTATGAGACAATATTCACAAAAGATTTTTATAGTAATACAAAGAATCCATTTCAAAGTATGTAATATGTAAACAGTGGAAGGCAAGAATTTACCAGTGATTATTAATGTGTATGTTTATGCCTCGTTGTGCTTTAACTTAGCAATCAGTTCTAGACTTTCACCATACATTAAGCAGAAAGAGAAAATGAAGAAATTATCTGGATAATCCATAATATATAAAATTGTATTGGTGATTAGTAAGTCAAAACATATTCTCAATTCTTAAAAGATTTCTGTGGCCTGAATTATACTTTGTGACTAAAATGGATCAAGTTCACATGAGAACTATTTGTACCAAATATTACAGTGGAGTAAAGTTAAAGACTGGAACTATACAATGGACCATGTGATCACACCCAAATAATAAGTGAGGCAAATTTTAGATAAGTAAAGAGCAGTATTTAATTTAATTTGAAATGTTCAAATATCTAAAATTACCAAGAGCTTCAGAGTCAAAGAGATGTGGGTTTAACCATTTTGTAATTGTGTGAGTCTGGGGTAAATTATTTAGCCTTGTGGCTATCATTTAATCATTTGTAGTATACAGAGTAATAACAACTACTTCATCTTGTATGATGTCTAGATAAAACATAGACCTCATAAAAGCAGGCTTTTGTCTATGTTGTTCATATCTCCACCACAGTGCCTAGCACAGCACAAATAGTAATCCTCATTTTAATAGTGTTGAATAAATGAGTGACTAGCATATAGAACACTCAATAAATGTAGATGTTAATATTAGGTATATAAATTCACTTCTCTACTTCGTTAAGTTTTATTCTGCAATCAGAGGCATCAAATATCAGGCAAAAGCACTTAAATCACCATATTTGCTCCTATTTCCTATATTGCTATGCATGTGATTATAAGGATGTGTATATGCTAATGTGTATTAATTAAAGTAACACTAAGTGCTGCAATCTGTTAACCCTGAAATCTCAGAGATGTAACACAATGAAAATTCAATTTGTTCTCTTGTAAAGTCTAATCAGAGTGTGTGTGGGGAGGTATTGGGGGAGATTCTGGGGGGAGTCTGGGTGGCGGTAGAAGAAAGCTGTCCTTCATAGTCATCTAGGACCCAGGTTCCTTCCCCCTTGTGAGTCAGCCCTTTCACACACCCTCACAGTCTTCTCTATTTGCCTAGTGGTTGGAGCAGTGAAATAAAACAAACAAACAAACAAAAAAACAAAAAAACTTGCACTTGGAATATATAGTGATATTAAAAAAAACAAAAACAAAACAAAAACAAAAAACAAAAAAAACTTGCACTTGGAAAGGAGATGAAGGGGAAAAGGAAAATAGTCACTGTTCCCATCAATTCTGATATTCTGCTGGGCAAGCATTTGACAGGTCCCCTTCCCTGGGACTAGTGCATGTTCCTTGATTATACTCCAAATCTATCTCCGGGAGGCTCTTCCTGGCCCATTATCTTCCATGGACATATGAGAAGTCAGTATTGGGAAACATAGCTTCCTGAGAGTACCCCAGGATTCACAGCTGGTTTCCTATTTAAATGATTTTGGGGGATTGAGAGTTATAGTGAATTTCATACAATCCCAGATGTCTTATCTGGGATTGTGTGCTATGGTCTGAATGTTTGTGTTACCCCAAATTCATATGTTGAAATCTTAATGCCCAATGTGATGGTATTAGGAGGTAGAGCCTTTGGAAAGTGCTTAAGTCATGAGGGTAGAGTCCTAATGATGAGATTAGTGCTCTTGTGAAAGAAACCCCAGAGAACTCCCTAGCACCTTCTGCCATGTGGAGATACAAGAAGAAGTCTGCAAGCTGGAATAGGACCCTCACCCGGATCTCAGATTTCCAGCCTCCAGAGCCATGAGAAATACATTTCTGTTGTTTATAAGCTACCCATCTGTGGTCTTCTGTTGTAGCAGCCCGAATGGGTTAAGATAGATAATTGGTACTGAGAAGTGGGAGTGCTGCTCTAACAAATACCTGTCCCAGTGTGTCTGGAAGGTGGGATACCCCACCCCAGTCGGTTTTAAGGTTTTGGACTTGCTTGGGACCTGTTACCCTTTTCTTCTTTCGTATTTCTCCCTTTTGGAATGGCAGTGTTTATCCTATGCATTGTATTTTGGAAGCACATAACATGTTGGATTTCACAGATTCACAGCTGGAGAACAATTTGCCTTAGGATGAATCATCTACCCATATTTGATTTAGGTGATTAGATGAGACTTTGGACTAAGACTTTTAAGTTGGTGGTGGAATGAATTAAGACTTTTGGGGTTGTTGGCATGGAATGAATGTATTCTGCATGTGAGAAGTACATGAATTTTGAGGGTCCAAGGGCAGAATACTATGGTCTAAATGATTATGTCTCCCTAAACTTAATATGTTGAAATCCTAAGGCCCAATGTGATGGTACTAGGAGGTAGAACCTTTGGGAGGTGCTTAGGTCATAAGCGTGGAGTCCTCATGAATAGGATTAGTGCTATTATAAAAGAGACCCCGCAATAAAGAAGATGCAGTGTATGTATATATATACACACACAAAATGGATACTACTCAGCCATAAAAAGAATGAAGTAATGCCATTTGCATCTACATGGATGGACCTAAAGATTATCATCCTAAGTAAAGTCAGAAAGAGAAAGACAAATACCATATGATATCACATATATGTGGAATCTAAAATAAGACGCAAATGAACTTAACTATGAAACAGAAACAGACTCACAGACACAGAGAACAGACTTGTGGTTGCCAAGGGGAAGGCAACGCAGGGGAGGGATGGATTGGGGGTTTGGGATTAGCAGATGCAAACTATTAAATATAGGGTGAATAAACAACAAGGTACTATTGCATAGCACAGGGAACTATATTCAATATCCTGTAATAAACCACAACGGAAAAGAAAAAAGATAAAATATAATAGTTCATTTGGGGGAAAAAGAGACCTCACAGAGCTCCCTAGCCCCTTCCACCATGTTACAATACAAGAATTCTGCAACTCAGAAGAAGGCCCTTCTCCCAACAAAATGCTGGCACCCTGATCTTGGAATTCCAGGCTTCTGAACTATGAGAAATACATTTTTATCATTTACAAGCTACCTAGTCTGTGGTATTTTTCACCCACTTTTTCCTTGGCATAATTGTCTTTGCTTTCTTTCTTTGATTCCTTACTTAGACATCTTCTCTTTCAACTTAATGAGTTAATTTGAGGTCATCTGGAGTAGTACTTCAGGGAAATATAATACCTGCAAGCTGATCTTTGCTTTGTTGCAGAATCTCTTTGTTCTGTTGAAAAGTCTTACTGTGACATTGTGGCTGAAACCTTTTTTCATCTTATATTTTTACTACTTAGGTTCCCAGTGGCAGCTGGCTTCTCCAAGCCTGCAAGGCTTATATTCTCTCAACTCTTACTAATATCTTTGTTCTCTGAAAACAGGCAATTTTTACCTAAGCTTATCCCTTTCATGAAATGTATTGCTAGAAGTAGAAAGTCAGAGCCTGATACTCCTTGAGTGTTTCCAACCACTGTCCCTAGAGTTACAGGGTCAGTACGCTAGGTTTAGCCAACTAAATGTTTGGCACTGCCTAATGTGGGTCTCCCTCTTTACAATCTACAGCAGTTTCTTTATGGCTCGAATTTATAAATCTGTATTAGTCAAGGTAGTACAAGATAACTAGAAAATCTCAGTGACTTAACACAACAGAAGTTTATTTCTTGATCATATGAAGTCTAATCAGTAGGAGGGGTTGTGAGCAGTGCTCCACTCAGAGACGTTGACTTCTTTCCTACTATAAAGCTGTCCCCTTTTATACTTCTGGAGTTCTCTAGAGCCAGCAAAATAAGTGTGGGAGGAGAGAGAAGGGAGGCAATCATGAGTCAACCAGGAAATACACTACCTGCTCCCACATTCCAATGTTCAAAGACCACCTAGATACAACTAACTGCAAAGTAAGCTGGGCTATTTGTCCAGATGTGTGTTCAAAAGAAAATAGAGGGCTTCCCTGGTGGCGCAGTGGTTGAGAGTTCGCCTGCCGAGGCAGGGGACACGGGTTCGTGCCCCGGTCCGGGAAGATCCCACATGCCGTGGAGCGGCTGGGCCCGTGAGCCATGGCCGCTGAGCCTGCGCATCCGGAGCCTGTGCTCCGCAATGGGAGAGGCCACAACAGTGAGAGGCCCGCATAACGCAAAAAAAAAGAAAAAAAAAGAAAATAGAAACTGGATTGATGAACAATTAGCTATTCTCCGCCACCACAGTGTGTATGTAACATGCATTTCTTAACTACTTAAGCTATTTAAAGTCTGACAAGAAGGGACACTGTGATAAGTTGTGAGCATAGGACTCTCAGTCTAAACAACTTTTCTAAGTCTGTAGAATGAAAAGACAGCCATTATGAGAGTAAAGAAAAACTGTTAAGTGATAAAATTTCAATTCTAAATCCTAACCAGCAAATGGAATAGAAAAAAGTTAGCATATTCTTACCTTGTTTTAAATTTCACTCTGAAATAATTTATTACTGTTATCCTAGTAACTGAATGAATACCAATCTATAAAAGTAAAGGAGAAGAAAAGTATCCACTGTTGTACTGTTGGCTTAATTTGTGTTAAATTGATCCAGGCACTTCTTTATGAAACATTTGGCATGTTGGCTAATTTTGGCAAGGAAGAATACCTTGGCAGCAGTGACACTAACATTTTCCAACGTCAGATAGAAAGTGTGCCTGCCACCCAGTAAATCAATTTATTCTGCAATGTCACAATGTGGTTATCCAGTTCCAATTCATGCTGAAAGCTCTTTAATATCATTTCTATTGAAATTCAAACAGTCGACAGTGTCTTAGAGATTTTCTTCTTTGAACAACATGTACTTTGGTAAAATCAAATCTTAAAATTTCTTAAGCCCCAACACATAAGTTCCACAATGTGGGATTCAAACAACTGATTTCATATACTAGTTCATGTATCTGAAAGGATAATCCTGTGTTTGAAATAAAGATTAAGGACACCTTTACTGGTATTGATGTCAGATGGTATTAGGTATGAAGGAAAAAACGAGTAAGATTTCATATTTTCAAAACAAAGATGTCAAATCTCCAATATGCCTGACAAAAATTTAGATTTCTTATATGCAATTACAAAAATTGTTTCCTGCTTTCACTTACTAAGGAGCAAGGGGGGCTATACTTTTTCTCTCACTGCAAACAATTATAGAAGTAAAGAAACATGAAAAAACAGTTTTTGCATATTGGACAACAGTCATTGTACAACTGTGATCCATGAGAGAAGGGAACACATAAGAGAAGCCCTACAAATACTACCAAGATGAAATATCTTATTCTGATAGGGAGGGAGATGAAATATCTTATTCTGGTAGGGAGGGAGGATCCAAAGAGCCTGGAAGTCTTGATGAGGTGAAGATATAGATCAGAGTTTAGGGAGGCAAGGGAAGCCAGAATTGGCAAGGCAGAGTATGAGACAAGGAACTATACTGAGAAAAAGCTTCAGAAATTTTCAAGAGACCCCTTTTGAGTCTTCCATTAAATACTAATCCGCACATAAATCAGGGGAAATTCCACGAGGCCAAGAAAATAACAATTGTCAGGAAGCTATAAATTAAACAATTGTCTGAGCTTACAGCCTAGGAACAGTTCAGAAATTCACCAAAAAGAGTTACGCTGAATACTTGGGGTAATCAGTAAAAATCCAAGTATATCATGCTTTAGGAGAAGGCATGAATTAGACCTAAAGTAAAAGCAATTTTGACCCATCCAAACAAGCTTATCCACAAGTAACTACCTGCAAAACAAAGTTCAACACTCTTTAAAAGAAACAGATAATGTGACCTATAGCAAACCAATAAAAATAGACATAGACATGACAGAGATGATGGCCAGGAAACTTTGTTAAATGGTTATACCTAAGTTTAAGGAGTATTTGTGTTGGTTCATTTGCTAGAGATGCTTCATATAACTTTCTCATTTCAGTTTTAATTGGTAATTGGCTCTTATAAAATTTAATATTTCATGTTATAATAAACCAAATTAAATCAGTTTTAATGGTTAAGTTATATACTATAATAAAATATAAAATAAGATTTTATCCAGATACATGTCTCAGAAGATAATTAAGTGTGAAAATAATGTTCTTACAAAATCTATTTTCTTATCAATAGGGTGACACTAGGCTCTGGCATAGGAATCCTTAGTTTCATCTTTCACAATCACAAATTTAAGTCTGATTAGAAAATACATATAAACATTAATTTCCGCTGAGAAAAAGGCTAAAATGTTTAAGTCATGTGAAAAAATTCTCTTAACAACAAAAAAAAATAAAAACAATGTAAAATTCTCCCTACTGTCATTTAAAAAATATTGACTTCTAAGTTCTGAATGTTTTAAATTTAACTTCAGTTAGTTAATAAATTTTAATGGAGGTGATTTTCCATTATTGAAAATGAGTATTGTGGGTAGCAGAACATACTTAGTTCAGATAGCTATAGAGTATTGCTACTCATTTATCATTTGAAGAAATGGGTATAAATTAGCTAATAATCCATACAAGTTCTACTATTTACAATAATGTACTAGATATCAGTGAACTTATCTAAGGGATTAGTTTCTTAATATCAGCATTTCTAGCACTGTTAAGAAGGGTCTTTTAGACAGTGAACTATAATTTCCATATGTAGTCTTGTATCAGTGTAATTATATATGCTGTTTTGACAGTTGGCTTATGTCCATGCATTAATGTTACTAAGTTACTTCATTTTTATAAATCCAAATTTAGGAATAATTGCTCCTAAATAATTATTGCTCCTGATAAATGCATAAACAACCCACTGATGTATTTGCTAAGATTGATGACTATATTCAGGTTTACTTCTCAACTCATGATTAATTAAAAATACAATACTGAAAAGGAACAGGATCAGTTGAAAAATTATTACTAGGATTTCATGTAAAGTTTTCACTTATCAGAAAAGCACAGAGTACTGGAACATTGCTGTAATTTGTACACAGTAGACGCCATTCATAGACACACACCCTCTCTTACGTGCTAGGAAAGATACCAGAATCAACTCTTGCTCTACAATTGGATTTCACATTAATTCAAGTATCACTTATCTCTTTCCAGATGAAATCAGGTAATTTTATGCCACGTGTGATAGAGTATATAATTTTCTTGAAGGGACTATTTTCAAGAGCTTTATTAACACATTTTTTTCTTAACAACATTTTAAAGTATTATAGGTCAAAATCTATTTCAAAAAGCAACACTCTACCAAAAATTTCTAGGTGAAAATCGCACAGGCTCCGCGGCCATGGCTCGCAGGCCCAGCCGCTCCGCGGCATGTGGGATCTTCTGGGATCGGGGCACGAACTCGTGTCCCCTGCATCAGCAGGCGGACTCTCAACCACTGCGCCACCAGGGAAGCCTGAGGTGAAAATGTTTTTAAGCCTTAATAATGGTCTACTTTCCAAGGAACATAACAGCAAGTAGGAGGAGAAAATTTTTTAAACCTTAAACTTTGTTGCAGTAGGATTTAATTTTCACTATTTGTTACTAATAATAAGACCGCATTTGCAGTTGTCCAGGCGCTTTCCAGTTCTAGAGGAATGTGAAAAAAAATCACCAAAAAAAGTCTTGTGAAAGACTAGACTTTTTTTCGTTTACGAGTTGTTTCCTACTTTTTGTTGCTGATCTTATTATTTATTGATAAGACTAAGATAATAGATAGTAATTTTTTAATAACCTTATTTAGGAAAATATAAATGTTAATCGTATAAAAACTTTAATCCTCACCCCTTTAAAAATACTTTATTGATTCACAGTATCACAGAGAGCTGGTATACAATGAAGACAGAAGATATGGATTGGAATAGGGAGAATAACGTCAGGACGATAATTTATACAAAAGTTTTAAAAGGCTAACTCTAAGGTAGCCATGGTAAAATTGTAGAGGAAGAGATATGTGAGGCATATAAAGTTTAATTTAGTGGAGAATTCAAACTATAAAGAGAATGGCTGATTAATCACAGAACTGATTTACTTTAGAACTAGATGACACCATGGAGTTCACTTTATCCAACCTCTTACATATTCACAGATGAGAAAAACGAGGAACAACTTAGCTAGAGAAACTTGCACAATATGATTTAGCTCCTTAGAATCAGAAGTGAAGTACTAATGAAGACAAATGACTGGTGAGAGTTCTAGACCTGGCCTCCTTGGGAATCTCAATATCAAATTTAAGTTTTTGTTTACTTGAAAATTTACTCACTTGAAAATATATTTTTCAGTTTTACCCATAATTTTTTTAGACAGCACAGAGCATTACAGGAAAAATGCAAGACTAATAAGGATTTTTGGTTCCTACTCAGCTATTAGCCAATTGAGTGACCTTAACACAACCTAGTAAGAGTCCATCTTTTTTCATATGAAAAATGAATTTAATGGATTTAAAAGTCCATAAATTACATGGAAGTCTAAAATTCAATGCACATATTTAACAAAATTGTACAAATAAAATCATCTGTTATATAAATGCCCACTGTGCACTTTCTTCACAAGAACTTAACTTTCCAGAAGGCAGTTTATTTTTCTAATAATCAATGCTCTCCCAAGTGTTAGTACCAGTAAATGATACCTCTGAGATAATGAATTTTAATTGTATTATGATAAAAATGACCTACAATAAAAAATCAATATTTGTGTCCTAATCTCTACATATAAGTAAATATTTTACCTTCTTTAAAGAAACTAAATTGTTTTACAAAAACAAGCAAATTGTTTTCTGAAAACTAAACAAAAGCAGAATAATCTTCATCTGATAAATGTTAAAATGACATGGGCAATGAGGGAATAAAACAAATTTTTATATTTTCTTTATTGCTTAAGGTAAAATGACAGAGATAATTTCAGTCATTATTTTGAAAGTATCAAACTGGCATGCATTTTCCAATATTTGGAGTTTACAACTTTACCATTCCTTGAAAGATTAATATGCAACTGCTATATGAGTCCTATAAAAACAACCAAAGACAACAACTGCTTAAAGTAAGAAGGAGAAAAACTTAAAACATAGAAATTATTTCCTTTTTCCTGTAGAGTTTGATTCAGTCACATGATATGTACCCTTAGAAGAGGTAAAAACTCCCTTTGGATATGGTGGAATTGCTTATTCAGAAATGCTAATGATAAAACCTAATCTATGGCATCCTTTACAGCCAGAAGAAAAATGCCATTTTCTGCATGCAATTTTGTTCCTAATATTTTAATAATTTCCAGGAAAACAAACAAACATAAAAGGTGAAAAGGATAAGGCAACACATCATCATGTTGACAACAATGGCATGCTTTTTATTTTATTCATTTTTTACTGGAGAAGTTAAATGTCTGTTCTACATCTCCTCCAAAATCATATGAGAAATCAAAAAGAATCTTCTGCTTTAAGAAATGGAGGTCACATGGTCTAGTGAGAGGCAGTAACCTACGATCCGAGGTCGGTGTTTGGAGCTCAGGCTTTGGTATCAGATGGGCCTAGGTTCAAAAACCAGTTCCTTCATTTACTACTGTGTGACTTTAAGGAATTAATTTATCTAGAAATATCCTCATGTACAAAATGAGAAAACTGCTGCTGGGAAGACTAAGTGAGATAATGTAGAGAGCTTTGCACAGCATATGTGCTTAATAAGTCCTTGATATTATTATTATTTTTAAGAATAATATTGATACAAGTACCCATCCAGTAAGGAAAATCATCTTGAGGCTGGGAAGGCAGGTGCAAATAAGGTTAAAATTTACACTTTTGTGTAAGGAGTACCATTTTTCCTCTGTTTATTCAGGTATAACTTTCACAAGAGAAACCTAAAATCAAACTGAAAGAATAAAAATAGCTGACAAACTTTGTCATTTTTACATGCAGGAACTATCTGGTATTATCAGAATTTGTATGTGATGGGGGAAATGCCATGATGGGGAAATAAAAAATCCTTTGATCAATACACCATCATTTGAATGTAACACTGATAGGTCCAAAAACTTTTTACAAATAGCTTCAGAGGCACTGGACTTAGGCTGTGCCACCACTGGGTGGTTTGCAGCTTGGCAGCAATATTTAAAACTGTAGTCTTTCTGGAAGGCTTGGAGCTAAAAGGAAAGGGCAGGCCTGGTTTGTCAAAATTTAAGGTTCTGTGGCACACAAGGGAACCAGTGACTTGGGAATCTGGGAGGCTGGTTATCTGAGGTGGTATTAGATATGAATAGGGAAGAGGATGTCTGAGGCACATAACAGTTCTAAGATTTGCCTGCTCAATAACTGAACACCAACCTCCTTACCCTGGCCTGTATTCAGGGTTCCCTGTAATCTTGGTCTTTCATATCTTTTCAGTGTTTGCTTTGTCTACTTTACTTATATTCCAGCCAACTGAGCTAATTTTATTCTCTAAACACGCATCTTTGCTTATGCCCTCTCTGCCGCCAGAAATTGCCTTCTCCCAATGCTGTATGTTCAGATCCTACCTAAGATTGTAGACCTATGATCTTTATCACTTCCTACTGTCTTTCTCCTTGTCCCCACAGTGACCCAGAACTTATCTGGCAGGAGAAATTTATGCCTTCCTTTAACTCCATGGCATTTCACCTACTTTTCTTGAGGTACTTAACACCTTTTTTTTTTTTCTGTTCTCTCCTTGAAGTTCATTTTTGATACAGATAAATTAATCAGTTGATAGATGAGAAAGGAGCAGTGATTCTACTTCAGGAAATCATAAAAGCTCCATGGAGGAGTGGTGTTTTGACCTAGGCCTTGAAGAATGAGTACAGTTTGGACTAATGGAAATGAGAGAGAAGCTCGGTTCAGGTTAATGAACAGAGTAAACAAAGCAAATAGGAAAGGCCAATTGGTTAAAATAACATGGAGTATTGACTGGAAAGCCATGAGATATACACTGAAATAAAAATTTAGGGCTAGAATTTGCTTTTAATAACAGCTATATATTTCGTCTAACCTTGGTTGCCCAGTACTCTGCAGACTGTTATCTAGTGTCTCTTTTCTGCTCTCTCAGCATCCATTTTCCTGTAGTTCTTCCCGTTTTTGGTCCATCCATGATCCATCTGAGAATGAGTGATTTTCTAAAACACAAATCTGATTATACCTTCTCCTAAATAAAACTGTTTATTCTTTGTTTAAAGTTTCATTGTACAATTTAAATCCAAACTCCTAAGCAAGACTTACATTAAAATACTAGTTCATGCATAATTTTCCAGTTTACTCAAAGGAGCACCTGGGGACATCTTCTTGTCAATTCCAGTCACCTTTCAAATCTGGAAGGGGTTTCTTCTGATGGGTATCTACATGTCCTTCTTTAATGTACCCCTCAGATTATGTAGTGATTTCCACAGAGCCACGCCCCATATGGCAATATCTTTATTAGGTCAGGTTTCCATTGCCCTTCTGCCTGATCAGGTAGATGGCCAGGCTACTGGCCACTTCCCATGAGTTAGTAAAAACCCAAACATAGGGGCTTTTACCCCTGTTCAACTCTTTCTTTACTGCTAGGAAAACTGCATGAAGTTCAGCACACGCTGCTGATCTGTTTTTACCTTATTTTTTTTTGCTGTACGCGGGCCTCTCACTGTTGTGGCCTCTCCCGTTGTGGAGCACAGGCTCCGGACGCGCAGACTCAGCGGCCATGGCTCACGGGCCTAGCCGCTCCGCGGCATGTGGGATCTTCCCGGACCGGGGCACGAACCCGTGTCCCCTGCATTGTCAGGTGGACTCTCAACCACTGCGCCACCAGGGAAGCCCTGTTTTTACCTTCTTTGATCAGAGTGGCAGGCTTTCAAAGAGGATCTTGTCCATTCATTTTGGAATAGCCATCCATAAACCAGCTCATTGATGTTCAGTCGGGAGCTGTTCACGGGGCACTGTTCACATGGCAATCAGTTCCAGCAGCTCCTCAGGCAGCTCCGAAGTCAGTCCTAGTGGAAATGAGTCTCCCTGCTTGTGAGTACTCTCCTTGCATTCTCCAGGCATAAGGATCCTATATAAATCATTTCCATTTTATTATGAAACACTTCCAGCACTGCCATCCCCGGTAGAGTGAAATTCTGACATCAAGATCACTTTATGCCCTTCAGTCACTGGGGGAGCTTCAATTAATATCCAATAGCAATGTAGTAAATACCCCTCAAATGGAAATTCTCTGGTTCAAAGAAGCCTGTCTCTGCTCCACACAGGGCTGTTGCACAAACAATTTGTCTCTACCAGGAGTCCAGCTTCTATTGTACATTGTTCAGACTCAAGCAATCTTACTGGTTCCCAGAATTCAGAAGGTCTGATTAATATTGCTTGAAGGGCAGATTTACATGCCTTCTGTTTTACAGTACTAGGTAAGGGACATGTTCCTCACTCAGACACAGTGTCCATTCCCAAAATACAATCAGGTAGAAGAGATGCAACTTTTTTACCTCATATCTGCTTAAACATTCCCAATTTCATGATCCTATTCATAACCCATTACCAAACATTTCCTTTTCCATCACTGTGTGAATTGCCTTCCTTTCCTTTCAAGTCCCAAACACCACCCTCAACATCCTCTTTTGTCTTCAGCTGAAGATGATATTTAAGGTGAAGATTTTAGTCATTTTGATGAATTACTCAGTTTTCCTGAGTCTCTACCATGTATGCATGTTATTAAACTTTTGTTTGACTTTCTCTTATTGATTTGTCTTACATCAATTTCATTCTTAGACCAACCAGAAGAACCTAGAAGGGTAAAGGAAAATTTCTCCCTTCCGACACTTGGGTAACGGGCATTTTCACAGGTGAACATCCAGTCATCGATCATCATAAAGCCAACCCCACTTGGCTTGCATAGGAAGCATATCTGCTGCTTCATCTGGGGTGTTTTATTTGGCATTTATAGGGGGATTTGGGAAGTTCCCCTTCTCAGGAAAAACATACTTTGTATGGCTTTTATCCAGTCCACCAGGCTGGCTGTTCCCTTGGGAATAACCTCCTGTGTTTCTGGATCATGTATAGCCACCTGTGATTGTTCCATAGTGAGCTATGGCTTCTGTATCAACCCAAATATGCTCTTCCACTCTGCAGCATTTAAAACGAAAAACACAGCCCCCCCAAGTTATTGCATGTATATTCCAGTCTGATGTTCAAATGAAATATAGGCTTCATGACAGATCCAAAAACTGGCTTTTGAATTGGGTATAACCAAGATAGCAACTGATAACATTACCACAGTCTGTTCACTGAGTCAATACAGAATATTTGAAAACACATCACTGCTATTTTCCCAGACATTTAAGAGGATTTTCTAAGTGTGAACTAGAAGGATGTTGGACAATGTGCTATTTGCTCTCACTCAAATGGGGTTTAATTGGCCAAACATACCTCCATTGGGATTTTGGAATAGCTACTATCAGAAAATGGTGCATTACTGGTTTTTATAGCTCACTTTAATTCAGTAAACTAGTATCTTCTAAAATTGATGATGGGGATAAAACAATAAATAAAACATGTTCTATGGGAGTTTAAATTTGAGAGAACATAATGTTAGTATAATACAGTAAACAAAAAATGCAGCTAATTTTCTGGTTTAATCAGCTAAAGCATAAAATGGATTTCCATTGAAACTATCAAAATAAGGCTTTTAAAAATTATACTTACACTTTATTTAAAACAATAGACTACTGAAAGAGGTAAAGGATATATCTTTAGAAATATCAAGAAAAAATCAAAATCAAGTAGGCTTTTTGTGTGCGCTTTTTCAAGACTCAGAGAATTACATCTGATTGCTATTTGACTACATTTAGGATTGAGTGAAAGGAAAATCACAGTGGAGTCGGTATTGCTAAGAGAGAGCTCTCTAAAATGAAGCCTGGAGGTCATTAAGGAAGTGGGACTTATGCACATCTCAGTCCAGATGCAATCTGAGCCTTCTTCACTAAATAAATCATGACAGCCTGTCCCTCAAGGGCAAACATTTCCTTTTTGCAACAAAGTCAATTGTTATTCTTGCAAAACAACTTTAACAACCTTGTTGCTTTTGCCTTAGTAAGTCGCTGACTGTATCTCTTCCCTGAAACACTCTTTCAGTTTTACCCAAATCTGTGTTTCCTGAATTGCAATTCCTAAGACCTCAAATAAAGCTCTTTGTTCTTTGCAGCCTCAATACTAATTATTATTCAACAATTGTAATAATGATCATCATCAGAATAACAGAAAAGGAAACAAAAAAATGTAAAAACTTGGGCTCATGTAAAGAGGTTCACAATTGAGTGCTATAATGTAAGCACTTATTCTGTGTGGACAGCCCGTAATATTTTCTTTTTCTCCTAGTCCCAGAGGACTACTATGAATCTCAAATGAAATATATGGAGGAAAAAAAAAAAACAACATTGTATTATTTTTGTTCTTATGGTTGTTCCATGATTCCTGCACTTTCAAGGATTCTTTAAAATTTATCAGTTACTTTACCCATGCCCATTCTTCCTTGCTCTGCCATGAGCTCAGGGAAGGAACTCTTCTTCAGCCTTAGAGAATGAGCCTTGACTAATCACTACTCACGGTTGTCTCACTCCCATTTTTAAATCATTCGTTGTCTCACTCCCATTGTTAAATCACTGGTTTAGTTATGTTATGTCACATAATTCTGGCCAAAAAGCTATTAATGTAGGTCTGTTAGAGAGCTTCTTGTAGGTTTTCCTTGTACTTAAAAGGGATTCAATATAAGACAATTCCTTTCTAACTCTGGACATTGAGATAAGGTGATGTTTGGAATTATAGAAGCCGTCTATGAAGGGGCCAATTGAAAAGGAAAAGTCCATTCACTGTGGCAGGTAGGATGAAATGATAGGCATCACCTGGTTTGACAAAAATCATTGTTCTACTGAATGCTTTAACTGAGCTTCTTCCAGATTCCTTGTTATGAAAAATAATAAATCCCTGTGTCTAAGCCGATGTTAATGAATCTCTGTTGTTTGCAGTTGAAAGCATCCTAAATCATACTGGAGGATAATTTTTCTAATCATTGATAAACTACTCCCAACATCTAGGTCTCTCATCTTTCTAGTTCTCAAATTAACTCTGTATCAGCCTGTTTTTTTGCATTAACTTTTTTGATTAGTCATGCACTTTATATTTGAGAAAATTTGATACAGAATATAACTAAACTGTTTTTATATAGTATGGAAATTCTTTCATGAATATCAGCATTACTATTCACTTATAACATCACCTGAGTCATTGCAGAATTATACTCTCTTAATTTTAGAACAGATCTATATTTAAATAAACCATATCTTATCCATGTAGCTATCTGTAGTAACTTAACTTTAGAAATGCGATTGTTAAAATTTGATAATCTACTCCCATCCTTAATAAGGCATGCTTTAAGACAAACAAACCCCCCCCCAAAAAATTCTTTTTTATATTTAACAAAAGTCCCTTAACTTTAACATGCACTTATTTTTTCTTGTTATAATTTCAGAGTAGGTGCATATCTGACCATCATATTATAAATAGATTTGCATATTGAAAATTATAATTGAATTACTTTTCTGTTGAAATTAGTGAGTTATAAGCCAGTACAAAATAAATTATTACCATGATTCCCTGTGTATGATTGGTACTTTAAAAAATTGAGTTCCAAATATGTACAGAATATATCAAAATTCCTATAGAATCAAAAGCTAGGAAATCACTCTCCTGAATGCCTATGTACCCTCAATACACAGATGGCATCACCTCTACTTTATTAAAATATCAACAGAAGAAGGGGGAAATCCTTTTAATTTGGAAATTTTTGCTGTGAAATTTCTGATAAATGGATACTTATAAACTCATTATAATTTACATTGCTTTGTATTTTATCCCTATATTAAAAATACATCACAAAATATATTATTCAACAACTGAAAAATATCTCTAAGCAAAAATTCTAATATCACTAGGCCACTAGTACTTTATTATTATTACATTTACTGTAAGGGAACAATTATATTGGTCATTATAAAATATTATAAAACAATCCAAAAAAAATCATTGTTTCACAACCAGTTTCATTACAGTTCCTATGGAGAAATGCAATTTTATTTTATTTTTTATCAATTTATCTATTTATTTTATTTATTTATGTGGCTGTGTTAGGTCTTTATTGCTGCACACGGACTTTTTCTAGTTGTGGTGAGCGGGGGCTACTCTTCGTCACAGTGCTTGGGCTTCTCATCGCAGTGGCTGCTCTTGTTGCAGAGCACAGGCTCTAGGCGCACAGGCTTCAGTAGTTGTGGCACGCAGGCTCAGTAGTTGTGACTCGCAGGCTCTAAAGCGCAGGCTCAGTCGTTGTGGCGCACAGGCTCAGTAGTTGTGGCTCGTGGACTCTACAGCACAGGCTCAGTAGTTGTGGCGCATGGGCTTAGTTTCTCCGCGGCATGTGGGATCTTCCTGGACCAGGGCTCGAACCCATGTCCCCTGCACTGGCAGGTGGATTCTTAACCACTGTGCCACCCGGGAAGTCCAAGAAATGCAATTTTAATTCAGACTTTTATATCCACATACAAAATATTTTCCCTAGTCTTCTTGTAGAAATATTTTTAATCAAAAATTATGTTTACTAACCTTACACATTTTTCTACTTTTAATTTACACTTTAAAAGTTCAATTTGTCTGAATTGGAGTTTTTTGGGCTAACTATTCAATTACAATTTTTTATTTTGCCATTTTAGATTTAAAATTTGGAGGATGATTATGCTTTATTATACAGAATATAATATACTATTTCTTAGTGAAAAACTATTTTCTTAATAAAAATCCATGCTCCCATCTTGTTGAATTTTCTTGCAAAGGTAATTTTCTGTCTTTAGTCACATATTATTCTCTGATGTGCATAAATGTCTTTATATTTTCAAGGAGCAGATTATTTTCAAAAACCTACATAATTCAAATTTTGTTAAATAGTTTCCCTGCTGCTGAAGTACCAGAGAAGTTACTAAAATTCCCAATCATTATTTTTCTCTAGTACCTTTAAAGTAAATGTACTGAAAATGTATTATGATACGGAACTTGCTTTTAGTTTGGTGAGTAAATTAACATTTAGAAAAAAAATACTCAGCAGTAAAAGGCTGAGATGCAAGACATTGCTTCAAGATAAAAATTGTGAGGTTCATGGAGAATTTTTATAGATAAGTTAGACAAAAATTAAGACAGATAGGGAATCATATTTTAGATATGAAATATAATTATTTAGATTTTATATGGGTGACTAAATTCCAGTGAGTATGTTTTTAGTTACAAAATGACTGCAAAGTGGCCTAAAATGCACCTATTACATAATTGGAATATGTAAGGCTGGTGCTATCCAAATGTACAGTCTGTGACTGAGGTCTCTACAAAACATCTAGGTTAGAAATAAATGAGTGAACTGGGTCTCCTTTCTGTTTTATTTAAATAATTAATGTGATACAAAAAAAAAAAAAGATGTTGACTATGTCCTGAAAGTTTATTTTTTCAACTTTGATCATATATTGTTCAACCTGTGGCTCTTTGTCCTTGCTTATTTCATTTCCCTCCCTGGATAGACCCCTAGGAGATCAGAATTGATCTGAAAGTAGAGGGAATTCCATCAAAATATTATAACTTCTCCACATTACTGAGGAACCTTGGATAACTGAGAACAATCAAATGGGCTAAACTATCTTGATCTCCCAGGTGATTTGCTGTTCAGATAAAACATAAAACATTAAATTCGTGGTTAAAATAATACATCTTCGGGCTTCCCTGGTGGCGCAGTGGTTGAGAGTCCGCCTGCCGATGCAGGGGACACGGGTTCGTGCCCCAGTCCGGGAAGATCCCACATGCCGCGGAGCGGCTAGACCCGTGAGCCATGGTCGCTGAGCCCGCACGTCCGGAGCCTGTGCTCCGCAACGGGAGAGGCCACAACAGTGAGAGGCCCGCGTACCGCAAAAAAAAAAAAAAAAAAAAAAAATCTTCATTCAAAAGCACTAACTAATGTTTTGGAAGAGCACAAAAGCCTCTAAAATTTTTGAGTAGCATGATAATACAGTTAAAATAGGACCAAATAGAATTCAGTTGTTAATATTGATGAATGGTTTTATAATTTTTCTTTTATTCAAGAGAGGCATTAAGACTAATTCAAATGGCACCTATATTTTTAAAGAAAGAATAAATAAATATGCTTCCTTGCTAACTTCATGCCCACTGCATCGACTTTAATTATGGTTATAACATCTATTTTCTTTATCTAGAAAACATGTATTTTCTGTATCTGGACACAGTTGAATTTTGAATATCATTTCTCTATTAAAAAATTCTTAATAGTTCTGTGTATGCAAAATGAACTTTGGATACAATTATCCAAATACGTGAAGTCTTCCTGACACTTTCTTTCAATTATGTTCATGTATCAGAGACTCATTCTTGGGGGCTTAATCTGGGAACTCCAACTCCACACTTCCCTGTGAGTAGATGTTCATTCATTCAGTAAGTAATTATTGATCTCCTGCTCTGTGCCAGGGGATGAAATAGGCACTATTATAGTGGGGAAAAAAATGCCCTCTGCTCAGAATTACCTCCCAGTCAAAAAGGCATACATGTTAGCAGATAAGTCACAAGAGAATGAAGTAAGTTTTTTGAACAGTAAACAATAAAGTGCACAAGCTCTGCCTGGAGGAATCATAGATTCCTTTATTCAAGAGGTAACAACATTTGATGTGATAGATGTAAAGGAATTTGCCAGGTGGAGAGAGTCAGAGCCTGCTAGACTCAAGAAATAGGATCTTGTAATGACAAAGTGTAGATCCTCTATGGCAGGCTCCAGGCCTCTGTATTTTTGCACAAGATGTGCCTTTCTGCAGCTAACCTGCCTGTCATTTTTCTCCTACTATTTTAAAGTCTGCCTCTATGAAATCACTCTTGTGCTGCTACCTCACCCTCCACGACTTCAGCTGCATCATAAAACTTGTTTGATAGCCTTATTACAGCTCTTATCACACTATGCTGTAACTGGTGTTTGGGTATATCCCCACACTGTAATACTTGTCTCTATTACTCAAGCACCTAAGTTAGAGCCTGAGTATAGCAGAAACTGTTTCTAGGTGTAAATAGATGAATGAATGAATGATATTAGACCCTAGAGAAAGGAGGGGAAATGGGGTCACCTGGGTAGACACAGGGTAAACTTGTAAGAGAAAGATCTTTCTCTAAAGCAAGCTTGAAAAATTCAGTAACCATTCATTTTAAATAAGAAAGAAAATAGTACCAAAAGTGTCACACACACGGCTGTTTTTTTTGTTAATTAGAAGGCATATTCATTGCCTTAATGTAAAAGGTGTAGACGCTGAGGCAGTTGAATAATGAATGGCAAAGTGAGAATTGCTGAGCAGAAACTCATCTTTCACTCAAGTTGGAAACTTCAATTAGCTATAGTACTATTCTTCATGGTTGGATATTTTATTCCATTAATGCTTGATAATCAGTTCATTCAAATATGTTAATGAAGCTTATCAAGTTAACAAAATATTTTATAGAGTATATTAGTTATATATTACATAAATATTAAACAAAATCTTGTTGCCTTAAAACATCAAACACTCAATCTTCCACAGTTTCTGTGGGGTCGGGAAGTGGGACTGGCCTAGTTGAGTGATCCTGGCTCAGGCTCCCTCATGTTTGGACTGGACAAATGATTTCCAAGATGGCTCACCTTTGTGGCTTTGCCAAGAGGCCTCAGGTCCTCACCACCTGTGCCTCTCTCCACAGGCAGACTGAGTAGTCTCATGACATGGCAACTCATTACCTCAAAGTGGGCTATGAGAGAGACAGAAAGAGAGAATGAGAGAGGCAGGCAGAGACAGACAGAGAGAGAGAAAGCAGGAAGCTTCAGTTCCTTTTATGATCGGACCTAATAAGTCACACAAAATCATTTCCACTTAAAAAAAATTGTTAGAACCAAGTTATTAAATCCAGTTCACACTCAAAAGTAAGGGAATTAGCTCCACTTTTGGAAACAATGTGACAATTTTGTGGGCATATTTTTTATCACTACATGGAATTATAATGGTGAGCAGATAAAGCTTTGCCCTTATAGAGATCATATTCTACTTCAGTAAGGTGAAAAATCAACAAATAAAATCTATAAACAAGATAATTTCAGATTGTTTTAAGTCTCAGGAAAGCAATGAATAGGAGTCTATGTTATTGGGGACGTAGGAGCCAAGAGTATTAAACAGACTGAACCTAAGTCCTCCTAAAGCCAAGTTCCTCTGCAGAGTTTATGATTAACCTCTCTAGTGAAAACGTTATTCCCTTTCTTGTCCAACACCTGTTCTCCTCTGCTTGGCCCTGCAATAAACCTTTCTCCGCTCTATACTCCGATGTTTCGGTTTGTTTGGCCTCACCGTGGGTCAGGCACACGAACTTGCATTCGGTGACAAAACTAGTCAGGGGAGACTGCTCTGTGAACGTTAAGTATGACGAAGAGCTGAGGAGAGAGAGAAGCTAAATGAAGAGCCTGTGAAAGAACTTTCCAGGGAGAGGAACCTATCCAAGGAAATAGCAAGGGCCTGTGGCAGAAGTGAGCTAGGTAGTTTGAGGAACAGAACAAAAGCCATACTAAATGGGTAAATGATTCCAGTTGGAGCAGAAGAGGTAGGAAAAGACAAGATAATACACATCTTTGCTGCCCTAGGAAGGGAATCTCTATTTGATTATGCAATGGGAATTATGCACTGAAGAATTTGTATAGGAGAATAAAATGATTGACTAATATTTTAAAATCCAAAGTAGGAGTAACAATCATATAAACATATAAAACTCCATTTAGAATAAAATGAAAATATTTCTATAGAATTACATGCGAAATACAGAGTATGCATCATCTCACTCTTCCTTCATCTCCATCACAAACAATGACAAGGTGTGTTTTAGCTTGAGAAAAAGAAGAGTGGTCAAGGAGGATACAACAATGCTTGCAAATATACTGAATAATTAAAAAGCATTGGGTGGTTATTTGTCATGCATGCACTTTTATTTATTTATTTATTTATTTTTTGCTGTTTGTGGGCCTCTCACTGTTGTGGCCTCTCCCGTTGCGGAGCACAGGCTCCGGACGCACAGGCCCAGCGGCCATGGCTCCCGGGCCCAGCCGCTCCGCGGCATGTGGGATCTTCCCGGACCGGGGCACGAACCCGTGT
Organism: Hyperoodon ampullatus; assembly: GCF_949752795.1. Lineage (NCBI taxonomy): Eukaryota > Metazoa > Chordata > Mammalia > Artiodactyla > Ziphiidae > Hyperoodon > Hyperoodon ampullatus. The sequence goes on along the minus strand of NC_136916.1, from coordinate 126,826,007 downwards.
CCCCTGCATCAGCAGGCGGACTCTCAACCACTGCGCCACCAGGGAAGCCCCATGCATGCACTTTTAATGTGAATCGTATTTAAATCAAATTGTTCAATAAAACTCTCACATTTATCTTCTTGGATACTTAATCATGTATCTAACTCTGTAACATTCTAATTTGATATATTATGTTCACATCCAATAAGCATATCTAAAACTATACCAGCCATAACAATTGTCCTCTTCTTACATGTACAGAATTACATACTGAGTCCTAGGAACACTTAAAAACTCACATACCCACATCCTGAAAAATCTCAGAAAGCACTTTCCAAGGACAAATTTGACACCTTTAGAAATATCAAGTGTTATGTGTTAATTCTGGAATTCACAGCTGCATGCAGATGATAAAAGCAAACACATGAAAAAACATTTAAAGTGTAAAAACACAACGTACTTAAGCAACTTCAAAAAATATTTTGAAATAGCAATTGAGCCGCGGCTCACTGTCAACTTGGAAATGCTCTTTCCTTTTTTTTCCTTCTTTCTTTTCTTTCTCCCTCTTTCCCTCCCTCCCTTCCTTCTTTCCCACCTTTTCATCTTCTTCTTCTCTTTTTTTTTGCTCATTTTCTCACCCTTTCATTCTTTCTTTTGTTTCTTCTCCATCTAATTCCAAAATGCATTTAAGGTGGATTTTAAAAATTCACTTAAAATATTAAAATATTTCAAAAGAAGTAATTTATATACTCAACAAATATTTATTTGGGGCCTATCTTATTCTAGGTATTTTGCTAGTTCATTGGTGCTAATATAGTGAACAGAATCAAATGGATTCCTTATGAACACTGCAGGCTAGAGAGAGAACAAAAGTTAGTTAATCTACCAAATGTAAAATAGATTAACTAACATTTATTCTCTCTCTAGCCTGCAGTGTTCACAGGGAGATCAGCTCAGTGCTTTGTGACCACCTAGAGGGGTGGAATAGGGAGGGTGGGAGGGAGATGCAAGAGGCAGGAGATATGGGGATATATGTATACATATAGCTGATTCACTTTGTTATAAAGCAGAAACTGACACACCATTGTAAAGCAATTATACTCCAATAAAGATGTTAAAAAAAAGTTAATCATTCTAATTAATGTCTAATATCACATAAATATAATGGTTCTTAAGGCAAGGTAACTTGTGTGTGAGAGTATGTAAGAAAGGAATCTGACCAGACTCATAGGTTACTGACTTTATTTCAGAAGAAATACTTAAGCTGAAGATTTGTAAAAGAGTAGGATTTAAGTAGGTGAAGAGAGATAGGAACAGTATCCTGATCACTGATATAGGCCCTGTGCTGCTGGAGAAGATGAGTAGGGAGTTGAGGGAAGGATTGCAAGGGAGAAACAAAATGCATTTGAGGAATTAAAGAATACTGCAGGCAGATTAGAGAGAAAGATGTACCATTTTATGGGACCCTTGTGCAGTGGTTAACACCAAACACACCTTTTGGGATCCTTTTGAGGTTCCTGCCTATATGCTCATCATACTCCTTTATTCAAAAATGCCAAAACAATTTAGAAACGTGCACACAAGTATATTAAAGCTTCACTTTGTTGCTAAATGAGCAATTAGAGAATACAGCTTGTATTCTCTGTATTTGACCCAGCTTTCTACTTGTTACAAGTTAAATTGTGCTATCGGAAAAGATCTGCTGAAGTCCTAACCCTGGTACCTCAGAATATGAATCTATTTGGAAATAGGATTATTGCAGATGTAGTTTGTTAAAATGAGGTCATACAGGAGTAGGGTGGGCCCTAATCCAATATGACTGGAATCCTTATTAAAAAAAACCAGAGACACAGAGAAGAAAATGCCATATGAAGAAACAGAGACACAGAGATAAAATCATGTGACTATAGAGACAAATATTGAAGTGATGTAGCTGCAAACCACAGAACTCCAAGGATCAATGACCATTAACAGAAGTTAGAAAGAAGCAAGGAAAAATTCTCCTCTACAGGAGCATCGCTTTGCCAACACCTCGATTCCAGACTTCTAGCCTCCAGAACTTTGAGGCAATACATTTCTGTTGTTTTATGCTACACATATTGTGGTACTTTGTTACAGCAACCTTAAGAAACTAATATACTACTCTTGCCTATCAAGTCTCCACCTTTGGATTTATCAGTGAAAGAAAAATGTTGCCTGCCATTTCAGTAAACTAAGGATGTTGTAGCCATCAAGCCATCACATGACAGCCACCCCGAGGGAACTCAGTATGGAAGCAGAATGCCCACCATCTAGCAGTCAGCCACTGAAGCCACCTGCCCCCACCATGGTGCACTCTGAGGAGACTCAGGATGAGAAAGCACAGGATACTGCTGTCCCCAGATAGCTGAGGTGTGTATTAAAGGAATGATTTCAATAAGCCCTGATTTTTGCAACTTCCCATACATAGAAAAGTGCTAAATTCCTTAACTTGAGATATCTGGTTTTCTTTAATTGACAGTAATCTTTTGATGGTCTGACTCCCTGTTCTTTGTTGCAAAAACTCCTACATATCCTGGCTCCTCCCTTACCTCTTCAGAGCAGTCTCTCGGAGTTATCTGAGATGCTGTGTCCCAGGCTTATGTCCTCAGTTTTGTCTGCCGAATAAAACATAATTCTCAAAGTTTAGGTTGTTCATTTTTTTTAGTCAACAGACTCCCCTTGAGGGGAGACTTACATTTATTTGTGGGATGAAGAAAGAGTGCAGAAGATGTGAAATATGTGTTCTCAGTCTCTTTTCCCATCTCCCCAACCAGATGAATGTGTCCTTGGTGAAGAACAGGGAAGGAGATTGAAGGAAGGGTAGAAACCACCTTCTCATCTTCTAAGAGGCTGGAAATTTCTCTTTCAGGATCTTAGCTAGTAATGAAGAGAGGCTGGAAATAGTTTCCCTTTGGCCTTGTAATCCTGAAGGATTTGGTTGTTTTTTACAGGGCAATTAGAAAAACTTGAAGATTTCTGTGTGTGTTTCATTTTGCTTTGACAGAAGTTATGGTGCAGAAGCACACAATTAAATTTTTATTTTGAAAAGATTATTTGCCTGCAGTGAGCAGAATGGATTAGACAGGAGCCAGAAGGAACATGGATAACTCTCATAGCTTTAAAAAGAGATGCTAGGAACTTGTCCTAAGATGATTTACTGGAAATGAAATAGTTTAAGAGAGATTTAAATGTAAAAACCTTCACAATTTGATGACAGATTGAATATGAGAGTAGGGTGGAGGTGTGAGACATGATAAATTAGTGAGGAAATTTCAGCAAAAGAAGTGTGGTTAAAAACAAGAAAAAACAATAAAAATGGGAAACAGAGTGAGACTAATTACACATACATTGCATGGTCCATGACTTTTGCTAGGTTTGGGCTATATTATTACCTCTGAGGTCTCTAGAAGATTACACAAAGAAGGAACCACATAACTTCTTATAGGTTAAAGTGAATCATTTGTTTAAAATAAGCATAAAAATTCCTGATACCAAGACCCAAGTGACATTATCACCATGGTTTTCTATAAAAAGAATGCCTTATATTTCAGTGAATAACATCCTCACCAAAACCTTAGCAATAACTACATCTGCAAGAAGTTTATGCCCAGTTCAAACAAAGGGTAAAACATTCAACTATTTCAAAGTGTAAATTTTTTGGTAATGTTTTGTCACTCCTACGTAAGCATTTACTCTCTCAGTGAAGTGTTAAGTTACTGTGGGGTGGTGATAGTTCTCACAAGAGAATGGAATATAACTCTCCTATGTGGTTAAGTGACTCACCCAACAGCTGAGCTGGATGTAACACTGGCATTTGCTTATGAAAACTGTGATGTGTAATGAGAGCATGCACTGAGATGTATAATAAAAACAGTGTTTAGATAGAAGGATGTCCTATCACTGCTCAGAAAGTTTCTAAGATAACATCCTTGTCTAGGGGATAGATGCTTACTTAAATAAAATAAAATTTTTTTAAAAAAGGTGATTCTTCCAGACATAAATAAACAGAAAATGATAATGATGGAAGCCCTCTGGTTCTGTGTATGATAAAATTTGTAGCCCAAAAATAAAGGCAACTTTTGTATAAAAGAAAATGAAAGTAATTATCAGGGAAAGTAGCTGACAATGTAGTCACAACTTCCTTGAAAAAGTAAACACTTAGACAAATATGACCAATATTTTTGATAGTTTGAATTATTAACCAAATCTAGATCTATAATTATTTTCAAAGAAGACTCTGATTTTCTGGTAAGGGAAATGAGCACCTGAATAATTTGCTGTACATACAGATGACTTCTATTTCATATAGTAACCAGATGAATGGATGTGGTTTGTTTTATTCTAATGTTTACTATAAGTTTATAACATTGTAATATTTATTATAAGTAGACAAATATATTTTCAAAACTACCTGTATAAGAAATTTGAATGTGTCACATAGGTTTCTTTCAGTCGTAACTGAAGACCCAAGTAAAAGTAGGTTAAATAATAGCCCTTTGTTTTTACATAATGAAGTCCAGAGGAAAGGTCATTCCAGGGTAAGTTAATTCAGGGCTCAATGGTGTCCCAGCACTTTCTCATCTTTCTTTCTTGCCATACTCAGCCATTGATGCCAGTGATGTCTCATTTTATTAATGCATGATGATTTTCACAATTCCAGGCATCACATGTGAAACAACATCATCTGATGTTGTACCAGGCTTTTTATTTACTTTTCTCATCTATGTCTTTTGTCTAGCAAGGAAAAACTTTCTAAAAAGTAAGATTTCTATGTCATCTCATTGCTTATGATTGTGACACATATCTGTACTTCAACCAATCAATAGCTGGAGTAATAAGACTTTTATGATTGGCTTAGACCATTCATCATTCACTCCAGGGCCTCAAGGTAAGTAAGGGCTATAACCATATCTTCTGAGACCTTGACTGCATGTCAGAAGATTACCCAAACGAAATTAATGTCTTCCCAGTGAGGAAGAATAATGGCAGATGGTGTGCCTACTGGATGGGCAACCAGAGTGGCTGCCACAATGGATGAAAGCATTCATTATAAGAAATGAGACAATGACAATTGAGGGTTTCACATATGTTTTATTTTGTTTCTGTTGTAGGGAAAAAATTTATCCATGATTGCTGACTTGAAGAGAGAGGAAGGGACTGAATGCAAGAGAGGGAATAAATGGATTAACTATTATTCTAGGAGAATAGCCAGGCCTTTGAAACAACTAAACAAGCTCTTTGGTGATTGCTATTGTTTTGCTGTTGTTTTACAGTAAGGAGATAGGTTTCTTGCTGGTGGGAGTTCAAACCCTAACGTGAAGGGGCAGAATGCACTCTCTGTGTTTCCAGGAGTTGTTAGAAGTTGCCAAAACCCTAAAATGAATCCTGGAAGTTCATGAAAAAGGACGCGGTTGTCAGATTTCATTAAAGCTTTATTTCTGAGAAGAGATCTTAAGTTCTTCTCCAGGATGTAAAAACCTTAAAGAGAAATGGTCCCAGTCTAACCTGTTTTATATTAAATTATTTATTTTCATAGTAATTCACTCAAAATTAGAGTTACTGCATAATACAATTTGCCTAGATGTGTCCTGGCCTGGTGTAATTATCAATCGCTCATATTTTTTTTCTCTTAAAATTGTCCTTATTTGGATGATAAATTATATATTCAACTAATCAAAACAAGGAAAATGTTCAGATGCCTGATAACTAAAAACATGAAAAATCCACTATGCTGTCAGTTAAAATTTTAACTTAGGTCAAAACAAACACTGTACCCTAACAAAAGATCGAATAAGAGTTAAGAGTATCTTGCAGTCTGCCCCACTGGACAGAAGGGAAGTTGAATGTACACCATCAAAATCTTTTTCCTTTGATAATGTCACTTCCTATGGATTAGACCAGGATACTGACCATCAGTGCCTCTCATGGACCATGTCCTTCCTTTTATCTCTTAGAAGTAGAATGTCCTCCAGCATCTTTCATATTCCACTCTCTTGACAAGCTCATCAAACTCTGATCTATAGCTCTAATCTATGATAATCTGATTTATGTATTGAATGAAATTTCTCTGTTGTGCTTCAACCTGGACAACAACCAAAGGCTATGGAATCTAAATATCCAACTTACTACTGGATATCTCAACCTGGATATCTTTTACTAAATCATTTATTCTAATCGTTAGAAGAATTCAATTTCTTGCAATTGTACCACAGTGGTCCCCATTTTCTTGCTGCCACCATCTTTTAGAATATGGAAATAGTTGTATTTTTCTCCTTCTTTGAAAGATCATTCTGGTGGCAATTTGGAATTTAGATCATTAGGTAGTTACAGTATGATAGAACCTTTCTTCTTTGAAATAGAAGAGCTACCTGCCAATGGGTGAATAAGGGTAGGAGTTAGTTAGAAGGCTTAAGGAAAGTGGCATGTGTTTGAAAGAATTGGTGACAAGAGTGGGAGAGTGAATTGATCAAAAGTGAGTAAAAGAATTTCAGAGGATAATTGGTGCTATCATTAATTTGTAGTGACAATAAACTACCTATTTTGCAGATACATTTTTGCTAGCAACACTATCCAGCCTGGAGAAGAAGCAATCCGGATAGATCCTGAGATAGATTTAAAGTGAACTGTTTTCAAGTAAATATGATGAAATCAAGAAGAGACTTGCTGAGAGTTAGTGGAGAGAGAATATTAAGTGGTTAATAGTATTGGGCTCTGGAGAAGGGGGCTTGCTCAAAAAGGGGACTAAATGTGAAAATGTGGAGGGGTCAAGGGACTTAGGTCCTCTAGAATAAGTTGATAGGGATGAGAAAATTGGACTGAGAGGAGATTGTTGTTGGTTACTGGAATATGGACATGAAAAATCAGAAAAGTAACAGATCTAAGAAAATCTCAGTTTGTCTAAAGAAAAGTAGGAATGTACCACTGAAGATAGTGGGGGTAAACTTTACCACTACTTGTTGTGTTGACAGAACTAAGATTGTTCTTTACCTTTGGTTCTTACTTGGATAGACTTTAGGATGTACATTTTTCTGGGGGGAGTCCATAGCTATCATCAGGTTTTCAAAGGCTTTGGAAGCCTCAAAATATTAAGGCCAAATTAGATTATTAGATAAATCTACATTTAATGAAAATGTTATTTCCATATTCTTTGTGGTTTTCTACATATATGGGCTGTAATTTCCTGCCTGTTACTTATTACCTGCTCTAGCTTATTAGTCCTCCGTAATAAGTTTCAGAAAGTAATTTTGAGCAGGGTCCAGAACATGTTTGCCTTGCTCTTTTATCTTCAATAGTCAATTTTATTTTTCTAGGAACATGTCACTAGACTTGATAGAGAAAAAAATCAAATTCCTTTGAAACATTAAATTTAATGAGACACACAATACTTATGTGAGTATACTTAATCATAAACTACCAAAATATATCTTACTGAAAATGGATCTGAATTTTAAAATTACTATTATTCTTTAATTATTTAAATTAATTGCTCAAAAAGTTAATTCTGAAATGTTAGATGTTTAGAGTAAGACGATACAGGAAGAAATAGATAAATTAGAATTTTCCTAGAGATGTATCCTCTTAGTTTGATTCTAGGAACATTAAAGGCATTTCCTTTAAGTCTCAAAAGATGATTTTATTATTACTAATTCACTGGAATAATAGAGGAATATAGAGTTACTTGAAAATACCCGAGATACATCTTATTGTGTATCTTTGCAGATGAAGAAATTTAGGATGAATTTGGATTTTATAAGCTTTTATAATGAGAAGGAAATGATTCTCATGAAAGGGAAAGAAGTGATCATTTGTAAGCTAGAAATGAAACATTTAGAAAGCTTACCTTTTGTAATGTAAATGTAATACTAAAATTGACAGTTGATAGATTTTACAAATACCTCAGTGTACGAAAATCCATCAGGAAAATGACAAAATGATAAAAGAGAATGTTGCACAGGAATATTAGTGAAGATTGAAACTTGCGCTATAAAAGCCATCCTACCACTGGGAACATCATTAGAGCTATTAACCAACCAGTATGCAATACCAAACCCACATACTTGTAGTGATTGATTAGAAAGTAACTGAATTTATACTTTGTGCACTGGGCCAAAAGAACAGAAACAATATAAACTTGCTGCAAGTTACCAAGTTTTTTTTTTCCCTTGTATCAAGGAAGCTTGTACATTTAATGCAATAAAAAGTGAAATATCATTCCAAAAAAAAGGTCAGCAAGATTTATAAGGAAGAGGAAATAAAGTAAAAAATAAATAGGAATAGGGACCCATGGTATAGAGGAAGGATGTGAGCACCTTACATATTTTATTACCTATCACTACCTTCATTATAATACCTAAAATTACTAGTTACCATTTGAAACAGTGTACATACGTTAATCATCACCACAACTGCAGAAGTATTGCTGGTTTGCTTATTTTACAAATAAGGAGGGACTTCACTGGTGGCACAGTGGTTAAGAATCCACCTGCTAATGCAGGGGACATGGGTTCGAGCCCTGGTCCGGGAAGATCCCACATGCCACAGAGCAACTAAGCCTGTACACCACAACTACTGAGCCTGCGCTCTAGAGCCCGTGAGCCACAACTACTGAGCCCGTGTGCCTACAGCCCATGCTCTGCAATGAGATGCCACCACAATGAGAAGCCCTCGCACTGCAATGAAGAGTAGCCCCCGCTCTCTGCACCTAGAGAATGCCTGCGCACAGCAACGAAAACACAATGCAGCTAAAAATAAATAAAAACATTTATAAAAAAATAAGGAATCAGAGGCAAAGAGCAGATAATTAACTCTCCCAATGGCAGATGGTCAGTAAATGAACAAGGATGTGACACCAATCTAATTGCAGGACAGATGTTTTTTACCACTCTACAATGATGGGCTTGATCACTGCCCATACAAAATAGAAACATTCTAAAATTACTCTCTCCTAATCTAAGGAATTGAGGAAGAGAGCATGAGTACAAGATGTACATTACTGACAGTTTTGGGGTGGTGTTTTTGTATGACAGCCTTTCAAAGGATATAGAAAAAAGTGTAGAAATACAAATTTTTAAATAAAATATTAAATTGTTGTAAAGAGTTTTGAACATAAGAATAGAGAAAGTAGTATGATATTTACAAAGAAGCAAGAGGAGAATTTCATGGTTATACTAAGTAATCCGAGCCTAGGTTCTGAATTAAACTAACTGAAATCCCAACTTGGCCACTTAAGAGCTGTGTGAACTTAGATGAGCACTTAGCTTCAATAATCTTATCTATTAAATTGGAACAATAAATTAATCTCTTTAACATGGTTGATGATTGCATGAATTAACGTATGTTAAATGCTTAGCAAAATACCCAAGAAATAATAAGTAAATAAAACAACCACAATTAATAACAAACAATAAAATAGATGGTTATTTTATTTGTTCCATTTTAGTCAAACATGGAAATGCAAGTAATTAGAGGTTCATGTATGAGGCAAAAATGTGTTTTAAAATAATATACTACTTTCATTGAATTTTTAATCATTTATCTCTTTTAACATTAAAATTCAGTCATATAAGTATAATGAAATGTCAAAAGGGAAAGGGATCTAGACTGTTAAAATATTACTGATATCCATAAAACACAAAAAATCAGTTTATTATCTTAGTCCTGAGAATATTTTTGTACTAAAGAAGATTTTTTTTTGTACCAGATAGGAAATTTTAACTTTTAATTGAACGCATAGCTCCATTCACATCATCGGAAAGTAGACCTTACCACATTATTCTACAAATTGTTCTACAATGAATACTTTAATAAAAAGACTTGATCGGCAGTTAGTATTTCCCCAAGCTAAGCTTTACCTTTATGCTCTATATGCTTATTTTAAGAATATTTCAACTTGTACCTATTGACAAAAATGACATTGAGTAGGTCAATTCAATAGCATATTTTTTACTTTGCTCTGAACATTTGTCTTTGAGTCCTGCTAAAATAAAATATTTAAAATTTTATCAAATATTAGCTTGAAAAAACTTTGTATAAAAATGCCTTATATAGGAAATGTCTTGTAGCATATATTTTAAAATATTTGCTTCAGACTTTTTGCCTCTTAGTTCCATTAGTGAAACACCAGATCAAATTTCACATATAAACCAGTACATAAAATCCCATGTTTACACTATAATAATTTATTCTTAATAATAAACCCTGCTTAATCTCTATTGTGCACAAGGAGATTCATTGATTCTATTTTATATTTTCACTTTCTTGATACACAAAGTGGAAGTGCTCCAAAATCAGTTTGTGCTTCAGACTAAATCTTTGTGGTAACGATTTGGACTTTCAGCAAATAATATGAATCTACACATGACAGAGAATTCCTAAGCATTATTTTATGACTTATGTTTCTTAAACACAATTTTGCCCCATACAATTATTCAGTAGTGCTATAGATACAACTTTAAATTTCACTTGACCAAATAGAATATAGTGCAAGTATCACAGTAGCAAGGGTGATAAATTTTATTCGGCAGTTAATCTTTTTTTTCTGTTCCATAATCAAAATACCAAAATGTGTAGTTATATTTTCCTACAAAAATGTTCAAAAACTGTCTAGTTGATCTAGTATGTTTATAGTATAGATTTAATGCATTTGAAAGTGTGGCTTACAACTAACCTGTGTTTTCCTGCTATTTCCTAGTTTTAGAGTAGAATAAAATAAATAGTAGAACTATATACAATTTTAGTAAATAAAAAATCCTGCTAAATTTTTGTTCAACTTAGAATTAAATGGAGTGAACAGCATATTAATGCTTAATAAGGTAAAATCACCAATCCATGACATTAATGAATTACACAGTTGAAATGTATGTTTTTTAATTTATCTTTTAGTTCATTAATTTAATGAGTGAAATCAAATTTTGAGCAAGATGTCTAATTTTTTTTTTTTTTTTTTTTTTTTTTTTTTGCGGTACGCGGGCCTCTCACTGTTGTGGCCTCTCCCGTTGCGGAGCATAGGCTCCGGACGCACAGGCTCAGCAGCCATGTCTCATGGGCCCAGCTGCTCTGCGGCATGTGGGATCTTCCCGGACCGGGGCACGAACCCGTGTCCCCTGTATCGGCAGGCAGACTCTCAACCACTGCGCCACCAGGGAAGCCCAAGATGTCTAATTTTTATAACAAAAACTACTCCTAATTATTAGGGAGTAAGTAGATAATTTTACAAGCAAATAATATGTTAATAAATCACTGTCTTTCAAAATAAAAAAAAATTAATGGGGACTGTCTAAGTAATCTGTAGTTCTATTCTTTAACATTTGTGTTCTTTTCAAAATATATATTCAATGTTGACATTCCTTATGTGAACTTATGCTGCTCTAAGAATATGCCTTCACCATGGTATGAAGACATTGGTACACATATTCTTTTACATTATTTTAATAGACCTCAGTTATTTTAAATGGGTTAGTTCTTTTTAAAAGCAATTACGAAAAACAGCAGTCAAGATGACAGAAGGGGTCTTCTAGCAAGAAAAGAAATGAGTAAATCATTCTCTTTGTGGGCTAAACTGACATGCTATAGGTAAGCCAGGAGGCTTGGGTTTCTCTTCCTTTTATAACAGAGCCCCATCATTTCCTTTATTTTTTGCCTGCTCCAGTTGCTCACTGCCGGTCCACTGAGGAATTCACCTTCAGCCTATATCCTGCCAAGTTCCAGAATAGAAAGGGCAATCCTTCTGGAAGAAGGCAGTATATGAACTGCAAACATCCTCTCTTCCCCATCCGAAGTGTATCTTTCCTCAGCCTAGGACTCAGTGTACCCAGGAGGCCCAGTGCACTGCCTTTTGGGTCCACAAATCTTCCTTCTACAAATAACACATCCTCAAAAATAAATCATATAACACAGACAAGTATAAATATCACTTCTAACCATGCTGCGCAGAGAAGCACTGTTAACATTTTGGTGTCCATTTCTATTGCCTTATAAACATGCACACACACATACACACAAGCTATACAACAGACACAAAAGTATTGCTTTAGGTTGGGGTCTCCTATAAGCAGACTCTGAATAAAATTGGAAAGAAAATTGTTTTATTTGGGAGGTAAACCCAGGAGTACCCATAGAGGAGAAGGGATATGCAGACATGAAGAAAGCCCACTGGGGAGAATTAATGGATAAGTTATCCCTGTGGGAGACAGAGGCTCAATCCTGCTGGGAACCTCAGGAAAACTGCAGTGAATGTGATATGGAGTTGCCCCACCAAGTGAGTGAGAAACTGAGAGTATTTATTCACCAAATCCCAGGCATTATTGGCTGTGGGCTGCCCACAAGGGTGTGAACTTCCTGGCACTTCAGGCTTGCTGTGCATATTCCTGAGGCCAGAGAAATCCCTCAGGTGCTTGGAGAAATCAGTTGGACAGTGTCCGGGGATTCTATGCCTATACAATTATCCAAATTTTTCTTACCTTGTTTATTTTATACTCTAATTCAATTGCTTTAGCGTCAGTGCAATCTTACCCTTTTAAACATAACTTTAACCCTTCTCACTGTAACAGCTTTATAACAGTATATTACTATTCTATTTATTTCCTATTTCTTACTGTAGGACATTTAAATTTTCTATAAATTTTCTATTTTAGTTAACAATACACCAACTTGTTTATTATTTCTTTAGAATAAAACCTTAAAGGTAGAATAGAATAGTGGAGTAAGAGTTTGCACATGATAAATATTGACTAATATTTCCTGATTATCCATTCTAAAAGGTGTGCCATTTTAAACTCCCATCAACAGAACAATTAAAATGCCTGCTTACACACATCTTTCCATTGCTACATTTTATCAACTTTTCTAAGGTTTGCTTGCTTTTCCCTTATAAATCTGTACTATTCATTATGTTGAAGAGCCAATCAACCATTTATTCTTTTACCACGTTATCTATGAAGATGTGAGGTTTGCCTTCTGTACAAACCCTGAAGAAACTCTGGTGTCTTCATTGATGAGTTCCATAAAATTCAAAGAACTTAAGTCCGTAGTTCTGGCACAGTGTTTTCCTCTATAATTTGAGGAATTTGCAATTCTTTCTCTAAATGGACTTTTCCAAGGAAAACATTACTGTTTGGTTTTGCCAGCTGGTCTCTCTTGCTGAACCCTGAAGTGCCTTCAAAAGTTTTAATTCAAAGTGCCCAGGCTTTCCCATGTTGCTGAAGCACAGATGTCATGTCATCCTCAGGTAGAGAATCCCCAAAATACATCTGTTGTTTTCAGTCATATGCTTTTTAAACAAGAACACTTTTTAAATTGTTATAAATTTAAAACTCAATGCAGAATGTTTGTGTTTTCCTAGTCATTGATCAATATTTTGCTTTCAGATTTTATTCATGGGTATGATGCAGAAACATTTCTAATTTCCAAGTGTAATAATAAGCCATTGGTCACTGAAATATCTGTGAATAGCATCCAAACAATAGTTATCCACTTAAAAAAGTTTAAACTCTAACACACTCCTAAGCTTTAAGAGCATTCAGCTATTTTAAATAGAATCTGTTTTCTTGACATGTCTAGGTAGAAAGCCTCTAAATTAAGAAGAAGCACTGTAACACTATATTTAGCTGGAAATATGTTTAGTAACTGCTATACATCCTAGGAACTATTTTATTAATCTGGGTTGCAGAATCCAAAATGTCCTGTGACAATGAGGAAGTTTTCTGTCAAAATACTTGATTACTATTCATTTAAAAAGTCATAAATTCTATTAAACTGGTGTGACCTTTGATATCACTAAACTTAAGTAACCCTAACCCTTACTCTAACCCATAACCCTAACCCTAACCCTTTCACTAAAATTAAGTAGACCTGGTTAAGTGCCCTTAGAGATAGATTAGTTCCTACTTGTGGCTCTTCTCTGGCTTTTGTAGCTGGGTTAGGTACTATAGTCAGGCAGTTATCTTAAAGCATCAACTGAGTTAATTAACACATAGTTTAAAAGTTCTACAATCCAACAAGGTAATATACCACTTCATATATATATATATATATATATCTATATCTATATCTATATCTATATCTATATCTATATCTATATCTATCTATATATATATATATGAAGCTCACACAACCAGGGAGGAGGAGCTCCTTTTTTTCTAAGGAGGTTCGGCCTTTTTTTTTTTTTCTATTCAGGCCATCAACTGATTGGGTAAGGGTCACCCACATTAGGGAGGGCAATCCTGCTTTTACTCAGTCTATTGATTCAAATGTTAATCTCATCCAAAAACATCCTCACAGACACACCCAGAATAATGTTTGACCAAATATCTTGGCACTCTGTGCCCCAGTCAAGTTGACACATAAAATGAATTATCACACCATATCTCATCTGGCCTGAATGAAAAATCCAACAGAAAATAAAGACTTTACTCTCAATATACTAGCACGTGGAAGACAGGGTCTATGACAACTTCACTGTAATGCAAAGGACAAGAGCTGGCGGTGAGCGGGGTGGGGGGGCAGAGGGAGGACAAAGGGAGGAGGGAGCACTAACAAAACTCAGATCTGGGTTACAGGATGTAGCTGCTGAGACCCAGCCTGACCTCTCGGGGTGTCCATGATTAAAAACAACAGCCACAACGATAACAACCTGGAAGCAAAATACAGTCACTTTCTGGTCCATTTGGGGTTACAAATATACACTGCTAGCCAGATCTACTTTGAGAAAAATGACCTAGTGTTTAAGGATATCCTACCTGAGTCCTATGAGTGGAGAAGCATCAAAGTCATTACTGTATTTCTCATTTGTCTACCTCACCCTCAACACAGAATGATGATGCTTTCTCCATATTAGTGTTTAATGCTGAACAGGTGCATGAAGCACAGTTGGGGGCTCGAGAACCGAGAGGCAGAAACCACCCTGCTGCACTGGCTCATCTCTCCAGGCTTGAGAGCGGCCTACAAAACCATTCACTTAAGGCAGATGCAGTACAGAGGTGACTTTCCTTTTAAACCTACTGATTTCTTAATTTGAAAAAAAAAAAACATTTTTATTGAAATATAACATTAACCTAAAAGTACACATCTAGTAAATATAAAAATGAATTTACACCAACTAAGCACAACCCTGTAAGTACACACAGATCAAGAAAACAGAACGT
The DNA here is from genome assembly GCF_949752795.1 of Hyperoodon ampullatus. Lineage (NCBI taxonomy): Eukaryota > Metazoa > Chordata > Mammalia > Artiodactyla > Ziphiidae > Hyperoodon > Hyperoodon ampullatus. The sequence goes on along the minus strand of NC_136916.1, from coordinate 126,810,867 downwards.
TACCAGCCTCCAGAAGTACCTCTTATGCCTGTCAATCACTAACTCTCCCTGTCAAGGGTAACTGTTATCCTGACTTCTAAACTGATGGGTTAGTCTTGCCTACTTTTGTACCTAATTTAAATGGAAAATATACTAATTAATTAAAAACACTTTTTAAGAGCAGTATTAAAAAATGAAATATATTTTGAACTCACATTATATCACAGATTTTAAACAAGTTCCTCAACCCAGAATATTACTCTTGCTTTTACATAGCACCCTCCTTTGTCTGGATTAAGGTCTCTTCTACTCTATACTGTGTCTTATTTTGACTGCTTCCTTATCACTTACCTGAGAACCCAGCATCTTAACTCTGATATGTTTCTTTCTTTTGTCACTTGCCTGTTGCAGGCCTTGTGCTCCTCTCCTATTTCCCAAATGCCCAATTGAATTGCCCCAGTCAGTAAAACTTATCCTACTAACAAGGTTAAAAATGAATTTGCTCCTGATTTGATTTTACGTCTTACTGATAAATTTCTTAGTCGCCCAGCACTAAGTTCAGGCAACCTTGTTCCCTTACCCCTTGCACCTAATCTGAGTGACATGAGTTTAAATGACACAGAGAACCTTGTTAGCCTCAAACAAAACATGAATCATTCCTTCTATGCTTGATTAGGGTATACAGGATATATTTAGCAGATATTAATAATGATCACTAAAATCACTATGAGTTGTTAATAACACACTGATGTGACAAAATAACAAATAATGATAATTTAGTGTGATATTTATCCAATTTATTCCCCCTCAGAAAGACCTGAGTTGAGCATAATGCCAAACTTCTTGAAGGCGTAAGTTATGTGGGGCAGGACCAAGGGCAACAAGTAGAAGTTTACAATCCTCCATCAAGAGGTGATGTGCTGAAATGAAAAAATATTAGCATGGGCTGCAGACCTTCGTGCCTGTCAAACAAAGAAAGTAATATCTATCTAGCTAAGGTAGTTCCAGAAACTATAGAAAATATATGTCATAAAGACATACACTTGCTCTCTGAGAGCAAATAAACTACAAGAAAAGCTGACTTCCACTTTTCTTCCTATCAGAGCTGGGCCTTGTTGAATGCCCCCAACCTAAGGTTCCAAAAACTAAATAGATAAAAATGAGTAATGTGTGCGCCTGAACAATTGTTCAGTATTCAGTATGCTGCAAATCTAATTTATGTGCCTCACTGGTGATTATATCAAGACTTTTGTCTAAAGCACTTCTAGCATAAAAGAGGGTCTCATTCATTCCAGCAGATTGTAGGGTACTGCCAATGGTAGGGAGAGAAAAAAGGAAGGGAGACTCTGGAAATACAGAAGATTTAAAAATAAGTTACCTGTCAGATACTACTCAGAAGTGTCATCTTTGAATAAACAAAGGAGGACTCATTTGGATTCGTGACAGGAAACTCTAAGAGACTTTTCATCGTCTAATCTTAAGAAACTATTACTTCCATCCAATTTTTTATAGCTCTAACTGTGCATACTACATGGTACCAACTATATTGTAATCATCGTGGTGTGATTTGAGTTTTTAGTTATCTGTCATGTGCACACTTCTTATCTTCCAAATTAGATTTCCCACATCTATTCTTATCATGTTCTCCCACACATCTGGCATAGAGTAGAGAAGAACTGAACACTTGGCACTCGACAGATCTTTACTGATTAACCGACTGGATCATTTTAATTCTATATAAAAAACTTTTACTGATTTTAATTTGATCCAAAGTCAACTGAAATTTAAAAAATGTATTTGCAAACATGTTATGAAAATACTTCTGTTGTGAGAACACATCTACAGTATTAATTTTGTAACACTGGTCTTCTGCTCTTTCAGAAATTTTCAGAACTATTCTGTTGGCTAACTAAATTAGGTAAAAAGTATGCAATTCACAATCTAGGTTTTACCTTAGTTTAAATCTTAATTAAAATTGGAGACTTTGTTTAAGAAATAGAGAAAGAAATGCCATTCCAAGCACTGAGATTTAACAAGTTTGGGGCTGCCAGATACATGCAGCTGTATTCAAGAGAAAGAATTTGATTCACTGTGCCACCGATTTGAGAGAGGTACTGCCACTGTTATAATTAGGAGAGAATATGTGAATCTTAATGTACCAGACAGTGAAATTCTTTCTATTTTTTAAGAGGGCGAAACTATCCATCACACAGTAAAGATAAGTTGGGACTGCAACATATGATCAATGATGAGAATGAAAAGTTACCCTACAATATTTACGCCCATATAGATTTTAACTCTAAATATTTATGCTGTTCATCTGAAGAAATCAATTAACTGTTTTATAATAATTAAATATGTTGGTTGATTACATCAGTGACGGACTTTGTACAAACTCTAAATGCTGCAACATCTAGAATATCAAGAATTGTATCTTCTAATAATGATGTTTTGTGGAAAACAAAACACAGGTCCTGGGACTTCCCTGGTGGTCCAGTGGTTAGGACTTTGCCTTCCAATGTAGGGGGTGAGGGTTCGATCCCCGGTTGGGGAGCTAAGATCCCACATGCCTCATGGCCAAAAAACCAAAACATAAAACAGAAGCAATATTGTAACAAATTCAATAAATAATTTAAAAATGGTCCACATCAAAAAAAAAAAAAAAAAAAAACTAAAAAACTGAAAAAAAAAAAGACCAAAATAAAAACAAAAAAAACACCCCAAAACAGGTCCTGAAATGCTTGGTTGGATTTTTTTCAAAGTTAGTAACCATTAGCAAATTAGTAAGTGTTGCTTAAGAGTATTACTGCACACTAACCTAAATAGGTCATTAATAGTGTATTTCCTTAATATTTTATACTTCTCTAAAACATTATTCTTAGATTTAATTCTATCCACATTTTACTATTAGCATTTATTTCTAGGAAGAATTGAGCCTGAACACTATATGCATCATACAGAGTTTTTCAAAATACTGTTTTTTCTTTTTTTAAATATATGTATTTTATTTGTATTAAATATATCAAAGCAGAAAGGAGAGGCAAAGTATCCAGGCTAGCTCATATTACAATATGTTATTAATGAGGACACTCTGTACATCTCATAAATTATTTCAACCTGCATAAAAGCAATTGTTAGAATTGTTCCAATGTACATTTTGACACATTCCAGTTATGCTACAATTTGGCTTAAGTCATTAAAAATTTTTTTTGAGGGCACACTATAGTTAAATATTACATAAATTAGCCAGCATATGCTAATCAGTGTGAATAGATATATGTTAAAAAATATGTTCTCCCATTCTATAGATTGTCTTTTCACTTTCATGAAAATATCCTGAAGCATAAACTTTTAAACATGGATGAAGTCCAATGTATCCAGTTTTTCCTTATCACTTATGCTTTTGTTACTACATTAAAAATCCCTGATGTTTTACTCCTTTGCTAAGTGTCTTATATCTTTAGGTCTCACATTTAGGTCTATAATCCATTTTGAGTTAATTTTTTTATGTGGTTTGAAGGGGTCGAACTTTATTCTTTTGCATGTTGTCCTAGAACCATTTATTGAAAAGACTGTTTATTCCCTCATTAAATTTTCTTGACACTTTTGTCATAATTCAGTAGCCCATAAATATAAGGGCTTTTGGGGGGTTCTCAATTATATTCTATTTATCTATATGTTTATCCTTATGTTTATACCACATTATTTTGATTACTATAGCTTTACAGTAAGTTATGAAATTAGGAAATGTGAGTCCTACAACTTTTATCTTTTTCTAGACTGTAATGGCTAGTTTGAATCCCTTGCATTTCTATATGAATTTTAGGATCAGCTTAACAATTTCTGCAAAAAAAATCAGCCAGGATTTTGATAGCAATAGCATTGGTTTTTTAGATCAACTTGGGGAGTACTGCCATCTTAACAATATTAAGTCTTCTATTCCATGTACATGGGTGTCTTCCTGTTTATTTAGGCCTTTCATTTTTTTAACAATGTTTTGTAATTTTCAGTGTACAAGCCTTCAACTTTTTTTGTTAAATTTATTCCTAACTATTTTTTTCTTTTTAATGCTATGGAATGTTTAATGATAATGTAATATTTTTCTTAATTTGGGGGTTTTCATTGCTAGTGTAAAGAAACACAATTGATTTTTATATATTAATCTTGTATCTTGCAACCTTACTAAATACATGTATTAGTTCTACTATTTTCTCTTCTTTTGAATTCCTGATGATTTTCTATAAAGAAGATAACATCTGCAAATAAACATAGTTTTCCTTCTTCTTTTCCAATGTGTGACTTTGTTTTATTTTATTTTTGCCTATTGCTCTGGATAGAATCTCCACCACAATGTTGAGTAGAAGTGTGAGAGAAAAACATCCTTGTCTTGTTCCTGATCTTTGGGGGAATGATTTATTCTTTCTCTGTTAGGTATGATGTTACCTACAGACTTTCATACACACCCTTTTTCAGGTTGAGGAAGTCCCCCTTTGACTCCAATTTGTTTAATGTTTTTGTTATGAAAGGGCACTGGATTTCATCAAATGTTTTTTCTATGTCTATTGGGATCATCAAGTGGTTTTTATCTTTTATTTTATTAATATATGTTGTATTGAATTAAACCAGTTTTGCATTCTTGGGACAAATCTCATTTGATTGTAGCATATAATAATATATTTGGTTATAGCATATAATAATTGTTATATTTCCTGGATTTAGTTTGTTAAGGTTTTGTTGAGGATTTTACATCTACATTTATAATGAATATTGATCTGTAGGTTTCATTCCTTGTGATTTCTATGTCTGATTTTGGTATCAAGGTTAGTACTGGCCTTAGAATGAGCTGGTGAGTATTTCTACCCCTTCTACTTTTTGGAATAGTGTGTAAGAAACTGGCATTAAGTCTTCTTTGGGGAAATGCACTTTTTTTTTTTTGGCCACATGGCATGTGGTATCTTAGTTCCCTGATCAGGGATCAAACCTGTGCCTCCTGCAATGGAAGCACAGAGTCTTAACCAATGGACCACCAGAGAAGTCCACAATAAGTCTTCTTTGAATGTTTGGTAGAATTCTTTATCTATGCCTAGGTTACACAGAACCCTAAAAAATATTTAAAGGAATTGTATCACTAGAAACACCACCGCATTGGACTCAAGGAGACAGAGATCGTACAAAATGAAAATGCCTTTAGACACCTGAATTCAATGGGCATGAAGCAGATTTAGAATTCTATTCAGTCTATGATTTTATTTCTCTTGTGTTAATATGTAGGAGTGCAATGCTTCGTCACACGGCAGGTGAATATTTAAAATTTTTACAAACTACCAAATTGTGTTCTAAAGTGGCTCTACCATATGTTTCACCCAGCACTGAATAAAAGTTCCACGTGAATAAGGGTTAAGAGTTCTTCCATGTGTTCACCAGCAACTGCTATGATAAGTGTTTTTAACGTTTGCCATGCTAATAGGCGTGTAGTGTAGTTTTTGCCTTGAATTTCTCTAATGACTCATAATTTCGAGTATTTTTTATGTGTTTATTTGCTACCCATATATCTTCTTTGGTGAAATGTCCATTCATGTCTTTTGCCTGCCGTTAAAATGAATATTGGTTAATATTTCTATTCTCATTAACAGGAATACATTGAAACAACCAAAGAAAAAAAAAATTGCAGTCTCTTCTGCACTCCCGCTTCCCTTCCTTCACACTTTCCCTGAGGCCAAACAGCATTGGAATGGCTTTTGCAATCTGGGGGTCTGGCTAAAAGGACGTTATTAGAGGATGCATTTAGTATGGGCTTAATAGGTACATTTATGTGGTTGGCAGTCACATCAACATATAGATAAGTTGTTGTTAGTGGTTCTGGTGTTGCAATTGCTTCTAAGAGTATTCTGATTACTCTGTATGCTGACTCATCTAGCATTGTGATATGAAGACATATAGTCAAAGAGGCATTTATTTAAACAACTGACACAGCTGAAAATACACCATTTTTGCTGCAATTTGGAAAGACATTTTGGGACATCTCGCTTGGTACAAGTGAAAACCATAGACTCTTCATTTTGCATTACTTTCAAGTTTACTTATTAAATAACTGACAAAAATTGGTAAAAATTGATGGACTATAAAACAGATGTAATAAAGATAAATAACATCAATAGAAAGATTTCTGTAATCAAGAATTAAATTGTTGCCAAAACAAATTTCAGATCCTATCAATAGCTTTAATTAATTAAAAAAAAATTGTAATTGAAGTTACAAATAGGCCCTTGGATTGTTTCCTAATGCAATCAATGGAGAATAATAAATTGTCTGAACTTATGAGAAAAAGGTTTAAATTTCCAACTGACCTGACATGAAGTGCTAATCCCAGTGAAGGAAACATATAACTTGGGAGAAGGTATTAACAATGGTGTGCTGGTACTTGTTTAATAACTAGCTCTCTGGAAAAAAAAAATAAACAAAAGTGCTGATTTATAGTTTTTGCCCACAGTGTAAATACTCCCACCACAGCCAATTAAACCTACCAATATGATATCACTGAGCCCAAAGTTGGAAGGAAATGCACACAATCAGCTCTTTGGAGGAGAGATGGGATTAGTGGTTTCCAGCCTTCCCAACACTGTATTGCATGGAATATATCAACTGTAAATTGGTTCACAGGTTTATCCATTAAAATTTGAGAGTGGTCATGACCCAAAGAAAACTGAAGTTCTTTGAAATATTACGGTTCATATGTGAAAAAGAAAAGTTTCTCTCAATTTGACAACAATTCTAAAGCTGTACATAGCATTAGTGATATTAGTTATGAGGTTGAAAGAAACTTTTATATGTTATCAATACAAATGTCAACAATCCTACTGAAGGAGAATGAATTGAGTTTTTATTTTTCATAAAAATGTTAGAAAACAATGGTCAAATGGAGAAAAGACCAAAGAGCACGTAGCCAGAAAATATAAGGAAGAAAACTTTTAAAGGTGGATCAGGCAATTAATGAAAATATACTATTTTTAAAATGTTGTGCTTGAAGTTTTGTTTAATAGCTATATATAACTTGCAATTTAATTTTCTCATTCTAAATCTCTGCTTTGTCTTTAATTTTATATTAGTAATTTACATTCTTTTTCTTAAAGAGGACCGTCAGAATTGTATCAGTTTCAGACCCCACAGACCCTGGATGTGCCCCACAATTGATTTATAATTCATCCTAGAGCCAGCTTAACTTTCAGATGCTAAGTGATAGTCTGCTACAGTTTTGCTGACCTCCAATGGCAAATTTTAAAGAAGACAAAATTTCACAAAAAGTGCTCACAAATGAATTGAGTTTTCTTCTAGATCTACCCACTTACCAAATTTTATTTTTTGGTGAGTACTTAATGTTTCTGAGTATCATTTCTTCATTTTGAAAATCAGGTTAACTTGTTTTTCTATGCCTTCCAAAATAATTATCTTGGGGAAGTGATGTATAGGAAAATATTTTTATAGAGTAAAGAAATAAATGTCATCCCTGAGTCTAGCTTTACTCTTATATACATAAATTATGTTACGGTATTATGGTGAATTTCAACAAAATGATCCTCAAAACTTACTAACTCTCCAGAAACAACGTGGTAATATAATTATGTTAAAATGGCCTATTCAAATGAATTTGTTAAGTTTTTTATTATTAAAATGCATGAGGAGACCTTCAAGGTGGTGGACGAGTAAGACGCAGAGATCATCTTCCTCCCCACAAATACATCAGAAATACCACTACATGTGGAACAACTCCTACAGAACACATATTAAATGCTGGCAGAAGACCTCAGACCTCCCAAAGGGCAAGAAACTCCACATATACCTGGGTAGGACAAAAGAAAAAAGAAAAAAACAGAGACAAAAGAATAGGGACGGGACTTGTACCTCGGGAAGGAAGCTGTGAAGGAGGAAAAGTTTCCATTTTCATTTATGTTGTTGCCTGCATCATATTTTTTTTTATTCTGGTCACTAGCATTATTTGTGCCTAATCTATGCTTTGTTGTTCGTGAGCAGTGACTCATAAGAAGCCTCATTCTAAAAATTATTTTGTCAGAAGTAGCAAGCTTTTATCTATGCCTAATTAGCTCCTGGATGTTGACCTCAAGTTATATCAGTAAATAAGCTGAAGCTGCCTTTTATATAGTTCTATGGTAGCTCTTGAATATATGAATAGAACAATGAAATGGACAACCTGGAAGTAAGTCTATCTATATATGGATCTATAACTAAGCATATGATAAAACGTATTTTTCCATTATTAAAAGAATGTGAAGAACATTAATTCTTACAGAAAATGCTTAAGAAAAGAAAAATCAGGATATAAAAATGGCACATATAAACTTATTGCAAGAAAACATGCCCAAATCTTGCCTACATCTTTATATTTTTGTCATGCATATATACTAATTCTTCAATAAATATGTATTATATTTTTAAGCTGGAAAAACTGTGACTTTTTAAGCTTATTATATTTTAACTCTACTAGACACTATAAACTAGATTTCCAATCTCCTCTATGTTTCAATGCCACACCATTTATACATGGCTTATTAAATGTGTGGGGGTGAGGAACAGAAATAACAGAGCTCCTGAGCCACCTACAAAGTTAGAACTCACAGTCCCCAAGACTGTCCTGACTTCTGACACAAACTGCAAGTTTGGGGAATTTCCCAAATCATCTTCTGATTTGATAGTTCACTATAAGAATTCACAGAACGCACTGAAGGCAATTATGCTCATGGTTATGGTTTGTTGCTGGGAAGGAGACAGACTAAAATCAGCCAAGGGAAGAAGCACATAGGGTAGAGTCCCATAGAAGTACCCAATGTGGAGTTTTCATTTTCCTCTCCTTATTGAATCAGGATGCATTACTCTTCTAGCACTAATTTGTGACAGTAAGTATGGAGTTTTGCCAAGTGGGAAAACTTGCCCAAGCCCCAGAGTTTTTATTGAGACTCCATTATGCAGCCATGATCGATTGACTGATTGCAAATATGGTTGAGTCTCTAGGTCAACTGATACCTACATCACATTATTTGTCTTTCTGGTATGGTCAGCCATCACTCTAAATCATATTGTTAGGCTAGTGAATATGACCAAAGTCCTTAGGCAAAGAAAAGACACTAGAGATTACCTCCCCAAAGCTTTGGGCAAGGCCAAATTCTTTACTCAGGGATTAAGCAGGTCAATAATGTATTGGTTTACCATGTGTATCAAACAGCATGGTAACTTATCTCTCATCTAGTCCTCAATGTTTGCTGCCATAGGGAAAACCCGAAATGTGAATAGATTAAAATATTTGACAGGTGAGGCAAAGCTTTTTAAAAAGCTTTCCAAAGTCAGTACTTTATCAACTGGAATACTTATTTCATAATTAAAGAATGCTTACATCTAATTACTAAGGATGCTTGTTCACTTTCATAAAGAAAAAGTTCTGTTCAGTGGATGAAGAGGTCATCCATCACACATACAAGATTCCTTTAATCTGAAATACTATTGGGCTCATGTTATGATATAAATGATTATGAAACCTCAGTATTTAACTAAATATTTGCTTCATGCATGTCTGTAAACCTAGTAAACCACACAAAACTTCATACTATTGGCAAGCAACTTGGGGAGCAGGGGAAAAATTGCTCTCAACATTTTGCCTTTTAAATAAATGAACAGGACCTTGGATCTAAAGGATATGCACTCAATATGTGGGAGGAGAAGCTTCATACACAACACCCTGACCCCACATCAATGTTTCTGAAATTTTCAGACTGAACTAAGGCCTTTTTTTTTTTTTTTTTTTTTTTGCGGTACGCGGGCCTCTCACTGTTGTGGCCTCTCCCATTGCGGAGCACAGGCTCTGGATGTGCAGCCTCAGCGGCCATGGCTCACAGGCCCAGCCACTCCATGGTATGTGAGATCTTCCCGGACCGGGGCACGAACCCATGTCGCCTGTGTCGGCAGGCAGACTCTCAACCACTGTGCCACCAGGGAAGCCCCTGGTGTATATTTTTATAAAAATTAAGGATTCCAGGCTAAATACACTTAGAATAATTCCATATTTTTGGGGGGGGCAAGAAATGGTGGATTATGCAATGATGGTTGGTGGAATGTGCTTTTCAAAACTAAGTTGATATGGTACATGGTCTATTTTCTAACTGATTCAGTCAGTATTTTCCATAAAACCTGAAGAACTCCATCAACTAAATCAAAAAGATTTATCTGGCAATATTTGCTTGAATTTAGTTAACTGTACTTGTATTTTTATTTTGAACGAGCAGATAGTTCTGTTTCATTGCAGTAGTGCATGAAATTCTGAATACATATGTTCCCAAATTAAATTTTCCATTTTGAATAGAAATTTAGAAATAATGAAGAGCTCTGCAATATATAATTTAATTATATTTCAGTTCAACTGTCTTATCAATTTTTTAACAACTAGAATGACCAGAAAAAAGGAAAATGCTGGAAAAACGAAATCATGGCTTCAAGAACATGTTAGCAGGACTTTTGCTAAGAAAAACAAGTGAGAGTGTTCTTCTATTAACATTAAAGGAAATAAAATTTATATATAATAGGTTATAATAGAAAACTGTAGGGAAAACTCAAATAATAAACCTTGATGACAGCTTCCTACTATTTGTTTAATGTAATAATTTTTAATCTTTCATTTCCTTTTCATCCACCTATCTATATGCATAAACAATCATAGTTACCAATCTCTTAGGGCAAGGACATTCATGGGCTTATGCTTGGCTGCCTCCCTGTATTTAGTGAGTGAGTACAGAGTTCCAAGTTTGAAGGTTAATATGTTTGAAAAGTTTGAGACCAAAGATAAGGATGAATAACGAAGACGGAAAATATTTTCAAAGCTGCATCACAGTTGTATTAACACATGACCAAGGAACTGTTTTGTTGTGTTTTGTTTGGCATTTTGATTTTTTTGAAGTTGAGGGGTGTTTTTTTGAAAAACGGTTCGGTAAAAAGTAAACAGGATTGGACAGGATTCAGAAGATCTGGCTCAAGTACACCCTCATTTGCAAATTGCATAGGACTTAATTTCCTAGAAAACTTCAAGAGTTTTAGAGCATCAAGTAAAACATGTCAAAGAAAGTGCTACTGAAATTGAAAAGCCCTTTCTATACATTCATATTTTAGTACCTGTTATCCTCCTTGTTTAGATATAATAAATATTATTGCTTAAAACAGCAATTTAGCTTAAAATACACAAGTAGGAGACATAGTAAGAGCCTGAAAGAAGTATCAAGTCAGATGCAAAATTTTAAGATTGACATAAAAATTTTTTTAAGTAAATGAAAATAATTTTAAAAGCATATGTTTCAATACTGTTTATTTAGTATTCCTTTTGTTCCTTATTTAATATGTCGACTCTGAAAATGAGTAGCTAAAGAAAACTGAGGGCACTATTTGCAGGATTGAGATTTAGAAGACTAAATAACAAATAACTAAACAACTAAATAACCAGAATTTTAGAATGCAGAAGAGACCCAGAAACTTTAGCTTATGTAATTTCTAAAATAAAACAAAGCAGAAAAACACCTGTATGATCAACATAACTCTAATGTAGGGCAAACACCTACGACTGCAAACTCTCTCTAGGATTCTTTTAGAGAACAGACAGCAGATTTAGTGTCATTTTCTCTTTTTTGTTGGTTCTACTGGGACTCAGATCAAGAAATATGAACTTGGTTGTCAACCTATGTCCTTTCTGTGATGAAGAAAAGATTGGATTGTCGTCTCTTGAGTGTAAGATAATGTAAGGCTTGTCTGGGGAAACCTTTGGCAGTGGTCCCCAGTTGTCCTAAGGCTGATAATTGGAGGTGACAGGTAATTCTAAAAACTATGTGCAGAAATGTATGAGGAAAACATAAGCAACAAGTTTAAGAATAGACTTTTTAGTTTCAAAGAGATTGTAATTGAAATATGACTAATGCTTACCATTATTTTCATCCCAATTGTTTATTTTCTATAAAAAATAAGAATTTTTTCTGTAAATCTCAGATTTTTCTCTATTTTTTATTTAAGGTAATGACAGCTGTATAACTTACGACTTCTCTACAAACAAAACTTTTGACATATTTCCCTATACTCTCTAAGTTAAAAGTGTGGGTTAGAATTGCAACAGCTTTCTCTATAAATGGCATACAAATTGTTTCACTCTCACTTGAAATTATCATTTGTCATTAAAACTCTTTCTGGTAATTTTAACACAAAAATTATTTCTCTATTAGTCTATATTCTAAAAATTGGATATTTTTAAAGTATAAAAAAATTAAGAAATAATTTTTTTTTGCCATAAATAAAATTTATTGGTGAGCAAAAGTCAGACCAGCATGGTCAAAATTGCCAGTGCTATCAAAAGACCTCACGAGTGCAGAGCTCGCCACTTATCCAGAGGGCCACGGCTGGGGATGTATTTGACTCCACAACCATCCGGGATGAGGCACTTCTTAGCCACTTTGTCTTCAAATTCATCAGCATTAAACTTGGTAAAGCCCCATTTCTTGGAGATATGAATCTTCTGGCGCCCAGGGAACTTGAACTTGGCCCTGCGTAGGGCTTCAATCACATGTTCCTTGTTCTGAAGCTTGGTGCGGATGCACATGATGACTTGACCAATGTGGACTCTGGCCACTGTACCCTGGGGTTTTCCAAAGGCACCTCGCATACCTGTCTGGATTCTGTCAGCCCCAGCACAGGACAACATCTTGTTGATGCGGATAACATGTAATGGATGGAGTCGCACTCGGATGTGAAAGCCATCTTTGCCACAACTTTTCACCATGTATTTGTTGGCACAAATTCGGGCGGCCTCCAGGGCTTCAGAAGAGAGCTGCTCATACTCATCAGACACCATGTGTCCACAGAGTGGGAACTCATCCACTTTTGCCTTCTTCCGACCCATGTCAAAGATATGGATCTTGGCATCAGGAACACCTCGGCAAAAGCGAGACTTTGGATACGGCTTATTCTTGCAATACCGGTAACAACGAGCGGGGCGGCAGCCCATGGCGACGCCAGGTATCTCTGAGGCACGTCAAAGAGAAAAGAAGCGGTTGCTTCCACGCCTGCGCACGCGCCTCATATACATTGCCCATCTTCCCGCGCGGGAACCATAGAGGACTTGAGGACACTCTTTCACAACGTCCGCACCATAGATGCAGTGATACTCTACGCATGCGTGTGGGGGATTTGGAACATGCGCAGGATGGAAAGGCGGTTGGGTATATTGGCCTGCGGGCATCCAAGTAGAGAATTGGACCTTGCTGCAGCAGCGCAGGATGTCGTTTCCTTCCGGCTTTCCCTCTCGGGCATAGAACTTCTGCCCTAAGGTTTGTCTTAACTATAAAAGATGTATTTTCCTAGAATTTGAATGAGTAATGTCTCTGCAGCTAGTCGTACTTTGTGTCTGGTTTGTCTAAATAATCCATTTGCTGGAGCTCATATCTCCTGTCAGCATTTGTGGATCAGTTGCTATTTCTCAAAGGGTATGTGGTCACCTTCCATGGGTAAAGTGGTTTCTTGGCATGAGCTTGCTGGTAAGGCTCAGGAAGAAATGAGAGTAGAGGAGAGACGGGGATAGAAGATATCTGTTGTACATGTTGCTTGATAATTGCTTTAGAAACATGAAACTTTGGTTGTTTTATTTATTCGCCCATATGGAATGATTTTTTTTGCAAAATGGCATCCACATAATTGGAATAGCACCTGAATTTTTTAACTTTAAGCTATTTGCATTTTCAAATGTTACAGCTTCTGGGAACTGTATAAAAGAGTAACTATTGGGAATTCCCTGGCAGTCTAGTGGTTAGGACTTTGTGCTTTCACTGCAGGGCCTGCCCTCTATCCCTGGTCTGGGAACTAAGATCCCACTAGCTGCGAGGTGGGGGAAAAAAAAAAAGTAACTATTTATACTTTATTAATCTTTTGCGCATTACTGAGAATGAGCTTAATAGTTTTTTTCTTCTGATATTAGATTTTGTGAAAATATTATGATCAGGATCAGAGTGTGAGGAAGGAGGGAAATGAAAGAGAGAAAGAGAATTTACAAATAGTATATAATCCCTACTTGGATTTTTCTAGCGTTTTTGATTCCTTGGTGCTGTTTCACAAATCCATGACATAATGGAACAAAATCCTTCCAATGTGAATATATTCTGTTGCTAATGCTTTCTCTTTAACAGGGAAACATAAGTTGTGACAAAATAACTCCTGCTCTTAAAATGAGTGAGGTTTTATAAAATACCCATATTAGAGTAGAATATTAAAACTCCTTGTGTAGTGAACTTTACTACATTATGTAGAAGCTTGCTTAATTCCCCTTCCTTCCTTCATTTCTGCCTTTCTGTTTTCCTCAAATAGTTCCTGTTTACTATATAATCTGTATATGGAGATAAAACAACAAGTAACATTATGCTGCCCTCGCTGAGTTTACAAGTCTAGAGGAGAAGTTATATGTTATTCAAATAACATGTCATCATATTACAAAGTACAAAATGTGGCAAAAAGGAAAAGCAAGGTGAGGTCTGGAAGCCTAGGATGAAACCCTGATCTAGACTGAGGATTGGACAGGGAAAACTTTATCAGGAAAGAGCTTTCACATAGTGACGGTGGCATATGGGGCCTGGCATATGCAAAGGCCCTGAAGCAGGCAAGAAGATAGACCATTTAAGGAAGGAACCAGAGTAAGGCCAGTGTGCCTATGAGTGGCACAGGGGTTGAGTGGCATAATGTGAGTCCAGTGGGATTGGGGGGGCCTTTCGTATCACAGTGGGCCATTTTATCAAGTTAGTGGTCCTGCTCTTTTATTTGAACACACTAAAGAGATTTACGTAGGTTTTATCACTCGATATATACAATATGGTCAGTAGACTGGAAGGGGCCAAAAAATGGATGCAGAGATGTCAGAAAGGAAGGCTTTGTAACACTGAAGAAGATAAATTAGTGTCACTTGAACATGCTTTTAATATGTTTTACTTTAAAAACATGTTTGTATCTTTTTCTACTACTGCATGCCCAGAATATATCATAGTTCTGGGAGAGATGAGTGTGTGAGGTAAAAGGAAGATACCCAACCACAGTTCATGTGCTATCACGCACTCAACCACCTGTCCAGGCCATGCTTTGTGTTTCCAAAACCCTAGAAATCTCTGACCAGCAGATGTTTTGTTGCTATCTGGACCTGCTTGCATAATCCTCTTTCCTTAATCCAAAAGATGACCTATCACAGTTTGCCTGTGACTGTACCAGTTTTAGCATTGAAGTCCTGCAACCCCCAGAACCCCTCAGTCCCAGGCAAAATGAGGGAGTTGATCACCCTACCACACTTAAGCATTGGGCCCCTCACAGTTGTAGGCTAGAGTCAGAGGGTGAGAAGAGAAGGGGAGAACCAGGCTGGGATTCTCTGTTTATGCTCCTTTCCCTAGTCCTACAAATATTAGAGGGGAGCCTGTGGAAAATGTGTGAGCCCCACCATTCTATTTAAATGTTAAAAGAAAAGCATTCCCCTCAATCAGTTCCAAAATTTTGAGTGTTCCCTTATCTCCCAGCTCCTGCCACCCACAATGTGCTTCATGCTAAGCAAACCTTGCAACAAAGTTTAAAACTTGTCTGCTTTGAAGTAACGTGAAATATAGTCAAGAAGATCATACATGGGAAAAAAATTTAGATCTTATTTACAAAATGTATTACTTTGATAATTGCAATAAAAGTTTAGCAAAGGGAGACACTAGTGTCATATAAAATAGAGATGGCTTAAGGAATGAGCAGGACATATGAAAGTGAAGGTAAGGAATAAAGTAATAAAGGGGCATGGCAACTACATAAGACTGGTAAGATCTAGGAGAACAAGAACTATGTCTCCTCAGGTCATTGGTTTTGTTCCCTGTTTTTGACCAATTGTGTGACCCATAGCACAATATTTGAATGAATACACAACACTACTGAGAGGCAATAGTGTGTTGGTAAATGTTTAACAACCTGCTCCCTGGGGAGTGGGGTGGGGGAACCCCCCATTTGTAGTGTTTGTTGACTTCTCTGGTGTAGATACTCCATCATCAATTTCAGCCACTAGTGTGATATTAATGAACATGAAGATGGGGAGAGATGCACACAATCAGCTCTTGTGAGCCAGTGTTAGCTGGCTCTAGCACTTTACCATTTTGCTGTGTATACCCAAGAAAAATTAAAAAAAACAAATTTGACTAAAGCTAATAATCATAACCTAGAATAATACATTTTGGCATGGGTAGGGAGAGATCATTTTTTTGGAGCCCTTAAAAAAGCAGGCAGGTAAACATGTTTAGAGTTGATGATTCAGCTTTGACTGTGAAGCACTTTCCTCTGTAGTTTCACACTCCTGTTCCACAACCCCTGTGTAAGAAGTCTGCACTATTCTGTACTGATTGATTATGTATTCATCAAGGCAGCCTTTAAGTACTTAGAATTAACATGGTATAAGAAGTACAGTCAAATTCCCAGTAACCTCTGCCTTCATGCAAAGCCTGGAAAAGAACACTTCTGTGTATCAATTCAATGCAGCACTTTCTTTCCTTCTTTGATATCACATTTCAAACATTTCACGAAGAGCTAAACCTGATTTTGTTCTCAAAGAAAAATATGCACTGGAGTCTAATATATTGACTGACGTGCACCCTGGATGCTCTCTCCTGCTGCTGGGACCACCTGCATTGTTGATCACAGAGTCATGAAGTAGCATTCCATCACTTGATGTTTGACAATACACTGTGATTCAGAGACCATGTTCCCACTTGGGCTCTCAATGAAGTGTGAAGCCTCCACTGATGATAAACAGTCATTTTCATCTGTGTTTTTAGTAACTTCACCCTGGGAGCTGTAATCTAAATATTTTTGAGAGTCTAGATGAGCAACTTGACTATATTTTCCTAGAGGTGAGTAGTGAATGTAAAAGAGTGATGGTTATGGCTGGCCTTTCTTTAAAGTTAGCCAATTTTGTCTATTGTCATGGCTAAGGGGTGGTCCCGCTGCCTGTCTCTCAAGCAGCTGATTCACAATGGTCCTCTTAACTGTTTAACAAATGCACATTTTCTGAATAGAAATATAGTCAGATGATTTTAACTGTTTAGTCCCAGGAGCCTAATGCATTTTATATTTTGACTGATATTTTATACATTTTGATTTTTCTCCTTTTCAGAATCTGTTTTTTATTTTGGATCTAGGAATTGAGTATATATACTTTGTGCTTTGGTGGTATAGGATGAGTTCTCCTCCAATGAGTGATTTTTTTTTTTTTTACATTGTTCCAGAAAATTGGGGAAAAAAAATAGGTGAGGATTAAATCAGGAAGCAGTAGTGCATAAATATGCTCATTAGAATTTGATTGATTTTAGTTTGTTAATTTTTACTTGTTCATGTTTCATACTTGTACAAAATTTATAAGCCATTAATCAGTTTTATGTGATAAGTAATTAATGTGTAGTTTTATAATTGTAAATAAGTAATGCTGTAACAGATATAATTTATAATTATAATAAATAATAAAGATGTTATAGTAAAGCATAATAATAAAAATGCTATACTAAAGATGACTTGAATCAACACAAAGAATCTACTTATATATTTAAAAGTCTTTCTCTTTTAATGCTACCAAAGCAAAACTTGGGTCTGCTTGCCCGTGCACAGTAAAGCCAATCTACTGACACCAGGTTGTGGTGAAAGAAAGTTCAGTGTTTATTGTAAGGCACCATACAAGGAGTCTGGGACTGCTAATGCTCAAAAATCCAAAACTCCCTAATGGGTTTTAGCAAAGCATTTTTAGGGCAAGGTGAGGGAGGGGAGTCCCAGGGTACTGTGATCAGCTCTTACACAATTCTCTGATTGATTGTTGGTGAGGTAACAGGGTGGTGTTACAAGGGTTAACATTATCAATCCTTAGATTTCAGTAGGCCTAGAGGCCTTGTGCTCATGGTCATCAAGTAGTTAATGTCTTTCACTTGGTGGGGGTTTTAGCATCTGTAAAACAACTCAGGAAATGTGCATCAGACACTACTATCTATGTACTTCAGAGAGGAGCTAAAGCAGAGGATATGGGGGAGGGTTCTGTACTGGGAAGGCCCCACGGGGTCCTGCTCTGTTACATTAAAAGGCCTTAGTTCAGGGCTTCCCTGGTGGCGCAGTGGTTGAGAGTCTGCCTGCCGATGCAGGGGACACGGTTTCGTGCCCCGGTCCGGGAAGATCCCACATGCCGCAGAGCGGCTGGGCCCGTGAGCCATGGCTGCTGAGCCTGCACGTCCAGAGCCTGTGCTCCACAACGGGATAGGCCACAGCGGTGAGAGGCCCACGTACCGCAAAAAAAAAAAAAAAAAAATATATATATATATATATACACCAGCTCTGATGTGAACTGGTTGTCAGTAACACTGGCAGGCATTTTATTTCCACATTAGCAGCTTTGTACTGCCTGCCCTGACATAATTCAAGTAAGGTTTTCTGGTTCTTAGAGTGTCACTATTGACCTAAGGATTGCGCTGAGAGATCATTTAGCCCCAGTCATCTCCTACCTTTATATTAATGACATAGGCTTTTTTTTTTTTTTTTAGTGTAATGACTTCCTTGTTTTCTTAAGAATATCTACATATTGTTTTTTTTCAAGGTAAGTAATGTAAAAAGTAATGAGTAAAGTCAAAAGTATATTAAATTACACCATCAATAATAATTCAAAGTGAGATCATTATCATGCTCAACAGTGGATAATAAGGGAAGATCTGATATCAGGATGGCTGGATTTGAATCTGTTTCTTCACTTACACAGGTAAATTACTTAGTATAGCCATTCCTTAATTTTCAACTATAAGATGGCATTAAGACACTATGATTATAAGGTTCTTTTTTGTATTAAATGAGATAATTCATTGAGAAAATGAATTGGATTGTGCTTTGCACATAGTAAGTACACAAAATTAATGTTAACTTATAACAGTTAATTTGATGTTACTGTTACTACATTTGCTCCTGCCTCCCTGCTTCTAATTATTGTTGCTTGTAGTATTAATTTTTTCATGCCTTAATATTCGTTTTGCAACCATAATTCCCTCCAGTTGTATATTTCGAGTTCTAGTTTTAATTGGATTCAATATTCTGATTTGAGTTTTTGTTTTTTTATGTTTAGTTTTATAAATTTCTATTTTCACATTTTTCTATTTTGTCATTTATTTTTGGAGCTCCTTTTGAAAAATGTAATTATGCTTTACCAATTATCATCTACATATGACTCACTCTGGAGATTTGTTTTATTTCCTACTTTTTCTTCCAAACTGGATATTTTATCTACCCTACCTACCTTTTTCATTCAATATTTGCTTCTTTTCTTCCATTCTCCTCCTTTTTCTCAAAAGAATGATTATATAGCTGTCATGCCATTATTCTCATACTATGTATGTGTGATTTATACTGTTCTACCCAGACCTTCTATTTAATCTGAAGGATTGTTGGTGAAAGTTCTCTAGTCACCCTTTCACAAAGTTTTTGTGTTTTTTTGTTCATTTAGTCTTCTCTTTGGGTGACATTGTTTGAGGACTGGGTGTTGCTATCTATCTACTTTTCCATAGCCTCAGGATGAGAAGATAGGGATAGGAGAGAACTTGAAGGAGTAAATATAGCCTTTGATTGATGATTCCTCTTCTGAAATCCCATTAAATATCCTACATCATAGCCCACGCCTCTCTTTCAGGTGTGCAGTTTACTCCTCTATCTGTGATGTATTTCTTATCCCTCCCTTGCTTCTATTCAGTGCAGAACCCTAGAAAATGGCAGACCCAAATGCTGAGGATCTTTGGTGTTGTTTGGAGCTACACCTGTCAATGGATTTTCCTACAGTTTTCCCTTATGTAACTACTAATACGCTCAGTACATTTCTCTCCATATTAGGGCATTAGTGAGACAATTAAAAATTTCATGTTTCTTCAAGAATGCTTCTAAGAGTTTGGAGAGTTTTGGAGTGGTACATTTCATAAATCATCATTATATAATCCATTATTTCTCCCCACCCCTCAAAATATGGAATTACACTAATTATACTAACATTATTTAGTCAGAAATTTTTAATTAAAAAAAAACAGCTGTAGGAGAATACTGTTTTCGTTTTATGTCTTCTTCTCTCCTAAATTTATGACATGCACATGGCATGACCCTTTCCTTGGTGGCTTTTAGGTGTATTTCTTTTACTATATCATTCACTTCATTAGATACTGGGGAAGGAGATTCTTTGATCCTGTTTTACCTCAGTTTGTTCATCCAGAAGTTCTCTTAATATCATACTAAAAAATTATCTACTTCTGGAATTTTTAACTTTAAAACAATTCATGTAAAAATATGCTTCCACATGTTTGTAGCAACTTTACTTATCTTTTATTGGTGTGGATCTCAAATAATTGTAGCTAAAATTACTACGACTATCAAAATAAAGAAATTTTTTTTTTTTTTTTTTTTTTTGCTGTACGCAGGCCTCTCACTGTTGTGGCCTCTCCCGTTGTGGAGCACAGGCTCCGGACGCGCAGGCCCAGCGGCCATAGCTCATGGGCCCAGCCGCTCCGCGGCATGTGGGATCTTCCCGGACCGGGGCACGAACCCGTGTCCCCTGCATCGGCAGGAGGACTCTCAACCACTGCGCCACCAGGGAAGCCCAAGAAATTTTTATATAAGTTCTAGAAATACAAATTTTGTGTATGTGTCCATACAGAATCTCAAGAACTTTTATTATGTTGTAAATAATTACCTAATTAATTAATTCTGCAATTTAATTGTATAAGTTAAATAGGCATCTAAGTGTTATTTATGTTTTTGTGCTCCAAATATTTAAAGAATAGGACTATATTTGCAGTAGATACTATTGTATTTTCAGAATCATATTATTACACTCTTCAAGAGTCCTATTTATTAAACTCCCTGTTGTCCCAAATTGACTGGTCACTGATGAAGAGAAATATTAGAGGTTGTGGGGGAGGATGGCATCTTCTGGACAAATGCAGAGTTCTTAAAGGAACAACGATTCCTTCCCCTCTCTGGGTGAGTGGAGAGGGGGAAAGGACATTGAATTGTTAGGAAATGGTGATTTTCTTTTTTCTTTTTTTTTTTTTTTGACCACACGATGCAGCTTGCAGGATCTTAGTTCCCCAACCAGGGATTGAAGCTGTGTCCTTGGCAGTGAAAGCATGGAGTGCTAACCACTGGACCACCTGGGAATTCCCAATGGTGAGTTTCTTTTGTCTGAATATTGTGAGTCATTGAGCACCACCACCACCACCAACAACAACAACAAAAAGATGATTCTGATGGTTGGGACAGGAAAGAGATGGCAGAACTGAGAGAGAGAGAGAGAGAGAGAGAGAGAGAGAGAGAGAGAGAGAGAGAGTCAGGGGACAGTCCTCAACATCAGTCTGTGGCATAGTAAGGATAAGACTTAAATATCCCATGATGTGGGGCCATCCTGGTTCTTTATGTAACAATTATGTAACATATGCCCACTTTCCCAAGAGCATGCTTACTGGGAGGGAACCATAGCAGCAAGAGGCTGTCTGGGAGACTTCCTTTGTGGTGGCAGCTAAAGGCAGGGAATGAACCATGCTTTAGCCAGATTTCCCTTGAGGGGATTGAATAGGGAGAGGAACTCCAGTCTTATCTAAAGAACCTACAAAAAGACGCCATAACAGTGAGCATTTGGACACCAATCCATGGAGAACCAGGAGGCAGTCAGCACTATAAAATCGCCAGCAATACTGAAAAGGAACTTGTTTCCTATGACTTGGAGTCTTCATTTAACACAATGAATATTGTCTATGCTCACATTCTGTTGTCAATAATCTATATCAAGGAATGGTGGAAGGTGAGTTAGGGGAATAAGAACAGGCAATTTCCTCTTTCCTGCTCTAAGAAGCTGAAACTACTAGTCTAGGTTACACTGAAGTAACAGATGGGAGTTCTGAATAGGAATTGAAAGTGATTGAAAAGTTACGGATGAGACTTAGATGTTATTAAGGAAACGTGCTAATGTAAAAGCAATAGGGCTTCAATGGAGCACAGTTGGTAGTTTTTCCAGGAAAATAAAAATTTCAAGTTCACTTCAGTGTTTCTTCTGCAAAGCCAGTTATATAACCATTTTGATAAAAAACATTCCACAAACCATGCTAGTAAATGCCTGAATTACTAAAAGTTAGAAGACATTGAAATTTCACCAAACTAAAATAAAGCCTCATTCAACATAAAGGAACTTCCATACCACTTCCAAACAACTTCTCTACCATTTAACTGTGGTCTGTCTACTTCTCTACCATATATGAGCACCTTAAGTATGAGCATGCTTTAAATTCCCATCACTGAAGCCTATATTCACGT
Source organism: Hyperoodon ampullatus (assembly GCF_949752795.1). Classification (NCBI taxonomy): domain Eukaryota; kingdom Metazoa; phylum Chordata; class Mammalia; order Artiodactyla; family Ziphiidae; genus Hyperoodon; species Hyperoodon ampullatus. Next base: position 126,788,490 of record NC_136916.1, on the reverse strand, counting down.
GGCTCTAGTCAAATTACCTATAAACAATGTCTGTTAATTTTACCTTCTGTCTAGTCAGTAGGAATTTGATTTATATACAATGGACTGCTTCAATTTATGGACTGCTTGCTCTGCGACTGCAAGCCATGTTTTAGAGACAAAACTGGATTGTTGATAAAAATGCCATTTTCACAGTTTTACACATTTTTCAAAATATTATAAAATAATTGAAAATCATCAAAATATAACAGTATATAAGGTCCAAACCTAGTTTATCTAAAAAGCAAAGTTGAGGTTTTGGAAATTTGATTCTTAACCACAGCTAATGACATATTTGTGGCAAATACCACCAGTACATATTGACTGAATTAATGAATTTGAGGTCTATAGACCCTCTAACTTCAGAAAATAATTTGAAATTACATAATAAATTTGAAGAGGCTTTTGCCCTAAGGCCAAGAAATACCACTTTTAGATATCTATCCTAGAGAAACCTGATCATGAATCAGGAGACATATGCAAGAGCTTTTATATCACTGTTCATAATAGCAAAAAACTGAAGAAAAACAAAAACTAATTCCTCAATCCTAATTCCTAAAATAAATTCATGAATATATCTACTGGGGTATATTCACAATGGGAGACACTATAAAGAGTGAAAATAAATGAACTACAGATACAGCCAATAGCATACATAAATCTCAGAAATAAAATGTTGAGTGAAAAGAAGAAAATAAGACTCTAAATAGTGTAATGCCTTTTTTTAAGGCTAAAAACAAGAAAGCTAGAGGAAATATTATGTATAAAGTAAAATATGATAAATCTAGTTTTTTAAAGGGATGCTAAAGCACAAAGATTTAGGCTAATGCTAAGTTGGGTGGGACATAGCATGACAGGGGAGGAATAGAGATGGTCTATGGAGGGTTTATATTTTTGAGTATGAGTTCCAGGATATTTATTTCATTATTCCATTTCAGAATGTACAAACTTGTGGCAGACAGACTTTAAGATGACTCTCTTGATTCCTACCTCCAGATATTTCATGCCCATGTATAATCTCCTCCCCTTGAGTGTGGGTAGGACCTGTGACTTGTTTCCAACTAATAAAGTATAACAAAAGTGATGAAATGTCACTCCCAGGACTATGATATGACGTATAAAACTCCATTTTCCTACCAAACTTGCTCTAGAGTCTTGTTCTCCTTGCTGGTTTTGAAGAAGCAAGCTGCCATGAGCCCTAGAGCTACAAACAAATAAATTGTGCCAACGAACTGAATGAATCTCTAAGCTGACACTTCCCCAGTCCAGCCTCCAGGTGAAAACTCAGCCCTAGCCAACACTTTGATTACAACCTTGCAGAGGACTCAGATAGGCTCTGCCCAGACTCCTGACTCACAGAAACTGGTAATATAAATACGTGTGATTTTAAGACACAAAATCTGTGATGATCTGTTATGTCGTAACAGGTAACTATATTGCTTGCATTACATATATTAATTGTAATGCAGTAGAATTTATCAATCTTTTCTTTAGTTGCTAGTATTCTTTTTGTGTTAAGAAATTATCTTTATCCTGAGATTGAAACATAGTACCCTGATTTATTTACAAATATTAAATTTTACTACTCAAATTTAATCTTTAACTTGTGGAAATTTGTTGTTTTGTATAGTTTACCAAGACATCGTTGTTTTTCTCCTATTTGTTTAGCTAATTATGATAGCCTTATAATAAATATTTTCTCTTTTAAAGCAAGTTCTTGCAGCTCATTATCTTCATTTTGTCAGGGCTATTCTTTGAACTTTCCCCTTCCAGATAAATTTAATAAACAGCTTGTCAAATTACCGCACTTAACTGTCCTAAAATTCTTTATATGATGTTTATTGAAATTATATTAACTCTCTTGAGTAATCTGAGAATTGACATCTCTATGAAAATGAGTCTTCCTCTCTCCACAGTGTACCTCTACATTTATTAGGTCGCCTTTAATGTTTTTCACTATGTTCTTATAATTTTCTCCATTATTGTTTTACACATCTTTTGTTAGATTTGCTCTTATAGATGTCTTATGTTTATTGTTCATATTGAAAAGGTCATCTTATTCGTTACATTTTAAGTGTGCTCTTTTACTAACTCTAATAATCTTTCTGTTGATTCTCTTGCATATTTCACATAGACATCATATTATCTGCTAATATTAATCATTTTGCCACTGGCTTTCAAATATTTATATTTTAATACATTTCTTATTCTTACCATTACTAAAATCTTCAATATGATTTGAATAGAAATAGTAGGAATGAAAAATATTCTTACATTAATCCTGAATTTTAAAAAATTGCCTTTAACTACTCACATTTAAGGATGATATTCCCTGTGTCTTTGTGACAGATACTCTTTATGGAATAACAAAAGTTTCACCAATTTTCTATTTTGGCAAAAGTTACTTTCTTTTATTTGTTTTCTTCTTTCAAATCTGAGAGTTGAATATATTAAATGTTTTTGTGCATGTGTTGGGATGACATTAAGTTTTTCTATAGTAATATCTAAATGATGTGGATTACTTTAATATATTTTTCACATGATAAACAACCCTTGCATTCCTGGAATAAATCTTATTTGGCTGTGTAATTTTTAAATATTCTGCTTAAATACGTTTGATATTTTACTATTATTATATGTTGGTTTCAAAGATACTCTTGCCTCATACACTGAGTTAGAATGTATTGTTCCCTCTTTTCTATTTTAGAAGAGACTTATAATACTGGAATAATTTTCCCTGGAAGATTTGTTTGAACTCCCTTTTAAGCAGGTAATCCTGGTGCTTTTTGTTTTTGTGTGAGTGTGTGTGTTTGTGTATGTGTGTTGGGGGAAGATAACTATTAATTTAACTTCTTTAGTGATTAGAAAATATTCTGACTTTTTATATTTTTATGGTGGTATATATATGCATATGTATATTGTATAAGAATATATATATATACATATTTTTTTTTTTTTAGAAAAAAACATTTGGTTACCCTATTTTAGAGCGCTGAAGAAACCACGTGGCAACATGACCCAGACAACAGGGGCACTGAGCCTCTAGTCATGTTGCAAAGTAATTAGGCAGAAAGGAATTGCAGAAGCAAATGATTGGAAGGAAAAAAAAATATCTAAGGATATATGACTGAAATTTTTCCATTTACAATAACCAGAGGGTAAGAGCTCCCCAACATGATATAAAAATCCCAAATAAAAGCTTTCTGCTGAGGCAGGTTTCTGAGCTTGAATTCATACCACAGGAGGGTCAGAACTATATCACAGTCTGCCCAGGCTGACCCTGGGCTACTCTCACTAACTCCAGCATGGGAAGTGTTCTCAAGCTCCTGGAACAAAGATAAAATTGAGGGCCTGCCATTAGCCCCTGCAACATTTTTTTAAAAATAAATTTATTTATTTATTTATTTTTGGCTGTGTTGGGTCTTCGTTGCTGCAGGTTGGCTTTTCTCTATTTGTGGCAAGTGGGGGCTACTCTTCGTTGCAGTGCGTGGGCTTCTCATTGTGGTGGCTTCTTTTGTTGCGGAGCAGGGGCTCTAGGCACGCGGGCTTCAGTAGTTGTGGCATGTGGGCTCAGTAGTTATGGCTCATGGGCTCTAGAGCCCAGGCTCAGCAGTTGTGGTGCATGGGCTTAGTTGCTCCGTGGCATGTGGGATCTTCCCAGACCAGGGCTCGAACCCGTATCCCCTGTGTTGGCAGGTGGATTCTCAACCACTGTGCCACCAGAGAAGCCCCCTACAGCATTTAGATGCCAAACATCTACCATGAAAGACATCCATGGGCCATCCTCCACTGACGCTTCGTGGAATGCAATGTGCAGGAAAGAATCATGAAAGAGGAGGCAGTGTCCTTCTGCCCAACATCAGGGCTCTCCTTCCACCTCTAGCTCAGAGTCCTTGGAGTTTTCAGGCCTAAATGGTATTGGATGCAGATGTTGGTGAATCCCTAGTGGTGCCTAGTAGTGGGTTATCACAGTCCCAGGGCCCTAGATATCCTATCTCTGTCTGTCTATATATGTATCTATCTATCTATCTGTCTGTCATTAGGTCCCATTTGTTTATTTTTGTTTTTATTTCCATTTCTCTAGGAGGTGGGTCCAAAAGGATCTTGCTGTGATTTATGTCATAGAGTGTTCTGCCTATGTTTTCCTCTAAGAGTTTGAAAGTTTATGGCCTTACATTTAGGTCTTTAATCCATTTTGAGCTTATTTTTGTGTATGATGTTAGGGAGTGATCTAATCTCATCCTTTTACATGTCCCTGTCCAGTTTTCCCAGCACCACTTATTGAAGAGGCTGTCCTTTCTCCATTGTACATTCATGCCTCCTTTATCAAAGATAACGTGACCATATGAGCGTGGGTTTATCTCTGGGCTTTCTATCCTGTTCCATTGATCTATCTTTCTGTTTTTGTGCCAGTACCACACTGTCTTGATTACTGTAGCTTTGTAGTATCTGAAGTCAGGCAGCCTGAATCCTCCAGCTCCGTTTTTCGTTCTCAAGATTGCTTTGGCTATTCGGGGTCTTTTGTTTTTCCAAACAAATTTTGAAATTTTTTGTTCTAGTTCTGTGAAAAATGCCAGTGGTAGTTTGATACAGATTGCATTGAATCTGTAGATTGCTTTGGGTAGTAGAGTCATTTTCACAATATTGATTCTTCCAATCCAGGAACATGGTATATCTCTCCATCTATTTGTATCATCTTTAATATCTTTCATCAGTGTCCTATAATTTTCTGCATACAGGTCTTTTGTTTCCTTAGGTAGGTTTCTTCCTAGATATTTTATTCTTTTTGTTTCAGTGGTAAATGGGAGTGTTTTCTTGATTTCACTTTCAGATTTTTCATCATTTGTGTACAAGAATGCCAGAGATTTCTGTGCATTAATTTTGTATCCTGCTACTTTACCAAATTCATTGATTAGCTCTAGTAGTTTTCTCATGGCATCTTTAGGATTCTCTATGTATAGTATCATGTCATCTGCAAACAGTGACAGCTTTACTTCTTCTTTTCCAATTTGGATTCCTTGTATTTCCTTTTGTTCTCTGATTGCTGTGGCTAAAACTTCCAAAACTAAGTTGAATAAGAGTGGTGAGAGTGGGCAGCCTTGTCTTGTTCCCGATCTTAGTGGAAATGGTTTCAGTTTTTCACCATTGAGGACGATGTTGGCTGTGGGTTTGTCATATATGGCCTTTATTATGTTGAGGAAAGTTCCCTCTATGCCTACTTCCTGCAGGGTTTTTATCATAAATGGGTGTTGAATTTTGTCGAAAGCTTTCTCTGCATCTATTGAGATGATCACATGGTTTTTCTCCTTCAATTTGTTAATATGGTGTATCACGTTGATTGATTTGCATATATTGAAGAATCCTTGCATTCCTGAAATAAACCCCACTTGATCATGGTGTATGATCCTTTTAATGTGCTGTTGGATTCTGTTTGCTAGTATTTTGTTGAGGATTTTTGCATCTATGTTCATCAGTGATATTGGCCTGTAGTTTTCTTTCTTTGTGACATCCTTGCCTGGTTTTGGTAGCAATGTGATGGTGGCCTCGTAGAATGAGTTTGGGAGTGTTCCTCCCTCTGCTGTAATTTGGAAGAGTTTGGGAAGGATAGGTGTTAGCTCTTCTCTAAATGTTTGATAGAATTCGCCTGTGAAGCCATCTGGTCCTGGGGTTTTGTTTGTTGGAAGATTTTTAATCACAGTTTCAATTTCAGTGCTTGTGATTGGTCTATTCATATTTTCTATTTCTTCCTGATTCAGTCTTGGCAGGTTGTGCATTTCTAAGCATTTGTCCATTTCTTCCAGGTTGTCCATTTTATTGGCATAGAGTTGCTTGTAGTAATCTCTCATGATCTTTTGTATTTCTGCAGTGTCAGTTGTTACCTCTCCTTTTTCATTTCTAATTCTATTGATTTGAGTCTTCTCCCTTTTTTGCTTGATGAGTCTGGCTAATGGTTTATCAATTTTGTTTATCTTCTCAAAGAAGCAGCTTTTAGTTTTATTGATCTTTGCTATCGTTTCCTTCATTTCTTTCTCATTTATTTCTGATATGATCTTTATGATTTCTTTCCTTCTGCTAACTTTGGGGGTTTTTTGTTCTTCTTTCTCTAATTTCTTTAGGTTCAGGGTCAGGTTGTTTACTCGAGATGTTTCCTGTTTCTTTAGGTGGGATTGTATTGCTATAAACTTCCCCCTTAGAACTGTTTTTGCTGCATCCCATAGGTTTTCAGCTGTCGTGTCTCCATTGTCATTTGTTTCTAGGTATTTTTATTTCCTCTTTGATTTCTTCAGTGATCACTTCGTTATTAAGTAGTGTATTGTTTAGCCTCCATGTGTTTGTATTTTTTACAGATCTTTTCCTGTAATTGATATCTAGTCTCATAGCATTGTTGTCAGAAAAGATACTTGGTACAATTTCAATTTTCTTAAATTTACCAAGGCTTGATTTGTGACCCAAGATATGATCTATCCTGGAGAATGTTCCATGAGCACTTGAGAAAAGTGTGTATTCTGTTGTTTTTGGATGGAATGTCCTATAAATATCAATTAAGTCCATCTTGTTTAATGTATCATTTAAAGCTTGTGTTTCCTTATTTATTTTCATTTTGGATGATCTGTCCATTGGTGAAAGTGGGGTGTTGAAGTCCCCTACTATGATTGTGTTACTGTCGATTTCCCCTTTTATGGCTGTTAGTATTTCCCTTATGTATTGAGATGCTTCTGTGTTGGGTGCATAAATATTTACAATTGTTCTATCTTCTTCTTGGATTGATCCCTTGATCATTATGTAGTGTCCTTCTTTGTCTCTTCTAATAGTCTTTATTTTAAAGTGTATTTTGTCTGATATGAGAATTGCTCCTCCAGCTTTCTTTTGATTTCCATTTGCATTGAATATCTTTTTCCATCCCCTTACTTTCAGTCTGTATGTGTCTCTAGGTCTGAAGTGGGTCTCTTGTAGACAGCATATGTATGGGTCTTGTTTTTGTATCCATTCAGCCAATCTGTGTCTTTTGGTGGGAGCATTTAGTCCATTTACATTTAAGGTAATTATCGATATGTATGTTCCTATTCCCATTTTCTTAATTGCTTTGGGTTCGTTATTGTAGGTATTTTCCTTCTGTTGTGTTTCTTGCCTAGAGAAGTTCCTTTAGCATTTGTTGTAAAGCTGGTTTGGTGGTGCTGAACTCTCTCAGCTTTTGCTTGTCTGTAAAGGTTTTAATTTCTCCATCAAATCTGAATGAGATCCTTGCTGGGTAGAGTGATCCTGGTTGCAGGTTTTTCTCCTTCATCACTTTAATTATGTCCTGCCACTCCCTTCTGGCTTGTAGAGTTTGTGCTGAGAGATCAGCTGTTAACCTGATGGGGATTCCCTAGTGTGTTATTTGTTGTTTTTCCCTTGCTGCTTTTAATATGTTTTCTTTGTGTTTAATTTTTGACAGTTTGATTAATATGTGTCTTGGCGTATTTCTCCTTGGATTTATTCTGTATGGGACTCTCTGTGCCTCCTGGACTTGATTAACTATTTCCTTTCCCATATTAGGGAAGTTTTCAACTATAATCTCTTCAAATATTTTCTCAGTCCCTTTCTTTTTCTCTTATTCTTCTGGAACCCCTATAATTCGAATGTTGGTGCATTTAATGTTGTCCCAGAGGTCTCAGTGACTGTCGTCAGTTCGTTTTATTGTTTTTTCTTTGTTCTGCTCTGCAGTAGTTATTTCCACTATTTTATCTTCCACGTCACTTATTCGTTCTTCTGCCTCAGTTATTCTGCTACTGATCCCATCTAGAGTATTTTTAGTTTCACTTACTGTGTTTCTAATCGTTGCTTGATTCATGTTTTGTTCTTCTAGGTCCTTGTTAACTCTTTCTTGCATTTTGTCTATTCTATTTCCAAAATTTTGTATCATCTTTACTATCATTATTCTGAATTCTTTTTCAGGTAGACTGCCTATTTCCTCTTCATTTGTTAGGTCTGGTGGGTTTTTATCTTGCTCCTTCTCATGCTGTGTGTTTTTCTGTCTTCTCATTTTGCTTATCTTACTGTGTTTGGGGTCTCCTTTTCACAGGCTGCAGGTTCGTAGTTCCCGTTGTTTTTGGTGTCTGTCCCCAGTGGCTAAGGTTGGTTCAGTGGGTTGTGTAGGCTTCCTGTTCGAGGGGACTGGTGCCTGTGTTCTGGTGGATGAGGCTGGATCTTGTCTTTCTGGTGGGCAGGTCCACGTCTGGTGGTGTGTTTTGGGGTGTCTGTGGCCTTACAATGTTTTTAGGTAGCCTCTCTGCTAATGGGTGGTGTTGTGTTCCTGTCTTGCTAGTTGCTTGGCATAGGGTCACCAGCACTGTAGCTTGCTGGTCGTTGAGTGAAGCTGGGTGCTGGTGTTGAGATGGAGATCTCTGGGAAATTTTCACCGTTTGATATTATGTGGAGCTGGGAGGTCTCTTGTGGACCAGTGTCCTGAAGTTGGCTCTCCCACCTCAGAGGCACAACACTGACTCCTGGCTGCAGCACCAAGAGCCTTTCATCCACACGGCTCAGAATAAAAGGGAGAAAAAGTAGAATGAATTAGTAGAAGTAGAAAGAAAGAAAGAAAGAAGGAGAGAAGGAAAGAAAGGAGGGAGGGAGGAAGGAGGGAAGGTAGGAAAAAGAGAAAGAGAGAAGATGAAGTAAAATAGCATAAAGTATGAAAAATATAATAGCGTTATTAAAATTAAAAAATAATGTTAAAAAAAAAAGAATGGATGGATAGAACCCTGGGACAAATGGTGGAAGCCAAGCTATACAGCCAAAATCTCACACAGAAGCATACACATACACATTCACAAAAAAAGAAAAAGGGGAAAATATCATAAATCTTGTTCTAAAGTGCACTTCCTCAATTTGGGATGATTCGTTGTCTATTTATGTATTCCACAGATGCAGGGTACATCAAGTTTATTGTGGAGCTTTAATCCGCTGCTTCTGAGAGTGCACAGAGAGATTTCCCTTTCTCTTCTTTAGTCTCACAGCTCCCGGGTCTCAGTTTTGGATTTGGCCCCGCCTCTGCGTGTAGGTCGCCGGAGGGCGTCTGTTCTTCGCTCAGACAGGACGGGTTTAAAGGAGCAGCTGCTTCGGGGACTTTGGCTCACTCAGGCTGCGGGGGAGGGAGGGGTACGGAGTGCGGGCGGAGCCTGCGGCGGAAGAGGCTGGCGTGAGGTTGCACCAGCCCTAGGCGCGCCATGCGCTCTTCCGGGGAAGTTGTCCGTTGATCCTGGGACCCCGGCAGTGGCCGGCTGCACAGGCTCCCCGGAAGGGGTGCGTGGACAGTGACCTGCGCTCTCACACAGGCCTGTTGGTGGCGGCAGCAGCAGCCCCAGCTTCCCACGCCCTTCTCTGTGGTCCGTGCTTTTAGCTGCGGCTCGCGCCTGTCTCTGGAGCTCCTTTACGCAGCGCTCTTAATCCCCTCTCCTCGCGCACCAGGAAACAAAGAGGGAAGAAAAAGTCTCTTGCCTCTTCGGCAGCTCCAGACTTTTCCCGGACTCCCTCCCGGCTAGCCATGGTGCACTAACCCCTTCAGGCTGTGTTCACGCCGCCAACCCCAGTCCTCTCCCTGCGCTCCGTCCGAAACCCGGAACCCGAGCCTCAGCTCCCAGCCCCGCCCGCCCCGGCGGCCGAGCAGACAAGCCTCTCGGGCTGGTGAGTGATGGTCGGCACCGATCCTCTGTGCGGGAATCTCCGCTTTGCCCTCCGCACCCCTGTTGCTGCACTCTCCGCTGCTCCGAAGCTTTCCCCCTCCGCCACCCGCAGTCTCCGCCCGCGAAGGGGCTTCTAGTGTGTGGAAACCTTTCCTCCTTCACGGCTCCCTCCCACTGGTGCAGGTCCCGTCCGTATCCTTTTGTCTCTGTTTATTCTTTTTTCTTTTGCCCTACCCAGGTATGTGGGGAGTTTCTTGCCTTTTGGGCTGTCTGAGGTCTTATGCCAGCGTTCAGTAGGTGTTCTGTAGGAGTTGTTCCACGTGTAGATGAATTTCTGGTGTATCTGTGGGGAGGAAGGTGATCTCCGCGTCTTACTCTTCCGCCATCTTCCCCCAGCTCCTCTGACATTTCTTTCATGTTTCTATCTCTTTGTTTCCTTGCACATAATTTGAATAACTTCTGCATAGCCTATTTTCCTGTTCATTGTTTCTTTAGCTGACTTTGTTTTTTAATCCATCCATGAAGATTTTAATTTCTGGAATTGCATTTTTTATTTCAGAAGCTGTACTTAGTTTTTTCTTAAGAGCAACTTTTTCACTACTCTTTTTCTTTTTTCCATGTTTATTTCATAATTATTTCTTCATGCTTTTTTATACATTATTGCTTTATATTTTATAATTAATAATTTCAGTATCTGAGATCATAGAGGATTCAAAGTTATTATTTGTTGCTTTTGCTTTCATTTCTACTTCATAGTGGTTTGTTTTCTTTTTCCTTTTAACCTTATTTTTTATTGTTGAATGTATTTTGCTTAAGGTATTCTCTGGCATACGAAGGCCTATTATGGGTACTTTTTCCACCAGAGAGGATTTGTAGTGGATTTTGCCTGTTCCCTGGGATGCTACCATCTTTTGTAATGAGGGATCAAGAATGTGGAGTTCTCGGGCTGAGCTTTCTTACTTTGCTACACACTTAGGTTCTTTAAGGACTATATATTGTTGTGTATCTCTAGAAAATATACCCCCCCACACACACTTTGAATGTGCTAACCATTCACAGCTTTCTGCTTCAATTTCAACTTGCTGTTGTTTGCTTACTTCTATTTTTAGGTCTTTTGAGATTTCTTTATTTTCTAGGGAACCTAGAAATGTAATTAAAGGTAAGATTATAGGCAGAATCTAGTTATATGTTAGTGGGAAGGTCACTTAAAGTACATAGTCTTCCTTATGAAGTGGAAATCTTGTGATATTTTAAAATCTGGTGTATGTACCTTAAAAATTACCATGGTAACTTTACCCTACTTTATATGTTCAGATTTCATAAATATTATAGAGTTTTTGTTTTTGTTTTTTCGCGGTACACGGGCCTCTCACTGTTGTGGCCTCTCCCGTTGCGGAGCACAGGCTCTGGACACGCAGGCCCATCGGCCATGGCTCACGGGCCCAGCCGCTCCGCGGCATGTGGGATCCTCCCGGACCGGGGCACGAACCGGTGTCCCCTGCATCGGCAGGCGGACTCTCAACAACTGCGCCACCAGGGAAGCCCCTAGAGTTTTAAATTGCATTGCCTACTTCCAAAATTTAGATCTAAAATACAGTGTGCAATGTGATGGCTTTTTACTGTTATCTTACATAAGCTGGAAATATGTTTCCCAGAATTCTCTCCTTAGCATGCTTGATCACAACAGAAACTTGCATGAGATTTGGAAGGCAAAAGTGAAGCAACAATTGTACTCCTAAAGTTGGTGCAGAGCCTCAGGCACCACTGTAGTTCATGAATGTTGTGGTTGATATGCTGGCTCACCTCACTGAGGGATGGCAGCAACCTAACTTCAGTTCCTATAGCCCCTGCTAGATTTCTCCCTTTATTTTCTTTGCGACTCAGGCCAAGCATGTGTGCAGCTGTGCTGAAGGGCACAGACTTGTGTTTAGTCACCCTGTTGGAGTTTGATGCACTGACACACTTGGATTCCAGATTGTCCTTGTGGGGTTCAGTTTGTACTCAAGGACTTCATTTGCCTGTGGGATCAAGGTTACCCATATTTCTCTTCACTTTGCATTTAGATATTTTTTTCCCCAATTGCCTGTCTTTCTGATTTGTAAGGATTTCAGGCCCATTGCAAGGAGAGAGTCAATAGCGTCCAGTAGACTTCTTTACAGTCCCTGGTTGGTGACTTTTATCTAATCACCCACTATCCTCTTCGGAATTATTTTCGCAGCTGTCTTCATTATTCTGCAAAGTTTAATTCCCAAAAGACATTTCTTATTCCATATTACTCTTAGTATACCCTAAGCAAACTCTAGCTGATATAGAAATGATCATTAAAATCGGGAAAATTTTGAAAATTAGTTTGGTGAAGCTATTGAAAAAGTAAAATGTTTTGGAAAACATAGCCTTTTGTTTGGATTCTGGCTCTGCCCTCTACTTTCCCTTTCACTTTGAGCAATTTATTGAAATTTTCAGAGGCTTAGTTGTCTAAAATTAAAATTATTGTGACAGTTATGAGAATATGCATTTAACACAGTTTCTGGTACATAGTATACCCTAAATGAATGTTGCTTATTATCATTATTTATTATTAAATGATTAGAAGTTTAAAGGAGTTCACTGTGTATTAACTATGCTTATTAATATAATTACTCTGGCCATGAAGTGAAATCTAAAATATATCTACTTCTAATTGCAGAATCTCAAAATCTTTTGATGTTATTTTAAAAATTCATATTTAAAGTATACATGGTACCTATTTTTTTCTGTTTAAGCTCAACAGTGATGAAGTATTTGAATACAAGTGTGCAAATGTTTGATAGCCATCATACTCAGTATTCCCTGGTAGGTTAATTCTGCTGTTCTACTGAAGACATATAAAATTTCTGTGAAATAACTATTGCAGCTTGTGCAATTTGGCCATATTTTAAACTTTTACTTCTGGTTAATATATTTTTCAAAGCATTTAGAAGTAATTTTAATTATGTAAACAATTATTTGTATGGAATATTAAAAAGTAATTATTTTAAAGCAGTGTAAAAGATTTAAAAATTTACTATTTCCAACTTATAAGTTACAGGAGCATATTGGTGTATATTATTATAGATTTAATGAACCATGAAAAGTTATGATTAAGTTAGAGGAAGCCTTTTTATTTATCATCATGCATTTTAAGAGTTATATTAAAATGTAATAATGGACTGCACAAATTAAAGCCATAAAAATGCATAGACTCCAATCATAAGATCATAAAGAATGCTAGCCTAGACATTGTCTTTCATTTTTGACTTAACCTCACCAATGCAAGCAACTCATACATAATTACAGTAAGTTTTCATGCTAGATTCTGATTTGGAAACCTCTCTCTCTCTGTCTCTGTGTGTGAGGATATATATGCATATACACACATGTATATTTGAGATTGTCAGTAAGTCAGTACTCTAGCAAATTCAGTAGTTGCATGTTCTATCCAATTTAATCACATGCCAATCAACTAAAAGAGGAAAAAAGAAAGAATCACTTCTTCTGCAACAAAAACCTTTACATATGAATCATTTGCCTAAAAATTTATAATGTTTAACAAATCAAGCATTATGTTTTGACACTTGAGAAGAGAATAAGAATTGCAATACAATAAATGTTACCATATAATAAGAAAGAATTAAAATTTATTTATAGAAGACCTGGTTAAGCTTACTCCTAACTGATTACAATAATGTCCCCAAGGAGTCTTATAGCAAAATATAGTATGAATAATATAATGAGGCTCATTATTACCAATGAAAACTAATGCATTGTTCATGCAAATATGAAGTATCTATGTGAAAGGTAAATAGTAGTCTGTTAAGATGGATGTGCTATTAGATCAAATATGTTCCATTTATTAGGTAAGGTAAACCTACATATTTTGAACACCTACAGTGGGATATGGCAGACCAAGACAGAGTGAAACCTGGAAATATAATCACTGGAATGTTGTTCCAGTTCCATCTGAGACTAGAATACTTTTAGAGAATAGAGTATATGGAGACAGGTAAGACTTGGTAAGCAGTCAATGGAATTGATACAATTTCAAGAAAGCTCTAGGCATCTTTATAGGCTAGTGGAGAAAGGCTATGGGAATTCCAAAACCAATGAGGTTTAGTCATCTCAGTGAATGGTTTGTCAACAGGTATTAGGACATAAGTTCTGATAATGGGAGTAAGCCACAGGATTTCAGCTCCTGATAGTATTATCAAGACTAAGAAAAGACCCTCAAGTCTGAAAAAAAGGGTATTACACTGGTTATCAATATAGAGATTGATCAACTCAGAACTGGTATAAATGATCAAAATGGGGTTCGTGATTTGGGGGTGTATTCCTGCCTTTAAACTTGGGTAAAAAGAGGTTCTTGCCCTAGTTCATGTGCTTTACATGATACCAAAGCCAAAACCAGCCTCTGTAGCCTGACACCAAATTGAATCTTGGAGACAGAGTTTTGGGTGAAGTAGAAAAGAATAGCCTTATTGCTTTGCCAGGCAAAGGAGTCCATAGTAGGCTAATGCCTTCAGAACTGTGTGTCCCAGTCCAGCAGGTTTTGTGAGGAGTTTTATAGTCAAGGGGCAGGGCTGCTGATAAGGATCAGGGTGCTTACGGGGCCCACACACCCTTCATCTGGCATCAGGTGATGATGAGCAAACTGTGACCTTCTCTGTAATGAAAAGTGCTTCATCAAGTAGTTAACATCTTACATTTGGTGGGGGTTTTAGTTCTGCAGAAGAGCTCAAAGATATTGCTATGTGTATACCCTGAGAGGGAATGAGGACACTGCCCCAAGGTTGCACTGTTGTTTCTTGGCTGCTCCTCCCTTGTTTCTGCATCCCCTTACTACCCTGATTAGCAACTGTTTGAACCTGCCCTTTGGAACTTAGGGAAGGAGACACAGAAAGGCTTTTGTGCCCAGGACACCCATAGGGTCCTGCTCGGTTTCAATACCACATATTGCACAGATTTCCTGGTGTACAAGTGCAAGAATACTTCTAGAGAAAATATCCAGGAATAGAATTGTAGGGAATAGGTTGGTTAAACTTTACCAGATAATGCTAAATACTTTTCCACAAAGACTTCAATGCATACTTCCACTAGCAATGTACGAGAGTTCCCATGCTGAAATGTTCATCATCATTTCTTGACTTTTTAAACTTTTAGACCACCTCTTAACTTTGAAATAATATTTAATTGTAAGTTTAATTTGCATTTCTCTGAGGAACTTTTATGTCTTTTCAAATGCTTTTTGGCCATCCATTTTTCTTCTGTGAAATGGCGTATATCTCCTTAGGGTTCTGCAAGGCTGTTTGTATTTCACCTTTGGATTTAGACTTTTTCTGAATACAAGACCCTTATCTATTTTGTGTGTTGCTTTTATTTCATGATTATCTGTAACTTATCTTTCCAATCTCTTTATAGTATTTTTGATGAATTAAAATAAAGTGTAGTGCATTTGGATTTATCAATCATTTCCTCTATTATCCTTACTTTTCATATATTCTTCAAGAAGTATTTTTCTATTTCTTGCTTATAAACATATTCTATTTTTCCTTCTAATGTTTTCATAAGTTTTCTTTCATTTTTAAAGTATGCAATCTGGAATCAACTTTTGTGTGTGATATATGAAGAATCTAATTTTGTTTTTCAAATTATGAATTACCAATTGTCCTATACCATTTACTGAATAGTGCATAAATTTTTGGATCCAATTCTGGTTTCTTTCTTCTGGTCCATCAGACTATCTTTCTTACCATGACTTTCTAATAAACCTTAGCATTGTAGGGCTATTCCCTTTGTAAGCAGACAGGGTAAGGAGTCCCAGAAGAAAGAGGACCAGGCTTGGCTTTCTTGACAGAAGAGAAGCCATTTTGGCCTAACCCATTTTATGATCTAAGCCTGACCCTTGAACAGGTCTCAGTAATTAATGATCTTAAGGGAACAAAAAAATGCAGAAACAATCAACTGTTATCAGGCAAGAGAAGTAACAATAGCAAAGATAAGAAATCAGTTGTAAAGACTCCCAGTTCTATTTCAGTGGTGAAGACTAGGCTGAAGCACTGTCTTTAGCGGTTTTGCAGAATTTAAATCCCCCCTCAGGTGTTCAGCCACCAGATCAACTGGAATCTGGGATGATGATGTTGACCTTTCCTGACCCTCATGGCTTCAATCAAGTAAAGCTTGGACTATGTCAACCACCAAAGCCCCAATGAATATGCATGTACCCTTAGCTTAAAACTCCCCAATTTTTCTTTCCAGGGAGACTCTGGTTTGGAAAAAATCTCCGTTGTTCTCCTTACTTGCTGCAAGTAGTAAATCCTTCCTTCTCCTGATTTTTGGTTTGGTTGTGTCTTATGGCTCAACAACCACCAAGACGAACCCAGTTTTTCAGGTAAAACTTCATATTTTTATGTTTCTTCATTACCCTTGTACTTCCATGTTAAATTGAGTATCCGCTAGTCAATTTTGAAGGGAACATGTGGGATTTTGATATGAATTGCATTGAATCCAGAGACCAAGATGAACAAGTATGCATGATGTTGTACTTCCTTTTTCATAAATATGCTATATCTATTTATTTTTATTTTCTTAAAGTCATCCATAAAATTTTATAATTTTTCTATTAAGAAAATGTATCAGATTTATTCCAAGAAAAAATGTTTTCATTGCTATTATAAGCTGTATAGTTCACGTTTTCTAATCTTTCATTACTGGTATGGAGAAACAACTGAATTTTATATATTAATCTTTTAACTGATAACATTGTTAAACTCTTCTGTTTATCCAAATGACTTATCCTTTTGATTCTTTTATATTTTGTATTTTGTACATAGGCAGTCATAACTTCTGCAAATTATGATAACTTTTTAAACAATCCAATCTTTATATACGTTTCTATTCTTAGTGTGCTTACTAAGGCCTCCAATATTATGTTAAGTAGAAGTGGAGAGAGGAGGAATTTTAGCTCAGGTCCTTCAGAAAGTAGAGCATGAGACGATACTGATGCTGAAAACTTGGCCTGTGTGCACCAATGCTGAATCGAATCTTGGAAATAGAGTTTTAAGTGAAGTAGAAAAGAATAGCTTTATTGTTCTGCTAGGCAAAGTGGACACAGTGGTGCCCCTTATAAACTATGTGTCCCAACCCAGGAGGGTTTGGTGAGGAGTTTTTTTTTTTTTTTTTTTTTTTTGCGGTACGCGGGCCTCTCACTGTTGTGGCCTCTCCCGTTGCGGAGCACAGGCTCCAGACGCGCAGGCCCAGCGGCCATGGCTCACGGGCACAGCCGCTCTGCGGCATGTGGGATCCTCCCGGATCGGGATATGAACCCGCGTGCCCTGCATCGGCAGGCGGACTCTCCACGACTGCGCCACCAGGGAAGCCCTGGTGAGGAGTTTTATAAACGGTTCAAGGGTGGGGTTGCTGATGAGATTAGGTTGTGTGCAGGGCCCACACTCCTTTAATCTGGCCTCAGGTAGTCTCTGAATAACCTTCTCTAGTTATTGAGGTTATCAAACTGTGACCTTCTCTCTGGAAGGAGGATTGCTTCATCTTCCATTTATTGGGGGTTTTAGTTCTATAATGAGCTTAAAAGATATTGTTATGGTATCCCTTGAGGTGGAACTAGGACCCTGCCCCAAGGCTGTGCTATTATTTCTTGGCTGCTCCTACCTTGTCTCTGCATTCCTGATTAGCAAATGTTTGAACCTGCCCCTTGGAACTCAGGGGAAGTCATGGAGGCTGAACAGAAAGGCTCCCGTGCCCAGGAGCCCCACAAGGTCCTGCTCGGTTTCAGTACTACTTTTGTGAGGTACAAGCAAGCTCACGGTGGTAACAATGACAAGTAAAAGGAAGCTAAGCAAGGAAAGATGCAAAACAACAAAATACAATAAATACAGTGTGTTACAATGAGCCACAAAGAGACCTAGAAGATTGGTTTGTTAGCTTGGCATGTGGGACTTTTCCAGAGAAGGAGAACTACATGCCAGAATCTTCTCCAGAAGAGAGAGAGAGGGAGAATTTATCTAGCCCTCTCCTGTTCCTCACTTTTCATTGGCAAGGTCTATTCATGACAGAACTTCTGATTTATGTTATCTGGTGGCTGGTCTGGAAGTCAGATCCCATGTCCTATGCTGTGCAGTATTTTGTTTAAGTTTGCAAATGGAGGGGTGCTAACCAAGAGGGAAGAAGAGGGTCAAGGGAATTTGAGAAGCCCCACAAGTCTTCTAACCCAATAGAGCAAGCATCTTTGTTCTACTCTTAATTTTATGAATTGATTTTAACATTTACCTTTGGCTTTTCATTTGCTGTATGATTCAATAGATACATCATATCAGATTAAGGAAGTTCCTTTTATTCCAAGGTAGAGTTTTTATCAAGAATAAATGTTACAGAAGATATACAGATGCCAAATAAGTATATGAAAAGATATTCCACATCATTTGTCATCAGGGAAATGCAAATTAAAGCAACAATGAGATACCACTACACACCCATTAAAATGGCCAAAATCTAGGACACCGACACCAAATGCTGGTGAGGAAACAGGGCAACAGGAACTCTCATTCATTACTGGTGGGAGTGCAAAATGATACAGATACTTTGGAAGACAGTTTGGTGGTTTCTTACAAAACGAAAATACTCTTATCATAAGATCAAGCAATCGTGCTCCTTGGTATTTACCAAAAAGAGTTAAAAACTTACGTCCACACAGAAACCTGCATGTGGATATTTATAACTTTATTTATAATTGCCAAAACTAAGAAGCAACCAAGATGTCCTTCAGTAGGTGAATGGATAAATAAACTCTAGTACATCCAGACAATGCAATATTATTTAGTCCTGAGAAGAAATGAGCTATCGGGCCATGAAAAGACATGGAGGAAACGTAAATGCATATTACTAAGTGAAAAAAGCCAAGTCAATATGAAATGTCTACACAGGTGTCTGATTTCAACTATATGATATTCTGGAAAGGCAAAACTATGGAAATAGTAAAAAAAGATCATGGTTTTTCTGGGGTTGGGGTCAGTGGGGGAGGTGGAAGGATGAATAGGTGGAGCACAGAGAATTTTTAGGCCAGTGAAAATACTCTGTATGATTTTATAATGATGGATACGTGTCATTATGCATTTGTCCAAACCCACAGAATGTATAATACCAAGAGTGAACGGTAATGCAAACTATGGACTTTGGGTTATTATGATGTGTCAGTGTAGGTTCATCAGTTGTAACAAATGTACTCCTCTGGTGGGGGGATGTCGATGATGGACAACACTATACGTATCGAGGCAGGAGGTATACGGGAAATCTCTATACACCCTGTTCAATTTTGCTGTGAGCCTAAAACTTCTCTAAAAAAACTGTCTTAAAAAAAATGAAGGTTGGAGTTTATCAGATTTAAATTACATTAATATACATATTACTTGGGGGCACTTATTTTTCCTCTTCTGTGAAATGATTGTTTAAGTCTTTTGTCATTTTTCTAAAGAGCTAATTGTCATATGTCTATTGATATGGGGAATTTCTACATGTATACCAGATATTAATCTACTATCAAATTTTCAAATTGAATTTAGCATTTACTTTCAGTTATATAAATATTTGATATAGTACAAAAGTGGCATTACCGATCACTGAGTAAATGATGTACTCTTCAATGTATGGTGCTTGAACAACTGACAACCTATAGTTTCAAAATAAAATTTTTTGTTAATTGTGACATTCATAGAGGGTTATAAAATCATATACAGAATTTAAAGATTAATTACGAAGAGAAAATATCACTCAGATTAAGAAATAAACATTGCCGGTGTCTTAGAAACAGCCTGTTTATCATTCACAGATCTCTTTTCCTCCCTCCACCTTAAAGGGACCCTATTCTGATTTTTATAATAATAATTCCTGTGATTTTCTTTTAAGTTTGCTGTCAATGTTTGTACGTATAATCATTATACTGCATGGTCTTGCCTACTACTTTGTGTAAACAAAATCTCAATGACTCCACTGTCTACTTATCTCTATAAAATCCCAGGTCCCCTGCCTTTTTTTTTTTTTTTTTTTTGAGTTGTCTCTCATTAAAGAATGTTCTCCCTATTGCAATAGTCTGAGTAGAATCATCTTGTTAATTCAGTTAATTCATTTTGTCTTCCACTAAACACACACACACACACACAAACACAAACATATACTCACTGACACACAGCTTAAAAGATGAGAGGAGGGACGAAATGTTTTGAGCAAGAAAAAAGTAGATTTACATATACCAGCGATGGCTTTGTAAGGTTAATTGTGATATTAATGTTGAGATAAATTTCACCTTTTCAAAAAAGGTAAAATTATGATTCCTATACAGATATCAATTTGAATGCATGATAGATATATTAGTTAATTGTTAATGAGGACAAATGATGGATTCAAGAACAAACATGAGATCCATTTTTGTGTGATTGCTGTGTGAATTTGGAACTCTGGGCATTTTGATGTGGCATTTTTTTAATGGTGACATACTCTTCTGTTGCATTGCAGGGCTTGTTTCAAGACTTCTCTTGTTTATCATTATTTGAAAGCCCTTTTTATAATGAAGGCATTTTAATTTAATTTCAGGGAAAGACTTTTGTTTAAGCAATTACAGGCCACTTTTGAATTTTATTATAAGTCATCATTAACTAAGAATACCATTTTTACTAATTTGTTTTCAAATGTACGGTAAGACCCAAGAAAAAGGCTGTGTAGCGTGTAGGAGAGGGTTCTACCTCCTACTCATCATACATCTTCGACTCTTCCACCTGAGTTCATTTCCTCGTATTTTAGCTGATATTGTTTATTTATTTGTTTGTTGTCTAAACAACTCAAAATCCCTTCTTTTTTCCTTTGTGGCAATTGAGCTCATATACACAGAGCTCATGAGTTTCTGTGGGCAGCTGGATAATGTGTTTTGCTGCCCCCATCACTACCATTTAGTAGTTGTGAAAGTTCCTGAAGTGTGAGTTTCTTCTTGTGTAAATTGGAGACAAAGTTAAAATGAGATAATCTTTGCAAAGTGCTTCATACAGTGATCATAAAATAATAAAAACTAAATAATTGTTAGCTGTTATATCACAATCCCGTGTTTGCCCCTTACCCTTGCTCTTGGGGCCTTCTATATCTTTGAAAACAAAATTAGGGAACTAGTACTACTGGAGAAAAATGATAATAATATAATAATAGCTGATTTTTACTGAGAATTCACTATATACCATTCAACATATTATTTTTTATATGTCTCCAAACAGAAAATATTTTCCCCAAGGAAAAATCAAATTTAATTTGTAATTTAATCTTTCTTTTAATGACAACTTGAGATATAATTCACACACCATACCATTCACACATTCAAAGTACAGTTCAGTGGTTTTTAGTATACTCAGAGTGGTGCCACTATTACCACAAACAAATATGCATTTTCATCACCCTCAAAAAGAAACCTCACACTCACTATCAATTACTCACATTTCTCCCCAATCCCCAGTCCTAGGCAACCATTACTCTACTTTCTCTTTCTCTCTCGCTCTCTATATATAAATTGCCTATTTTAGATACTTTATATGAATGAAATCATACAATATGTGGTCTTTAGTGTCCGGTTTCTTTCACTTAGCATTATGTTTTCAAGGTTAATGCATGTTGTAGCATGTATCAGTACTTCATTTATTTATTTTTTTAATTTCTGAATACCATTCCATAGTAAGGATATATCACACTTTGTTTATTCATTTATGAGTTTCAATTTCTGGCTGTTATAAATATGCTGCAGTGAATATTTGTATAAAAGTTTACGTGTGGATATATATTTTTATTTCTTTTAGATATATACCTAGGAGTAGAATTGCTGGGTCATATGATGTCTATGTATAACATTTTAAATTTTATTAAAAATTTTTGACATACAAAAAACTGTGTATAACAAAGATATACAACTTGATGAATGTGGAGATAAGTATACTCCCATGAAACTATCTTCACAATGTAGGCCATATAACTATTCATCACTTCCAAATGTTTCCACCCACTCTTTTATTTATTGTTATTATCTTTTTGTAATAAGAACACAACATAAGATCTACCTCTTAGGAAGTTTTAAAATATACAACACATATTTTATGTTAAATGGGAAGGGGAGGATAGAATAAGGTTGCAGATAGAATAATATTGCTAATATTTGAATTTAAGATTAGGACTCTTCCTGTATTATCCAGGATGCTTATATGGTCCGTAGATGAGAAAGAAGGAGGTAAGAAAGTCAGAACCAGAGAGATGGCTCTTCCATGAGAAAGATTCAACTGGCCATTGCTAACTTTGAAGAAATAAGGGGACCTTTAGAAAATGGAAAGATCAATAAATGGATCATCTCCAGAGATTCCAGAGAGGAATGAGGTTGCCAACACCCTGATTTTAGCCTGGTGAGACCCAGTTTAGATTTCAGATCTCCAGAACTAGGATAAAAAGTTTGGTTGTTTTAAGCCACTAAATGTACACTAGCTTATTATAGTAGCAGTAGGAAATGAATACAGACATGGCTTGGAGTAGAATAGGGGAAGGGGCATAAAGAGGAATGAAGAGTGCAGGGAGATATTTTGGAGCTAGTTTCTATAAAACATGATGGTGGATTAGATAGCATGGGGGTGAGAGAAAAAGATATAAAACAAAATTTTCTTGAGGAAACTTGGTGCTATTAACAGAGATGTAAAATACTGGAACAGGAGGAATTATCAAGATTTCTGTTTTGGGCCTATTATATTTGGGCTCATTGACATCCTTGGAGATAAGAAGAACCTTCCAATAATAAAGCTTTAGGAAAACTCTGAACTTACCATAAAATTACTGTGCTTAAAAATATCCAAATATTTAGTGTGACATAGACCAGAGGTTGGTAAACTTTTCTATAAAGGGCCTGATAGTAAATATTCTAAGTTTTGTGGGCCAGATGATCTTTGCTACAACCACTCAACACTATCATGCAGTAGGAAAGCAGCCAGAGACAATATGAAAACAAATGGGCATCGCTGTGTCAAATAAAACTTGATTTACACAATCAGGCTGCAAGCCAGATTTTACCCATGGTGTGTAGTTTCCCAAATTCTGATGTAGACTATCAGAGCATTTATTTGAAAAATGTATATCACTTCATAGAGGTGGCACTAATATCACAAAAGGAGGGAAAAAACCTTCTTTATGAAAGACATTGCAAGCTAAACAAATGGATTGTAGATATGAATTATTATTATTATTGTTAGTAGTAGTAGTAGTGCTAGTTAACATTTGTTGCACACTTACTCTACTAAGAATTTTTCAGGTACTATGTTACTTAAGCTTCTTTAAAAATCCAATAAGTTACATATTACCAATATCCCTAAATTTACAAATGAGGTAACTGAGGGTTAGGGGATTAGTAAATAACCAAGATTTATGAAGTGTATCTATTCTTTGTTAAACAATCCTTTTATCAATTATTAAATCATCATTTTTATAGCCAATGAGTGGCAGAGCTGTGAATTCAATCCAAATCTGCCAAATCTAAGCATATCATTTCACCACACCATTGCACTGCAGTGTGTGTCAATATTATGAGGTCATTTGGTCAGTTATCTCTAAGAGTTATATGAGTGTTTATAAGAATGTAAAATATATAAATTTTGGAATACTCATAGAAGGTCCTGATAAAAATTTATTAAGATCTGTTTTTAAAATCACTAATGTTGGACTTACAAAAACCTCTCATCTGAATCAGGTATATTTTTAAATAGACCTGATTAGAATATATTAATATATGTAGTTACTTCCATTCTGTATAAAGAATGAAAACATATTTACTTCCATTTTGTGTAAAAGACTTGCAGGTCTAGGAAGTAAATTAAAATCCTAGACAGTGATTAACTGTCAGAAAAAAAAAAAGGAACATATCTCAGCCCGCGTTACCATTTAGTACCCTCAGAAATTACTTCTTCATCTATTTTAAGAGCTATTTCTGCTTTAAAACATTTCCCTGCTTACCTCTTTTATTTAAAAAGAAAGTCATGTATTTTTTAACTAAGTGTTTCAAATGCCTCTCTGAGAAATCAATAGTGTGACCCAAACACACTACTATCATGCTTCTTTTTAAAAAGTGAAACTTACAATTAAAAATGCTGATTTTAGATTAAAGGACATTATTAACCAAACTCTGTCCAAATATATTTACTTTTAAGCAAAATGTATCAGTGGAGTTGATACTTCTCTACTCATTTCTTGGAATACAGTTGAAAGGATAATGCAATATAGGCATACAAAGTTTTTAGATGAGCAGGATTGTGATTTCTAATATTAAATAAAGTAGCAACAAGAGAGATTGCTGCCTGGTGAGTGGCTATAGACATTTATAGAGATCTTCTGGTTTACAGATTTTACCTACACTATTCAACACAAAATACACTTTATATTGGGAAAAAGTCTGTGCAAGAGGAAATCTAAAGTTCAGTATTTGTGGTTAGTGATGTCAAAGCAATTACATAGTTGCCTCTAATGGAGTTTTTCTATTTGCAGACTCTTAAACCCAAAGGCTTTGTTATCTTAGTTATTTTATAGAACATGGAAAATCCTGCCTCTGTCTCTTTTGACAGAACAAATTCCATTATGTTTGATAAATGTAAATAAGTACCAGAAATACCATGCACAGAGTTTTTTTCCCCCTCTGTTAATACCAAAGCTGTTATCTCTGCAAGTGTTTGAGATCACTAGCATAGTAAAGAGCTTTTGACAGAACAAAATAAAACTTTTTTCTTTAAGATCCCCTTACTATTTTTAAGATGTCACTTGCTTTGAAGGCAACTGTGACTTGTCTATAATGTATTTTACCTAAAAACTTTAAATCATATTTTCCCTCCACAGTATAAGGTCGATTGTGCAGGTATTACATAAAAACAAGGGAATGAAAGTAGAAAAAGTCAAAAGTGAAAATAGGTGAGAAGCCTTCATTTTGCAGTTAATCTGAGGGTTAAAACCAAAAAACAGAAAACCAGCCTATATTCCTGCAACTGGAGGGCCTGGAAGGATGAAGTATGATGAAAAATGGTAGACAGTGAAAAGTGGGTTTGAGGGCTAAGTGAGATTTTAGTTCTCAAAAAATCTAGATCAGGGTTATTGTGAAAGTAACTAAGTGAGAAATATCAATCAGAGAAAGAGTATTTGCCTACAGATAGTTAATATGGAAAGAGCAAAACCACTAGATAAGCAGAGGAGGAAAAAACATTGTCTTGTTCACAGTAATGGCTCAGCAGCTTTCTAGCACACTAAAACTAGCTGTAATCACACATTTTCGTTTGCTACTCTCTATCACCCTGATGGCCAATTTATCCACAGTAGCATATTTACAGGCCTGTTTACGAAATTGAAATTCTTCACCAGAGCTGGTGCTACATTGCCTCCGAGCACTATAGGATTTAATTGAACCAGCATGAAAGAACTGATGAATGGCTTTGCTTGCAGCGAAGAAAGTGACGCAGGTTCAAATTTCAATGGAAGATTTTAGCCAATACTTAGTGGCTGGGATACAAAATTGCCGACTACTGAAGCGTTATCTTCTGTCTTTCTCTCTGAGCTTGCATGTGCCTAATTATTGTTTTCTTTGCCACATCCTCTTTTTTTCTTTCCATTTATGTGTGCTGTGCCATCCACCCTCAGCTCAAATCTGTGTGGCAGGGTCAAATCAGATGTGATTGCAAACCTCAGTCTCTTTACTTTATTATGCCTCATTAAAATATCCCAAAGGAATAGCATTTCAGATTTCTACCATTCATGGAGTTATTGAGATGGAGCATTGTAAACCAGATGTAACCAAATTATGTGTACCTTATATATACTTTTTCTTTGCACTGCACAATCAGTACATAATACATTTGTGTCCTGTTGCACTTTTTAAGCCTATTTCTTTCACCGGTTTGTTTAAGTCCTTTATTCTCCTCTTTAGGTGGTTTTCTGTATTAAATATTTACTATTCCATTGGACGTTTCCCTCTTTACCCATTCTTTTGGTAACAATCCCCTTTCCTATCTTGATATTGTTGCCTTTGCCTTGCTTCTCTGTGGTGATATGTATTAAATATCTCATAAAAAAACAAAATTATACAAATATTTCTTGAAAATCAACAATTTCCCAAATATCTGTTTCTAGTCTTGAGGTTTCAAAGTTTGGTCATCTTCTTGTTCTTCCATTATACTTTTTTCTTTCTCTTATTAAGTGGAATTGTTTTCATTTTATTTCTCTTGTTTCCATGTAATAAAAGCTAACCAGGAGTTATGTTTATTTTCTTTCTGTTTCTTTAATATTCTAATACCACCTGTTGCTTTTAACCTTGCCGTCTCAGATTTTCCTGACTGTCAAAAAGTGGTTAATAGAAATGATATCCCTCACTTCATTTTGTGAGATACATAACTAATCCATATTTATTTGTTTTCTCTACCATCTTACTGCAAGTGGAAATAATCTGTCATTTGTATTTCTTTTCCTCTTCCACTGGATATCATTTTTCCACTCCACCTTTATGCTTCCATCTTTTTTGTCTTTTCCTATTCCCCACACTTCAAGGATAAAATTAAATTTTGCTTTGATTTATTGCTTCCTGGCTTTGCTTTAGTCTTTTCTTTGATTTTTCACTCCATCCCACCTTAATTACCCTCTGTTTTGAACATGGCTTCAATTAAGCACTGATCTTTCCATGTATTTGTCTCTACCTCTACCTCTATCTCTTCTCTTTTCTGAATGTTTCTTGGTCAGTTATGATTTGCTTCAACCCCTTGACCTTTGTACTTGTCTTCTACCAGTTATGTCTTCTGGTTTCTCTGCTTTTTCATTTACCTGCCGACCTCAGACTCCACAAATTACTACCCTAATTTTATCCTGCAGTTTTTATGCCTCTTTTGTTCACATGGTACTTTTGACTTTAGGACACAAATGTTCAATCAAGATATAATTACTACTGAAAATGTCATCTAGTCATTTACATGGCTCAATGGAACCATATGTCCATTTCCTCTTACACATTAACAAAGATATCCATCTACTAATCTGGTCAACTCTAGGAATAGAAGTAAGAATGATAAAAATAACAAGTAATGCAAAATGTCCTTTCTCTTGGTGTGGAGACAATCAAAATTACTTTTGAAGATTGTTTTATCTAATGTTCAGAAACTCACTTTGTACATAATCTTGGGATTTGTTCTTCAATTAGCTGATTTCTTTGCTGTACACTTGATTTATAACCTCCCTACAGTTTCTTCTACCTCTTTTCCTTTTCTTTTTTTACATTTATTTATTTATTTTATTTAGTTGCGCTGGGACTTAGTTGCGGCAGGCGGGCTCCTTAGTTGCAGCACATGGGCTCCTTAGTTGTGGCATGCATGTGGGATCTAGTTTCCTGGCCAGAGATCGAACCCAGGCCCCCTGCATTGGGAGCACAGAGTCTTAACCACTGCACCACTAGGGAAGTCCCCTCTTTTTCTTTTTTTCTAGGAAAGAACCAGACTATGAAGTATGCAAAGCATCAGTTTAAGCAGAGTTGATATCCTTCAAACCTTCACTTTAACAAGCCTAAGTGTGTTTTTTCTTTTCTTTTTTTTTTTTTTGAGAAATATTCACGTCCTGAAAAGAAAGAGAAAAAGTAAAGTCTGCTTGTAACCAAGCAAGGAAATATTAAAGATCACAGAGGCAAAACATGAGCAAAATAGATAAAGATTCCAATACAGAAAAAAGAGTAATGCTTGGTGATTGAATACGGAACAACACTTTCTTTTGATTACTACTCTCCTACTCAAACTTGCTTGTTTTTCTTGTAATTTATTTTTATTTCTTGCTTTCCTTCTAAGTTAAATTAATAATCAGTACACATTTCTCCTGAATCTTATTACTAGCTACTAAGAACACTAAGTTTTATATGTTAAATATCCAGCCAGGAAAATAGAATAGTCGGTATCTGTGAGATAATAGGCTTTCCTGGCACAGAACTCCTAGAACATTTATACATTCCTAATTGAAAAGAGCGCTAGGGAGCATCTCTTTTTCTAATATTTGGTCTTTGATCCAGTCCCTGACACAGGGTTCTTAAACCTTTGTAAATTCCTAAATGATAAGAGCACTAGGAGCATGTTTTATTCTAATGAGGTGACTTTGGGTCAGCTCCTTAATGGCTCCTGGATGGGGGCTGATTGCCAGGAGGACCAAGCTATGATTTAAAGCTTGGAATTTTCAGTCCATCACCCATCCTCCAAAGAAGGGAGTGGGGCTGGAAATGGAATTAATAACTGATTATGCCCACTTGAGGAAGCCTGCACAAAATCCCAATAGAACGGGGTTTAGAGGGCTTTCAGATTATTGAACACATCTACATTCTAGGACAGTGACCCCCTCCCAACTCCATGGGTACAGAAATTGTTGTCCTCAGCACCCTCCCAAGGCTTTGCTCCATGTATCTCTTCATCTGGCTGTTCATCTGTATCCTAAATCATATCCTTTAAAAAACTGGTAAACATAAGTGTTCCCTTGAGTTCTGTGAGCTGCTGTAACAAGTTAATCAAATCTGAGAATAAAGTCGAAGGAATCTCTGATTTACAACCAACTGGTCAAAAGCACAGATGATAACTTGGGCTTGCAACTGGCATTTGAAGGAAGTTGTGTGTGTGTGTGTGTGTCTGTGTCTGTGTCTCTGTCTGTGTCTGTGTGTCTCAGTGTGGTGTAAGGACAGTGTTATGGGATTGAGCCTTCAACCTGTGGGATCTGATGCTATTTCTGGGTATCAGAATTGAGTTAAATTGTAGCACACCCAACTGGTGTCCAAGAATTACTTGTTGGTAAGGGGGAAAATTTCCACACATTTGGTGACTAGAAGTGTCAGAAGTGAAGTGTTCTTCTCTGTGACGATAAAGAAGACACACAGGATAAAGAAATGTACAGTAGGGAAGAACCGGGTTTTTCCCTGTGTAGGAAGGAGAAAAACTGAGAGATTTTGCTTTACAATACCACAATAACAGAAGTATAAAATGGACTAGTCTTAACTTCCAAGTCCTATAGTAGTGTGTGTTTGTGTGTGTGTGTGTGTGAAGGGATGAGAAAGGGATGGCAAAGAAGGACCAAAGAGAGCTTTTTGAATGACAGATGAAGCTCCCATGGAAATTTGGGGAATAAAAGGAAAATACAAACAAGTTCAAAGAGGTTTGGGGGTGGGTACCTGAAGTAAAGGATGTGAAGCAGATTTCATTAGATAGAATGAATGAGTTCAGGGAGAAAACAGTGAGTAGACCCAAGAAAGATTCTCTAAGGTATAGTGAGAAAGGTAAGTCACCTTTAAGTGAAGTTAACATGGGTGAGAAGAAACTATTACAGGTACTGAGCTAGTTAGGACATTTCACGTGTCATTAAATAATTCAACTCAACAAACATTCCATGGGTGCCTATTAGGAGCTGTACTGAGCAAAAATGCAAGCATAAATGAAGCATGTTTCCTATGCTTCAGGAATTTATAGCTAACTATGGCAAACTAAGACATATATGAAGATAGTGAATACATGACATAATCTGACAAATTCTATATTTCAAATAAAGTGCAGAGAATAGTTTTTTGTTGTTTCCTGCTGAGATAAAGAGGGAAATCTTAAAGCAGGAAGTTAAATGTGAGTTAGATCTTAAAGGATGGGTTAAATTTTGGTGTTAGAGATGAAAGGAAGAGCATTCCAAATGAAAGATATATGGCCAGGACCTAAGTCGTCAGGACCTAAGTGGATAAAGTACAGTGCTTACGTGTGTAAATGTTAGTGAAGAGTTTATTATAATTATGCAAACATGATAAGAGGAGGTGATTGGGGCTAGACTGTTATGTGTTACACATTTTATTCTGTTGGCCATAAAAAAACTAAGAAAATCTTTGACTCAGGGTATGACTGATCATAGTTTTGCATTAAAAAATTGTTAGCTATAGAGGGGATGATAAATTATATGTGGAAGGAGATTAATGATAAGTTGATACAAGAGTTCAAAAGCTAATAGGAACAATATTGTTTTTAAAAAGGAAAGAATTGACTTTTAAAGAATGCAGAATTGGTTGAGAATTGAATGTATGCATAAAGAGTAAGAGAAAGAGAAATTGACTCAACGTGTCCAAGTTTGAATGGCTGAAAGATGTAGTCCTCACTCTTAGACATTGTTTCAAGTTAATATTTTAGTTACCTGTATATAAATATGGTTGTGTGGTTCCTAGTAATAATGTAATTTCAAATTCCTGTGGGCGAATACCCTGCATAGTATTTTAATATAATTTGTGTATACTTTACATAAACTTTATGTAAGATAGTAAGTACAGGAATTTTCTTGAAAGGAGATGAATATATTTTAAACTTTAATAGAGGTTTACTTAGAAAATCACAGATGTGTTGGGACTCCCTTCAAATTATGAAATAATATGAAATTTTCTCTTAAAGATCAGAAGAAAATCTGAAAAATCTTTGAGCATTTCTCAACCCAACTGTACATGCCAAGTGATGTGGCAAATTGAAATACTTAAAGACCTCATGTATTTTTTCTTGGATTGTATGTGATTGAGAAGAAACATCTGCAATAGGTTTTGGGCTGAATTTTCTCATATTTTAATTTCATGTCTTTTATGCAGTCCTCTGCATAAAGCAAAATACTTTCTTGTGGTTAAGCAGGATAGTTCTGTTTGGAAAATATCTCATCAAGATCTAGCCATGAAAGGGAGAACAAGAGGGGGCAATGCCTTGAATAGAATAACTCCCAACAGATAGATATTGATTACTAGAGATCCAAAGATCAATAGGCCAAGCAACAAAAACAGCTCTGTAACAGCTGTGTTATATGCATGGCTGGAATACAAATTCCAGAACTGGAGCTGTTTCAAACCAGTGGAGCCTGAGTGTAGGCTCAGTGTAGGCAGAAGACACTTTTACTAGAATGCTATCATTGGCCATGTTAGAACACAGAAGCTGAAAACCAGTCTTGGCATTGGCATATGAGAAGGACTAAGACAAAATCTCTCTTGTGTGTGGAAAACTATCAAGATAAGTAGGCTTCCTACTTATGAGTGAATCTGCTTTATGTTGGCCTGTGCTTTGAAGTCCTGGAGGTCATCTGGGTGTACAAAAATGACTCCAGGTGGTGCAGGCTCAAGGGCATGGTGGTGAAACTCAACAAAACCCTCTCCTTTTTCAATCAGAGAAACTCCAGTTAATGCCTTTTCTGTATTTGGCTTCTCTAAAGATTTTGTTTGAAGAAAGTCTTCAGAGGCTAGTTTTTCTTGTTGTTTTGTTTTGTTTTGTTTTGTTTGAGAGCACTGGTTTAGACAGCATAATGCTGGGAAAACTAATCAAAATGTTAAAATGTAAAGAGGTAATATTTTCTAACCTCTACATTTTACATAACTGAGATTGTGAATTCTCTGGAGAGACAAATTAAGGAGACTCAAGGGGTGAGTCATTCCCGATATCCTTGCACTGTATTGTGCTTTTTAAATGTTTACAATTTTGTACAAAAGAAGACAAAGTTTTTAACTTGCAGAGTTTTTTCTCCTGAAAGTAGAAAATGATATTCAGAATTACAAAAGTATACTTGAGACATTCGATATTTGTTTCTTTGCTCAAAAGTAAGCAGCAGAATTTGTCAGTTTTTACCCCATGAACACTTTCCAGCTCCTCTTTGTCAACTACAGTTTTTACAGGGAGACACACACAAGCACACACAGACACAAACACGCATACAGGCACAGACATTTGTGTGCAGGGAAGGAGAAGGAAGAAGGGAGGGGAGGACAGAGAGACAGAGAGAGACAGATGGGGTTTAAAGCCAGTCTTGTGAAAAAAAATTACATTTTTCATTTGCCTGTTTTGTTTTCTTTCTTCTCAAAGGCGTACTTCTGCAGATATGTGGCACAGTACCAGGGAAAGATAAAGCCAGAAAAATATTGGGTTGGCCAAAAAGTTCGTTCGGTTAATGAATAAATTGTTCAATAAAGTTCTTGGTGAAAATGAAGAATGTGTCTTTTATTTTTACTTAAAACCAAACGAACTGTCTGGCCATCCCAATATTTGGTGTCATTGACTAATAATTTAAGACAGATTTGTAAACATGAAGCATAAAACTTTTAGACAACATACAATGTCACAATATATTCCCCATTATCCATTTCATTCACTAGGAAAAGCTACACTCGTAGTTTGATCTTAAATGTAGGGGAAAGAGTGGAAACGTAGAAGGAGTCTTTGGGATGACATGCATTTGTTCTAAGTCCATGTGCAAGAGGGGTTTCACAAGGAGGACACAAACAACCCTAGAGGGAAACACCAAGTACATGAGGTTTCTGTTGTAATCGCTGTAATCCCACTACTCCAGTGCCTCAATAGCTACCCTCTAGACCCATCTTTCTGCTAAAGTTTCCTGGGTTTGGTAAAAACTATTGTTATTAAGGTACAAATAGAGGAGATCATGGGCCTTTTCTAAAAAAAAAGTAGTTGTTGAATGCGTATTCAAACATCGGTGGCTTCCCTGGTGGCGCAGTCGTTAAGAATCCGCCTGCCAACGCAGGAGACATGGGTTCGAGCCCTGGTCCAGGAAGATCCCACATGCTGCGAAGCAACTAAGCCCATGCGCCGCAACTACTGAGCCTGCACTCCAGAGCCCGTGAGCCACAACTACTGAGCCCATGTGCCACAACTACTGAAGTCCATGTGCCTAGAGCCCGTGCTCCGCAGCAAGAGAAGCCACCGCAATGAGAAGCCTGTGCACTGCAACGAAGAGTAGCTCCCGCTCGCCGCAACTAGAGAAAGCCTGCGCACAGCAATGAAGACCCAATGCAGCCATAAATAAATAAATAGATAGATAGATAGATAGATAGATAGATAGATACAACATTAAAGAAATAAAAATGTTTTTTTAAAAAAATCTTCAGGGCTTCTCTGGTGGCACAGTGGTTAAGAATCCACCTGCTGGTGCAGGGGACACAGGTTTGAACCCTGGTCCGGGAGGATCCCACATGCCACGGAGCAACTAAGCCCGTGCACCACAACTACTGTGCCTGTGCTCTAGAGCCTGCGAGCCACAGCTGCTGAACCTGTGTGCTGCAACTACTGAAGCCCACGTGCCTAGACCCCATGCTCCACAGCAAGAGAAGCCACCACAATGAGAAGCCTGCGCACCGCAGTGAAGAGTAGCCCCCGCTTGCCACAGCTAGAGAAAGCCCGCGTTCAGCAATGAACACCCAATGCAGCCAAAAATAAATAAATTAAAAAAAATCTGCAAACATCGGTGAGAAACGGAACAGAAAAGAACATCTATTCTACACCTATTCTGTGTCAGATACTTCTCATCTCAATCATCTCAGCTAATCTTCACAGTAGTCCTATGAACCAGTGTTATGGTCTGCATTTTACAGATTCAGACACCCAATGTCAGAGAAGTCTCTTGCCTAGTGCCACACAGTGCAGAAGAAGCAGAACCCGGACTTGAGCCCAGAACTTGCTGAATAGAAGGTTCATGTTTTACATGGACTCCCAGTGCCAATAAAAAATAAAAGTCAACTAAGAATAATTCTAATAATAGGTGATTTAGACACTGCTGGTGGTTGGTTTCCACATTTTGTGTTGGGGTGTCCCTCTAACCATGCTGTACACATTTTCATCTCCCCACATGACATACCATATCACATGTGTTCACAGAACTAGAAATGGGGTGTACTCCCTAGATAGAACTATCAACCAACATTTTGTAAAGTCTCAGGACAGATAAAAATTAAAATGACATATTGTTCATGTTGTTGCTTTATTTTTAATTAAGCTTGTACATGATTGGTGGGTGAAAAATAGAAAAAAAAAGATTTTAGGCTTCTACCAGGACATGATAATCTAGAGCTTAGTGGTTCTCTCCTCTGGTGCAAACTGAGCTGACATACTTTCATTAAATATAATAATTTCCTTAAATTAAAAAAAGTCTTATGCAGTTCCAAATTACTTTCCTGGGTGTTTTCATCTTGAGAACAGCAGGTGAATATGAACAAGTTCAAACCTATTTTTATTCTCCAGTAAATCCCAAATGCCTTAGCTTTGCAAGCTAATAGCATCCAAACAACATGCTGATCTTGGCAGGAAGGAGAGTCCTGAGAGAGACCAGGCTGAGTGAAGGAACACAGCTCTGGGTTTTTGTGAGAAAATTTAAAAGCAATCAACGTAAATATGAAAACTTTAAGGCTTATCTCTTCCTAATTCCAAAATTTGAAAGAATATGTTAGATGAACTAACTTGAATTTCTTGTTAACTTAGATTAAAATGTGTTTCAGACTAAAAGACGTTGAAGTGATACAACAAATATCGGGTACACACAGTACCATGAAGAAATAAATAAAATATGGTCATCCAAATCAATATATACATTTTAAAATGAAAGTAGCCAAGACTGTGAAACTGTGGAAATAATACAAAGCCATTTCCTACTATGATGCTCACAGTCTAATTTCTAGAGTCACACCACTTTGCTGAGAATGTGTTGTTTGAATTTTGTGACTCTGAGAAAAACTTATCTTCCAAAAAAATGAAGATTTTATTTATTTTATGCTCCTGTTTTATGTTTCTAAAAGTAACTGTCATTATGATTGAACACCTTTCCCTCAGTTTGACGTTTGTTTGTTCAATTATTTGGGTGGAAGAAAATTTCTTGTGATTACAATATAAATAATAGATATTTTAGTGAAACAAACTTCCCATTGGGTGACTGATGAATCATTGATATTGCTGATTTTTGCCTCATACATAGCTTGGAGTGTTGAAATTCCTTGCTGTACTAGGAATAACTCCTCTATTAAAAATAACACATTATAAAAATAACACATTACTCTTATATGGCAGGGGAAGTATACATTTTACATATTTTTGAATGCAGAGTGGGGAACCATTCAAAGGAAACTCCTTTACCTTTTGACAAAGATGACAATGATGATAATAAAAATGAATTTTCTCTTTGGAAGAGCCATATGGACTCTTAGAAAAGGATATGTCTTTAATAAAATCTACAAAGTTAGAGTAAGTAAAATTATAAATGTCAATAAGGGTAATGTTAAAGCAAATTCTACAACAAAGGGCAGACACAGCATAAGGATATTTCAAGTGAGACAATGGAATCTCTTCTTCAACTTCCATTTCGGGCATATTTCGAGGTTGTAAAGAAAGATGGGGAGCCATTCAGCTCATAGCTAATGTTTCAGAAGTTGAAGCCCCAGTTCCATTGATAGATGACTCGAGGACTTACCTTACAGACAGATGGCCTGGGAATGAGCCATGACCTTAGCAGAGAAGCCAGGGTGATGTAAGAGCTCATGATGCTGCTCCAAACAGAAGTGTCAATTTTATTATTGTCATAGTTTTGTCAAAAATAAATGAATCTCCTTTTGTATAGTTCCTTGGTACACACTCAAAAATATGCTAAATATATACTGCCCCTGCCTTCTATGAGTAATATATTAATGTTTATAAAGGAATTATTCACAGCAAAGCAAAAGGAAATTATTTCAATGCACCAAGCTACATATAAAGTAAAAATAACCAACAGCAATCACTCATTCAATAGCCCAATGAGGAATTTACTCTAAAATTATTATTTAGGCTATCCCTTCAAGAGAATTACTTGGAGACGTTGCAGAAGAAATTTATTGCACCCAAATAATTGCACAAGCAATGAGTCTGTAGGTACATATAAAGATCAAAAAAGGTATGTAATACTTGATTTCTGGATTTATGCTTTTTAGGTCTCTGGTACATTCAGGTTGCTATTTGCAAATGGTTGTAGATATTCAGTTATAGAACTCAAGATTCTGTTCAATGATCAGTTAACAAACATAACTGAATGTCAGAAGTGTGCCTGGAATGCTGAAAGACACTGTGATACACTGGTGATTTGAACAGACTTGGAACCCTGTAGAGCTTATATGCTAATGGTAAAGACAGGATAGTGACTATATAATTTGAGAAAAGGACTACAAATTTTTAAAAATCATTATAAATTGTAAAAATTCTGGCAGAATTATGAGGCCCACTTCATTTGGGAAATATGAAAAGGCATCTCTGAGGCTCTGACATTTATGGTGGGACCAGAAAGAGAGAAATGTGGACTAGTAGTGTTTATGTGTGTTAAGTGAGGCCTCAAGCACAGATGGGATTGCCCAGTAATAATGTTCAGTGTGAGGAAAAAGAAAGGGCTAATAACAGTCCTTGACTAATACCAATATTGCATGTAGGAAAGAAAGTGAGTGTAGAACTAAGATGTCATAATGTAGGAGGCACAGTCAGAGATAAATAAATCCCCCACATACGAACGAGTTATGTTCCAAGAGTGCATTCGGAAGTCCAATTTGTTCCTAAGTCCAACAAAGTTAGCCTAGGTACCTAACACAATCAGCTATATACAGGTAGTACTGTACTGTAATAGGTTTATAATATGTTTCACACAAATAATACATGAAAAAGAAACAAACACAAAAAATAAAACATTTTTAATCTTATAGTACAGCACCTTGAAAAGTACAACAGCTGGCATACAGGGGCTGGTAGCAATACCAAGTACATCATTGCTACTTTTACACTTGCTTCCGGACAACCTGGGCTTGAAATAAAGATACTGTACTACTGTACTTTATACATTACTGTACAGTAAAGTACACAAAAGCACAACCACTTGTAGAGGATGCACGCACGTGACAATGTATGCCAGACACGTGAACTAACTTACGTGATTGGACATGCGAATGCATGTTCACATCTTTGAAAGTTTGCAACTTGAAGGTTCATATGTAGGGGACTTACTGTAATAGTAAGGGAAGAAGAAAAAGATGGCAAAATTTTATTATATTCGTTAGCATATAACAAACCCTTTCAAATAATTTACATGCTTTAATTTATTTAATCCTCAGAGATGTAGTTTGTTTACATATGAGGAAATTAAGGCATAGAAAGTTTAAGTAGTTTTCCCAAAGATCATAAAGCTAGTAAATGGAAGACCAGGAATTTGATCCAGGCAGTCTGAATCCAGAGCCTATGTCCTTAACCTCTATGCCAGTAAAGAAAGAAATTAGTAGAAAGAAATCTATTGCACCCAAATAATTGCACAAGCAATTAGTAGTTTGTTGAATACATACTATGCTAAACACTTTACATATAATATCTCAATTAATATCCAAAAAAATCCTATTTTTGAGGTGAAGTTAATATTCCCACTTTAGAGACAAAGAAACTAAAGCTTAGGAAAATTAGATAAGTAAGTATAGAAGTCATATTCAGGTCTGTCTAATTTCTTACCACTCCTCCCTGTGTCTTCAAACTCTACTCAAACTTGTCTTTGGCATATGAACAAGCTCAAGTATTTCTCATATTTAAACACACCTCCGACACACTATCTCACAATGTTTGTTTTCTTTAACTTAATGCTTACTGTTCATCTTTCCTAAGCTTCGGTTTCCTTGCCTCTAACTGTGAATTGCTGTGTGAGTACAAATCATGATTTTCTGAAGGGACATTAAGTCTCTTAGTACCCTCATATACCAGTCACTCCTGGAAACTACAAAAACCATTACAGACATGTAATAGTTATCATATTATCAAATATGCAAATGTAATCCAACATAAGTGATGCAATGGGTATGGTGGGTGAGTATGTAACATTTCTGAGCCTACTACCATGAGGTATTACCTAGTACATTATTTTCAATTGGTTGATAATAAAATTTTAGAGAATTTTCCTCCTGCCTTGTAATTTTGAAATTAAACATAATAAGTAGGGAAATGTGAGATAAGAAACTGATTTGTATGGAATTTGATTATTTTTAACATCTTTATTGGAGTATAATTGCTTTACAATAGTTTCTGCTTTATAACAAAATGAATCAGCTATACATATACATATATCCCCATATCTCATCTGTCTTGCACCTCCCTCCCACCCTCCCTATCCCACTCCTCTAAGTGGTCACAAAGCACCGAGCTGATCTCCCTGTGCTACGCGGCTGCTTCCCACTAGCTATCTATTTTACATTTGGTAGTGTATATATGTCCATGTCACTCTCTCACTTTGTCCCAGCTTACCCTTCCCCCTCCCTGCGTCCTCAAGTCCATTCTCAATGTCTGCGTCTTTATTCCTGTCCTGCCCCTAGGTTCTTCAGAAGCATTTTTTCCCCCTAGATTCCATATATGTGTTAGCATACAGTATTTGTTTTTCTCTTTCTGACTTACTTCACTCTGTATGACAGACTCTAGGTCCATCCACCTCACTACAAATAACTCAGTTTTGTTTCTTTTTATGGTTGAGTAATATTCCATTGTATACATGTGCCACATCTCCTTTATCCATTCATTGATTTTGTTTTAATGGATGAAACTTTTAGTCATTGAAAAAATCCCCTGAAAAATTGATCAAAGCCCTAAATTCAGTGCTATCATCTAAATAATTTACTTTGGTATTAAATTATTATTAGACTTTTTAGATAACCTATAAATAAGGTTCTATCTCTACACAGATAACAAGAGAGATAATATAGTATATTTGTGAAGCAAATATGAATATGATGCTAGTAGTAGTTAATTTGTCAGATGAGCAGTTTAATAATATCATTGATTTCAGGTCAATTAAAGTGGCTTTCTTTATGAGGACATTTGGATAAATACTTAAGCATAGAAATTATAGTACTGAGCATAAGGTATATATTTCTCCTAGAGGTTTTATTTATTTATAGTTATGGGAGAGGAGAGGCTACAAATACATGCTCCAAGAACTCCTGAGATCCCAGGCTTGTTAAGCAACTGTTCATTTTTGGTTCATTCCAGTTATTAATCTGCAACTCAGCTGTAACACATAAATTCATTACAAGGAACAAGGTGAATGTTGTGGTATATTTCACTTTTGTTTTTCAGATGAGCAAGGTGAAACAGTACAGAGAGTCACATTGCACAATGTCTCTGAGTGGTGAGCTAGACAAGATGACCTTTCCAATCAAAGCATGTTAAAATTCTATGAGAGCCAATTGTTTGTAATGGAAATGGAATAGGCTTTGTCTTTGATATTTGCCAGCTGTACACTTTAAGCTAGAAAACTTTTTTTTTTTTTTAAAGAAGATGTTGGGGGTAGGAGTTTATTAATTAATTAATTTATTTTTGCTGTGTTGGGTCTTCATTTCTGTGCGAGGGCTTTCTCTAGTTGTGGCAAGTGGGGGCCACTCTTCATCGCGGTGCGCGGGCCTCTCACTGTCGCGGCCTCTCTTGTTGTGGAGCACAGGTTCCAGACGCGTAGGCTCAGTAGTTGTGGCTCACGGGCCTAGTTGCTCTGCGGCATGTGGGATCCTCCCAGACCAGGGCTCGAACCCGTGTCCCCTGCATTAGCAGGCAGATTCTCAACCACTGCGCCACCAGGGAAGCCCCCTAGAAAGCTTTTTGAATCCCCGTTTCACTCATCAGTGAAATGGGGTAGCAGTAACAGTCAGGATTGTTGTAAGATTTATAAATTTTGGTAAAAACTTATAATGGGTTTTGAATATTAAATGTTCAAGGGTAGCTACTATTGTGTTTTCACCTAGTAGTTTAATAATTTTAACATTACAATTTTTCATTTATACATACATATTTATTATAATCTCATACTATGACATAGCAACTTTAGAATCCATTTTTAACCACTGTTTAAGATTTTGAATTGACTTTTAAAAAATAACCTCTTATTTGAAAGTGTAAGACTTCCAAGAAATTGTAAAAATAATACAGAGTTCTTATACACCCTCCAATCAGCTTCCCCAATGTAGTATCCTACATAACCATAGTGACATTTTTATAACCAGGATATTGATGTTGGTACAATATTATTAACTCAGGCACAGACATTTAAATTGACTTTGAGAATGTATCAGTTTCTGTATTACTCTGCACTAATATGATAATGCCAAATGCATCATCAACTGTTTGTCAGGTTATCAGCCATATTGAAATATTTAAAGCAATTATAACCAAGATGTAGCATGTATTACGCCTAGGGTTTGGAGGAATCATCTAACTAGATCAAATTATTTTTCAACCATGAGCCAAAAATTTTATGCATTTTAACATTATTTTGGTATTTCCATTCCAACATATAATGCTTGGTATCAAATATCAACACTGTATTTACCAACTATGTAAAGTTGAGTAGGTATCTTAATTTCCCTTTGCCTTAGTTTCCTTACCTATAAAAAAGAGATCATGATAGAATGCTGTCATATTGTGTTGGTAAAATGAGTTAATGTGTGAGTTCTGGTAATTTACCTATTGTTTTTCTGCTCCAAGCTTACTATTCTATCTTCTGTTCTGTGACACTGATACAAGAACTCTGCAAAGTACATTTCTTGAACTTTCACACCAAAAGAAGACCAAACATACACACATGACTCCTTAGGTTCTACCAATGGAAGGTTCACAAAGGAGATTGGAAAGTGGAAAGATGGCACTACTTTTTTCTTTTTTTAAATATTTTAATTATTTTTTTATTTTATTATTTTTTATTAATTTTTATTGGAGTATAGTTGCTTTACAGCATTGTGCTAGTTTCTGCTGCACAGCAAAGTGAATCAGCTATACATATATACATATATCTCCTATTTTTTGGATTTCCTTCCCATTTAGGTCACCAGAGAGCACTAAGTAGAGTGCCCTGTGCTATACAGTAGGTTCTTATTAGTTATCTATTTTATGCATAGTAGTGCATATATGTCAATCCCGATGGCACTACTTCTAAGGAAGACACTACCTTCCTGTCTTCAAGTCCCGATCAGTATCATTTCATCAGGCAGCTTATAGCAGTCTTATCTTTCATTGTACCCCTTTGTTAATCAGAGTGCAGCATTGCTCATGCCTTTTCTCCCAGAGTCTGACACAGCCTTACAACAAGCATCTGATGGGTCAAATCTGCTTCTCCAATGTCT
Source organism: Hyperoodon ampullatus (assembly GCF_949752795.1). Taxonomy (NCBI): domain Eukaryota; kingdom Metazoa; phylum Chordata; class Mammalia; order Artiodactyla; family Ziphiidae; genus Hyperoodon; species Hyperoodon ampullatus. Next base: position 126,747,810 of record NC_136916.1, on the reverse strand, counting down.
GAGCATCAGCTGCACAGTTTTCACTAGAGGGCTAAGCACCATCCCTGCAGGACACACTGAGTTCCAGGTTCTGGTCATGTGGCTTCTTTTGTGTTCTTGTGGTGGTAGATGTTTCATGCAGTACTCTACATGAATTCAGCATCCCTTTTGCTCTTTCAGCAAAAGCTTCCTAGCACTTCTATAACCAATTCTATACATGAAATCTCCTATTTTTGAGATACCTAGTGGGCTTTGCTTTCCTAACTGGACGTTAAATACTAGAGTATGTGGTACAAAGAGTATTCCAGGGCTAATATTGATTTGCTTATGCCTTTGACCTTGAAACAAAGGTCAGTTTTGGCTGAGTTCTTTGCCAATGGAAAATAGGATTCTGGTAATCTCTTATATGCAGTGTCATCGCAGAAATTAAATTATCACCACAAGTAGTTTGGGATATCTATTAGAATCAAGACTTTGGAAAAGCAAGTAGTCCCTGAATTCAACTATTATGGTGGGAATTCTGATGGTAATGACTGGGAGTTTTGATGGCTGTCTCTAACTATACTAGAGAGTATTAAAAAAGAAAATGAGAAACTGAGGGGTTTAAACTCTTTTAATGTCATGTCAGAGAACCAGAATTCTATGACAGCCTTAAATTAATCTTTAATTTTTTGTAGCCACAGTAAATAGTTAAAAGTCAGACCCATATATATATATATATATATATTTGCGGTAGGCGGGCCTCTCACTGTTGGGGCCTCTCCCGTTGCAGAGCACCCGCTCGGGATGCGCAGACTCAGCGGCCATGGCCCACGGGCCCAGCCGCTCTGCGGCATGTGAGATCTTCCTGGACCGGGGCATGAACCCGTGTCCCCTGCATCGGCAGGCGGACTCTCAACCACTGTGCCACCAGGGAAGCCCAAGACCTATATTTTAATGTACATTTTGCAAAAATTAAATGTTAAGTCTCTTTTATGCATATTGGGGCATTGATTAGGAGTAATGGAATCCTGAGACCCAGAATAGTAATATATACTGTACTAGAATAAAACTGATAATCTTGGATTGCTAAGCCTTCCTGACCCTCCCTTTCCCACAGAAGCATCCCAGCCCTTTCTCACCTGAATGTAGATACTAATCTTCCTTTGCTTGAAGATCCTTAAGTAGTTGTCCTGCAAGGGTAAGACATTTTCCCTAAGACATATCCTCATTATCTTTCACTGCTTTTAGATGCATAACTAGCTTTGGATCCCAGAATGTTCTAGGAAAGACAAGTGCAAAGTCTAATTTAGAAGGAAATACACTTCAGAAGAATTGTAGAACTTTGTAATTTTTTATATGCAGATCCTGAAGAATGCATGTGGGAATGTTAGGTCAAGCAGGAATGAACATACATTTGATTCATCCAATTTATAGATTTAAGGACATATGAACAGAAATTTTGGGTTAAATGTATTAGTTTGAGCAGTTTGCTTGAATGTTTGACTGAAGCCCGGAGTCAAAGGGGTCTAATATTAATATAAAAAGGTTAACATGCCAAAACTTCCCTGGCATAATATAAAGGAAATAATCCAAAAGCTTAAAAAAATGAGAATGTAGAAATGGATTTTATCATATGCATTCTGCATATTCCCTCTGTACTATATTCTCTGAGGGAAAACAGAAACTTTCCCTTCAGTAAAACAGTAGGAAACGAGAGGGCATCAGCATCCTTAAAAAGCTTTGAGGTGGTTCTCTGCAGGATGAGGATAATGGTGAGAGTTGCTACCATTGAGATAATCTAACTTCAACCAGAATGATGGGACGCCAACTGATACAATATACAAAACATCTAGTAGAACACCTGTCATAAAGCAAATGATATATAAATGTTAACATTAATCTTATATGTTAATCTTATATGCAAATGTTAACATTAATCTTATATTCTTTGTCCCCTGATTGAAGACTATCACCTTATATTATGCTTGTATGAATGCTATTGTGGTCCAGTAGTATTACCAATAATAAAGATATTCCAGTGGATATATAACATACTTTATATAAGTTAAATTATGCATCTGTATATTCTTAGGATTCCCAGCTGAAAAATGAGAAATATTTTTGCCCATCTTAGGTAAAAGAACTGAGTATTCAACTAGATGTTTTCTTTTCTATGTTTTGTCAAAGTAATGGATATTTAAGAAACAATTTGCAATCACAAAATGAACAAAAATAAAATATCAAAACCAACCAACCGAACACACAAAAGCAAAATGGAACAACAATACTTCAGTCTATCCTTGACATTTGTCATATTCTCATAATCCAATGTTAAGATTCTACTAACTCTACCTGAAAAATATATTCAAAATATTGGGTTGGCCAAAAAGTTCATTCGGGTTTTTCATGTTACTGCAAAACCCGAACGAACTTTTTGGCCAACCCTGTACATCCAGAATCCAACCACTTCTCATCACCTCCACTCTACTTTGGTTCAAGGGTCTCTCTCTCTCCCCCTCTCTTTCCTAAATGATTGCAATAAGTGTTTAACTGGTATCTTTGCTTTGCTTCTTCCCTTGTCTCTGAATGTTTATTTCCAATAGCAATGACCCTTTAAAAACATGTTAGATCATTACCTGCTGCTGCTCAAAATCTTCCAGTGGCTCCCTTTTTCTCTAGCTTGGGATAAAAACAGAAGTCCTTAAAATGGTCTACGAGGCCCTATGTCATTAGCTATGTGGCCTCTGCGAGTTCTTACTGTATTCCTCATCTTTGTCACTTCACTATGACTCACTGGCCACCTTGCAATTCCTCATCAACACCTAAAGGCTTTTGAATTGACTGTTTTTTTCTGTCTGAAAGTCTCCTTTATTATAATAAAGATCCCACTTTTTTTTCCCACCCACAGTACATAGGTTTCTCAGAGCAAAATTTCCACTGAGCAAAGTTAAATAGGTAAGAAAGACTTTTATTCAAGGTATTGCAATAGGGGAGAGACACCAAAACTCAATTTTTGGTTGAGACCAGAATTCAATTCTGCTGAAGCATAAGGATGGAGTGTTTTTAAGGACTGGGCTGGAAAGGATGTGTTTGCTAATTGACTTTACTCCAAGGAAAGGTAAATTTTCTTGTATCTTCATAACAGGAGGTAGTTTTACAACTTAGGCTCCTACTCTCTCTGACACAGGGAGATAGGGGAATTATCTACCCTTCAAAGTGTTGGCTCCCAGGTCCTTGAAATCCCTGGTTGTAAAACTGGCAAGGGGCTTTTAAAAGATTTACATCTCAAAAAGGAAGAGAAAGAATTTACAAGTTTTCTAAGTAAATGTTCTAAGAAAAGGGAGGAGAGGGACCTCATTAGGTCATCTGGATTCTGTAAGGGCCTGAATGACAAAATCAGGGATCTAGAGGCAGAAAGAAGCCTGTCTAAAGCTTAGTTAAGCTAAGGGAAACATTAGGGCTGTCTTGGTCAGGTTGATATTACCTATTTTTTCACCTAGAATGTACATTCTGTAGAGGCAGGAGTTTGTTTTGTACACCTCTGTTAAAAAAAAAAATCCCAGAGAAATGATTTCTGCTGGATGGAACTAAGGTAATGATATAATCTGTTCATTTTAATATGGTACAACACTTAAAGCAAAGAAAGAATTTGGCCATAAAAAGATATTAAGTTGAAAGACTAATGGGAACTTCCCTGCTGGTCCAGTGTTTAAGACTCCACACTTCCATTGCAGGAGGCATGGGTTTGATACCACCACCACCCCCACCCCCCCGCAAAAAAAAGAAAGACTAATGGATAAAGTTAGGTTAATTTATACTGGTTGAAGAGTAGACATGTGTAAAGACTAGTAAACACTAGTAGGCATATTTTTCTTAAAATTCTTTTCAATCTGTTTGTTCATCTGTTTCTTTGACTTTCACTTATTTCCCATCATACTGGCATCTCAAAATGAGTTTAAAAGATGTGTAATTTTTTTTGCTTATTCCTTACACTTTTTCTCTTTACAGTGACTGATCATCTGAGCACAGTGATACAGTGATAGAAATGCTTTTACGTATGCTAGAAGATTTTATTAGTGCAACTGATGTAAACAAATCTAAATATTGCAGTCTTACCCTAGAGCTGGGCCCTCTTTATGAGCTGTGAACAATAATGCAGTGATAAGAGAAAGGGAGCAGTTATCTGAAGTTGATATATAAACTCTGACTTAAACTTGTTTTTAGAAAAGGCCAGCTGTAAATATCAGAGAAATTACATATTTCCTCAAAAGATTCTTTTATTAGCAAGTGAAAAAAATATATCTAAATCAAATAAGCTACATTCAATTCAAAGGAAACTCAATTATTATCAGGAAATAAGGTATCATGTGGCCCAACTATTTTAGATTTTCTTTTGCAATCTTGGTATTTAGATTTGCTTAGATTTTCTTTTGCTATGTTGGTATTATCATAATATGTAGATATTAACAAATAGGATGAAAATACTCAATAATTTATTAAAGTATGTATGTTCCAATTGTTTTATTGATGAGTTACAAGGGTTTATTGCAAATATTTATATTTTGACAAGCTCCAACTGTCCTATGATAATTTAAGCATGGAATATGTGGAAAGCATTCATATTAACAATGCTGTACATTTAATATGATATTTTAGAGATTAAGTACTGGTAGGAAAACATCACATGCACTATACTTTTGAAGCAAATGATACTATTAAACCTGAACAGTCTTCTTGGTGAAAGTTCTTGGTATTTTATAAGAAAGAAAAATGAGGCTCCCAAAAGTCAAATAGTTTGCTCAAGGTCACATAACTAGCTAAATGGGAAAAGGAACTAGAATAAAGATTTTCCAATGTGGTGCTGAGGTAGTTGTGCTGAGGTAGTTGTTGCAGAGAGCTCTTAGTAAGTGCTGGAGTACATACTCATATGACTCAAGGAAGCTTATGCAAGTACTGACTTTTCATTTTGTGTCCCTTATCACTTTTAAAACCTCTCTTCTGGTCCTCAAAGGAAGAGCATACTTTGTTGGGAGAAATTCATATTACCACTGTCATCTAATATTATCTTCATGAAACAAAAACATCCCCATTATTCAAATCCTCAGATGCTTATATTCAGAGTAGGCACATTCCAGTTATACCTGCAAATGGTTGAACTTACAGATTCTTTTTTTTTTTTTTTTTTTTTCGCGGTACACGGGCCTCTCACTGTTGTGGCCTCTCCCGTTGCGGAGCACAGCCTCCGGAAGCACAGGCTCAGCGGCCATGGCTCATGGGCCCAGCCGCTCCGCGGCATGTGGGATCTTCCCGGACTGGGGCACGAACCCGTGTCCCCTGCATCAGCAGGCGGACTCTCAACCACTGCGCCACCAGGGAAGCCCTACAGATTCTTTTTTAATTGGATTTCTTAATTGATGAGCTATAAATACTCAAAAGAGCTTTTAAATGAGAACTACACTTATTTCTGCCTAAGAAAAGAAGGATTACAACATAATCTGACATGCTATGAAATATTCATCAGTAAAGTAGCCTCTTTGCTACTAAAAACAAAAAGAACTAAGGCTTGAATTCCATAGTTTAGCTACAAAAATGAATTTCAAATACATTTTGAAATGTTTAATTTTAACCATTTCTTCATTCTCTGAAACCCTTTAGAGAAAACCCTTTGTGAGTTTTGAAGAAAAGACTATTAAAATTACAAAATTGATCTGAAGTTCAGCAGCCAAATGCCTGATGCTTTCTGATTGTGTAAACTACTTGAACCCACCACATTTTAAAAGGACAGACATATGGAATACTTGAGAAATCTGTATATTTTTTCCAGAAAAATTATTTTAGGAGTGATTTTTATTCTTTGTATTTTGAGAAACAAAGTGATACCTAATAGGTGATAAGAAGACATATGGAGACAAATTAAATAAAATCACTGGAATTGAATGAACTTTTTATTATATGTATAAATCTTCTGTTCTTTTATTAAGTCCTTCAAAAATTTATTAAATTTTGCTTGATTTGAGAAATACTGCTGAATTGTAATAAAAAAGATGGATGGATTTTAATCCAGTTTTCATAATGATCCAATGGGTTGATTGTAGCATTTTGATGTAGGGAATGTGAAGATATTATAAAAGAAGATTTATTTTTAAATTACAATTTTTGAAAGTTATAGTAGTTTCTTCATTACATTCAATTGTCATTAGCCACTGGGTTTTCTCCTTGAAGTCTTTCTATCAGTGATCAGTTTTTAATTCAGATGAAATATAAGGGACACGTTTTTTTAAAAATTCATCAAAAAACTTTCAAAAATTAAATCACTTGGAAACATTGCATTCTTGATGTACATACAATCATAAATAAATAAATAGTGCTGTGTTTACCGTAATTATATATATATATATATATATATATATATATATATATATATATATTTTTTTTTTTTTTGCGGTACGCGGGCCTCTCACTGTTGTGGCCTCTCCCGTTGCGGAGCACAGGCTCCGGACGCGCAGGCTCAGCGGCCATGGCTCACGGCCCCGGCCGCTCCGCGGCATGTGGGATCTTCCCGGACGGGGCACGAACCCGTGTCCTCGGCATTGGCAGGCGGACTCTCAACCACTGCGCCACCAGGGAAGCCCTGTTTTTACTCTTTTTACTGTGGCTACTAGAAAACTTTAAATCACAACTGTGGGTTGTGTTTGTGGCTTACAACCTCCTCCTATCGATAGTACTCACTAGATTAAGAAAGTTAAGCTGATATATCAATATTTATTAGCAGCCATTTTTAGAGGATAAAGGGAAACTGAAAGTCATTCTAGTGCAACTCCTTTATTAGTAGGTGATAAAACCTAATTCCAGAGAGGTTAGCTTTGACCAGGATGACATTGATAGTTAAGGAAGAATCATTTTGATGAAACTCAAAGCAATCTCTTCAGTGGAAAATATTTCCCTTCTGGTAATTTGTTATGTCAGATCACTTCTACATTCTGATCCTACACTTCTGAGGCTGAAAGACTTCCAGACTTGCCAAGTGGCTTCTTATTATCTAATAGCAATGGGAAGGACTTCTGGGTGAAGAGAGGGTCAGAAAAAGGAAGACACATTCTGCTTTTGGTCTGTTGTAGTATGGACTCACCATAGCAGTAGGGGTACGGTGTGACCTCAAGGCTGCCGTCCTTCAGCAGTTCTAGCACGTCCAGTGGCAGTGGCTCCAGCTGTGTTACAGATGGTTTAGGTTCCTGTATCCTAATCTAAAAGTGTTAGTAGGTTTCTGATATCTGGTTGTCACCAGATGCAAGGCTTTGGGAGACCAAGTGTCTGCTGAACATGAAAATCAAATGGACAATAATGGCTTTAACACTATGGGGTGGGCTGGACATTTTTTACTTGCACTGTAATCTTACAGAAAGAAGCATCAACCTCAGGGCTTTAATGCTAAGCTCAAGGCACAGTCGAAACACCAAATAGCTTCTAATCTCATATCTTATGTAGACATGGGGCTAAAATATAGCTGGAAAATGAAACGCCAAAGTTAATTTTGAAGGTTTCAGCATTAAAACATTTGTGTAACACACATTCTTGCTAGGTGTCTTTGGTGAAAATTAGTGCATTACCTGGAAAGCAGTGGAACCCTGCAAGTAGAAATATAAATATTTGGGTGGATTCTGGTGACTGAGTATCTTGGAATACTAAAGCCCTCCTATGACTCTCTTGCCAGCAGAAGCAGACTCTTGCCTTTTTTGAGGAGAATAGATTTTGCTTGCACTTCAGTTATCTTTTGCTACATCACAAACAATCTCTCAAATCAGTAATTTAAAATTACTATGATTTATTATTTGTCATGATTTAGTGGGATAACAATCTGTATTAGTCTTGACAGGAATCACTCATGCAGCTGCAAGCATTAGATTACTCACTTGAAACTAGAGCATCCAGATGGTCTCGTTCACGTGTCTGGAAGTTGACACTGGCTGCCATTTAGGAAATTGAGGTTCTTCTCCATGTGTTTCTCATCCTAGATGGGGTTAGCATGGTGGTCTCAGTATCCCAGGAAAGTTGGAACATAGCTGAAAGGCTTCTTAAGGCTTAGCATGTGGAACTAACACAAGACCAAATATGCTGCATTCTATTTGTCAAAAAGAGACATGATGCCAGTCCAATTTTAAGGGGATGAAAAATAAAATTGTCAGTCCTGCTGGGAGCATTAGCAACATCACATTGCAAGAGATGATGAATACAGGTTGGCATGCTTCATTGGGACCATTATGATAATGATGAACCACATCCTGGAATCACTTCATCTGAGGCAGATGACTTAGAAGATGGTGCTTATTCCTGTAAAGATCCACCTCCATGCCCCACCTTGGCTTCTGCCACTCCTGCATCCATAATTTCAGTGGCAGCATCATCTCCCATTTTCTTTTGCTGCCTAAGAGGATAGCAGAGCTTCTCAAGGATGCTGCTACTTCTCAACAATGAATTTTTCAATGCATTAGTGTAGGGAGAGCCCTTTACTTCCCTTAATCAATATTCATCTTGTTTCTACAATCACTGAATGCTAACTTGCCATCATCAAAGGCCAATGCTGAGACTCTGATATGGCACTATATCCTGAGCAGACCAGTCCATCACTAGATAGCAGCTTGGTTACACTGTCACTTTTATTATGAATGGATTCATACAAATGTATTTTGCATATGGATTTGTCACTTTCTCCTCACGAAACTTCTATTAGGGCCACTCTCCATGGAGTTAAGGAATGCCCTATTTATCGTCACCATTCCACACAACATTGCTTCCACTCAAGGAACTCACACTCATTGAATTCACTGGTCTTACTATGCATCCCATCACTCAGAAGCAGCTGGCATGATAAAATCATGGAATGACCTAATGAAGCTTTAGTTAAGGTGCCAGTTAGGAGGCAAGGCCCTGTGAAGTTGGGATGCAGTTTTAGAAGGTGCAATATTTGCTTTGAATTGTCAAACAATTTCTCCAATAGCCAGAATATCATGTTCAAGAATCAACAGGGAAACTTACCGTCATTTCTCTAATAGCCAGAATATCATGTTCAAGAATCAACAGGGAAACTTATAGTCAATCCTCTCACTATTACAATAATAATAATCCATTTGAAGAATTTTTGCTTTTCATCTTACAGAATTTCCATTTTCCAGTACTGAGCTCTATTGCTTTAATGTTTCAGTTCTAGGAGAGGAATACTTCCACAGCGGACGAATCAACGGTTCCCCTGAAATGTAAGTTGAGATGACATCTGGTGATTTGAGATTCTTTTGACACTGAAACTAACAGTCAAAGTCTGGGATTACTGTACTGACTGGGGTGACTCATAAACACTATACAGGAAAAATTGAATTGCAAAGGTATGTGGAGAACTCAGGAGATTCCTTGTAGTAACCCTTTTACTTCCATGTCCAGAATGGTAGACTGAGTAATCAATAAATGCAGGACAAGTGGTGGAAGAAGACAATTGTGTATAACTACTGAGGCAGTCTTAGGACCAGTTACAGATATAAGGATTTTAATAGATCTGCATATCTGATTTCTTCATTGTTATATAACTATTTTTCCTCTCCCCTCCCCTCTTCTCCTCTCCTTTCCTTTTCTATAAAGAGCTGGTGTGGTGGTGAAGTTTCACTACCCAGTATAATTATTATTTATGTTAATGAATACCCCAGTGAAATGATGACAGAACTGTAAGAGGGAATAATATTACCAAGAGGTGGATAAAATTAATGATGGATCTTAGTTTATCTCCCTTTTGGGAAGGTAGAATATTTGTTTTTACCAAGAATAGTTTGTAACCTGTGAGGTGGAGAGTGACATTTATATTCTTGTATTATATGTAAAGGTTAAATATAGGCGTGGATTATATATTATATGATTTCAAATTGTGTAGAAGCATATGCATGGATAAAAGTAGACTAAGGGGTGGACTGAGCTGGTTATATGTATTGTACTAGTCCTACACTTATCCTTTTATACTTGACTCTGAACTGTTAAAGCTGGGAGTCTGCAAGCTGCATTTCCCAGACTCCCTTCAGCTTGCTTTCTGATGTTCTGTCAATGTAAGGCCCTGGCAGGTAATTTGAAAGCTGGAAGAATGGAGAAGCTTGTAGCTCAGACAGTAGCAGTAGACGCTGGTAGTTGCTGAGGTTGCTACAGGACAGATGAAACACTGTGACTGAGAATTCCATGAGTCCCATCAGTAGTTGAATTTTGCTTCTTGTTTCCAGCTCTGCTATCTATGGTATCTCTACCAGTTTCAGCCCTGCTGGGTCATGGATTCTAGTCCAGTGACATTAGCAGCTTTCTGAATTCAGGGTGACATATACAATCCTTTCTGTTTTGCTGGCACATCTCCCTTTCCCTATACCAATGTGTTGTAGACACTTTGTAACCAATTTCCTGTTTCATATCCCCTTTGTTTAAAATAGGTAGCATATTTCTAATTTCCTAGCAGTACCCTGACTGATATAATTTCTAAAACGTAAAGTCATGTTTACTTTGAAAGAAAAGCACAGTTTATAATCACAACATTTACAGCTGATAGAATAAACCTATTTTATCATTTTAAGAATGCCAAAACATGTCTGAGAAAAGAATAGAAGTAATAGACCAATATTTAATGCATGCATATGAAACTTGGATGTCTCTAACTTCCCATAAGTAAGCATCCTTCATTCTTTGGTGAAAGTGAGTAATTTTTATTTTCTATAGATATTGCCAATATAAACTTTTTTTTCATTGCATGGGTTTAAAGGGACTATTAGAATCCTCAACAGCAGTGCTACTCAAAATGGGGTCTGCAGACCAGTGCTGGTGTGTGAGGAAATAGATAGCTTATTCCAGAATGGAGTTACACATACTGTATCCTTCATAGACAATCTCTCTCTCTGCCCAAAACATTAATGAAATAACCAATTTACATTTGTTGTAAACTCTGTACTTCCCAGAACAGTAAAAATCAGTTCATAAACTAGTGAAGAGGCCTACTATTTAAAAAGGATTACAAAAATTAACTTAAAGGTAATTCCTCTGAAATACTAAAATCTAGGACACAGGCAGGTTTTCTTTTAGACAAAATTTCTTTTAGGTCAATATATATATTCTCTTTTTGGCAAAAAAATAATAAATGCACAATGAAATATGCAATAACTTACCCCTGAAAATAAACTAGTATCTTAAGACCATATGCTTAAGCGATCAGATTGCAGTCCACTGAGAATAGGCATCTTTACTCTTCTACAAGGAACAGAAATGATTTGGTAAAGAGTTAGATGTTCAAGAAAAAAAAATAATAAATGTCACCTTAAAAGGATAATGGAAAACTGATTTGATTCCACAAAAAATGAAACAAAAAGATATGAAAAATAAAAACTGAGAACAGGGTTGAAGGAGTGATTTTTTACTCAAACATTTCTGTACTTAACTCAGAATGGGATGAGAGAATGGGCAGGAAAAGTAGAAAAGAGTAAAGAACTTTAAATATTAGCACCAGGGAGAATCTTTACAGTGTACTGTGACACTATAAAAACAAATCAGAATTTAAGTGGATTATTATTTTTATTTGACTTTAGTGGAAGATTTCTTTTCCAACATCTCATTAAACTACCTAAAGAAAAATAAAGATTTCAATTAATGTCAGATATGCAAATAATAATTTCAATATGATTATACTCACAGTTTCAATGAATTATCTTGATCTAATATCATTTCTTTAGAAACAAAAAAATACCAATATTATATTCTGTATAAGGTAAACTGTTGGGAATTCAGTATCAAAGTTAAGTATAAGCAAAATTTACTAACATATTTGATGTTTGTGTTGTCCCTTTGTACTCATGAGTTCTTTTTCTGAAAATTTGTTCCAGATGCTAAGTACAAAAGAAGCCTGCAATTCTTAAATAATTTCAGCCTATTCTATAAGCTCAAGTAAATAAGGCTTTTGATTTAAGATTGTTTAATCTCAAAGAGACCAGTATAGAAAACAGATTAGAAACATGGACGAAGTGGTATTCAAAAAGAAACTCTATTCAGCTCCAAAGCTAAGCAATGGCAGTTCTCAAAAGATGGCCTCATGATGTGAAGTGGAATCAAAGAAATAACTACGTTCCTTTGAATTTAAGTGAGCTTTTAAATCAGAGGGTAAGGGTATCGAAAACTGTTCTTTGTGAAGGAATGAATATGAGCCCATGCTAAATTTACATCTCTGTTCTCTCAGGAAACTTACTAATGTTTAGAGTGAAAAGAAAATGAAGCTCTCCTCATGTTTTAAAATCAAAATTCCTCCTGACAAAAATGTTTTATTGAAAACCTGTGTTTCACTGCCAAGTTATCTTAGTTCCAAAGAGTAACAATAACAACAATAATCACAGCAAAAAGTGATATTTATTGAGTGCATACTATATGCCAGGCACTCCTTTTATGTATTTTGCATGTGTTAACTTAATCCTCAAAACAACACTGAACAACTGTCTCCATTTTACAGAAAAAGAAATAAAGTAATGAACATTTATCCTAGAAATCACTGAGTTATATTCTTCTGGAAATTGACTGCCAAAAAATGTAGCTTCCCTTCCTCAGAATTAGAATGATGTGATACATAAAAAATAATTTTGATATGCCTCTGAAAGGCTTTAGCACAACAGTGCTGTTAAACTGAGACATGAAAGAAAATCTAAATCATAGAAAAAAGCATATATGTATTTGGAATTAATACCAGAAAATATTTTCTTTCATGCCAACTAGCCTTCCACAGATAGCTAGAATTTATGCATGCCTTAAAAAAAAATGATTTTCAGTAAGTGTCAAACTAGCAATAGAAAATAAATCTAACTCATAAAAGGATAATTTAACCACCTTAAATATACTATAAGAACAAGAAATATTTTTATATTTAGACATTATATTTACTATATTTCCAAGCATACATGGCAGAAATGTAAACGAAAGATGATGTCATTCTAATTATCTTAGGCAAGCCAATCATACAAAATAAAGTACTTTCTAGTTTTAACCCTCAAAACAAATATCTCTAGAAAGGTTTACTTCAGAATGACAGCAGTATAGATTTGCAAACCTGCTTCCCAGTGAAGAAACCATTAACTGGTGAAAATTACTTAAAAATAAAAACAACAGAAACAACCATTCAAAAATCTCTGAAAATTGTCACAAAGGAATAGAGCAAATGAAAAACGTTTAATCACAAAAATCTACTAAATCTCTGTAAAAACAGCCAGTCCATCAGACTTGAGCCATGACCTTCTCCCTCTGCTCCCCAGCTCAGCATGATAGAGTCTCCACTTTCCGAGAGGTGACAAGAAGACAAGTCTCCTTCTTTCCTCAGGTCCCTGTCAAACACTAGTATCTCACCAGGAAAAGCTGGTTGCCAGAATTTCTCATCTTCCTATGCTCTGTTTCTCAGAGGCTCAATTGCAGGTGGGTTTGGCCAAGATGTTTCAAGTTCCATTCTCCCACCTGATGCTCATTCATAGGGCAGAGACTACCGCAGGCACCGCAGACCAAGAAAAATGAGGTACCAATATCCCTCACCCCAACTTCTCATAATGTGAAGGTTCCACATAGGAGAGGCAAGCTGGGAAGACCAGGCAGGGGATACTGCTCCCACTCAGCACCCTGCTCATGATGTAGGGATGTCACTTCATGAGACAGGCCACTGTCTTGCCCCTAACTTTGGGGCAGTGAATCAGAAATTTTGCTCAAGGGGAATGATGCCATAGGAACAGAATGCACTGAATCTCACCCCAGAGGATCTGACTTTATTTAGAGAAGAGCATGGGGAAATTCAAACCTAAGGGCACTCTCAAACACAATGGAGATGATAAGCTATTAAGAGGAGGCTGGTAGCTACTCGAGCTCAAAAAGCTCAATTGTAACCAGCTAGTTTACAAGAGAGAACCATTACCAGAGAATGATATAGCAAAGAACTGCCATCTGGGGTCAGATTGTAAAACAATTTATGCTCCGGAGCAATGTTAGAAAAAAAGAGAGAGAGAGAGACAAATCAGCTGGAAATTTGGGAAATTCACAAATATATGGAATTTAAACAGCCCACTTTGAAATAATCAATGGATCAAAGGAGAAATATGTTAGAAATTAATAAAAAATAGAAAATTAGAAAATATTTTGGGATGAATGAACACTGAGTAATAAATGTAGTAAATTTGCCACTATATTACATTTAAATATTTTGTATTTCTTAATGCTGATTCAAACATACTAAATAAATCCTATGCTGTCCTTAAACATGGTAAGTAAAGAAACCCTCTGGTTATTTCTTTATATAGATATCTGGGCTGGGGACATCCGATCTGATTATTGAAGCCTCTAGCAGCATCCAGCTGAATTTCCATACTTCCCAAATCAGATAGATTTTTCCTCTCATTCTCAACAATGGCTTTTTCAAACATTCTTCATTTTCCTTAACTCAAAGCCTACAATAGCTCTACACACTCTCAGCACCTGCTGTGGCCTCACAATTCTCAGAAAAAAGATCCATTAGTTAGGAGCTTCAGAGTTCCAGATTTACAAATACTTTGTACATCTACATCCATGCTTTTCTTCTTCTCCCATATTACAATGGCAGATGGATATAATCATAACATTAGACAAACAGTAATATCAAATCTCATTCACTTGGAATCTCACTGCAGTGAGTTTCCCTATTTCCTCTAATAACAATGATCCTGCTATTGGTGTTCTCAATAATGTTCAAGTATCTCTCATTTGCTAAGTAGAATAACTTCAAAACACTTAAATAAACAAAAAGTAACATTTATACTATGTCCTCTCTTCACAGCAAAATTCTTAAAAAATAAAAAAACACAAACTAGGGGCTTCCCTGGTGGCGCAGTGGTTAAGAATCCACCTGCCACTGCAGGGGACATGGGTTCGAGCCCTGGTCCAGGAAGATCCCACATGCCACGGAGCAACTAACTCCATGTGCCACAACTGCTGAGCCTGTGCTCTAGAGCCTGCAAGGCCCAACTACTGAGCCCATGTGCCACAACTACTGAAGCCCACGCACCTAGAGCCCATGCTCCACAACAAGAGAAACCACTGCAATGAGAAGTCTGCACACCGCAATGAAGAGTAGACCCCACTCGCTGCAACTAGAGAAAGCTCGCGTGCAGCGACAAAAACCCAATGCAGCCAAAAATAAATAAATAAAATAAAATTTAAAACTAATAAATATTTTAAAAAAACCCCACGAACTAGTCATACTATCTGCACTCTTCCTTCATTTAACCCTCAACCATGAAGATTGGCTTTCTACTCTCATCATGACAAGATGATATTGCTCTCACTTCAACTATTAACAGTTTTCTTCATTGTTAAATAAAATAGACAGTTCAACCTTTTTGCAGCATCTGACTTTTTTACATTGCCTCTTTGGAAAGGTTTTTCTTTAAAATTTTTTTTTCTGCTTTCATTATCTTTCAAATTTTGGATTCCTCCATCCCTTTAGGCCCCCCTTTTCAACTTATTTAAGATTTTTATTGATCACCTCACTACCTTAGAAAGATTACAACTATTTAGTGTCAAGTGATGACATGGAAGGGGAAATGAGCATTCTCATACATTTTCCACTGCATTATTAAATTATTTCAACTGTTTGGGCAGATTGTCAGTATTTATCAATATATAAGATAAGTAATGATCTTCAATGCATATATAGTCATTTATGGCATGTAGCAGTCTGAACTTTGTGGGCTATAAACATCATACAGTATTATTTTTCTCTATCTACTGCTTCCAACCACACTGTACAGAATTGTCTTTTCCAACTGAGTAGCAGTTCCTTTCATTACAACCAAGACATGTTCAGAGCCTCCAACTCAATGTCAGCTTAAAGTTGGTCTCAAATTTGAATTTTTGTGTTACTTTGTTGAGCTATATTTTATGTACAATAAACTATATGCTTAAAAGTCACACTTTGATAAATTGTGGAATATGCAATACACTTGTGAAATTACCACAATCAATATACTTAACATTTCCTTCATGCCCAAATCTTTCCTTGTTCTCCTTTTAAATCCAGTCTTCCCATCACTCCTGTCCCCAGCCAACTACTGATCTATTTTCTGTCACATGCATCAATGTGCATTTTCTAGAATTTTATGTAAATTAAATCATACTTTTTTTTCCACCTGGCTTATTTCATTTAAGATAACTATTTTGTGATTCATCCACATTGTCCCATGTGTTGGTAATTTGTTTCTTTTAGTTGCTGAGTAATATTTCAGTCTATGGAAAGCATTTTAATTCATTTATTTGTGGTTTCCTGTTTAGGCTATTTTCTTTTTGAGCTTTTACAAATGATGTGGCTGTGAACAATTGCTTACAAATATTTGTAGAGATACATATTTTCATTTCTCCTGGATAGTAGAAATGGGAGTAGAATGGCTGGATTGAATAAGCATATGTTTAAATTTTTATGAAACTTTTAAACTGTTTTCCTAGGTGGCTGTACAATTTTACATTCCTATCAGTAGTATGAGATTTATAGTTGCTCTACATCCTTACCAACACTTGGCATAGTTAGTATTTTTAAGTATTTCATTCTATGGTATACATTCATTTGTTGATAATTGTTTGGGCTATTTCCAGGTTTTTGCTATTACAAAAAAATAGTGGCTATGAATGCTTGTTTTCAAATTTCTGTCATGAGGTATGTTTTCATTTCTTTCCTGTCTAGAATCGGTCACAATTTACTTTTTTAAAATGTTGATAATTTTGGATTATCGCATTGTGACTATTACATTGTGTTCACTCTGGGATCTTTTATATTCCTCTATGTTGATGCTTTTATTTTAGCTAGTACTTTCTCTCTTTAGAGTCAGACTCTTAGCTTGGTCTCAGCCTCTTTGGGGGTGGCTCAAATCATCACTGTATTATTTAAGCCTTTGCTGCAGTTCTTTGAGGCTAGTCCACACATGCACAGGTCATGGATAAAACTGAGATGGTCTTCCTACACAGAATCATCTCATTCTCTTTCCTGTGAGAATCCCCCTCACTTTCTGGCAGCTGGCCATGATTGTCCAGCATCCTTTTCCTTCTGCAATAGCCAGAGAGTAAGTGGTGTTTCCAGCAGAGTTTTACCTGACTCTTATGTGCTGTTCCATGTTCTGCTTGCAGGGGATGACTACAAGAAAAATAGGAAACTTGCTCCATTCTTGTAACTTCTCCAAGTTTTGACTCCACTAAACAACCTCATTTGAATACTCAGGTAGTTGTTTTTGTATTTTGTCCAGAGTTTATAGTTGTTATCAGTGGGAGGCTTGGTCTAAATGAAGGGTTATACCATCACACTGAATGCCAGTGTCTCAAATCCGATTTTAAGAGCATCTCCTCCCCTCTGTCAGACCACTTAAGTATGGCTTGAGGAACTCAGATGGTGGAGGGGGCATGACCTTTTCTTTAAGTGCCCTTATATTCTCTTCTGGTAATGGAGCAGGGCAGGGTATTGAGAAAGATGAAAAATGGACAAAATATTTTTATTTTATTAGGGATTTAATCACCATTCTTTGTCCGTTACTTTTTTTCTTGGATGGTCACTGACATCCTCTAAATCCAGGCACTGTTGACAGGTCTAAGTTAATCAGGGCAAACTGCTCTCACTGCCATGGTTAATAAGGGGTTGCGGGGTTGCTGCTGGCCGAGGGTCTGAACAATTACAGCTGGAAGCTAGATGCTGAGTTACTCTTCATCAGGTATCTATCGTCTCTTAGACTTTTTCTCATTTAGCTTGGGAGTACGTACAGAAGGGAAAGTTATAGTCCTTTTTTTAAAAACACATTGCTATCTCCATTTTTATTGTACTGTGTGACTTTCTGAAGACATGTTTTAGGTTCAGGAGTTTTAACAAATTTTCTGGATACTCTGTTAAATATGTTTATATTACATGACCCCCCTGGCCAAAGAGCTACCTGCCTAAGGTGGTCTCCTTTACCATGCTGAAGAAATACATTTGAAAGAGACATATGGGTTATTGAAAATTCCTAATGGTGTCTTTACCAGTAGACAGATTTATGTGGGTGGGAAAGAAAAAGCCTATGAGGCAGACTGTTAATGCCTGTTATTAAGCTTTCACTAGTATTTTTTACTACAATTTACATTCATCCACTTTGTTTTGTTGCTGTTGTTGTTGATCACTGAGCATATTTTATTATTATTTTACATTATCTCCACTGGGTTTTCTTCTCCCTGTAAACAAGCTTTAGTCTTCACTAGCTCTTTAAAAGTGCCATTATCAAGCCTACTTATAATGACTGTCCTTTGCCCCACCTGGCCTTTTCTCTCCACCATGCTTTCACTAGACTCTACTGCAGTGAGCCTGCATCAGAATCACCTGGAGGGCTTGTTGGAACACAGGCTGCAGGGCGCCACCCCCAGAGTTTCTTATCCGTAGGTTTGGAGCAGGGCTGAAGATGTATATTTCCTAACAGGTTCCCAGGTGATGCTGATACTGCTGATCTTGGACCTCACTTTGAGACTCAGCTTTACCAGCATGCCTTGCGCCTCATACTGTTTGCCAATTTTCGCAGCTAGAGCCACTGAACTCACACGTGTTGATTCTGCCCCACCCAGGTAGGAAGGAATGCGGGCCTTTCATTGGTTCAGCAGGACGTAACTTTACGGCGGATTTGACGTGGGTAGCAGAGCTGAGCCTTTGCTGAGTTTTCCAGCTCCCGTACTTCATCCCTTCCTGGCTTCCTTGTCGGACGGGCTATTTCATCTGGGACCAGGACACTCTGATTTCCCTTCTCCAGTTCCTTCTTGAAGCTGGAGATGAGCACGTAAGTTCACTTCCCACATCTGGGAATCTACCTGGTTGCCTTCTGGACATTTGTGACCCTATGCTTACCTTGGTGGTGTTGATTTGCCTGTGCTGATTTCTTTCCATTTCTTATTGTTTAGACTTTGAAATTTGCCTTTTCTGTGCCGGTGAGTCTAGTGTCCTGGGTCTGCTGTTCCCAGGTCTGACTTCAAATAAGCCAGGATACCTTCTTCTTGGCTTTTCAAACATGGAGTATTTATTCAGTTGAACAACTTATTGCTATTTCTATGACTGCTGCCCATTCTTTCCCTCTCTTGATTTCTATGTGTTTCCAGACCCCCCAAACCAGCACTGCCTCTCCCTCACGCTCGGAGACTCAGTGCTGGCTTGGTCTTTTTCCTTTATGAATGATTACTTTTCTGGTAAGATCATGTACCTTGGCTGGAAGGTTCTAATGCCACCTACATGCATGACTTATGTCCAAGTAAATCAATTATATTTTTTCCTTTTTAAACCTGTGTCAAGGAGGTCTATGGGCTTGCTATGCAAAGTGTAGTCTGAGGATCAGTGGATTTCAGCATGTTAGGGCTGGTGGTTAGAAATGCAGAGCCTCATGCCCCACCTCAGGTGTACTGAGTTAGAATCCGTGGCATAACAAGAGCCCCAGGTGATTTTCATGCACATTGTAAAGAATTGATGTATGGTATAGCGCCTATAGAATGAATTGTTCCCACCTGAGATTAACTGTGACTCTCAACCTACCCCATCACTACTTTCTCCAACTTCCTTATCACCACTGATGTAATTTTACAAACATGTGTTGGGTGAGTTCCCGCTGAGGACTTGAACTATGACCAACAACCCACAATTCTGCAGGAACCCAGAGTCTCTCTGTGTATGTACATCTCACATTTGTCATTTCTTGGTATATCTTTTGCACAAGGTCTTTTTTTTGTGTGTGTGGTACGCAGGCCTCTCACTGTTGTGGCCTCTCCCATTGCGGAGCACAGGCTCCAGATGGCGCAGGCTCAATGGCCATGGCTTATGGGCCTAGCCTCTCCGCGGCACGTGGGATCTTCCCGGACTGGTGCACGAACCCGTGTCCTTTGCATTGGCAGGCTTCTCAACCACTGCACCACCAGGGAAGCCCTGCACAAGGTCTTTTTAACTATGTCAACATACCAAAGGAATATTTCTTCATGCTTTTGGCCATGATCTGATGTGGCCTTGGATGACAGGCAGCCTGAGGGTCCAGGGTGGATGAGTATACTCAAGTTCAACAATAGATTTTAGGTGCTTAATGTAATGCTGGTCCACAGTAGGTGATATCCAAACATCTTTCATCAACATTTATTATGGAGAAGATGCTGAAAGTAGAACTGGCTGGGTGAATTAACTCTACCCCAGAGCTTCTGTGGTGGGTGGGGCCAGCAGTACTGGTCTGGACAGTGACCAGTGAATGGCCTTGTTGCCATAAACCCATCCCTGAAGGAGCAGGACTCCAGCCAGTGACTGAATCCACAAGTCAGGTCCAACCATTGCAGGGAGGGGATAATAAGACATATACAGAGTGTCAAAGCCTCAGTCAAGACTGCCTACATTCAGGATAGGGCTATATCCCCAAAAGGAGGAAATTGCCACATTAAACTTGCCACATTATTCATAAGCAGTGCCATAGAATGAACATGGGTTCTAGAATCCAAGCTGGATTTGTGACCTTGAGTAACTTTATCCTTAGATGGTCTTCCTTGGCAAATGAAAATGCATGTCCAGGGTCTAGTAAAGGACTCAAATACTAGATGCTTAATTAAATGGTAGCTACTACTATGTTGATTATAGAGGGAATCATATTCTTATGTGAGCCTATGGGCCTCAGGGATGCTCCAGGTTCTTTGAATTCTGACCGGATTGGTTGGAGGGTTGGGTAGCTAGCATAATACCTTGTTCAGGATCTGAGTAGAAGGAAGCATGAATGCTTAAAGTACAAGTGCTTAGCTAGGTATATTGGAGGACTTTTTTTTTTCCTTTTGTGTTCTCTTGTGATTTGATGACTCGTTAGTGTTGTGTTTGGATTCCTTTTTCTTTTTGTGTGTTTATCTATTACAGATTTTTGGTTTGCGGTTACCATGAGGTTTTGGTATAGCAGTCTGTACATATACGTGATTGTTTTAAGTTGCTTATCTCTTAATTTCAAATTTATTTGAAATATCCTGCATTTGTACTCTCCTCTCACAATTACTGGTTTTAATATCATATTTGTGTGTGGATGATTTCCTACCTTTACTGTTTGCCTTTACCAGTGAGCTTTCCCATTTTGTAATTTGTTTGTTTCTAGTTGTGGCCTTTTCTTTTCTGCCTAGAGAAGTTCCTTGAGCATTTGTTGTAAAGCTGGTTTGGTGGTGCTGAATTCTTTTAGCTTTTTTTTAATTAAAAAAAATTTTTTAACTTTTTAATTGTTTATTATTTTATCATTTTTTTATTGAAGTATAGTTGATTTACAATGTTATGTTACAATGTTATGTTTATTTTTGCTGTACAGAAAAGTGATTCAGTTATACATATATATATACATTCTTTTTTAAAAATATTCTTTTCCATTATGGTTTATTGTAGGATATTGAATATAGTTCTCTGTGCTGTATAGTAGACCTTGTTGTTTATCCATTCTGTATATAAAGGTTTACCTCTGCTAACCCCAAACTCCCAGTCAATCCCTCCCCTTCCCTTCCTCCCCCTTGGCAACCATAAGTCTGTACTCTATGTCCTTGAGTTGGTTTCTGTTTCATAGATAGGTTCATTTGTGTCACATTTTAGATTCCACATATAAATGATATCATATGGTGTTTGTCTTTCTCTTTCTGTCTGACTTCACTTAGTATGATAATCTCCAGTTGCATCCATGTTTCTGCAAATGGCATTATTTCATTCTTTTTTATGGCTGAGTAGTATCTTTTAGCTTTTGCTTGCCTGTAAAGCTTTTGATTTCATCAAATGTGAATGAGAGCCTTGCTGGGTAGAGTAATCTTGGTTGTAGGTTTTCTTCCTTTCATGACTTTAAATATACCACATGCCACTCCCTTCTGGCCTGCAGAGTTTCTGCTGAAAAATCTGCTGATAGCCTTATGGGTATTCCCTTGTATGTTATTTGTTGCTTTTCCCTTGTTGCTTTTAATATTTTCTCTTTAATTTTTGTCAATTTGATTACTATGTGTCTTAGCATGTTCCTCCTTGGGTTAATCCTGTATGGGACTCTCTCTGCTTCCTGGACTTGGGTGGCAGTTTCCTGTCTTTCCAATGTTAGGGAAGTTTTCAACTATTATCTCTTCAAATATTTCCTCAGGCCCTTTCTCTCTCTCTCTCTCTCTCTCTCTCTCTCTCTCTCTTCTCTTTCTGGGACCCTTATAAAGTGAATATTGGTGTGTTTGATGTTGTCCCAGAGATCTCTTAAACTGTCCTCATTTCATTCTTTTTTCTTTATTCTGTTCCATGGCAGTGATTTCCACTACTCTGTTTTCTAGCTCACTGATTCATTCTTCTGCCTCATTTATTCTTCTATTGATTCCTTCTAGTGTATTTTTCATTTCAGTTATTGTATTCGTCACCTCTGTTTGGTTTGTTATATTTTCTAACTCTGTTAAAAACTTCTTGTAACTTCTCACTCTCTGCATCCGTTCTTCTCCCAAGCTCTTGGATCATCTTTCCAGTCATTACTCTGAACTCTTTCTTGAGTTGATTGCCCATCTCCACCTCACTTAGATGTTCTTTGGGGGTTTTATCTTGCTCCTTCATCTGGAGCATATTTCTTTGCCATCTAATTTTGTTTAAATTTTTATTTGTATTTTTATATCTGTGGTAGGTTAGTTACATTTCTCAACGTTGGATAAGTGGCCCTCTGTAGGGGATGTCCTATGTGTCCCAGCAGTGCACTCCCCTCTTGTCACTCAAGGGCCAGGGGCCAGCTCTTCCCAGGGTAGGTTCTGACCTGAGTTTACAGACTCAGTTCCCCAGCCTGCAGGATCGTAGTTTTCTTGCTTCTGGTGTCTGTCCCCTGGTGGGTGAGGCTGGTCTGCAGGCTTGTGCAGGCTTCCTGGTGGGAGGGGCCAGTGCCTACCCACTGGTGGGTGGAGCTGGGTCTTGGGCCCTCTGGTGGGCAGGACCCTGTTAAGGGAACTGTCTAGATGTGGCTGTGGGCTCAAAAAGTCTTTAGGCAGCCTGTCTGCTGATGGGTTGGGTTGTGTCCCCACCCTGTTGGTTGATTGGAGCCTACAGGCTGTTGGGTGGGGCCAGGTCTTGGTGCAGGCAAGATGTATGCCTTCAATGAGAGTTCAGAGTATAAATGACATTCTGATATGTCTGCCACCGCCACTGGTGTCCACATCCCCAGGGTGAGCTACAGCTGCCCCCTGTCTCCTAAGGAGACCCTCCAAGACCAGCAGGTAGGTCTGGCCCAGGCTCCTCTGAAGTCACTGCTTTTCACTGCTTTTGCTCTGTGTCCTGGTGCACGTAAGACCTTGTGTGCATCCTCCAAGAGTGGAGTCTGTTTCCCCCAGTTCTGTGGAGCTCCTGCAGTCAAGCCCCACTGGCCTTCAAAGCCAAATACTCTGGGGGCTCCTCCTCCTGATGCCAGATCCCTAGGCTGGGGAGACTGACATGGGGCTCAGAACTCCCACTGGTGTGGGAGAGCATCTGCAATATAATTGTTCTCCAGTTTGTGGGTCACCCACCTGGGTGGTATGGGATTTGATTATACTGCAAGTACCCCCCCATCTTGTTGTGGTTTCTTCTTTGTGTCTTTGGACTTAGAATATGTTTTATGGTAGGTTCCAGTCTTTTGTATCAGTGATTATTCAGCAGTTAGTTGTGATTTTGGTGTGCTTGTGAGAGGAGGTGAGCTCAGGGTCCTTCTACTCCAGCATTTTGTCCCTCCCAGATGCTATAGTAATCTTTTGTAAGCTAACAACACAAAAAATCCAATGAGTCTTTCATTCTTCTTTTTAGTACTCATTCTCAGGAAGGATTGAGCCGGTTCTAAATTATCTTAAGAGAGAGTCTGGTCCGAGATTTTTGTAGTTTTCTACAGAGTATGACTTACTTAGCTCTTCTTTGTCTTCAGATTTGTATCAAAATAATAAGAAAAGTCTCACTCAACATCCTAGTACATTTTCAAGAGTAAAAAACTGGAAATAAGAGACATGCCTTCAGTAAAATGGTTAAATAAATCCTAATGCTTCAATGATATGGAATACTCTTCAGCAGTTAACAAGAGAGAGGATACTCACTTGAAGGATACTCATATAACATTATTGACAAAAATAGTAATTTAGAACAACTTGTGGCATATATTCTCATTTTTGTAAATAATCCTGTGCACTCATATTCGTGCATGCACCCCTCTTCTCTACTTAATTGTCATGAGGATTTGGGCAAAGTACTCTACCCCTCTGTATCTCTTATCTCATCTGCAATAAAAATACATTCTTTCACAAGATGGAGTAGTAATAATAATAATAAACAGTGAAAATATTCTGACTTATTATCATCAAGAATTAAAGAAGAATGTAATTAAAATCTTCCTTTAGAAATCAAAAATGACCACTCAAAAAAACATTTTTGCCATTTGCATGAGGATTGTCAGCTGTTTCCAGTAAGAGATATGTTCTTGTTATTTCAGTTAATGGAAGATTGGTTTAAAGCCACTCAGAGAAGTAAGAAAGAACTATAGAAAGTCTCAATGGCTGCATAGTTTCATGTATAATGAAGTTGAATAATTCTATTTAGGTTGCATTACATACCTCACTTCACTAGCGGGTGTCCAATGCCGAGAGCTCTATGGTTCCCAAGACAGTGATTCAATTACTTCTGTTTCTGCATTTAGGTCTGCTCCTTCTTTCAGTGCCCCTCTACTCTCTCTTCTATTGTTCCACTTTGTGGTTTTTGCTTACCTAGGTTTCTGAGGTTTCAAACCTTCGATTTTCTGCCCCTTCTGTGTATGTTTCTTTGAGTCTGCATTAATTCACTTCCTGTTAAATCTCTAGGTCAAAATTTAACCCCTGCCCCCATTTAATTAGTTCAATCAGTCACTAGGTAATTTAAAATCTCTTTGTTCACCTGTCAGTGTGCACTTGGCTGCCCAGACCATTGAGCATTGGCAAAGCCACAGTGTAAAGTACAAAAGCATTTTATATTTAAGAAATCCTTCAAAAAGCGATGTGGGAGTGGGAGATATCACAGAGTTTCTAAGGAGAATTCCCTTATCTGATTTTTTTTCTTGCATTACATAGTAAAAGGTGTTTTGCATGCTCCTTCCAGAAGATCATTCTTGTGGTTTATGTGGAAAATTTGTCCTGATATGTTTTTTTAATCAGTAAGACAAAAATAATTTTTTAAAAACTCAATTGTTGGTATTTGATTTAGCTTTGAATTACTGGTAAAAATAAATTCACTTCTTGTTTAATCTCTGCATGTCAAAAATTAACCCCTTACCAAGGGAGATAAGTTAATTGGTACAGTCAGTCACTAGGTAGTGTAGAATCTCTTTGTTAATCCAAGAGCTCATCCATCACTACAGGAGAAGTATTTGTTAAATTAATTGAATAGCAATCTACTGGACTAAATTTGGATTCAAATACAACTTCTAATAGTTTGGACATAAAATAAATTCTCTTTCTTTTGTGAATTTTATGGTTTTAAAAAACAACTTACTTTCAAAAATAATCATCAGAGATTGGTCTGAGATCTTCAAATCTTGCTAACATACATATTGTTAAGTGTCTCATCTAAATTTAAAAAATCATTATTCCAAAATTACATTTTACACAATCTTTGGTTTTTAACACATATAAACTCTTTTACACTATTTATGTTACTTTGATTAAAAAAAAACCCACATTAAAAATTTTTAACCTGGCTAGTTATTTTAGCATCATATTGTTACAATATGCTCTTAACTGCAGTGATTGGTAACCCAAATGCAAAAATATCCTAATATACTTCTATTTGTTTATAAGAATTGAAGAAAACAATAGTTACTAAGAAGCAATGCAAAACAGTGTTGATGGGAAAGTATTGTTTTCTTTGTTTGGAGATCTGTTGATTCAGGGTTGGATTATTTTCAACTATAAAATATTAGCATCTAAGACCAAAGTGATAACATGAATATCAACATATAGAAATAGGAATAGGATGGAAATGCCCCTAATCTCAGCACAATGGAAGTTTATTTCTCACACACAAGCAGTATAATTAGTTGTAAGGCAAGGCCAGGATAGGGGATAGGAAGAGGAATCTGCAATGGACTCCTGAGCTAAGAGCTGCTCTACTGTCTTCAACACAAGGCTTCCAATGTGGCTCTGAATGGAGGAAGCAAGAGAATAGCATCGTTCAGGAGGTTTTTATAAGACAGGCTGCTCACATTCTGTCACCCTGCTCTCCCTTTTCTAGCCCCTTTCTCAGGTAGGTATAGTTCATGGCTATACTACCTGAGAAGGGGGCTAGAAAATGTCACTTTGTTTTTGTCAGAAGAAAAGGGAAACAGTCCACACTTCCATTTCATTCTCCCAGTATAAAGGAAAAACCTACCCAGTTTTCCACTTGCATAGAGAAAAACCCAGTACTTCCCTACTCTGCGTTTCTTCCTGAGTCTCCTTCACAACTCACACAAAACACTTCACTTCTGGTCACCAAATGTGTGACCAGGTTTTTCCGCACACCAACAAGCATGCCTCTGACAGCAGTTGGGTGTCTTACAATTCAACTCAAGTCTGACACTATCTACCTGGAAATAGCATCAGATGTAATTATCACCTGGGCTTCTGACCAACTGGCTAATATAGCTGAGAGGTACTAATGACTTCCTCCTTGGGTTTGATTAATTTGCTAGAGCTGCTCACAGAACTCAAGGAAACACTTGTTTACCAGTTTATTAAAGGATTTGATAAAGAATACAGATGAACAGCCAGATGAAGAGGTACATAGTACAAGGTCTGGGAGGGTCCTGAGCATAGAAGCTTCTGTCCCCATGGAGGTGGGGTGCGTGACTTTCCCAGTGTGGATGTTTGCCAACCTGGAAGCTCTCTGAACCCCATATTATTGGGGTTTTTACAGAGGCTTCCTCATGTAGGCATGATCAATTATTAACTCTATTTCCAGCCCTTCTCCCCTCTCTGGAGGACAGATGGTGGGTTGAAAATTCCAAGCTTCTAATCATTGCTTGGTCTTTCTGGTGACCAGCCCCCATCCATGAGCCCACCCAGAGTTGTCTCATTAGAAGCAGAGATGTTCCTAGTGCTCTTATCACTTAGGAATTTAAAAGGGTTTTAGGATCCCTATGTCAGGAACAGGATCAAGGACAAATATTAGAACAAGAGATGTTCCTAGTGTTCATATCACTTAGGAAATTACAAGGTTCTTAGGATCTCTGTGCCAGGAATTAGGGACAGAGACCAATACATATACCCATTTTTTTTCCTATTATTTCACATCCATCTACACTTTAAAAACACTCATTTCCTTTCCAAGTGAGCCAATCCAGAGATCCGTTCAGTCACTGGAAGGCTCAGTGTCCTCTTTAACTGGTTAAGACATAGCTCCATACAGCCCAGAAATCTATAAAACAGAAAGACTAATTATCTGTTTCTCCAGACACCCAATCCAATAATACTATTCAACTTTTAAACAGTTCCATTTTGGAGAAATATTTAGTAACATGGGGAGATAATCATGATCTCTTAATAACAATTAATGATATATAACTCTATCTATAGTATGAACTCAATTTTATTGTTTATTAATGGGGAGAAAGTGAAAAACAGCTAACATTTGCAGTGATTTTTTGTTATTCTTTATGTAATTGGATATTAAAAGCGAGTTTTCCTCTTTGTTCAGCATTTTGAAAGAGACTCCAGATTCTAAAAAGAGAAATTCAATTGTTTTTACATACCTTGCATCCTTAAGGGTTGCTGTACTTCCTTTGCAGGATTCACAAAGGGTGTGGTCCAAATCCAGCCTATCACCCAGCTATGGCTTATGAAAGAGGCTGGTGGTTAGTAGGCTGGGAGAAAGGTAATATTTTGAGACTTGTTATTGTGCTCTGCACATGGAGATGGCTTCTCATTGTGTCCAGTGAGAGACACTTCAACAGGACCACTCAGATGAGCAATCCTAGAATTAGAGAAATACAGTGTGTGCCATTTGACACACACTTTGCAAGTCAAGAGGCAAGATAATGTGGCTGAAGCTTCTCGTGTCTGGTAAGGAACAAAAGCGTAGTGTTATACTCAGGGAGTGCTGCACTTCCACGGAAGACTAGGCAAAGGCTATGGTCCCCAGGGTCCAAATGTAGACCCTGTCAAAGTGAGTCTGTCTTCAGTCACCTTATAAGGGACATCACCAACAAGACTACTAGGTACTAAGGGAACACGATGAAAGGAGCACTGCCAGAAGGGCTGAGGAGAGGGCTGAGCAGCCACACACACAGGGCGCAGGTCCACATCAGAGATCACATTAGTCGCCTGACGATAATCTCTGAGAAATCCCAGGAGCACCCATGAAACATAGAGCCAGGAATTGTCCACCTGTTACACAGAAAACTAGATCCCAGATTGCAATTGATCCAGCTAATTTAGAGCTGGACCTGTTCACCTGTTATTCTGCCCTGACTCTGAAGGAATCAGAAACAATACAAGTTGGAGGGAGAGAAGTCAGAGCCAGACAGAGGCAGCCATGCCCCTTGTCAGGAGAGGCTCCCGACTCTGAGGCAAGCAGGCATTTCACAAAAGATGTGAATTTGGAATTTTCATTAATGCACTGGGTGGGGATTTGATTATCTAAAAGGAGCTGTTTCTGCAACTAACAGCAACTAGTGGAGTTGGTAATTTCTAAAAATAATGAAAAAGCAGGGAATCTACCTAGTATTTCATTCTATGTCCAGAAATTGAAATTAACAGAAAGTTAAAAAATGATTTTCTGCCTGCAACCTAAGGAGACCACTTCATGCCATGAACTAGTCATATTCACAGTGACATGGAGTTTTATATTTTCCTACAATGAGTAAAAATTATTATAAAGCATAAAAACTGCCACTGTTTAAATGTGTGTAGGTGTGTGTATGTGTGTGTGTGTGTCAGTATCAGTGTATCTGTCTGATGTCAAGATAAATGATGAATTCAGACAATTCAGTCCAAAATGTCAAACTAGATGTTTGGCATAAGACAGGTATAAACAACTACAGCATTGACTGAATTTTTAACATTTCAGCCAGTTATCTGAATGTCATGGAGATCAGAGTATGGAATGTGGTGACCTAAAATCTTTAGCAGAAAGGTTGTGCTTTTTAGCAGCTTACATTCTATGCAGTATAGATTAGTTTGTTAACTAAACAATTTCCCCCTGCTTAGCCTTTTTATAATTCATAGGAAGCTCATTGGGTGTAGATAGAAAGTTCACAACAATTAGTTTCAAAAAAATATTTTAGCGCACCATAGCGTAATGATTATTTTGCAATAATCAGTTACCAAGATTAGAGTACATCATTCATCCAGTCAAAGCTACAAATTAATTGCCTAACATTTTTCTCTTCCCACAAACCACACCAGCTATTCTTGCATTCCTCCATTGAACTACTTACAAAGCCAGTATTTACACAGACAAGGGTGGAGGAAATAGTAGCAACACTTATAGGACATACTTTTATGATGTAATATGAGCTGTTTTTTTTCTCTAACTTTTGTCTCATACTTCACAGCAAACATGTGAAAATATTACCATTTATGAGTTTCTCAAATCTTTCCTTCCTATGTCTTTTACTCCTGTCTCTCTCAATCTCTATTTCAATAAAAATTTTTAACATCTATTAAATATGTGCTACCGTTTTAGGTAATAAGGATACATGCAGGAATACAGTGTTGGCTCTTCTCACAAAATACGCAAAGTCTTACGAAGGAAAAAAGGCATGCAAACAATTATAATTCAAGCTAACATATGCTAAAATGGGGTGCATGTAAGTTCCTATATATGAAGAAGAGTAAACTCTTCATGTTTTCTAGGAGAATTGAGGACAGCTTCATAGGGGAGGTTATATACTGACTCTGTGTCTCATAGCTTTTCAATGACTCTGCTCCCTTTCACTTGCTTTCACTTGTTAATTTTATTTTCTCATTAATTTATTTACATAGTAAACATTTATTCTGTTGTTTATTCCACTAACATTTACTGAGGCCCAACTCTAGGCTAGACAAAGAAATAATGAATTTTCTGAATTTTTATAGTCAGTTTCAACAATAATGGATTCTCAAATTTTTCTTGAAAGATGAGTTAACTTTGAACAACAGATTTGGAAGCTATAAAGAGAGTTTCTAGACAGCTTAAAATATTACAAACTCCCAATTAAACCTAATTTTATACCCAATTACTGCTAATATTTTTCTAGTATTTCGCATGTTCTATAATTCATTTATTTTCCTTCACGAATGAACACATATATTTAATTTGAAGCACTGGGGCTAAAGATTTTAAAAAGCACAGATTTCTATTTTTGCTTAACTTGCATTCAGATTATGAGATGTACTACTTATCATTAGTGTTGCTCACTTTTATTAAAGATATATGCAATAAAATGCTCAAATAGTTACATAGATACTGTCTTTAGATAAACATGTCGAAATTGATCTTTCTGCTGGCAGAAAGTGATGCAACATGTGAGGTATCCGTTTGCCCTCTCTTAGTGGGTGCAAATTTTACATTGGCTTAAAATCCTTTCTACTATTTAAGAGAAAATTTTCATCATCTTTCATATATTAATCATAGTAAAGCATAGCAAGTTGAGTTTAGAGTAGACTATATCCCTAAAAATAAAAATAATTATATACATTCAGATGATTTCTACTACATGAAATAAGGAAAAATGAGGTTACAAAATAGTCTGTTTGTCAAAAATATTTATTTTGATAATCATCATGAATAATGCCATATGATCTTAAAATATTTCTTGTTCTTAATGTAATAAAGGAAAAATTTTAAAACTAAGTATCAAAATTATATAATTTAAAGTCCATTAAACAGATATTCAGTGAGTGCTATGAGGGGCTGGCTGAACAAGAAAAAATTCCCTGTTCTTACTTTCAAAGAAATTTTAGAGTAGAGGGAGATACAGTTAAATGCTAGGATTATGTATTCTTTTCCACAGAAACACATGGAGAGACTCTTCAGAGATATTTGGGTGAAGAGAGGCAGTTTTCAGAGAGGCCTACCTATCAACCATATTTACTTAACTAAAATATGGATATTCTTGAAACTGACCTCTCACAAGTAATATATGAGTGACAATTTCACCAAACTCAATTGATATTATTGATGAAAAATGTTCTTTTAGGAAACTTTCCAAGACACTAAATATTTATTGAGCACCTACTGGAAGAATTAAAATAAATGTGCAAAGAAATACAGGTCCCAGTATTTTCTCTTAAAGAACTTCAAATTCTATTTAGAAATTAGAGATAATTATGCCAGGGGTTAAATAATTATCCAAAGGAGAACTAATGAAATAAGCAATGACAAAGAGTATGGCAGCTTATAGGTGCCATGTTTATAGAAAAATAAGACACAGGCACAAAGAGGCTTAACACAACCTCAGAAAGAGAAGCCACATCTGCAAAAAGATGATGGGTGGTATTTTAATGGATGGTACATATATTGATGGGGTCAAAGGAAAGACGGAGGCAAAGAAAAGACAGAGGCAAAGATAATGAGATACCTTAGCATTGAGTGTATATGGAGGATACTGAGATAGCTAAAAGAAGCATGCCTCTTCAAACATGGCATCCATTAAAAAAATTAATCCATAAATACTGATAGAACATGTACTCTATGCCAGGCACTAGGGTCAGAGAAAGCAAGAGTTGAATGGGTGCAGCCTCTGATATTTAGAACCTACATATTTTTCTACATAGAAAATCTACAGAGAAAACATATATGCAACACAAATATTCAGTGCCCTTTCACAGGTTTAAATTTAAGTAACGTATATGTGTACATGTATACATATATGTATATTTACATTATATAAGTAAATTCTGTGTGTGGATAGATAGATATAGATACACTCACACCAATATTAATCAATATATTCATCAACCAATCATAAAATTATGCTATAACAAGTACTATGGCAGGTACTTTATATAAGATACTTTATTCGTAGTCTCTACAGATGTAGGAAATATGATCGTTAGGCTCATTTTATGAGTAAGACTATTATTTATATTTCCACTATCAATAAGAATTTAAAGAAAATCATTTTACTTGAATAATCTTGTCCTTTCTATATATTTAAAACAGCGTTTTTTGAGAAATAAATTTTTTTTCACAGAAAATGCTTCCAGAATAGATGCCCAGCACAGTTAAAACTTCATGAAGATGTACTAAATTCTTAAAATGCTAAAGTTCATATATTGCCACATCTAACCTGCATCTCATTTAGAACTTAGAAACTATAAAATTTAATTCTATAATTAATTATGGATTTAAAATTATTTTAGAGGGTAAAATATTTTCAAATCAACAAATTCAAGTAACATAATAAACATAATTTGATATTTTAATTAAAATTTGGTCCTGTTTACAAAATATTTGTAATGATCATTCCTAAATGTTGACATTATGTAATTTAATTAATTATCCTATCCTCTGAAATTTTAAAGTTTACAGTTTGGTGTTACAGTTTAGTAGTTGGGCATCACTCTTTTGCTATTAGGCAGGAATCTGGTGAAATTTGATTAATATTTAACAGAAGCATCAGAAGATACAGTTACGGAAAGATTTATGAAGTCATTTCCCTTTTCTGAAAATATGAATGTATTTAAAAACAATTGATCTTGAAACCACTGGAATTGCTTTCCTGCCTATCTTTTTAATCTTCCATCATCTATCCTTTTCTGGGACAGTAATTTTTCTTATACATTTGATCAGGCCTATTACTTTTACTTCCTTAGCTCTTTCTCCTTAAGATTATTAAATTATCTTCAAGTTGTATTGCAATCACTTCAGACATGTCTACCTCTCCATATTTTCCAACAAAAAAACTAGAAGTAACTACACTTTTTCTCTATCAAACAACTCTTCTATTTGTCAATATACCATTTTCAAATCCCTCATATACTGCCCTTTGTGCCCTTCCCTTGATCTTTTCCTGAAAAGATTCTTTTCGGGAAAGATAATTCTAATATGCGATGCTATTTTTATTCTAAGCCTTTATTCAGCGAACAATTGTAAAGGATGATAAATTGTCTTAAAAAATTGTTTTCAATTATTAAAAATCTAATGTTTTTCTCTTCAGAAGAACTTTTAATCATTCTATTTCTGAAGACAGGAGATATTTCACATGATTGATTTTTCTATCAAGAGTTTCAATGTCATGAAATTTAGTATAAAAATAAAATATCTTGCTCTTTAATTTTCATTAATCAGAACCTAATTCATTCTTTGAAGAAGACATAAGTTTTCTTTATTTGGGCTGACTAAATACCTGATTGCTTCAAAAAACATTTTGAGTAAATGAAATTCCTAACCTGGATGGAAAATGAAATCCATCTCAACCTTGCTCTCTCATAGTTAGCTTTTACCTTTGTTCGGTAATGCTACAAATTTCTCTCCCTCTCTCTCCCCCCGCCCCAACATGTTTCATCTCTCTTTCTTCATTCCCATTACTTTTTTTTCCCTCTCACAGCAAAAGACAAAATTCAGAAGGGTGGTATTTTCTATTTGAGTCAGGAGAAAAATTTGAAAATAAGTGAATAGTACACTGACAACATTTTCAGAATTCATAGCAAGCATTTTATTGAATTTAATAATCTTCAAGTGCAAAGGGATTGTCTTTTAAGTCTCTGACTAGGAAAGTCAGAGATTCAGTCAGAGGCTATTCATAGAAACTTAGGTGCTTAAATTTTTCTTACTGGACAGGATTTTAAGAACCAGTATAATGACATCATTTTAGAAAAGAGATACTGGAGGTTCACGGGAGGAGAAGTGTCTTTCCCCTTGTTACCCAACTTACTAGCTCACCATCTGCTGGCAAACAAGGTCCAGCTTTGTGTCCATCCACAGAGGGGAAAGATTTATCCGTGGTTGGCAATCACAGTTACTCCTCTTCTTCAGGTCACAGTTCCTCCATGAACCATGAGGAGCATTCAGTGAGGAAGAATTCCAGAAATTTACTCTGAGCACACTTCCATTCACCCACATGGAAGAGGGCTCTGTACTGGTAACCCTTGGCCTTATAGAAATTGTCCAGAATAAAGCAACTAAAGGATATTAGGTTATTTTTGTGAATCTATGCAGGTTTTAAAACGGTAATTTACTAGTTTCTCCTACAGTCAACTAGATGACAGTTTAAATTTTACTAAATGTTTTGGTCAAAAACAAATGCTAGATTAACTGCAGTTAGATAAATGTCCATATCTTCATTGTAATGAAGTAGAAAATCAATACATTAAACAAGATAGCTTGGATTTGAATCCCAGCTCTGCCACTTAAGATCTGTGTAAATTTGAGCAAAAACTCTTGGTAACTCAGTTTTCTTAGCTTTAAAATGGAGACAATAAATTTAACTTTATCTTTGTGCTATTTTGAGGATGGAACAAGTCAAGACATGTTGAACTCTTGGAATAAACTGACACACAGTAAGAGCTCAAAGATGTAACTACTAATTAAATATTAAATAAACTTAAAAATATTTTTCATTGCTGTCCATGCCTTGCTACAGCTAGTTCCCCAGCGATCTTCATTTCTAGGCTCTGCTTACCCCATTTTCCTTGCAATCTGGGGAAGTAGTGGCTTAATCCATGACTAATTTCTGGGTTGGATCACTGTCCTCTATTTACCCTTTCAGGTCTTTCTTCACCTTGTAACTAGCTCCCCATCTTTGAAATTATCTGGTGTGGATTCTCTTTTGCTGATTAACCCCTGATACATCTGCCCAAATTAAATATAAATTTATTTTCTACTACTCACTTCTGTCCCTTAGAACTACTTATTATATGTTTACATCTTAATGTAAACTTGCTACAGCTAGTTCCCCAGCGATCTTCATTTCTAGGCTCTGCTTACCCTATTTTCCTTGCAGTCTGGGGAAGTAGTGGCTTAATCCATGACTAATTTCTGGGTTGGATCACTGTCCTTTATTTACCCTTTCAGGTCTTTCTTCACCTTGTAACTAGCTCCCCATCTTTGAAATACATCTTTTTTTTTTTTTTTATTAGTTTCTGCTTTATAACAAAGTAAATCAGTCATACATACACATCTGTTCCCACATCCCTTCCCTATTGCGTCTCCCGCCCTCCCACCCTCCCTATCCCACCCCTCCAGGCGGTCACAAAGCACCGAGCTGATCTCCCTGTGCTCTGCGGCTGCTTCCCACTATCTATCTACCTTACGTTTGGTAGTGTATATATGTCCATGCCTCTCTTTCGCTTTGTCACAGCTTACCCTTCACCCTCCCCATATCCTCAAGTCCGTTCTCAAGTAGGTCTGTGTCTTTATTCCCGTTTTACCCCTAGGTTCTTCATGACATTTTTTTTTTTAAATTCCATATATATGTGTTACCATACGGTATTTGTCTTTCTCTTTCTGACTTACTTCACTCTGTATGACAGACTCTAGGTCTATCCACCTCATTACAAATACCTCAGTTTCGTTCCTTTTTATGGCTGAGTAATATGCCATTGTATATATGTGCCACATCTTCTTTATCCATTCATCCGATGATGGACACTTAGGTTGTTTCCAGCTCCGGGCTATTGTGAATAGAGCTGCAATGAACATTTTGGTACATGTCTCTTTTTGAATTATGGTTTTCTCAGGGTATATGCCTAGTAGTGGGATTGCTGGGTCATATGGTAGTTCTATTTGTAGTTTTTTAAGGAACCTCCATACTGTTCTCCATAGTGGCTGTACCAATTCACATTCCCACCAGCAGTACAAGAGTGTTCCCTTTTCTCCAAACCCTCTCCAGCATTTATTGTTTCTAGATATTTTGATGATGGCCATTCTGACTGGTGTGAGATGATATCTCATTGTAGTTTTGATTTGCATTTCTCTAATGATTAATGATGTTGAGCATTCTTTCATGTGTTTGTTGGCAGTCTGTATATCTTCTTTGGAGAAATGCCTATTTAAGTCTTCTGCCCATTTTTGGATTGGGTTCTTTGTTTTTTTGCTATTGAGCTGCATGAGCTGTTTATAAATTTTGGAGATTAATCCTTTGTCAGTTGCTTCATTTGCAAATATTTTCTCCCATTCTGAAGGTTGTCTTTTGGTCTTGTTTATGGTTTCCTTTGCTGTGCAAAAGCTTTGAAGTTTCATTAGGTCCCATTTGTTTATCTTTGTTTTTAGTTCCATTTCTCTAGGAGGTGGGTCCAAAAGGATCTTGCTGTGATTTATGTCATAGAGGGTTCTACCTATGTTTTCCTCTAAGAGTTTGATAGTTTCTGGCCTTACATTTAGGTCTTTAATCCATTTTGAGCTTATTTTTGTGTATGGTGTTAGGGAATGATCTAATCTCATACTTTTACATGTCCCTGTCCAGTTTTCCCAGCACCACTTATTGAAGAGGCTGTCCTTTCTCCACTGTACATTCCTGCCTCCTTTATCAAAGATAAGTTGGCCATATGTGCGTGGGTTTATCTCTGGGCTTTCTATCCTGATCCACTGGTCTATCTTTCTGTTTTTATGCCAGTACCACACTGTCTTAATTACTGTAGCTTTGTAGTAGAGCCTGAAGTCAGGGAGCCTGATTCCTCCAGCTCCGTTTTTCGTTCTCAAGATTGCTTTGGCTATTCGGGGTCTTTTGTTTTTCCAAACAAATTTTGAAATTTTTTGTTCTAGTTCTGTGAAAAATGCCAGTGGTAGTTTGATAGGGATTGCATTGAATCTGTAGATTGCTTTGGGTAGTAGAGTCATTTTCACAATATTGATTCTTCCAATCCAGGAGCATGGTATATCTCTCCATGTATTTGTATCCTCTTTAATTTCTTTCATCAGTGTCTTATAATTTTCTGCATACAGGTCTTTTGTCTCCTTAGGTAGGTTTATTCCTAGATATTTTATTCTTTTTGTTGCAATGGTAAATGGGAGTGTTTTCTTGATTTCATTTTCAGATTTTTTTATCATTAGTGTACAGGAATGCCAGAGATTTCTGTGCATTAATTTTGTATCCTGCTACTTTACCAAATTCATTGATTAGCTCTAGTAGTTTTTCGGTAGCATCTTTAGGATTCTCTATGTATAGTATCATGTCATCTGCAAACAGTGACAGCTTTACTTCTTCTTTTCCAATTTGGATTCCTTGTATTTCCTTTTGTTCTCTGATTGCTGTGGCTAAAACTTCCAAAACTAAGTTGAATAAGAGTGGTGAGAGTGGGCAGCCTTGTCTTGTTCCTGATCTTAGTGGAAATGGTTTCAGTTTTTCACCATTGAGGACAATGTTGGCTGTGGTTTGTCATATATGGCCTTTATTATGTTGAGGAAAGTTCCCTCTATGCCTACTTTCTGCAGGGTTTTTATCATAAATGGGTGTTGAATTTTGTCGAAAGCTTTCTCTGCATCTATTGAGATGATCATATGGTTTTTCTCCTTCAACTTGTTAATATGGTGTATCACATTGATTGATTTGCGTATATTGAAGAATCCTTGCATTCCTGGAATAAACCCCACTTGATCATGGTGTATGATCCTTTTAATGTGCCGTTGGATTCTGTTTGCTAGTATTTTGTTGAGGATTTTTGCATCTATGTTCATCAGTGATATTGGCCTGTAGTTTTCTTTCTTTGTGACATCCTTGCCTGGTTTTGGTATCAAGGTGATGGTGGCCTCGTAGAATGAGTTTGGGAGTGTTCCTTCCTCTGATATTGTTTGGAAGAGTTTGAGAAGGATGGGTGTTAGCTCTTCTCTAAATGTTTGATAGAATTCGCCTGTGAAGCCATCTGGTCCTGGGCTTTTGTTTGATGGAAGATTTTTAATCACAGTTTCAATTTCAGTGCTTGTGATTGGTCTATTCATATTTTCTATTTCTTCCTGAGTCAGTCTTGGTAGGTTGTGCATTTCTAAGAATTTGTCCATTTCTTCCAGGTTGTCCATTTTATTGGCATAGAGTTGCTTATAGTAATCTCTCATGATCTTTTGTATTTCTGCAGTGTCAGTTGTTACTTCTCCTTTTTCATTTCTAATTCTATTGATTTGAGTCTTCTCCCTTCTTTTCTTGATGAGTCTGGCTAATGGTTTGTCAATTTTGTTTATCTTCTCAAAGAACCAGCTTTTAGTTTGGTTGATCTTTGCTATTGTTTCCTTTATTTCTTTTTCATTTATTTCTGATCTGATCTTTATGATTTCTTTCCTTCTGCTAACTTTGGGATGTTTTTGTTCTTCTTTCTCTAATTGCTTTAGGTGCAGGGTCAGGTTGTTTACTCGAGATGTTTCCTGTTTCTTAAGGTGGGATTGTATTGCTATAAACTTCCCCCTTAGAACTGCTTTTGCTGCGTCCCATAGGTTTTGGGTCTTCGTGTCTCCATTGTCATTTGTTTCTAGGTATTTTTAAATTTCCTCTTTGATTTCTTCAGTGATCACTTCGTTATTGAGTAGTGTATTGTTTAGCCTCCATGTGTTTGTATTTTTTACAGATCTTTTCCTGTAATTGATGTCTAGTCTCATAGCATTGTGGTCGGAAAAGATACTTGATACAATTTCAATTTTCTTAAATTTACGAAGGCTTGATTTGTGACCCAAGATATGATGTATCCTGGAGAATGTTCCATGAGCACTTGAGAAAAATGTGTATTCTGTTGTTTTTGGATGGAATGTCCTATAAATATCAACTAAGTCCATCTTGTTTAATGTATAATTTAAAGCTTGTGTTTCCTTATTTATTTTCATTTTGGATGATCTGTCCATTGGTGAAAGTGGGGTGTTAAAGTCCCCTACTATGATTGTGTTACTGTCGATTTCCCCTTTTATGGCTGTTAGTATTTGCCTTATGTATTGAGGTGCTCCTATGTTGGGTGCATAAATATTTACAATTGTTATATCTTCTTCTTGGATCGATCCCTTTATCGTTATGTAGTGTCCTTCTTTGTCTCTTCTAATAGTCTTTATTTTAAAGTCTATTTTGTCTGATATAAGAATTGCTACTCCAGCTTTCTTTTGATTTCCATTTGCATGGAATATCTTTTTCCATCCCCTTACTTTCAATCTGTATGTGTCTCTAGGTCTGAAGTG
Organism: Hyperoodon ampullatus; assembly: GCF_949752795.1. Classification (NCBI taxonomy): domain Eukaryota; kingdom Metazoa; phylum Chordata; class Mammalia; order Artiodactyla; family Ziphiidae; genus Hyperoodon; species Hyperoodon ampullatus. Next base: position 126,708,773 of record NC_136916.1, on the reverse strand, counting down.
GGTCTCTTGTAGACAGCATATATATGGGTCTTGTTTTTGTATCCATTCAGCCACTCTGTGTCTTTTGGTGGGAGCATTTAGTCCATTTACATTTAAGGTAATTATTGATATGTATGTTTCTATTCCCATTTCCTTAATTGCTTTGGGTTCGTTATTGTAGGTATATTCCTTCTGTTGTGTTTCTTGCCTAGAGAAGTTCCTTTAGCATTTGTTGTAAAGCTGGTTTGGTGGTGCTGAACTCTCTCAGCTTTTGCTTGTCTGTAAAGGTTTTAATTTCTCCATCAAATCTGAATGAGATCCTTGCTGGGTAGAGTAATCTTGGTTGCAGGTTTCTCTCCTTCATCACTTTAATTATGTCCTGCCACTCCCTTCTGGCTTGTAGAGTTTCTGCTGAGAGATCAGCTGTTAACCTGATGGGGATTCCCTTGTGTGTTATTTGTTGTTTTTCCCTTGCTGCTTTTAATATGATTTCTTTGTGTTTAATTTTTGACAGTTTGATTAATATGTGTCTTGGCGTATTTCTCCTTGGATTTATTCTGTATGGGACTCTCTGTGCCTCCTGGACTTGATTAACTATTTCCTTTCCCATATTAGGGAAGTTTTCAACTATAATCTCTTCAAATATTTTCTCAGTCCCTTTCTTTTTCTCTTCTTCTTCTGGAACCCCTATAATTCGAATGTTGGTGCGTTTAATGTTGTCCCAGAGGTCTCTGAGACTGTCCTCTATTCTTTTCATTCTTTTTTCTTTATTTTTCTCTGCATCAGTTATTTCCACTATTTTATCTTCCACCTCACTTATCCGTTCTTCTGCCTCAGTTATTCTGCTATTGATCCCATCTAGAGTATTTTTAATTTCATTTATTGTGTTTTTAATCGATGCTTGATTCATCTTTAGTTCTTCTAGGTCCTTGTTAACTGTTTCTTGCATTTTGTCTATCCTATTTCCAAGATTTTGGATCATCTTTACTATCATTATTCTGAATTCTTTTTCAGGTAGACTGCCTATTACCTCTTCATTTGTTAGGTCTGGTAGGTTTTTATCTTGCTCCTTCACCTGCTGTGTGTTTTTCTGCTTTCTCATTTTGCTTATGTTACTGTGTTTGGGGTCTCCTTTTTGCAGGCTGCAGGTTCGTAGTTCCCGTTGTTTTTGGTATCTGTCCCCCGTTGCTAAGGTTGTTTCAGTAGGTTGTGTAGGCTTCCTGGTTGGGGGGACTAATGCCTGTGTTCTGGTGGTTGAGGCTCGATCTTGTCTTTCTGGTGGACAGGTCCACGTCTGGTGGTGTGTTTTGGGGTGCCTGTGGCCTTATTATGTTTTTAGGTATCCTCTCTGCTAATGGGTGGGGTTGTGTTCCTGCCTTGCTAGTTGCTTGGCATAGGGTGACCAGCACTGTAGCTTGCTGGTCGTTGACTGAAGCTGGGTGCTGGTGTTGAGATGGAGATCCCTGGGAGATTTTCGCTGCTTGATATTATGTGGAGCTGGGAGGTCTCTTGTGGACCCGTGTCCTGAGGTTGGCTCTCCCACTTCAGAGGCACAGCACTGACTCCTGGCTGCAGCACCACGAGCCTTTCATCCACCCGGCTCAGAATAACAGTGAGAAAAAGTAGAAAGAAAGAATTAGTAGAAGAAAGAAAGAGAGAGGGAAAGAAAGGAAGAAGGGAAGAAAGGAAGGAAGGAAGGAAGAAAGAAAGGAGGGAGGGAGGGAGGGAGGATGGAAAGAAAGAAAGAAAGAATGGAGGGAGGGAGGGAGGAATGAAAGCAAAAGGAAGAGTGAATGGAAGAAGGGAGGGACGGAGGGAGGAAGGGAAGAAAGAAAGAAAGACAGGAGGGAGGGAGGGAGGAAGGAAAGAAAAAGAAAGTGGAAAGAAGAAGGTTGGGAGGGAGGGAGGGAGGAAAGAAAAAGAAAGAAGGAAAGGAGGAGCGGAGGGAGGCAGGGAGGAAGGGAAGGTAGGAAAAAAAGAAAGAGCAGGTAAAGTAAAATAGAATAAAGTATGAAATATAGTAGCGTTATTAAAATTAAAAAGTAATTATTGAAGAAAAAAAAAAAAACACGGACCGATAGATCCCTGGGACATATGGTGGAAGCAAAGCTATACAGAGAGAATCTTACACAGAAGATTACACATACACATTCACAAAAAGAGAGCAGGGGGAAAAATAAAAAATCTTGCTCTCCAAGTCCACCTCCTCGATTTGGGATAATTCGTTGTAAAAAGAGGAAAAGGGCGAGAAGTCTGAAATCTTGCTAAGTCCACCTCCTTAATTTGGGATAATTCGTTGTAAAAAGGGGGGAAAGTCTTAAATCTTGTCCTCAAAGTCCACTTCCTCAATTTGGGATGATTCGCTGTCCATTCATGCACTCCATAGACGCAGGGCACATCAAATGGACCGTGGAGCTTTAATCCGCTGCCTCCGAGGCTGCACAGAGAGATTTCCCTGTCTCTGCTCTCACAACTCCCGGGTCTCAGCCTTGGACCTGGCCCCGCCTCTGCGCGTAGGTCGCCGGAGGGCGTCCGTTCTTCGCTCAGACAGTACGGGTTTAAAGCAGCTGCTGATTCGGGGGCTCTGGCTCACTCAGGCAGAGGGGAGGGAGGGGAATGCCCTCTCCTCGTGCACCAGGCAACAAAAGGGAAAAAGTCTCTTGCCTCTCCGGTAGCTCCAGACCCTTTCCCCGGACTCCCTCCGGGCTAGCACTAACCCCTTCAGGCTCTCTTCCTGCCGCCTGCCCCAGTCCTCTCCCTGCGCTCCGACTGAAAGCCGATACCCGAGCCTCAGCTCCCAGCCCCGCCCGCCCCGGTGGCCGAGCAGACAAGCCTCTCGGGCTGGTGTGTGCCTGAGGGCGCCGATCCTCTGCGCCAAAATCTCTCCGCTTTGCCCTCCGCACCCCTGTTGCTGTGCTCTCCTCCGCTACTCCGAAGCTTTCCCCCTCCGCCACCTGCAGTCTCCGCCCGCGAAGGGGCTTGTAGTGTGTAGGAACCTTCCCTCCTTCACGGCTCCCTCCCACTGGTGCAGGTCCCGTCCATATCCTATTGTCTCTGTTTATTCTTTTTTTCTTTTGACCTACCCAGGTATGTGGGGAGTTTCTTGCCTTTTGGGGGGTCTGAGGTCTTCTGTCAGCGTTCAGTAGGTGTTCTGTTGGAGTTGTTCCACGTGTAGATGAATTTCTGATGTATCTGTGGGGAGGAAGGTGATCTCCGCGTCTTACTCTTCCGCCATCTTCCTCTGTACCCCTCTGAAATACATCTTAATGACTACCCAGGTGTATACATGAATATAATATTTTACATTATCTTTATATTGCTCCCTACCCAGTATATATCTCTGTGCATTTCAATAGATTTTAAAATTATAAGGTATACACATATTTATATTTATCAACGTAATTATATATTAAAACTTTTATAATATGTGCCTAATGAAAAATATTTGAAGAAAGCGTATCAAATATTAACAATGATATATCTGGAAGATGGAATTTGGATTACATTTTATTCCCTTTATTATTCTTTTTAACAGAAATTATTTGGTGTTTCCAAAAATGTTTACAAGAAATACGTATTGCTTATGATCCGGCAATTCCACTCCTGGCCTATATCTGGAAAAAAATAAAACACTAATTGGAAAAAACTATAAAACACCAATGTTCATAGCAGCTTTATTTACAATAGCCAAGACACAGAAGCAACCAAAGTGCCCATCAACAGCCAATTGGATTAGAACATGTGGTGTATATATGTACAATGGAATATTACTTAGCCATTAAAAAGACTGAAATTCTGCCATTTGAAGCAACATGGATGGACCTAGAGAATATTATGCTTAGTGAAATAAGTCAGAGAAAGACAAATACTGTATAATATCACATATGTGGAATCTAAAAAAATCAATAATACAAATGAATGTATATGCAAAACAGAAACAGACTCATAGACATAGAAAACAAACTTGTAGTTACCAAAGGGAAGAGTGAAGGGGAAAGGGACAAATTAGGGGTATGAGGTTAACAGATACAAACTACTATGTTTAAAATATATAAACAACAATGATACACTGTATAGCACAGGAAATAATAGCCATTACCTTGTAATAACCTATAATGGAGTATAACCTGCAAAAATGCTGAATCACTATGCTGTACACCTGAAACTAATATAATATTATAAAGCAACTATAGTTCAATAAAAAGAAAAATATATATTGCTTTTATAATCAGAAAAAATCTATATATCCAAATGAGCTAATGCAGTTTTATAATTGTTCACGGTTATGGACATTTACTTAGGAATAGTAAGCATATTAAAAGATATTATGTACTGCCTATTTTAGGAAAATCCACCCTTAAAGTCTAATCCAAACTCAAATAGTCCTTTGAACACAAAATAGTGCTTCCTTCTAGAGAAATATTACAGTTGGAAATGATTTTATTTAAAATGTTATGATTTGGAAACTTGAGGCTGGTTAGTTCATTTCTTAGTCTATGCTTAGTTATATGTTACCTCAGCCTGTCTATGCTCCTTGCTACATCAGGTCCCCCAATGATTATTAGCTACTTTATGGGAGGCATCGGGTTCTATCTTCTAATCTCCCACTGTTCTTTCATAAACAGGTAATAATGCTGATAATAACAATAACAGTAATAATAAAACATCTATTATTTACCATCTAAATTAGACATCATAGGACATCATCTCACTTGTCATTACAACCAAATGGAATATTATCATCATTTTACAGATGAGGAACATGTGCAAGATAAATTAATTTGCATAAGCTCACAGTCCATTAGGTGGTAGAACCTAGATTCAAAAGGAATCTTTTATTTTACAAAGAATACAATTATTATATCTTAATCCTTTAAATATAATATTTCATCTTTTGGGAGACATTGAAATCCTTGAGGAATGAAGAATGCACATTCTGGCAGGAATGTTTCTTCTGCAGATGTATGTTCTTCCTGTACCACAGAGCACAGAGAGGCTCGAGTACAACACTAGATATGAGAGAGCTTGTTTTAACCATGAACATGTTTCATGGGGCACAAAAGCTACTGATTACCTCATCAATTACTGAAGTCAAATCTGCTTCCTTCTTTCACATCCCCCATAGGCATTTTTTTTTTCTCACTGACAAACTTTTTATTGAATTTGCCATCAGTATGGGGTGTCTCTTGTTGTATCTTAGAATCCTATGATTCAGGGAGGTGGTAAAGTGGCAATGGTGAATCTGGGAATCTGGTCTCCCAAAAGTACCTTCCGCTCTACCCCTGATTCTACAGTGGCTGCCAGGCGGATCACCCCTCCGCTGGAGCCATCCCGCTCCCTGGCCAAAGCGAGAGCTGCCCCACTTCTTGGGGGTCCCAGCCCGCAATGATGTTTCCTGCCGTCAGGTCTTCTCGGTATTGGTAACTCATCTCCTTAAAGAGGCTGGCTGACGTGTGTACCAGCGGAGGCTCATTCAGCTCAGTGCTGTGGAAACCAAGCTGATAAGTGACTGCATCAGCTACTGCCTGGATATCAGCTGCTGAGCCTGAGCGGCAGCAAAAAGTACAGTCATGAATAGGGGTCAGCTTGTCAGTCACTCGATTGGCGATGTACGACCCATTGGTTGTTCTGGAGTCGGCTCCTAGAACCACGCCCCCATCAAATTGCACGGCCATGATAGTGGTCCCTGTTGAGACTTTCCGGTTTTCCCAGTTGAAGGTAATGGCCTCAGGCCCCTAGGCTGGTGCTGGCCGCGCTCCCCGAGCAGCTACTAAGGTGTCCGCCATCTTTGCCTCCCGTACGGCCACAAAACAACTGTCGTAAAGCACCACAACTCTAGCAGTTCCAAAAAGTCTCCAAGGAAGAATTATAATACTGTATGTTAATATTCCAAATATTTAAAAATCATTTCTCTTCTTAATATCATGTCTGACATTTATCTATGAGAAGGTGCCACCTGCTGTAATGAACTGATCATTAGAGAAGGAAGGAAAAGTGGACCAGCAGACCAAAGAATCCAAACTACAGTGTGTGTGTGTGTGTGTGTGTGTGTGTGTGTTCTACCTTAGAGAACTAGTTTCTTATCTCTCTGTTTCCTCACCATCACCACTATGGGGGGGGCAGTGAAGGGGGGAGAAAGAAAAAGAGATAAGATTTGTCTTCAAACCTGTTCTGAAAGTAGCTTGGAAATAACTTCAGAGCCCCAATACCACTGAAATATAAGCAGTACCAATTTGCGTATTTAGAATTGCTCTTGAAAATTTGAATCTACTAGAGTGAGTACCCTAGATAGCCTGAGATAGAAACGTTTTCTTTCCTGTAGGACAAGGAATTTACTTTTCTTTCCCTTTTACAGTATAAATCAGTAGACTTGTATAAATATCAACAAATTGCTTCCAAAAAGCTTAAATTATTTTACTTTTCAACAAGTAGTATGAGAGTTTACCTGTCTCATTAAAACTTTAACTATTAATATTGTTTATTGCTAATTTGATAGTTTAAAAATTTGTTCATTTCTGTGTTAATCTGCATTTCTTTTACTGTCAGAATGACTACATTTTCATGAATTTATCAATCATATGTATTTCCTCTTTTGTGAATTATCTCCAGATATGCCATTTCCATTATTTGTGGGCTTTGACATCTTCTTTACAGTATCCTCATAGACTATATAGGTATTATCTGATTGCTTTATTTATTACCATAGTTAATAATTTTATTTTCAACTTGCAGTTTTACTTTTTTATATTCACACAAAATTTTTAATGTTTTAGGTCAGATCTATTAATCTTTCTTTTTATGCTATATTTTATCACTTTGATACACAGAATGTTATTCCCATCCAGAGATAAGGCAAATATTCACCTACATTTTTGTCTAGCTTTTTAATCTGTTCATTTTTTCATAGTACTTTTGTACAATTGGAACTGAGTTTTGTGAATGCGAGAGAAATAAGTCTTTCTTGCTAAATTCTCAGTAATTTTATTGAATAAAACAAAATTTCACCAATTAGGATATTTCCTAACTTGATTAAATATCAAATGAGAAAGCCCAAAAGAAAATCATGTGTGCCCAGCAGTCAAGTCAGAGATCATCAAGAGGAAGCCATCAGGCTGCCTCCTACAGCCTTTATTTAGAAAGGCAATTCCATGATGAATTTACTGTACTCCAGGGTCTGACTTTCTGCCTGATGTAGTCCAAGTGCTGATTTGTCAACACATCAAAAATAGATTTTTCTCCTAGGAGTGATGCATCTAAACCAAACTTACACAAGACTGATACACAAAGCCAGATGTCAATGAATTCATTTACAGCGAGAAGTGTAACTGCCACAATGACCACACACTCATGTCTCCAGGATCAGTGCTTTTATTTCAATAAGGCAGATGGGCAGACAGCTCAGAATAACAATCGAAAATGGCTGGGGTGGGAATTCCTGGTGGCCCAGTGGCCGCACTTTCACTGCTGGGGCCTGCGTTCAATACCTGGTCGGGGAACTAAGATCCCACAAGCCGGTGGCACAGCCAAAAAAAAAAAAAAAAAAAAAACTGCTTGATTTTTTTTTTTTTTTTGTCATTAGTCAACTGATGCTTTACAATATACACAATTGTATAGCTTCTTTTTTTTTTTTTGCGGTATGCGGGCCTCTCACTGTTGTGGCCTCTCCCATTGTGGAGCACAGGCTCCGGATGAGCAGGCTCAGCGGCCATGGCTCACGGGCCCAGCCGCTCCGCGACATGTGAGATCTTCCCGGACCCAGGCACGAACCCGTGTCCCCTGCATCGGCAGGCGGACTCTCAACCACTGTGCCACCAGGGAAGCCCTGTAGCTTCTTTATGGTGATTTTATATGCACAATTATGTGCTAATTTCACAATTCACCTCTTTGAGAGTAAGCTAATTTCCAAGTTCTTAGAAATATGATTTACTCTAACACCAAAATGCTGATAATAATGTTGTTTCTGCTTATCTCTTTCTATTTGTGTTAAATCTTCCTGTTTATTCTTATACTATAGGTCAACTGTCTTTTAACTACAGTATTGGTTAAATATGTTTTAATATATGGTAGGGAAATTTTATTTTTACTCCTCTGTTTCAAACTATTTGTAGCTATTTTTGCCTCTTTCTTATTTAAGAACAATTTTAGAAGCACCTTAACTTTTGCATAAGAAAAAAATGACATTTTGAGATTATTATTGAAATCAAGTTAAGTAAATATTAGAAGAATGAAGATCTTTATACTCTCAGGGCTTCCATTCACAAGCATGATTTGTCTCTTCATTGATTCAATGCTTGTATATTAATAAAATCTTATCTCACTCAGGCTCTACCTAATGTCCTACTATTTTATATTTTATGGGGGGATTATCGACAGGGTACTTTTTCATTGTAACTTACTATTGCTGGTATCCAGAAAAGTTATTCTCAAAAATATTCATTAGAGTTAGTCTTATAACCAGGCCATTCGTTGAAGTGTCTCATTATACTTTACTCATTTATGCCCACTAGATGCAGTTTCATCTGGATATTTTTATTCATGAGCAAAGATTTATGACCAGGTAGCAGGCACAATGTGAAATTCTGAAGAAACAGAATAAGGAACTTATAAGCAGTAAACGAAGGGAACTTGTTCTAGTGAATGGGAAAGAATAAAAAGAAAAATGGCTAAAGAGAGATGACATTAAAAAGAGGAAGAATAAATATCTAGCCTAGAGATTCAGTATATTACTGTGTGATGCTTTATAGATTTGCTTCAAATCATTGTGCTCATCTTCAATTATAGATTTGTGCTTGACCGTGTTTTACCTTGCTAACACCTGCAATTACTCTATCTCATTTGATTTATAGTGTTGCACTTTTAATTTTCAATAGATAAAATTTTATATATAATTTTATAATACATGTTATAATATTATATAATATATAATAACATAATTTATAAAGAATTATTATTATCAAAAAGACTTGACTCTAGGCATCACTGTTCAGATATATTTGAATTTCAAACTATCTGTGAATATGGATAGATCCTACAAGTGGATATCCAAGTGGAATATAGTAAAATAACAACCACCCTTTTTACCTTCGCAAGTTTTAAGCAATGATTGATCACTTTGGAGTGAGGATGTTGAAAATGTACTGTGTAAGGAAGTAGTACAAGCCCTGGGAAACCATGAGCTGTGAACTCAATGGACTTTATAGGTAGTAAAAGTAATAGTTTTCCACATCTAGGGCCTGAAGAATACTGCATTTAACTAAACAGAATTGGGACAATTTTCATGTAGGAAATCTCTACTTTAAAGAGACTGTCTTAATCCATTTACTGCTATAACAGAATACCACAGACTGGGAGGCTTGTAAACCACAAATATTTATTTCTCTCAGTTCTAGAGTCTGGAAGTCCAAAATTAGGGTGCCAGCATGGTCAGGTGAGGGCCCTCTTCCAAGTTGCAGACTTCTCACTATATCCTAATAAGTCGGAAGAGGCTAGGGATCACTCTGGAGCCTCTTTTTTAAGGGCACTAATCTCATTTATGAGGGCTCTGTGCTTATGAGCTAATCACTTCCCAAAGTCCATCACATTGAGCATCAGATTAACATAGGAATTTGAGGGGGGACATAAATATTCAGACTATAGCAGATAGATTGATATTTTCCAAATAAGAAAAACTATCAATTTAATCAATATTAGCTTTTTTTTTTTAATCCCTGAGCCCAGGAAATTTTCAGATTTTATTGTGCTTTTTGTCTGCAATTTCTCCTTTTGTATAGTCATAAAGAAATATATTCATAAATTAGAAATTCATCCAGATAATTTATATTCAGCTTTCTATTTTCACATTTCTTTCTAGTCTGATGTGACTAGTATGGCAATTCATATTTGATGGGGTAATAGAGTAGTAGTATCTGCCCTTTTGTGCCCTTATTTTAGCTACAAATAGCAACTGTATGAAAATACAGGAAAAATAATTCAGCTGGATGTGGGGAAGTATTTCTAAAATATCACAGAACTAGTGGAAAAGTTATATCTGCTGGCTTGGTGGGGATGTACTTTCTTTGCTATGTTATTGGTGTTGCTGTGCTTCTAATTGAAAAGAAAATTGAATAATGTTACCAGGCCAGCTTTTGGATATATGGTCAATATATATTTTAAAATTTTCAGGCACAGAGAGGAATTCTATACATTTATTTGCAATTTTGCTTTTGAAGTTTCTAGGAATGTGAGTGTTTATACATGAGTTATATAACTAAATATAAAACCTGGATGTATTATACACAATGTGTATTTTTTGTGGATCATGAATTATTTTCAAACAACATTTTTAGTTCTAAACTGAAATCACAACACACAATCAAATGATCTTTCAACCAAGTGTTTCATCATGAGCAATGTTACCCATACAAGCCTTTTATGCTATCAGCTATCTGTCACAGACTTAAGTAGCCCCCAAACCAGGAATTTCTTTCTTTTTTTTTTTTTTAAAGAATTGCCTATTTGCATTACTCCAGGAAAATCCACATGTTAAATCATCTACAAACAGACTAAGAACTTAAAATAGTAGCAAGATGCAGTGTGATGTAGAGGAATAAATCTTAATCTGGAAGTCAAAAGATGTAGGTTCTAATCACATTTTCACAGCTACTTGTGTGATACTAGGAAAATCAGTCCTTCTGGTATTCAAACATCCTCTACAAAATGAAGTGGTTAGATAAAGTAATCAATGCAAAAATACTCTGACATTCTTATATATCTATGTTCAGTGGCTGTTGGATGTTGTACAGCAAAAATCATAGAGGTGAAGTGGTCATGATGAAATTTACCATGATGAATAATCATATGTTTGGGCTTATATTAGGATCTGAGTTTGAATAAATAAAACTTTGAGACTTTTGAACAAAATTATTTTAGCTCTTCTTTCATTTTCTTTTCTAACTATGATTATGTGATCATATGAATTATGATTGGTTTACAAATAATAGTCAACATATTTTACTATGCCATTACATATGGAAACGTAGCCTTTAAATAGATTTCTTCTAAGCAAGGTGAATGTGATCAAATTCAAAGACTGAAGTTTGAACTCATATTGCCTCCTTGCATGTAGAAATTGCCTTCTGAGAAAATAATTTGGCCCCTTTAGAGGCAAACTTTGGAATGTATAGTAAGATACAAGAGGATGTTTTATTATTACAAAGCCCTCATTTTGCTGACTGGAACTCTGCCACAATACCTCCTGATTCAGAAAAGAATAAACAGTTTATAAACTGGGCTCTGCTGAAGTAATCATCTTCATTAGCACGATTTTCATCTGACCCTGTATTGACCCTGGAGTTCCAATTAACTTAAGTTTAAGCATAATTGTGAACATATGGTAAATGAAGAATACATGAACCCGAGTGAATCTACAAAGTCAGCTATGTAAAAACAGACTCTTAGAGGTCAAACTAAACTAATATGTAAATATATAATAATTTTCACCTCCAGAAACAGAGGTTATTCTCTCTCTGAAAATAATTGCTATCATTCTAGCTTCATAAGTATGCATTGTTATTGCTTTGTAAGTCAACCTGATTTCAAATCTTGCTTTTCCTTCTATTTTATAATCCTTATTATAGTATTTTATGTTGATCTCTTCTCATTTAAAAATGTTCCTATTTTCTTAATGCAGACACAATTAACCTTGTCTAGAACAGTCCTGTTTTTATATAAAATTTCAAGTTGGTGAAGGCATATATAAAAGGAAAACTGCTAAAAGCAGTAAATTGCTCAGTTTACATTCTCCAACATCAGCATGTCTAAATGTCCCTCTTTACCCAGTAAGTATCCATCTATGCTTGCTATTTCCATAATGGTTTCAGCTTCTTTAAAATCCAAGCTGCTGACCACTCTTTCACAGGGTAGAATTCAAGTAAAAAATATAAAGAAATAAAGGCTTTGTAACGATTGCAATTCAGTCCTAAATTATTTGAAGAGCTAAGGGCTGATCACTAATTTGGAAGTTGAATGAGGATACCCATACAAATGATTTTCATTTCTATCTTATGTTTTAATGTAAAAAGTATTTGCAGAAGTATTAAGTATATTTTAATTCCCTCCTTTACTATTTAAGAGCAATGCTTGGCCATGAATAATGTATATTTGCTGACTAGCTCCTTTATTGTGAATAATTCAATGAAATTATTTTGTACTTCAAAGAAATGGTCAACTTCCTAATATTCTTCGTATTATCTGATGTATGTTTAGGGAAATCATCACAGTAGCTTACCACCAATTATAATATTACTGATACAAAAAATAAAGAACACATAAGAATGATTACAGGGCTTCCCTGGTGGTGCAGTGGTTAAGAATCTCCCTGCCAGTGCAGGAGACACGGGTTCGAGCCCTGGTCCTGGAAGATCCCACATGCCGCGGAGCAACTAAGCCCATGAGCCACAACTGTTGAGCCTGCGCCCCTAGAGCCTGTGCTCCGCAACGAGAAGCCACCGCAGTGAAAAACCTGCACCGCAAGGAAGAGTAGCGCCCCCCCACCCCGCTCACTGAAACTAGAGAAAGCCCACGCGCAGCAACGAAGACCCGACTCAGCCAAAAATAAATAAATTAAATTTTTAAAAAAAGAATGATTACAGGAAAGTAACTGTGATACATATGAGGTTACTTCTGTTGGAATTAATTGAAAGCCAAAGAAAGTACTTGATTTCGATCAAGCAAACAGAATCTTCTTAAATCAAAGCCCCAAACTCATTTAATTTTCTTTTGAATTTTATTTATTTTTTTGTACAGCAGGTTCTTATTAGTTATCCATTTTATACATATTAGTGTATACATGTCAATCCCAATCTCCCAATTCATCCCACCACCCCCCACCACCACTTTCCCCCCTTGGTTTCCATACGTTTGTTCTCTACACCTGTGTCTCTATTTCTGCCCTGCAAACCGGTTCATCTGTACCATTTTTCTAGGTTCCACATATAATTTTGATTCTCTCCCAGATCTGAAGCCCAAACACTATCCAACTCTTCAATTTTCTTGCAAAGCACCTGACAACAAAACAAGACAAGGTATAGAACATGATAAAACTGGAAAGCACATGCATTTTTGAGATAGAGAATGTAGGAATGATCACACACCTAACATTGTGATTGGGACAGAGTGGATGGCAGATTGCTGACTAAACTTATGACTAACATTGATACAATGACAATGCAAGAATGACTTATCCACCTGTCTAACAAGAATGACCCTGCATGTAATGCAAACACATTCAACAATAAGGTTACAGTAATGTTCAGGACCATGGCAAAAACATAAATTAGAACAACTTATGAGCATCTTTGAATTATAATATTACAGATTTCACTCTTAAATTCTCCTTTCCTTAACTGAAGAACAAAGTGGTTTATTCAAGTATGGGTTCATTTCATCTAATACTAGCTTAAATATAGATACTCAAAATCCCTATATAAATAACTGTGCTGGTCTCCTGCGGTCCTCACAATAAACACTTCTATAAAAAAAGAGTTCTGTGAAATGGATGCATACATCATAGAAATACAAAGGTAGAAAAGCCACTTTTGTCACCTAAAAACTATTGTACAGGGAGAGTCTTGATTTTTAATAGCATAAAGAAATAATTTTATGTGCCTTCATTCATACAATATTTATATTTTATTCATACTGAGGAAAAGGATTATATTGAGTATTTAGAATTCTTTTGTAAGACTAAAAAAACAGAATGTTTCTATAAACATGGCATTTTGAATTCTATCCTGAAGAGAGATATGCAAGCAGTGATGTTTCATATTAAACTATAATTTTTATTTTCCTCAAATTTTCTATTATGTATTCTCCCTGTAACTCATTTAAACATCTTAAAATGATCTAAGTGAGGATATTTTATACAATGTAATAAATGTTTTCTACTGCAGATAAAACTCATCTATTTTTTCTTAGTGTAGAATATCTGGTCTCTAATCTTTAGGCTATATGCGTAGATTCTTTGGTGAATGCTATCAAGCAACACATTAGTCCTGTGTTTACAGTGACTCTATATAAACATTTGGGCAATGAATGAGACATTTAGTTAAGTCAGTTTTTTTTCTTGTGTTTGAATATTGCATGTTCTAGGTGTATTGTTCTTGGAAATAGTGATACTTTTCTTCTTGGCTTTGTTTTCCCACTGGATATGTTTCACAGTGGTCCTCCTTCTGATATAACACTTTTGATAAAAATTAGGAGAGTGGTCAGACAGTGGCCCAGTAATTTTTTATGATTCCATAATACCTTTCAACTCTGTGATTTCTAAAATTTAAAGAATCATAGAAAACTGTGAGTGTGTAAGGAGTCTCAGGAGCATCTAAGACTTTACATTCTTTTTTGTTATGGAAGTCTTTTATTTTTTAAGATCAAACTCTAAATATGGTTTTTATGCAATAACTTAAGTATCTAAAAAATATCTCAGGTTGCTCCACTAAGACAATACTACCCCTTCCCTGTTCATCACTCAATTTTGACTAGTCATCTTCCACCTTACTAACTTTATTGATTGTACTGTATACTAACAAAATTATTAATATTTATTTGTAACAGACACTCCTATAAATAAAAATAGGCCATGAAGTCTGAAAAGAAACAATGTCAGGAAAATATAGATAAAAATTTATCTAGTATAACCACATTAAATTTAATTTAAGTAATATTTAGGAAAACCTTTGTCAAACTCATGAAAACTATAGGTAAATATACTGTAAAAAATATATCACAAAAGAATTTTGAAAACAATTCCAAAAATTTTTAAAGTATTGTAGAGCAGGTTAAAAGAAAACTCAAAAAAGCAAATAATGTTGATAAAAGCAGGTGGTAAAACACAGATTCCAAAAACCAAAAGAAATTAAATTTTATGCTTGTTCTTTGAAGAATAAATTACAAATGTCTAGCAATAATAGTCACAGGGAATTAAAAAGGGGAAAGCACAGATAAATAAATTAAGAATGGAAAAAGAAAACAAAACTGATAAAACGGAAGTATATGTAAAACAATAACTAGAATAAACTGTATGCCAATAAATTAGAAAACCTAAATATAATTGATAGTTTTCCAGGAAATTTTAAATTACCAAATTTGACTCACAAAGGTACAGCACATTTAAATGAAATATAACCATTAAAGAAGTGGCACTTGTAGTCAAAAATTTCATAAAGGACACCAGAAAGACTTTTTATTGGCATGTTAATCATATCTTCAAGGGCAGTTAATTCATAACTTACACAAAATATTTCAAAGATAAAGTGGGAAAGATGTCCAAATGGTTTTTAAAGAATAGTACAACTTTTATGCAATAATTGGAAAAGTATGCAGAAAATTTGTAATTTTTTTAACTTATAAATTTAAATCTAAAAACTCCAGATAAAATATTTTCAGACAAAATCAAGTAGAGTGCCAAAAATAATATATCAGTATAAAGTAGTACTTATCCTTTGAATATAAAAGTAATTCACGGGACTTCCCTGGTGGCGCAGTGGTTGAGAGTCTGCCGGCCAATGCGACGGACACGAGTTTGAGCCCTGGTCTGGGAAGATCCCACATGCCACAGAGTGGCTAGGCCCCTGTGCTACAACTGCTGAGCCTGCGCTCTGGAGCGCGTGGGCCACAGCTGCTGAGCCTGCATGCCACCACTGCTGAAGCCTGTGCACCTAGACCCCGTGTTCTGCAACGGGACAGGCCACCGCAGTGAGAGGCCCGTGCACCGCAGCAAGGAGTGGCCCCCACTCACCACAGCTGGAGAGGACCCATGCACACCAATGAAGACCCAATGCAGCCAAAAATATATAAATAAATAAATCTATTTAAAAAAAAGTAATTCACCATCATAAATCTATCAGTATAATGCACTTCATAAACAGAAAAATTATTCTACAAAATCCAACAAGTCTTCTTGATTTAAAAAAACTTAACAAGCCAGGCATATATGAGATTTCTTTTCTACTAAAAAATTGCAGCAAATATACATTTTGTACACTTCGTATATTTATGCTTTATCTTTTTTATTAACTGAGCTGAACATTTGTCTGATTTATGTATATTTTTAAAATATTGACTAACTTGATTACTCTTTTCTTAATTTCTGATTTTATCTTTATTATTTATTATATTTTCTTTATAATTTTCCCATTTTTTAATTTGAAGATTTAATTTGTTCTATGCATATGTGAATATGTACATATATATGATTAAGTGTTTAAGGCTATAAATTTTCCTATGATCATTGGCATTATATTTAAATATTAGATTCTGATATGTAATATTTTAATTATACTATCATAGGGATTAATAATTCTAAGAAAATTGATGAACTGATTCTCAGTTTTATCCAAAAATCTAGTCTGTTAAATAGCTATTATAAAAAATTTTTTTAACAACATTATTAAAACGAGTTAGTATTGATTGGTTCAATATTAGAGGCATAAATAAATAGAAGAGAAATTGGGTCAGAAAGACATGCATAGGCGTATAAATGAGTTTACCATTAGGTAAATCTGGCTTTTAAGTTTAGCTGGAGAAAGATGGACTATTTAATAATAAAGAGAGTTTGGACATTTGATCATGTATTTGGAAAAAACAAAAGCTAAACTTCTATTCAAAACTTTACATAACAGCAAGCTTCTGATGAATTGAAGTACACATAATAGAGCATAAATATGCTAGAAGGAAACAAATGGTTTTATTTTGTAATGTTGGAATGTGGAAAGTTTTCCTAAAAACGACACTACATGTATGTATACATATGAGATTTTATAACGTAAAATTATTCATCTTAAGAAAGAACTTATGACAGAATTAAAAAGCCTAGTGGCAAACTGGCATAAAAATGTGCAATTACAAAAATTATTCATATTAACAATATATAAATATCTCTTACCAACAAATAAAAAAAGAACAACCTTCCAGAAAACCTGAGCAAAATGCACTAGCAAAATCCACTTCTGAAAAGTTACTATTTCATCAATACTTGAACATATGCACAAATATATACAAGTATACATAAATATACCCACGTATATACACATACACATATTTATGTGCTATAGTTAAAAATTATACATGTCTATTTTAAGAAAATAGAAAAAATAAATTATGGCACATATGAAGCTATTAAAAAGAATGTGATTTATTCACAACAAAAGATTTCAAAGACATATGTTTTTTTGTGTGTGTGATCATACACTAAGAGAGGAAACAATAAAAGAGAGAACAAAAGAGTGGCTTCCTCTACAGTATACAATGGGATGAGCAAGGAAAAATTTTCTTATTGTGTATAACATTTAGTGTTTGATATTTTTACAATATAGATAATTTTAATTTTTGAAAATAAAGTATTAATGTTAAAATATTAGAATCAGAATACTTCGCATTCTATTGTTATTTCTTATCTTTCATATCTAGTGGATGCCATAAATTTTTAATGTCTTTACAGATGTACATCTACAGTTATACATTTAGAATTCGTAAGGTCGGGGTATTAAAATGGAAGGGACATACTTAAAATTTATTTTGATATATAAGTAAAGGATCATCCATTTTTGTATGCTCTGCAGAGTGTGGAAAGAAGTTCATATTCCATAAGTTTTTGTTTGTTTTGCTTTGTTTTATTTTTGGTTCACTTTGCATGAAACATTACAGTATAGGAGAATATGATCACTGATACCATGAGAGTGTGAAATGGATGTACTGAGTAACTGTGGAGAAAAGCTTTATGTGGAGATTTGACAATCAGAAAATGGTAGAAAGATGTTAAAGTAAAAAAAATTTTAAATACATTTAAATGTCTTAAGGAGTATTTATTGCATTAACAGAGTCTCTGCTTATAACTAATACCAAATAATTATTAAAATAATTTTTCAAAAATATATAACATTAAATGTGTGGCTATATAATTGACCACATAAATAATCAAAGTTCAGTAAAAATACAAAATTGAAAAATTTTAAATAGTTGATTATTAAACCAGTTTTAAGATTATCTGATACCACGGCTAATATGCAGTAAATGTTCATTAAGCATTCATTTAAAATTAAAAATAATGACTGGTATTTACTCTGCACTCATTCTGTACTGGATTTGTGGTAATTATAATACATGCATTTTCTCATTTACTTATCACAACCACCCAAGGAATCGCTATATGGATCAATGATCCCTGACAAGGCTACCATCTAGTGGTGATTAATTTAAGCCTTAGTCAGTTACCTTGGAATTATTCTGGCACCCAGGGAAGAAGGCTAAGGAATTTTATTAACATGGACAAAAACTAGATGGCTGAATAATTTTAAAATAGCATGTTATCCTGCATTAATGATGTTGTAGGATACTGCTGCATATTCAAATACAACCTGTTTTGATAGGTTGAGTTAATGGATCTGAGCACTATGAAAACAGAAGATTATCTAATATTGTGGGCACAGAGGAAATCACTTTACAAGTTTTACTATTTTTATTTATTTTTATTTTCTTTAAACGTCTTTATTGGAGTATAATTGCTTTAAAATGGTGTGTTAGTTTCTGCTCTATAACAAAGTGAATCAGTTATAAATATACATATGTCCCCATATCTCTTCCCTCTTGTGTCTCCCTCCCTCCCAACCTCCCTATCCCACCCCTCTATGTGGTCACAGAACACTGAGCTGATCTCCCAGTACTATGCAGCTGCTTCGCACAAGCTATCTACTTTACGTTTGGTAGTGTATATATGTGCATGCCACTCTCTCACTTTGTCCCAGCTTATGCTTCCCCCTCCCCGTATCCTCAAGTCCATTCTCTAGTAGGTCTGCGTCTTTATTCCCGTCTTGCCCCTAGGTTCAACATGACCTTTTTTTTTTTTTTTTTTTAGATTCCATATATATGTGTTAACATATGGTTCTTGTTTTTCTCTTTCTGACTTACTTCACTCTGAATGACAGTCTCTATGTCCACTATGTCCATCCACCTCACTACAAATAACTCAGTTTCATTCCTTTTTATGGCTGAGTAATATTCCATTGTATATATGTTCCACATCTTCTTTATCCATTCATCTGTTGATGGAGGCTTAGGTTGCTTGCATTTCCTGGCTACTGTAAATAGAGCTGCAATGAACATTGTGGTACATGACTTTTTGTTGTTGTTGTTAACATCTTTATTGGAGTATAATTGCTTTACAATGGTGTGCTAGTTTCTGCTTTATAACAAAGAGAATCATTTATACATATACATATGTTCCCATATCTCTTCCCTCTTGCATATCCCTCCCTCCCACCCTCCCTATCCCACCCCTCTAGGTGGTCACAAAGCACCGAGCTGATCTCCCTGTGCTATGCGGCTGCTTCCCACTAGCTATATATTTTCCGTTTAGTAGTGTGTATATGTCCATGTCTCTCTCTCGCTTTGTCACAGCTTACCCTTCCCCCTCCCCATATCCTCAAGTCCATTCTCTAGTAGGTCTGTGTCTTTATTCCTGTCTTACCCCTAGGTTCTTCATGACATTTTTTTCCCATAAATTCCATATATATGTGTTAGGATACGGTATTTGTCTTTCTCTTTCTGACTTACTTCACTCTGTATGACAGACCCTAGGTCCATCCACCTCATTACAAACAGCTCAATTTTGTTTCTTTTTATGGATGAGTAATATTCCACTGTATGTATGTGCCACATCCTCTTTATCCATTCATCCGTTGATGGACACTTAGGTTGTTTCCATCTCCTGGCTATTGTGAATAGAGCTGCTATGAACATTTTGGTACATGACTCTTTTTCAATTATAGTTTTCTCAGGGTATAGGCCCAGTAGTGGGATTGCTGGATGGTATGGTAGTTCTATTTGTAGTTTTTTAAGGAACCTCCATACTGTTCTCCATAGTGGCTGTACCAATTCACATTCCCACCAGCAGTACAAGAGTGTTCCCTTTTCTCCAAACCCTCTCCAGCATTTATTGTTTCTAGATATTTTGATGATGGCCATTCTGACTGGTGTGAGATGATATCTCATTGTAGTTTTGATTTGCATTTCTCTAATGATTAATGATGTTGAGCATTCTTTCATGTGTTTGTTGGCAGTCTGTATATCTTCTTTGGAGAAATGTCTATTTAGGTCTTCTGCCCATTTTTGGATTGGGTTGTTTGTTTTTTGTTATTGAGCTGCTTGTAAATTTTGGAGATTAACCCTTTGTCAGTTGCTTCATTTGCAAATATTATCTCCCATTCTGAGGGTTGTCTTTTGGTCTTGTTTATGGTTTCCTTTGCTGTGCAAAAGCTTTGAAGTTTCATTAGGTCCCATTTTTTATTTTTGTTATTTCAATTCACCAGGGAGGTGGGTCAAAAAGAATCTTGCTGTGATTTATGTCATGGAGTGTTCTGCCTATGTTTTCCTCTAAGAGTATGATAGTTTCTGGCCTTGCATTTAGGTCTTTAATCCATTTTGGGTTTATTTTTGTGTATGGTGTTAGGGAGTGATCTAATCTCATACTTTCACATGTACCTGTCCAGTTTTCCCAATACCACTTATTGAAGAGGCTGTCCTTTCTCCACTGTACATTCCTGCCTCCTTTATCAAAGATAAGGTGACCATATGTGCGTGCATTTATCTCTGGGATTTCTATCCTTTTCCATTGATCTATATTTCTGTCTTTGTGCCAGGACCACACTGTCTTGATTACTGTAGCTTTGTAGTATAGTCTGAAGTCAGGGAGCCTGATTCCTCCAGCTCCGTTTTTCGTTGTCAAGATTGCTTTGGCTATTCGGGGTCTTTTGTGTTTCCATACAAATTGTGGAACTTTTTGTTCTAGTTCTGTGAAAAATGCCAGTGGTAGTTTGATAGGGATTGCATTGAATCTGTAGATTGCTTTGAGTAGTAGAGTCATTTCCACAATGTTGATTCTTCCAATCCAAGTACATGGTATATCTCTCCATCTATTTGTATCATCTTTCATTTCTTTCATCAGTGTCTTACAATTTTCTGCATACAGGTCTTTTGTCTCCTTAGGTAGGTTTATTCCTAGATATTTTATTTTTTTTGTTGCAACCATAAATGGGAGTGTTTTCTTGATTTCACTTTCGGATTTTTCATCATTAGTGTATAGGAATGCCAGAGATTTCTATGCATTAATTTTGTATCCTGCTACTTTACCAAATTCATTCATTACCTTTAGTACTTTTCTGGTAGCATCTTTAAGATTCTCTATGTAGAGTATCATGTCGTCTGCAAAGAGTGACAGCTTTACTTCTTCTTTTCTGATTTGGATTCCTTTTATTTCGCTTTCTTCTCTGAATGCTGTGGCTAAAACTTCCAAAACTATGTTGAATAAGAGTGGTGAGAGTGGACAACCTTGTCTTGTTCCTGATCTTAGTGGAAATGCTTTCAGTTTTTCACCATTGAGGACGATGTTGGCTGTGGGTTTGTCATATATGGCCTTTATTATGTTGAGGAAAGTTCCCTCTATGCCTACTTTCTGCAGGGTTTTTATCATAAATGGGTGTTGAATTTTGTCGAAAGCTTTCTCTGCATCTATTGAGATGATCATATGGTTTTTCTCCTTCAGTTTGTTAATATGTTGTATCACGTTGATTGATTTGCACATATTAAAGAATCCTTGCATTCCTGGAATAAACCCCACTTGATCATGGTGTATGATCCTTTTAATGTGTTGTTGGATTCTGTTTGCTAGTATTGTGTTGAGGATTTTTGTATCTATGTTCATCAGTGATATTGACCTGTAGTTTTCTTTCTTTGTGACATCCTTGTCTGATTTAGTATCAGGGTGATAGTGGCCTCGTAGAATGAGCTTTGGAGTGTTCCTCCCTCTGCTATATTTTGGAAGAGTTTGAGAAGGATAGGTGTTAGCTCTTCTCTAAATGTTTGATAGAATTCGCCTGTGAAGCCATCTGGTCCAGGGATTTTGTTTGTTGGAAGATTTTAAATCACCATTTTAATTTCAGTGCTTGTGATTGCTCTGTTCATATTTTCTATTTCTTCCTGACTCAGTCTTGGCAGGTTGTGCATTTCTAAGAATTTGTCCATTTCTTCCAGGTTGTCCAGTTTATTGGCATAGAGTTGCTTGTAGTAATCTCTCATGATCTTTTGTATTTCTGCAGTGTCAGTTGTTACTTCTCCTGTTTCATTTCTAATTCTATTGATTTTAGTCTTCTCCCTTTTTTTCTTGATGAGTCTGGCTAATGACTTATCAATTTTGTTTATCTTCTCAAAGAACCAGCTTTTAGTTTTATTGATCTTTGCTATCGTTTCCTTCATTTCTTTTTCATTTATTTCTGATCTGATCTTTATGATTTTTTCCCTCTTCTAACTTTGGCGTTTTTTTGTGCTTCTTTCTCTAATTGCTTTAGGTGCAAGGTTAAGTTGTTTATTCGAGATGTTTCCTGTTTCTTAAGGTAGGATTGTATTCCTATAAACTTCCCCCTTAGAACTGCTTTTGCTGCATCCCATAGGTTTTGGGTTGTCGTGTCTCCATTGTCATTTTTTTCTAGGTATTTTTTAATTTCCTCTTTGATTTCTTCAGTGATCACTTCGTTATTAAGTAGTGTATTGTTTAGCCTCCATGTGTTTGTATTTTTTACAGAACTTTTCCTGTAATTCATATCTAGTCTCATAGTGTTGTGGTCAGAAAAGATAGTTGATAAAATTTCAGTTTTCTTAAATTTACCAAGGCTTGATTTGTGACTCAAGATATGATCTATCCTGGAGAATGTTCTGTGAGCACTTGAGAAAAATGTCTATTCTGTTGTTTTTGGATAGAATGTCCTATAAATATCAATTAAGTCCATCTTGTTTATTATATCATTTAAAGCTTGTGTTTCCTTATTTATTTTCATTTTGGATGATCTGTCCATTGGTGAAAGTGGGGTGTTAAAGTCCCCTACTATGAATGTGTTACTGTCGATTTCCCCTTTTATGGCTATTAGTATTTGCCTTATGTATTGAGGTCCTCCTATGTTGGGTGCATAAATATTTACAATTATTATATCTTCTTCTTGGATCGATCCCTTGATCATTATGTAGTGTCCTTATTTGTCTCTTCTAATAGTTTTAATTTTATTTTTTATTTTTATTTTTTTGCAGTACGCAGGCCTCTCACTGTTGTGGCCTCTCCCGTTGCGGAGCACGGGCTCCGGATGCGCAGGCTCAGCAGCCGTGGCTCACGGGCCCAGCCGCTCCGCGGCATGTGGGATCTTCCCGGACCGGGGCACAAACCCGTGTCCCCTGCATCAGCAGGTTGACTGTCAAGCACTGTGCCACCAAGGAAGCCCAGATAGTCTTTATTTTAAAGTCTATTTTGTCTGATATGAGAATTGCTACTCCAGCTTTCTTTTGGTTTCCATTTGCATGTAATATCTTTTTCCATCCCCTCCCTTTCAATCTGTATGTGTCTCTAGGTCTGAAGTGGGTCTCTTGTAGACAGCATATATTTGGGTATTCTTTCTGTATCCATTCAACCAGTCTGTGTCTTTTAGTGGGAGCATTTAATCCATTTACATTTAAGGTAAGTATCAATATGTATGTTCCTATTCCCATTTTCTTAATTGTTTTGGGTTTCTTATTGTAGGTCTTTTCCTTCTCTTGTGTCTCTTGCCTAGGGAAGGTCCTTTGGCATTTGTTGTAAAGCTGGTTTGGTGATGCTGAACTCTCTCAGCTTTTGCTTGTCTGTAAACCTTTTAATTTCTCCATCAAATCTGAATGAGATCCTTGCTGGGTACAGTAATCAGGGTTGTAGGTTTTTCTGCTTCATCACTTTAAATATGTCCTGCCAGTCCCTTCTGGCTTGCAGAGTTTTTGCTGAAAGGTCAGATGTTAACCTTATGGGGATTCCCTTGTGTGTTATTTGTTGTTTTTCCCTTGCTCTTTTAATATGTATTCTTTGTATTTAATTTTTGACTGTTTGACTAATATGTGTCTGGGTGTGTTTCTCCTTGGATTTATCCTGTATGGGACTCTCTGTGCTTCTTGGACTCGATTAACTATTTCCTTTCCAATATTAGGGAAGTTTTCAACTATAATCTCTTCAAATATTTTCTCAGTCTGTTTCTTTTTCTCTTCTTCTTCTGGGACCCCTATAATTTGAATGTTGGTGCATTTAATGTTGTCCCAGAGGTCTATGTGACTGTCCTCTGTTCTTTTCATTCTTTTTTCTTTATTCTGCTCTGCAGTAGTTATTTCCACTATTTTATCTTCCAGGACACTTATCCGTTCTTCTGCCTCAGTTATTCTGCTATTGATCCCATCTAGAGTATTTTTAATTTCATTTATTGTGTTGTTCATCGTTGCTTGTTTCATCTTTAGTTCTTCTAGTTCCTTGTTAAATGTTTCTTGCATTTTCTCTATTCTATTTCCAAGATTTTGGATCATCTTACTATCATTATTCTGAATTCTTTTTCAGGTAGACTGCCTATTTCCTCTTCATTTATTAGGTCTGGTGGGTTTTTATCTTGCTCCTTCACCTACTGTGTGTTTTTCTCTCTTCTCATTTTGCTTATCTTACTGTGTATGGAGTCTCCTTTTTGCAGGCTGCAGGTTCGTAGTTCCCATTGTTTTTCGTGTTTGTCCGCAGTGGCTAAAGTTGTTTCAGAGGGTTCTGTAGGCTTCCTGGTGGAGGGGACTAGCGCCTGTGTTCTGGTGGATGAGGCTGGATCTTGTCTTTCTGGTGGGCAGGTCCACGTCTGGTGGTGTGATTTGAGGTATCTGTGGACTTATTATGATTTTAGGCAGCCTCTCTGCTAATGGGTGGGGTTGTGTTCCTGTGTTGCTAGTTGTTTGCCATAGGGTGTCCAGCACTGTAGCTTGCTGGTCGTTGAGTGAATCTGGGTGTTGGTGTTGAGATGGAGATCTTGGGAGATTTTCGCTGTTTGATATTATGTGGAGCTGGGAGGTCTCTTGTGGACCAGTGTCCTGAAGTTGGGTCTCCCCCACCTCAGAGACACAGCACTGACTCCTGGCTGCAGCACCAAGAGCCTTTCATCCACACGGCTTAGAATAAAAACGCGAAAAAGTAGAAAGAAAGAGAGAAAGAGAGAGAGGCAGGGAGGGAGGGAAGAAAGATGGAAAAAAGGGAGGGAAGGAGGGAGGGAGGGATGGAGGGAAGGAAGGAAGGAAGAAAGGAAGGAGGGAAGGAAGGAGGAAAAAGAAAAGAAAGGAAGGAAGGAGGGAAGAAAGGAAGAAAGAAAAGAAAGAAACAGAAAGAAGATAAAATAAAATAAAGTAAGGTAAAATAAAGTTATTAAAATAAAATATAATTAAGACAAAAATTTTTTTTTAAGAAAGAAAAAAGACGGACGGATAGAACCCCAGGACGAATGGTGACAGCAAAGCTATGCAGACAAAATCTCACACAGAAGCATTCACATACACACTCACAAAAAGAGCAAAAGAGAAAAAAATAATAAATCTTGCTCTCAAAGTCCACCTCCTCAATTTGGGATGATTCGTTGTCTGTTCATGTATTCCACAGATGCAGGGTACATCAAGTTGATTGTGGAGCTTTAATCCGCTGCTTCTGAGGCTGCTGGGTGAGATTTCCCTTTCTATTCTTTTTTCACACAGCTCTCGGGGCTCAGCTTTGGATTTGGCCCTGCCTCTGTGTGTAGGTCACCGGAGGGCGTCTGTTCTTCGCTCAGACAGGATGGGGTTAAAGGAGCAGCTGCTTCGGGGACTCTGGCTCACTCTGGACGGTGGGAGAGAAGGGCACAGAGTGCAGGGCGAGCCTTCAGTGGCATAGGCTGGCGTGACGTTGCACCAGCCTGAGGTGCGCCGTGCATTCTCCCGGGGAAGTTGTCCCTGCATCCCGGGACCCTGGCAATTCTCCTGGGGAAGTTGCCCCTGCATCCCGGGACCCTGGCAGTGGCGGGCTGCACAGCCTCCCTGGAAGGGAGGTGTGGAGAGTGACCTGTGCTCGCACACAGGCTTCTTGTTGGTCGCAGCAGAAGACTTAGCATCTCATGCCCGTCTCTGGGCTCCGCCCTGTTAGCCGTGGCTAGCGCCCGTCTCTGGAACTCCTTTAAGCAGCGCTCTTAATCCCCTCTCCTCGCGCACCAGGAAACAAAGCAGGAAGAAAAAGTCTCTTGCCTCTTCGGCAGGTCCAGACTTTTCCCCGGTCTCCCTCCCAGCTAGCCGTGGCGCACTAGCCCCTTCAGGCTGTGTTCACGCCGCAAACTCCAGTCCTCCCCCTGCACTCCGACTGAAGCCCGAGCCTCAGCTCCCAGACCCCGCCCACCCCGGCGAGTGTGCAGACAAGCCTCTCGGACTGGTGAGTGCCGGTCAGCACCTATCCTCTGTGCGGGAATCTCTCCACTTTTCCCTCCGGACCCCTGTTGCTGTGCTCTCCTCCGTGGCTCTGAAGCTTTCCCCCTCTGCCACCTGAAGTCTCCGCCCGTGAGAGGGCTTCCTAGTGTGTGGAAACGTTTCCTCCTTCACAGCTCCCTCCCACTGGTGCAGGTCCAGTCCCTATTCTTTTGTCTCTGTTTATTCTTTTTTCTTTTGCCCTACCCAGGTATGTGGGGAGTTTCTTGCCTATTGGGAGGTCTGAGGTCTTCTGCCAGCGTTCAGTAGGTGTTCTGTAGGAGTTGTTCCACATGTAGATGTATTTCTGGTGTATCTGTGGGGAGGAAGGTGATCTCCGTGTCTTACTCTTCCGCCATCTTCCGGATTCCCCAAGACTCTTTTTGAATTATACTTTTCTCAGGGTATATGCCCAGTAATGGGATTGCTGGGTTGTATGGTAGTCATATTTTTAATTTTTTAAGGAACCTCCATACTGTTCTCCATAGTAGCTGTATCAATTTACATTCCCACCAACAGTGCAAGAAGGTTCCCTTTTCTCCACATCCTCTCTAGGATTTATTGTTTGTAGATTTATTGATGATGGCAATTCTGAGTGGTGTGAGATGATACCTCATTGTAGTTTTGATTTGCATTTCTCTAATGATTAATGATGTTGAGCATTCTTTCATGTGTGTGTTGGCAATCTGTATATCTTCTTTGGAGAAATGTCTATTTAGGTCTTCTGCCCATTTTTGGATGGGGGTCTTTTGTTTTTTTGATATTGAGCTGCATAAGCTGCTTGTAAATTTTGGAGATTAATCCTTTGCAGTTGCTTCATTTGCAAATATTTTCTCCCATTCTGAGGGTTGTCTTTTCATCTTGTATATGGCTTCCTTAGCTGTGAAAAAGCTTTAAGTTTCATTAGGTCCCATTTGTTTATATTTGTTTTTATTTCCATTTCTTTAGGAGGTGGGTCAAAAAGGATATTGCTGTGATTTATGTCATAGAGTGTTCTGCCTACATTTTCCTCTAAGAGTTTGATGGTGTCTGGCCTTACATTTAGGTCTTTAATCCATTTTGAGTTTATTTTTGTGTATGGTATCAGGGAGTGTTCTAACTTCATTCTTTTACATGTACCTCTCCAGTTTTCCTAGCACCGCTTATTGAAGAAGATGTCATTTCTCCATTGTATATTCTTGCCTCCTTCATCAAAGAGAAGGTGACCATATGTGCGTGGGTTTATCTCTAGGCTTTCTATCCTGTTCCATTGATCTCTATTTCTGTTTCTGTGCCAGTACCATACTGTCTTGATTACTGTAGCTTTGTAGGATAGTCTGAATTCAGGGAGCCTGATTACTCCAGCTCCGTTTTTCTTACTCAAGATTGCTTTGGCTATTCAGGATCTTTTGTGTTTCCATACAAATGGTGAATTTTTTGTTCTAGTTCTGTGAGAAATGCCAGTGGTAGTTGATAGGGATTTCATTGAATCTGTAGATTGCTTTGGGTAGTAGAGTCATGTTCATTCACAATGTTGATTCTTCCATTCCAAGAACATGGTATATCTCTCCATCTATTTATATCATCTTTCATTTCTTTCATCAGTGTCTTATAATTTTCTGCATACAGGTCTTTTGTCTCCTAAGGTAGGTTTATTCCTAGATATTTTATTCTTTTTGTTGCAGTGGTAAATGGGAGTGTTTTCTTAATATCACTTTCAGATTTTTCATCATTAATGAATAGGAATGCAAGAGATTTCTGTGCATTAATTTTGTATCCTACTACTTTATCAAATTCATTGTTTAGCTCTAGTAGTTTTCTGGTAGCATCTTTAGGATTCTCTATGTATATTATGTCATCTGCAAACAGTGACAGCTTTACTTCTTCTTTTCCAATTTGAATTCTTTTTATTTCTTTTTTTTCTCTGATTGCTGTGGCTAAAACTTCCAAAACTATGTTGAATAATAGTGGTGAGAATGGGCCAGCTTGTCTTGTTCCTGATCTTATGGAATGAAATGGTTCCAGTTTTTCAGCATTGAGGACAATGTTGGCTGTGGGTTTGTTATATATGGCCTTTATTATGTTGAGGAAAGTTCCCTATATGCCTACTTTCTGCAGGGTTTTTTATCATAAACGGGTGTTGAATTTTGCCAAAAGATTTCTCTGCATCTATTGAGATGATCATATGGTTTTTCTCTTTCAATTTGCTACTATGGTGTATCACGCTGATTGATTTGCGTATATTGAAGAATCCTTGCATTCATGGGATAAACCCCACTTGATCATGGTGTAAGATCCTTTTAATGTGCTGTTGGATTCTGTTTGCCAGTATTTTGTTGAGGATATTTGCATCTATGTTCATCAGTGTTATTGGCCTCTAGTTTTCATTATTTGTGACATCTTTGTCTGGTTTTGGTATCATGGTGATGGTGGCCTCGTGGAATGAGTTTGGGCATGTTCCTCCCTCTGCTATATTTTGGAAGAGTTTCAGAAGGATAGGTGTTAGCTCTTCTCAAAATGTTTGATAGAATTCGCCAGTGAAGCCATCTGGTCCTGGGATTTTGTTTGTTGGAAGATTTTTTATCACAGGTTCAATTTCAGTGATTGTGATTGGTTTGTTCATATTTTCTATTTCTTCCTGCTTCACTCTTGGCAGGTTGTGCATTTCTAAGAATTTGTCCATGTTTTTCAGGTTGTCCATTTTATTGGCATAGAGTTGCTTGTAGTAATCTCTCATGATCTTTTGTATTTCTGCAGTGTCAGTTGTTACTTCTCCTTTTTCATTTCTAATTCTATTGATTTGAGTCTTCTCCCTTTTTTTCTTGATGAGTCTGGCTAATGGTTTATCAATTTTGCTTATCTTCTCAAAGAACCAGCTTTTAGTTTTATTGATCATTGCTATCATTTCCTTAATTTCTTTTTCATTTATTTCTGATCGATTTTTATGATTTCTTTCCATCTGCTAACTTAGGTTTTTTTGTTCTTCTTTCTCTAATTGCTTTAGGTGTAAGGTTAGGTTGTTTATTTGAGATGTTTCTTAAGGTAGGATTGTATTGCTATAAACGTCTCTCTTAGAACTGCTTTTGCTGCATCCCACAGGTTTTGGGTTGTCGTGTTTTCATTGTAATTTTTTCTAGATATGTTTTAATTTCCTCTTTGATTTCTTCAGTGATCTCTTGGTTATTAAGTAGTGTGTTGTTTAGCCTCCATGTGTTTGTATTTCTTACAGATTTTTTCCTGTTGTTGATATCCAGTCTCATAGCATTGTGGTCAGAAAAGATACTTGATATGATTTCAATTTTCTTAAATTTATCAAGGCTTGATTTGTGACCCAAGATATGATCTATCCTGGATAATGTTCCTTGAGCACTTGAGAAGAATGTGTATTCTGTTTTTTTTTGAATGGAATGTCCTATAAATATCAATTAAACCCATGTTGTTTAATGTATCATTTAAAGCTTGTGTTTCCTTATTTATTTTCATTTTTGATGATCTGTCCACTGGTGAAAGTAGGGTGTTAAAGTTCCCTAGTATGATTGTGGTACTGTCGATTTCCCCTTTTATGGCTGTTAGTATTTGCCTTATGTATTGAGGTGCTACTATATTGGGTGCAAAAATATTTACAGTTGTTAAATCTTCTTGGATTGATCACTTGATCATTATGTAGTGTCCTTCTTTGTCTGTTGTAATATTCTTTCTTTTAAAGTCGATTTTGTCTGATATGAGAAGTGCTACTCCAGCTTTCTTTTGATTTCCATTTGCATGGAATATCTTTTTCCATCCCCTCCCTTTCAGTCTGTATGTGTCCCTAGGTCTGAAGTGGGTCTCTTGTAGACAGCATATATACGGGTCTTGTTTTTTTATCCATTCAGACAGTCTGTGTCTTTTGGTGGGAGCATTTAATCCATTTACATTTAAGGTAATTATTGATATGTATTTTTCCAATCCCCTTTTGTTTAATTGTTTTGGTTCGTTATTGTAGGTCTTTTCCTTCTGTTGTGTTTCTTGCCTAGAGAAGTTCCTTTAGCATTTGTTGTAAAGCTGGTTTGGTGGTGCTGAACTCTCTCAGCTTTTGCTTGTCTGTAAACGTTTTAATTTCTCCATCAAATCTGAATGAGATCCTTGCTGGGTAGAGTAATCTTGTTTGCAGTTTTCTCTCCTTCATCACTTTAAATATGTCCTGCCATTCCCTTCTGGCTTGCAGAGTTTCTGCTGAAAGTTCAGCTGTTAACCTTATGGGGCTTCCCTTGTGTGTTATTTGTTGTTTTTCCCTTGCTCTTTTAATATGTTTTCTTTGTACTTATTTTTTGACAGTTTGATTAATATGTGTCTTGGCGTGTTTCTCCTTGGATTTATCCTGTATGGGTCTCTCTGTGCTTCTTGGACTTGATTAACTATTTCCTTTCCAATATTAGGGAAGTTTTCAACTATAATCTCTTCAAATATTTTCTCAGTTTGTTTCTTTTTCTCTTCTTCTTCTCAGACCCCTGTAATTCGAATGTTGGTGCATTTAATGTTGTCCCAGATATCTCTGAGACTCTCCTCGATTCTTTTCATTCTTTTTTCTGTATTCTGCTCTGTAGTAGTTATTTCCACTATTTTATCTTTCTGGTCACTTATCCGTTCTTCTGCCTCAGTTATTCTGCTATTGATCCTTTCTAGAGAATTTTTAATTTCATTTATTGTGTTGTTCATCACTATTTGTTTGCTCTTTAGTTCTTCTAGGTACTTGTTAAATGTTTCTTATATTTTCTCCATTCTATTTCCAATATTTTGAGTCATCTTTACTATCGTTATTCTGAATTATTTTTAAGGGAGACTGCGTATTTACTCTTCATTTGTTAGGCTGGTGGGTTTTTGCCTTGCTCCTTCATCTGCTGTGTGTTTCTCTGTCTTCTCATCTTGCTTAACATACTGTGTTGGAGTGTCCTCTTTGCAGGCTGCAGGTTGTTTTTTCCTGTTTTGCAGGTTCCCACTGTTTTTTGTGTCTGTCCCCAGTGGCTAAGGTTGGTGCAGTGGGTTGTATAGGCTTCCTGGTGGAGGGGACTAGTGCCTGTCTTCTGGTGGATGAGGCTGGATCTTGTCTTTCTGTTGGGCAGGTCCACGTGTGGTGGTGTGTTTTGGGGTGTCTGTGGCCTTATGATTTTAGGCAGCCTCTGTGGTAATGGATGAGGTTGTGTTCTTGTCTTGCTAGTTGTTTGTCATAGAGTCCAGCACTGTAGCTTGCTGGTCATTGAGTGGAGCTGGGTCTTGGTGTTGAGATGGAAATCTCTGGGAGATTTTTGCAGTTTGATATTATGTGGAGCTGGGAGGTCTCTTGTGGACCAGTGTCCTGAACTTAGCTCTCCCACCTCAGTGGCAGAGCCCTGATGCCTGGCTGGAGCACCAAGAGCCTGTCCTCTATACGGCTCAGAATAAAAGGGAGAAAAAAAAGAAAGAAAGAAGAAGATAAAATAAAATAAATGTACTAAAAAAATAATTAGGAAAAAATTTTTTAATTAGAAAAAAAGGACAGAAATAACCCTAGGACAAATGGTAAAAGCAAAGCTATAGAGACAAAATCTCACACAGAAGCATACACATACACACTCACAAAAAGAGAAAAAGGAAAAAAAAAAAATATATATATATATCGTTGCTGTCAAAGTCCACCTCCTCAGTTTGGAATGATTCATTGTCTATTCAGGTTTTCCACAGATGCAGGGTACATCAAGTTGATTGTGGAGATTTAATCTGCTGCTCCTGAGGCTGCTGGGAGAAGTTTCCCCTTCTCTTCTTTGTTCGCTAAGCTCCCGGGGTTCAGCTTTGGATTTGGACCCACCTCTGCATATAGGTCACCTCAGGGCATCTCTTCGTTGATCAGACAGGATGGGGTTAAAGGAACAGCTGATTCGTGGGCTCTGGCTCACTCAGGCGGGGGGCGGGGCTGGGTGGGGTACGGATGAGGGGCGAACCTGCGTTTGCAAAGGCCGGCGTCACATTGCACCAGCCTGAGGCGTGCCGTGTGTTCTCCCGGGGAAGTTTTCCCTGGGTCACGGGACCCTGGCAGTACAAGTTTTAGTATTTAAAAAAATATTTTTATTAAATATTTATATCATTATCATCTAGACTAAAACTGTGTTCAATTTTCTGGTCATTATATTCAACAGAAGGTTGAAATAATTTTCTTTTATAGATAGTTGGGAGTAAGGAGAAAGGAAAAATCTGAAATATATGTTGGGATAAATTAGGAGAGAAAGAAGTTGAAACATCCTATGGACACAGAAAACTATCAGGTTTCTCAAACCATGTCTCTTGAGAGCAAATCTGGTGGTATATAGAATTTTAGATGTAACCTATAACAAGTTCATAAATGGTTTCCATGGCACAACCCAAATTCCACCCAAAACTCCATACACTTGGAATTGAGCAACAGATCTCATGAGACTTCACACTCAATTACAAAGTACTCTGAAGTGTGCCTTTATGCTGGTTTTCTCAATTAATTACAGCAAGTGTCACCATGGACAGCTTGCACCAGTTAAATTGAATTTGACAGGTTAACTTGAGAGCCTTATTCACTGAATGCACTGGGGAATTGGGGTGAGCAAAAAGGCTGGCGAACACAGAAAGCAGAAGATTCTAGTGGAAAAAAATAATAGTGGAGTCAGCACTAAGTAGATTAGAAATATTTATCCCCAAAAGAAGAGAATGACCAGAGAATACATCAGTGAGATGTCATTTCTTTATTCTTAAATTCTTACGCTGTCCAATTTGCTTCTATTTTGGAGATTTCTGTACTGGGATTGTATAATTTTGGAGATTGGGGAATTAATAGCTGCACAAAATTAAAATATACTGCTATTTCATGCTTCCAGTCAGCTACATCCAAAGGCAATATGAACACAACTTTCAGTTCAAATTTGATCTCATTTTTCTTCTCCCCACTTTAAAATTATCATCTCCTGTTTTCCTGGTGTTTGTCCAAACATTAACATCAGAACAATCAATCTAATTCGAAACATCATCTTTGACTTATTTTACTTTTAGAAGTCTTTCCCTGCTATCTTTCAGTAATTCCCATTCCTTCTGTTGTTCAAATATCTCTGAAATCCCTTTTCTAATCTTATTTCTATTTCTCTAGTTCAGAATCTCATTATACCATTTTATATAATAACAATTTTTAAAAACCTTGTGTCTAATATCCTTCCCTTCATTTTCTGGTCTTCTCTGTGCTCCTGCCCTTGTGTCCATCTTCTGCACAGTCTCAGTGTGAGTCTTTTTCTAAACTACAGCTCTGATTATGTTATTTTCCTCTCTAGTGAGACTGTTATATTAAATTGATTAGTCTGGAATACTAAATAGGCACATGTGGCTGTCCAGTTTTCCTAACACCATTTATTGAAGAAACTGTCCTTTCTCCATTGTATATTCTTGACCCTACTGTCATAAATTAATTAATTGTATCTATGTGGTTTTATTTCTGTGCTCTCTATTCTGTTCCATTGGTCTATGTTTCTGTTTTACTGCCAGTATCATACTGTTGGATTAGCTTTATAATATAGTTTGAAATCAGGAAGTGTGATGCCTCCAGCTTTGCTTTTCTTTTTCAAGATTGTTTTGACTTAAAAAGACAACCTATGGAATAAGAGAAAATATTTGCAAATCATATATCTGAGAAGGGGTTAATATCCAAAATATATAAAGAACTCATAAAAGTCAAAAGCAGAAAAACAAATTTTAAAATGGGCAGAGAATTTGAATAGACATTTTTCCAAAGAAGACATATAAATGGCAAATAGGTACATGAAAAGATGCTCAATATCACTGATCGTCAGGTAAATGCAAATCAAAACCACAGTGAGGAGCTTCCCTGATGGCACAGTGGTTGAGAGTCCACCTGCCGATGCAGGGGACACGGGTTCGTGCCCCGGTCCGGGAAGATCCCACATGCCGTGGAGCAGCTGGGCCCGTGAGCCATGGCCGGTGAACCTGCACATCCGGAGCCTGTGCTCCGCAATGGGAGAGGCCACAAGAGTGAGAGGCCCATGTACCACAAAAAAAAAAAAAAAAAAAAAAAAAGCCACAATGAGATATTACCTCATACTTGTTAGAATGGCCAGACACAAATAGTAGATATATTATGAATTCATTTATATGAAGATCAAGGGCAGGGAAAACTAATCTGTTGAGCTAGAAATCAAAATAGTGGTCGTTGGAAAGGGGACACGAGAATTTTCTGGCATCAGGGAAATTTTTTATACCTTGATTGTGTTTGTTTATTTGAATATGTGCATTTATTAAAACAATATTTTGTGCATATCTCTATGTAAATTTTACCTCAATTGTTGAAAAAGGTTAAACTCTTAAAACTTTGATACTAAAAAGAAATATTATAAATTGCACTAAGCCTATGAAATTGCTCACTTTTTATGTACTAAAGGAAATACAAGTGAAAACTAAAGAAATATATCATTTTTATCTACTGAATAAACAATGTAAAATAATAATAATATATACTTAGGAAGATATCACATTCTTTTAGTGGGACATTAAATTCACATACTCTTTCTAAAAAACACGTTTCTGATTCAGTAATTCAACTTAAAAAAAATTAAGTATTTAGGCAAATGTTCATGTATATCCATTGTGGCATTTAAAAAAAAAATTATTTTTTTTATTTTTATTTTTTTTGCGGTATGCGGGCCTCTCACTGTTGTGACCTCTCCCGTTGTGGAGCATAGGCTCCGGACGTGCAGGCTCAGCGGCCATGGCTCACGGGCCCAGCCGCTCCGCGGCATGTGGGATCCTCCCGGGCCGGGGCATGAACCCCTGTCCCATGAATTGGCAGGCGGACTCTCAGCCACTGTGCCATCAGGGAAGCCCCACTGTGGCATTTTTTATAACACTAAATTGTAGACAATTGAAGTTTCTCAAAATAAAATAATTTTATTGGTTAAATAAATGAGTGGTAAACCATTTGGAAAAAGTCATTAAAACAGGGTTTTTAAAAATTAAATTTTATTGTTATGAGAAAATTCTCCTAATACAATATAAAAAGAAAAAATAAGTTTAGAGATAAAAAATACATTCAGTAT
The DNA here is from genome assembly GCF_949752795.1 of Hyperoodon ampullatus. Lineage (NCBI taxonomy): Eukaryota > Metazoa > Chordata > Mammalia > Artiodactyla > Ziphiidae > Hyperoodon > Hyperoodon ampullatus. The sequence goes on along the minus strand of NC_136916.1, from coordinate 126,673,422 downwards.
GATTATAATTTATGAAAAATTACACATTTAGATGTTAAAAATTAAAAGCAACTGGAGCAAAACATTCAGTTTTTCTTGGGTGATAGAATTAGAGTGGATTTTATATAATTTTCATATTCTCTGTATTTTCTGATTTCTTAAACATTTATTATTTTTCTAAATGCTTAAATTTATAAACTATTTTAGAGCAGTACATTTCAAAAACACTTTAGTTTACTATCTATTACTGAGATTATCTTTGGAATAAACATAGTTTAGAAATTTGTCACTGACCATTTTCCAGACAACCTGCTGTGAAACTACATTGCATTAGTGGTTCTTGGGAGTATTTGGGTTAATATTAAATTAACCTCCTCTTTTTAAAATCTTTTTTTATTTTTATTTTTAATTGAAGTATAGTTGATTTACAATGTTAATTTCTTCTGTACAGCAAACTGATTTAGTTATACAAATACTTTCTTTTTTATATAATTTTTCACTATGGTTTATCTCAGGATATTGAATATAGTTCCCTGTTCTATATAGTAGGACTTTGTTGTTTATCCATTCTATATGTAATAGTTTGCATCTGATAACCGCAAACTCCCAGTCTATCCCTCCCCCACGGCAACCACAAGTCTGTTCTCTAGGTCCTTGAGTCAGTTTCTGTTTTGTAGATAGGTTCATTTGTGTTATATTTTAGATTCCACATATAAGTGATATAATATGGTATTTGTCTTTCTCTTTCTAACTTACTTCACTTAGTATAATAATCTCTAGTTCCATTCATCTTGATGCAAATGGCACCATTTCATTCTTTTTTATGGCTGAGTAGTATTCCATTGTATATACGTACCACATCTTTTTTATCCTTTCATCTGTCGATGGACATTTAGGTTGTTTCCATGTCTTGGCTACTGTGAATAGTACTGCTATGAACACAGAGGTGTGTGTATCTTTTTGGATTACAGTTTTGTCTGGATATATGCCCAGGAGTGGGATTGCTGGATCATATGTTAACCTGCTCTTTTTATTGAACTATTCTGTGTAGAGTTCAAGAAAAGGTAATAAAATATTTTACTTTTTAAATGAAGGTTTTAGCATTGTATCACTTTCAAGGACAAATATTTATGAGAAATAACACCCCAATCAGGTTTCAGAATTTTCCTTCTACTCATTATGTAAAGCACAAACAATATTTGAACTAGAATTGGTCTTACCATTTGTGAGTCAGTTACTTAGCCTTTGTACTACCTAAAATGACAGGAATTACTTTTATTTTGAATCATCAAAAACTTTTTTTAAACTTTCTGTACCATAGAATCTATAAAATTTACTGACTTTCATGAAAATAAAATATTTATACATGTTCTATGGAAGGAACTTGGAAAGGCACACATTGCATATTTGTTAAGAACTATGGCTGGAGTGTATTCTAAGTGAGACGACTTAGTGTAGAAATTGTGTAACAGTATGATTTTGATGGCTTTGTTGAAGAGGTTGTATGCACATAGTGATTTCTGATGTTCAGTAGAACCATACACATCAAGATAGAACGAGTTTTCAGATGTAAAACCTCTGTACTGATTGATTTTTCAAAATATTTACATGAACTTAGACATTTTAAGATGTATTTTCAATATGAAAGTATAAGTAAAACATGTGGACATGCTAGTGCTACAACAACTAATTTAAAAGCGGAAAAGGCAATCAACATTAATTGATTTTATTTAAACTAAATGGAAAAATGTTATGGTTTTTAATGGCAGATTAGATATTAAAATCCTTCTTACTGAAAAATGTCCAATAGAATATATCATTTTAAAATTTTAAAAAATACATGACTGAACTAGTGAAGAAAGAAATGGACATCCCCAAGTTAGAAGTGAAAAATGTGTAAGTCTGAGGCTACCATGGAACCTCAGTGGATTCCAGCACTTCTGTCTTAATAAGCACAGCACAGATGATAAATGCTAGAACTTGAATGAGGACGGGAGTTTAAACAGAAACACCCACATCACCCACATACAAACTCTGGTAGGTTCCAAAGTGAAAATTCACATGTTAAACGACAAATATTTGAACAAAGCATTCATGAGAATGAAAGTGTTCCAAGTAAAGCAGAAGTTTTTTAATTCGGTATTTTCACAACTCAGTGTAGCACAAGTTAAATAAAACAGAAAAATGATTTGAAATACAATTTACTGAAAACTGACCCCAGTAGAAAGCTTAGAAAGGTAAACTCCAGAGGAGAAACAGAATAAACAACATCATACACACTCTTCACCAAGCCTAGGTGTTTTCATGACTAAATCTTCAAACACCAATTAGTCCCAATGTCATATAATTTGTTCCAGAACTTAGAAAATGAAGAAAACTCTCAAATTTATATAACTAAGCACATATAGCATTAATACCTACACTTGATGAATGTATCAAAAATGAAACAGAAAAATAGAAAACCACTAACCAATCTCACTTTGAAATATCAGTGCAAAAATCCTAAGTCAAGTATTAGTACATAGACTGCAGAAACATGTTGAGAAATTCATAGAGCAAGACCGTATGAGATTTTACCCTAGGAATGCAATAGTGCAAAGGTAATTCAATATTAGGATATCCATTAATATAATTCATCATTTTGATTGATATAAGGAGAAACATACAAAATACAACTCTCATTCTTGATTTTCAAAAAACTCTAAAACTGTAATGTATAGATACTTTATATGTGTCTATATAATATTCCAACACAATTAGAGAAGAGATAAAATTAGAGATATAGAAATTAGAAAAAAATTAAAACTAATCTATTTCTACAATAATGAATAGTGTACTTGAAAAATATATGATAATTATAAGACTAACTCAAGGCATAAGCAACACTCCAAAAAAAAATAAAACACTTAACAATAAAATTAGTAAAAATTGTACAAAACATATACAAGGAAAACCTAAAATCCAAGTGATGCAAAACTAGCCTCAAACAACTGTAAATACATCTTTTGGATAAAATGTGTTGTATTTTGAGTTTAGGAAATAGTCCACAATACCACCCTCACTCAGATATCAAATGAAGAGATCAGGGTTCCTCAAAGCACTCTCACTTCTGACACCAAATGCAAGGTTAGGGGTCCCCAAGACCACCATTTGCTTTGATAATTCTATGGAAGGACTCACAGTACCACTGCCAGCTGTTATACTGACAGTTATCATTTGTTACAGTGAAAGGACACATATGAAAATCAGCCAAGGGAAGAGATGATGGGGCAGACTCCACAAAAATTCCAAATGCAGAGCTTTTAGCTGTCCTCTCCCAGTGAAGTCAGGAACATCAGCTCTTCTGGAAACAATGTGTTACAATAGGCACGCAGTATTGCCAACCAAGGAAATTCACCTGAGCTTTGGTCTCCATAATGATTTTTTTTTTTTTTTTTTTTGCGGTGCGCGGGCCTCTCACTGTTGTGGCCTCTCCCATTGTGGAGCACAGGCTCCGGACGCACAGGCTCAGCGGCTATGGCTCACGGGCTCAGCCGCTCCGCGGCATGTGGGATCCTCCCGGACCGGGGCACGAACCCGTGTCCCCTGCATCGGCAGGCGGACTCTCAACCACTGCGCCACCAGGGAAGCCCCATAATGATTTTTGATGCTTGGTCATGTAGAGCTGATTGGCTGTCCACATGGCTGACCTCAGTCTCTAGCCCCGCCAGAGATTGAGCTAATATCATGTAACCCAAAGCCTCCATCCTAAATCACACTGTTAGACTATCTAGTGTGGCCAAAAGCCACCAGCTAAACAAAGATACTTTTACCAAGTAGGACATTCCAAGAGCTTAGAGAAACTCCTGGGAGCTAAGGGTAAAGGCCATATCTCTCTTTTGGCAAGGTTGAATTATTCAACATGCAAACATAAATGCCAGTTTTCCCTAAATTAATTTGTACATTTTGATGGAATCCCAAGAAAAATATCTATTTTTTTGGAATTATAAAATTTGATCTGAAATTCCAAATTAAAAAACGCTAAAAATGTCAAGAAAACCATGAAAAATAAAAATGAGAACAGATTATCAGAACAATATCAGGGATTCCTATCAAATATCAAAACATCCTCTATAGTTGCACTCTCCTATACAATGGCTGTTCAGATATTTATTTACACAATTGGTTAAATTAAAAATTAATTTAATAAAAAGTACATAAAATAAAAATTCAGTTTATCAGTCATACTAGCCATATCTTAAGTGGTTAACATATTGTACAATGCAGCTATAGACCATTTCCATTATCCCAGAAAGTTCTTCAGAACAGTGCTGCTCTAGAGCCTCTGTATTTAAGCAGTATTGCTTCATAAACGGAAGAGTGAAATAGAAAGTCAAGACATAGACTGACCCTAAATTATGGATATTAAATATGTAATAAAAATGAGATATCAAATCAATGCTATAATAATATTTAATAAATGATATAAAGTAGCTGGATAGCCATTTGAGAAAATATAAAATTGGATGCACACCTCACACCATAAATAATCAAATGGATCCATCTATATATATTCTGATTTACATGCATATATGTGTGTATATATATATTTTATATCTATATCTATATAAAGCATGGTAAATTCATTTAAACTCTGGATGTGGGGATGAGCTAACTATGATTCAAAATCAAAATATACTAAAAAAAAAAGAATAAAAAAGAATAAAATAAGACACCACTTAAATCAAGTGATCAAAGTTAACATAACTAATTTTGCACTAATTTCAGTACAAACTGAATTTTTTTTTTTGAAATCATGTTTTTTAATGTGATACACAGAGAAGTAGATGTGGTCGTCTATGTACTGTATATTCTATCAAAAATGTTTTACTTCAATCTAATCATAAATAATTTAACAAAACTGTATTGAGGAACATTCTGCAGAAACTGAAACAACTGGCCAGGACTCTTTAAAAAATGTCAGTGTCATGCAAAGAAGGGCATACTTTTAGATTAAAGGAGACTATGAGGTGTGACTACTAAATTAATTTTTTAATCCTTGATTATACTGGATTAAAAAAGAAAGGTAATGTGAAGAACATTATTGGACTAGGAAACCTTTAAAATGTATGTTAGATAATATTGTTCAAAGTTAAATTTCTTGAGTGTGATGATCACACTGGAATTATATAGGAGAAATTTTTCTTCTTGAGAGTTACATGCTGAAGTATTTAAGAGTGAAATATTTATTATTAGGCCTGCTACTCACTACCAAATGGCTTAAAATAAAGTATCCATCTGTCTATCTGTATCAGTTAGCCTCTTCTGTGAACAAACCATCCAAAATTCAATGCCTTGGCTTAATATAACAATAACTTATTAACGTACAAATTTCTGATTGGCAATTGGAACAAGATTCAGATGGATAATTTTGCTCATTTTCCCTGGGCTCACTCATGATGTAGTCACCTGGCACTTCCTCTGGGAACAGATGATCTATGATCATCTTATTCACATGCCTGGTGGTTGTCAGCCTGTTGGCTGGAGCACCTTAATTCTCCTCTACTTGGTCTCTCTGAAGGATGGCTAGAGCATGTTTATATGGTAGTAGAATTCTACCAGGGGAGAGAGGAAACTTCAAAGCTTAGGTTCAGAACTCACACGATATAACTTACACTGAATTCTATTGGTCAAAGCAAGACACAAGACCATCCCAGATTCAAGGGTTGGGAGACCAACCTCATCTCTTGCAATGAGAAGCTGTAAACTTCTGTCACTGTTTTAAACTCACCATACCATCTATTTATCTATATTATCTAAATATTATCTATCCATCCATCCATCCATCCATCCCACTCTCTATCCATCTATCCATAGACAAAACAAATATGCCCATTTTTAACAATTTGTCATTCTAAGTAGACTGTATGGGTGTTTACTGTAAAGTTTTGTAGGACTGAAATTTTTTAAATGGTTGGGGAAAATTAAAAATGAAACAAGATTCAAAAATCTTATCTCCCCGTATTATTTTTCTGCTTAATTTCCCCCCCACTGATCCTCACATAACAAGAAAATCATCCAAGAGTTTTCCTAATTCTGGGGTTCTAGTGAATCCACGTATAAGAGGTCTTTCCATGTATAGGAAGTTGTGAATTGCATAAATGTAGACTTCATTTTACTCTAATTAGTTGCCATACAGAATAACCTTGTGGGTCAGTTTGCCTAAGATGGTTTTTAGAGTAGTTTCTGTAATAATTTTGCTAATTTAGAATATAGCAAATAAACTATTTTCTATTCTGTAATTTGCTCTATCAGTAAGTTTCAGATAATCAATGAGCTTGTTCTTTTAGACCTCAGAGTAACTTTCTCTATATTTTCCTATAATAGATTTTTTTCAGATACTATTTAGTCTAAAGGCTTTGCAATTTAAATTTATTAACATCATGCACATTTCTCTCATGTATAAATTTAGACTTTCTATAACTGCAAAAGCAGAAATGTGGTCAGTACCAGATGAATTTCTATGTACTTAATTACCACTATTATTTTTCTTAACCATTACTTGAAAATATTTATAATTTATATTTAACTCTGTGGCAGTTTGTACTCTGTCAATTTAGTTAAGCTACAACTATGTTTTTCAGAATTCCATGTCCTATATATTCTAGATTAGAGTTGGCAAAAATAAGAAATTGCTTGAGAATTGGAAAGCAGAAGTGAGGAAGCTGCCATTACATTTTGAAGGTCATTGGATTAGATGCTGTGACAGACAGAAAAAAGCAGGTTCAATCTTGTTTTAGTCTTCTCTCTGCAAGCCTCGCTGATCAACCGCAATTAAAGCCCACCATCAGATGTCTGGCTGGAGACCTTAAAAAGTAGGAGTTATGCAATCTGGATAATATGCCCTAGCCTTCTTCCTTCACTTCTCTTACGTTCCCATTTCATTTGGTAGCTGGACATTACTGGCTTCCCAGAATCCCCTGAAATTCCTGACTTTGTGCCTATGTCAGTTATTATTAGTGCTGATTAGTGACCTTTCCCTGATCTCCCAAATCTCCCTTTCACACCCTTCCTTCTCTAATCTCTCTTCCATAATTATGTAAGGTCTTATCCTCATAATTAATCTCTAATCCATAATTCTCATGGTAAATGTTTTCCTTGTTCAAATCCTATTGATAGTTATTTTATAAACAATAATTGAACATTTCAGAGTCTTACACAGTGTTGGTTTGTAAGGTGCCGCACAATATAAAATAAGGCAGTTGTTCTACTATTTTTTACCAGATTTACCAGATGTTCTACTATTTTACCAAATCTGGTTTTACCAGATTTCTTCAGAATATGATTATTCCCACTTTATATTATTTATATATGGAAATAATTGTAAACATTTCCTTTCCATAAGTCTATGAAGTAATTCAGTAGTAAAATCATGTCATTTAATGAACTTTATTTCAAGTACAATATGGATTTGGAAACTTAACTTTGTAAGGCAAATAATTAGTTATGGAAATTTCTACTTGATAATTAGAAAAGGAGTCAAAGTTCATTTTTACAAAGCCTTGATGATTCCTTTTACTTTAGATAACTTAAACAAATGAAAATCTTTTGTTGTTAACACTAATTCATTTTTTTCTCCTTTGTGTACATTCCTTTGTGATTTTCAAGGTCATAGTTAATAAACAATGAACAATACTTTTATTTCACCAGGGTAGATTTACAGTTAAAAGCAAAAGCTCTGTCTTTAGTATGGTGAGATTCAGCTTCCTTCTTTGTACTTCAATTCCCAGTTCTTCGCAGTTTCCTCTCCTATACAAGTATTCATTGTCACAGGGAAGAAGTCTTGTCACATGCAGTGACAAATTGTTTCATTTATTTAAAATGGAGCCTTTGTATTTCACTCCATATGCTAGTGTAAACATGTCTTTAATAATTAGGAAAAAATAAAATCCTTAACTAGTAGGAGCAGAAATTTCTCAGTGTTCACAGGCTTATAAGCCAACCACATACTGAGCTGCCAATCCAGCTGCCTGAACAACAATCCCCTTTTAATCAGTAAATCATTATGCCAATAACAACATCAACGACAAAAAAATTTCAGTCTAGTTTCACAGCTTGCTTTGTACTTGCACAAAATTTATCCTGGAGGGAAGCCCACCATCCCACTGAATCAAAAATCCAGACTTTAGAAATCAAAAAAAGAGTCCTATTCTATCTCTGAATCAAGGCCCAAGCCATGTTGCTTACGAATTTGCTAAATCATGATTGTCAGACATGCCTTTGGCATTGAATCTTGTCAAATGGTTGCTCTCCAAATATCATCAATACAACCTGTTAATATGACAGAGCTGCCTAGAGTTTACTACTTACTGTGGTAAGGGAGAATACCACCTTACAAAGCTTCAGCAGTGTCTTGGAGGGGGATACATAAGGCAAGAAGTTGCGGTAATCACAATTCGTTTTTGTGTCCCTTGGTTTATAAGCTACTTTCGTCAGTCTGAAATGCACTGCTTGAGTTTTTTTTTTCAAAAAGATTATGGGAATAATGGTCTCCATATGCCAAGATACATTATAAAAGAAGTAAAGCCTTGCCTAGACATCCTTCCACTTACCCTTAAATACCTTCTGCTACATCCTTCCAGATCTTTAGCTTCTGAAGGTAACCAGGCTGTGTTCTATGTCTGTTCCAAAGACCATCCCAGATCTGGGGAGAAAAGAATAAAGTGACAAAGTTACTTTTTTTTTTTAAATCAAACAAAATCACCATTGCTTTAGAGTGATAGACTGTGGCCAAGGAGAATTCAGCAGTGGATGAATTCCTAATTGCCCTTTCATACCTACCTGAAGAGCCATCTCCTCTAGGAAATTTTGGATCCTTCACCTTGAATTAGGAATTCCTCCTGTGTTCTCTCATGGGATTTGTCGTTATCCAGCATCAAATTTTATTTTTATAACCATAAGTATATTTCTTCATATCCCTTACCAGTCTGTTAGTCCTTAAAAGTAAAACATGCCTAATGAGGCTCAGTATCCACAATGTCAAGAAATGCTCTTGAATAAATGAATGAAGTAATTCTCACTGATATGTGAAATACTAATCCTCTCCTAAGAAATCTGATAATGAAAATGCTTCTACTAACTGGAAAGGGGGAAGTTATATCCACATGTTTCCAGATAGTTTAGATCATTGCATTCATCTTAATGGGACTGTAAAAAGCATGATCACAAGTCAAATTTTTAATCACTTATTATTTAAGAATCAGCAGAAAGACAAGATAGGATTTAAGAACATGGGACTGATGAATCCAATGGGAGAAAAGAATCCTGAATTTAAAATATCAAGTTAGAAATAAAACCGATGAACTTTTTATAACAGAACCAAGACCTTAGGGTAGTTACTTTTTCAAAAAGTAAAAAAATAAAATAAAAAAATAAAAATCACAGCTTAGAGGTTTTTTACAAATTAACCTCAAAAGTTAAATGGCACTACATACAAGATTTAGACCTTTTTATCAGTGTTACTCAAACAAGAATACATTCTCTTATAGAACTGGAAAACTACAAGGTGGCCTTATTAGAAAACCCTCTAGAACGATGGTACACATTGTTCCTCTCTGTGAACCATTACCAGTCTGCTACAAGGTAGAGAGCTTACACCAGAATGTAAATCACTTATATTTCTAAGATGACTATCTTTGTTCAGCTGACATTTTCTTTCCAGCAAGATTTTCTTGATAAAGATTTACATTCTGGCTCAAGCTCCTTATCCCAACGGGAACCAAAGACTTCATGGACCAGCTGATCACATCATAGAGGTGAAAGATCTTTTTCATTGTCTTGCTTATTCCAAGTCTGAGTATGCTTATGTAAGTTTTCTTACTTTTTTCTTGGAGAGTGAATGTGAATAAAGAACTTCATTAGACCTCAAATTACTTGATGGTGAATTTTAAGTAGAAGCAAACTAAAACAAAACTGTACCATAATCTTTTTTTTTTTTTTCCTTAAGAATAATTCGAGTTCTTCAAAAGAAATCCAGAACTACTGTAGTGGAATGAATAGTAGCCCTCACAAAACATATATCCATGTCCCAATCCCCAAAAGTAACCTGTTAATGGTACCTTGTTTGTAAAAAGCACCTTTGAAGATGTAATTAGGGTAAGGTTCTTAGGTGAGGATATCATCCTATATTTATATTATCCTGGTGGCTCCTAAATCCAAGGACAAGTGTCTTTATAAGAGACACAGAAAACAGACACAGAAGAGAAGGCAATGTGAAGACAGTGGCAGAGATTGGAGATTTGCCTCAAGTCAAGGAAGCTGTCAACCACCAGAAGCTGGAAAAAGCAAGGAACAGATCTGACCCTTCTGGATTTCAGACTCCTAGACTCCAGAAATGTGAGAGAATAAATTTTTATTATTTAAAGCCACAGATTACATGGTATTTTGTCACAGAAACCTCAGAAAACTAATAAACTAGTTTCACATATTTTGTGGAATTGAAACTCTGTATAAATCAAGAGATTAACACTAGCCATGTTTAGACAACTGCCCCCAGTAGTATAAAAGACATGTTGTCTTTGTGATTGATATCCTATTAAGATCCCTTAAATAAACCTCAGTTTTACTTTTATAACTAACTCATTTGTCTTATGGTTACATTAATTTGTGACTGCTGCTCAGAGAATATTTCTATTATTATGGTTTCTCATACCGAAATGAAAACACTAAGAACTATCAGCGCTGGCCAGACTGAAACCTGATAAATTACCTTGAATCATATAAAGTTCCCAATATTTGTAGTTTAAAAATAGTTGCACATTGGCATTTTCATATGGTTCAGATTTAATGATCAGTAGGATTTATTCAAGGGAAAAAATAAAACATGGTCTGTAAATACTTGACATTTTGATTATTATCCCCTTTCTTTAATGGGTTTTGTCAAGACTCTTCAGTGGTTTAGACTACAATCCTTTGACAGTGACAGTATCTTCTATGAATAAATCATACACTTCACAACACACTACACAGAGGAGAAATAGAGCAACAGATAAAATAAGCTACAGAACCATTAGAGATGCCTGTTCTTGTTCATAAGTGCTCATCACTGGCTGATTTAATTTTCTCTTGGCCAAAATGCTCCTTATTCTGGTGATGTTCTGAAATAAAATCATAAACATTGATGCATGTTCAAACAAAAGTGAGGTCTGGTTCATTAAAAAGTGCTTACCAGCTGACAACATACACTCAGCTGGTTGTTTTTATATACAATTCAGAGGCAAGATATAAACATGAATCATAGAAGGAAAACAACTTGAGATAGTTATCTTCTGGAACACCAAAACACTGCCATCCACAGGCCATTTTCAAAGATTTTTCTGCCTACTATGTGTAACTCAAATAGAGATTTCTTTTATCTCAAATTTTAGAAATTCTACCCACTAATGGAAATCCCCATTTTTTTAAATAAAAAACTTATACCATAATAAGGCAGTTTGAGAATTTGAACAATACAAAAATTTTTGTAGCTAAACTATTTCATATATTACATTGATCTGATTTTTTTCAAATAATGTAGATTTAAATTTTTTTTGGATTTACAAATGTAGATAAATTATAAAGTGTTTGCCAAACTTATTTAACTCTGGAATTCATGTCTCAATATATAGCTAGAGGAATTTGATAAAACACACTTTGGATAGTAACTATAATATTGAAAGATGTATATCAAGAAATTAAGTGGGTGGTTTTGTTCTTTGAAAAAGGGAAATTCTACCAGGATGAAGAAGATATCAAAGAATGATTAATAGATGAATAGCCTAACCCCAAATAGGAATATAAAATCAGCAGTCTAAAATGGCAAGGAAAGTTAAAAAATGAATGGAATCTATAGCACCACTATTATTTGGTATTTTATGGTGATCTCAATGAGTTTCTATACACTCATCAACTGAAATTATTATAGGTTTCTGAGTTTTCTAAACTCAACTCATTCAATTTAATTGTATGAGACAATTAGTAGGGGTATTCAGAGATGGTCATGTCTAAAAATTACTGCTGATGTATCTAATTGAAAAATAGAAAGCAATGTGTTTTGCTTGGAGAAAAGAAAATACTTTCCGTGCAAAATCTAGAAGCCAAGAAAAAAACCTAATATATTATCTTCCCATGTTAATCACCCATGGTACTTCATCTGTAATACTCTGACACTCTTATTTTTCTTCAGTTACCATGGATGGATATCTATGTACATGTTAAATCTCCCTTACTAGATTATAAGTGCCTTCAGATAAAAAAATTTTTTGTGTGTATGTTTATATGCACACACATCTCAATTTTTAAAATGATATATGTGTAAATACAGAGAATTGGGGAAAAATAAAACTTGTAATACCCTTATCTGGAAAAAAACCCTGCTGCTACAACTGCTGCTATATATCTTTTCTGTCTTTATATATATATTTCTTTCAGAAAAATTAACTGTTATATATGCTATTTTTGTATCACCTCAGATCTCATCTTCCCTGAAAAAACAAGATTAATATATGTCTTTACTGCTTTGTTTCTCCTATGAACTGCTGTTTAATAATTAAGATCACTCACTGATTTTTTAGAAATATATTTAACCCAAGAATACCACCCATTGGTCATACAAGGAAGATGATATGAAGAGCAAAATTTTCTGTCCTTAGGTAGTATTTTAGACTTTCCCAATTAAAACAACAAAGCATGCAGAAAATAATTGCTCTGCCTTTAAAATGCTTTTGTAGAAATAGATAAAAAATATTTTCTAATCTTAAGGGTAAAGGATCCCCTCAAAAAACATTTTTTGTTTGTTTAAAGATCTAGAATGTCCTCAAACATCATAAAATATTCTATCTGATTAGTAAAATAAATTGTGAGAATGAGAAAGACCTTGCTACTACTGGGAAAGGGATTGCAGAGGAGCAGTCTGGTCCAATTAGTAGAATTACCCAAAAATGAAAATGAAGCCAGCCTAAGCAATAAGAAAACAGTGACTAAAGACTCCCCTTTTCTCAGTGAGAGGAACTGCATATAAAATCAACTTCAGATGGGACTGGGGCTTCTTTCCAATGACAGAAATGGTACAAAATCTCATGACTCCCCAGTCGACAGATTCTAGGTAACTGCCTTTCCAGATGACTCCTTAAGTGTCTAATCCTCCAAATCCAGAGGCCTAGTGTCAAGTGTTCTGCATATTCCCCAATGACAAGACTGCTTTTTCACATATGTCTTATAAAAACTTAGACTAGCAGAAAAGTAATGTCCTTCACTGGAGGACATACCCACATTGTAGGCCCAGGTAATCCAAGCTTATCACAAACACAAACAAAACTTTAGTTTTAGTAAGAATACAAGGTAGCTTTGTCATTTCTCCAGCGCTCAGTACCAAAACAACACAACTCTCAATCTAATCATTGTCTCTCATGATTAGCATCATTTAGGTGCCAAATGACTCTCCTCATGTCTTGTCCTCTGTTCTTGGAACAAAGGCAACTAGTCCAAATGCAGTTGAGTTTGGTGTGAGCAAACTTCTACAGAGTAGCAAAACAGTAACCCATGCTGGAGACATATCAGGGTGAAAGGAGACTTAATCAAAGAGTGCTTAAAAAGAGAAAGGCAAATTAATTAATTTTAAAATCTTCTATTTCAGAGACCTAATACAATCGATTTTTGTATAAAGAACTATCTCCCAATGGGAAACAGCAAAAGCAGTTGAAAGAGGGGAATTTATAGTGATACAAACTTAGGAAACAAGAAAAATCTCAAATAAACAAACTTGCCTTACAACTAAAGGAACTAGGGGGGGGGAAACAAACAAAACCCAAAGTTAATGAAAGGAAAGAAATCATAAAGATCAGAGCAGAAATAAATGAAATAGAGACTAAAAAAAAAAAGAAAAAAGGAAAAGATCAGTGAAACTAAGAGCTGTTTTTTTGAAAAGGTAAACAAAACAAAAAATTTTAGCCAGACTCATCAAGAAAAAGAGAGGGCCCAAATCAATAAAATCAGAAATGAGTTTCCTCAAAAAACTAAAAATAGAGCTACTATATGACCCAGCAATTCCACTCCTGGGTATATATCCAAAGAAAATGGAAACACTAATTCAAAAAGATACATACACCCCAATGTTCATAGCAGTATTATTTACAGTTGCCAAGATATGGAAGCAACCTGTGTCCATCAAGAGGTGAATGAATAAAGAAGAGGTAGTATATGTATATACTAAGTAATACTATTCAGCCATAAAAAAGAATGAAATTTTGCCATTTACAACAGCATGAATGGATTTGGAGGAAATTGTGCTTAGTAAAATAAGTCAGACAGTGAGAGACAAATACTGGTGTTATCACATATCATGTTATCACTGATGGAATCTAAAAAATAAAACTGGTGAATATAACAAGAAAAAAACAGATTCATAGATATACAAAAAAAATTAGTTGTTAGTTGTGGGGAGAGGGAAGGGGGTAGGGAAAAGATAAAAGTAGAGGATTATGAGGTACAAACACCAGGATATATTGTATGATATAGGGAAATATAGTCAATATATCTATAATAACTTTAATAGAGTATAATCTTTTAGAGTGATTTGTGAATGACCATGATGTACCCCTGACACTTATACAATATTGCAAATCAACTATACCTCAAAAATTAAAAACTATCACCCAGTATGATCATTCATTTACTTGCTGCTCTTTGTTTTCCCATTCATTGTACAGTTATTCATGAATTAACGTGCAATCACAAGTGCTGCACCTAGAAAGTGAACAATAAATACTTTATAATATTACATACATTACTATTAAATTTGTATACATGTAGCTTGAGACATTATTGGAAAACATATAGACTTCATATATTAAAAATTAATATTAAATATCAAACTTTAATAATTTTTATGTACAAAAATTTGAAAAATTTCAATTTTATTTAAATGTTTAATTATAATTTAAAATTAGTTAATTGTAATTATATTTAACTGTTTTTTTATTTTTTTATTAGTTTCTGCTTTATAACAAAGTGAATCAGTCATACATATACATCTGTTCCCACATCCCTTCCCTCCTGTGTCTCCATCCCTCCCACCCTCCCCATCCCACCCCTCCAGGCGGTCACAAAGCACCGAGCCGATCTCCCGGTGCTACGCGGCTGCTTCCCACTACCTATCTACCTTACGTTTGGTACTGTATATATGTCCATGCCTCTCTTTCGCTTTGTCACAGCTTACTCTTCCCCCTCCCCATATCCTCAAGTCCATTCTCAAGTAGGTCTGTGTCTTTATTCCTGTTTTACCCCTAGGTTCTTCATGACATTTGTTTTTCTTAAATTCCATATATATGTGTTAGCATACGGTATTTGTCTTTCTCTTTCTGACTTACTTCACTCTGTATGACAGACTCTAGGTCTATCCACCTCATTACAAATAGCTCAGTTTCGCTTCTTTTTATGGCTGAGTAATATTCCATTGTATATATGTGCCACATCTTCTTTATCCATTCATCTGTTGATGGACACTTAGGTTGTTTCCATCTCCGGGCTATTGTGAATAGAGCTGCTATGAACATTTTGGTACATGTCTCTTTTTGAATTATGGTTTTCTCAGGGTATATGCCCAGTAGTGGGATTGCTGGGTCATATGGTAGTTCTATTTGTAGTTTTTTAAGGAACCTCCATACTGTTCTCCATAGTGGCTGTACCAATTCACATTCCCACCAGCAGTACAAGAGTGTTCCCTTTTCTCCACACCCTCTCCAGCATTTATTGTTTCTAGATTTCTTGATGATGGCCATTCTGACTGGTGTGAGATGATATCTCATTGTAGTTTTGATTTGCATTTCTCTAATGATTAATGACATTGAGCATTCTTTCATGTGTTTGTTGGCAGTCTATATATCTTCTTTGGAGAAATGCCTGTTTAAGTCTTCTGCCCATTTTTGGATTGGGTTGTTTGTTTTTTTGCTATTAAGCTTCATGAGCTGCTTATAAATTTTGGAGATTAATCCTTTGTCAGTTGCTTCATTTGCAAATATTTTCTCCCATTCTGAGGGTCTTTTGGTCTTGTTTATGGTTTCCTTTTCTGTGCAAAAGCTTTGAAGTTTCATTAGGTCCCATTTGTTTATGTTTGTTTTTATTTCCATTTCTCTAGGAGGTGGGTCCAAAAGGATCTTGCTGTGATTTATGTCATAGAGTGTTCTGCCTATGTTTTCCTCTAAGAGTTTGATAGGTTCTGGCCTTACCTTTAGGTCTTTAATCCATTTTGAGATTATTTTTGTGTATGGTGTTAGGGAATGATCTAATCTCATACTTTTACATGTCCCTGTCCAGTTTTCCCAGCACCACTTATTGAAGAGGCTGTCCTTTCTCCACTGTACATTCCTGCCTCCTTTATCAAAGATAAGTTGACCATATGTGAGTGGGTTTATCTCTGGGCTTTCTATCCTGTTCCATTGATCTATCTTTCTGTTTTTGTGCCAGTACCACACTGTTGTGATTACTGTAGCTTTGTAGTATAGTCTGAAGTCAGCCTGATTCCTCCAGCTCCGTTTTTCGTTCTCAAGATTGCTTTGACTATTCGGGGTCTTTTGTTTTTCCAAACAAATTTTGAAATTTTTTATTCTAGTTCTGTGAAAAATGCCAGTGGAAGTTTGATAGGGATTGAATTGAATCTGTAGATTGCTTTGGGTAGTAGAGTCATTTTCACAATATTGATTATTCCAATCCAAGGACATGATATGTCTCTCCATCTATTTGTATCATCTTTAATTTCTTTCATCAGTGCCTTATAATTTTCTGCATACAGGTCTTTTGTCTCCTTAGGTAGATTTATTCCTAGATATTTTATTCTTTTTGTTGGAATGGTAAATGGGAGTGTTTTCTTGATTTCACTTTCAGATTTTTCATCATTAGTGTACAGGAATGCCAGAGCTTTCTGTGCATTAATTTTGTATCCTGCTACTTTACCAAATTCATTGATTAGCTCTAGTAGTCTTCTGGTAGCATCTTTAGGATTCTCTATGTATAGTATCATGTCATCTGCAAACAGTGACAGCTTTACTTCTTCTTTTCTGATTTGGATTCCTTTTATTTCCTTTTCTTCTCTGATTGCTGTGGCTAAAACTTCCAAAACTAAGTTGAATAAGAGTGGTGAGAGTAGGCAGGCTTGTCTTGTTCCTGATCTTAGTGGAAATCGTTTCAGTTTTTCACCATTGAGGACGATGTTGGCTGTGGGTTTGTCATATGTGGCCTTTATTATGTTGAGGAAAGTTCCCTCTATGCCTACTTTCTGCAGGGTTTTTATCATAAATGAGTGTTGAATTTTGTCGAAAGCTTTCTCTGCATCTATTGAGACGATCATATGGTTTTTCTTCTTCAATTTGTTAATATGGTGTATCACGTTGATTGATTTACATATATTGAAGGATCCTTGCATTCCTGGAATAAACCCCACTTGATCATGGTGTATGATCCTTTTAATGTGCTGTTGGATTTTGTTTGCTAGTATTTTGTTGAGGATTTTTGCATCTATGTTCATCAGTGATATTGGCCTGTAGTTTTCTTTCTTTGTGACATCCTTGCCTGGTTTTGGTATCAGGGTGATGGTGGCCTCATAGAATGAGTATGGGAGTGCTCCTCTCTCTGCTATATTTTGGAAGAGTTTGAGAAGGATGGGTGTTAGCTCTTCTCTAAATGTTTGATAGAATTCGCCTGTGAAGCCATCTGGTCAAGGGATTTTGTTTGTTGGAAGATTTTAAATCACCATTTTAATTTCAGTGCTTGTGATTGCTCTGTTCATATTTTCTATTTCTTCCTGATTCAGTCTTGGCAGGTTGTGCATTTCTAAGTATTTGTCCATTTGTTCCAGGTTGTCCATTTTATTGGCATAGAGTTTCTTGTAGTAATCTCTCATGATCTTTTGTATTTCTGCAGTGTCAGTTGTTACTTCTCCTTTTTCATTTCTAATTCTATTGATTTGAGTCTTCTCCCTTTTTTTCTTGATGAGCCTGGCTAATGGTTTGTCAATTTTGTTTATCTTCTCAAAGAACCAGCTTTTAGTTTTATTGACCTTTGCTATCGTTTCCTTCATTTCTTTTTCATTTATTTCTGATCTGATCTTTATGATTTCTTTCCTTCTGCTAACTTTGGGTTTTTTTTTTTGTTCTTCTTTCTCTAATTGCTTTAGGTGCAGGGTCAGGTTGTTTACTCGAGATGTTTCCTGTTTCTTAAGGTGGCATTGTATTGCTATAAACTTCCCCCTTAGAACTGCTTTTGCTGTGTCGCATAGGTTTTGGGTCATCGTGTCTCCATTGTCATTTGTTTCTAGGTATTTTTTTTATTTCCTCTTTGATTTCTTCAGTGATCCCTTCGTTATTGAGTAGTGTATTGTTAAGCCTCCAAGTGTTTGTATTTTTTACAGATCTTTTCCTGTAATTGATGTCTAGTCTTATAGCATTGTGGTTGGAAAAGATACTTGATACAATTTCAATTTTCTTAAATTTACCAAGACTTGATTTGTGATCCAAGATATGATCTATCCTGGAGAATGTTCCATGAGCACTTGAGAAAAATGTGTATTCTGTTGTTTTTGGATGGAATGTCCTATAAATATCAATTAAGTGCATCTTGTTTAGTGTATCATTTAAAGCTTGTGTTTCCTTATTTATTTTCATTTTGGATGATCTGTCCATTGGTGAAAGTGGGGTGTTAAAGTCCCCTACTATGAGTGTGTTACTGTCGATTTCCCCTTTTTTGGCTGTTAGTATTTGCCTTATGTTTTGAGGTGCTCCTATGTTGGGTGCATAAATATTTACAATTGTTATATATTCTTCTTGGATCGATCCCTTTATCATTATGTAGTGTCCTTCTTTGTCTCTTCTAATAGTCTTTATTTTAACGTCTATTTTGTCTGATATAAGAATTGCTACTCCAGCTTTCTTTTGATTTCCATTTGCATGGAATATCTTTTTCCATCCCCTTACTTTCAATCTGTATGTGTCTCTAGGTCTGAAGTGGGTCTCTTGTAGACAGCATATATATGGGTCTTGTGTTTGTATCCATTCAGCCAATCTGTTTCTTTTGTTAGAGCATTTAGTCCATTTACATTTAAGGTAATTATTGATATGTATGTTCCTATTCCCATTTCCTTAATTGTTTTGGGTTCATTATTGTAGGTGTTTTCCTTCTGTTGTGTTTCTTGCCTAGAGAAGTTCCTTTAGCATTTGTTGTAAAGCTGGTTTGGTGGTGCTGAACTCTGTCAGCTTTTGCTTGTCTGTAAACGTTTTAATTTCTCCATCAAATCTGAATGAGATCCTTGCTGGGTAGAGTAATCTTGGTTGCAGGTTTTGCTCCTTCATCACTTTGATTATGTCCTGCCACTCCCTTCTGGCTTGTAGAGGTTCTGCTGAGAGATCAGCTGTTAACCTGATGGGGATTCCCTTGTGTGTTATTTGTTGTTTTTCCCTTGCTGCTTTTAATATGATTTCTTTGTGTTTTATTTTTGACAGTTTGATTAATATGTGTCTTGGTGTATTTCTCCTTGGATTTATTCTGTATGGGGCTCCTTGTGCTTCCTGGACTTGATTAACTATTTCCTTTCCTATATTAGGGAAGTTTTCAACTATAATCTCTTCAAATATTTTCTCAGACCCTTTCTTTTTCTCTTCTTCTTCTGGAACCCCTATAATTCGAATGTTGGTGCTTTTAATGTTGTCCCAGAGGTCTCTGAGACTGTCCTCTGTTCTTTTCATTCTTTTTTCTTTAATTTGCTCTGCATCAGTTATTTCCACTATTTTATCTTCCACCTCACTTATCCGTTCTTCTGCCTCAGTTATTCTGCTATTGATCCCATCTAGAGTATTTGTCATTTCATTTATTGTGTTTTTAATCGATGCTTGATTCATGTTTAGTTCTTCTAGGTCCTTGTTAACTGTTTCTTGCATTTTGTCTATTCTATTTCCAAGATTTTGGATCTTGGAAATAGTATCTTGGATCATCTTTACTATCATTATTCTGAATTCTTTTTCAGGTAGACTGCCTATTTCCTCTTCATTTGTTAGGTCTGGTGGGTTTTTATCTTGCTCCTTCTCCTGCTGTGTGTTTTTCTGTCTTCTCATTTTGCTTATCTTACTGTGTTTGGTGTCTCCTTTTTGCAGGCTGCAGGTTCGTAGTTCCCGTTGTTTTTGGTGTCTGTCCCCAGTGTCTAAGGTTGGTTCAGTGGGTTGTGTAGGCTTCCTGGTGGAGGGGACTAGTGCCTGTTATGTTCTGGTGGATGAGGCTGGATCTTGTCTTTCTGGTGGACAGGTCCATGTCTGGTTGTGTATTTTGGGGTGACTGTGGACTTTTTATGATTTTAGGCAGCCTCTCTGCTAATGGGTGGCATTGTGTTCCTGTCTTGCTAGTTTTTTGGCATAGGGTGTCCAGCACTGTAGGTTGCTCATCATTGAGTGAAGCTGCGTGCTGGTGTTGTGATGGAGATCTCTGTTAGATTTTCGCCGTTTGATATTATGTGGAGCTGGGAGGTCTCTTGTGGACCAGTGTCCTGAAGTTGGCTCTCCCACCTCAGAGGCACAGCACTTACTCCTGGCTCCTCAATTTGGGATGATTCGTTGTCTATTCATGTATTCCACAGATGCAGGGTACATCAAGTTGATTGTGGATCTTTAATCTGCTGCTTCTGAGGCTGCTGGGAGAGATTTCCCTTTCTCTTCTTTGTTCTCACAGCTCCCGGGTCTCAGCTTTGGATTTGGCCCCACCTCTCTGTGTACGTCGCCGGAGGGCGTCTGTTCTTCGCTCAGACAGGACAGGGTTAAAGGAGCAGCCGCTTCGGGGACTCTTGGCCCGGTTTTATTTGTAGTTATTCTTCTAGGGATTTGTTTACTTTTAGAATCCGTTAATTTGTGGTGGGTTTTTTTTGTTTGGTTTGTTTTTTGTTTTTTTTTGCGGTACGCGGGCCTCTCACCGCTGTGGCCTCTCCCATTGTGGAGCACAGGATCCGGATGCACAGGCCCAGCAGCCATGGCCCACGGGCCCAGCCATTCCGCGGCATGTGGGATCCTCCCGGACCGGGGCACGAACCCGTGTCCCCTGCATCAGCAGGTGGACCCTCAACCACTGCGCCACCAGGGAAGCCCTGTTTTTTTTTTTTATTGGAGTATAATTGCTCTACAATGTTGTTAGTTTCTGCTGCACAGAGAAGTGAATCAGCCATATGCATACACACTTCCCCTCCCACTGGGACCTCCCTACCCTTCCCATCCCACCCAACTAGGCCACCACAGAGGACCGAGCTGAGCTCCCTGTGCTACACAGCAGGTTCCAACTAGCTATCTATTTTACATATGGTAGTGTATTTATTTCAAATCTAATCTAATTCATCCCACCCTCTCCATCACCCCATGTCCACACGTCCGTTCTCTATGTCTGCCTTTCTATTCTTGCCCTGCAAATAGGTTTATCTGTAACTTTTTTCTAGATACCACATATGTGCATTAATATACAATATTTGTTTTTCTCTTTCTGGCAGTCTATGACAGATTCTTGGTCTGTCCACATCTCTACAAATGACCCAGTTTCATTTCTTTTTATGGCTGAGTAATATTCCATTATATATATGTACCACATCTTTAAAAAAATTTTTTTTTTAATTTTATTTTTAGTACAACAGGTTCTTATTAGTTATCTATTTTATTATCACATCTTATTTTTCCATTCATCTGTCAAAGGACATTTAGGTTGTATCCATGTCGTGGTTATTGTAAATAGTACTGCGATGAACATTGGTGTACATGTGTCTTTCTGAGTTATGGTTTTCTCAGGGTATGTGCCCAGTAGTGGGATTGCTGGGTCATACAGTAGTTCTATTTTTAGTTTTTTAAGGAACTCCCATACTGTTCTCCACAGTGGCTGTATCAATTTACATTCCCACTAACAGTGCAAGAGGGTTCCCTTTTCTCTGCACCCTCTCCAGCATTTATTGTCTGTAGATTTTCTAATAATGGCCATTCTGACTGGTGTGAGGTGATACCTCATTGTAGTTTTGATTTCTCTAATAATTAGTGTTGTTGAGCATCTTTCCACGTGCCTCTTAGCCATCTGTATGTGTTCTTCACTGAAATGTCTGTTAAGGTATTCAGCCCATTTTTTGATTTGATTTTTTGTTTTTTGGTATTGAGCTGCCTGAGCTGTTTGTATATTCTGGAGATTAACCCTTTGTCTGTTGCTTCATTTACAAATATTTTCTCCCATTCTTTGGGTGGTCTTTATGTCTTGTTTATGGTTTCCTTTCCTGTGCAAAAGCTTTTAAGTTTAATTAGGTCCCACTTACTTATTTTTATTTTCAGTACTCTAGGAGGTGGGTCATAAAAGATCTTGCTGTGATTTATGTCAGAGTGTTTTTCCTATGTTTTCCTCTAAGAATATTATGGTGACTAGTCTTATATTTAGGTCTCTAATCCCTTTTGAGTTCATTTTCGTGTATGGTGTTATGGAAGAGTGTTCTAATTTCATTGTTTTACATATAGTTGTCCAGTTTTAACAGCACCATTTATTGAAAAGGCTGTCTTTTCCCCATTTTATATCCTTGCCTCCTTTGTCATAGATCAGGTGACCATAGGTGCGTGTGTTTATCTCTGGGCTTTCTATCTTCTACCATTGATCTATATTTCTCTTTTTGTGCCAGTACCATACTTTCTTGATTACTGTAGCATTGTAGTATAGTCTGAAGTCGGTGAGCCTGATCCCTCCAACTCCGTTTTCCTTTCTCATGGTCACTTTGGCTATTTGGGGTCTTTTCTGTTTCCATAAAAATTGTATAATTTTTGTTCTAATTTTGTGAAAAATGCCATTGGTAACTTGACAGGGATTGCATTGAACCTGTAGATTGCTTTGGGTAGTATAGTCATTTTAACAGTATTGATTCTTCTACTCCAGGAGCATGGTATATCTCTCCATCTGTGTGTGTCATCTTTGATTTCTTTCATCAGTGTTTATAGTTTTCTGAGTATAGACCTTCTGTCTCCTTAGGTAGTTTTATTTCTAGGTATTTTATTCTTTTTGTTGCAATGGTAAATGGGATTGTTTCCTTAATTTCTCTTTCTGATCTTTTGTTGTTAGTGTATAGGAATGCAACTTTAATTAAAATGCTTTAATTTTGTGTCTTGAAACGTTACTAAATTCATCAATTAGTTCTAGTAGTTTTCTGGTGGCATGGTTAAGATATTCTATATATACTATCATGTCATCTGCAAACAGTAACAGTTTAAATTCTTCTTCTCCAATTTGTATTCCTTTTATTTGTTTTTCTTTTCTGATTGCTGTGGCTAGGACTTCCAAAACTATGTTGAATAATAGTGGCTAGAGTGGACATCCTTGTCTTGTACCTGATCTTAGATGAAATGTTTTCAGTTTTTCACCATTGAGAATGATGTTTGCTATGGGTTTGCCGTATATGGCCTTTATTATGTTGAGGTGGGTTCCCTCAGTGCCCACCTTCTGGAGAGTTTTTATCATAAATGTTGTTGAATTTTGTCAAAAGCTTTTCCTGCATCTATTCAGATGATCATTTTGTTTTTATCCTTTAATTTGTTAATATGGGGTATCATTTTGTTTGTTTTGCATATATTGAAGAATCCTTGCATCCCTGGGAGAAATCCTACTTGATCATGGTGTATGATCTTTTTAATGTGTTGTTGGATTCTGTTTTTAGTATTCTGTTGAGGATTGTTGCATCCATGATCATCAGTGATAATGGTCTGTAATTTTCTTTTTTGTGATATCTTTGCTTTTGATAGCACGGTGATGGCAGCTTCCTAGAATGGAATTTGGCAGTGTTCCTCCCTCTGAAATTTTTTGGAAGAGTTTGAGAAGGATAGGTTTTAGCTCTTCTCTAAATGTTTGATAGAGTTCGCCTGTGAAGCCATCTGGTCCTGGACTTTTGTTTGTTCGAAGTCTTTTAATAACAGTTTTAATTTCATTACTTGTGATAGGTCCGTTTATATTTTCTAATTCTTACTGGTTCAGTCTTGGAAAATTGTACCTTTCCAAAAATTTTTCCATTTCTTCGAGGTTGTCCATTTCATTGGCATGTACTTGTTTGTAGTAGTCGCTAATAATCCTTTGTATTTCTGTGGTGGCAGTTGTGATTTCTCCTTTTTCATTTCTAATTTTATTGATTTGCATCCTCTCCCCTTTTTTCTTGATGAGTCTGGCTAAAGGTTTATCAATTTTGTTTATCTTATCAACAACCAAATTTTAGTTTTATTGATCTCTGCTATTGTTTTCTTCATTTCTATTTCATTTATTTCTGCTCTGATCTTTATGATTTCTTTCCTCCTACTAACTTTGGGTTTTCTTTGTTCTTTTTCTAGTTGTTTTAGGTGTAAGCTTACGTTGTTTGAGATTTTTCTTGTTGCTTGAGGTGAGATTGAATTGCTATAAACTGCCCTCTTAGAACTACTTTTGCTGCACCCCATAGGTTTTGGGTCCTCATGTTTTCATTGTTATTTGTTTCTATGTATTTTTTAATTTCCTCTTTGATTTCTTTAGTGATCTCTTGATTATTTAGCAGCACAGTGTTTAGCCTCCATGTATTTGTTTTTTACAGTTTTTTTTTTCCTGTAATTGATTTCTAATATCAGCATTGTGGTCAGAAAAGATACTTGATACGACCACAAACTTCTTAAAATTTCCAAGGTTTGTTTTGTGACCCAAGATATGATCTATCCTGGAGAATATTTTGTCTTTACTTGAGAAGAAAATGTATTCTGCCACTTTCGCATGGAATGTCCTTTATATATCAATTAAATCTGTCTGGTCCATTTTGTCATTTAAAGCTGTGTTTCCTTATTTATTTTCTGTTTGGATGATCTGTCCATAGGTGTAAGTGGAGTGTTAAAGTCCCCCACTATTAATGTGTTACTGTTGATTTCCCCTTTTAGGGTTGTTAGTATTTGCCTTATCGACTGAGGTGCTCCTGTGCTGGGCGCATAAATATTTGTAATTGTTATATCTTCTTCTTGGATTGATCCCTTGATCATTATGCAGTGTTCTTCCTTATCTCTTGTAAAAGTCTTTATTAAAGTCTATTTTGTCTGATGTTAGTGTTGCTACTTTAACTTTCTTGTGATTTCCGTTTTCATGAAATATCCATTTCTTTCCCCTCACTTTCAGTCTGTTTGTGTTCTTAGGTCTGAAGTGGATTTCTTGTAGACAGCATATATTCAGGTCTTGCTTTGTATCCATTCAACCAGTCTGTGTCTTTTGGTTGTAACATTTAATCCATTTATATTCAAGGTGATTATTGATATGTATGTTACGATTACCACTTTCTTAATTGATTTGGGTTTGTTTTTGTGGGTCTTTTTCTTCTCTTGTATTTCCCTCTTAGAGAAGTTACTTTAGCATTTGTCGTAAGGCTGGTTTGGTGGTGCTCAGTTCACTTAGCTTTTGCTTGTCTGTAAAGCTTTTGATCTCTCCATTGAATCTGAATGAGATCCTTGCTGGGTAGAGTAATCTTGGTTGTAGGTTTTTCTCTTTCATCACTTTAAATATATCCTGCCACTCCCTTCTGGCCTGCAGTTTCTGCTGAGAAATCAGCTGATAAACTTATGGGGATTCTCTTGTATGTTATTTGTTGCCTTTCCCTTGCTGCTTTTAATATTCTTTCTTTGAATGTAATTTTGTTAGCTTGATTAATATGTGTCTTGGTGTGTTTGTCCTAGGCTTTTTTGTGTATGGGACTCTCTGCGCTTCCTGGACTTGGGTGGCTATTTCCTGTCCCATGTTTGGGAAGTTTTTGACTATAATCTCTTCATATATTTTATCAGACCCTTTCTCTTTCTCTTCTTCTGGGACCCTATTATTTGAATGTTGCTGTGTTTAATGTTGTCCCAGAGGTCTCTGAGACTGTCTTCAATTCTTTTCATTCTTTTTTCTTTATTCTGCTCTATGGCAGTTATTTCCAGCATTTTGTCTTCCAGCTCACTTATCCATTCTTCTCCCTCAGTTATTGTGCTATTGATTCCTTCTAAAGTGTATTTAATTTCACTTATTGAGTTGTTCATCACTGTTTGTTTGGTCTTTAGTTTTTCTAGGTCCTTGTTAAACGTTTATTGTATTTTCTCCATTCTATTTCTGAGATTTGGGATCATCTTTACCCTCATTACTCTGAATTCTTTTTCAGGTAGGTTGCATATTTACTATTCATTTATTTGGTCTTGTAGGTTTTTACCTTACTCCTTCATCTGTAACATATTATTTTGTTATCTCGATTTTTCGATGGGTGGGGCTGTATTCCTGTTTTACTGGTTGTTTGGTCTGAGGCATCCATCACTGTAGTTTGCAGGCAGTTGGGTAGAGCTGGGTCTTGGTGCCAAGATGAGGACCTCTGGGAGGTCTTGCTGCAATTAATATTCCCTGGGGTCTGTGCTTCTGTGTTAGTCCAGCAGTTTGGACTCGGTGCTCCCACCACAGGAGCTCAGGCCCAACCTCCAGCCTGGAAGCCAAGATTCCACAAGCCATGTGGTGCAGCAAAAGAAATGAAAAAAACAGCAGTACAATAACAAAGAATAGAAAATAAAATAAAATTAGAAAGGTAAAAAATATATTAGGAAAAAGAAAATCTAATTGAAACAACTATAACAAGGTAAAACAGAACCCCAACAAAAAAAAGAGAGAAAAAAGAAAAGAGAACAGCCAAAAGGAGCAGAACAATAAGAAAGTATAAAGAATAAAATTAGAAAAATAAAAGGTTTATTAGAAAAAAATATATAAATGAATCAACAAGAAGGTAAAACAGAACCACAACCTAAAAGAAGAGGAAGGAAAAAAAATGGTGGAAAAGGCCTTGGCTGTGGGGGACAGAGCTTCATGGGGGGAGGACTTAGGCAGGGGCAGGGTTTAGGGTGGGGGCAGGGCCTAGATAGGTGTGATGTTTTAGGGTGGGGTGGAGCTTAGACTTAGGACCTGTATGGGCAGTGGGAAAGGCAGCATGTCCTGAAGGGTCCTTGGAGTTTGGATTTCTGGATTTTGGAGGTAAAGCCTTGGGTGAAGGTGTGTGGGCGGGGTTTATGCCCAGCCCAGCTTTAGGGAGTCTCACAGGGCATCTCAGAACGTAGGGCCCTGGGTGGGGATGTATGGATGGGGCTTAGGCTCTGCACTGCCAGAGGGATCCTCCAAGGGTGGAAGGTTAGGCCCAGGAGCCCAACAGGCTCCCTGGTGCTCTAGTGGGCAGGGAAAGTACTGGCCACACTCTCTTCCATTCCTCAGCTCTCCTGAGGGCTTCCCCCATTGCCACTGAACCCCTAACCATGCTGGGCCCCACTGAGTCTGTGAACTCTTCCCTTTCCCCAGCTGCCCCCCATGCGTGTTGGTCCTGTTGGTCCAGCCTTTACTTTTGCTCCCCCTACCCTGCCTCCCACTACCTCAGGACCCATGCAGCTGGAGGGGCCTAGGTGGGCAGAGGATCAGGCCTGGGATCTCAGCAGATTCCCCAGGGCCCAAGTGGGCAGGGGAAATGCTGGCCACACTCCCTTCTGATCTTCTACCCTCCCAATGGTCCCCCTTTCCCCTTCCGGGCGTAGGATCCTTTCCTCTCCCCCAGTTGCCCCTCAGGGGCACTGGTTCCATCTCACCTCCACTTCTCCTCCCCCCTCACTACCCCCCACATCCTACCCAGTCTCTGGGGGTTCCTCCCATCCCCTTAGGTGTCTGTGGTTCCCCCACCAGTGCCTAGTAGGTGCGCTAATTAGTGAAGAGACAAGAACTCCGTGTCCTCCTGGTCCACCATCTTAAGCCCACCCCCTTGAATTTGTTAATTTGTGACTTTCACAAATTTGGAGAATTTTGAAACATTACTTTTATCAAATGTTTTTCCTGCCTCATTGTACTTCTCCCCTCTTTCTGGGAGTCCAGTTAAATATATGATAAATCTCTATTGAGTTGTTAATTTTATCCTTCTTTCTCTCTATTCTTTAGATTAGGTAATTTCTAATGATCTTTCTTCAAGTTCACTGACTACTTTCTCTGTTGTCTCCATTTTTCCAGTAAGCCCACTCAGTGAAATTTTCACTATTTGTATTTGACTGTGGATATTTTCTATGTGTTCGTTCATTATGAGGATATTAGAAAATCCTTTAGAATCACTGTACAGAGTTAACAGAGCTACTCTAAAATCCTTTTCTGAATAATTACAACAGTTGCTCATATCAGGGCTTTCTATGTTGACATTCTTTAAGTTACATTTTCCTGGTTATTTTATTGCAAGTAATTTTGGATTGTATCTGCAACATTGTGAAAATTATGTTGTGCAGGCCCAGATTATGCTGTATTTCCCTGAGGAGTATTGTTATTTATTTTTTATGTCAGGAAGCAAATAACTTGATTATTCACAAACTAATGAAATATTAGTTCAATTCCTCTATTTTTAGTTAGATCGCTTAGAGTTTTTAGTTATTTTTAGTTAGATTGCTTAGAGTTTTTCCAGTGAGTCAGCCAAAAATTTGAGCACAGTGTGTATACACAACATGTGGTTTCCCCTTCTGGCTGTCTCTTTTCCAGAAGCTTGTGTTCACCCCAAATTCCTGTTCCCTACTGTCTTACTCTCCAGCAGCTGCTGTTGCCCCAAACTCTGTTCTTTGATTCTTCTGTTGGAGTCTTAGACAGACTCTGAAGTGTTAGCTGCAGTTTTCATCTAGTTTAAAAGCCATAGAAATCAGTATTTCCCCACTTCCTGTTCCCTTTTACCAAGAGCTTATTTTCCTATAGATTTTATGTACTGTTATTCACTCTCCAGTAATTTTTGGTTTTTGTTTTATTTTGATTTTTTGTTTTTCTGTCCAGAACTCAGTGTTATCTCTGGAAGGATCAGTCTGATAGGAGCTTGCTCAGTCACACTGAAAGCAGATTTCAGAAACCTGAATTTTTGTCTCTAAACTTTTTAAACTACCCTAATGTTTTCCAGAGTAGCTCCTTCTATTGCAAAATTATTCTTAAAAAGGCTCACATTTAATTTTTGAATTTATAAGTCTCTTGTTGCATTAAATAGCAAATATGATTTGCATGTCTCTTACTAAAGTCCTACTCAATATACTCCCCACACACCAAAACATTATCACCCTTAAAATTTACAGTAATCACAGAGTGATTTAAGGTGTTTCTGCCTGAGAGCAATGATAAAACTAATAGCTAAGTTCAATTTATAGGATGAAGAACTTTGGTAAAGTGGGAATAAAATGGCTTTGAGATCAAAATGCTTATATTGTGTCTCTCTCTTCCCACTTAATAATTGTATGACATTAGGTGAGCTCCTAAATGTTTCTGAGCCTCAGTTTTCTCACTATGAGAGAAAGAGAGAGGGGGGGAGAAGGAGAGGGAGAGAGAGAGGGAGGGAGGGAGGTGTTTTAAGGAATTGGCTTACACAATGAGACAGGGGACTGGAAAGTTTAAAATCCACAGGCAAAGTTAGCAGACTGGAAACTTTGGCAGGTGCTGATGCTGCACTTTTGAGGCAAAATTTCTTCTTCCTCAGGAAACTTCAGTCTTCGCTCCTAAGGCCTTTCAGCTGATTGGATGAGGCCCACTCACACTACTGAGGTTAATCTCCTTTACTTAAACTCAACTAATTGTAGATGTTAACCACATCTACAAAATACCTTTACAGTAACCCCTAGGTTAGTTTATGATTATAAATAAGTGGGTATGACAGCCTAGCCAAGTTGACAAATAAAATTAACCATCACACGTGCCATATTAAAGTATTAAAAAACATATTGGCTTTTAATGTCATAGTTCTAATGAAGCACTGAGGTCACCATAGGAAAGATTATGAAGGAGAATTAACTACAGAGCTCAGTATTTGCTGCCTTAACTTGTCTGTGTTTAAAACAGGAGCAGAGCTCCAAATAACTGCCTAGAGGTTGAACAACCCCAGAGGCTCTCCTTTTCTGATTACCCACCTCTTCCTCAATTCTGAAGAGGTGCTTTTACTTGGATAAAAGCACAAATGAATAAGGGGGTACTTATTTTGACCTGTTTAGAGTGGAACAGTAATCAGAAATTAAATGATGGTCAGTTCCCAAGATTAATAGAAACCAAGCTGGATCACCAAGTAGACTTGGGTCAGCTTGCATACCTGAGGAGACTGTAAGAGAGGTGTGATTCATTTTCAGGAGATTTTTATGGAATGCTACTTAACTGCAGTAGACATGCCAACCTTGAAATGGCCACATGAGATATGCTTCACTTCAGAAAAATAATAAAGGTTGATATCCAAAATAAGTATTCAAATTATTTGGAGGAATATCAGATTAATACAAATGTCATTAATTTTGACTCAGATAAAATAGACGAAACAAAGAACACATCATAAAAAAATAAGTTTGAAACCTCCTGATTATTTTAATACTATTACTTCAAATATTTCCATAGAGTGGTTTGCTTATTCAGTTCATGCATGCACTAATGGTGTCAATTCTTAAAACAGTAGATGTAAAAGAGAAATGAAACATTGCAGGAATTCAATTCATGTGGCTTAAGACTTTATCCTATTATTTAATCATTTTCATCCCAGTTTTTCAGACGAAGAATTTTATGTTCTTAATCTTAAAACTAAAATCATGATGCTATTATGCAAGGTTCTATTGTCCAAGACTCTAAGGCCAGTATGTGCTTTATTCTCACACAGGAAACGATACTTACAAATAAAGACAAGCAATCATGTTTGTTTTTTTCGTTTTTATGAAAATCTTAATATAATCATTAAAACTACCAAAAATATTTCTCAAAAATGTCTCTAATACTATCCTAAAGTATCAACACAGCACCTTGAAAAACTCCATGAATCAACACTTCTATTGCCACTTAACCTCCCTTATTCTCCAGGTAGCCCAATTCCCCAGCATATTTTTTTACTGGGCTTATGAAGTGTCATGTTTTCTAATATGTCAGCTGAGTCAATCATTTGGATATTTTAAATGCATGAATGGCAATTTATATACTTACATAATACCTGTTAGAACTCTATGATAAAATCAATAGTGGAAGTTTTGTAAAGAGTTGATGTTTAAACATAAACAACACAGTTTAAGTAATAGTTATATGTATGTATGGTTATCTGTATATATAAAATTACAACTAATTTTTTGCATGTGTATTTTACATCCTGTAACTTTCTTGAATTTATTAAATAAATAAATAAAGTTCCAACAGGTTTTTGTGAAATGTTTAGGGTTTTCTACACATAAGATCACCATCTGTGAACTAAGATAGTTTAACTTCTTCCTTTTCATTTCAGATGCATTTTACAGCTGTCCTTCAGTATACACAGGGAATTGGTTCCAGGATCTCCCGTGGATTCCAAAATCCATGGATGCTCAAGACCTTTATATAAAATGGAATAGTACAGTTGGCTCTCTATATCAGCAGTTTCTGCACCCATGGATTCAAGCAACCACAGACTGAAATTTGACTAGTGGTTTTGTGAATCCACAGCTGCAGAACCTGCAATAGTGAGGACCAATTGTATAATTATTGATAAAAATCCATGTATAGATGGACCTGGGCAGTTCTAATGAAGGTTGTTCAGGGGTCAACTGTACTTTTTTCTTACCTAATTGCTCTGGGTAGGACTCACTGTGCTATGTTAAATAGAAGTGGCAAGACTGGGCATCCTTACCTTGCTTCTGATTTTAGATTAAAAGATTTAAGTTTTTTACTATTGAGAATAATGTTATCTGTGGGCTTTACATATATAGTCTTTATTATGTGCAAGTAATTTTCTTCTATTCCTAGTTTGTTTTTTTAATCATGAGATATTGTTGAATTCTGTCAAATACTGTTCAGCATCAATTAAGATAATCATGTGGTTTTTGACCTACATTCTATTAATGTAGTCTATTATATATTTTTCATATGTTGAACCATCCTTGTATTCCAGGGACAAATCTCACTTGATCATGGTGTATAATTATTTTAATGTGCTGTTGAATTCAGTCTGCTAGTATTTTGTTGAGATTTTTACATCTATATTTATCAGGGATATTACAGGTTTTTTTTTTTTTTTTTAGCATATCTTTATCTGGTTTTGGCAATAGGGTTATGCTGGCCTAATAAAATGAGTTTGAAGGTGCTCCCTCCTCTTCACATTTTTAGAAGACTTTGAGAAGGATTGGCGTTATTTCTTTAAATGTTTCATTAAATTATCCACTGAAGGAACTAGGTCCTGGGAATTTCTTGGCTAGGAGATTTTTGATTACTGATTTAGTCTCCTTACTGGTGACAGATCTGTTCAAGTTTTTATTTCTTCTTGATTAGATCTTAGTAGGTTGTATGTTTCTAGGAATTTATTCATTTCTTCTAAGTTATCCAATTTGTTAGTATGTAGGTTCATAGTAGTCTCTTAGTATTCTTTTATTTATCTGTGGTATTAGTTGAAATGTCTCCTCTTTCATTTCTGTTTATTGCTATTGAAATATTCTCTGCTTTTTTACAGTCAGTCTTGCTAAAGGTCTGTCAATTTTGTTGATCTCTTTAAAAAAAACTTAATTTTGTTGTTTTTTTCTCTTGTTTTTCTATTCTCTATTTCATTTCTTTTCTTCTCTAACAACTATCATTTCATTCCTTCTGATGAGCTTAGTTTGTTCTTTTTCTAGTTGCTTGAGGTTTAAAGCTAGCTTGTACAGTTGAGATTTTTATGTTTTTAGTATAGGTATTTGCTGATAGAAACTTCCCTCTTAGTACTGCTTTTACTCATTTATGCAGCTCATAAATTTTGTTGTTATATTTTCATTTGTCTTGATAATTTCTATGTTCTCTTGTGATTTCTTCTTTGATCCATTGGCTGTTTAAGAGTGTGCGTTTTTAATTTCCACATATTTGTGAATTTTCCAGTTTTCCTTTTGGTGTTGCTTTCTAGTTTCATGCCATTGTGGTCAAAAAAGAACTTGGTATGATTTTAATCTTCTTAAATTTCTTAAGACTTGTTTTGTTACCTAACATGAGATCTATCCTGAAAGAAGTTTTGTGTGCACTTAAGAAAAATATGTAAACTTCTGTATTAGGGTAGAATGTTCTGTATCTGTGTGAGGTCCAATTGATCTACACTGTTGTGCAAGTGTCATGTTTCTTAATTGAACTTATAACTGGTTGTTCTATCCATTATTAAAGTGAGGTCTTGAAATCTACTGTTGTGTTACTCTCTATCTGTTCAATTCTGTCAATGTTTTCATCATTTATTTGGGTGCTCTGATGTTAGGTGCATATATATTTATAATTGCTATATCTTCCTGAATTGATCCTTTTATCATTATATAATGTCCTTTGTCTCTTTTTAAAGTTTTTGACTTAAAATTTATTTTGTATGATGTAAGTATGGTCTCTCCTGCTTTCTTTTGGTTACTATTTGTATGGAGTATCTTCTTCCATCCTTTTGATTTTATTCTGTATGTGTCCTTATATCTAAAGTGAATCTCTTGTAGATACTATATAGTTGCATACAGGCTTTCTATCCACTCAGCCACACTATGTCTGTTGATTAAGGAATTTAATCCATATACATTTAAGATAATTACTGATGAGAAAGAGCTTACTATTGCCGTTTTGTGGATTGATTTCTGTATTGTTTGCTGATTATTTGCACTATTGTTCATCATTTTCCTGATTTTCTTTAGTTATCTATCTGTGGTCTCTGGTAGGTCATTGAGCTTCTACATTTTTTTTTGACATGCACAAGGCTTGGCTTGTGGGATCTTAGCTCCTCAACTGGGGATTGAACCCAGGCCCTAAGCAGTGAAAGCATGGAGTTCTAACCACTGGACAGCCAGGTAATTCCCTCATTGAGCTTCTTTTAGATGATTATTTTGAATTCTTTTTCAGGTAATTCATATACCTCTGTTTCTTTAGAGTTGGTTTCTGGGTATTTAATTTGTTCCTTTAATTGGGCCAGTTTCCCTGTTTATTCAGATGCATTGTTAATTTTGCTGGTATTTTGTCATTTGAAAAACAGCCAACTTTTGCTGTATCTACAGACTGGCTCGTATATGAGAAAACCTTCACCATTCACCCTGGCTAGATATTCACTGGGTCTCTCAAACATTTCTTGCAAATGCATCTTTTCTGGGTCTGTTCATGTAGTTTCTCAATTGGAGAAGTTTGTCAGTTTCTTTTTAGGAGCTTGTAATCTCTTGCTCTTTCTGGTGTTTGTCTGTGATACTGCAGGTTCTCTGATGCTGCAACAAGCTGCAGAGCTCTCCTTTGTTCTCAGTTTCTTCTGGGCATCCAAAGCGTGCAAATTTTCAATCAATGCCCTGAGTTAGATGAGACAGAAACCAGTCCCTCGGGCAGCCCCCGAAAAGCTGGAATGTTGAACATACATTTCTTTTCTTTTTCTCTCCAAGGGAAGAGCCACGAGTTGGGCATTTTCTCCCCAGAAGGCTGAGCTTTCTTGGCTTGGGGAAAGTGTTATCATGGGCAAAATATAATAGTTTATCTTACCATTTCAATGTGGCTGTTCTTATCTGAGGTATTGTGACTTCTTAACTGATGTCTGGAGTTTTCATAAATTCTATTTAGGGAGTATATTGTTATTAAGTTGGTGTCTCTCAGGAGAATAACATCTGAGAATTCCTTTTCTCCCATCTCGCTGATGTTACCACCTCCACTGAAAGAACTTCAATATTCATAATGAAGATGTGGATAATACTTTCTTCCCTAATAGAAAATATTGAATGAGATTGAGCAGCCTAGGTTGCCTAGAATGAAGCCACAAAGAAAGGTATCGTGGCCATAGGGGCTGAGCAGCTGAATTTCAATCTTTGAAACTTCCTAAAATCATCCTGTGAGATAATAAATAAATAAATAAATAAATAAATAAATAATCATATTCTTGGTTTTTGGCACAGAGCTCCTAGAACCCTTGTAATTTCCTAAATGAGGAGCACTAGGAGCAACTGTTTTTTTTTTTTTTTTCTTTTTTCTTTTTTTATTAATATTTGGGCTTGGAGGCCAGTGTCTCACACAGAGGAACTCTCTTGGAGTTTCCTGGGTGGTAGCAATATCTTTTGTTGCAATGAGGTATCTTGGTGGGTCCCTGCATGGAGGCTGGTCACCAGAAAGACCAAGCCATGATTAGCTTGGAATTTTCAAACCCTTCCCCCATCCTTATTCCAGAAAGGGGAAAGAGACTAGAAATAGAGTTAATGATCAATCATGCCTATGTGATGAAGCTTCAAAGAAAATCTCTGAAGTACAGGGTTCAGAGAGTTTCCAGGTTGTTGAACACATGAAGGTGCGGGGAGAGGGGCCTGCCAGCATTAACACGGAAGCTCTGCACCCCTTTCAAGATAGCTTGCCCTATGCATCTGCTCCATCTAGATGTTCACCTGTCTCCTTCATCATATCCTTTTATAATAAATGGTAAACAGAAAATAAACTGTTTTCTTGAGTTCTGTAAGCCACACAAGATAATGAATTGAACCCAAGGAGGAGGTCATGGTAACCTCTGAGTTATAGCTGGTCAGAAGCACAGGTAAGAACCTGGAATTATGATTGGCATCTGAAATTGGTGGGAGGTGGTCTTGGGACAGAGCCCTTAACCTGTGGAACCTGATGCTACCTCCAGGTAGACAATGTTAGAATTGGGTTAAATTGTAGGATACTCAGCTGGTATCCTAGAATTACTTAGTGTGGGGAAAAAATCCTACACATCTGGTGTCCTAAGTGTTGTGAGTGTGGTAGTAATGTGAGCTCTAAAGGAGAAACACATAGGAGGAAAGCTGAGTTTTTTCTACACACATCCTCGGGCAGAAACTACCATTTTTCTAACCTGAGGAGTGAAATTCAATATGATGCCATGTTGTTTTCTTTATTATAGATCCTGTAAAAGGAGCTCAAGCAGATATCTAAATCATTAGAATTTCTTAACTTCAAGCTCAGAAAGACTTTTTATATGGGCATAAATTGAATATTTCTTTTTTTTTTACTCATTGCTCTATTTTGTAGTTTTTTAAAATTTACTTTTTATTTTATATTAGAGTATAGTTGATTTACAATGTTGGGTTAGTTTCAGGTGTACAGCAAAGTGATTCAATCATACATACAAATATATCCATTCTTTTTCAGATTCTTTTCCCATATAGGTTACTACAGATTATTGAGTGGAGTCCCCTTGTGCTATACAATAGGTCCTTGTTGCTTACCTACTCTATATATAGTAGTGTGTATATGTTAATCCCAAACTACTAATTCATCCCTCCCCCACCTTTCCCCTTTGGTAACCATAAGTTTGTTTTCTACATCTGTGAGTCTGTGTTTTGTAAATAATTTCATACGTATCATTATTTTTTTAGATTACGCATATAAGTGATATCATATGATATTTTTCTTTGTCTGACTTACTTCACTTAGTATGATAATCTCTACGTCTATCCAGGTTGCAGAAAATGGCATTATTTCATTGATTTTTAAGGCCAATATACCATTATATAGATGTACCACATCTTCTTTTTTTTGTTTTTTTGTTTGTTTGTTTGTTTGTTTTTTGCTGTACGCGGGCTTCTCACTGTCGTGGTGTCTCCCGTTGCGGAGCACAGGCTCTGGACGCACAGGCTCAGCAGCCATGGCTCACGGGCCCAGCCGCTCCACAGCACGCGGGATCCTCCCAGACCGGGGCACGAACCCGTGCCCCCTGCATCGGCAGGCGGACTCCCAACCACTGCGCCACCAGGGAAGCCGCTGTACCACATCTTCTTTATCCATTCATCTATCAATGGACATTTAGGTTGTTTCCATGTCTTGGCTATTGTAAACAGTGCTGCAATGAACATTGGAGTGCATGTATCTTTTCAAATTATCATTTTCTCCAGATATACTCCCAGCAGTGGGATTGCCGGATCATATGTTAGTTCTATTTTTAGTATTTTAAGGAACCTCCGTACTGTTCTCCATGATGGTTGTACCAATTTACATTCCCACCAACAGTGTAGGAGGGTTCCTTTTTCTCCACACTCTCTCCAGCATTTACTGTTTGCAGACTTCTTGATGATGGCCATTCTAAATGGTGTGAGTTGATACCTCATAGTAGTTTTGATTTGCGTTTCTCTAATAGTTAGCTATGTTGGGCAGCTTTTCATATGCCTGTTGGCCATCTGTATGTCTTTTATAGAGAAATGTCTAGGTTTTCTTCCCATTTTTTCATTTTTTTTTTGATATTGAGCTGCACGAGCTGTTTGTATATTTTTGAGATTAATCCCTTGTCAGCCACATCATTTGAAAATCTTTTCTCCCATTCTGTGGGTTGTCTTTTCATTTGCTTATGACTTCCTCTGCTGTCCAAAGGCTTTAAAGTTTAATATGGTCCCATTTGTTTATTTTTATTTTCATTACAGTAGGACAGCAGTCCCCAAACTTTGTGGCACCAGGGACTGTTTTCGTGTAAGAGTTTTTCCACAGATGGGGGTGCGGGGTATGGTGCAGGTGGTAACGCGAGCGATGGGGAGCAGTAAGATGAACTTTCACTCACTCACCCGCCACTCATCTCCTGCTCTGTGGCCCAGTTCCTAACAGACCACGGACCAGTAATGGTCCACAACGTGGGGGTTGGGGATCCCTGCTCTAGGAGGTGGATCCAAAAAGATATTGCTGCGATTTATGTCAAAGAGTGTTATGCCTATGTTTTCCTCTAAGAGTTTTATAGTATCCGGCCTTACATTTAGGTCTTTAAACTATTTTGAGTTTATTTTTGTGTATGGTATTAGAGAATGTTCTAGTTTCATTCTTTTAGCTCTCCAGCTTTCCCAGCACCACTTATTGAAGAGACTGTCTTTTCTCCCTTGTATATTCTTGCCTTCTTTGTTGTAGGTTAATTGACCATAGGTGCATGAGTTTATTTATGGGCTTTTTTGTTGTTGTTGTTAGTTTCTGCTTTATAACAAAGTGAATCAGTTATACATATACATATGTTCCCATATTTCTTCCCTCTTGCATCTCCCTCCTTCCCAACCTCCCTATACCACCCCTCTAGGTGGTCACAAAGTACCGAGCTGATCTCCCTGTGCTATGCAGCTGCTTCCCACTAGCTATCTGTTTTACATTTGGTAGTGTATATATGTCCATGCCTCTCTCTCGCTTTGTCACAGCTTACCCGGCCCCATCCCCATATCCTCAAGTCCATTATCTAGTAGGTCTGTGTCTTTATTTCCGTCTTACCCCTAGGTTCTTCATGACATTTTTTTTCTTAAATTCCATATATATGTGTTAGCATACAGTATTTGTCTTTCTCTTTCTGACTTACTTCACTCTGTATGACAGACTCTATGAGGTCTATCCACCTCATTACAAATAGCTCAATTTCGTTTCCTTTTATGGCTGAGTAATATTCCATTGTATATATGTGCCACATCTTCTTTATCCAGTCATCCGATGATGGACACTTAGGTTGTTTCCATCTCTGAGCTATTGTAAATAGAGCTGCAGTGAACATTGTGGTACATGACTCTTTTTGAATTGTGGTTTTCTCAGGGTATATGCCCAGTAGTGGGATTGCTGGCTCATATGGTAGTTCTATTTGTAGTTTTTTAAGGAACCTCCATAGTGTTCTCCATAGTGGCTGTACCAATTCACATTCCCACCAGCAGTGCAAGAGTGTTCCCTTTTCTCCACACCCTCCCCAGCATTTATTGTTTCTAGATTTTTTGATGATGGCTATTCGGACTGGTGTGAGATGATATCTCATTGTAATTTTGATTTGCATTTCTCTAATGATTAATGATGTTGAGCATTCTTTCATGTGTTTGTTGGCAGTCTGTATATCTTCTTTGCAGAAATGTCTGTTTAGGTCTTCTGCCCATTTTTGGATTCGGTTGTTTGTTTTTTTCTTATTGAGCTGCTTAGAAATTTTGGAGTTTAATCCTTTGTCAGTTGCTTCATTAGCAAATATTTTCTCCCATTCTGAGGGTTGTCTTTTGGTCTTGTTTATGGTTTCCTTTGCTGTGCAAAAGCTTTGAAGTTTCATTAGGTCCCATTTGTTTATGTTTGTTTTTATTTCCATTTCTCTAGGAAGTGGGTCAAAAAGGATCTTGCTGTGATTTATGTCATAGAGTGTTCTGCCTATGTTTTCCTCTAAGAGTTTGACAGTTTCTGGCCTTACATTTAGGTCTTTAATCCATTTTGAGTTTATTTTTGTGTATGGTGTTAGGGAGTGATCTAATCTCATACTTTTACATGTACCTATTGAAGAGGCTGTCCTTTCTCCACTGTATATTCCTGCCTCCTTTGTCAAAGATAAGGTGACCATATGTGTGTGCATTTATCTCTGGGCTTTCTATCCTGTTCCATTGATCTATCTTTCTGTTTTTGTGCAAGTACCATACTTTCTTGATTACTGTAGCTTTGTAGTATAGTTTGAAGTCAGGGAGCCTGATTCCTCCAGCTCCGTTTTTCGTTCTCAAGATTGCTTTGGCTATTCGGGGTCTTTTGTGTTTCCATACAAATTGTGAAATTTTTTGTTCTACTTCTGTGAAAAATGCCAGTGGTAGTTTGATAGGGATTGCATTGAATCTGTAGATTGCTTTGGGTAGTAGGGTCATTTTCACAATGTTGACTCTTCCAATCCAAGAACATGGTATATCTCTCCATCTATTTGTATCATCTTTCATTTCTTTCATCAGTGTCTTATAATTTTCTGCATACAGGTCTTTTGTCTCCTTAGGTAGGTTTATTCCTAGATAATTTATTTTTTTTGTTGCAATGGTAAATGGGATTGTTTTCTTGATTTCACTTTCAGATTTTTCATCATTAGTGTATAGGAATGCCAGAGATTTCTTTGCATTAATTTTGTATCCTGCTACTTTACCAAATTTATTGATTAGCTCTAGTAGATTTCTGGTAGCATCTTTAGGATTTTCTATGTATAGTATCATGTCATCTGCAAACAGTGACAGCTTTACTTCTTCTTTTCCAATTTGGATTCCTTTTATTTCCTTTTCTTCTCTGATTGCTGTGGCTAAAACTTCCAAAACTATGTTGAATAATAGTGGTGAGAGTGGGCAGCCTTGTCTTGCTCCTGATATTAGTGGAAATGCTTTCAGTGTTTCACCATTGAGGATGATGTTGGCTGTGGGTTTGTCATATGTGGCCTTTATTATGTTGAGGAAAGTTCCCTCTATGCCTACTTCCTGCAGGGTTTTTATCATAAATGGGTGTTGAATTTTGTCGAAAGCTTTCTCTGCATCTATTGAGATGATCACATGGTTTTTCTTCTTCAATTTGTTAATATGGTGTATCACGTTGATTGATTTGCATATATTGAAGGATCCTTGCATTCCTGGAATAAACCCCACTTGATCATGGTGTATGATCCTTTTAATGTGCTGTTGGATTCTGTTTGCTAGTATTTTGTTGAGGATTTTTGCATCTATGTCCATCAGTGATATTGGCCTGTAGTTTTCTTTCTTTGTGACATCCTTGTCTGGTTTTGGTATCAAGGTGATGGTGGCCTCGTAGAATGAATTTGTGAGTGTTCCTCCCTCTGCTATATTTTGGAAGAGTTTTGAGAAGGATAGGTGTTAGCTCTTCTCTAAATGTTTGATAGAATTTGCCTGTGAAGCCATCTGGTCCTGGGCTTTTGTTTGTTGGAAGATTTTTAATCACAGTTTCAATCGCAGTGCTTGTGATTTGTCTGTTCATATTTTCTATTTCTTCCTGATTCAGTCTTGGCAGGTTGTGCATTTCTATGAATTTGTCCATTTCTTCCAGGTTGTCCATTTTATTGTCATAGAGTTGCTTGTAGTAATCTCTCATGATCTATTCTGGGCTTTCTATTCTGCTCCATTGATCTATATTTCTGTTTCTGTGCTAGTATCACACGCTTTTGATTACTGTAACTTTGTCATATTGTTAGAAGTCAGGGAGTCTGATTCCTCAAACTCCATTTTTCTTTCTCAAGATTGCTTTGGCTATTTGGGGTCTTTTATGTTTCCTTACACATTTAATTTTTTTTGTTTGTTTTAGTCCTGTGAAAAATGCCATTGGTAATTTGATAGGGATTCCGCTGAATCTGTAGATTGACTTGGGTAGTATAGTCATTTTGACAAT
Organism: Hyperoodon ampullatus; assembly: GCF_949752795.1. Lineage (NCBI taxonomy): Eukaryota > Metazoa > Chordata > Mammalia > Artiodactyla > Ziphiidae > Hyperoodon > Hyperoodon ampullatus. The sequence continues at coordinate 126,632,361 of NC_136916.1, read as the reverse complement.
ATTGATTCTCCTAATCCAAGAACTTGGTATATCTCTCCATCTGTTTGTGTCATCTTTGATTTCTTTCATCAGTATTTTATAGTTTTCTGAGTACAGGATTTTTGCCTCCTTAGGTAGGTTTATTCCTAGGTATTTTATTCTTTTTGATGTTATGGTAAATGGGGTGGTTTTCTTAATTTCTCTTTCTGATCTTTCATTGTTAGTGTATAGGAATACAAGAGATTTCTGTGCATTATTTTTGTATCCTGCAACTTTAGCAACTTCACTGATTAGCTCTAGTAGTTTTCTGGTAGCATCTTTAGGATTCTCTATGTAAAGTATCATGTCATCTCCAAAGAGTGACAGCTTTACTTCTTCTTTTACGATTTTGATTCCTTTTACTTCTTTACCTTCTCTGATTGCTGTGGCTAGGACTTCCAAAACTATGTTGAATAAAATTAGTGAGAGTGGACATTCTTGTCTTCTTCCTAACCTTAGAGGAAATGCTTTCAGTTTTTCACTGTTGAGAATGATGTTTGCTGTGCGTTTGTCATATATGGCCTTTATTGTGTTGAGGTAGGTTCCCTCTATACCGACTTTCTTGAGAGTTTTTATCATAAATGTGTGTTGAATTTTGTGAAAAGCTTTTTCTGCATCTATTGAGATGATCATGTGATTTTTATTCTTCAGTATGTTAATGTGGTGTATCACACTTACTCATTTGCAAATATTGAAAAATTGTTACACCCCTGGGATAAATCCCACTTGTAATGTATGTATGATCCTTTCAATGTATTGCTGGATTCAGTTTGCTAGCATTTTGTTGAGGATTTTTGAGTATATGTTCATCAGTGATATTGGCCTGTAATTTTCTTTTTTGTGGTATCTTTGGTTTTGGTAACAGGGTGATGGTGGCCTCATAGAATGAGTTTGGGAGTGTTCCTCCACTGTGATTTTTTGGAAGAGTTTCAGAAGGATAGGTGTTAACTCTCCTCTAAATGTTTGATACAATTTGCCTGTGAAGACATCTGATCCTGGACCTTTGTTTTTTGTAAACATTTTAATCATAATTTCAATTTCAGTACGTGTGACTACCTCTTCATATTTTGTTTCTTTGTGGTTCAGTCTTGGGAGACTGTACCTTTCTAAGAAGTTGTCAATTTTTTCTAGGTTGTCCATTTTATTGGCATATAGTTGCTTGTAACAGTCTCTTATCCTTTGTATTTTTATGGTCTCTGTTGTAACTTCTCCTGTTTTGTTTCTAGTTTTATTGATTTGAGCACTCTCCCTTTTTTTCTTGATGAGTCAGGCTAAAGGTTTAATCAAGTTTATCTTTTCAAAGAATCAGCTTTTAATTTCATTAAGTTTTTCTATTGTTTTCTTCATTTCTATTTCATTTATTTCTGCTCTGATCTTTATGATTCCTTTCCTTTTACTAACTTTGGATTTTGTTTATTCTTCTTTCTCTAGGTGCTTTAGTTGTAAGCTTCAGTTGTTTATTTGAGATTTTTATTGTTTCCTGAGGTAAGATTGTATTGCTATAAACTTCCCTCTTAGAACTGCTTTTGCTGAGTCCCATAGGTTTTGGATCATGTTTTCATTTTCATTTATCTTTAGATATTTTTTGATTTCCTGTTTGAGTTCTTTGGTGATCCATTGGTTGTGTAGAGTGTAGTAACATATTGTTTATCCTCCATGTGTTTTTGTTTTTCACAGTTTTTTTCTTGTAGTTGATTTCTAATCTCATAGCATTGTGGTTGAAGAAGATGCTTGATGTAATTTCAATTTTCTTATACTTACTGAGGCTTGCTTTGTGGTCCAGCAAGTGATATATCCTGAAGAATGTTTCATATGCACTTGAGAAGAATGTTTATTCTGCTGCTTTTGGATGGAATGTTCTATAAATATCAATTGAGTCCATCTGGTCTAATGTAGGGGTCTCCAACCCCTTCCCCTGTTAGGAACTGGGCCCCATAGCAGGATAGCAGTGGGCGGGCGATTGAAGCTTCATCTGCCACTCCCCATCACTCCCCACCTCTCGCATTACCGCCTGAACTGTTCCCTCCATTGCACGCATCACCTCCTGAACCATCCCCTACCCCGCAGTTTTGGGACTACTAGTCTAATGTGTCATTTAAGGCCTCTGTTTCCTTATTCATTTTTTGTCTGGATGATCTATCCATTGATGTAAGTGGAGAGTCATAGTCCCCCACTATTATTATGTTACTGTTGACTTTTCCTTTTATGGCTGTTAGTATTTGCCTTATATATACTGGGGTGCTCCTATGTTTGGTGCATATGTATTTACAATTGTTATATCTTCTTCTTGGATTGATTCCTTGATCATTCTGTAGTGTCCTTCTTTATCTCCTGTAATTATTTTAAAGTCTATTTTGTCTGTTATGGGTATTGCTATTCCAGCTTTCTTTTGATTTCCACTTTCATGGAGTATCTTTTCCCATCCTCTCACTTTCAGTCTGTTTCTGTTTGCATATCTCAAGTGGGTCTCTTGTAGACAGTATATATAGGTCTTCTTTTTGTATCCATTCAGCCAGTCTATGTCTTTTGGTTGGAGCGTTTAATCCATTTACATTTAAGGTAATTATTGATATGTATATTCTTATTGCCATCTTGTTAATTGTAATGGATTTGTTTTGATAGGTCTATTTTCTTCCCTTCCTCTTTTGTTCTCTTCTCTTGTGATTTGATGACTATCTTTAGTCTTGTGTTTGCATTCCTTTTTCTTTTCTGTGTGTGTATCTATTGTAGATTTTTGGTTTGCGGTTACCATGAGATTTTGATAAAGCAGTCTAATACATATATATGTATATATATATATATGGTGTATATGTGTGTGTATATATATATATATATATATACATATATACACACACACATACACAAGATTGTTTTAAGTTGCTGCTCTCTTAATTTCAAATGCATTTTATAATACCCTGCATCTATACTCTCCCCTTCTCATCACTGTCAGTTTTGATATATTTTTGTTTGGATGATTTACTACTGTTACTGTATGTTTGCCTTTACTGGTGAGGTTTCCCATTCATAATTTTCTTGTTTCTAGTTGTAGCCTTTTCTTTTCCATTTAGAGAAGTCTCTGTAACATTTGTTGTAAAGCTGGTTTGGTGATTCTGAATTCTCTTAGTTTTTGCTTATTTGTAAAGCTTTTGATTTCTCTATCAAATCCGAATGAGAGCCCTACTGGGTGGTGTATTCTTGGTTGTAGTTTTTTCCCTTTCATCACTTTAAACTCTTTTGCTACTCCCTTCTGGCCTGCAGAGCTTCTACAGAAAAATCAGCTGATAACTTTATGGGGTTTCCCTTGTATGTTACTTGTTGCTTCTCCCTTGTTGCTTTTAATATTTTCTGTCTTTAATTTTTATCAAATTGTTTAATATGTGCCTCCTTGGGTTTATCCTGTATGGGACTCTGCACTTCCTGGACTTCAGTGTTTAAAGTTTTTGTCTATTATCTCTTCAAATATTTTCTCAGGCCCTTTCTCTCTCTCTTCTCCTTCTGGGACCCATATAATGTGATTGTTGGTGTGTTCAATGTTGTTCCAGAGGTCTCTGAGACTGTCCTCATTTCATTCTTTTTCTTTATTCTGTTCCACAGCAGTGATTTCCACCAATGTCTTCTGGCTCACTTTTTTGTTCTTCTATCTCATTTATTCTGGTATTGATTCCTTCTAGTGATCTTCCTGTCAGTTATTGTACTGTTCATCTCTGTGTGTTAGTTCTTTAAAGCTAGCTCTTTAACATTTCTTGTATCTTCTTGGTCTGTGACTCTATTCTTTTTCCAAAATCTTGGATCATTTTTACTGTCATTACTTTGAATTCTTTTTCAGGTGGATTACCTATCTTCATTTAGTTGTTCTTCTGGGGTTTTATCTTATTCCTCCATCTGGAACATATTTCTCTGCCATCTCATTTTGTCTACCTTTCTGTTTGTGGTCTCTGTTCCTCAGGCTGGAAGATTTTAATTCTTCTTCATTCTGTTGTCTGCCCCATGCTGGGTGAGGTTGATCCAGGGGCTTGTGTAGGCTTCCTTGTGGGAGGGTCTAGTGCCTGCCCACTGGTCAGTGGGGCTGGGTCTTGTCCCTCTGGTGGACAGGGCCATGTTGAGGGGTCTGTTTAGAGGAAGCTATTGGCTCAAAATGACTTTAGGCAGCCTGTCTGCAGATGGGTAAGCCTGTGTTCCCACCTTGTTGGTTGTTTGGCCTGAGGAGTCCCAGCACTGGAGCCTGAAGGCTGTTGGTGGGGCCAATTCTCGGTGCCAAAATGGTGACCTCTGTGAGAGCTCCCACCAATGAGTATTCCCTGGTGTCTGCCAATGAGTATTCCTTGGTGTCCACCACCAGTGTCCTTGCCCCCACAGTGAGCCACAGCTGAACCTCCCCAGGAGATCCTCCAAGACCTGCAGGTATGTGTGGCCCAGACTCCTGTGGATTCACTGCTTTGCCCTAGGTCCCAGTTCATGTGAAACCTTGTGTGCACCCTCTAAGAGTGGAGTCTCTGTTTTCCCCAGTCCTACAGAGCTCCTGCATTCAAGCCCCACTGGCTTTCAAAGCCAAATACTCTGTGGGCTCCTCCTCCTTATGCTGGACCCCTCAGCTGGGGACCCTGACGTAGGGCTCAGAACTCTCAATCGTGTGGGAGAACTTCTGTGATATAATTGTTCTCCAGTTTGTGGGTTGCCCACGTGGCAGGTATGGGATTTGATTATATTGTGAAAGCACCCCCTCCTACCATCTTGTTGTGGCTTCTTCTTTGTCTTTGGGTGTAGAATATCTTTTCTGGTAGGTTCAAATCTTTTTTGTCAATGGTGTCCAGAAGTTGTGATTTTGGTATTTTCATGAGACAAGGTGAGCTCAAGTCCTTCTACTCCACCATCTTGTCTCTCCTTTGAATATTTCTTTATTAGAGTAATTTTAATTAACTCAGTGAGTAAACACTGTCATCACCTACTTAGTGAGAGACACTGTTACCAGTACTAGAGCAAATAATGTTAGTAATATGTGAGATAGATAGATTTAAATAGCTAAATAGATTTAAAACATATTTAATTACTTCATGTACACAAAACTCTTTAAAGCAATTTAGATATCCCTTTTAATTTAATCAGGAAAACTCCCTTTATATCAGTTCTGTTATTAGCTGTTTAATAAGTGAGGAAATGAAGTACAGAATGAAGCATAAAGAAGAACATGATAAAGTCTCCACCATCACAGACCTCACAGTATAACAATAAAATGTTCCAGAGGCTATAATGGTGTTAATTTAGCCTGACGAGGACCAGGGAAGGCTTCACAGAGGATGTGATGGTTAATAGCAGTTCAGCATCTGTAATATAGGAAACTTCTGGGAAGATGAGGTGGGAGTGATGGCAAGGTGAGAATGGACTGCAAATTGAAATGTAGGCAGTGGGAGCATTCCAAGCAAAGGAAATTAATTGCCATAGAAAGAGAGGGTAGGATAGTTTTTTGATGTTACTGAGAAAACATATGTCACCTTGTTCTCCAATTTTTTTTAACTCAAATGCTAGTTCAACATTCAAGGAATCCAGTAATATTTTATGCTAAATTTTTTAGTATCCATGAACCTTCAATTCACTTAAAGTCTTCACAACAACATCCATGTAGTACATACCTGCAGGGTTCAATAAAGTTTTGGGTCACAAGGAGGGTTGTATCATTGTCCTACCCAGAAAATGTACAAATTAAATAGCATTTCTTACCCTGTAAGTTCATCTAGGAATTCTTCACTGTCCATTCCAAGTAGGATCCCATCCTTCAGAGTTTGCTAGGGTTACAATTTTGTTAATTTTTAAGCAGAAGAGTTTTCCCAACTCTTTATGTTGTTATCATCTCATGTTGCTTACCAAACATTGATTATAAATCTCTTTTCTCCCATGAGAAATCTAACATTTTTTTTTGAAACACTTATGTTTCTCTGAAGTGTTTGGGAAATGCTGGGTCAGACGAATTGTTGTATAATTCCCTGAAAAGAGCTGTGAGACAGAAGCATAGTAATTTACATTAGGACACAAAACTGAGTTATACAGGACATAAAGAAAACTGAGTTATACAGGAGCAACCATATCAAAATGTCCCACAGGTGGAATGATCTACAGCCCAGAAGCAGATCTAAGTTTGAAATAAAGATAAATTTGGACAAAGGGCCATGTTTGGATAAGATATACTTATCTTTCATCCTTTTTAAGCATGGCTTTTATACTTTTTTTCTCTTTTCAACATGTTTACACTTTTATGTAATGTACATTTTTATCATTTCCTTTTTTATCTTAAGAATTTTGCAAGAAAAACAAACTACAGCACAGCCTGAGAAATGGAACTAGATATTTTTGGCTAATTACCCATATAAATCATTTCACTCCTGCAAATCAAACACTGCCCTCCACCTAGTTCTAACTTTAGTTCTTCACTTTAAAATTAAACTTCTCAGCTAGTAACTGAATAGGGTTAAGACCAAAGCTGGCTCTTAACATAGGCTCTTACATAGGTTAATTGGGTCTTATCAGTATCTTACATAGATTTTTAGGTACCAGAATTGACTGGGACAACTGCTCCGTAAAGATTTTTCAGGCTAAAGTTGTCTTGTATAATTTATGGAATAACATTCTAGGTTCTCGGAAAACCCTTGTGCAGGCATTTAAATAGATTCAGTCGAGTACAATTTATATTTTATGAACTATATCAAGAGTGGACTTTAAAAAAATTACTTTCTCTTTAATTTTGCAATCTGAGAGTAGAATTAGTGGGATAGTCAGATAATTGCTGAACCACTGAAGTAGGATAAATAAGCAAACATTCTGTCACATGTACAGACTGATAAATTAGTATTTTTATGTACAAAATGGTGAAAATTTTCACTTTGTTTCGCAGAATACTTAATTATATTTAGGTATGTTAATTAAATACTAATGCATTTTTTCAATTTATACTAGGTGTAAATTTATACTAGGCATAAATCGATAAATAGAATAATCAAAAAACTGATTTAAAATACATGAGAAATAAATACATCCTTTGCATTATTACTAATATATTTTAAGATTCTAAGAAATTTTGGCTATTCATAATTGTTTTAGTTAACTAAATAATTACCATAACTACTAAATCAATTTTAAAGAAAACTTCAGATGATGGCAACCCAAATGTGTGGTATGGATTTTTTTTACATTTACATAAGAAAAAATATACTAAGATTGAATATTTTTCCAAAACTAGCAGATTTTTTACACTTTTGCTATATATTTTTTTGCAGATTTACCTAAAGCAATTATAGCAACTTTCTGAAGGCTGTTCACTTCCTTAAAATATTTTTTCATTAATGATTAGGCAAATATTCTGTAATAACTATCCTGTTGCATATTGAGCAAAGAGTAAAAATCAGGAATAATATGAACTTATAAAGTAATTGCTTGCTCACTTTTAAAAATCAACATGTTTAATGCTTTAGACCTAAATACTAAATATTCCTCAAACTTTAAAAAATTTTTTGGAAAGTATTCCTTTAAAAGAATGTGTTTTAGTTCAGCTGAATTTAGAGTTGTGTGTTAAAATTTGCCTCTTTCAAGACCCAATCTGCTGTCTCTTTTGGACATTATTTTCATCTCCCAGATGAGATGTTTTCTGTTTTTGTTTTTTTTTTACTTAATGACAATGATATTTTTCCAGGGAACCTTCTACTTTGATGACAAGCTTTAAATCTAAAATTTAATCACCAGATCTGAATACAGATTTCCAAGAGGTGGGGATTTGACGAGGCCTCAAATCCTGAACTGCAGTCTGAAACTATTTTTATGGTTCAGTGTTAAAATAAGTGTTACAGAGTGTGTATGCACAGTGTTTGTTATAGTTACAGTGGTAACAACAAAATACAAGTATACTCAGTAACTTAAAAAGGAAATAGATTGTGAAAATATTTTCAGAGTCCAGATAACAGTAATAACTAAATTTTTCTGCCCTCTCTCTAACTTGTAAATAACCTAGGGCTCACACAGATCACTCAATTATAATCTTATCCAGATTTAGCCCCAGGGTCCCCAGTAGAAGTTACGATTTAATGTGTTTATGTTCGACATACACTAAAACAACTATGGGAAAAATACTCAATAGAATTGAGGTATATAGTGGTGAACAAGATATACAGTCCTTTTCTTCAAGAAAATCAACAATCTGGATGAGATTTCTGGTACGTAAACAGGTGACTACAAAAGTGGTGTGATAAATGCTCTGCTGGCTGTAACTACAGGGTGCTACATGAGCACACAGTAGGACACCAAATTCAGTCTGATGCTGACAGATAAGGCTCTTCACTGCCAATGATGTCTTAGTTAACTCATCCATGTTCTGTTGGTCACAACTAAGTGAAGAGGTGAATTAAGGTAGAATGGTTTGAAAGGAGGAACGTTATATACAAAGCTATAAACATAACAGAGGGCATGGTGATTTCTGGAAAAATAAATTAATTAAATATCACTGAAAAATAATGAAGTAGATAATAAATGAGATAAGACTGGAGAGCTAAGAAGTGATTTGTATTTCATTTTCAGCTCAGTGAAAAAATTACAAGAGATGCCATAATGCATTTGGGGCTTTAAAAAAGATTACTGGGGCTGCCATATGGAAAATATATTTGAGAACATGAAAATCAAATGTAGACACTTTTCCTTAATTAAATCCAAGAGAAGAAAAAAAAAAACAGCTATTAAAAAAACAGGACAACTGGGGAAATTTGAATATGGACCATATACTGGATTACAGTATTTTCTCAGTGTTAAATTCTCAAAGCATAATAATTGTATTGTGGTTATGTAAGAAGATGTCCTAGTTCTTAAAAATAAATGATGGACTATTTAGGAAAGAACTGTCATTAAGTCTGCAATTAAATCCCAAATAATTCAGGAGGGAGGAAATGTGGGGAGGTGAATGGGGGAGAGAGACAAACTGAAAGCATTAAATCTTATAATTGGTAAATCAAGGTAAAAAAAATGTAGATGTGTATTGCACCATTCTTACATTTTTCTGTAGGTTTGCATTTTTTCAAAATATAAAAAGTTCCAGAGAAAAAGTAAAATAATGTGTTAAAGGTGGTCAAGAAAAGAGAAGGCTATTCTGGTGATCCAGGATTTAGTGTGACATATTCCCTCTCCCTCCCTTACCAACCACTTGGATTATTTTTTCTCTTATGGTTTGCTGAAAGTAAAAGTTACTTAAGAGATGACTGAAGTATCTAAGGATATTTCTTAGAACAATTAAAACTGTACCTAGCAGATGGGCTCGACTCAAGATAACTCCATCAGCCTATCATTTCACCTTGTACTGCTATCTTTTTATAATTACTACATAGTTATGACAGGTCATACGTTGGTGTAGTAGAAAAATAAAAGTGGTTCTGGCATTGCGATTGTACCATTAGTGTCTCTATTGTATAATTTTTGGAGGAGGTCATTTTTGTTTGTTTCAGTAAAGCAGGAAACTTGTCATTTGGGGTCTTGGTAACTTAGTCATTGATCAATTTAAATATATGAAAATATTGCTCTTCTGTTGGCAAGTATGCAGGACTTAGTGAATGAACTTCAGACATTAAAATCTGATTTGTATCTCAAACTGGATATAAATTTATGTTAAACATTTCAAAAACTTGAGTTTAGAAATTTAGTTTTATACTGCCCACTATTTCTTTGAACAAGAATTTAGTCCACCAATGGCATTTTTCACAGAACAAGAAGTTTTCAAATTTCTATGGAAACATAAAACACCATGAATAGCCAAAATGATCTTGAAAAAGAAGAACAGAGCTGGAGGAATTATGCTCCCTGACTTCAGACTATTCTATAAAGTTGCACTAATCAAAATAGCATGGTATGGGTACACAAACAGACACATATATCAATGGAACAAGATAGAAAGTCCAGAAATAAACCCACACAATTATGATAAATTAATCTAACAAAGGAGGTAAGACCATACATGGAGAAAAAGTCTCTTCAATAAGCGGTGCTGGGAACTGAATATTTATATATAGAAAAATAAAATTAGTATATTTTCTCACACCATATACAGAAATAAACTCAAAATGGATTAAAGACCTAAATACAAGAGTGGAAACCATAAAACTCCTAGAGGAAGACATAGGCAGAACCCTTTTTGACATAAAACATAGCAATATTTTTGTAGCTGTGTCATAAGGCAAAAGAAACAGAAGCAAAAATAAACATATAGGACCTAATTAAACTTAAAAGCTTTTGCACAGCAAAGGAAATCATTAAAAAATGAAAAGACAACTTACAGAATGGGAGAACAAATTTGCAACTGATATGACCAACAAGGGGTAATATCCAAAATATATAAACAGCTCATACAACTCAATATCAAAAAAAATCTAATCAAAAATGAGGAGGGGAGTGATCAAGATGGCAGAGTAGTAGGGCATGAAGCTCACCTCCTCCCAAAATACATCAAAAGTACATCTACATGTGGAATGATTCTCAAAGAGTATCTACTGAATGCTGGCAGAAGACCTCAGGCTTCTGAAAGGGGACGAAAATCTCCACATAACCAGGTAGGACAAAAGAAAAAAGAAAAAAACAAAGGAACTGGGATGAGACTGGTGCCACTGGGAGGGAACAGAGAAGGAGAAAAGGTCCCCGCACCCTGGGAAGTACCCTCACCAGTGGGGAGATCAGCCAGAACAGACAGTGCAACACCTGGTTTGTGGCAGCCAGAATGGAGAGAAACCTGCACAGAAGGTCTGTGCCACTGCCCTGTGCTCCCCAGCCTGAAACTCACATCTGCCCATGTGGGTGGGGGCTGGATGCTGAAGCTCAGGCTTTAGAGATCAGAACAGCGAGACAACTGGGGTTGGCTGTATGGAAACAGCCCGAATGGGCTGGAGACAGGTGTGATTGCAACTGAGAGTGTATGTGGAGGAAGCCCAGGCCTGCTTTAGAGGCCAGGCACCATTGTTAGGGGGGTGGGTGAGGGGAGGGGCAGGACCCACCATTGCAGCCTTTTACCCTGCACATGCTTTCAGGTAACAAGACATCACCTCTGGGAGCAGCTGCAAACCACTGCTGCTGCCCTCACGGGCTCCAGGACTGGTCACTAGCCACTGCTGCCTCCCTTGTGGGCTCCAGAAGCAGTCATGAGCTGCCTTCACTGCCATCATGGGTTCAGGGGGCCATGAGCCATCACTGCCACAGAGAGCCCTGAGAGCAAGCACCAGCTACCATATGTGCACACCCACTATCAAGGGGATAACAGCCAACACACGCTGAGGAAAGACGTAGCAGTCATCCACACTAAAAACTGCCCTTGCACCAAAAATATTAAGCCCACACAAGCTACACAGGTAGGCTCTAATATATATATATATATATATAGTCCTCTAAGACCACAGTAGACAATTGTTTCTCCTGATCTCACAGTGTAAGAGAAACACAAGTTAAATGAAGAAGCAGAGAAACCACTCCCAGTTAAAAGACCAAAAGAATTCCCCTGAAAGAACAAACAATGAAACAGACCTCTTCAGTCTACTAGACACTAATTTCAAAAAGGAGATAATGAAAATACTGAAGGAATTAAGAAAGGTGACTGACAAAAATGCAGAACACTATAAAAATGAACTAGAGACTGTAAGGAGGAGCCAAGAAAAATTGGCTTAGACATTTGCTTAGACATCAGCTGAGCTAAAGGCAGTGAACAGCAGGATGAATAATGCAGAATAAGTGATCTGGAAGATAAGACTAATGGAAATCACACAGTCAGAACAGCAGGTAGAAAGCAAAATGGAAAAAAAAAAGCAATATAAGACACATATGGGATCATATAAAGTGTGCCTATCTATGCATAATAGGGATTCCAGAAGGGGAAGAAAGAGAAAAGGGGATCAAAAATGCATGTGAAGAAATTATGGCTAAAAACTTCCCAAACCTAAAGAAGGAAACAGAAATCCAGCTATAGGAAGCACAGAGGGTCCTAAAGAAGATGAACCAAAAGAAACCCTACACCAAGACATAATTAAAATGGCAAAGGTTAAAGAGAGGATTCTAAAGGTAGCAGGAGAAAAACAGAGTTAATTACAAGGGAACCCCCATAATGCTATCAGCTGATTTCTCTACAGAAATGCTGCAGGCCAGAAGGGAGTAGATATATTCAAAATGCTAAAAGTGAAATATATGCAACCTAGAATACTCTACCCAGCAAGATTATCATTTAGAATAAAAGAGAGAAAGAATTTCTCAGACAACTGAAAACTAAAAGACTACAGCAACAGTAAACCTATCCTAAAAGAAATATTGAAAGGTCTTCTCTAAATAGAAAAAAAGCAAGAATCTATAGCAAAGAGAAAATCACAGTTGGAAAGTAAATCTGTTAAATAAGCCAGTACACAGATTAATTTAAAAAATTATTGTGAAAGGGATGATAACTACAATGAACAGCAAAAGGAAAACATGAAGATGTAAAAGAAGACATCAAAATCATAAAATGTGGGGGAAGAGAGTAATAAAACATAGAGTTTTTTTGTTCTTTTTTTTAGAATGTATTTGAGCCTATATGACTATCAGTCTAAAGCAAGTAGCTATAGGAAGGGGTTAACAGACTCGAAAAATAGGGTAACCACAAATCAAAAACATACAATAGATATACTGAAACCAAAAAAGAAGAAAACACGAACATAAAAGGAAATCATCAAACCACAAAAAGAAAAAATGAAAAAGGAACAAAGAAGAAACAAAGAATCAACTGGAAAACGACATTTAAAATGGAAATAGATACATACCTATGAATAATTAGCTTAAATGTCAATGGAGTAGATGCTCCAAAAGATACAGAGTGGCAGACTGGATAAAAAACAAGAGTCTATAATATGCTGCCTACAAGAGACACACTTTAGAGCAAAGGACATAGATTGAAAGTGAGGAGATGGAAAAAGATATTTCATGCAATTGGAAATGACTAGAAAGCAGGGGTTGCAATACTCATATCAGACAAAATACACTTTAAAGCAAAGCCTTTAAGAAAGATAAAGAAGGACACTATACAATGATAAAAGGATGAATACAAGAAGAGAATTTTACACTTGTATAGGAGCACCCAAATATGTAAAACAAATACTAACAGACATAAAGGGAGAAATTGACAGGAATACAATAATAGAGACTTTTAACACCACACTCACATCAATGGACATATATACAGAAAAAACCAATAAGACAACAGAAATCCTAAATTATAAAATAGAACATTTAGACTTAATTGATATTTTCAGGACATAACATCCAAAAAAAAGAGACCAGAATACACATTATTTTCAAGTGCATGTGGAACATTCTCTAAGATTGACCACATGCTAGGGCACAAAACAAGCCTCAACAAATTTAAGAGTATAGAAATTATATCAAGCAACTTTTCTTCCCACAATGACATGAAACTAGAAATCAGCCACAGAAAAAGAATAAGAAAAAATTGATTACATGGAGACTAAACATGCTACTAAAAAACCAATGGGTCAACAATGAAATCAAAGAGGAAATTAAGAAACACCTTGAGAAAAATGACAATGAAAACACAACCACACAAAGTCTATGGGATGCTTCAAAAGCAGATCTTAGAAGGAAGTTCATAGCAATACAGGCCTTCCTCGAAACAAAACTTAATGTCAGAAGAAGGAAGGAAATAATAAAGGTCAGAGAGGACACAAATAAAATAGAGATTACAAAAATAATGGAAAAAATGAATAAAACCAAGAGCCGGTTCTTTGAAAGGGTGAACAAAAGTGACAAGCCACTGGACAGGCTCACCAAGAAGAAAAGCAAGAGAACCCAAACAAAAATAAGAAATGAAAAAGAAGACATAACAACTGATACTGCAGGAAAAAAAAAACATAAGGAAATACTATGAACAATGATATGCCAACAAATTTGATAACCTAAAAGAAATGGACACGTTTCTAGAAACATACAGCCCACCAAAACTGAATCAAGAATAAATAGATAATTTGAACAAACCAATCACTAGAAGCGAAATAGAATCTGTAAAAAACAAAAAACAAAAAACTCCCTACAAACAAAAGTCCAGAACAAGATAGCTTCACAGGCAAATTGTACTAAACAAAAGAGAACTTTTACTGATCCTTCTCAAATGCTCTCAAAAGTTTGAAGAGGAGGGAACTCTCCCAAAGACATTCTATGAAGCTTCCATTACCCTGATGCCACAACCACCAAAAAAGAAAATTACAGGCCAGTATCTTTGATGAATATAGATGCAAAAAATTTTAAAATATTAGCAAACTGAAGCCAACAACACATAAAAAGTATCATACACCATGACCAAGTGGGATTCATCTCAATTTCACAAGGTTGGTTCAACACACACAAATTAATTTGATACATGACATCAACAAAAGAAAAGACAAAAACCACATGATCATCTCAATAGATGCAGAAAAAGCATTTGGCAAAATTCAACATCCATTCATGATAAAAACCCTTACCAAAGTGGTTATAAAGGGAACATATCTCAACATAATAAAAGCTATTTATGACAAACCCACAGCCAATATAGTATTAAATGGTGAAAAGCTGAAAGCCTTCCTGCTAAAATCTGGAAAAAGACAAGGACAGCCATTCTCACCACTTCTATTCAGCATAGCATTGAAAATCCTAGCCACAGCAGTCAGACAAGAAAAAAAAATAAAAGGTATCCAAATTGGAAGTGAAGAGTTAAAATTGTCATTATGAGCAGATGACATGATAGTATAAATACAGAAAACCCTAAAGACTCCATACAGAAACTACTAGAACTGATAAACGAATTTAGCAAGGTAGCAGGATACAGGATTAACATACAGAAATTCGTTGCATTTCTTTACACTAATAATTAAATATAAGAGAATGTAAAAAGAAAAAAAGACCTATTAAAATAGCACACCCAAAAATAAAATACTTAGGAATAAACCTGACCAAGGAGGTGAAAGACTTATATGCTGAGAACTATAAAACATTCATAAGGGAAATTAAAAATGACTCAAAGAAATGGAAAGATATCCCATGCTCTTGGATTGGAAGAATTAATATTGTAAAATGGCCACACTACCCAAAGCAGTCAACAGATTTAATGTGATCCCTATCAAGTTACCCATGACATTTTTCACAGAATTAGAACAAATAATCCTAAAATTTATATAGAACCATAAAAGACCCAGAATTGCCAAAGCAATCCTGAGGAAAAAGAATAAAGCAGGAGGCGTAACCTTCCCAGACTTCAGACAATACTACAAAGCTCCAGTAATCAAAACAGAAACAGTGTGGTATTGGCACAAAAGCAGACATATGGATCAATGGAACAGAATAGAGATCCTAGAAGTAAAACCACACACCTATGGTCAATTAATCTTTGACAGAGGAGGCAAGAATATACAATGGGAAAAAGACAGTCTCTTCAACAAGTGGAACTTAAAGTTGGACAGCTGCATGTAAATCTATGAAGTTAGAACATACCCTCACACCATATATGAAAATAAACTCAAAGTGGCTTAAAGACTTAAACATAAGACATGACACCATAAAACTCCTAGTCATAAGCAAAACATTCTCTGATATAAATCATACCAATGTTTTCTTAAGTTAGTCTCCCAAGGCAATAGAAATAAAAGCAAAAATATACAAATACGACCTAATCAAACTTACAAGCTTTTGCACAGCAAAGGAAACCATAAACAAAATGAAAAGACAACGTACAGAATGGGAGAAAATATTTGCAAATGATGTGACGGACCAGGAATTAATTTCCAAAATACATGGACAACTCATACACCTCAATATCAAAAAACCAAACAACCCAAACAAAAAATGGGCAGAAAACCTAGCCATTTCCCTAAAAAAGACATACAGATGGCCAACAGGCATAGGAAAATCTGCTCATTGTCTCTAATTATTAGAGAAATGAAAATCAAACTACAATGAGGTAACACCTCACACTGGTCAGAATGGCCATCATTAAGAGGTCTACAAATAACAAATGCTGGAGATGTTGTAGAGAAAAGGGAACCCTCCTGCACTGCTGATGGGAATCAAAGTTGGTGCAGCCACTATGGAAAAAGGTATGGAGGTTCCTCAAAAAACTAAAAATAAAACTACCATATGATCCAGAAACCCCACTCCTGGGCATATAACCAGACAAAACTATAATTCAAAAAGAAACATGTACCCCTATGTTCACAGCAGCACTATTCACAGCAGCCAAGACATGGAAACATGTCTAAATGTTCATTGACAGTTGAATGGATAAAGAAGATATGGTACATATATACAATGGTATATTAGCCATAAAAAAGAATGAAATAATTCAATTTGCAGCAACATGGATGCAACTAGAGATGATCATACTAAGTGAATTCATTCAAAAAGAGATAGACAAATACCATATGATATAACTTATATCTGGAATCTAAAACATAACATAAATGGACCTATATATAAAAAAGAAACAGACTCACAGACATAGAGAACAGACTCGTGGTTGCCAAGGGGAAGGAGGATGGAAAAAGGATGGAGTGGGAGGTTAGGCTTAGCAGGTGTAAGCTATTATATAGAGAATGGATAAACAACAAGGTCCTACTGTATCACACAGGGACTATATGTAATATCCTATGATAAACCATAATGGAAAAGAATATAAACAAGAATGTACATATATATATATATATATATATATATATAAAACTGAATCACTTTTCCATACAGCAGAAATTAACACAACACTGTAAATCAACTATACTTCAATAAAAAAAGGGGGGTAGAGTCAAGATGACGGCATGGGAGGATGCAGAGTTCACGTCTCCCCACAACTAGGGCACCTGCTGGATGCTGGTGCATGACCTCAATGCCCAAGGAGATGGGAGAACCCCCTGAGCAATCTGGTGGGATGACGGGGGTAATGAGGCAGGAGGAGAAGTGAAGCTCGGACAGGACCGGTGCCCCTGAGGGATGGCTGGGAGAGGGGAGGAGTTCCCACACCTGGAGGAACCCTCAGGGGCTTGAGGATCACAGGGGAGCATGCCTAGTGTTTCCCCTGCCCACTCAGCCCTGGGGAGCCTGCTGGGCTCCTGGGTCTGGTCCTCCACCCTGGGAGGCTCCCTCCCGCCACCTGGATCCTCGGGCATAGGAGGAAGGGAGGAGGGGGGAAGAGGAGGAGAGGCGGACTGGGGGAGACATTCCAGGAACAGAGGACCAGGGGAGGTGCGGTGGGTGTTTTCCCCACCCACTGGGGCCCTGGGAAGCCTTCTGGGTTCCCACGCCTGGTCCACCACACTCTGGGGCTCCCTCTGGCTGTGTTGGTCTGGGGCTGGGGGGAAAGAAGAGGAGAGGTGGATGGGGAGGGGCCCTCTGGGATCGGAGGATCAAGGTGAAGCATGTCTAGTGTTTCTCCTACCCACTTGGGCCCCAGGGAGCCTGCTGGGCTCCTGGGCCTGGTCCTCTGCCCTCCAAGGAGCCCTCTAGCCATGTGAATCCTAGGGGCATAGGAGGGAGGGAGGAGGGGGGAAGAGGAGGAGAGGCAGATGGGGGGACTCGTGGGGACCAGAGGATCAGGGGAAGCACCTTGGGCATGTCCCCCACCAACTGAGATCCTAGGGAGCCTGTTGGGCCTCTGGGTCTGGTCCCCTGCATTCCGGGGCCCCCTCCAGCCACACGGGTCCCAGAGGCATAGGAGGGAGGGAGGGTGGGGAAGAACAAGAGAGGCCAATGGGGAGGAACCCTCCAGGACCGGAGAATTGGGGGGAACGCACCTAGCATTTACCCTGCCCACTCGGAGCCTGCTGGGGTCCGGGACCTGGTCCTCCACCCACCAAAGCCAGAGGGACTCCTGAGTCTCCTGCCATATGCTGAGCCTAAGCCCCACCCCCTAGGGCCTTTTCTGGCTCTGTGGGTCCTAAGCATAGGCCCTACCCCCGTGTAAACCCCACCCCTGCCTAAGGCCCACCCCCAACAGCCAAGGCCTTTTCCAGCTTTTTTTTTCTGGCTCTTTTTTACTACTGTGGTTGTTTTACCTTCCAATTGTTTCATCTATATTTTTACTTTTCTATTTTTTCTAACATATCTGTTAGTTTTCTAATCTTATTTTATTCTTTGTTATTGTTCTGCTCCCCCTTTTTTTCACTGCCATGTGAAGCTTGCAGGACCTTGGTTGCCGAGCTGTGGGGTCAGGCCTGAGCTCCTGCAGTGGGAGCTCCAAGTCCAAACTGCTGGACAGAGAACCTCAGAAACCAGGGAATATTCATCAGAGTGAGGTTTCCCAGAGGTCCTCAACTCGGCATAAGACGCAGCTCTACTCAAAAGCCTACAAAATCCAGGGTTGGAAGCCTCAGGCCAAACAACCAGTAAAACAGGAACACAATCGCACCCATCAAAAAAAAAAAAAAAAAAAAAAGACGACAAAAAATATGTCACAGATGAATGAGCAAGATAAAAACCTACGAGACCAAAAAATTGAAGAGGAAATAGGCAACCTATCTGAAAAAGAATTGAAAGTAATGATAGTAAAGATGATCCAGAATCTCGGAAATAGAATGGATGCACAGATCGAGAAAATACAAGAAATGTTTAACAAAGAACCAGAAGAACTAAAGAAAAAACAAACAGAGATGAACAACACAATAACTGAAATGAAAAATACACTAGAAGGAAACAATAACAGAATAACTGAGGTAAAAGAATGAATAAGTGACCTGGAAGACAGAATGGTGGAAATAACTGCTGAGGAACAGAATAAAGAAAAAAGAATGAAAAAAATTGAACAGAATCTCAGAGACCTCTGGGACAACACTAAATGCACCAACATTCAAATTAGAGGGATCCCAGAAGGAGAAGAGAAAAAAAAGGGTCTGAGAAAATATTTGAAGAGATTATACTGGAAAACTTCCCTAACATGGGAAAGGAAATAGCCACCCAAGTCCAGGAAGTGCAGAGAGAGTCATACAGGATAAACCGTAGGAGAAACACACCAAGACACATACTAATCAAACTAACAAAAATTAGACTCAAAGAAAAAATATTAAAAGCAGAAAGAGAAAAGAAAAAATAACATACATAGGAATCCTCATAAGGTTATCAGGTGATATTTCAGCAGAAACTCTGCAGGCCAGAAGGGAGTGGCAGGAGATATTTAAAGTGACGAAAGAGAAAAACCTACAACCAAGATTACTCTACCCAACAAGGATCTCATTGAGATTCGACAGGGAAATCAAAAGCTTTACAGACAAGCAAATACTACGAGAATTCAGCACCACCAAACCAGCTTTACAAGAAATGCTAAAGGAACTTCTCTAGATGGGAAACACAAAAGAAGAAAATGGCCCACAAAAACAAACCCAAATCAATTAAGAAAATGGTAATAGGAACATACATATCCATAATAACCTTAAATATAAATGGATTAAATGCTCCAACCAAAAGACACAGACTGGCCGAATGGATACAAAAAGAAGACCTGTATATATGCTGTCTACAAGAGACCCACTTCAGACCTAGGGACACATACATACTGAAAGTGAAGGAAAATCAAAAGAAAGCTGGAGTAGCAATACTAATATCTGATAAAATAGATTTTACAGTAAATACTGTTACAAGAGATAAGGAAGGACACTACATAATGATCAAGGGATCAATCCAAGAAGAAAACATAACAATTATAAATATTTATGGACCCAGCGTAGGAGCACCTCAGTCGATAAGGCAAATGCTAACAACCATAAAGGGGAAATTGACAGTAACACATTAATAGTAGGGGACTTTAACACCCCACTTACACCTATGGACAGATCATCCAAACAGGAAATAAATAAGGAAACACAACTTTAAATGACACAATAGACCAGATAGATTTAGCTGATATATCAAGGACATTCCACCCGAAAGTGGGAGAATACAATTTCCTCTCAAGTGAAGACAGAATATTCTCCAGGATAGATCACATATTGGGTCACAAATTAAACCTCAGAAAATTTAAGAAATTTGAAGTCATATCAAGTATCTTTTTTGACCACAACGCTGAGATTAGAAATCAATTACAGGAAAAAAAAAACTGTAAAAAACACAAATATATGGAGGCTAAACAGTGTGCTACTAAATAACCAAGGGATCACTAAAGGAATCAGAGAGGAAATTAAAAAATACATAGAAACAAATGACAACAAAAACATAAGGACCCAAAACCTATGGGACACAGCAAAAGCCGTTCTAAGAGGGCAGTTTATAGCAATTCAATCTCACCTCAAGAAACAAGAAAAATCTCAAACAATGTAAGCTTACACCTAAAGCAACTAGAGAAAGAAGAATAAAGGAAACCCAAAGTTAGTAGAAGGAAAGAAATCATAAAGATCAGAGCAGAAATAAATGAAATAGAAATGAAGAAAACAATAGCAGAGATCAATAAAACTAAAAGTTGGTTGTTTGAGAAGATAAAACTGATAAACCTTTAGCCAGACTCATCAAGAAAAAAAGGGAGAGGATGCAAATCATAAAATTAGAAATGAAAAAGGAGAAATCACAACTGCCACCACAGAAATACAAAGGATTATCAGAGACTACTACAAAAAAGTACATGCCAATAAAATGGACAACCTCAAAGAAATGGAAAAATTCTTGGAAAGGTACAATTTTCCAAGACTGAACCAGTAAGAATTAGAAAATATAAACAGACCTACCACAAGTAATGAAATTAAAACTGTAATTAAAAATCTTCGAACAAACAAAAGTCCAGGACCAGATGGCTTCACAGGCGAATTCTATCAAACATTTAGAGAAGAGCTAAAACCTATCCTTCTCAAACTCTTCCAAAAATTGCAGAGGGAGGAACACTCCCAAATCATTCTACAAGGCCACCATCACCCTGATACCAAAACCAAAAATATCACAAAACTACAAAATTACAGACCAATATCACTGAAGAACATAGATGCAAAAATGCTCAACAAAATACTAGGAAACAGAATCCAACAACACATTAAAAGGATCATACATCACGATCAAGTGGGATTATCCCAGGAGTGCAAGAATTCTTCAATATATGCAAATCAATAAATGTGATACACCATATTAACAACTTAAGGAATAAAAGCCATATGATCATCTCAATATATGTAGAAGAAGCTATTGACAATATTCAATACTCATGTATGATAAAAACCCTCCAGAAAATGGGCACAGAGGGAATGTACCTCAACATAATAAATGCCGTATATGACAAACCCACAGGAAACATCATTCTCAGTGGTGAAAATTTGAAAGCATTTCCACTAAGATCAGGAACAAGACAAGGATGTCCACACTTACCACTCTTATTCAACATAATATTGGAAGTCCTAGCCATGGCAATCAGAGAAGAAAAGGAAATAAAAGGAATACAAATTGGAAAAGAAGAAATAAAACTGTTACTATTTGCAGATGACATGATACTATACATAGAAAATCCTGAAGGTGCCATTAGCAAACTACTAGAAATAATCAATGAATTTGGTAAGGTTGAAGGATGCAAAATTAATGCACAAAAATGTCTTGCATTCCTATACACTAACAACAAAAAATCAGAAAGAGTAATTAAGGGAACAATCCCATTTACCATCTCAACAAAAAGAATAAAATACCAAAGAATTAACCTACTTAAGGAGGCAAAAGACCTGTAGTCAGAAAACTGTAAAACACTGATGAAAGAAACTGACATAAACAGATGGAGAAATATACCATGTTCTTGGATTGGAAGAATCAATATTGTGAAAATGACTATACTACCCAAAGCAGTCTACAGGTTCAATGCAACCCCTATCAAGTTACCAATGGCAATCTTCACAGAAGTAGAACAAAAAATTTTACACTTTGTATGGTAACATAAAAGACCCCGAACAGCCAAAGCAATCTTGAGAAAGAAAAACAGAGCTAGAGGACTCAGGCTCCCTGAACTCAAACTATACAACAAAGTTACAGTAATCAAGACATTATGGTACTGGCACAAAAACAGAAATATAAATCAATGGTATAGGATAGAAAGCCCAGAGATAAACCCACACACACAGTTACCTAATTTATGACAAAGGAGGCAAGAACATACAATGGAGAAAAGACAGCCTCTTCAATAAGTGGTGCTGGGAAAACTGGACAGCTACATGTAAAAAAATGAAATTTGAATACTACCTAACACCATACACAAAAATGAAGTCAAAATGGATTAAAGACCTAAATGGAAGAATGGATGCTATAAAACTCTTAAGAGAAAAACAGGAAAAACACTCTGACATAAATCACAGCAAGATCTTTTTGACCCACCTCCTAGAATAATGAAAATAAAACCAAAAATAAACAAACGGGACCTAATTAAACTTAAAGCTTTTGCACAGCAAAGGAAACCATAAACAAGATGAAAAGACAACCCTCAGAATGGGAGAAAATATTTTCAAATGAAGCAACGGACAAAGGATTAATCTCCAAAATATACAAGCAGCTCATGGATCACAAATTAAAAAAAGAAACAATCCAATTAAAAAATGGGCAGAAGACCTAATAGACATTTCACCAAAGAAGACATACAGATAGTCAAGAGGCACATGAAAAGATGCTCAACATCACTAATTATTAGAGAAACACAAATCAAAGCTACAATGAGGTATCACCTCATACTGGTCAGAATGGCCATCATCAAAAAAATCAAGAAACAGTAAATGCTTGAGAGGGTGTGGAGAAAAGGGAACCCTTTTGCACTGTTGGTGGGAATGTAAATTGATACAGCCACTATGGAGAATAGTATGGAAGTTCCTTAAAAATCTAAAAATAGAACCACCATATGACCCAGCAATCCCACTACTGGGCATATACCCTGAGAAAACCATAATTTAAAAGGACACATGTACCCCCATGTTTATTACAGCACTATTTACAATAGCCAGGACATAGAAACAACCTACGTGTCCAATGACAGATGAATGGATAAAGAAGATGTGGTACGTATATACAATGGAATATTACTCAGCCATAAAAAGGAACAAATTTGGGTTATTTGTAGAGATATGGCTGGACCTAGAGTCTGTCATGCAGAGTGAAGTATGCCACAAAGAGAAAAACAAATATCGATATTAATGCATATATGTGGAAATCTAGAAAAATGGTACAGACGAACCTATCTGCAGGGCAGGAATAGACAGGTAGACATAGAGAACGGACATGTGGACACAGTGGGAGAAGGGGAGGTGGGACAAATTGGGAGTTTAGGATTGACATATATACCCTACCATGAGTAAAACAGGTAGCTAGCAGAAACATGATATAAAGCACAGGAAGCTCAGCTCAGTGCTCTGTGACAAGCTAGATGGGTGGGATTGGGGGGTGGATGGGAAGGAGGTCCTAGAGGGAGGAGATATAGGTATACATATAGCTGATTCACTTCATTGTACAGCAGAAACTAACACAACATTGTAAAGCAATTATACTCCAATAAAAAAATAAAATAAAAAAATAAAAATGAAAGTAAATGGCAAACAAACAAAACAAAAACAAAAAAACGGGTGGAAGACCTCAGTAGATGTTTCTCCAAAAAAGACATACAGGTGGCTAACAGGCACATGAACAGATGCTCAACATCACTAATCACCAGAGAAATACAACTCAAAATACAAAATTTAATCTCACACCTGTCAGAATAGCCATCATCAAAATGTCTTCAAGTAATAAATGCTGCAGAGGGTGTGAAGAGAAGGAACCTTCCTACACTGTTAGAAGGAATGAAAATTGGTGCATCCAGTATGAAAAACAGTATGGAGATTCCCCAAAAAACTAAAAATAGAGTTACCATATCCTCCAGTAATCCCACTCCTGGGCATATATCTGGTAAAGATGAAAACTCTAATTTGAAAAGATACATGTACTCCGATGTTCATAGCAGCACTATTTACAAAAGTAAAGACATGGAAGCAACATAAATGTCCATCGACAGATGAACGGATGCAGAAGATGTGGTGTGTATACACACACACACACACACACACACACACACACAATGGAATATTACTCAGCCATAAAAAAACTGAAATAATGCCATTTTCAGCAACATGGATGGACCTAGAGATTATCATATTAAGTGAAGTCAGAGAAAGACAAATATCATATGGTATCTTTATACGTGGAGTCTAAAAAAGTGATACAAGTGATCTTATTTACAAAACAGAAATAGCCTCAGACATAGAAAACAAACTTATAGTTACCAAAGGGGAAAGGGGAGGGGAGAGATAAATTAGGAATTTGGGATTAAAGCTACTATATATAAAACAGATAAACAACAAGGACCTACTGTACAGTACAGAGAACTATATTCAATATCTTATAATAAATAATGGAAAAGAATCTGAAAAAGAATATATATATATATATATATATATATATATATATATATTGCTGTGCACCTGAAACATTGTACATCAACTCTACTTCAATAAAAAAGTTTAAAATAAATTTTAAAAAATTTAGCCCATCAACAAGTTACAGAAGTTCATTATTACTAGTAAAAAGACAGGAAAAACATGGCATCTTAGACTTTCAGAGTTCAACTGGTAATCTTTTGTGTATGTGTATGCCATGTGTGTACTAATGTACTAGTCATCAGAAACAAGTCTTATAGATTCTACCAGTTTAAACTAAGGTACTGCCAGTGGGGGAGAGTAATAACACATTGCATTTTCTACCCGCCAGGCATTCTTTTTTTTTTTTTTTTTTTTTTTTTTGCGGTATGCGGGCCTCTCACTATTGTGGCTTCTCCTGTTGCGGAGCACAGGCTCCGGACGCGCAGGCTCAGCGGCCATGGCTCACGGGCCTAGCCGCTCCGCGGCATGTGGGATCTTCCCAGACCGGGGCATGAACCCGCGTCCCCTGCATCGGCAGGCGGATTCTCAACCACTGCGCCACCAGGGAAGCCCCGCCAGGCATTCTTTTAAGAGCTTTACTTGAATAAATTCATTTAATACTCGCCACAAATCTGCAATACTGATAAATTATTATAATTTTTATTTTACAGAGAAGAAAGTTGAGTGTGGACAGTTTAAGTTCACAGAGTAAGCATTTGAGTGTGACCTCAAACTTAGCCAGTCTGGCTGCTAATCCATATTAACAAGCAGGAGGTGACTTTGAGAGAGACTTGGGAGTTATACAAGAAAGATCTTGGCAATTACATTTCCATAAATGGCTTCATATATATTAATATTATATTTCAAATGTATCTAAATTATGTTTCTAATAATAACAATCGATGTGGTAAGGGTATTCCACAGTGTTTGTCCCAATTGTTAAAGATATTATAGTATGACTTGATAACTTGCTTGATGCCTCTTTGATACATGCAGCATGTTTCTCTTGCAGGCAAAAGATTGTGTAATGGATAATTTTTTAAATCCCTAAAATTACATGGTAAGCATACATGTCCTCATCCCACCTTTGTCTGTCTTGAGCCAGTTAACTTATTCACTTACTTCAGCAAACCTTTATGTCAGATCTCAGACCCCTAACATCTCTTTACTGAGTTTTATTTTATTGAAGATTAAGACTAACTTAACATAGGTTTACATGTTAAATCTTTCCGAATAGTTTTCCACATAGAATTTGGTCTTCAGCTTGCACATTATAAATAATCATTTGCCACTGTTGATGTTTTAGGGCTCATTGTAATAGAGCACAGTATCTATCAACGTTCATGTTTTTGAATACAAATAATGCATATGAAAATGAAAATTGAGTAGTGTTACATTTCTGAAATAATCCTTTAGTTTCATCATCCATGTCTTTTTTATGGATCTTTAAGGAGTATTTAAAGTAATGAAATCCTAATAATATGTAAAGTTCATTAGACATAATTAGGTGCAACTTAACATTAGAATATTGTAAATATAAATTCATTTTCAAATTAAGCAATATTTCTCAAAACAGTAATCAAGAGTCTCATAATTCAATGTAATCGTTGTTAAAACTTGTGAACTAAAAGAAATAAAAACAAAATATTGCTGCATTATCAATTTTTTATTCAATAAGTGCAAGAGATTCAACTACGAATAAGACATGTGCACTGCTCGTCCATGCGAAGCATAAAAGAAGCATAAGTACTGAAAAGAAGCAGCACAAGACATTAGAGGAGACTTTACAAGGAACATCCAAAACTGCAGTGGGGACTCAGTGGGGGGCATCCCAGAAGGAGTAAATACATAACTTGAGACCCAAGGCAGCTAGGCTTTGGACCTAGGCTCTAAAAGTGTACAATGTTATTCCATTTGAATTAACACAGAACAATCAAGAAATAGTTAAATTATTTGCAGAGTGTCTGCAAAAAGAAATTAGAATCTTCTAAATTAATCGTTAAACTCTTCAACTTGCTTTGTTTGAAGATATTTAAACCTTAGTTCTAAGGATCCTCATTGCTGAAAGCCTAAGATTATAAAAGCAAAATTTATGCAAATACTTGCATATAGAGTTCTAACAGTTCATTCACACTGAGTAAGCAACCGATAATAGATTATTTATTTTTGTCCAACTGAAACTACATGAAAAGTTTGTGTTCATTAATACTCTGTGCAGGATGAATGTCAGCAATTCTAGGAAACTTACAGAAAGAAAAAAAATCAGTGATTAGGACCTCAATTTGTCGCAGAAGATTCCCCTCACCAATTTTAAAATTCTCTTTTCATTGTCATAGTGGACTAATGTGGAAGTCATAACTCTGTGATTACATGCAATCATTTAAGTAGAAAACAAAGCTTTAATTTATGGACTGTCATCTCTTCAGGGGGATAATGTTCCCAGAGAGTCAGAAGTAATCAAAGTTAGTTTCATAATAGGAGTACTTATCCACTTTAATTGTATTGTTAGTGGTAAAAATCTTGTGAGCCGGGTGAATTATTACTCCTCCTTAGAGCCCCTGCACCAGCACACCTACTAATACAGAATAGGTGCTCAGTAAAACAGAATGGATTCATCAATTATATTAATCCTAAATATTTCTAATATTTATAATGATGCAGTTTTCTCTTCAGTGTATTGGATTTTTGTGCTTCTATACATTGCTACAAATTTTAAAGGGAAATTAAATGAAGCAACATTTAGAAAGCACCAATTAAATACCACTTTTTTTTTTTTTTTTTTTTTTTTTGCAGTACGCAGGCCTCTCACTGCTGTGGCCTCTCCCACTGCAGAGCACAGGCCCCGGACGCACAGGCTCAGCGGCCATGGCTCACGGGTCCAGTCGCTCTGTGGCATGTGGGATCCTCCCAGACCGGGGCACGAACCCACGTCCCCTGCATCGGCAGGCGGACTCTCAACCACTGCACCACCAGGGAAGCCCCTAAATACCACTTATAAATTCTGTAACTTGAGGGACTTCCCTGGTGGTGCAGTGGATAAGACTCCACGCTCCCAATGCAGGGGGCCCGGGTTCAAACCCTGGTCAGGGAACTAGATCCCACATGCATGCTGCAACTAAGAGTTCTCATGCCACAACTAAGGAGCCCACCTGCTGCAACTAAGGAGCCTGCCTGACGCAACTAAGACCTGGTGCAACCAAATTAATTCTGTAACTTGATAACGTATTTTCTAATCAGGTATAGTCATTCATCTCTCATTTAATTCTTTAGCATTTTTGTCCAAGAAATGCTAACCTTATTTTTCTTTCATATATTATATAATTGATATGTACAGTAATATCTATGCACATACACATATATGCTTCTGTGAGAGTATGATAATAGACATACATGATAGATATCTTTAAGACTGGACATGAGAAGCATCTTCTTAAGTCCCCTAACTCCTTTTTTTTATAATTCAATTACCTTTATTTTTTTAGCAATTCGTTTATAGAAATATTCTTTCATAAAGATGAATCTAATAAGAAGTAAATGAGTAGTGGTTATGATGAACACAGCACAGAAAAAATCAGGAGGCTAACCAAAGAAAATGCTAAAGGATTAAAACACCAGAAAAACATTGTAAACACATACCTTTTTAAACTACTCATATATCCATACAGTATAGAAAGTCTTTCTTGAATATGTGCACTGTTGATTTATAAAGTTATAACTAGGCAGAAAGTAGGACAATCTAACTGAGATGATGTAAAACCATTCACTTGCAATTTTATGATTTGGTGAAAGGCACATTCTTTCTGAATTTTAAAGGAATCGACAGCACTATTAGACTATGAACATTTGTAAATGTCTGCACCACTGAAGTAAATATAAAGAAATGTTTAGAGTCAGCTTAAGAAAATAAAACTGAACTTTTACATGACAGCAGCACCTCTGATGAACTTGTAATCTTTTTACTTTTAGAAAATTGTGTCACAACATTGTTACAAATGCCATCTAAATAGGTTGGAAAGAAGGATAAAATAATCTTATTAAATGTTGTGGCAAATAGCCTAGCATGAAATATTCCAAACCATAATTCCCAAATTGAGACCCTAGAAAGGCATAGAGATCAAGGGAAAAAAAGGAGTAACTGGAAAATATTAGAAATATAAAGAACACTAAAATGTTTCACAAAGACAGTGAATACCATTTTTTTTTTTTTTTTTTTTTTTTTTTTTGCGGTACGTGGGCCTTTCACTGTTGTGGCCTCTCCCTTTGTGGAGCACAGGCTCCAGATGTGCAGGCTCAGCGGCCATGGCTCATGGGCCTAGCCGCACTGTGGCATGTGGGATCTTCCCGGACCGGGGCACGAACCCGTGTCCCCTGCATCGGCAGGCGGACTCTCAACCACTGTGCCACCAGGGAAGCCCCATGAATACCATTTTAAATTACTATTGAAACAGTTAAATCAACAGCCTCCTATACATAAAAATTATGTCAGCCTAAGCTTGTCAGAGAGTTACTATGAATATAAAAACAACCTTTCCTTTTTCTTTACTTTTCACAGCAAAGACTGTGAGGTAAAATAATAGCAGTCATTTAAAAAATGTGTTATATTATGACTCATCTCTCATGAAAACATTCAACCTTTACATCTGGAAATATTTGAATAAGTAAAACAGTTTTCAATATTGAATACCTCTACAAAAATACATCTATGATGAATTTGAAACTACTATGTATTAAATTTCAGCATGTCAATTCATTCAACTATATTTTTGAAATATTTTTTAAACTAAATATATATTTTGAAATGTCCTACTTAATGAAAGTAGAAAAATACCATATCAAGAAGGAAAAGAGAAGTTTTCCAAAGGTAATTTAGTATGATTCAAATATTGTAAAGAAAACATACATGATTTTCTGCAGTTTTACATATTTCCAAAGATTGAGAAGTACTTGTATATCAAGAAAAAGGTTTATTTCATTGATAATGATGAAACATTTAAAGATTTTAGTCTTAAGGTTTAATCTAGGTAAACTAGTAATTTGCAATCCTCATTTGTACACGTAAAACAAAGAATGTATAGAGAAAATACACTTACTAAAATAAAGATAATTTTACCAATTTATTAGTAATAAAAATACATGTCTTAAAATAAGTAAGAGTCTAATTAAAATACACCCAACTCACTTTCACTTTAGAAAGAGATTTTTTTATTTTCAAGTATGTTTTACTTTTTTTCAGTTTCTAGAAAATTTCCTCATAGATCACAGAACTTCTGAACATTTTTTGCAGAATTTTAATTTTTCAATAAATAAATTTTCCCAAAGAGTGGATACATGCACCTGCAAGCAAATTACCATCTGCAAAGTCCATCTAAATTCCTTGTTCATCTAATGCTCTAGTAACTTCAAACACATGGCATTGCATTGGCTATATCTTTAGTAAAAACTGGTGATTAGGAACTCACACTGGAAAAGAAAGGAGAGAATCTGGGGTGGTTCTAGTGATTTATGGCAGAAAAACAAAAAAGGATATGTTCAAGTAAATTATGCCTGATCGATTTTATTTTCTGTGCACAATTAACAGAATATAATATATATTACAGAAGGAAAGGAAGAAATACAGAAGAAATCCAGCATGTGACTTCAGACACATAGAAAGTCATAAATATCCCTTCTATATGGGTTTCTAAAAAAGAGATACAAGTGTAGCTCAGGCCAGAAATAGAACATCAGGTGATCGATTATGTAAGACTTTATCATATTCTTTGTGCACAGGTGTGTGTGTGTGTATGTGTGTGCTCCACATACAGTCTCGATTATTAAAATTAAGGATAAATCCCAATTATTGAATATTTCTCTAACAGATATACCCTAAAGTGGCCCAAAACCAGAAGATACAGTATGACCCTCACAATAATATTCTAGCTTTTAACTTAAGGGGAATTCAGGCAAAATGCCAAATGATATATAATTAACAGTCTTATCACCACCTAGACCAATTCTTACTGTATCTTGTCCATATGTGATGTATATTATTTTTTCTTAGTTCTGACAAAAATACAATTAACAGAGTGTGATTTCCATTCAATACAGGAAGTTACAACCACTACCTCAAAAATGTTTGTTGAATGAATAAATAATTATTTAAATGACATCATTCAAAAAAGGCTTTAAAAAGCTATTCTGCTGGGCTTTCCTGGTGGCGCAGTGGTTGCAAGTCCACCTGCCGATGAAGGGGACACGGGTTCGTGCCCCGGTCCGCGAGGATCCCACATGCCGTGGAGCGGCTGGGCCCGTGAGCTATGGCCACTGAGCCTGCGGGTCCGGAGCCTGTGCTCCGCAACGGAAGAGGCCACAACAGTGAGAGGCCCTTGTACCGAAAAAAAAAAAAAAAAAAAAAAAAGCTATTCTGCTATTATTTACCTTCATGATATTTTCTTAGTTTATCTTTAAGCATAAATTCTATTACTTTCTACCTGGTGTTGAAAAAGTTATTTTTTATGTTGTGAACTACAAAGGAGGACATTTTTAGAATTGCTGAGATAGCACTGTGTAGAGAGAACATCAAATCAAACAGAAATAATGTCACAAAAATATGTACCACATGTGCATCGATATATCGCCCTGGTTTGCATCACTGAATCTTACAAAGCATACTCCAGTAACCATGGGTTTTTGAATATTAAGCCTGTGAGGACTAATGGCAATTTACTGAATATGTCAGTGAAGCAGAACTTCAGTAAATCAAGTCCAAGTAGTAGGTAGATTATAGCACTTTTCCCCCTGTTCTTTTAACCAAATGACAGTTTTTTTTCTTTCAATCAGCGAAAGTTACAAATAGTCTAGGAAACAGCTGCAGCAAAAGAGTAATGATTGAAAGACCAGATGATCCTGTTTTATGACTCTTGGCACAGAGATTAAACCCTCTATTTCCAGCAATGCACAATTTCATGCTATTTCAGGGAGCTTGACCCTGAACTGAACTTCTTCAGCCTGTTCAATTCAATGTGAATTTATAAGAGCAAGTGACAGTCTGTAGACTGTAATGAAAAAAAACAATGGAGGGACAGCTGTTTGCTTTCACAACCCTGCCATTGATGTTGAGAAAGGAAAAGCTGTAGGGCTGCTGGATTCCGAAGAAAATGAGTTGGGATTTAATATTTGCAAAGAGGAATCCTTTTGTTATGTACTGATTTGGGGTAAACTTCTGGCAGTGGAAGCAAGGGTCAAATTTGGGACAGAAAGGAATGCAGAGCAGAAAGGAATATAACCAAATTTCTAGTAGCTGATTGTGTTCTGTTGATTTGGGCACCTGATTAAATGTTATATGTTAATTATCTTTCTTAAATTTAATACCATTTTGAATACATAGAAAAAATTTTTGAAAGTTGGCAAACTTGTAAAATTACCAATTCGGGATACGATTATTTTAAATTCCTTATAGAAATATTCTTTATTTAAATTGTTATTTTGGAGAAATACTGAGTTATTTGTATTTGGAATTTAAATATCATAGGTTAGAAATGTATGTTTTCATACAGGACCTCTTATTCTAATATAAACATGACAATAAGAGAAATTTGTCCTTTTTGGGGGAAAAGTTTAAATTTCCCCTACAAAGGCATAATATGCAACAAGTTGTGACATGGATTCCATTAGAACTATCACAAAATCAAATTCCACAGTGACAATTATCATTGAGCTTTATAACTGAAATCTATGAAATATAACATTTAAAATTTTGGAGAAGAGAAATTTAGACTGTTAAAACTACTTGTGGGCTTCCCTGGTGGTGCAGTGGTTGAGAGTCCGCCTGCCGATGCAGGAGACGCGGGTTCATGCCCCGGTCCGGGAAGATCCCACATGCCGTGGAGCGGCTGGGCCCGTGAGCCATGGCCGCTGAGCCTGCGCATCGAGAGCCTGTGCTCCGCAGCAGGAGAGGCCACAACAGTGAGAGGCCCGTGTACCGCAATAAAACAAACAAACAAACAAAAACCCCCCAAAAACAAAAACTACTTGTACAGTTCTGAATTGGAATATGAGATTTTTAAAAGGTCTCTGAGAGATACAGCACTATCTCTGGGACAAATACAGAAGTTCCCTCCCACAATCTATCCAACTTTGAAGCCCTTGGTACCTAAGAACTTTGATGTCAAGCTCATTCCTATACGTGAAAAGTGTTTGGGGGAAAAAACAAGGATTCTTAAGACAGTGAAATGAATGTTTGATACTCTTGTGGAATAAAACCCCAAAGTATCCTGTGCAAAGTATCGTCTATTTAGTGCACCATATTTTCCATGAATATTTTTAGGATAGCTTATTAAAAATAGGTGGTTTTACACTCTATGACATAAATCACAGCAAGATCCTTTTGGACCCACCTCCTAGAGAAATGGAACTAAAAACAAAGATAAACAAATGGGACCTAATGAAACTTCAAAGCTTTTGCACAGCAAAGGAAACCATAAACAAGACCAAAAGACAACCCTCAGAATGGGAGAAAATATTTGCAAATGAAGCAACTGACAAAGGATTAATCTCCAAAATTTATAAACAGCTCATGCAGCTCAATAGCAAAAAAACAAACAACCCAATCCAAAAATGGACAGAAGACTTAAATAGGCATTTCTCCAAAGAAGATATACAGACTGCCAACAAACACATGAAAGAATGCTCAACATCATTAATCATTAGAGAAATGCAAATCAAAACTACAATGAGATATCACCTCACACCAGTCAGAATGGCCATCATCAAGAAATCTACAAACAATAAATGCTGGAGAGGGTGTGGAGAAAAGGGAACACTCTTGCACTGCTGGTGGGAATGTGAATTGGTACAGCCACTATGGAGAACAGTATGGAGGTTCCTTAAAAAACTACAAATAGAACTACCATATGACCCAGCAATCCCACTACTAGGCATATACCCTGAGAAAACCATAATTCAAAAAGAGACATGTACCAAAATGTTCATTGCAGCTCTATTCACAATAGCCCGGAGCTGGAAACAACCTAAGTGTCCATCATCGGATGAATGGATAAAGAAGATGTGGCACATATATACAATGGAATATTACTCAGCCATAAAAAGGAACGAAACTGAGCTATATGTAATGAGGTGGATAGACCTAGAGTCTGTCATACAGAGTGAAGTAAGTCAGAAAGAGAAAGACAAATACCGTATGCTAACACATATATATGGAATTTAAAAAAAAAAAAATGTCATGAAGAACCTAGGGGTAAAACGGGAATAAAGACACAGACCTACTTGAGAACGGACTTGAGGATATGGGGAGGGTGAAGGGTAAGCTGTGACAAAGTGAGAGAGAGGCATGGACATATATACACTACCAAACGTAAGGTGGATAGATAGTGGGAAGCAGCCGCAGAGCACAGGGAGATCAGCTCGGTGCTTTGTGACCGCCTGGAGGGGTGGGATAGGGAGGGTGGGAGGGAGGGAGACGCAATAGGGAAGGGATGTGGGAACAGATGTGTATGTATGACTGATTCACTTTGTTATAAAGCAGAAACTAATAAAAAATAAATAAATAAAATTTAAAAAAAAATGTAAAAAAAAAAGTGGTTTTATAATTATCTTCTCTATTAAAGACAAATTATTAAAATTAAGCTGTTGATTTCCTTTTGAATCATAGTCATCTCTTACGGAAACAAATAGGATGATTTTCCTGAATACTTCTAGGGGCTGATAGATGACATCTTATCATGGAGTAGACCAGGGATGGTGAAATGGAGTTATGTACATGGCTCATCTACAGCACATTCAGTACATGAGGGCCCAGTAGAAATCATCAATATATGTTATGCCCTACCATGGTCAGTGCTTAATAAACATATACATCTTTACAAAGTTTACAGTCTAAAGAAGGCTACTAAATATAATCCCATTATAATGAATGATAAAATCAGTAATGTCTAGAAGTAAATCAATGGTGCATATGACATGTGCTATAGAAACAGAGTTATATTAAAAATATTTTTTTATTTCAATGATTCAAAAACCTTTATTGAGTGACTGGATTTCAACTGCCTATTACAAGATATTTAGGAGTTCAAATTTTCCTCTTGTGAAATATTTCCAAATGAGTAATTCATGAATGAGACAATCTGAATTATGTAAAGTTCTGAATTATGTGTTACAGTAACTATTAGCTGGGCCATGTTAAAAGCACAGCACAGCAGTTTTCAATTACATTCACAAAATGGAATAACAGATATTGGAACTGATATACTTTATCAGCTCATGTAGTTTTTATAAAATCATAAAATATCATTTTAATTAGTATAAATGGTAACATTAAAAAGAATTAACCTTTACTTACAGGGTTAGTAATTCTGTTATATGAGAGCTAAAAACTTGGGAAAAAAGCAATTGAACTTTGACAATTCATATTAAATGGAATAAATGACTTCTCCATTTATTAATACAAAAGCCAATTAGTTCTGGCTTTTTTGTTTTTCTTTCTCACTCTCTCAGGGTAACATGAAGTTAAGTATTATAGTCCTGGTATACCTCGTTTTATTGCACTTCATTTTATTGCACTTAGTTGATATTGCATTTTTTTACAAATTGAGGGTTTGTGGACCTTGAAACTATGGGATCCATTTCTCCAAAAGCATAATTTTTAAATTAAGGTATGTACATATTTATAGACATAATGCTGTTGCACACTTAAGAGACTACAGTATAGTATAAACATAATATTTTATATGCACTGGGAAATTAAAAAATGCATGTGACTCACTTGACTGCGATATTCAATTTATTGCAGTTGTCTGGAACCATACCTGCAGTATCTCTGAGGTATGCCTGTACATCTCAGGGTGATATAAATCACAGGCATCTTTGTACTATTAGAAAAGTTAATATGGAGAGAGAGGGAATATTTAATTTGACTTCAAGTTAAACTCATATTCTAGACATAGCCAATCAGAGTGCCTGTTTCTCCAGTTTACAGTGGTCAAAGAGAAGATCATCTGACCCAAACAGAGCCAATCAGTCTCTCAATGAAAGTGATATATTAAAGTTAGTGGTAAAAGTTTCTTAATATATAATTCTAAGGGGTAAGGATCATGTAATGCTAGAGCTGTCAGAAGACATTGTTTCTCATGTGTGCACATGCACACACACGTGACACATGATAGGAGAGAAAGATTGATTGACTTTAAAAGGAAAAATAATATCTGGGGCAAGTGGAGTTCTAAACACTCTAAGCTGCTAACTAATCTAGGCACATGGGTTTCAGTTATGTTCTGAATTCCCTAATAAAGCTCTTATCTTTCATCCTGAAGGCTCCTTTAAAAATTGACCTTTCATCTTCAAGACATCAAGACTTCTTTGTGATACTGTTTTTGTTCTTTAGGCGTGTTCACAATCCAGGAAACAAGACTCGTAATTGCAAGTATTTTATACGTGTACCATTTAGAAACGCAAACCTCAAAATTAATTACCAAAAAAAAAAAAAGAAAAGAACTGGAATGAAGTATACATATATTACTAATAGTCCAACCCATTTAAAGATCACTGCTTGTTAATATGGGCATGTCTGAACTTTTAAAAGATTGTTTTTTAGGGCCTGAGGTAAATTGACATTTTCCCTTTACTTCATAATGCCACAGTTTTACTTCCATAGTATTCTGCAGATCACTTGCTTCCTTCTTGCCTGCCTAAACACACACACACACACACACACACACACACACACACACACACACACACACACACACACACACACACACACACACACACACACACACACACCCGCAGGGGCTCTGATTCTTTTCCAGCAAAGTCAATACTCAATGATATTATATATATACACACACATAAATATAAATTCAGAATATAATGCATTCATTTCTGTCACCCTCTGTTTCAAACAATTCGGAGAGGTGGCATTTCATACCTAGATATTCTAATAGGTTACTTACTACAAAGCTCAGATGAAACTATCCATAAAATAACACCTTGATAAAGTGTTAAAATATGGTCTGTTCATGTGAAAAACACATCTGTTAGAAATATCAAGTACAGATACAGCAACTGGTTCAAACAAGGTAAATATTCATCCGTTATAAAATTTTAAAGTGCAGTGAAAATTATTTGGGCCTTTGAATGACATTTTCAGCAGACAATTGTTTTAAAATGCTGACGATTTTTTTTTTTTTTTTTTGCAGTACGCGGGCCTCTCACTGTTGTGGCCTCTCCCGTTGCGGAGCACAGGCTCCGGACGCGCAGGCTCAGCGGCCATGGCTCACGGGCCTAGCTACTCCGCGGCATGTGGGATCTTCCCGGACCGGGGCACGAACCCGTGTCCCCTGCATCGGCAGGCAGACTCTGAACCACTGCGCCACCAGGGAAGCCCCAGTGCTGACGATTTTAATGTAACTCTTACTTAAAATGTTTTAAATGATACTTTATTTCTTTAGGCATAAAAATATAAGCTCAAAGAAAACTTTCAATTGAATAATTACTCAATTATTGTGGACTAAAAGTAAACATTCATATATATTAATATTAATGGAATAAAGGGTAATTGAGAGATTATAAAAATGAATCATGTGCTAAACCAAAAGCTGACACATATATGGATTCCTACAGTGGAATCTGGAAAGGAAAATCAGTAATAAAATCTTAAACTGTATGTTTTGTACGCATATACAACAATGCAAAAATAATCTGCTCTTTTTCAACCCAGTATTGACTTCTTGTTAACTACCTAAATAAAGGTCACACAATTTTTGTGTTTGCATATAAAATACAAATAATCAATTTTAGCTTTTGATATAGTATTTCATAAAGTAATAAATGATGCTACTATACAAAATACTTCAGTGAAAAGAGATTTGTATTTGTCTTGTGCCACTTGGGTTCTAGTCAGGAATTCAAAAAAACCACTATTTTCAACAGAGATAATTTAAATACAGGGACCTGGTTAAACAGGTGTTAGAATACTGAAAAAATAAAACATTCAGGTAACACAAGAAGTAGCTATGATCGCTAGGATTCAGGGAAGAAATAAAACAGTTTGAGGGGGAAAGTAAAGAACTCAGAAGGATGCCAAAGAATAGGTACTTAGAATTCTAAGGAGGGAATTTTTTTAATGCCTCAACAGCTAATAGAAAGGTCCTGTGGAAGGACAGCTGGCTGGCTGGCTCTAATGAAGGGTTTTGGCAAATTGGTTCTAGGATTATGGAAGAAGCTGGCTACTCTAGCTGTCTGCTGTTGCCAGAGCAGTGAACTATCACTAGGGCAACACTGGCAGAAGAGCAAACAAACAGGAAAAAGCAAATCCTTCCTTCTCTTGCTGTTCAGTGTCCGTTCAGTGCTTGCAGTTTATAGAACCCAATAGAATTCCAGTGAACAAAGGGGAGATGGAATTTGTAGAACCTCAGGTGGAGAATCACAAAGAAAGGTCTTTTTGGAGCTAGGAAACAATACCTTAATTACTGGCACCTTTAAGCTGTCTGGAACCTTTACATAAGAATGTCAAGGAATAAAGATTCTTATAAACTTAAAATATTTTTATGGCTATTGTTTTCATTTCTTTTTATGTTGTTAGCTTATATTTTATTTACTGTTGTTTTCTGTCTGATGATGATTATGATTGGATCAGTTAGGGATCAACCAGAAAAGCAGAACCACTAAGCCATTATGGATGTTGGTTAAACACTGTGAGACTTTTCATCTGTTGCTTGAGGTTCACAGGGTGGCAGTTAAGAAGGAGAGATGAGCGGAAAGTGGGGAGAGCAAGGACAAGCTTAAACCCACAACCGTGATCTGGAATCCCTGAGCACATCTGGCTGGAAACCAAAAGGATGGACAAGAACATTAGGGTGTCCTGCAGAAGCTTGTTACCCTCCACAGTGTGAAGCACACCCTGACCCAGGAGTCAGAAAAGCTGAAGGAGGATCCAGGGCAAGAGGGAGTGGGCTGCAGCCTGGAGGCTGCCCCACAGTGAGTGAGCCAGCAGATACGTGGTAATGTGTGAGTTACAAGAGTGCTTGTTGCAACCTTCTGAGCATAAAATCAATAACTACTGTTTTACTCTGGTCCTCCAAATCAGGGCAAAAATATTTCCTGTATTTAATAGATCATTAAAGAGTTCA
The DNA here is from genome assembly GCF_949752795.1 of Hyperoodon ampullatus. Classification (NCBI taxonomy): domain Eukaryota; kingdom Metazoa; phylum Chordata; class Mammalia; order Artiodactyla; family Ziphiidae; genus Hyperoodon; species Hyperoodon ampullatus. The sequence continues at coordinate 126,593,831 of NC_136916.1, read as the reverse complement.
AAAGTAACACAGATATACAGAAGTGGATTCCTTCAGAGGAAGTGAAAAACATTTTGGACACCAAGTGTGTTTTAAAATGAGAGAGTTGTTAAGAGAATATATAGATTTTGACTTGAAAAAATTACTTCTTGTTGCTTTAATAACAGTAGACCTAGAAAATATTTGAGATTTATTATTTTAATTCCTGTAAAATATTTCTTTGATCATTTGGTAGCCTGATTCAGCCAGTGATCAGTACAAAAAATCATTCAGTGCAATTGCAAAGAAAATATGATCTTAATTGATGACTTCTTTTCCTTTGTATAATATCTGTAAGGGTTAATATCAAAATAACATTGTATAGATATGTATGTATGTAATTTGCTTTTTATTATTAAGATAAACCTATTTCTATAGCCCATATCAATGTAAACACAAACTTTTTTTTTTTTTTTTTTGGCGGTACGCGGACCTCTCACTGTTGTGGCCTCTCCCGTTGAGGAGCACAGGCTCCAGACGCGCAGGCTCAGTGGCCATGGCTCACGGGCCCAGCCGCTCTGCGGCATGTGGGATCTTCCCGGACGGGAGCACGAACCCGAGTCCTCTGCATCGGCAGGCGGACTCTCAACCACTGCGCCACCAGGGAAGCCCCACAAATATTTTTTATAAAAAGCTTTTCCCCCGATGAGAATACGCAGGTGATTTTCCAAGCTATAGCGCAAATTTCTTTGGTGTTTGATTTTATTACTTGTTACTTTTAGAGATCTATTTTAAGTAGCTCATCAAGCTGAAGTTTTTTTAGAAAGGCCCCCAGAGACTATTAAAGAACAATAAAATAACAGTTTTCTCTTCATGCAAGACTACAATTATCTGTATTTTAAAACACTAAGCTCTAGTGACTGCACAAACTCAGTATTATAAATACCTTGCTTTCCATTAAAAAAAATCACTCAAATCCACTCTGTGAAACACATTTACTACGCAGTTTTCTTCTTTAACATGTAACCTGTATTCCATTCCTACAGTACGTCAGGGCAAGCCTTCTGAGAATACAGAATATTCTAAATTGATCCTAGCCCATTTTGGTTTTGCACTTCTGTCCTAAGGAATCTGATACAGTTTCCAGGCTTCTCAACACCTCATTAAAAACTTAGAGGGAATGTCAGCAAGCACACAACCTTACAAATGCAGGTCTAACTTTGTAAATTAAACATTCTTTGCCTGTATGTATTATTTGTTCCTGTTTGCTTTTAGGTTCCAGCACGTGCAAGCTCACCGGCACTATCTTTGCATTTGGAAGTTCTCTGGACTTTGTGGGGGAGAGCAAATGACTTATATATGAATCACGATTATGAATTATGTAAATCAAGCCACCAAGTCAGGGCAAAGAGGAAATTAAAGTTACTCCAAGAATCTCTTAGAAAAGAAAAGAAAATGCACGAAAAATTCAGTCCTTAATAGGTAATCCTACTTAGCTACAAAGATTTCATTCAACAAATATGACAAGCTCTATTTATATGGAAGTTTCTCACTCTTATTCTCAAGGTAATTAGATATGAAAGTATTGTTTGAAGTAATATCCTAGAGTAAATGATACTAGAAGTCTTTTTGATATACATTTTCTAAAGAACTAACCTCCAGAAAAAAACATATAGTAAGGAAGGGGCCAATAAATTTTCATAAGTGACGTGCCAGGATTCTAAGTCAGTTTTTGTTGACTTCACTTGAGGTTAGTATACAAACCAAATTTATGTCTTAAGGGCAAAAAAAAGGCAGTAGGCAGAAACAGGGAACAGAAAGCAACAGAAGAAACTAGTTACAGAATGTTTGCCCAACTCCAACCTCTGGTCCAACATTTTATTACTATTATTTTCAACATATAATATTGCATTAATTTTATTTGATATAGTTTAGATATAATTAGATAATTAGATATATATGTAATATATTATCAGGTATTATATTATGTAATATTATGTTATATATTATATATGTTTAGGTAATAGTTTGGTTTGATATATGTATATATTACAAAATGATTACCACAATAAGTTAACATCTATCATCTCACAAATTCTTTTCCTTGTGATGAGAACTTTTAAGATCTACTCTTAGCAATTTTCAAATATCCAATGGTATTGTTAAACATAGTCACTATTGCTGTACATTACATCCCCAGAACTTATTTATCTTATAACTGGAAATTTGTGCCATTTGACACCTTCACCCATTTCTTCCACTACCCATCCCCCACTACTGGCAACCAGCATTGTTCTCTCTGGGTTTAGTTTTTTTTAGTTTCCACATATAAGTGAGATAATAGGGTATTTGTCTTTATCTGACTCACTTCACTCAGCATAACACCGTCAAGGTCCATCCATGCTGTCGTAACTGGCAGGATTTCCTTCTTTTTTATAAATGATTTTTATATATAAACATACATACATACATACATATATATATGTAAAATATCTCAGTTTCTTTATCCATTCATATGTCCATGGACATTTAAATTGTGTCCATGTCTTAGCTATTGTAAATAATGCTGCAAAGAACATTATTCATTCTTGCAAATATCTCTTTGAGATAGTTGTAGATACCCATTTGAAATGGTGATTTTGTTTCCTATGGATAAGTAGAATTGCTGGATCATACGGTAGTTCTATTTTTAATTTTTTGAGTATTCTCCATACTGTTTTCCATAGTGGCTGTACCAGTTTACATTCCTATCAAGAGTATACAAGTGTACCCTTTTCTCCACATCCTCACCAACACTGTTATCTCTTGTCTTTTTGATGAAAGCCATTGTAATAGGTATGGGGTGATATCTCATTGTGTTTTTAATTAGTATTTCATGATGATTAGTGATGTTGACCACCTTTTCATGTACCAGTTGGCCCTTTGTATGTTTTCTTTGGAAAAATGTCTATTCAGTTCCTCTGCCCTTTTTTTAAATCAGATTTTTTGTTTTGGGGCTTTTTTTTTTGCTATTGAGTTGTATGAGTTCTTCATATATTTCGGGTACTAATTACATCTCAGATATATGATTTACAAATATTTTCTTCCATTTGGTAGGTTGCCTTTTCATTTTGCTGATGGTTTCCTTAGCTGCACAGAAGCTTTTTAGATTGTTGTAGTCCCTCTTGTTTATTTTTGCCTGTGCTGTCTTTGCTGTGCAGTGAGTCTTCTTTTATCAGCAATGTAAAGTTGAATCTTGTTGTTTTTCATCCATTCAGTCTTTTGACTGGAGAATTTAGTCCATTTATATTTAAAGTAATTATTGATAGGTATGGACTTACTACTGCCATTTTGTTTATTATTTTCTGGCTGTTTTGAAATTCCTTTGATCATTTCTTCTTTTTCTCTCTTTTTTGTGATTTGATGATTTTTCTGCAGCAGTATGCTCAGATTCCTTTCTCTTTACCCCACCATTTTATTATGCACCATGTGTAAATAGGCTAATGGTGAACAGTCTGGCAGACATTTCTAACGAGCCATGTTTCAAATTTGTGGGATCAGGAAAGTGGGTACAAAATCAACCTCAGATAATTAAGAGTATGAGGAAGTGGAGGGAACACTATAGTCAGGGGTACCTGAGATAAGCAAGGGTTGGTAGGATAGCCACTTGGCAAAGCCTGACAGCATGATGAGAGGCTGTGGCAATGGGACTCTGAGGAAAGACAGAAATGGAAGAGATTTGGCTCTGCTTTATACCACATACACTTGGGATCAAATTCTAAACTCTATACATTTTAGTTATCTAGGACACTGGGCTAGTTACTTAAACTCTGTGCCTCAGTTCTATAATCTATAAGATTCATTAATAATATGGACCTTAATGTTGGGAAGATTAATTGTGATGATATATGGAAATAATTAGCTGAGCCTTTGGCACAAAGTAAATGTTCATTAAAGACTGCAGTGGTGGTGGTACAGATGGTGATGGTGGTGATAATGATAATTGGAAGAACTAGTCACTCAGTAAAGAGGGTGGATTTCAAGGAATATACTATTTCCTGGAGAGGAGGTTTCAAATTCAGAAAAGAAGTGCAATTATTAAGAGACTGAGGTACTGGGCAAGTTATCCAGGAAACAATCCCACTAGAGGAAAACAATGCAGGTATTTAATTGCTTGGAATAAAGATTTGCTCTCAGGAATAACGGAAAGGGAAACTTGGTCTTGGGAATAAGACCAAATCAAACTTCCTAGCAATGGGCCACATGTTAAGGCTAAACTAACAGCATATTGGCTGACTTGTGCTCTAAGCCTTACTCATTTTTAGTTTATTAAAACCCAACATTAACTAATAACTTTGAACCACCTTAACCAATAGCTAATGAATGAAGTTAAACCTGAACAGCTTAACTGTGCATATTTTTTGAGAAACGTGCATCATAATTACTGGCATATACCCTGTGAAGAGAAATAAGTAACATACATAACAGATGATACCAACATTTTTAAGTGGTAGTACTAGAGCAGATCTAGTTTGCTATTTGGAATCAGTGATGCTTTTTATTTTTTATTTATATCTGAATCTCAAATTTTGTCTATATTTTCTCAATTGAATTGAGCCTGTCAGTTGAAATCCACTTAATAGCATTTCAAGACTAGATCAGTTTTATTGGTGGGGGCAGATTTCCATTACTAAAAATATCAGAGTAAATTCCTAGTATGGGGACAGCATTTCTTGAAGTCTTAAAATTTCCCATAAACAAATGAATATAAAAACTTTCACACAACACTGTTATTTTAAAAAAAAATACTGCTAAGGAAAATTTGAATAAGGTATGTATGTTAGATAATAACATAGCATCAGTGCTAATTGTCTGATTTTGATAATTGTACTGTGGCTTTGTATAAGAATATCCTTATTTTTAGGAAATATACACTGAAGTATTAAGAGATAAAGGGCATGATTATGCAAGTTACTCTCAAACAGGTCAGAAAATGTGAAAGGAGCAGAGAGAAAGAACCAATAATAAAGAAAATTAAATTAATTAAATTTTAATAAAAATAAAATATGCTTCTGGAATCTGGATGGAGAGTACACCAGTATTATTTGTACTGTATTTGTGGCTTTTCTGTTCTGATATTACTTCAAAATAATAGATAACCAACAAGGACCTACTGTATAGCACAGGGAACTCTTCTCAATATTCTGTAATGACCTAAATGGGAAAAGAATTTGAAAAACAATAGATACATGTGTATGTATAACTGAATCACTTTGCTGTACACCTGAAACTAACACAACATTGTTAAGTAACTGTACTCCAATATAAAATAAAAATAAAAAAATACTAATCAATACTAGTCTCCCAATGTTATGGTGATTTTACAGGAAATGGTATGAAAATAGATGCAAGACTTGTAGAATGCAATATCAGTTGTCATATTAATTATTTACAGCATGTTTACTTTAGTGTAGGAAACTGTATACTTTTTTCTAATATTCTAATGGCAGTATGCTATTATGTTATATGTGAGTTAAGCTTACTTTTGAATCCATCAACTTTTTGACTTTGATTTTTTTCCTATTAATGATACCTACACATTAGATGTCAACAAAAGGGCTTGTTAATTTAACAGAAAGAAAATTAATAATATTCTCATATATTTTCTCATTAAATTCACATTATAGGAGTAATGGTTGTTTTAAATGGGCATAGTTATTAATAAGAAAAATGCACACATTAATTTAAAACCCTAATGGCTCTGGTACTTTTTACTGTTCTAGAAACAATTTAGACTTCCATGAATTTCAATTCTCTTTTAACCATACTGTTTAATATCTATGGAAACACAAGACAATGTATAGCAAAGGTCATTAGAAGGAGGCATATATATATAGTTTCTTAATTTCTGTGCTACTATGACATCATTATCTGTGACATGCTGCTATTTGATGTTACCTTAACTAAAGTACATCTAACAATACAATGTCCTCAGTGAAAATGGCTATCCACAAGATGACTTTCTCAGCATAGTTTTATTTTATTTGGAAAGTCCTTCTATTCATTTTTCTTCACCCCTTTTCCTTTTTCCTTTAAGCCCTTAGGCAGTTAGCTACAAGGAACACTTTTAGGTATTATTTTTTCTGTACAGGGAATAAAATGATATAAAATGAATCAAAATGTTAAGTAGATTCATTTCTTCATTTCTTTAGTACCCATTTACAGGTTAGCACTTTTCAACCAACTTTAAGTCTCCCATATTCCACTGAAACAGAAACTGTTCTAAGTCATGAAATCCAAAGTCGTTTTCTTTGTTCCCATTTATTTTGGTATCTCAAATATTTCAATATGAGGTAATGAAAATAAAAGGACTTTACAATCAGATACACCATTGTTTGACTCCTGGACTTCCCATATAAAGAAGTTTGTTGGTATTTTGAAACATCTCTATGTCTAGGTTCTATCTGAAAGATTAGGATACAATACATATATTTTAGGGAAGAATTAAATTAAATAATGGATGCCAAACAAATAACATGGGCCTAAAGCATATTAAACTTCCAAAAATTTAGTGTTATTTAAAAGAAAATTTCATCAGGCAAAAAGCCCTCTAAGGGTTTAGAGGATACTGTAGCCTAAAAAGTGTCATTGGAAATGTAAAACTTAAGTTAGCTGTTTAAAGAATGGGCTCTGGTTAAGCTAAGATGAAAAAAGAATATATTCTATGTATAAGTGAGCAAGTCATATTGCAGAAATGGTGAACAGACCAGTTCAGCCGAAGCAGAGATTCAGGGGAAAAAGTTGGGGGCTGATTTAGAGAGATTTGAATCTCTGATTGCTATGTTAAGAAGCTTGAACTTTGTCTTTAGACAAGGAAGAACTACTGAAGTTTCCTTTTTTGACAGGAGGGAGACTTTATTGAAAGCAGTGATTAATGTAGGTTGGTTTAGAGAAGTATTGAGCAGTATGATTTGGATATTTGAAAGGAGTACCAATAGGGAAACTAATTACACATACATGAGTTTATAAGAGTTTGCCTTTAGTATTTGCTGTGAGAAGTGACAATAAATAATAACTTAATTTATTCAATGATATAAGTTGATAAAATTATTATTTGGCTAATTTTTTTGGATTATAGAAAAGAAAGTTTCACAGACAGTTTGGAGTATTTTTGCCTTCAGTGATTAGGAGGAAAAAGTATTGTCAAAGACAGCAATTACAGAAATCATGGTGGAGAAAGGTACTTTGTCTAGAAGAGAGTTTGGTTTTTAAGATTGAAATTGGGTTGAAATAACTGCAGAGAAATTCTCTGGAGACAGTTTGTCACATGACTCTGGAACTTGAAAGAAATGAAATGCAAAAAAATATGGATATATGTATTAATTCCCATGGCAGTGACTAAGGCTAAAATGTCAGTGCTTACCCACTAGTTAGTGACAGCTACAGGAACCAGTAAATCCCAAAATTTAAACTGGTAGGGTAATCTGGATAGTACAGTGTGACAAAGGCCAGAGTAAGAAAGAATTTCAAGATGTAAGAGAGAAGTATGATTATGGTAACTTGTACTGAGCCTTCAGAATATTCCAAACGCTAAGCCTAATACACAGTATCGCATTTAATACATTCAACAATCCTGGGAGGAAACAGTTTATATGTAACCACACACCCTGTGAGATTTTTTTTCCTGTTGTTCAAGAATTTAGGTTAAAACCCAAACTGAAGGGCAAAAACATTACCTTCTCCCCAATTTAAGTATAGAAAGTCATGATCAATTGGAATAAGCCACATCCCAGCAGCATTATTGAAAATTGCCATGTAGAAATCTAGCCCATTAGTATAAAAAGAGGACTGAAAATTAAGGATGTTATTGAACTTTGGTAAGTGCAGTGGTTATTAGCTACTACCTTGCCTCCAAAAGCCAAGAGAAATGAACTCCATAGAGAATCACTCATGAAGACAAGGGATCCTTAAAAGAAGAGAAGAGTAGAATTTTGTTATATGTTAGGGTATATATTAGGGTTTGAAAGTCTCTACTTGATGATCTGTCCCTGTGCTAACTGAGCAGGGGAAAAGAGAATTGGGTAGTGGATTGTTTCCTGAGGGACTGCCAAGTAAGGATAAAACTAGATTCTTCTCTACAAGTTCTGGTTCCTAAACAAGTGCAGAAGATAAAAACTAAAAGCCAGTGCAATCTGGATTGTTGGTCAAGAAGGCTAGATAAATTTGGGGGCTGCAGCTTTGGTAGGACCCCCATAGCATTGGGACATACAGCACACATTAGAGGGAAGAAATGTGAATGTCATCAGATGAAATCAGCAGGAAGTTGTGTAGGAATAGATAGCTCATGCCTGGAGAGAAGCAGGAAAGTGACTCTCCAAAAGTCTTAGTGAAGCCTTTTGTAATTGTTGTCTGCTCCCTTTTTTTTTTGTTTGTTTGTTTGTTTATTTTTATAAATGTATTTATTTTATTTATTTATTTTTGGCTGTGTTGGGTCTTCATTGCTGTGTGTGGGCTTTCTCTAGTTGCGGCAAGCGAGGGCTACTCTTCATTGCGGTGCGCGGGCTTCTCATTGCAGTGGCTTCTCTTGTTGTGGAGCGTGGGCTCTAGGTGCACAGGCTTCAGTTGTTGGGGCACGTGGGCTCAGTTGTTGTGGCTCGCAGACTCCAGAGTGTGGGCTCAGTAGTTGTGGTGCACGGGCTTAGTTGCTCCATGGCATGTGGGATCTTCCCAGACCAGGGCTCGAACACGTGTCCCCTGCATTAGCAGGCAGATTCTTAACCACTGCGCCACCAGGGAAGCCCTGCTCCCTTTTAGTTGATAGCCACAAAGATAATCAGAATGAGACTATGCCCAAGAAGGAGAGAGCTACAAGCTTCCCAATTGGATATTTTACACATTCCACATTCCACGTTCCACTCTTTCTTCCCCATCCCTATCCTGACAACACACCTTAAAGTGGAGAGGAGTATAAAAAGATTGATCCTGCCTTTTCTTTATACTTCAAGCCCTACAGCCAAGAGAAACCTAGTCAGCATAGGCAGAGAGGAAGAGAAGAGGTAGAAATGCAGGTTTTTAACTTAATAGGACTTAGTCTCTATACCAAAGTGAAACTGTTGATTAAAAAAGAAAAAATTAGAATCTAGCCAAGACGTCAAAAGGGACTCACTAACAATTGGATGAAGGTAGAGTCCAACAAGGTATATTTGGAAGATAGTTATTATAGGCATGTGTCTGATATTTAACTATATTTAATAGATAAAGAGGTAATTCTTGTATTTAATTAAACTCTCAAGTTGCTGTAAATATTAACCCATTCCATTTTTCTCTATTAGTGGGGCATTTTTCTCCATATGGCAATTATACAATAGCTTGATATTTTCAAGTTACCATTAATACTTCCATTTCTTCTACTTTCTACTAAGTTAATGCTCTAGAACTCTAAATATTTACTTTTTATATTAATTTAAATTTCATGTTTTAAAAACTCTAACAACTATTAAAGTACATTTAACTGGATATTTTAAGGTGACTTGGTATGCAGAGATAGCGATAAATTATTTAAATGTCAAAGGCTTACTATCTTGATCTAATAAAGCCTCCCTTTAATACTTACTAAGACCAAAACTGGCCAACCAAAATGACCTTAATATTTCCTTCAGCTTGACTACCCTTTAGATTGGCCTCTTCCTGCCTATAGGCCTCTGACTTTCCTCTCATCCAAGTCCTTAAACAATTAAGAAGGTCTACCCACAGAAGTCTCTTCTCTCCCTTTTCTGAGAGTTATAATTGAAAACTCTGCCCCCTTCACATGTAAATCTTTTTTAAAGACCTTTTGCCAACCTGAGACTGTCTTAAGGACCTGGGAGCCATCCTGTTGAAATGTAATCCTCAAGGAAGATAATATTCCTCCTTCCAGTCTCTGTGGGATGGCAGGAGCCCAACTTCAGTAGGTACCTCACTCCAAGTTGTAAAAAATGCTTCCCGTTATGAAAACATAAAAAAGTTCACTTTTCTTTTACAGTAAGGTCAGTTAGCACATGCAGGTGGCCATATTCCACCCCTCACTTTTCCCCACCTATCCCAGCTCTTAAAAACTCTCAAGCCCTTTGTTAGCAGAGTTGAGTTCAGAGTGCATTCTAGTCTCTCTCCCCTATTGTAATAGCCTTGAGTAAGGTCTTCCTCACCTGTTTAACCCTGCCAGAGCAGTTTTTGCTTTGACACTGCCATCCCCTTCTCTCTACTGTTCTCTAAATTATGAAGTTAAAGGAACATTAACAATCTGCATGTAAAGAATATATGCTCAGTCCCTCCCAGGCTGATTCCAATGAAATCTTTAAAAAAAAAATGGGAACACTAAGAGCTGCCTATTCTATTACAAAAATGGTGCTAATATTAGTAATATAGATTTAGAGGATATTTTTGAGGGGAAGGGAATTACTAGCCATTGTAATGCTTTATTCCAGTAATACCATGGGTATTTTCTTTCCCACAGCATGTGTAGAAGTGCTTATTTGACCATTTATATAGAAGCCTAAACATGCATTCACTAGATCCAGACTTTTTCTCCTTTGGGAGTGCTCCAGTTATTACGACATTACTAGAAATCCATTTTTCCTTTTTCTTTTCTTTCCTTTTACCCCTTTCTTCCTTCCTTCCTTCCTTTTCTTCCTCCCTCCCTCCCTTCCTTTTCTTATCTCTTTCCTTCTTTCTTTCTCCTTCTTGCCATGGATATTTCAATCAAGCCTTTTGTTGGCACTGTAAATATTCAGCTTTTCATTTTTCCCTGATAAACACCTGTTTTATCTCCTCCACTCCACATAATTTTCCAAATATTACTCACTACTCTAAATGGGAGACAGCATCTCTGAGAGGGGCCTCTTGTCCACTAACTAGGAACTAAGGAAACCAGAGATAAATATCGAGCATATTTGGGTAGTTCAAACAAAAATCTTTAGTCTGAAAACAGAGTAATGTGAAATTTATAATAACAGCAGTATTTATTAATTGCTTAATAAGTGCTAGGCAGTGTTCTAAATGTTTTTTTGTGAATTATCTTCCTTAATTCCCACAGCTACCCTATGGAATAATTACTATTATTAGGCCCATTTTATAGATGGGGATGCCGAGGCACAAAGAGGTCACAAATTTTGCAGTGACTCTAAATTCAAAAACAGGCAATATTGTCTCCAATGCCATCCCAGTGCCATATCCCATATCCTTAGTCTTTCATTTTCTGGCACGATTCATACAGAATTTTTTTCTGCCTTACACTTGAAATAAGTCATTTCTGAAGAGACAAAGGCCAAGTTTATCCTTTAGAGAGTATTCTTCCTGTCACTCGAAACATATATAACTACGTGTTCTCACCCCTCTCTGGGGACGAAACTTCCTTTAAGTATTTTCACCTCCCTCTCTTCCAACCCATTACACATAATGCCACTACTGATACGCAGATAAAAGAGTTCTGAACATGGATCTGTTTTTTTGTCTGACAGCCTGTGTCTCGTTTCAGTTCCTCTCTATTTTATCAGAGAAAGGAGTCTAAAAATCCCACTGAGTAAAGCATGTTGTTCCTTCACTCAGAAACTTATATAGACCCTTATGTGTTATTTCATCAGTGCTTTAAAGAAAATATTTATAACTCTCTACCTAATTGAAATATCCACTAAATTCCTATAATAGTGACATTTTTTGCATTCTTTTGAAAGAAGCCTTAAGCTTGTTATATAACTTTAAACATTATATCCTGAGACAGATTATTTTGTTTCTTGAGGTATGCCATGCATTCATCCCTCAAAAAAGGAAGAAGAAAAATAACAGTTCCTGTATAATGAAAATAATTGCAAACATTGTTCAAACAAATCAACAAATGCTAACAATCCTACAAAAGATACAGTTGTACTATGCCATTCTCTTATTTCTTCTTAAAAAGGAAACATTTTTTAAAAGTATCCAAAAGAATTTTTTTGGCAGCTGGATATACATTCTTTATATTAGAGGGAAAAACTAACAAAGTAAATATACATTTGAGAAAAGAGTAGGAGAGAAATTTCACACACAAATGGGCCCAGAACTCACCCTCAGATAAAGCTGACAAATTAAATTATAATTTGCAAATCAGGAAAACGTTCAAAGCTCTTATTTAATAACAGTTGTTCTTCAGGTTACAATTTCTTTTTTTTTAATAATTTGAATTTCCAAAAAAATTTAAAAATTGATTACATCAATTTATAGCCCCTTTGTTTCCTTAAACTCTGGTACTTTCTTATTTCTTACTCAGTATTTTTATAGGTTAGCTTGCTTGTGCATGCTGCTCTTGGCCTTTGTTAAAAAACAAAATTTGAGTAAATTTGAAGATCTATTTGGCTTTATTAAGTGATTCATGAGTCAGACAGCATCTCATCATGGAAACCTTTTGTAGTTAGGGGGAGATACAAGAAAAGAAAGTCATCAGCAAGGAAAAAATAAAAGTTCATTGGAAGAAAGTAAAAGTTCAGATGACAATGGCTTCTCATTGGCCTAGCTGCAGCATTTTCCATTGCCTGGGCTTGTTAGTGGGCAAGAAGGAAGTCTTCCTTCCTCCTGCTGGGGTAGTAAAGTAGTTGTACTTCCCGTTTGGGAATGCAAGATACCTCTCTTCCTGGGGGGGGGTCAGTAACTGATGCCTTCCCGTCGGGATAATTATTGTTCTGTTTGGGGTAACTGATGATGAGTAGTAGGGTGTGAGAGCTCCCTCTACTGGTCTTCCTGACTCCAATTTTAGTTGTGGTTTATTTTTATTCATTTTCACATCTTATACACTTCAATTTATAATATTAACAATAATTGTCAAACCAGAGGAACCATCTTTTGTTTCCTCCAGCAACTGACAAAAACATGTTTTCACCAGCAATTTAACAAGGCCAACACCTGACAGATAGATTTTGCACTTGAGATTTTAAAAAAAGCTATTTTTATTGCCAAGATTTTCAGAGAATTACACAGAAAATAATCCTGGAAAACAAATCCTAACTGTACATGACTGGATGACTAAAATTTCCTTTTAAACATGTCTATAGTGTAGTATCTGACTTATTAATGTAGGCTAATAGTAAATGATAGTATGTCATCCTAGGTAAATCCTAGTGATAGGAATATATAGAAAATCTTTTGTTGAGTAAGCACTGCGATGAACTATTGAGTCAAACATCTGGTCTATAGCATTTTAAAAATAAAGCTCAACACGAGGTCCAAATTCATACTCTCTACTAGCTTGGGATCTTGGGCAAATTAGCTAATTTCTCTACATCTAGATTTCCTCATTTGTAAAGTTAAGATAATAACAACTCTCCCCCCATAACGTTGTTGTGAAGGTTATCTAAAAAAAGTGTGTAAAGTGTTTAGCACAATGTTTGACACACAAAAGAATAATAAACATTAGCTGTAATGATTGTGGCTATTTTTTCCTACATTATCACTATCATCCTACACACATCTAAACCTAGGACCTGATTTTCTATAGCCCTGAAGTGTTCTCTGTCAATATTCTCATATATTTTTCTCTCCAGTAAACTGACTCACTTTCTTTCTTTCTTCTGCTTCTTCAAGTGTCCCAACCAAACATATATACACATACACATTCCTTGCACATCATGACACACAACTGAATCAAAACTCTCAAGTCTATCTTCAAATCAACTCAACCACTATCTTGGAAGCATCTTGAGAGATCAGAGAACTTACATGAGATATGATTTTCAAGATATATTTTATATTGAGACCCCCTTAAATTCTTACTACTCAGAAGCAGAGAATGTCTTCCAATCTCATAATTTTCATTTTTATGTCTTCCAGGAATATGTTATCAGTTTGAAGGCTAAAATACTAAGCAACAGTAGCACTTCTGCTTCTAGGGTAGTAGAGTATGACCTTATGAAAAGCCTGCTGCAGCTAACAACTATAACTCGTGATAAAATGCAAAGAAAAAAAACACACACACACAACTATCTGAGGTTTAGAAAGTGAACCAATCAAGGCAGGTTTTGGACAGTGGCCCAAATTTGGAAGAGAGGACCAACAAAGGTTGAGTTTCCAATTTTTTTAGCTTGGCATGAAAATACACAGGGTTATAAAAATAATAACTAGAACTAAGAATTGAATGTAGCTGTGAAAGTGAATTTTATGTGTCAACTTGACTAGATCATGGGGTGCCCAGATATTTGGCTAAACATTATTTCCAAGTGTGTCTGTGAGGAGTTTCCATATGAGATTCACATTGGAATCTATAGACTGAGCAAAGCAGATTGCCCTCCCCAATGCTGATGGGCACCACGTTCTATTGAGGGTCTGAATAGAACAAAAAGATGGAAGAAGGGAATATTTATTCTTTCTGTCTGACTGCTGAGCTGGGACATCAGTCTTCTGTCTTCAGACTGGGACTTATACCATCAGCATTCCTGGTTCTCTGACCTTTATACTTGAACTAGAGTTATACCACATTCTTTCCTGGTCTCCAATTTGAAGATGACGATGTGGGATGTCTCAGCCTCCATACTAAGTGAGCTAATTATTTATACTAAATCTACATATCTATATCTATATGTATCTTCTACTGGACCTGTTTCTCTAGAGAACCCTAACACAGTAGCATTGTTAAGGTAAAAAAAGTCACTTGTATTTTATATACTAATAGCAAACAACTGGTAATTAAACTATAAAAACTCCACTTACAACAGTGTAAAAAAAAAACAAACTAAAGTTTAAGAAAATATATACAAGACATCTCCACTAAAATCTAGAAAATACTGCTGAGAGATATTAAAGACTTAAATAAAGAGAGATACTATTTCATTAAGCAGAAACCTCAATATTATTTAAATATTATTTCTCTTCAAACAGATATATAGGCTGAAAGCAATCACACACACACACACCCCAAATTCCAACAAATTTTCTGGAAGAAATTAATAAGCTTACTATAAAATTCATATTGAGATGAAAAAGACCCAGAAAAGCCTAACCAATTTTGTAAAAGAAAATGAAGTTTGATGACTTACACTAACTATTTTTAAATAGTAATATAAAGCTACAGTAATCAAGGCTTTGCAGCAATAGCATAACGAAGGACATATAGCTCAACTGGACAATACGGAATACAGAAAAAGATATTAAAAATATATAGTCAAATGATGGGATTTCTCTGGTGGTACAATGGTTAAGAATCTGCCTGCCATTGCAGGGGACACAGGTTCAAGCCCTGGTCTGGGAAGATCCCACATGCCGTGGAGCAACGAAGCCTGTGCGCCACAACTACTGAGCCTGTACTCTAGAGCCCGCGAGCCATGACTACTGAGCCCACGTGTCACAACTACTGAGGCCCGTGCACCTAGAGCCCATGCTCCGTAACAAAAGCCACCACAACGAAGAGTAGCCCCTGCTCGCCACCACTAGAGAAAGCCCACACACAGCAGCGAAGACCCAACACAGCCCCAAATTAAAATTAATTAATTAAAAAAATATATATATATGGTCAAATGATTTTCAACCAAGATTTTAAGGCAAGCTTTTTCCAGAATATTATTTTTTTTAAATTTGATGGAACAATTGCTATCTGTATTAAAAAAAACCATCAACACTGACGTTACAACATACACAAAATTCACTCAAAAAAGAGAATATACCTAAATGTAAAAGTTAAAACTATAAAACTTCAATAAGAAAACTTAAGACAAAATTTTCATAGCTTTGGAGTATGGAAAGATTTGATAAAAAGCATAAAATAAAATATTGAAAAATTGTTCTTTATTAAAATGTGAAGTATTTTTCTTGAAATGTCATCATTAAGAAAATGAAAAGAAAGCCACAGGATGAGAGAAAATATTCACATTACCATATCTTACAAAGAACTTTTATTCATAATTTATAAAATTCTTACAAAGTGCAGAGGATTTCAATAGCAAGCCCTGTTCATAAAAGAAGATATACAGGGCTTCCCTGGTGGCACAGTGGTTGAGAGTCCGCCTGCTGATGCAGGGGACTCGGGTTCGTGCCCCGGTCCGGGAAAATCCCACATGCCGCGGAGCGGCTGGGCCCATGAGCCATGGCCACTGAGCCTGCGCGTCCGGAGCCTGTGCTCCGCAACGGGAGAGGCCACAACAGTGAGAGGCCTGCGTACCGCAAAAAAAAAAAAAAAGAAGAAGATATACAAATAGCAATTAAGCAAATGAAAAGATGTTCAGCATAATCAGTCATCAGGGAAATGCAAATTTAAGCCATAACATGATACCATTATATAGACATTAAAACAGCTAAAATTAAGAGGCATGCAAATACCACATGCTGACAAGGATGTGGAATAACTGGCACCCTCATATATCTCTGTAAAATGGAACAACATTTCAAAAAAGTTTGGCAGTTTTTTTAAGTTAACTATGCACCTACCATAGGACTCCATTGTTTCACTCCTGGTTATTTGCCCAAAAAGAAATAAAATCATATGTCTACATAAAAGTGTGGACACAGATGTTTACAGAAGCTTTGTTCATAATATACAAAGCCTCACAAAAATCCAAATGTCAATGAATAACTAAACAAAATGCTGAATATTTGCAAACACCTAAATGACTGGTACACTCATCAATGTAGATAAATATCAAAATTATGCCAAATGACAGGAGCCAAACACAAAAGAATGCATATTCATTTTTAGAAATTGTTAAAAAGTGCAAACTAGTTTATAGGGATAAAAAGTAAATCAGTGGTTCCCCAGGGTCAGGGACAGAGGGACACATAGACTGCAAGGAGTATGTTGAAGTCAGCTTCCAAGATGGACTACAAAAATACCTGCTTCAGGTATTTCCACTCTTGTGGGAACCCCTCCCACAATCATCAGGGTTGGTCTATATGACCAATAGGGTGTGACAGAAGTGATGGTATGCCATTTCCCAGATTAGAATATTAAAGACTACAACGTCTGTTGTGGGCTCCTTCTTGGTCTCTTTTCAGGTCACCCCCTCTAAGGGTAGTCAGCTGCCATGTAATGCAGAAATTCAGGCAACCTACGGAGAAGCCCACATAGCAAACATCTAAGCACATTTACCAATGTGGGTGGGTGAACCACCTTGGGCATGGATCACCCAGCACCAGTCAACTTTCAGATGACTGCAGCCAAGGCAACACTTTGATAGCAACTTCATAAGAGACTCTGGAATCCTACCATCCAGCTAACGTGTTCCTAAATTCCTTGTGCACAGAAAGTGTGAGATAATAAATATTTGTTGTTTAAAGCCACTGAGTTTTGGGGTAATTTGTTACACAGCAATAAAGAACTAATACAGGTTTTGGTAAAAGAACTACAGTGTTACCATAACAAACACTCAAAATGTGAGCATTGCTTTGGAACACAGCAGTGAACTTTGAGAATAATGCTAGAAAACACTTAAAGAGCCTTGAATACATTATTTATAAAATTTGGACTTTAAGGAGGTTGTCAGTGAGGACTTAAAGTGAGGAGAATCTTATTAGAAACTAGAAGAAAAAAGATTATCATGCAGTGGTAGAAAGTTTAGCAAGATTGTCACCTATAATAACGTAAAAGATAGAAAACCTATCTGATCAACCAAGTGATCTAGTGTGGTTTTCAATCTACTAGAATCTATGAGCTATCTTGTCCTTTTATGGATCTCTTACCTCTATATAAATATGAATGTATGGACCCCTGAAATAGTCTTGGGATTCCCTGGGTTCCTCAGTCTCCAGAAAAAACTTTACTGACAACACATTTTATTTTTTTAAGTGGTAGTGGAGATGTCATAGAAAACCTACTGGAAGGCTTTAAAATGTCAGTGTTTAAATATTAAACAAATATCCCACTGAAAATATACCAAACTCTGATTTATCAGAAAAACAACTCAATATTTGTCTGCATATGATTTATCGAAAAGGAGAAAGAATAATCAGAGGTGATGTAAAGAAATTAAGTTTACTACTATTTTTATCTTGGTGTATAAAGAAAGAACATGTAAAAACCCTAAACAATAAAACTGATTTGGAACTTTGTGAGAAAAAATAAAAAGGGATAGACAAAGTAAAGAGGAAAATAATTCTCATCCTGAACTCATTTATTTCAGATAAATGAAACTAAATTAAAAAGATCAATCACAAATTAAATAACACTTCATTTTAGGTTTTTTTTTTTTTTTTTTTACTTTCATGCAGCTGTTTATATTAATTGAAAACTTGTAAACTCTAATATTTTCATGTTCATTTTGGTTCCCAGTGACAAGAATATTAGGTTATTAGCCTTACTTAGAGATGTCATACAATCATTTTCTTTTTTTTTTTTTTTTTTTTTTTTTTTTTTTGCTGTACGCGGGCCTCTCACTGCTGTGGCCTCTCCCGTTGCAGAGCACAGGCTCCGGACACACAGGCTCCGCGGCCATGGCTCGCGGGCCCAGCCGCTCCGCGGCATGTGGGATCTTCCGGGATCGGGGCACGAACCCGTGTCCCCTGCATCGGCAGGCGGACTCTCAACCACTGCGCCACCAGGGAAGCCCACAATCATTTTCTTGAACTAAAGTGTCACAGTGATTTGAGGAAAAATTAATCTTTTTCATGACATTTTAATTACCAATGGAATTTGGATGGAATAATATTCATATAAGCTTATACCATTTAATTTCTAACTATGAGGGAATGAATAGTCACTGAGGTTGAACTTGTAAATAACTATATAACCATATCACACAGGGAATAATTTGAGGAAAGGCAAGGGTCAAGTCTTATAAATTAAAATATGCTTGGGGAAAAAAAAAGAAAAAAAATATGCTTGGGTTTTCTATCATCTAAACTTATTTGAAGTTAAGAATTACAAATATTCATAGTTATTGTGGAAGGAAAATAACCTACCACTGTACTTGCTGGGTGCTTTACATTTATCAAAGGAATCATATTCATATTTACAAATGCCTCATACTCAGCATACTGAGATTTAATATCAAAGTAGATTTGGAGATGATTTCAGACAGATAACTTTATGTTTACCACTTTTCTTCCAGTATTGTTAAAGCAAGAATGGTTATATGTGACCAGTCATCTGCATAAACAACTTCCTTTCATTCTTTTCCATTCTCCACTAATGGCCTTGGACTTTTGTTATCAAGCAGATTTTCCTCTCAAGGATTTCTCAACCTTAACATTGTTGGCATTTTAGGCCAAATAATTTTTAGTTTTGAGGGGCTGTCCCGTGCATTGTCAGCATGTTTACCAGCATTCCTGGCCTCTACCCACTAGATACTAGAAACCTCCCAACACACACACACACACACACACACACACAGCATCTCCCCAGTTATCCAAAATATCTCCAGACTTTGTCTAATGCCCCCTGGGGTACAAAATCCTCCTCCTCTGGCACTTGAGAACTGTCACTCTAGAGCAGAAAAGGAAGACATTAGGAAAAATGAGATGTGTCTATTTTCCCAATGATTTGCAAAACATAGGTCACTGAGGCCTTTCACAGTTGGACACTAATGAGTTGGTTAGGACCTAATTTGAATACCAGTGTCGAGGAAATTCCTTGTATAGGAAAGTATCAATGTTTTCTTTTTTTATACTTTCTTGCTATGAGGATTGGCCCAAGATGGGAAGATCCTGCTGAGATGGATAGTTGTGATATTTCAATTAATAAACTTTGGGAAACTCTACATTTGGATTGGGCCATGACTTGGCCTGAATCACATGTCAAGGAACTACTGATTTAGGGACAACAAAATCCTTCAATGATTTTTGTTTTGCTAATAGTCAGGTTTAATCCTATATCCTTATAAGTTACTCAGCTATTCCCAAAGTGATCCATGACACACTATATTAGCTATATTAAACTATATAAACTTATAACCTGTATAAACTAACTGTATAAACTTCCAATTAGCTATACTAAACTGTAAACTCTTTGATGGCAGGAAATCTGTTTTGTCTGTGAATAGTATGTATACTACCCTCATCTTGATATTAGTACTGTCAGGGCCTTTCTTCCTTGCTGCTCATATATCAGTATCAGGTAACGCTAATTAACAATGGCATTATTTTCTTATTTGATTCCTTCATAGCCCCAGAATCCTCACTAAAGCTCTCTAAGAAATCTCTGTGAATTTATTGTAGTTCCCCTATAAAATGAAAACCCTGTAATTTCTGGTCCAAAAGACAATGATGAACAACAACTAACATTTGCATTGTTCTTTAAACATGGAAAAATTTGAATAATCTTTTTTATTTGAGTCTCAAAAGAGGCTGTGATTTATAAAAAGGAAGTCTTATTATATTGGTAAGAGTGAAGTTCAAGTTCTTGTGACCAACAAGTCCAATGTAACTTTACTCTAGAAAAGAAATTCCCTATCTCTCCTCTTAAATAATATTCAATTTAGAGCAAATTGAAACTATGATGTATTCTGTATATTTCCTTTATGGTATTAATAGCAGTCTTAATTTACTAATTTGTTCACTGATTGAATGTCCCCAAACAGCCCTGAGGGCAGGAGACTCACCTAAATAAGTGATACTTATAAATTTTGACATATAACAAAGGTATTTAAGTGGATTTCAGTGAATCAAAAATAGAATCTTACTGTATTTACAAAGCAAACCATTTGTACACAGCAGGAAGCTGAACTTGAAACCAAGCAGTCTTTATCTCAAGATTCATAATTGTCTGGTTATACTTAAAAAACTGCTGACATCAGAGCTCTGGGGTAGTTAAGACTACCTAGGGTCTAACTGGATGAGGGTCAAAGGAAGGAAAACAAACAACAAACTTGGCTTAGAACAATTTCTCAGAGACAGAGGGGACAGGATTCTGAGTATAACATCTACCTCCCTCAAGTTATTGTGTCATCTGACAAAGTCCTTAGGGATTTATGCCTGAATCCTTCGGAAAGACTGAGTATCAGCAAACAAAAAAGACTAACAAATTAAAAAATGCAAACCATTATGATATCAAAAACAAATCCAATAAAGAAAGAAAACTCTTAAGATGCTCAGAGCCCAAGCAACTCTGCCTGGGAACTTAGGTAACAGAAACACCCCGAGGAGGGGCAGATAGTATTCTCCCATTGTCCATGGAGAAGGTGGCACGCTTTGGCCCACATGGGGCTCTAGAAGACACGGTAGTGATGCATCAGACATGTACAACTGTGACTCGGCAGAACCAGTCTGTGCCTGCAGGGCTGGCCATAAATGATTTGGCAGCAGCAGTGACAGAACATGGCAGCTTCAGCAAAGGCAGGAAGTGTTGCAAAGATACTTAGAGCACAATGCAATCTGGGGAGTCCTAGCAAGCTAGAAGGAAAATAACACCTGCCACAGGGCAGCTGAAAGAATGTGTTCATATACGTGTGCAGCATGCCTGAAAGACTTCACCTTTCTTTCCTCAAGTTGATGTGGCTTTGGAAACCTAGGTTGGAGAGAGCTGAATTTATTTAAATTTTCTTTTTTTTTTTAACACAGTACCCTAACAACCACATGCAACTAATTGTCTACTTTGATTGACTTGACTAAAGAAGCGAATGAAAATCACATTAAATGTAAATGAAGCAAATGGTTTCACTTAACTGATCAATCCCGAGTCAAAATGGTCACTCTGCTGATACGTCCTTTTGAAACAG
Organism: Hyperoodon ampullatus; assembly: GCF_949752795.1. Classification (NCBI taxonomy): domain Eukaryota; kingdom Metazoa; phylum Chordata; class Mammalia; order Artiodactyla; family Ziphiidae; genus Hyperoodon; species Hyperoodon ampullatus. Next base: position 126,572,256 of record NC_136916.1, on the reverse strand, counting down.
AGCAGGACCCTATGGTCCTTGCCCCCATGTCCTCAGCCTGCCTTTTGTTTGTAGAAAAACTTTAGCCAAAGAATGACTTTAATCAGAGAAGTGAAAAAATGCAGAAACAAAGGAAAACAGTCAACGAGACCAAATAATAATAGTTTAGTCATTAAGCAAAGTCAAGGACCTTTATTTAGTTCCTCTTCAAGGGCTACAGATAATATTCTGAGCCCTATCCTTTCAGCTGTATTATACATACTGAAACCTCCATCAGGTGGAAGAAGTTAACTGTGATGACCAGACTGTAGCCATGATATAAGCTGCCACAATTCTGAGAACTGGCCTCAAAGAAATGGGAACAAACCAACCCTGGAACTAAAGACTAACTGTACTTAAAACAATCGAGACAATCCTGAGCAGACCACCGCATGGCCGATTTCAAGATGACTGTCAGAGCTGACTGTGCTGTTTTTGCATGTAGCCCTCTCCCTCTGTCTATAAAAGATGTAGCCCACTGATTGTCCAGGGTCGGGGGTGGGGGGAGTTGGCCTCTGGACAGGGGTCCGCATCCCCACCCAACGCCTCCCTTCCACGTTGCCAGCCTCTGAAATAAAGCAAACTTAAGTTTCCACCAACCTTGCCTTTTTATTGGCTTTAGAGCAGTGAGCAGCTGGACCCCCACTTTCGGTAACACTTTCTTCAACTCTGGGCTGAAGAAAAATAATACATCTTGATTGATTTCCATTTACTAATTCACATTATAAACTAAGAAGCTTTCTGCCCTTCTTAGGTTTTGGGAATAGACTGGTGACAAGACAGAAATGTTACCTGCTCTTATAAAATTTACATCCTACTGGGAAACCAAGTAAACAAACAAACTGGATAATTTCAGGAAAGGCTATGTAGAAAGCAAAAATAAAATTGAATGGCATGTTAGTGACTGGAAGGTGAGGTGTCTATTTTGCATTGGGTTTGGGGGAGACATTTGAATTGGACCTAAACAATGTCAACAGAGCCACCCAAACAAAAATAAGGGGGAGGTTTATTCTGAGAAGGAGGAATACCAAGTGCCAACACTGAAAGACAAGAAAAGGTTGCCATGTTCAAAGAAGAAAAGAGATATCAGCATGGCTGGACCTTAGTGAGACAGAGAAGGGAGAGAGCAGGTTATAAAGTGAGTCAGGGACAAATCATATGAGGCTTTAGAGGTCATAAGAACTATAGATTTCATCTGAGTGTAATGAGAAGCCATCAAAAAATTTGTGGTAGGGGAGTCACGTGATTTTATTAGCTGCTCTGTGTGAAGACTGGATTTGGAAGAAATGTATAGTATCTCCACTAAAACAACAACAACTATCTCTCTACAGTCCAATGCTGAGGACTGTATAATTAACACTATTTTTTTCTTCCTGTAAAGATGATTACATTTATTCATTAGTGCCAAAGTTTAATGACAATATTAGTGACTTAACAGTAATATTGAGGAAAAGAAAATCACTGTCATAACTATAACTTCTGATTTCCATATAAGTCTCATTTATAATTATGATGCTATAAAATTCAATAAGAGAATATCTGTAATAATTATAGAAGTAATTATTGTGCCATTCATTTTAAAGTCATTAAGACAATTGCCTTTTTGACTTGAAGATGTGTGTAAAATCAACCACTTATCATTTTATTACCAATTATTGACAAGAGAAAGCCAATATCACCTTCAATAAATCTACATATTTGTGATAAGTCCAAGTAAAGGCAATTAAGCTTTCAACAATGTATTTTTATAAATTATGAGGTTTCCTATATTTTAGAACACGAATAATTTGATCCACCAGTTGCTGATTACTCACACCTATTTTTACAATGTGAAGTAAATAGACCAATAGTTGCTGGGTTAGAAAATTCTAGTTTTAATATTTTTTCTACAAATGTAGACACTTGAATGACCATTTGTAATATAGAGACTACTTCAGCTCCATTCCCTATCCTAACAGAAACATAGTTGTTTGCTCATTGTTGTAACTAATAAATGTTCATGGTTATTATTCTAAGTAAAATTATTAGATTTTAATTTTCTTTTCTGTAGACATACCAAAGACACATAAATCTTATTTCTGTAGGTGACAGCACAATTTCAGGAAAGTCATTTCCATAAGAGTAAAATTCTAGAATTCTAAAAAATAATTTATTAAAAGCAAGAATTGCTTCTTATTATCTTTCAAATATGGAAAAACAACATTGTAAATTTTGCCAGTGTTTCCTAAAATTGTCTTCATATTTGAATAATAGTCTACTGTGATACCCTGGGGCAAAAAAAGTATGATGAAAGTTAAATGGGAGTCATATATTTTAATGTAACCATTTTACAATTTTAAAGTGAAATCACATGCTCTAGAAGTTACTTAAATTGACTTCCTGCCTTCAAGCATGAGGAACTATTTTTTTTTTTTTTTTTTTTTTTTTTTTTTTTGTGGTATGCGGGCCTCTCACTGTTGTGGCCTCTCCCGTTGCGGAGCACAGGCTCCGGATGCGCAGGCTCAGCAGCCATGGCTCACGGGCCCAGCCGCTCCGCGGCATATGGGATCCTCCCAGACCGGGGCACGAACCCGTATCCCCTGCATCGGCAGGCGGACTCTCAACCACTGCGCCACCAGGGAGGCCCGAGGAACTATTTTTAATATTGAACTTGAGTGTTTGTCATATCAAAGTATTATTTAATGACATATAAGTCACAAGGAGAGAAGTATCTGAGCTAAGGGAAAAAAAAGACGTATCTTGATGTCTAGTATTTCAAACAATACAAAGAATCAGACATTATTATCCCCATTTTATAGATAAGAAAAATCAGACTCAAATGGCTAAAACACAAGTTGAGAAGCCCAGGTTAATTTAGTCCTAAAAGTTTTATGGTACTTCCTGAAACACACTTCTGCCATTGTGCCTATTATATACTTGTCTATTAAATCCTCATCTGTCCTTAAATAGCACTTATGTTTTGGCTTATATTTAAGATGTTTTTATTAAACATGTTAATCACTAAAGTCATATATAGGTAGGATACATGGGAAATATACTATTTAATTACCTGATATAATTTTTCAGTAGGCTTCTGCCTATAGAATTAGGCTGTATAAAACTGTGATACTCAAACCTTATTTGTGTTCATTTAGAAATGGTAGAAAAATAATTTGTGTAGCTTGCTAAGGTAATTGTGTTGGAGTTGAAAAATGAATCAGTCCATTAAAATGTACATCAATTTGAATAGTTTTTCAGAAAGTCCTCCAGAAACAGGTGGAAAGATACATACATTCAAACTAGGGAAAACAATGAAAATCAATTGTCTCACTCAGTTCACATTCAGATCCTTTTGAATCACCTCCAACCTGTTTTTTCATGCTAATTCCCTTCATGAATCCTCTACTCCAGTGAAATCACATGCTTTGAATTCTTTTTTTTTTTTGGCCCTATGTATCTGCCTCACTGAACAGCCTCCACTCATTCCCCCTCTGCCTGCCTAAATCCTTCCTGCCCTATGGATCCATGTCAGATATCATGCCCTAACCATGTTGCATTTCTTTATAAATTCTTTCTCCTCAGTAATTCGATAGCATTCAAAGCTATGCTGGTACTTACATGTGTTTTGTTAGTATATTTTAATATTATAAAATGAATGTGTAACTATAGATTTTACACATAAATATAACTATTTTTCTATATTTATATATTAACAAAAACCACAATCACTAAATATTTCTCTAAACATATAAACAGATATATAAAAATTTCTTAATCTCTCTTTATATTCTTTTATGTCTTTTTTATATTTCTGTATATTATCTTAGTTTCACTGAAAAAAGAATTCTTGTTTGTTTTGTTCACTGACATATCCCCAGTATATAAAAACAGTGCCAGGCGCATATGTACGGCTCAAGTAATATTTGTTGGATCTCTACTCAGCAGCTAAGTTATGCCAAAAGGCAGAAAACAAAATCTTAGTCAATGCTAAGCAAGCCCAGGAATTTGAGGTTTAAGCCTTGTTAATTCAGGATTCTCAGCACTTTCCTCATTCTTCCTCAGGTTGTAGGAGCCTATGCAGTGTAGGGAAAGTGGAATGGGGGGGAGGTCCTTTGTTTATCTGTAATTCACTGCTTTGTACATTATCAGCCTCTCACGATTATTCTTACCTGGATTTGCCAAGATGTTCAGCCTGTCTCCAAAATCCTGCAAAATAGTCTACAAAGTTGGTGTGGGCACTCTGTGCCTACTTGTCTGTACTCAAGGCCTATTTGAATTTCTCATCCTTCTCATAGTCACACACTTGCCTACCTTGGGGGTATAAAAAATGTGGGCTTCACTGGTGGCGCAGTGGTTGAGAGTCCGCCTGCTGATGCAGGGGACACGGGTTCGTGACCCGGTCCAGGAGGATCCCACATGCCGCGGAGCGGCTGGGCCCGTGAGCCATGGCCGCTGGGCCTGGGTGTCCGGAACCTGTGCTCCACAATGGGAGAGGCCACAACAGTGAGAGGCCCGCGTACTGTAAAAAAAAAAAAAAAAAAAAAAAAAATCTTTGTGCCCTCCAACTCTGAGGCTTATGAAGACTCAGCCACATGACCCACTACCTAATCTGTGTTAGCGCTAAGAGCTACATAAACTCTTTACTGAAACTTCTTACCTCTTACCTTTGCTAGTGCTGCCATCTCTCTCTTCTGCCTATGAATCATTTCCCTCCCTCTACTATCTGTAACCTGTAGTTTCAGAGCTAGTTCCTAAAGAGAAAGGACCAAAATGAATAGATTCCATGCTGGTATTGTGAGTCATACCATTAAGTAGGCTATCCTACATCCTGAGCCCATTTGTACCCGTAGTTTGAACGGCAGGAGCAGGAAGTGAAGTACTGGCATGGATGTAAGGTTCTGCTGAGTCCACTGACAGTTATTTCCTTACCTAAAATTTTCTTAATTGATGATTTACCATAGTCCCAATGTTGTTACCTCAATATAGAGGCCTGCCACTGTTTCTTATTAAAAATTATAGATAGAACATAACAAGCACTTCTTTGTACAACGGTCGGAAAGAATAATAGACAAAAAAGAAAAAACAGAACTGAGGACTTAGCCTGGTTAGCAGCCTGCAAACTCGCCACAGATGATAGTGAGGACACTGCATGCCCTGGACCTTGGATCCAGCCACTGAAACACCACTCTGCAGTCTCCTTCATTCCCATCAGGCCTGTGATCTTGTGCCCTTGTGCTAAACCCAGAGAAATCTTACAAAACTTAATTGCAGTGTTTCTCATGCTCTGCATTTACTCATTCCATAAGCTCTTTTAAGCAAACTAGTCTCCTTCTATAACACAAGATCATAGGGTTAGTGTTTGGAAGAGAAATGATTCAAACCTCCTGACCCCTAAATCTATGCTTGTAACTTCTAAACCAAACAGCCTCTATCCAAAGGTCAATACCCACTGATTTTTGGAGGTGCCTCTGCTCCATGAATCTATACTGTCCCATGCAGTTCCATCACATTTATTGGGCCTTGATTTTAAGGACACATTTTATGAAATCCTAATAAGAGCCTATCAAGGCCCCTGGCTATTCAATTGCCACCTGAATTTTAAAAATATCTGCTATTCCACTGCCCACAGTATTTAAGTACCAATCAGAATTAAAATGGATACTGTTGCACCTCCTCAGACATCATGTCCCTTCCCAGAGATGCACTCAGCAGCAGTATAGAAAACCTTACTGGCTCCAGTTCTACAGTGGTTTCCTCCTTGTACTGACTTCCTTCTCCCAATTAGCTAAGTTGGAACTGTGTTCCCCAGAATCCCCTTCTTCCAATGGTTCTTGGCTATGATTGGCCACATGATATTTTTGCATGAGCTTTGGAAGGGAGAAGTAAAGCACCAGCCATGTTAATTCTCTGAAGAAGGATGTAGGGTCAGGTGGTGCTGCATCTCATTTACATTGTCTTGGACCTCTTAGCCCACCTTGTTGGCTTGAAGCAGCACCCAACTGGCAGCTCTTTGAGCTCCAATCAGATATTCTTCAGCTTCTCTGATGCCTAGGCCAGGGGTGTATTTAGCAACATAATGAAGAATGCCAGTTTTTCCTGCAGGTCAACCTCATCACTAAGGTGGGAGGCTTGGTAATATTGAGAGGTCAACATGAATTCCACTTCACATACAGGTGCTTGTTTGCCCTGGTCCTCCCCTGCTTCACATTCATCTTTTCTTTCCAAATGCCTGCCTTGTAGACTTCAGGCCAAGTTACAGAAGCAGAATCATGTAAAGTGTTTAACCAACAACCATAATTGTATAAAGTCAAATCCCTATAATAAACCCCTCATCCTGTATCACACCCAGGAGCTCTGCTTCTCTGAACAAACCCTTGTACCTAATAAGCACTCATTGTTTTATTAAACTAACCTAAAAAACCCTGAAATTGATATACACATTAATGTTCTACACAGTCATAAATATCTTGATAAACGTGGTCAAGAAAGAACAAAAGGGTGAGGGGACATTTGAGTGGACTTTTGGTGTACGAGTAAAACCTGATTGTTAAAGAGAATTCTCCAAAAAGCATCTACGCTCAGAGAAGAGGCATTCTGCAATGTTATCACGATAGTGTCATCAGGGAAGTTTACAGGAGAGTGTTTCTCAAGTTTTAAACATCTATTGGATATTTAATGGACATACAAAACAACAAATTTAGGAGCACAAAATCTCCATTTTTTAAAGAACAAAAATATATTGAAAATTAATAATAGTCATTAGTAATGGCAATAACAAAAGTGGTCTCATGTAAATGTTGGACAAAATTGCATAGGATTGTTCATCATGACTCCTAAATTCAATTTAATGGCAAATAGCTATAAGTGAATGTCCACACCTGATGTGTTTTGTTTCTTATATGTCTTTTATTAAGTCAGAAAATCCTAATTCACAGCAATTCAACATAAACATTTGGTGGCTTCATTATATTTCTGGGCATTATGATTTTTAAAAAAAGTCTGAAAACAACACAGTGATTTCTCATTGAAGAAAACTTGTTCTATAAACAGAGGCTAATTTGATAAGCATATTACAATTATGGAAAATTTGGCCTAGAAAAATTATTTTTTTCATGTTCTGTTATATATAATTCAAATGTGATTTTAAAATATGAATAATATTTAAACAGTTTCTGAAGAGCAAAGAAAACAACTGAGCAATAGGAGTTAAACCTCAATCACACAATTATTTTCTCTGCTCTTCAGGAATTTATTACACATATTTTAAAAGACAGTGTACTGTACGAATGGATTATAATACAGTCTTTTTTTTTTTTTTTTTTTTTGCGTTACACGGGCCTCTCACTGTTGTGGCCTCTCCTGCTGTGGAACACAGGCTCCAGACGCACAGGCTCAGTGGCCATGGCTCACGGGCCCAGCCGCTCCGTGTCATGTGGGATCTTCCCGGACCGGGGCACGAACCCGTGCCCCCTGCATCGGCAGGAGGACTCTCAACCACTGTGCCACCAGGGAAACCCTATAATACAGTCTTAAACACTATCTTTAAATTCCTGATATATTTAACAAGACAAATTCTAATTGTTTTTCTCTGAATCAGTAAATCCAGTCTCTTCATGATTCCAAATATATCACTAAGACCCACTAGTATGTCAGCTGAAGATAGCATCGTGATTTTTTTCAAAACCTATTTTCAGCTTAGAAATTATATGAGAATCTTTCTCCTTCATAACCAATAAACTTTAGTCACTGCACATTTCTTCACACGGTACTCTGAAAGGACATATAATCATTGTCTGTGAGTTGATAATATTCACTATTATCAGAGCTTTCATCCACACTGAACAAAACTCACAGGTACATTGTTTGCCATCAGATCTGAGGAAGTAAGGTCCTACGTAGACTTGCATACAGATGCTAGCACATTTTGAGAAGGAAAATCTGGCTTTAGAACTGAAAACTAAGGGTGCTCCACAAGTATTGACCCCCTGCCTTCTGATCTTGATGAGCCTTTTCTAGTCTACACCATAGATCATAAATTGATAATTTAACCAAATAACAAAAATTATCTTGTATCTTGGTTTCCAGTTATACAGACAGCAATAAAGTGTTCAATACTTCTCCATCACATACATGTATACATGCAAAATTGAGTCACAGTCTGAATGACAGTAACTTAATTCAACTGCAGAAAATGTTAAATTTCTCATCCTATCCCCAGTTAATATTATTTCTTCCACATTGAATGCCATTAGTATTATGAAACATCCAGCAATGACATCCAATATTTGCTAATGGTCAGATTCCTACTTTTTTTCTAAGAATGTTGGTCCTGAACTGCTGGTTTAAATAGCTCCTAAGTAGCCTAGGACAGGTATCTATTCATGACACGAATGAATTTTTAAAATACATGATTACTCTACATATATTTTTTAAACTTTGTGATTCTCCCACACTAACAGTGCAGTGATACTTAGGGAGACAACTGAATAATTTTCTATGATAAACTTCACTTTGCACTCATAACTAGAAAAAAACTCAGATGATTTAACAGAAGTCATGTACAGAGTTTTAATGCTTTTCAAAGTTTCATGAAGAAACTATATTTGACACTATGAGTGAATAACTATTGGCTTCCAGTCCAGTAAAATCTAAAGATTAGATATTCACTCATTTTCACTGTTTCCTTTTCAATTACTTGTGTGAAATAATCACCAATATAATAGTTATTTGTGCCAATGTCAAGAGACAATTCTCCATGGGTGTCTCAAATTTCTGCATGCTTTCTGAACAAAGGCATTACCAGTTTTTGTTCTGGACTACCTTTTCATAGATGTTTGTATAGGGCCTCGGGCTAGTGGTTGGCTTTCTTGTTCCCTCTCAACTTCACATATTCTAGGGATGTAATGTTGAGTATCATTTCCACACTCACATGTCTGATGCCTAAATTGGTTTTCTGAAACATCTGGGACTAGCCACACACTCTGTCCCCATGTGACATCTTCACATATCTAGCTTGAGCCTCTTTACAGCATGGGCTTCTTCACAGTATAGTGGTCTCAGGGTAGTCAGGCTTCTTACCGGATGGACGGTGGTTTCCTCCCTGTCACCTCAAGCAAACATCCCAAGAAGCCAGGGTGAACACTGCAAGACTCTAAGGTGTAACCTTGGAAGTCCCAGAACCCTGGAAGCTCACAGCCTTCTATTGGCCAAACAAGTGATAAGACCATTCTAGATATACAAGAATTAGTATTAGGGAATTAGTCCTCACCTCTTAATGAGACGAAAGGCAAAAAATGTGTAGCTATCTTTATTTTACCACACCCATACGTACATTCCTGAAACTTGGGAAAATAATTACTTCAGCAGCATTAAAATGTTTATGATTTAGGTATGGCATGCCAACACCTTCTTACAAATATTTATAACATTTACTCATTTATTTCCATAATTTCTATCCTTGGCTCCTGCAATAAATTCTTAGACTATATAAGTCAACTGAAACCTCTGATGCAATTTCCATATAAGTAAATTGATTTTATAGAAATGGCTGTGCTACCTTTAACATTTTTCCAGAGGGAATCCTAGAAAACAGCATTTCTAATATTTTCCATGCAAATTTTCAATCTAATAATCCACACTGGTGCCAATAAAAAACAGCCACAGTGGCAATACACTTGGGAAGAAAATTGATAAAAGTGATAAAAATGCACAAAGTTATCTTGCTGACTTTAGAACTTTATCAAAGCAGAATAAGGCCAAAGCAAAAACTGCCTTAAGACTTCACTTTTGTGGAAGGTAATGGACATGAATAATTGATGAGAAATAAGAATTTAAAAATTAAATTTAATTAGAGATGAAATGTAATAAATTGGAAATATTTAAGAAAAATATCAAACAGAAAATTTTTGTTGAAACAATAAAGGTTACAAAAGGGAATATAAGAATGAAAATTTTATAAAGTCACACTATATAGATAAAAATATGAATTTATTTATAGAGAAAAATGTGCAAGTAACCCTAGACTTATTTATAACATATAGATTCTAGTCTCAGTTCTAGTTTTAATATACTATCAAAATGAACTCCAGCAAATCGAAACCTCTTCAATTCTCTTTTACTGGTTGTTAGAATTAGAATTACAAACACTAAATATTTTTTCCATTTTATAGATTTTTCTGTGTTTTGTTCTTTCTCTGTATATAAATCTACATATGTATATGTACTATATATATTATACATTGTATATGTATATACTGTAAATAAATATCCATTTGTAATCTTTGTAGTAAAGCAAGCATACATGTGTATGTATACTTGTACTGTGTGTGTGTGTGTATATATATATATATATACACACACTTGCACACATACACATATAGGTAGTCATACAAAAACATTCACACATATATAACATTCAATATATAACAGAAGGTACATAATAGATATAGTATGTGCAATTAGTTTATAGATACATAATTTATACACTAATTTATAAATAGATACATAGTTAATAGATACATAATAGGTCAATTAGTTTATACTTATAAAATAATATATTTGCATGACAAACATTACAAAGATTACAAATAGATATATACTAAAAAGTTAATCTTCCTCCTACCTCTGTCACCTGGTTCAAACTCCCAGAGTAGAACAGGGATAACTTTTTATGTGACTTCTCAGAAAGCTTCTGTTTGCATGCGTGTGTGCACACAAACACATACTTATATATATATTTTTAAATAAATGGAGGCATGTTTTCCATAGCATCACAAAATAGATTTATTATATTCTTTTCATGACTTATTTCCATAATTTAATTATTTACCTGTAATATTTTTTCTTTTTTATGAAATGTCATTATAATTCCTTTTCCCAATTTTCCATTCAGTTATTTAACTTCTTAATTATGAGTATTTCACATATTTTATGTGTGTAGTGAATGTGGGTTTTTTTCAAATTTTTATCTTTTGATTTTTCATATTAAAACAACTTTTGTTTACATAGTCTTAAAAATGATTATATACACGTTTTCTCTCTTTTTTAATGTGAAAATTCCAAATACCATGTTATATTTGCACTGTTTGACTTCTAAACTCCTTATAGCTTTTTTTTTTAAACTATTACCTGCCATTTCTAAACTTAGAAGAGAGATCAATAGAGTGACTCTTTCTGAAGTCAGAGAAAGAAACCCAACGTATGAAAATCCAGGAAACATACAAAATGTATCCTAAAGTTCTTCAGTGGAGACTAATAAGTGTGAGCATTTAGTTTCTTGTCTTAGCTCTAAATATTGTGCTTTAGTTTATTCTAGTGGCTCTAACAGAAAAGTTATGTTTGCTCTGAACTCCATACTCTTATCTATGGTCTAGAAACAACTTCATATTTCAGTCAATAAATCAGTAAGAAGTATACTACTGACTTACATAGTATATGCCTGGCAGTGTCCTAAGTATGCAAATGGTGACAAAAAAATATAAGACCTAGCTTTTATGTATTTAAGGTATATAACTGCTAGTTTGGGGTAGCAGAGATTACATACATTAAAACAACTAGAGAGCAATAATCTTGTGTCTCAGAGTCCAATTATAAATTTTAAGTGAAGGGATTTATCTATGAGGTAAATTTGGATGAGGAGAATATCTTAGAGTTTGAGCAGTAAATTAACTTATTTCTATTCTGTAGATAGGAATAAAATAGAAGTTTGGAAATAAAGGAAATTTTTAAAAAATGAATTAGGGTGAATATGGAAACACCTTCCTGGACTGTGATTTTGTGCTGAAGAGTAATATGAATAAAGATGGAGCTAGGAAGAGTTTTAAGTTGTATGGAAGGAAGGAAAGATCCACATATGTTTTTCAGACATTGCATGATAAATTTGAGAGAAATTAGGTTTATCATTTAATGTGATATATACTGTAGGGGGAGCTAGAAGAAGGAAAATCTGTTGTTACAGTGACATCTGTGCCTTACCTGGCAAATATCTCATGTAAATCAATGATGGTAGAAATGGGGGAAGATAATAAAAATCCTAGGTCATTTTAAATGATTTGGGAATGAGTCAAAGGCGAAAGTCTGACATCATGGTTTAATCTATATACTGTGTATTGAGAAGAGTGTTAATTTAAAAAGGATGTAGTTTTAGGTAATAAATGATGTATTTGTTATGTTGTAGTGTGGAAGGATATTGATTTTTTTTCTTTTAATTCAATGTCCTTCTAATTTTGACTTAAGCAATAACATTTTCAAATTGTTTTATGGTAGTTGTAATGTGGCTGAAACCACTGAGTAAAATTTGTATTTAATTGGAGTAGTGGGCTAACTCTCATCCACATCCTTTCTAGATTAAAAAAAAAAATTCGACTGCAAATTGACTTAGATGATTAGAAACAGGCAGGATATATCGCATATATTGGTATGAAAGCATTTTAAGACAATTCCTTCACCTAAATTAAGTCAGAAAAATTTTTTAGGAAATCTTCACAAGTCTTTTTTAAGTTTGTAAATCTTTTCTCAGGGTGTCTTTTGGACAAAAACATTTTCTTGTTTATTGTCTTGTAAAAAGTGAAGGAACTAAGAAATTTACTAAATATTTGCCTTCCTACTTTCTAAATATTGTTCATTAAAACATGAGAAAAACTGTCCAGCAACATAGTCTGTCTCTGAAAATCTTGTTCCCCAATGATATTTTATGGAAAATTATGCATGTTTGCCAGTAGCCTTGATGTCCACCTTAAAGTTAGGCTTATTCTCATAATATCTCTCCTTTCTATCAACCCACAATGCTCTACAATCATTTATTGCTAGGCATTACATGGATATAAAGAAATAAAAGTTACAAGCCTAACTTTGAGAACCTATTAAATATTCAACGTATTCAATCACTATATCCTTTTATTACTGTGGGACTTGAAAATCACCATAAGTGCCCATTCTGATAAGCATTCTCTTAATTGATGGAAACATTCACCTTTACAACTGAATAATATTGATAGAGATTTCTAAGAGTTTCACAAGAAAAAAATATATAACTGCTTTATATTCTCTCTTTCTTTTTTTTTTTTTTGGCCGTGTCACATAGCATGTGGGATTTTAGTTCCCCAACCAGGAATCGAACCCACACCTCCTGGAGTGGAAACATGTAGTCTTAACCACTGGACCACCAGGGAAGTCACTATATTTTCTTTTTATATCTAAACTTTGTCTCACATGTAACATTTTAAAAATTTTTGTCAGCAATTCTAGGATGACTAATTATCCCACTTTGCCAGGAATAAGGAAATTTCTGAGACATGAGACTTATCATTTTAAAACTGAGTTGGTTACCCTATGAGACTGGAATACCTTATACTGCTATTTCTATATATTCCAGTCAAGTGGTAGAGATACCGAATGCTGGTAACATGACTTCCCTGCCTTTATGTTTTACTTTTTAATTCATCCAAGAATCATGCTTCTTTTCAAAGTAAACTACAAATTTCTGAATCTTATTAACAGGTATTTTTCTTTCATAGGAATATTATGGAAAAAGTTAGAAGCTCCTAACTCTTGTAGGCACTGGAACTTACATCAAGTTCATCTAGCTAATGCTAGTCACAGATGTGAAGGGTGGAGACAAATCAACATCTCTTTTGTTTTGCAGTCTTATCTTATGGAATAAGCAAGAGCAATGGATTTCTTAAAGGATTTTTTTAAAATCTCACGTTGTGTTGTAAAGCATATGCCAGGGTTTATTTCTTTAAAGTGTTAAAAGCCATCAATATGCAAGGGAAAGATTTTTTTAATGAATAATTTATGTTCATTACATCTAAATGTACTTTATCAAAATTCTGACATTAGAAAACTCATGGGATTTTCAAAATGAATTTTAATTAAGGTCTTCCTGACAGGTTTAAAAGTGTAAATATCAGCAAAAAAACTTCATCTGTACCAAATTTATCAATTCATATACTTAGACTCTCCAGTGTTGCTCACTATTATGATCCTATTACTAGCTTAAAACCATATTTGGAATGCAGTGCTGATATCATAAAAAAATGCAAAATTTTAGACATTCACATCCCAAATTACTTATTAAGATTAAATAAACCATCAAACTTCAGTATCCCAAGTTCTAGACACATTAGTTGATTCAAAATACAAATATGCATGTTTATTATATAGTTAACCTCAACTGAATTCAAACCCAATAAAGTATAAAAAGCACAAAATCTTGTAGAGAAACATATTTGTGATCAAACACCATTATAATCTATCAAATATACCCTTATAATACTAACTGCATCATACCATTTTCTTCTTCAAATACTCTTTTCTCCCAGACATTCCCTGTCACTAAAAATTAAAGCCCAGGATTTTTAGCTTTTGATAAAGTTATAGCCTGAATGTCTTCCTCTGCTCCACCACTTAAAAATTCTGCTCTGAATTCTATTCACAGTCCACCTTTCAATCTATAGATTTGGGTTTTCAATGTCCCCATATATACTGGGGAACTCTATTCTTCTCTGCATCTCTCAGCCAAATATCAAGGTATGACTAAAATCACTTTCTCAATAACATTTCTATAACAATTTCATCCAAAGTTCTCTCTTCTTCCTCTGCGTTCTGATATCATGTAACACATCCATGCTTCTTAAGGACATCTGTGCTATATTCTTTTTTGTTATCAGTAAAAGCACACAATAGATATTCAATAAATGTTAATGAGTTAAATAACTCATGTAGAAGTACAACGAAAATGTGATAATAAGAGATTATTATCTGCAGGTGATCTGGTACAGATGTTTTCAATTGCTCAAAGTAGATGTATAACGTATTGGGTTGGCCAAAACGTTCTTTTGGGTTTTTCTGTAACATCGTACAGAAAGACCTGAACAAATGTTTTGGCCAATCCATATGAAACCTTTTGATATATTTCTGAAGATTTGGCAAAAGAAAGAAAGTGACACTTTTCTACCCACAATGTGGAGCAATTTAATTTGCTGTATTCAATACAGAGATGATTTCTGGAGATGATACAGAAATTCTCATTAAGAAATCATTTTAGGACTTCCCTGGTGGCGCAGTGGTTAAGAATGCCTGCCAATGCAGGGAACATGGGTTCAATCCCTGGTCCGGGAAGATCCCACGTGCCGCAGAGCAACTAAGCCCGTACACCACAACTACTGAGCCTGCACTCTAGAGCCCGCAAGCCACAACTACTGAGCCTGTGTGCCACAACTACGGAAGCCTGAATGCCTAGAGTCTGTGCTCTGCAACAAGAGAAGCCACTGCAACGTGAAGCCCACCCACCACAAAGAAGAGTAGCCCCCATTTGCCACAACTAGAGAAAGCCTGCATGCAGCAATGAAGACCCAATGCAGCCAAAAATAAATAAAATAAATAAATTTTAAAAAATCATTTTACTTTCATTTCTTTTAATAGCATTGCTAAATATAAGTAAGGTTGGGCATTTGAACAAGACTTCATTGAAGAAATCTGTGTAATTATAAAAAAGTAAAAACTTTTCATCAATTGAGAAGTAATATATAAATTATGCCATATTCATAGAATATTATTTGTTAGTGAAAGCTAATTAGTGTATATGTCAATATATATTTCAAAATGTTCATGTTGAGTGAAGCACATTATAAAATGATAGGTATGGTATGTATATTTTTTAAAAAACATTAAAAAGTGAAACTATTTTTTTAGATGTCTCTACAGAAGTACGTAAGTTAAAAAGCTTAAAACTGATTTTTAAGGGAAAATGACATGGCATAATTGAGAAGGGAAAAAAGCTATTTATTTTTTTCTGTAATATTTTTACTTTTTTTGAAGCAAAAGCACAAATACTAATATTTATTAATTTTTGGAGGAAGTCTATGCATGTTTCTTTTGTTATTATCTGAATATTTCAGTATTTTTATACAATTCAAAATAAAAATATAATATTTCACTCCTCAAAAAATTAATGCGTATGCATATGTTGAGAAAATTCTCATTTATCTCAAACACCAACCCCTTCTGTTTGTATGACAGGTGTTAAGTCAGGTGATTTACCAAAGGCCACATAAGGAGTAAAAGATAGATCCAGTTATAGATAATAAATCTGAAGGCTTGCTCCTGTTCTAATGCTTCTTTTATTAAATCAGGCTGAAATATGTGATATGTATTTTACATTGTCTGTGCATATTTTTTTTTTTATCATCTTCACTGGAAGCCTGGCCAAAACAGAGTGGAAAACTCTATCATAATAAACAGTGTTTGGAGAAGGAAAAAGCAGGTTGATGTCAGTGATATAAAATAGATAAAAGACTAAATGTAAAAATTCTTCGGATATTTTGTATTAGTTTTTCTATCAAAAAGAATGATGGTCAACCTGGAAAGGTAGACAAACATTGCTGAGAAAAAACTGAAGCTGAAGCTTGATGATGACACGCTAAGGTACCTCCTACTTATTATAAATTAGCTCAAACATCTTATGTGGGGGTGTTAAGAGTATCTGTTTAAGTGAGGTCATGGAACTGATCTTAGTGATGTTAATGATATATATGTATATAGATATAGATATAATTATAGATTAAATGTTATATAAGTACGTATGTATACAGTTGACCTTTGAACAACACAGGTCCACTTACACGAGGATTTTTTTCAATAAGTTTGTACTACAGTACTACACAATCTGTGGTTGTTTGAAATCACAGATTCAGAGCCCTGGATAAGGAGGGCTGACTGTAAAGTTATATGTGGATTTTCGACTGTGCAGAGGGTCAGCACCACTAACACCAGCTTTGATGTGCAGAGGGTCAGCACTACTAACATCAGTTTTGATCGAGGGTCAACTGTACACATATAAACACACACACACACATACACATGATATGTATATGACTAGAGAGAGAGAGCATGAGATTGGAGAGGAATAAAATGACAGCCAATATTAATTGATATTTTCCATATATTTTTTCATTTAATCCTCTCAATAGAGGAAGAAAACTAGCACAAAATGGCTTAAATCATTCAAATTCACATAACGTTTATTATGTGAATGGGATTCACATAACAGGGATTCAAGCCCAGGCTACTTGACTTCAGAGCCCTAGTTCTCCAGCAACCTCTCTTCCTATTTTCAAAAGGTCTATTTTGAAAAGTATTTAGATCAGTGATTTTGACACTGATTCCTGGCAAATGCTGAATTGATTGTCAGATGGATGATCTGTGGATTCCTACTGTTAATTTATATGGTTGACTGAGCTGCTACAGAAAAGGTCTGCCTTGCCTGATATAAACACTTACAAATGCTGGACACACTATAAACACTTCTTAGCCTGTATTGTCCAAGGAATAAAGCAGCCACCCTTCATCACAATGCTTGTAATGAACATTTTCTCCCATAATGATCAAGTGTAGCATCCATGAACTTTCTAATTAACCACAGGTAAAACCTAGTCATTTTGACACTGCCATAAATAGCACTACCAACTGTGTGCCTCTTGTGAGATAAATCTCCTAGAAGGTCATCATTATAGTTGAGCAGAACACCACAGTCAACTGAATATGGGGAGGTACATAAACTGGGTCTGGTACAATTTCCAACAAGCCAGCATGGAGAGTTTAAGCTCACGCTTGACAACACAGGCATATCAGATCATTCTATAGAATGTAAGTCCAGAGCTTGAGTGCTGAGAAATTGTAATCTATGAACTTTAGGGAAGAGGATGTCTGACCCCTCTATAAAACTGGTAGCCTCAAAAGATTTTCATCAGTGAAAACTGAACTAGAAAAATTGCTAACTGGCTGAGGAAAACTAAGGACACCTGTGGAGGTAGCAACGGTTGTGAAAAGAAGAAGCAAAACTCACTTATGAGTAATAAAAATCCTATGATAGGGTCTAAATTTATACTCTCTTCAGAGTTCACTCAGAGCAAAAAAAAAAATTGGCTCTTTAGGTCATTTCCACAATGCAGGGTAGAGACCTGGGTATAAAGAAAAACAAAACAAAACTAAACCCTGAAATTGAGTTCATAATCAAAATAATGGATCACACAGGATGACAAACTACCACAAAGGAGAAGGCCAACAATCTAAGAATAAGAATATAAGATATATGAAAAAGATGATTAGACTCACCATAATAATAGAACAATATTTAAAATGTTATATGTTGCTTAAAATACCTATATAGGTAAGAAAAGGAATAAAAACGTTCTAGAAATGAAATAATATAGTCACTGAAATTTTAAAACTTAAAGAGATTTCCAGTTTACAGTTTACACTCTACTGTAAACACTGAAAATAATGTTTTTTCTACCTTTACAAGAAATATGCACAAAAATGCAAACTCCGTGTGTTTTCTTAAAATTGAGAAAGAGAAGTTCACAGGGCAATCAGCTAACATAACATTTGGGAAGAAATGATCACCTATTTACAGAGAGAAACAGTCACCTATTTACAGGGAGAAACAGCATGTGAACCCTTGCCTAGATGAAACAGATATCAGACAACAATTAGAATTTAGCAAGAAGAACTTAGCAAGAATAGTTAACAAATTGGTAGCATGCAGACCGGCAGGTGAGCATGATGACTGCAGATATAGGAGGAGTTCACACCAGCTTTCATCTTTCAAGCTCTTTCTAAATAAACTTCACCAAGTGCTCTCAAAAGAGACTAGGGAGAGTTCTGTGAAAACTTCCACATTGGTACAGAAAAGAGAAAGGGAAAAGTAGCTGTGGTGGTTGGGGTACAAATCTCCATGCTGAACAGAATACTGGAGAGGTTAATATAGATTAACATAGGTTAGAACAGATGTCTGAGCAAAGAATCTCATTAGGGATAAAAGGGGACTTACATAATGATAAAATGGTCAATTCTCCAAGAGGACCAAAAACCAAACACACATGCAATGATCAACAGAGTTTCAAAACACGTGTAATAAATATTGACAGAAAGAAAGAAGAAATCAAATCCACATTTATAGGTGAAGATTTCAATACTCTTTCATTACTAATTGAAAAAACGAGTAGGCAGATATTTAGTAAGGCTATAGAACATCTGAAGAACACAACCAACCAACTTGACCTAATTTACATTTATAAATCAGTCCACCCCATAACAGAGTATGCTTTTTTTTTTTTCAGGTACACAAAGAATATTCACCGAAGTAGATTATATTCTATTTGGTCTATCTGGACCACTATTTAAAGGAATAGAAAACATACAAAAATGTGTTACTGGATCATAACAATTTAACTAGAAATCAATAACAGAAAGATATATGGAAAACCCACAGATGTTTGGAAATTAAAAGAGTACACTAGCAAATAACATACGATCAAGAAATAAGTCTCAAAAGATACCAAATATATTTTTTGCTGTAAGAAAATGAAACAAATCAAAATTTGTAGAATGTAATTAAAGCAGCACTTAGAGGGAAATCTAGCATTAAATGCTTATATTTTAAAAGAGAAAAAGAAGAAAGATCTCAAAAGAGTATTCCAAGCTTCTACCTTAGGAACTAGAAGAAGACAAACGCTTATATTCAAAGCAATCAGAAAGAAGCAGATCATAAAGATAAAAGTAGAATGTAATGAAATTTTAAAAAGAAAAATAATAGAGATCAATTAGACAAAAGCCAGTTATTTGAAAAGATCAGTAAAATTTATGAAACTCTAGTAAGATTGATGAAATTTTTTAAAAAATTAAAAAGAAAGGGAAGGCAAAATTACCAACACCAGGAATGAAAAATAAAGCCTCACTTCAGACCCCATACACATTAAAAGGATAGTAAGAGAATATTAACAACTCTTCTCTGTAACTTGAAAATTTTGATAAAATGGACCAATTTTAGGAAAGACACAAACTACCTAGTCTCACTCAAGAAAGAATACACAACCTAAATGGTACCATTTTGTTAAAGAAATTGAATTTGTAGTGAAAAATTTATTTTAAAAAATCTTTCTAAAACTGGAGGGATTTAGTGGTGAACCTTACCAAACATTTAAGGAAAAATAATACCAATTCTACACAATACCTTTCAGAAAATTAAAGAGAATAAAACACTTACCCACAAATTTTATAAGGCCAACACTATTACAATACCAAAACTAGACAAAGACATTATAAGAAAACTACAGATCAAGATCTCTCATGAATATGGATATAAAAATCCTCACGAAATATTTTAGCAAATCAATTCCAAAAGACAATATAAAAAGAATAACACATTATAACAAAAGGGGGTTTAATCCCAAGAATACAAGGCTGGTTCAAGATTCAAGAATTGATCAATAAAATTAATATTAACACCATATTAAAAAAATCATACAATCAATTCAATAGACGTAGAAAAGCACTTGACAAAAATTCAGTATCTATTCAAGAAAATAAAGCCACACATCAGGAATAGAAGGAAACTTCCTTAACTTATTAAAGGACATATACAAACATATTAAACACATCATATTTAATGGTGAAAGACTGAATGCTCTCACCCAAGATTGCAAACAAGAAAATATAATACTGGAAGTCTTAGTGAGTTAAGATTAAAGGGATACAGTTTGAAAAGAAAGAAATAATAATTTCTCTCTTCACAAATGTGGTTATCTCCATATAAAATCCCAGAGGATCTTTAAAAAGATTCTAGAACCAATAAGCAAATTTTTAAAAGTCTCAAGATAAAAGGTTACTATACATACAATCCACTGTATTTCCATATACTAGAAATAAGTAATAGTTACTTGAAAAACAAAAACTCTACCATTTTTAATAGAACCAAAAAAATGAAATAGTTATATATTTAACAAAAACACATGTAGGTTTCTGTATGCTTAAAATTATGTATTTACTGAAATAAATCAAAGAAGACCAAAATAAATAAAAAGCTATACTGTATTCATAGATTGGAAGACTCAATATTGTTAAGAACTCAATTCTCTGCAAGTTAAACTAGAAATTAAATGTAATATCAATCAAAATGCCAATGGGAGTTTTTCTTTTAAATGTGTATCAACAAGCTGATTCTAAAATTTACATGGAAAGACTAACAAATTAGAATAACCAAAATAACTTTTAAAAAGAATTAAAAAGTTAGGTGATTCACACTACCAGATGTCTAGCCTTACTATAAAGCTGCATTAATTAAAGACAGAATGCTATTCCCTAAAGGACAGACATATAGATCAATGGAACAGAATAGAAAACCTAGAAATTGACTCACCAAATATCATCAACTGATTTTTTAACCACTACATAATTGACACCAACAGATTTTTTGAGAAAGATATTTCAATAAAGATAGTCTTTTCAACAACTGAAACTTGAAAAATTGGATGTCCATATGCAGAAAAATAAATTTCAACCCGTGCCTCAAATCTTACAAAGTTAACTCAGAATGAATCACAGACTAATGTAAAAAATAAAACTAAAAAACGTATAGAAGAAAATCCAGGGGAAATCTGTGTAAGCTTCGTTTAGGTCAAGAATATTTAGATACAACAACAAAAGCATGATCCATAATAACTGGACTCTATAAAAATTAAAATATTTTAATCTACTAAAGAAAGTATTATAATAATGAAAAGACATAGACTGAAAGAAACAATAACAATCCTACTCAAACAAAGAGAAATGAAACTTATGTCCACACAAAACCTGCATACAAATGTTTCTAACAGCTTTATCCATAATTGCCAAAAACTGGTTAACAACAAGGACGTCCTTCCCATGTGAATGGAAGAACAACCTATGTGAGATATTGCTCACAACGTAATACTAATCAGAAAAAAAAAAAGGGAATGAACTATTGATTCACACAACACGAATGAATCTTAAACACACTTTGCTAAGTGAAAGAAGCCAGATCCGAAAACCTATATCAGGGTTCCCCAATTTGTGCACTACTGACTTGTTGGGCTAGGTAATTGTTTGTGCACTGTAGAATATTTAGCAGCATCCCTGACTTTCATGCACTAGAGGCCAGTAACATCCCCTCCACTACAGTCAACAAAAACATCTCCAGATGTTGCTAAATATTCTTTGGAAACAAAATTTTATCTCATTGAGAACCACTGGTTGACATATTGTATGTTTCTATTTATATGACATTCCTGGAAAAAGCAAAACTATAAAGACAAAACAGGTCAGAACTTGCCAGAGATTGGGGAAAAACAAAGTGGTTAACTACAAGGGAATTTGCAGGGAGACTTCAATGGGGCTGTTCTGTGCCAAGGCTATGTTGGTGGATATATTACTCCATGCATTTTTCAAGCTGTACGCCACAAAGAATGAATTTTACTGTTTGTAAATTTAAAATAAATTAAAAAAAGGATGTGAGATGAACACAAAGTCAAATACAGTGATATAGGAACCTAAATGTATTACAAATAAGTAACATGACCACGATATAGAGAATGGAAAAGAAAAAAACTGACTTTAGTTAACTTTGGAAAATAGTATTTTGACTGGGTATTATAAGGCTACAGACAAAAAGAACAGTAGACAAATAATGTACTATAGTTAGTAAATCTGTTTCTCAAATGCATATGGGTTAGGAGTTCTGAAGATAATTTATGTATATAATAGGGCTGAAAAAATAAGTTAATTGCAGATAATAAGAGACAGTTTTCTCAGTGTCAGAGAAAGAAAATTGCAAATACTGAAAAGGAAAGGCTAGAATAAGACCTATGGGGTTGAACTATAAATAGAAATATGATGAACTTATGGTTTTTAATATATTATATACAAATATTTAGATACAGAGAGAAATCCAAATATGTTTTTATGTACGTGTGCTTAATCTAAGCTTAGTCTGTGAGAGGTCCTGGAATCAATGACATCCTAGCATCAAAAAGCACACCAAGCATTCAGACCTTAGTGTTTAAACATTAGATCTTTCCAATAAAAAAAACTTGAGATTCCCGGAGAAGTATTTGATTCCAGGTCTAGGGAAGGAAAAATACAAAATTAGTGGAGCATCTTATGGTTTCAAAAGTAAGAAAATGCTCATAAAAAGATGGGGACACAGAAGACTATGTGAAAGAGCTCCAATAACCAACCTGGATAAATCTGAGCAAAAAGATAAATAATGACAGTATTATATTATAACCCATAGAATAATGTAGATATTCATGCAGCCAACTAATATAAATGAATAATTAGATAAATATATAAAAGTGAGAGAAGGGATAGCTCTTCCTTAGAAAATAAATCTAATTAATAAATGTATATAAACTGAAGAAAACTTTTAAAATTTCCACTGGGACTCCACAACAATAATTATTGATGGCAAGATTACATGCTAAAATTATTATGCAAACTTTTGAGTAGAAATTAAGGTCTAGGATATTTGTATAGTGTCAAAATATCTTCCCCCAGGTACTTAATCAATACAGAATGTAGAAACAGTAATTCTAGAGCACATAAACCTGTTATATACTACATCAAACAAGTGATCAAAGTTAATATCACCAGTTATGACATCTAACATTTTGTGCCCACTGATATGATATTCAGAGAAGAACACACCTCTTCTGTGATATTCTTACCAAAAATATTTATATAACCTCAATCTAATCATGTGAAAACATCAGGCAAAATAAGCCTAAAAAGGGACACCTCCTCCAGAGAAACAGTGAAAGGGTGGAGAGTAGTAATGACTTAGTGTGTTATTTTTATTTGTACCCAGAAAACTGAAACGATGGACAACTAGCTTGATGACCCTGTGCGTGTGAATGGATCACTGAGCTGAGCTGGTCAGCCCTCCACTCAGCAGGGGATGAAGATAAGCTCTCTTCTCCACTCTCCCTTTACAATACAATGGGAAAAAATAGATAAAATATTATTTTTTCAGGTGTACATCTGTGCTTTTCTTTCTCCACATCCTTTTTAAAATTATCCTACTTCTGGGACTTCCCTGGTGGCGCAGTCGTTAAGAATCCGCCTGCCAATACCAGGGACATGGGTTCCAGCCCTGGTCTGGGAAGATCCCACATGCCACAGAGCAACTAAGCTCATGCACCACAACTACTGAGCCTGTGCTCTAGAGCCCACAAGCCACAACTACTGAGCCACAACTACCGAAGCCCGCGTGCCTAGGGCCCATGCTCCGCAACTAGAGAAGCCCGCACACCGCAACGAAGAGTATAGCTCCTGCTTGCCGTAACTAGAGAAAGCCCACGTGCAGCAACAAAGACCCAACACAGCCAAATAAATAAATAAATTTATTTTAAAAAAATTATCCTACTTCTTTTTTATCCAAGATTACTCAGGCTCATTAAAAAGACAGAACAAAAACTGTGGGACTACTGATTCTCTGAAACCTTTAAATGTCTTAGCAGCAGACAGAGAAGTCACTAACCATTAGAGAAAAACTCATTTCTTTTTGTACTAACTTCAGAAGGTGAACTGAAAGTTACCTTCAACTGAACATTCACTTTCAACATCAAGGCCCAGTGAAAGACTCTGAAAATGGATTTGGAAATATTTAATTAGAGCTAAGTTCTTTCAAGGACTTTAGATCCTTCTGGTAAAGATCTAATAAAATAGTGTTAGACTGAAGTGTTTGGATATTTTAAGCTCAACAAATAGCCTGTTCAATTATTAAGCCTTTCTCAGTCCCTTAAACTGTAATCAATAATCCCTCATCCCCGGGTTCATCTCAACTCCAGAATTTATATATCATTTATTGTATTATACCTTGACCCCACCCTTTACTTAGTATATAAGCCTGATCTAAGGTCAGTGAAGTCTTATCTACCTAAACTACCACAGTGCTTTGACTAATGCCTTGTATATATTGGAGGACAGATAAAGGTCTACTGAATAAAATAAATTGTCAGTAGTTTTATTACCCTTTCTAGCAAGAAAATTGCTATCTCTATCTCTATACCCATACTTTTACTTATATCTAGTATCTACCTATCTATATAGATATAAATAGAGAGATGTAGATATATAAATGGGTATAGGCACAAATCTGCATCTGAATTACTTCTTAGCATTTAACTACTGTGTCTCTAAGGATACACAATCTCTATATATGTTACTAAAAGTTTTAGTGGTTCTGCCACAATCACAGGTTATAATTCAGATTTAGAGAGGAGTGCAACGGTGTTACACCAAATGTTTACACAAAGCCATTGTTTTAGGAGAACTTTTAAATAAAAGGTCAGAGGAAATTCATATACTTAATCATTCACAAATTAATGAATTGGTTCTTTTGGTAAATCAAAGAATGAAATATTTAGTAGAATATGAACCCTGGAGGGAAAGAATTTCTGTTTTGTTCTGGTGTGTTTTTAGAGGCTGGAAGAGTGCATGGAACATAATGGGGTCTCAATAAATACTTCTGAAGTGAAGGAATGTATGAACTCTAAGAAACATATAAATCAGAAAACAATTTTCAGCAAATCTTCTTTATTCTCTAATCAGAAGTAATAATTGTATATTGCCTGCATGGATTCTTAGCCATCAAATTTTTTTCTTGGATGTTTCTACAACAACCAGAAGACGTTCGATTTGATCCTACCCCAATCTCAGTAAGGGAAGACAAAAGATGCTCATCTACAGGCAGAATCTGATCACTGTTTTTCCACTTAGAGATGAAAAGCTTCCTTTTTACAGACAAAATGACTGACAGTGATGACATCCAATTATAACCTTTTTTCTCATTTGGGGGTACTAGGAGGTTTTCACTCCTCTCAGCTAGCATGTCCTGATTTTTTATGATAAATATAAAGGAGTATTCTTTATAAAACTAAAGACTGTCCTTCTTATTTGTTCATCTTTTGCATACGTTATCTCTTGAGAATGGATATTGTTCTGCACATACTAGTTTGAATTTCTATAAGTTCACAGATGAAGGAAACATCACTTGCCAAATGGCCCAAAGCTGCACTAGTCCTGCTCAAAAGGTCCTGGCCAAGAACCACTGTAATTCATATCATTTTTCTTTGCTTGTGTCAAAATATCAGGAACATTAATCAGCGTAGATATGCCAAATACAAAGAAGCACTTTTTAATTGCTATCACTTAGAAATAATTTTATATGAAGCACACAAGAGTGTAAAACGGAACGCCCAGTTGTTCACTCAGTAGACCTAATATCCAGCCACAACTTTGTCAATTAATACCTGGATGATGCTTTTTGAAGAAACAACAAAGGTGGCAATTATAGCATGAAAAATAAAAAGGAAATAACTAAGAAAAAACACACATCCATTAAATGCTAAGATCAAAATGATCTTTCATATAACTCATAAACAGCTTAAATATTAGTAGTTACGATGACTTTCAAGTTTACTTTTGAGTAAGCGTTCACCATAGTATTAATGAGAGACCTTATAAATTGGGTTTGGGAGTGAAATCTACTAGCATGGCATTATAACACAGATATTTACACCCGGATTTACCCATTACAATTTATCATACCTCATTGTCACTATGTATAATTTATAACACCATTCTTATTGAAAAAAATGAGATGAGCGTAGAATCTATAGTACACACTGACAATTTTATCATACTTTGACACATCATTCCTAAAATGTGCTAAGTCTCTTGAGTGAAGATATTTATCTAAATAAATTAATCTAATACTATACAAGTTGATCATTCTAGCTTAGCGATGATTAACTTCCTTGAAAGTGTGAGCAGAATGATTGTGATTTTCTATAATATTTTTTTATCATGAAATTGTCCTGATATTTTACTTTATATTGGCAACAATCCATCACCACTACCATGTCTTCTAATCTGCTGGATTTATAGTCTTGAATCTACAATTCTTGAAGAATTGTAAAATCAAATTTTTAGTCTTAGCTAAATTAGAAGAGAAAAATCCTTCATTTCCTAAAGGTCAGGATGTTCTTCAGAAAGAAGAGTTTATATCAATTCCACAACATTACATATAGATACACATAGTTATCCTTTTTAGAAGTGTACCTTCTTTAGTGCACAAGTTTGTGTTAGGGTTGTACTGAGTTCATTTTTTTTCTATGGGATAAAAGGTGCTTTAATGAAATCAATCTTTGGAGATGTAAATTTACTTTTACTGGGAAGGTATCTATACTTTAACCCAATTGCTAAACAGTATTTTCTTTGCATGTTGTCTCACATATAAATTTTAATAAATTACTGCTTTTGTAAAAGTTCAGTGTTTTCAATCTTGTGATAAACACAATTAAGATTTAGTTAGAACAGTGTGGATAAATAGGATAAAAGGGGGAAGAAGAGGAAGAGGCATCAACAGAGCTGGAATTATCAGGTTGGCCAAAAAGTTAGTTCCATAACATCTTACAGAAAAACCCAAATGAACTTTTTGGCCAGCCCAATATTTATTATTCTGAGGAAATGGTAACAGATCTCATCCCCATCACGGAGTTATCCAAATTCTGTCTAACAAATATAGCTGCATAATCCACATAAACCAACTGAGAGTGCGTTTTGCCTTTGAGGAAGAACAGAAATTCAGGAATCATGGTGGTGTCAGGAATAAGGGTGAAAGCACGGCTGGTCTAGGGGGTCAAACTTAGATGTAGAGCCACCAGGCATGGTATCTCAGGATGTTGTACAAATCAGGAAGTCATGGACTAGGGAAAAAGCCAACAAGAGATAGGGACAATTCTGTAGTTTAAAAAGTTATTACTTCTCAAACCCCAATCTTAATCTTGTCCTGGGATTAGGACTTTAGTATTAATTCTAAACCCAGCTGGTTGGAGACTGTGAGACTGCTAATATAGGTATGGTGTGTGTTGATCAGAATTGGTTCAGTGGTTGGATAGGACTGAGTCTAAAGCCAAGGATAGCAGGTGATGGCTATTGAAAGGCAGCAAAGATTGACACTGGTATAGAATAAATATTAAAGGCAAATTATATGTTGGATGATGGTTTACTGATCTTTTGAGAAGATATATTCCAGTCTAAGTACAGAAGAACAGACTGATTCTATATATCTTGCGCCAAATTATATGGATAATAAAAATAATAGTTCCCTTTTTTGGGTAATCCATATGTGCAGTTACATATGCTGAGTTATTAGTATAAGTTATCCCATTAAATCCCCACAACAATGATACAAAAATTACATACAGTTGTTATCCCATTTTAACAATGTAGAATCTGAGACTTAGAGAAATTAAGTGGGGCCAGGGTTTAAATTATGGCCTGTGAATTAGTTACTTATTGCTCCATAACAAATTATCCTAAAATTCAGTAGCTGAAAAAAATTATCTTACACTTTCAATAGGTTAGGAATCAGGTAGTGGCTTAGCTGGGTGTTTCTGATTAGAGTCCTTCAAGAGCCTACAGTAAAGGTGTCAGCTGGGACTGCAGTTTTCCCAGGGCTTGACTAGAGAAGGATCTCTTAAACGCTCAACACATGTGGCTACTGGCAGGTCTCAGAAGATCTCCTTCCAAGCTCACACACATGAAACTCTCCCTAGAGCTGCCTCAAAAACTGGCAAAGTATTTCAGGCTCGGCAAGCCAAGAGAGAGTGAGAGAAAGCACCAAGACAGAAGCCAAACTCTTTTTTATAACCTAATCTTGGAAGCAACATCCCATCACTTCTTCCATATTCTATTGTTTAGAAGCAAGTCCAGTGCACACTCAATGAGAGGGGATTTCACAAAAGCCTGAATACTAGGAGGTAAGGACTCTTGGGGGCCATTTTACAGGATGCCCACCATAATATGTATTCCTCTGAAGCTATATTCTCAACAAAAACACTCTATCACCTTTCTCTTAATTTTTAAACTCTTAACCTCTCCTGCTTGGATTTTTCTAACGACACAGTCATAGATCTATAATATCACAAGCCAAGCAGAATAGCTATTTCTTCATTTTTTGCTTAGTTGATAACTGTCCTTTAGAAAAGATGAACAACTCTGCAAAACGTAGCACGTTCAATCTTCCTGAAGCATATATTTTTCATTGTGTAGCAGGTTCCTGCTATTAAGATAAGAAATAAAATGAAACTGAGCTTTCAACCTTGCCTGTGAGGCAAGCTTTTTTCCACTGATACTCTCTTTGTGAAATGTAGATGCAAGAGTAAAATCAATGCTTCTTCTATAACAAAACCTGAATGAGTGCATGGTGCCTACATTTAGAAATCCCAATGCATACATTTTTAATCTTTATTTTATTAAATATAATAAATTCAAACTTAGGAAGCTAAGCAACAATGTTGTTTTATTTCTATATGTTTGATACAATTGCACTTTGTGAGCAATTAGTTTTTCATGTATACTGATTTATTAATGTAAAACTAATTGATTTCCTACCTAGTATAGAAAGGAAAGAAAAATAAATTCTACAAAGGTCGTAAAATTTTAATAATTTCTTTTTCAAAATAGTAAAGAAAACTCAATTTCATCAATATTTAAATCCTACTTTCCTTTAAAAAATATTGGCTGTACACAATGATATTCAAACAGGCTGCTCTATCTCAATTCTCATTTGGTTTATCAAGGATTTAGGTTTTCTTCAAAGAAATAATTAGTTTCATTTAATCATTTCTTCACCTTGAAAGAGTACTCCTACTAGCATTATATAATGAAAAAATAAAATGTGAATCAATTTTAGCAATAATCTAGAAAAGTGTAATAAGAAGCTTACAGGACTCATTTTATGAAAGTGTGTCAGAACTGATTCCATTTTTCAATTACATTTTATTTTTATTAAAAATATATCAACATGCTTTTAAAAGGCAAATAGCCCTACAAAGTTTATAACAAAGTGTAGCTATTTCCTATTCCTCTCTTCCTGACCCATAAATCTTATCCTCCAACAGCATCCCCTAATACACCTTTAGCTGTTTCCTCAGGCATTTAACATTCCTATATGGTATTTCTTCAGTTTTCAATTTTAGGCCGTTATTTTGTTTTAAATGGAAAATGAGAATTTACCTCTCTTACAAATAACTCACACCCAACAGACACACAAGCACACAGACTCCCATACATAGTCCCTATAGCTTCCTAATGTAGTTACATCATAATATTAACTAAATCAACGTGCAGTGCTCACATGATTCTGACGAGGTTAATACTGCTCACAGTGAGACTAAGTAGTATACTACTGATCTCAGGTGGCCTCGGCCTGCAGTGGCTTGAAGCAGGGTTTTGGTTCCCGGTCAGAGATTGAGGTCGGGTCGCGGAAGTGAGACACCGAATCCGAGCCACTAGACCAGTGGTCAGTGACAAGGTCCTGGCCCTTCGGCTTTGCAGAAAAGAATTCCCACAAAGACGGAAGGTAGTGAAATAAGTAAAGTGCTTATTAGGAGGAAAAGACTACAGTTCGTATGGAGAGACACACAGGCAGACTCAGAGAGAGTCACACACTCGTAGTAGTTTAAATCACTTATATGGGGCATTTCTTCCAGGCTTCCTTTAGCCAATCATTTTGTTTTGCCTGGTTCTAAGCCCATATTTGGTTTATCTCAGGATCCTCCCATGTGTGCATGTGCATCTCTTAGCCAAGATGGATTCTAGCAAAGAGGCCTATGGGTAGTTGACATCTCTTACTATGGGGTGGCACCCCCTCCCTTTTTCACCTCCAAGGAGCTTTTTAGTCGGGAAGGTCTCCTTGACTTCGAGAATGAGAAATACGTGGTCTTTTATCTTCTATCTGGGAAGGGTCCAGCCTCCTCTCTCAATTGTCTTGCTATTCTCATCTTGGAGTATCAGTCCACAGGGAATGAATCTCTAATTGCTTACCCTAGGGGTGCCCCTCTACCTCCCACCTCACTACGACTGCAACTCTTTTACAACTTCTTGTTTCTCCTGAAGATAATAATTGCTTTATTACTTTTCATTTCCTGTCCCATAAATTCAAATGCATTTACAAATTGCTGCTAGCCTGTTTTGAGCTACATAAATGTGTATTATACACATACATTGACATACAAAGGATGACGTGTAGTGTTTTTTGTCACTTGAGACTTATTTCTTCAGGTTCCACTCAGACATTTTTTCATTCAGGGGCAGTTTTCATTGGGAACTGCCAAAATTTGTCAGGACAAGATGCTAAGTTATAAACCATACAACTTTACACTCAAATGTACTATGTTTGTGACACTGCATATACAAGTATACACCCCTAACACACAGGAATTCAGATAAATTGTATTTTTGTACAATTTTCATCAAAAAAATTGGTGCGTTTATAATCACGAATTCTATATTATCCAGTACTTTCCCAACTGAAGAGAATGTCCATTTTTTTCTGGGCTTTGATGAGAACTGAATGCTCTGCTTACAGTTTGCATGCATGATAGTTGGTAGGTATTTCCGCCTCTGTAAATTTCACATCCTCCATCTCCTTCCCTACCTAGATCCTTCTGGTGTCAGCTGCAAAAGGACACATTCTTATTGTGATAAATCTCTGGCTCTGAACTTTGATGCCACTAAGGCAGTTCGCATAATGGTAAGAGGAGATTACTAGAAGCTATTCTTACACTTCCAACTGGCAAAACTTTAATTACACATGGAAATGACATAAGCGTCATAAATATATCCTACTAAACACAATATAATGTCTCCAATACAGCTTCTTCTTAGCTGGATCCCAAAAATGCCTAGCACACCTATACAAGGAAATGTGACCGTCTTAATCAATAGTGGTTATCTTTCTTTAAAATTTTTTCAATATCATTTGATTATGTCACCACATTGCTAGGGCCCTTTCTATTCATTGGAAGGGGGAACTGTGCAAGTGAGGGATTCTAAAATTGAAGATTCATTAACTTTAGAGTAAATCCACCAATCCCCCACCCCCTGCCATTTTTACTAAGCATATGCAGCAGTGGCTTCCTGAGAGGGGCATAGGGAAAGTTAACACTTGAGTCCTTGCATGTCTAAAGACGTCTTTAGCTCACCTTTACATTTAATTATTAGTTGGTTATGAATAGAATTCTAGGATGAAAATCATTTTCCCTAAGAACTTTGAGGGTATACTAAGAAGTCCAATGTCATTCTAAATCCAGTTCCCTCTGTGTGATCTGTTTTATATATATTTTCTTTGGGATGATTTTAGGACTTGTTATAGGTTAAATTGTGTCCTCTTAAAAATCATATGTGAAGTCCTTTTCCCCACTACCTCAGAATATGACTTTATTTGGAAGTAGTGTCGTCATAGATACAATTACTTAAGATGAAGTCAATAGGGTTGGTTCTAATCCAATCTGATTGATGTTCTTATAAAGAGGGAAAATTTGGACAAAGAGTAAACACACATAGGGGGAAGACAATAGGAAGAGACACAGAAAGAATACGGTCATCTACAAGCCAAGGAGAAAGGCCTGGAATAGGTCCTTCCTGCACAGCCCTTGAAAGAAACAAGCTCTGCCAACACCTTTATCTTGTGCTTCTAGCTTCCCAAACTGTGAGACAATATTTTTTTTTTTAAGTCACTCAGTTTGGGGTACTTTCTACAGAAGCCCTGGAAAACAAATACAGGACCTTCTCTTTATTTTCAGTGTTCTAAAATTAGATCATGATATGCTTTTAATTTTTTTTTTTTTGTTCTGACTTCCCTTTTAATATGGAAACACAGGCCCTTCACTTTGGGGATTTTTTTAAATGTCTTTAATAAGCTGCTACCTTCAGTTTTCTGTTTTTTCTGAAATTTATGTTCACACCTGAATTGATATTCTTAGTTTAGTCCTTTAACTTTCTCATTTCAAATTTTTTTATCATTGTCTTTTTTTCAACACTTACTGAGTGATTTCCTTAATTTTGTGTTCTAGCCCTTCTCTGAATATATTTCTACTGTATTAGTTTTAACTGCTAAGAAGTCTTGTTTCCTGAGTGCTCCTTCTTTCATATTATCCTGGGTTTGTTGTTGTCTGTATCTTCTTTTTCTAATTTTTTTTTTTTAATTCAAAAGATTGGAGGTTTGCATTGGGATCAGTTTGGCAGATCTAATTGGTCTTGGCTTTTTCACTCATGTATCTATGATCAGCTACTGAGTAGGCTAGGGATGCTTCTCTGCTTCACATATTCTTTCATCCTCCAACAGGCCAGCCAAAAAGTATTCACATGAAGCTGGACACAATTTCTCTCCACAAATTTGCTTTTGAGTGTTCTGGAGTCATGTTTGCATCCCTAACACCCCACCAAAATCCTCTTATCTAGGTCGCCAATGGTTCCATGTTGCTAAGTAAAATGGTAAAATCTTAATCTTATCTTACTTGATCTACCAGGAGTTGCTCAAACATTTCCATTCAATTTTTTTAAAATGTTGAGTCCAGTTAAAAGGACTACTTGGGCTTCCCTGGTTGCAGTGGTTGACAGTCCGCCTGCCGATGCAGGGGACACGGTTTCATGCCCCGGTCCGGGAAGATCCCACATGCCGCGGAGCAGCTGGGCCCGTGAGCCATGGCCGCTGAGCCTGCGCGTCCGGAGCCTGTGCTCCGTAACGGGAGAGGTCACAACAGTGAGAGGCCTGCATACCGAAAAAAAAAAAAAAAAAAGGACTACTTTTTCTAATACATCTCTGGGTGATCCCTATAAGTCTCCTTTGCTGGTTGCTCCTTATGACCACATCTCTAAATATTGTTCAACAGGCTTTAGTCCTTAGAGCTCTTACCTTTTTAAAACTTATACTAAGTTCTTTTGTCATATCATCCAGTCTCAGGACTTGGGAAAATCCTATTAACTGGATGACCTCCAAATTTATCTCCAACCCAGTTTTCTCCCCTAAACTCCAGACTTTTACATCCAACCGCCTACCCAACATGTCAACTTGAATGTCCAAGAGGGATCTCAGACTTACATTTCCAAAATTGAGCTCCTTGTATTCCTACCACCCAAGCCTATTCCTGTTGCAGTCTCCCCCCATTTCCTAAAATGGCAACCTCACCTTTTCCATTTCTCAAACTAAAAACCTTGCAGTCCACCATGACTTTTCTCTTTCTTTACAGTTCATATCTAATTAATCACTGTAACCTGTTGTTGCTAACTTCAAAATATATCCAGAATCTCACTACTTTTCTCTATATCTAATTATATAATCCCAGTCAAGTCATCATCATCTTTTCCTGGATTATAGTAATAACCTCCTGAATGGTTCTCCTTACTCCAGCTTTGCCCGACTCCCATCTTTGTCTATTCATAAAGCAGCCAGAATAATCTCTTTCAAATATAATTCATACCATATCACTCCTCTGCTTGAACTCTGATAGTGTCTTCTCAATTCACTGAAAGTAACAGGCCATTTACATTATTTATAATCTTTTGAGATATAATTGACATACACCATTGTGTAAGTTTAAGCTGTACAACATGTTGATTTGATACATTTATATATTGCAATATGATTACCACTGTAGTGTTAATTAACACCTCCATCATGTCACATAATTATTATTTCTTTTTTGTAGTGAGAACAATTAAGATCTAGTCTCTTAGAAACTCTGAAGTTTATAATACAGTATTGTATTATAAACTATATTGTTGACTATTGTTGACTATAATCACTATGCTGGTGACTGGAACTCCAGGACTTATTTGTCCCTTAGTTGAAAGTTTGTATCCTTAAACAAATCTCCCCAATTCCTCCACAATCCCACCCCAAACCCCTGGTAACTACCATTCTACTCTCTCTTATGTTTTTTTTTTTTTTTAGATTCCACATATAAATTATATCTTACAGTATTTTTCTTGGTCTGACTTATCTCACTTCACTTAATGACCTCAAGGTCCATCCACATCCACTTACATTATCATGAAAAAAAGTAAGGTTTCAAGGAATGCATCTTACAAATGATGTAAAAATATTACAAAACCTATAGAAAGTTATAGGTTATAAAAACAATAAAAGAGGACCTGAGTAAATTTTGAAAGACCTAGATATAGTCCATGTTTATAATCAGGAAAAGCTTTATACTAGAAAATAAAATATCTCCAAAAATTGATCTGTTATCCTAGTCAAAACCTTTAATAGATGAAAGAGAAAACTGCCAAAAATAATCAAGACTCCTGAAAAATAAGAACAAGGATGATCTAGATTTATGATGTCTTAACATATCATATCATTAAAATATTGTATTATTAACACAATGGTATAATACTGACCAATGAAAGAAGAGAGAGACTGGAAATAAACTACACACAAAAAAATTGATATATGACAAAAGTGTATATTGTTTTCCATCAAGAAAAGAGTATGCTAATTCATACACTCGTATCAATTTCAGATAGATTATGGACTTATGTATGAGAGACTAAAGTATGAAAGGCAAAAATGTTTAACTCTTAGAAGAAAATTTAAGAGACTCACTTTACAAGTCTAAAGAGGAGTTTTTAAAACAAAAAAGCACAAAATCACAAAGAAAATTTTGACGAATTGGGCTCTATTAAAATTAAGAACTTCTGTTTATTAAAAATTATCACAAAGACAATGGGGAAAGATATTTCAAAACATAAAACTGGGGACTGGCAATATAACATGAAAAGTTCTCCCACAATAAATATAGGATAGATGAAAGAAATTAAAATAAAAAATGGCCAAATTCATAAAGATGCATTTACAGAAAGGAAGCATGATTGGGCAAGAAACATATAAAAATACACTAATCTTTAGCAGGGAAATGATCAAATATCACCTTACACTGACAAAAAATTAAAAAGTCTTATTATACTAAATATAGGTGAGTATGTTCATCAACAGGAACTTTTACATATTTCTGACAGGAGTATGAACTGGTACAACCTCTTTGGAAAGATATTTGACATTATCAATAAAACCAGAATCCTCACCTATACAGTGCAGCTAGAGAAGAGAAGAGGTTTGCACATAGAAGACCCAGAATTGCCAAAGCAATCCTCAGGAAAAAGAACAAAGCAGGAGGAATAACCTTCCCAGGCTTCAGACTACAGTAATCAAAACAGTGTGGTACTGGCACAAAAACAGACATATGGATCAATGAAACAGAATAGAGAGCCCATAAATAATCCCACACACCTATGGACATATAATCTTCAACAAAGTGGGCAAGGGTATACAATGAGGAAAAGACAGTCTTTTCAACAAGTGGTGTTGGAAAAGTTGGACAGCTGCATGTAAACCAGTGAAGTTAGAGCACATCCTCACACCATACACAAAAATAAACTCAAAATGGCTTAAAGACTTAAACATAAGGCATGACACCATAAAACTCCTAGAAGAGATCATAGGCAAAACATTCTCTGACATAAATCGCACCAATGTTTTCTTAGGTCAGTCTCCCAAGGCAATAGAAATAAAAGCAAAAATAAACAAATGGGACCTAATCAAACTTACAAGCTTTTGCACAGCAAAGGAAACCATAAACAAAATGAAAAGAGAACCTACAGACTAGGAGAAAATATTTGCAAATGATGTGACTGACAAAGGCTTAATTTCCAAAATATACAAACAGTTCATACAACTCAATAACAAGCAAAAAACAAAAAAAACCCCACCCAATCCAAACAGAAGACCTAAACAGACATTTTTCCAAAGACGACATACAAATGGGCAACAGGCACATGAAAAGATGCTCATCATTGCTAATTATTAGAGAAATGAAAATCAAAACTACAGTGAGGTACCACTTCACACCAGACAGAATGGCCACCATCAAAAAGTCTACAAATAACAAATGCTGGAGAGGGTGTGGAGAAAAGGGAACCCTCCTACACTGTTGGTGGGAATGTAAGCTGGTACAGCCACTATGGAAAGCAGTATGGAGGTTCCTCAGAAAACTAAAAATAGAATTACTATTGATATATGGTCCAGCAATCCCACTCCTGGGCATATACCCAGACAAAACTATAATTCAAAAAGATACATGAACCTCTATGTTTGTGGCAGTGCTACTTACAATAGCCAAGACATGGAAATGACCTAAATGTCCACCAGCAGATGAATGGATAAAGAAGATGTGTGTGTTTACATATATATACACACAATGGAGTATTAATCAGCCATAAAAAGGAATGAAATAATGCCATTTGCAGCAACATGGATGGATCTAGAGATTATCATACTAAGCAAAGTAAGTCAGAAAGAGAAAGACAAATACCACATGATATCACTTGTATGTGGAATCTAACATATGATAGAAATGAACATATCTACGAAACAGAAACAGACCCACAGACATAGAGAACCTGTGGTTGCCAAGGTGGGAGGGAAGAACTGGGAGTTTGGGACTAGCAGATGCAAACTAGTATATATAGGATGGATAAACAACAAGGTCCTACTGTATAGTACAGGGAGCTATATTCAATGTCCTGTGATAAACCATAATGGAAAAGAATATGAAGAAGAATATATATATATATATGTATAACTGAATCACTTTGCTGTACAGCAGAAATTACCACAACATTGTAAATCAACTATACTTCAATAAAACATTTAAAAAAAGAGAGAGAAAAGGTTTGCAGACAGAACCTTCTCAATATCTACAGAAGTAGGTATTTAATAGATTTATACTATAGATGCTCAGTATATATCAGTCCAACATGATCAGAATTGTTGGCAATGGTAGATAACACTTATATAAGCTTAGATAAATAATTTTTCACATATAGTTTTGCAAATTTTGTAAGACCTAGTTTCATTCTTAAGGTCTGATTTGCATAGAATCAGAGAAATAATAATCTTTCTTATGAAGAAACATATAAGAAAGAATTTGAGTATTGATCAAGTCTCCATAACCTATAGGTTAGTTTTAAATTGGTTATTTAAAAATGAATATCAGCAATTAATATTTGTATCTGTGCTGCACATCTACACATTTTAATAGGTGTTGACACTCTACATGTTCTGGATTTACAAAAAACACTATTTCCTTATGCCATTTGCAACTTAAAACACATTGGAAAAATGTGAAGCCCTATATGTATTTATATTTTTTAAAAACCTATAAAACAGATAATATTAAAAGAAAATATGGCCGAGAGTAAACCCCTACTCATTTTTACTGCTTTCAATATGCTTTTCCATTTGCATAGAGCTTTTTGAATTCTTAGTTATGCTTGTTTTCATTACTGCCTTTTGTTTTAGCCTTGTTTTTTGGAATTTTTTACCATATGCCAAGGAATATAAAACTGGGATACACAAACAAGGAAACATTAGTGACACTATATTTTCATCAAGTAACTCTAAAATGTTCCCACATAGGTAGGATTGTGCTGATAGAAGGCTCTTTTACAGAGAGAATTTATCTACTTTTAACTATAATGTCTAAAGTGATAGAATCTCTGCCAGTACTTTCTATGAGTAGTACATGATAAAAGAAAATATATGGTTTATGGAAGCAGAAAAGGATTTAGAGATTTTGAAGCAAATCAATATTTTTGGATTTCTCCCAAAAACTAACTCCTAATTATGAAAGCAATCATAAAAATAATACTGATTTTAATTTTGCTCTAGGAATCATGGCCTTTTCATCATATTTGAAAGGGCTGAATTCTAATGTTTGCGATTCAAAACACACTAACAAAAGGTAAATAATTATCTCTAAAGTTTATTGCACCATAATGTTTTCCTGGGTTGTTGACAATATGTTCTGGTGAAAACGTTCACATGCTTATGCATCAAAGACTTATCATCTGAGTTAATTAAGCATGAAGCAGAAAACATTTTTGGACCACTTGTTACTTGGACCTTTTTCATTTCTTTGTGGTGATTCACAGCACATACTGTTTGTGACAGTCACTGGGTTGCTGATAACTGAAAGGGTTTTCAAGTTTGAAAAGTTTGATAAGCTTCTTGTCTCATGAGGACAAAGCACTCAGTTACTAAAGCTACCAGGCTGCTGTTGGTATAGTGGAAAGAAAAATTAACAGATAAGAAGAGCAAGAGCAGAGGGGAAAAGGAGTAACAGGATTTTTTCTCTTAATCTGGGAAGGCTGTTTACAGAAGTATTTTCCCTAAGCTCTGCTGTCAGAGAACCTGTCATCACACCATGACACGACTGGACTCTGCTAATGATTCTGTGATTCTATAATTTTTAACAGTAGCCTTGAAAACTGCCCAAACAATACTCTTTAATATCTATTGGCAAAAACCCAAGTAGGCAAAATGTTTAATTAATTAACATGCTACTTGAGGACAGAAGCCACAGCTAGAAATAACTGAAGTTTTGACGTGGTCTTTAAAAGGCTATAATAATTAAATTGTGCACATTATCAAAATACTTGAAGTTTCATACCCTGTTGATACAAAGCCTCCCTTCTTATAAATCCCTTTTATATTTCAGATATTTAGTGATCTCAGTTTTCTGAAGGAAACACATTTTAAAAGGTTACCTAATGACAAGAGTTTATTCAACAAGCTAACACATACTTAATTTCTCAGTCATAAACACAAATGAGATTCCTTCTCCTTCCTTAGAGCTAAATGGTAAATATTACTTCTTACTCTGAAAAGAGTTGGGCCTGACGTTATTCACAAGGTGAAACAACTCCATTCGTGAGTTTTCTAGAGGACTATAAATGATTTTTTTTCTACATGTTGAATTTTCACAAGTATTCATAAAATGTATTCAATGTTCCATTACCTGTAAAATCAAATTAACAAGTTTTCATCTTGGCAGTTAACTTATAGTGATATAATTTCAAGTCTTCAAAGTTAATATAATATGTCTATGCTGCTACAAGACCAGTGTGACTCTTACAATAAGCTCTGAATTTTCCTCCTTAGGCATGTATATAGTCAGAAAAATGATAGTATCATTTTGCTAGAATTTGAAAACAAGATATAAAGTATTCCAGTTCAAAATTATTTTCAAAATAGTTCAAAAATATTTTCAAATTATCTCTAGGTCTCTCATTTCTTTTGGTCAAGGCAATTGTAAGACAGGGGAAAACACAAATACACTAAGGAAATAATTGCCTGCAGGATATCTGTATATGAATGTATAATTATGAGAAATTTTAGATGGCTAAGGCCAATGGAAGGAATTATCTAAATTGGGGAGGAGGGGGAAATGAAAGAAAGAAAATATACAATAAAGCCAGTCAGTATTTTTTAGACAATCGAAGGTCTAAAGAGATGAGTGATAAACTACCACTCCTTAAAAGTGGAAATAGGGCTTCCCTGGTGGCGCAGTGGTTGAGAGTCCGCCTGCCGATGCAGGGGACATGGGTTCGTGCCCCGGTCCGGGAGGATCCCACATGCCACGGAGCGTCTGGTCCCGTGAGCCATGGCTGCTGAGCCTGCGCGTCCGGAGCCTGTGCTCTGCAGTGGGAGAGGCCACAACAGTGAGAGGCCCGTGTACCACATGAAAAAAAAAAAAAAAGTGGAAATAGTCCTGAATACATGTTGAGATATCATGATCTTTAAAAGAGTTTGTATAAAAAGCCAAGGAATGCAGAATTCCATGTGAACATGCAATGGCCATTCCTGCAGGTTTTCCTTTCACCATCTCAAGCACAGGATTTGGTCACTCATGTATAAGGCAACCGACAGTAACATCAGGTCCAGTGTTAACATCTGGATGCATATGCATAGTTACTTGAAGTCACTAAATGTTTAAGTAAGTTACCACACATGTTATAATTTGTGAAGAAGTTTCTTTTCTTGACCTTTGGTTGATTCTCTCCTATATGAGAATCTTAATGTATTATCTTTTCAGAAAAAAATATTATTTCCTAAGTAAAAAATAATAATGACAGGGGCTTCCCTGGTGGTGCAGTGGTTGAGAATCCGCCTGCCAATGCAGGGGACACGGGTTCGAGCCCTGGTACGGGAAGATCCCACATGCCATGGAGCAACTAAGACCGTGCACCACAACTACTGAGCCCGCGTGCCTAGAGCCCATGCTCCACTATGAGAGAAGCCACCGCAGTGAGAAGCCCATGCACCGCAACGAAGAGTAGCCCCCGCTCACCGCAACTAGAGAAAGCTCCGTGCGTAGCAACCAAGATCCAACACAGCAAAAAAAATAAATAAATAAAATAAATAAATTTATTTAAAAAAATAATTTAAAAAATAATAATGACAAAACTGCCAAATTCCAAATTTTAATAGCAGTTTGACAAATTTTCCACTTACATAAGCAAAATTTTCTTCTTCTGTTCTCTCACCTTGACAGTGATAAAATATTCCTAGATCTAATGTATGTTTTAAATATATATTTGTTTTCACATGGGCTTTAGTGTACAAGGAATATTCATGCAAATAAACTTCTATTTAGAAATACTGATAGGCTTTCTTCATTTATCATTAAATAACTTCAAAATATTAAACTATTATGTCCTTTTCCTATATTTCACTGGTTTATTTTAGTCAATGAAAGGTTTCTAGAACATGTGGAGAAAGACCTACACACCAAGAATATTTAAAATTGCTATGTATTATGCGTGTTTTATTATTAAAATAATGTTATTTTATTCAGGTCTACATAATTCAATCTATTTGAATTATCTCCTATTTTATGTAGAAAAAAGTGATGGGCTTTTTTTTTCCCAATTGTCTTCTGTACTTGTTTGCTTTAGCAAGAATCAGTGGTCTGGGAATTGGATACCATTGTAGCTATTTATATATTTTCATCCCTTTCTTTGGTCCTATGTCTCAAAGCACTGGGAAGGAACAAAGGATTGAATGATTTGTCTTGGGGCCAAACTTCATTGACTGACCCTAAAAATACATTGAAATTAAAAATTCCTCTAACCAAACTGAAACAGCATTGTGAAAGGAGTGAGTATGAGCACTGATTTGTACCTGGAAGCTAAGCTTTATGGCCACCTTATCCATAGTCCATTGAGAAGAAAGGATAGAAAGCTGCAATTTCTAGAGGCTAGAATCAGACAATAAACAAACTGATCAATATAGAGTTTCAGATTTTGATTTTCTGAGGTTGGAAGAATGGAAATGAGATAAACAGCTTAAAAATTCTAAGAGAAAAATGGAGACTTAGTGATGGGAATCCAAAGGGATTTCATAGGCATTTGTAACTAACCTAAGACATTAAAGGGGAAAAGAAATCTTGAAGACCCTTTGTATCAATGAGTACTAAATCTGGCTATGCATTATAAAAGGCCTTGGGGACTTTTATAATATACTAATGCTTGGACACCATATCCTAGAGATTCTAATGGAATTTATTTAGAATGAGGCATAGGCATAAGCATTTTTTTCAAAGCTTCTATTTTGCAGTCAGGGTTGAGAATCATTGGTCTACATCACTGGATAGGAATTACCTTGGGATCTTGTAAAATGCAAAATCTGATTCAGTAGCTCTGGGGTGGAACCTGATAGCCTAACAAGCTCCTGGGTAAAGTCACTGCTACTGTTATTCCCACACAGTTGAGAAGCAAAAGTCCCATACTCTGTGAATTTTCATTCCTCCTGGAGGGAAGGTGCTGTATCAGGTGCTTAAGCTCCAGTCAATGTTGCCAGCAGGTTTTGTATTTTCCCCTTAACTCTAACTTTAAGAATATTTCTTTTTAACGTCTATAAACTGACCCTTTCAATATTTATCCCTCAAAGTAACACATCATTCAGACACATATTTTAAAAATAATTCATTAACTGCTATGTGTTATTGCTGGGGTTCCCAACAAAGCAGACCAAGTGACTGAAATTAGCATGCGGGGAGTTATAAGGGACTTCTCTTGGAATCAACAGCTGTGGAAAGGGAAGAAAGGAGGAGGGGCAGAGGGAGAAGGTGGCCAGTAGGAGCAGGCCTTTATACTCCTGCACTGAACAGTCACTGGATGTGGGCTGCCCCAAGATGGGAATATGACTTTGGACAAGATGATAACTGAGGGGTGTCTGACAGGAGTGCTCCCAGAGGCTGAGAGAATAAGTCCTTCCATCTTAAAGAAGGATCTTGGCAGTGCAGCATAGAGTCCACTAAAGTCTACTCCTTGTGCTTCTTGAATATCCTTATAAATTCTGGGAGTGGCTCATAGAGGATTATAGGCTTCTTTTCCTAGTGGAAACTTATAAAAGGACGGTCACTGGGACAAATGACAGTCATCACCACTGCAGCTGCTGTCAGGATTATAACTGACATCATCTCTGTCTTCCACCACCCATTGTAGATTCTTCTCTCCTAAGCTAGCACTTCTTACTGGGTAGTGTGACATAGTCCCTCATCCTTGAGGGGTCTGAGCCTTGGACATTATGTTCCCAGGTTGTGGCTGTTACACCTGTCCACTGACCATTAAAATTGTATAAGGAATTATCAAGCAGTGCCCAAGTACATGAACATATTCTTCCCTGTCCCTATTGTGTAACAGCAGCCTTACCTTCTTATAAAGCAAGTCGATTGCCCCTGCGATGAATCTTCTCATCTGCTAGCCCCTGAACATGGGAAGCCCAAAGTTCCAGGCAGATGACACAGCTTATAATTCAATAAAGCTCTTGCTGTGTCCATGGTGAACCTGTTGTATACCTTGGAGAAATAGGACTTCTAAATCCTCAGAACCCAGGGCACACTTGACAAGAATATGTATTTGCTGTTGATGATGGTAGGTGTTTGATATCTATATTCGTTTACTTTGTCCTGAAAACAAATATGAGGTTTCTGGATCAGGGAAGATTATTAATACAACAGTAAGCACATCTGTTCCCCATACCTCATTTTCCCCCTTCCAGGTGATGCAGTGCGAGCCATATGGTTGGGCCTGCAAGTGCACAAAGGAGGTTTCTTGCCCCAAAGGAGAAAAACCCCAAAATTATAATTCTGGGAGCAAATAGGGATTACACACTGCCCAGCTGCCTCCCTCTCCTCCAGAGAGAGAGAAATAAACTTTATCTTCCTGGGAAAAACAAATCTTCTCTGGGAAGTGAAGAGGAAGTTTCCCAATTTTTAACCCTTTGGAATGTAAATGGATGACTGACATCAGATTTTATCTGCCTTTGTAATGTAAATACACACCTCTGGGAGAGAAATTTCTCAATCTCTCCAGAGGTCTCTATTCAGTCTTCTAAATTCTAGATTTGTTCTTTAACTGAGTTCCAGGTACAGAAAAACTGGGAAAGGATAAACACAAAATTTAGAGCAGAGCTCGCCTTTGGAGAGAGGAGATGAATAAGAATATGAGGGGACGCACAGGGGCTTCAAAATATTCCTAACATCCTGTTCCTTAACCTGGACACATGAGTTTCATCTTGTTTTATATAGCTTCTATATAGTTTATAATATATTATTGTGCATGTATAAAATATTGTGAAATATGTGGTTAATTTAAAATTTTTAAAGAATATCAGGACTAGTTTTCCATGCCTCATGTTACTTTTTATTTACATTACCAGCAGAAATCCCGGCTCACTCACAGTTTCTGCCACACTGCTTTATATATCTCCTAACCTGACACAAATCTACCACAGCTCTTCAGCATCCCAGTGTTTTCTAGATTCCTCTGAAATCCAGGATTAAATATCCCCATACTATCATCATCATTACTTTCTTTACCTTGATACCTTAACTCAGGAGTCTGCAAATTATAGCCTCCAGGTCAAATTCAGCCTGATGCCTATTTT
The DNA here is from genome assembly GCF_949752795.1 of Hyperoodon ampullatus. Classification (NCBI taxonomy): domain Eukaryota; kingdom Metazoa; phylum Chordata; class Mammalia; order Artiodactyla; family Ziphiidae; genus Hyperoodon; species Hyperoodon ampullatus. Next base: position 126,527,816 of record NC_136916.1, on the reverse strand, counting down.
TTGTAAATAAAGTTTACTGAATCACTCATTCAATTACATAAGGTCTATGGCTGCTTTCCCACTATAAGAGCAGAGTTGAGTAGTTGTGGCAGAGACCAGGTGGCCTACAAAGCCTAAAATATTTGCTAGGTGGACCTGTACAGAAAGTTTGCCAACTCCTGTCTCATCTAAATCCTGGCTTTTTCCTGAGGTCACAGCCTCCAACTAGCCCTCTCAAGACAAGGCTACTTTTTAATTTCCCCTTCATATGTACCTCACAACTGGAAGATAACACAAGGGTGTTATTGATACTTCTAAGCCATGCTTCCTTCTCTTGACTTTTAAAAACACAAAATATTTGATACTAATGCCATTGCCCAATATACTTACTTAGACAGCCATAACCTTTAAAGACCTCTCACAGGTGAATCTAGCCCCCAGATTACTGCCAGCCAATCCTACTGTGATTGTACATTTGACCATGCTATTATCAACAACCTCACTAACTCACCTTATATTCACATCCCTCTCTTTAGCCAGGCTAGCCCATCCTTCCATCTAATTTATTCTACAGCCCACACTCTAATAACATTTCAACTTTAACTGCACAACCAGTCCACTGTTTCATTCTTCGTTACCCACCCCCACTGCCTTTGAAGTCTAGTTTCCCTCCCTAGATAACCCAATGCAGTGTTTCTCAAACTTTAGTGGGTATATGAATCCCCTGAGGATCTAACTAAAAACCAGATTATGATTTAGTAGACCTGGGTTGGGATCTGAACTCTTTTCATTTCCAACCAGCACCCAGGAAGGCTGATGTTGCTGGTCCTCAGATCACAGTAGCAAGGGCCTAAATGTCATGTTCCATTAATTTAAGAGAAGTTACAGGGAAGGTTAATCAATGGGAGATGTTGAGTGTAGTGAGTTATGTCTGAGTTTGCAAATGTGTAACTCTTATTAGGCTATTTTTGTTTGCTATTTAGAGCCCATTGAAGTTAGGTTCCTGCTTTCCTCTAGAAACTGAGAGATAAGGACTTTACCTTCCTTGATGATTACATTTCAAAGGGACGGCCCTCAGGTCCTTGAGAAAGTCATTCATGGGTTGTAAAACTGGCAAAAGGCTTTCAAAAAGACTTATATCTTAAGGAGAATTTACAAGTGTTCTAAAGTAAATGCTCTAGGAAAAGGGAGATCAGGAGCTTAAGAGTCAGAAGCCTGTCTAAAGTTTAGTCAACCTGAGGGAAATTTTAAGGCCATCTTGGTCAACTGCCTCCCATTTATCCTCCTTTCTAACTTTTGATTCTCCCCTGAATCAGTCAACCAAACTCCTTCTCTCTCTCTCTCTCTCTCCCTCTCTCTCTCTCTCTCTCTCTCTCTCTCTCTCTCACACACACACACACACACACACACATATTAATATTTAACAGTCTAGTAGTAAGTCACTTCCCCAACAGTCCTACTCCTGAAGCAGGAGGGAAGGGGGTAGGGCAAAACATTTAAAGAATGACATAGCCATAGGACATGACAAAAACTGGTATTAGGTCCAAGATGGCAGAAGATTTGACTTCCTGTAGACCTTGAACTTCATTATACTCTCTCATTGTAATACATTAGCATGCTAAATGACACACCCACCAGTGCCATGAGAGTTCCAAGGCCAACCATAAAAGACCAAAAAGTGGGTGGTGGCCCAATTCCTGGAAATTCCCACCTCTTCCCGGAAATAGTTGGAATAATCCTCCCACTCATTAGCCTATGAAACAACCCAGCCCATAAAAACTAATCATGCCATATTTCAGGGCCTCTTGCCTTCTGAGATGGTCCACACTCTTGTCTGTGGACTGTGTTTCTCCCAAGGCTGTTCTTGCCTTTTGAGATGGACTGCATTCTTGTCTATGGAATGTGTATCTCTCTAAATAAATCCACTTAGCTATCATTTTGTCTCTCAGTGAATTCTTTCTGTAATGAGACATAAAGAACCTGAGCTTCATTAAGTCCTGAGACAAGGTGTGTGATCTCAATTAAAAGTGGTTCAAGTCCCAATCTGGGTTTAGGCTGGGTTCGAGTACCAGAACGTGGGTTTAAGTCCAATCTGAGTTGCACGGTTTCACTCCCATGAAAACCTATTTCTATTCCAATGTTCTCTGTGTCAGGAAATGCTACCACTGTACACACCAAATGCTCAGCCAAAAACCTAGGAGTAATCATTATTTCCTCTCTAAACCTTGACATCAAATTCATCAGCAAGTCCTACGTAGTTCTATCTCAAATATATATTCTTTATCCATCCACTCATTATTTCTATTGCTCCAATAGATATATAAGTAACACAAGGATCCATTAACTCTCATTGGTCTATTGCAATATCCTGCTAAGTAGCTTTTCTAACATTGTTCAAAGTCTTTCATACTGAAGTGATCATTTCAGTTAGGGGGGTATTTTGAGCTGGGATATTTGCATATAGGATTATTTATACCTTTGCCTTTATGAAACACATAAGGAATAATACAGAAAATACTGCTGTTATTTTTGGTGAAGAAAATCAATTTTGTATAGTTTATTTCCCCCTAAATAAAATGTGAATTTTGTTTAAAAAAAAAAAAAGCTAACATTTCCAGAAGTCTACTTCAATAACGCTCAGCTTTCCAAACAGTTTAAAGTTTCACCAGTATTTAATTCCATATTATAAGCTGTGATTTTCACTATAAGGAAGCTTTAAGTGCATTTGTATTTATTATTCCTGTAAACAGAAGATAAGCGTAATTTATGTATTTGTACAGGGCTCAGTTATTTATAATCCTTAAAAAATCCATATGTTGGCTCAGAATTAAAAGTTTTCAAGCCGGCCACTTGGGGTGACAGGCTTTCCATCCTAGAACCATGACCCAGTTTGTCTGTAACCTCATGGAGAAGGCCCCGGTGCTGGTCAATGTTGCCGTGACTTACTCGAAGCCTTGATTGGCCACATTTTGGCACTATGCTAAGGTTGAGTGGTTCCTCCAACCCCTGCTGAGATCCCTACAGCTATTCAGAGCTTGAAAAACATTATCAATAGTGCTCAAACTGGTAGCTTCACAGTTATGGAGGCTCTACTGAATGGTTTGGTGGCCACTGAGGTGTGGATGTGGTTTTATGTTGGCGAGATCATAGGCAAAGCATGGCATCATTAGCTATGATGTTTGAAGACCAATCTTTGCTTTACTATTTGGGTGTTCTTGGACCATGTGTGAGCAGACTGCTATTTAAATAAAATAAAACAGTGTCAAAAAAAAAGTTTTCAGTGTTTAACCAAAATTTATTTCAACTTCGTCCATGAATGTTGGTATAATAATTAGACACTAAAACCTAGATTTCATTTTGTAAAAGTATTTTTAACCCAAAGTAGCAGTATATGATTACCAGTCAGAAGTTATCAGATTAGGCCTTTATTCTTAAAAAGTAAGAAATGTCAATAAATGGGAAATCTACTATCAGTTTTTGACATAGATTTTTTGATGTCTTTTTCAAAGACAAATATTTCCCAAAAATCAAGGCTATTTCAAATTAACAATTTCAAACCCTTCCCCCATCATTTTTACCAGAATTCCTAAGTCATGTTGTATGACTTTATTACCAATCATTCATAAGCACACTTAAGGATTTTTCTATAAAGTATGATGAAATTGTCCTTAAATCTATAATTTCTAAACTGACTATGAATTATGAATCTGAAGGAAAAGTAATGCCTAAGAAATAATCATTATTGATAAATAGCCTATAAGAAAGAACTGTGATAATTGTGAATGCTTCAACAGCAAACAAAAGAAGCTGAACTTAATTTGGCTTCAGAAAAGAGAAAATTTTATTATAAGCATATGTATTTCACAGAATAGAAGAACAAAAATGCAGCTGTATCTCATGAACAAATTGAAATGTGCGGGTTGACTGTCCTCAATCTCTCTTTGTTTTCACATTCTTTCCTTCTGTAACTTCCTTCAGTTTTTTTTCTCATGCTGCAGACCAGTTCCTCTGCATTTTAGGCAAATCCCTCTACTCTTCAGAAAACAACTGAGTTTAAGATATCTGTCTCTATCCCAATTCCACAATTCTTAGAGGATAGATCTCTTTTCTTACCTTTTATCAGAAACCTATCTCTGGACTACTAACTTTTGCTAAATAGGCTATAGTTTTTTCAGAGTAATTACGAGGATGGATGGAAGGTAGTTCCAGAAAAGTAATATGACTGGTCAGATAGAATAATATGTATGTAGATTTAAAGACTCAATAGTATAAAGATGTCAAGCTACCTAAAGTGATTTATTAATTCAATGCAGTTATCATTAAAATTCTATGTTTGATGAAATATAAGCAGATTCTAAAATGTATTTAATTTCTCAAAGGGCTAAAAAATAAATAATTTACTGCTGAGGAAGAAGGTGGAGAGAGGACTGGTTTTCCAAATATCAAGATTTCCTATAAAGCAAAGTAACTAAGTAAAGTGAGATTTTACGGCAGCATAGAAGTCAGACCAATTAAATAGAATAGAGGGACTTCCCTGGTGGTGCAGTGGTTAAGAATCTACCTGCCAAAGCAGGGGACGCGGGTTCAAGCCCTGGTCCGGGAAGATCCCACATGCTGCGGAACAACTAACCCTATGCGCCACAACTACTGAGCCTGTGCTCTAGAGCCCATGATTTACAACTACTGAGCCCGTGGGCCACAACTACTGAAGCCTGTGCGCCTAGAGCCTGTGCTCCACAATAAGAGAAGCCACCACAATGAGAAGCCTGCACACCACAACAAAGAGTAGCCCCCGCTCGCCGCAACTAGAGAAAGCCCATGCGCAGCAACAAAGACCCAATGCAGCCAAAAACAAATAAATCAATTTATAATAAATAAATAGAATAGAGGTCCCAGAAACAGACATAATGTCCACAATGCAGATATATGGCAGAGGTGACACTAAAGGACAGTGGGAAGCATGGTCTTTTGAATCAGTTGTGTTAGGAAAATAGTGTGTCAACTGTGGAAAAAAATTCAGTATGCCAAAAAAAACCCAACAAAACAAGAAAACAGTCATCACCATATAATATCTTGTTCCAAAGAGATCTTAATTTTTTAGATTTTTAAGCCATGGATAATTTTAGAACTAAGAATAAAGAGATATTTAGAGGCTATTTTATAAGGAATTTAAATGAGAATTTAAACAAGGCTAGTCCAAATTTTATTCTATATTTTCCTATTTTTGAAGATATATACCTAAAATGGACAATATCTTCTGAATAAAACCAACTTTTCATTATTGCAATGTATGAATTATGAACATATCCAGCTTATAAATATTGGTTCCAGATTGCAAATACATCTCTAATAATTTCAAATTCATCATCATCATTCAAATTCAGCTCACGGTGTTTTTCTTCTGCTCCAAAATTGGAAAGTAGTTTCAGTTTTAGGTTTATAAATATGAAATAGATTGATGAAACCAGTGGATTTTGTTTCATGTCTACACCATCTATTTCCTTCCAATGTCTTTTTCCAATTCTTACTCTTAGCATTTGTCCACTTATAAACATATCAAGAACATTTTGGTGAATAAACATAATAAAAGATGAAAGAATACTGTCACACATCCTTTCAAAAAAAAGTTCAGATTCTTTTTTAATTGAAATATAGTTGAATACAACATTATATTGATTTTAGGTGTACAACAGAGTGATTTGACGTATATATACATTATGAATTGATCACCGCAATAAGTCTAGTAACCACCTGTCACTATACAAAGTTGTTGCAATATTATTGTCTATATTCCCTATGCTGTAATTACATCTCTATGACTTACTTTATAACTGGAAGTTTGTACCTCTTAATGCCCTTCACCTATTTTGCCTAATCCTCCCATCTCCCTTCCCTCTGGCAACCAATAGTTTGTTTTCTATATCTATGAGTCTGTTTCTGTTTTGTTTGTTCATTTGTTTTGTTTTATAAATTCTACATATAAGTGAAATCATACAGTATTTACCTTTCCTTGTCTGAATTATTTCACTTAGCATAATATCCTCTAGGTCCATCCTAAAAATGTCCAGCTTCTTGTTGCAAAATTTTGTGCGATGATGTCATTCCAGCGGAATGACTAACTGAATGAGAATATCATATTTTCCATTTATCCTTAGAAATATATTGTTCACTTGTTGATTCTTGAATTTGAGAAAGTTCATCTCGGACATCATATCTGAAGACTCATAGCGGAGACTGTGCTTATAAAATCTATTTCATCATCATTATTAAGAGTCTAGGGTTCACTGTGGTGCTGTCTCACCTCCTGATTTATCTCCTGATTCATATCATATTTGTGAAAACTCTTCTTTCATAAATTTTCTTCTCTTCATCATTATAAGCAGAAAATTCTCAACTGTGTTCAAGAAAGGTAAGACAATACTACAGAGATGATGTTTCGAATCATCTTCTTTACTTTTTGAGAAATGGCTACAATAATTTGGATAAGGCAATAAGAAAAATAAGAATGATTCAATGACAAACGTTTGTTTGTTTTCATTTCAGCATGAGCCTTGTAGAAAAAAATCCATTAATCTTCTACTTTCTTATTATTTCAGTCTTTTTTTAAAGCATCATTGATAATAATTGATGAGTAATGACAATCCCCACTATGATAAAATAGCCGGGTGTTTCAAGATACAGAAAAATAAGATCACTGAGATCCTGTCATATAACTTTACTTTATAAAAGGGTTCCATGTATCATATGGTAACTGCAGGTAGAATGAGTTTTGTTTATTAAAAATACTCCTTTCTTCCTTTGACAGACTTTTAATAAAGAATAAAGTTCCTAAAGTATCAGTCCTTATATATAGTTAGAAGCACTCAAAAAATGAAACTCAAAAACAAGAAATGGGTTCAATGAATGCTGATGTTGTCCCAAAAGTTAATTAGAACTCCAACTTTTCTTAGGGAAATTAAAAACCTAAATGTGAAAGGCAAAGCTCTAATGCTTTTAGAAGATACTCTATAAAATGTCTTTATGATCTAATTTGGCTGGATGTGTCCTGGGCTTTGAAGTTTTAAAAGATCCCCTCCCCAGTTGGTTCTAACGTGTAGACAAGCTTCAGAAATGATGAGCTCAGGGAATTTTTTGTTGATATTTTAGAAGATCAAGTTTAGATTTGTCAGTTTTTTGCTTTCAAATGGATCTCTTCCTTTTTTTTCTGTTTTCATTAAGCAATTCTTTAAGTAAAAAAAATATTAGATAAACCAATCTAAGGAAGTTTATATTACTGTATATCTTTAATTTGCTCTAATATTGCTGTATGTCTCTATATGTATCTATCTCATGCAGACATATCATTAAAGATTATGAAGATACATACAAACATATTTATATTTGTATCCAAATAATCATCTTTGGAAAACAAACATCAGTACAGAACTGAAAATGTACCACATTTGAAATCACTTTGAAAAGCTGGTAAGAATATCTGTGCATTTTGGCGTGACCTTACACACTCTATTTTTGTAGTAATGATATTTCAACTCATAAGTAGTCATTTTTTTAAAAAGTAGCTGGGTGCCTGAGAAAGGAAAGAGATTTTTCTCTTCTGAGGTTCAACGAAATATACTAAATTATGCCATGTTTAAATTTCCAACATCGCATTTCCATCAGACAATAGCATTGCCATGATTAAAAGATGAATCAGAGAGATATAATGAAAATTGAAACAGGAAATATCTTCAAGTTAGAGGCTTGGTTGGCTTCTCTCCCTTGGACTGATTAGACACAACGATTTGAAATCGTTCTCTTTTGGTGCAATGAAAAGTCAACTCATTGTCACCAGAATCAATCACTCAGAGGTGAAAAATAGGCCAAATCTATACTAGCAGAACATGCAATGAAAATAACTTCTGGTTTTAGAAAGACCCATGATCAACTGAGATCCTAAAATTATTGCCAGCCAAAAGAATTAGGGTCTGTTAATGGGGAAGCTAGACTTCCATATATATTTTATACAGAACAACATGCCCAAGTTCCCCTATATATATTGTTTCATGAACTATATTGTGTAAGAAATTGGGGTGCCATGGCAACTACTATATTATTGTGTATCTATCATTTCTATTTCTTTTGTGGAATATCAAGACTTCAACATATGGATATCAACAGGACAACAATGACAATTTCATTTTATCCTTCCAAGAGATGCTTTAATTTTAGAAAAAATGATAACCAACCAATCAACAAACAAGGAAACAAACTATCTTTATCATTAATTGGGCTTATGGCACATTAAGGAATGTGTATGTTGATGTGGAGGAGTTAGATCTCATGGGGGATTAATGAGCAGATTAAGAAAAAAAATCATTATGAGGAAGCCGACTGGCAAAAAACCACCACACGCCAGAGGTGAGGGAGGGAATGGTGGTCTGAGGTGCAATATTGAGGCTGTATTGAAAATATCCTTTTCTAACCATTTGGTGGTGTGATGTACACTGGGGAAAAAAAGAGGCATATGTATAAATTTAAGAAGCTGAATTACTTAAATTCTGTAATACCTTAGACACCTAAACAGTATCTCTAACAAAAGGCAGAAGATGGATGCAATTATTCTCTCTCTCACCTGCCAAAGCCATCAGAGCACTATGCAAGTAGAGTACTTCCATCGGCACCTGGAGAGGTCAGCAGGATGTAAACTCACTGGTATATCTCTAGCGCATAAACCATAGACTATCAAGCTCCAAGCTATGTAAGTTTATTAGAGGTGAGAATAGCTGAATATTTCAATATATGTGTACATATAACTTTATATCCTATTTTTATAAAAATTTACAATTTCCTTTAAAATTTTGGCAGGGTTTTTCCTCATTTCCAATCTTGGTTGTTCTTTTTTTGTGTGTTTTATCTCCTACGGTCAAATTTTCCAGAGATTTGCTGGCTTTATTCTTTTTATTCTTTTAATTATTCATTCAATAGACCAGTTATTAGTCATTCCTCTATTCTGCTTTTTCTTTTCTAATCAATGTGTAACTTTAAATTGTATCCAATTCCTTAAGTTTTTATAAGGTTTAATATTTTTTAAAGCTTTGAATAGTTATTTTAATAATCTCATCTTTTATTAAAACAATTTTAAAGGCAAGAAACTTCCTATGAATAATATTTGGGCTGCATTGTATTAGTTTCAAAATGCAGTGCCATTATCTTTACGTTTTTAAAATACTTTTACATAGAAAATGTTATTTTATTCAAAGGTATGTTTAAATACATACAATTCAACTACATTATTTTTAAATTTTAAGAAAAGGTAGATCATATCAATGAGCACACAAAGGACTGTCATACAGTGCTGCCTACCCCATGGCTACTTGAGTCAATTCTTTGGTTCTTTTCATTTTTATGTCATTATAATAGAAGTGTGGTTTTATTATCTAGGCAATCCAGTTCAATACCTGTCAATAATACAGTAGATATTAAAGACTACCTAATAACCTTAAGTCCAACTGGTTTCTTCCAAATATTTGAAAACCATGTGAAGCATCAGCGGAAAATTTATTCAAGAACCATAAGTTCTTTAAACATTATCTCTAATAGAAGCCAGATAATGTTAAGCTTAAATATGTTAAAATGTATTACCATTTATAATACTTCCCATCATAATTCATCCAGAGAGATATCTTCAAGGTATCATTGGAATTAATTAGTAAAAATTCATCCATTGGGTTTGGATCACCAATGAGCAGAGCATTTATTTGTGTTTGAGGAGACACATAATAGATAATCTGCTCTACATAAGGTGAGGTAAGTCTGAATAATTTTTCTTTTTTTTTTTTTTTTTTGCCTTTTTTCTGAGTATGGAGCCAATGCAACTTTACGATGTATTGTTACACCCTACCAGCAATTGGTCATTCACTATTTCAGGTACAGAGAAGGCATTATAACAGGAGCAGGGCTATATGAATGGCATACAAGGATGGTATAGCTTCAAGTGGACCCTGAGGATTAATATCACTAATTTTTATAGTACTAATAAAGTGAATTATTAAAATATTTAAGATATGTAAACAAATAAGGATATTTTAGTATTAAGACAGAATAAAAATAAACTTTGTTTAAAAGTGAATAGCCAGTTGTTTAGAAACATCTAACATCGCACCTTCAATATTAACATCCTAGGGACTTTAATTTATAATAATTAGCATGATTATTAAATATAGTCATGTGTCATGGTTATCTTATAGGTTTTTGAAGATACAATCACTGAGTGCAAAGGGTTTAATTACACTCATTCATAGATATTGTATCATATTCCCTTTAGTCCATTTAAAAAGAGGGACAAATGTCCTCTGAAATATCTTATACAATATTCTTAATATGGAACAAAATCCAAATGGAATGTTTTTGAAAGTTAAAAGAAGCTAATTACCAGTCCCTTGGAAGTCTTTTTGAAAATAGCTTTTAAATCTTGCCAGATAAGTAGCAGCTTGCCCAAAAGGGGAATAGAGAAATTATTCATAGAATGGCATTTTACATGTAGGAATCGTCCCTGGAAATTAAAAGCTGTTTGGAGAGATTAAAAGGCTTTGGGGAAATGGGCAATAAATTGTAAACATCTTCCTAGATTACAGAACAAGATGTAAGGTCATTTTCAATTTTAAATGAGGAAATTGTTTAGGAAAAGTATTGAAAAAGACTGGATCAAGGTATATTAAATAGAGTGATACTTCAGCTCCTACAGGAAACAGGTACTTATATTTAATGAGCTATTACTTTTAAATTTGTTGTAATATATTCAGTTATAATTACACATTTGTGTTTGTATTTGTTTCTGTGTTTGTATTTATATCCATACTAAAGATAAATAAAAAATGCTGAAATTGTGGGTCTAGAAATTATAAATAATTCCCGAGAGACATGGGATCAGATTGACAAGAGCAGCAAAAACACGTAGAAAAATATATGCGAGGGGGCGATGTAGGAATAAGATTGTAATGGGGGCTCCCCCAGCCCCCAAGGAAACAGCTATAAATCCTGCACATAATGCAAAAGGCAGCTCCTTGAAGACCCTGGGGAGTGAACAGAAGCTGTAGACTGGGAAACCATAATAGGATATAATTAGCTTTAGAATATTATAAACAGATTTTGTTCCAAAGAGGAACAAAATCTTTCATTTGTAGGAGGAAAGACAACAAAAACTGTCAACTTTAAAGTACTGGGAAAAAACAACTGCAATAGGGAGAAAGAAACAGAAAACCAGTGACACTTAAGGTGCAGGAAATTATCCTGTGCCTAAAACTACAGTTAAAGCAGGTCAAGAGCAACTGTAAAGGCCATAATTCCATTATTCAGGTACTGGGATGGCCAGGATTAAGACATAATCAGACTATCAGAAAACACTCCCCACCATGCCATGTACAACTAGGATAACAAGTGCAAATTACAAGTAATGGTTGGGCCTCCTGGGACAAAAGCAAGAGGCAAATTTCAAACAGGCAAAATTCACACTGGAAGCTGAAGGTGGAGCTGACACTGAGAAATGATAAATGGGTCTCCACCCTAAACAACCCTCAAGCAAACTGGCCCCCACCCTAAACCAAAGATACTGCTGGAGGAATTTAAAGCCTGTTGTGTACAGTGGGTAACTACAGCAACAACAAATCTCAAACCCTGCCCAAGCCCTAACTACATTAATTCAAACACCTACACTAAAAGCTGAGCAAAAGGAAAGTTATACCCACCTCACTGTAACTAGTAAAAATGTCTTTCAAAAGAGCAAAGGACAAACAAAGACTTTTGCAGATAAACAAAAGTGGAAAGGATGCATTTCCATCACATCTACACTAAAAGAAATGTTAAAGGAGGCTCTTTAGGCAGAAGGACTATGACACCAGACAGCAAGATATGCATCTGCACAGTAGAAGAAAGAACACTGGAATAAACAAAAATAAAATAAATTTTACTTTATTTTTTCTTATTCTTAATTGCTCTAAAACATAACTGTGTGATTAAATATAGTATGAAAGAGTTGTATGTCTATAATATGTGTAAGAATAAAATGTCAGACTTCTCTGGTGGTGCAGTGGTTAAGAATCCACCTGCCAATGCAGGGGACACTGGTTCGAGCCCTAGTCTGGGAAGATCCCACATGCCATGGAGCAACTAAGCCCACACGCTACAAGTACTGAGCCTGTGCTCTAGATCCTGCGAGCCACAACTACTGAGCCCACACACCACAACTATTGAAGTCCGCGTGCCTAGAGCCCATGCTCTGCAACAAGAGAAGCAACCACAATGAGAAGCCCACGCACCGCAATGAAGAGTAGCCCCTGCTCACCACAACTAGAGAAAGCCCGCAGGCAGCAACGAAGACCCAACACAGCCATAAATAAATAAATAAACAAACAAACAAATAAATAAATATTTCAAAAAAGAATAAAATGTATACCAATCATAATACAAAGGATGGGAGGAAGGAATTCGGAATTTACTGTTATAAATTCCTTACACTATATGTGAAGTGGTATATTATTTGAGGGTAGAATGATTAATTAAAGATGTATATTGTAGACCACGGGGCAACCACTAAAATGTTTTTATCTACTAAGTTGACCTAATTGACACTGAAAGAACATTTTACCCAACAACAGCAAATACATATTCTTTCAAATACACATGAAACAGTTACCAAAATAGATTATATTCTGGGCCATAAGTATTCTGGGCCATAAGGCAAATTTACACAAGTTTAAAAGAATAGAAAGAATACAAAATGTGCTTTCAATAATATAATTAGGCTAATTATCAATTACAAAAAGCTATTTGGAAAAATCCCATGGATACTTGGAAGTTAAACAGCACCCTTCTAAATAACCCATGCATCAAAGATGAAATATTAATATACACTCAATTTTGAACTGAGTGAAAATGAAAATACAACATATCAAATTTTCTGGGGTGCAGCTAAAGTAACGCTTATAGGAAAATGTTTGGCATTGCATGCCTATATTAGAAAAAACAATAAAGAGTCAAATAGTGATTTATGCTTCCACAGTAAGAAATTAGATAAACAAGTGCAAACTAAACTAAAATCAAGCAATAAAATCAGCAATAGTAAAGATAAGGTCAGAACCCAAGGCAGTATGGCATTATGCAAATGATAAACACATCAATCAGTGGAGAGCCCAGAACAGACCCACACTGTCAAATGATTTTTATTTTTTTTAAGAATAAAGGGAAGTCAATGGATAAAGAATGGTCTTTTTCAAGGGATGCTGCTTGAACATTTTGACATCCATATATATAATCATGTACCTCAATTCATATCTTACACTTTATGCAAAAATTAAATTACAATGTGTTGTGTCCTTAAATGTAAACCATAAAATTATCAACCACCTAGAAAAAATTATGCTAGAAAAGCTTTATGACCTTGGGTTAGGAGATAATTTTTAAATACAACACTGAGGGGGAGAGATAAGATGGTGAAGTAGTAGGACATGAAGTTTACACCTTCCCACAAATACATCAAAAATACATCTACATGTGGAATGATTCTCACAGAATATCTACTGAACACTGGCAGAAGACCTCAGATTTCTGAAAGAGTAAGAAAAATTCCACCTAATTGTGTAGGACAAAAGAATAATGAAAAAAAGAGAGAGAAAAGAATTGAGATGGAACCTGCGTCCCTGAAAGGGAGCTGTGAAAGAGGAAAGGCTCCCACACTTGGGGAAGTCCCCTCACCAGCAGGGAGATCAGCCACAACAGAGGAGGAGATTTGGAGCCTCGGAGGAGAGCACAGCAACCGGTTTGTGGCAGCCAGAACAGAGAGACACCTGCACAGACAGTCAGTGCCACTGCCCTGCACTCCCCAGCGTGATACGCACATTCACTGGTGCAGGCAGGGGCTGGGTGCTGAGCTCGGGCTTCAGAGATCAGAGCTGGGGAGAGAACTGGGGTTGGCTGCATGGAAACAGCCCAAAGTTGGTTGGAGTCTGGTGTGACCACAACTAAGGGTGTACGCCAAGGAAGCCCTGGCCCAGCTTAGAGGTCAGACACCATTGTTTTGGGGGGTGGACAAGAGAAGGGACCCGCCATTGCAGCTTTTTCCCTGCACATGCTCTCAGGCAACAGGACATGACCTACACAAGCTCCAGGAGCTGTCGCAAGCTGCCATTGTTGTGGGCTGTGGGAGCGTATGCAAGCAGCCACCACCACCCTCCCAGGCTCCAGGAGCAGTTGCAAGCCACCTCCACTGCCATCACAGTTTCGGGGGGCACAAGAGCTGCCACCACAACCTAGAGCCCCAGGAACAGGGAACACCTGCCAAATCTGCACACACCCTATCAAAGGGATAACAGCTAGCACACACTGAGGAAAGAGATGGCAGGCATCCTTCCTAAAAAACAGCCCTTATACCAAAAATATTAAACCCACACAAGCTACACAGGGAAGGTCCAAAATATATACAGCCCTCTAAGACCACAGTAGACAATTGTTTCTCCTAAACTTACAGAGTAAGAAAAATACAAGTAAAATGAAGAAGCAGAGGAACTGCTCCCAGTTAAATGGCCAAGAGAATTCCCCTGAAAGAACAAATAATGAAAGACACTGATTTCAAAAAGGAGATAATGAAAATACTGAAAGAATTAAGAAAGGCTATCAACAGAAATGCAGAGTACTGTAAAAAGAAACTAGAAACTACCAAGCTGAGCCAAGAAAAATTAGAAAACTCATTTGCTTAGACAAAAGCTGAGCTAAAGGCAAAGAACAGCAGAATGAATATTGCAGAAGAACAAATAAGTGATATGGAAGACAGAATAAAGGCAATCACCCAATTAGAACATCAGATAGAAATTCAAATGGAAAAAAATGAAAGCAATATAAGAGACCTATGGGATAATATAAATATGCCAATTTTCACATATTAGGGCTCCCAGAAGGGGAAGAAAGAGAAAAGGGGATTGAAAATGTATTTGAAGAAATTATGGCTGAAAACTTCCCAAAACTAAAGAAGGAAACAGAAATCGAGGTACAGGAAGCACAGAGGCTCCCAAACAAGATAAACCCAAACAGACCTACATTAAGACATATTATAATAAAAACTGCAAAAGTTAAAGAGAGTATTCTAAAGGCAGCAAGAGAAAAACAAAGTTAATTATAAGGGAACCCCCATAAGGCTATCAGCTTATTTTTCTACAGAAATATTGCAGGCCAGAAGGGAGTGGCAAGATATATTCAAAATCCTAAAAGGGAAAAACACACAACCTAGAATACTCTACCTAGCAAGATTATCATGTAGAATAGAAGGAGAAAAATAATTTCTCAGACAAGCAAAAACTAAAAGAATACAGCAATACTAAACCTGTCCTAAAAGAAATATTGAAAAGTCTTCTCTAAACAGAAGAGAAGCAAGAATCTACAGGAAAGAGAAAAACACAATTGGGAAGTAAATCACTTAAATAAGTACACGGATTTAAAAAAAATACATGAAACATTTTTGTGAAAACAATGATAACTACAATGAACAGCAAAAAGATAAACATGAAGATGTAAAAGAGGACATCAAAATCATAAAATGAGGGCTTCCCTGGTGGCGCAGTGGTTGAGAGTCCACCTGCCAATGCAGGGGACATGGGTTCGTGGCCCGGTCTGGGAAGATCCCACATGCCACAGAGCAGCTAGGCCCGTGAGCCATGGCCGCTGAGCCTGCGCATCCAGAGCCTGTGCTCCGCAACGGGAGAGGCCACAACAGTGAGAGGCCTACGTACCGCAAAAAAATATATATATTAGCAAACCGAATCCAACAACACATAACAAAGATCATACACCACGACCAAGTGGGATTCATCTCAATTTCACATGGATGGTTCAACATATGCAAATCAATCAATGTGATACACCACATAAATGAAAGAAAAGACAAAACCCACATGATCATCTAAATAGATGCAATAAAAGCATTTGACAAAATTCATTATCCATTCATGATAAAAACTCTTACCAAAGTGGGTATGGAGGGCACACATCTCAACATAATAAAAGCTATTTATGACAAACACACAGCCAATATAATACTCAACAGTGAAAAGCTCAAAGCTTTTCCTGCTAAAATCTCGAAGAAGACAAGGATGCCCACTCTCAGCTCTTCTATTCAACACAGTATTGGAAGTCTTAGCCACAGCAATCAGACAAGAAAAAGAAATAAAACGTATCCAAATTGGAAGGGAAGAGGTAAAATTGTCTTTATATGCAGATGACATGATACTATATACAGAAAACCTTAAAGACTCTACACATAAACTACTAGAACTGACAAATGAATTCAGCAAGGTAGCAGGAAAAAAGATTAACATACAGAAATCAGTTGCATTTCTTTACACTAACAATGAAATATCAGAAAGGGAAGGTTAAAAAAAAAACTTTCAAAATTGCACCCCCAAAAATAAAATACTTAGAAATAAACCTGACCAACAAGGTGAAAGACTTATATGCTGAGAACTATAAAACATTAATAAATGAAACTGAAGGTGATTCAAAGAAATGGAAAGATATCTCATGTTCTTGGATTAGAAGAATTAATATTGTTAACATGGCCATACTACCCAAAGCAATCTGCAGATTTAATGTGATCCCCATCCACTTACCCATGACATTTTTCACAGAACTAGAACAAATAATTCTAAAATTTATATGGAACCAAAAAATACCCTGAATTTCCAAAGCAATCCTGAAGAAAAAGAACAAAGCAGAAGGCATAACTCCCAGATGTCAGACACTACTACAAAGCTACAGTAATCATAATGGTGTGGTACTGGCACAAAAACAGATATATGGATTAATGGAACAGAATAGGGAGCCCAAATATAAACCCACACAATTAATCTTTGGCAGAGGAGGCAAGGACATACAATGGGAAATAGACAATCTCTTTAACAGTGGTGGTGGGAAAGTTGGACAGCTGCATGTGAATCAATGAAGTTAGAACACATGCTCACACCATACACAAAAATAAACTCAAAATGGCTTAAACATTTAAACATAAGACATGACACCATAAAACTCCTAGAAGAGATCACAGGCAAAACATTCTCTGACATAAATCATACCAGTGTTTTCTTAGGTCAGTCTCCCAAGGCAATAGAAATAAAAACAAAAATAAGCAAATGGGACCTAATCAAACTTACAAGCTTTTGCACAGCAAAGGAAACCATAAACAAAACAAAAAGACAGCCTACAGAATGGGAGAAAATATTTGCAAATGATGTGACCAACAAGGGCTTAATGTCCAAAATATATTTACAAACAGCTTATACAACTCAACAACAAAAAAACAAACTACCCAATCCAAAAATGGGCAGAAGACCTAAATAGACATTTCTCCAAAGAAGACATATAGATGGCCAATAGACACATGAAAAGATGCTAACCATCACTAATTATTAGAGAAATGCAAACCAAAACTACAATGAGGTACCACCCTATACTGGTTAGAATGGCCATCATGAAAAATTCTACAAATAACAAATGCTGGAGAGGGTGTGGAGAAAAGGGAACCCTCCTACACTGTTAGTGGGAATGTAAGTTGTTGCAGCCACTGTGGAGAACAGTATGGAGGCTCCTCAGAAAACTAAAAATAGAACTACCATATCATCCAGCAATCCCACTCCTGTGCATATAACCAGACAAAACTATAATTTAAAAAGATGCATGCTCCCCTATGTTCACAGCAGCACTGTTTACAATTGCCAAGACATGGAAACAACCTAATTGTCTACTGATAGATGAAAGGATAAAGAAGATGTGGTACACATATATAATGGAATTCTACTCAGCCATAAAAGAGAATGAAATAACACCACTGCATCAACATGGATGCAACTAGAGATTATCATACTAAGTAAGTCAGAAAGAGAAAGACAAATACCGTATGATATCACTTATATGTGGAATCTAAAATATGACACAAATGAACCTATCTATGAAACAGAAACAGACTCAAGGACATAGAGAACAGATTTGTGGTTGCCAAGGGGGAAGGGCTTGTGGGGAGGGATAGAGTGGGAGATTTGGGTTAGCAGATGTAAGCTATTATATATAGAATGGGTAAATAAGGTCCTACTGTATAACACAAGGAACTATATTCAATATACTGGAAAAGAGTATTTTTTTTAAATGTATGTATAACTGAATCACTTGGCTGTACAGAAGAAATTAACACAACACTGTAAAACCATTATTATTCAATAAATAAATATTGAAAGCACAACTTATAAAAGAAAATATAAATTTTACTATCTGCCTGTGAAAGACATTGTTAAGAGAATGAAAAAAAAAAAGTGCAGACTAGACAACAAAATCTGTAAAACACATACAGTTCTAACACATGACTTGCATCCAGAAAATATAAGAAATCAATTAAAATGGTCAAAAAAAAACCCCCTAAACTGAAACTTTATCAAAGAAGGTATGTGTACATTTTTGCTCACAAAGTAAGACTTTGTTACATTAGAAAGATTTTGAGAAATTCTTGAGACAGGGGTGTTCATGATGTGGAAAGAGAGTATCAGAATTAGTAGTGGTGCACTGTTTTCATAAATAAAGCTAGTAGGTCCTAGGATGATGGGAAGCATGCCACTGTTCAACAACCATCATTCTGAGGATCTGTTAGAGAATAAAACAGCTCCTAGAGGTTTCCAGTACACACAGCTGTGGAGTCCCCAAGAAGAAACAGCTGATCAGATTCTGAGAGGACAGCAAGGAGAAAGATGAGAGGCAGCAGTTCTCTTGTCAGCTCTGACTCTTCCGACAAAAATTCTGGTAATGAAATTGGCCCCAAACCAAGAGCTTTACTACCAATTCCAAGATCAAATGATTTAGAAGTCACCTGCTAGAGAAATGGTTGCCAGCTGATCTGCAGCTGATCTGAAAACTTTACTCTGAAATTGTTTTGTGGCCTTTCCTTATTTATGCCTATCTCAAAACATAAAACATATTGGTGCCTACATACTAGTCATCTCACTCAAATCATTTCCATTCATTTGACAATATTAACTGTTACCTACTATATACCAGGCAGAACATTTTAAATCACTAGTACCAAGGAAGAGAAATCGGGCATAAATGACACCTAGATTTGAATTAACCTTAAAGTTCATGTGCAAAAGTGACTGTGTTTAGTATTTAGCTTTGTAAATCCTACCAGTTAATGTTTCATGGGGTTGGTTATGAGTTAGGACCTAGGCGGGTGCTTCTTAAGCTTTAGTGTGCATGTGAATTCATTCAGATCTTATTAATGTGCAGATTCTGTTGCAGTAATTCTGAGGTCAGGCCCAAAATTTTGCATTTCTAAACGGTTCCAAGCTGTTGCAGATACTGCTGGTCTGTGGAACACACTTGGAATTTTAAGAGCCTAGAATACTGAATGCTTCTCAGTACTGAGTAAACTCAGAATAACTTTATGTAGTCCCATATGTGACCAAAGAAGATGCTGCTACTGTAGGTCTAGGGGCAAGACCAGGCTGCAATAAGTGCAAAAATCATTTGTAGCTTTAAACACATAGCTTTAATCTCAAGGTTCTTACTTTGTGTCATCACATTTAAAAAAATTTTTAATTCTAGTCTAGAAAATTTATTTAGGAAGTATTAATATCAATAAATTTTAGCAAAATTCCTTTAAAAACTAAAAATAAACATCATATACAAGAAAACCCATACTGAGGTTCAGACAAGTAATATTATCTGAAAATTCATTTACAAACAATATTACATTGGAAGATCATGTTAACAAGCTCTCCATAATTTTACCTTAGCAAGTAACACATAATATTTTAAAGAGTATTATCTACTTGTCCAAAAATTTTGAAACTTTATGTGAATGAGGTATTATAAATGAAATCTCTCCTCAATTTCTGGTCACCTCCAAGTTGAGAAATGAGGTTATTTTTTCAGGGATAATTTATTCATTGATTTTATTTGTATTCTTTCTACTTCAGAATATAAAATAGCAACCTAACATAACTGAGATTAGAATTGCCATTTCTTTATCATAATGCTCACTCAGGCAATGAAAGAAAAACAACACAGTTGCCTAGTTCTATTTGATTTGTTTCTTCTGTTCATAATGATACCTTGTAGTTTTCTAAATTATTATTAGAACAGAATTTTAGTTTTCACTTTAAATGAATTTTTTTCTTCTTTTTCCTAAACCTGTTTATTTCTAAAACTATTTATATTTTATCTTTAAAATTGATTTTTCTCATCACCTTATAATTTAATTTTTACTTTATATATGTGTATATATATACAAACACATAACACAAATATAGAATATTTTTAAATAAAATTAATTTTATTTGCAGAAACAGGTATATATTCAAAGAAGAAAAAAATGCTTAACTAGAAATAAGTTCTCCTATTCACTTCACAGGTTTTTTTTGTCAAGGTCCCTTGTTTATCAATAGCATATATACTCTTAGTATGTATAAGCAGGGCCAGTGAACACACTATGTGAGTTTTGTAGAAGCATAACTTTAAAATTATCTCTCTCTTATCTTAGCTTGTTTAACAATACTGTCATCTTGAACCTCTAATTTAGTCTTTAAATATGTAAGGAATATATTTAAATGCATTCTCCATTAACTATCTATTACTTTTATATTAAAGCTAAAACAAATATAAAGGTGTGAAGTAAAATTCATGTTTTATGGCAAGACAAGAAAAATTTAAACATAAAATTTAAACATTTTTCTCTGCCCTTTGGCCTCTTCTCTCCCCTCTACTGTGCAATGTGTATCTGCATTATGCATGGACAAAACCTCCCCCATTGCCAGAAATATCTGCTCATAAAGAGCAACACTCTCCTAGCAACAATAAGACAACTCCTTAAAAGATAACGTTCCTTTTTGATCTCATAAGGGGTCACATGACACACTACTTTATACTTGAAGACCTCTGACCCAAAAAACTTATATAATCATGTTTTGACTTCTAATGGGTGAAACAGTTCTCAAAGCTTCCTGAGATGCTATTCCCAGGCTATAATTTGGCTCAAACAAAAATTTTCCATTACTTTCTTAGATAGTTTTTCATCAACAAAGGAAACAATGAAATTTATTACATAATTATTAATATGTAATTATTAATATGTAATATTATATAATTATTCAATTTAATCTCATTCAATTTGAAATATAATATTTGCATATCTAATTTGTAGCATTAAAATATAACATCACTACTCTAGGAGTCAATTCAAGAAGCAGATCATTTACAAATATATTAAACTGTAAAGACCATAAAAGTATGTAAAATAAAATGGATAAATGACAAGTTTCACTTTTTTTTTTTTTGACTTATGTTAAGCATGCACCAGCATTTGGAGATGTTTGTCTGGATTACACTGAATGCAGTGTAGTCATTATTTCATCAGTGTGTTCTTTTCATTGCATACTTTATAGCATTGCATATATAGCCTGGGTGCACTTACATAATTATTGCATCAACAAAATTACTCTTAGGTAAATATATACAAACCACTTTTATCCTTCAAGAATAGTGGTATTTTAATAAACTTTCTTTTCAAAAAATATTTTGCAATTTCCAAGCCTCTCTGAATTCTCTATATTTTTAATCAGGTAAATGAAATTTACCCTTATTTTGAACTCAACTGTTTTCAAATAATAGAATAAGATTTCACCCTTGATTCATTACATAGTTATCATTTGCATATAGTTATTTTAGTGCATTCTGACATTCAGCTGATATTATTGAAAGCCTATTTCATTTCACCTGCAGTATTCATTGCACATAACCTTATACATTGTTAGCATCAATAAATTATACAATAGTAATGAATTTTTTCAATTTAATAAGTAGTTCCTAGTCTAAAAGGTTGGGCTAAGTAATATTGGCAATTGTTTTAATGCTGGATCTCTCAGAACTGGCAATATGTTGTGTACATTATGACTTCTCAGGAGGAAGATTTTCCAGGATTTCCCAAGTATTTCTGATCATGGAACTTATTGTTTGTACAGTATGTCTCAAAACTATTGTGCTGCAGTACATAATTTGTTATTGGGGGGGTTGACATAAAGTACTGTGTTAGAAATAACGGCAAAATATATAGATTTTTAAGTGGTCACTCGCTTTAATAAATACTTATTTAACTGAGTACATACCCATTAAAAGGACAATACAGCACTTTTACAAAACATATAAAATGTGATTAATAAAATAACTTATTTCCATAGAATTTGAGATTTAGAGAGCCCATCTGACTATAATTTATTTAGCACAACTTAGGAAATGTTTTGTGGTAGAGACATGTTAGTATAAGTCTGTTAGATCTAGGGTTTAGATCACTCCTAGAGGACTGTTTACAATCCTTGGCACACATTTTAAGAGAGAAGCAAACAGCTATTTGTTGAGAATAGAGGAACAGAGATGGTAAATGGGCCAGATATTTGATGACCAGCGGTACTGAGATTAATGTGAGGAAAGGAGAAAACAGACTTTTAAACTTTACAATGTGTAAGCTAACTGTTCAAAAGTATAAAAGACTTCTTGGGAAAGAATGGATTTCTCTGTTAATGCAGGTACTAAAACATAGATAAATTTATTACTTCTTTCTTAGACTCCTAAAGAGAATACAAGGGTCAAATGAAATGTTACAAAAATATATTTTCAAACTTTACATTCTATGAGTCTATAGTCCAGGAATAAAAAAGCAAGCTTTCTATTTTGTAATATGTGGATTGTTCACGTATTCTAAGAAGACAGAAATAAAATTAGTTCATATAATAGCCAAATTTATCCCATTTTATCTTATTTAATCAACATGTAAATTTTGAAGAGATAATAAACATCAAAATCCTAGTAAACCCAATGGCTTTGGGGTCTTGTCCAAATGAAATCATTCCCTCCTCCTTTGATTCTACTTGACCTTTTATGAAAGAACAACCATCACCAGATTGTTAGGTTTGAAATTGCTATAGAAAATTAGTATAATTTTGAAACAATAGATGGATGGGAAACATTATAATTATCTCAAATGACTAGGCCAAGATAGACATTTTAATAAATGATGCTGGGACAATAGGGAAGCCATTTAGAAAAACTTGAAATCAGATCCTATAAGGTAACACACAGCTACACAAATTCTAAGAGAAATAAGTGACTGAATTCCTTGATTACCTGAATGTATGGGAAAACTTTCAGACTATAAATCAAAATGCAGAAGCAATAAATGAATAAAGTAATAAATATGACTACAAATTTAAAAGTATATACTTTTACACTGCTAAAAATATCTCAAAGTCAAATATAAACAAAAAACCTGGGAGAAAATGTTTGCAAAATATATCAGACAAAAGACAAAATGCATTATATATAAAAATCAAGGCTATTTTTTTTTAATTGAGAAAATAAGGAGTCCAGTTTCTAGTCAAAATGGAGTAAGAAGGATCAGAATATCCTCTCATTTGAAACAACTATGACAAAACATATGATACAACGACACTCAAGTTACTGGACAACAGACAGTGAAGGACAGCCCTCCCTAAAAGACTGGAAACAACTTAAGTGAGCCTGACAATTGTCTCAGGTGACATCCTGGAGAAAGTTTCTGGGGAAGAGTGAAGGAAAGAGAGCCTAGGCAAATACAATTGTCTCTCTGGTTGAAGAATGGAGCTGGGATCTAAGGAAACCTAGACAGCTTCACAGAACAATTTCATAAGGCAGAGTGCTGGAGAGGGAGGGCTGCACGTACCAGCAAGGAGAGGATGTCACAGATCTGAAGAGGGTCCCTATCAATATTCAGTTGAATATGGATTGCTCATTTGTATGAGGAAACTAAGGTCTTAGAAAGAATCACCTAAAAAGATTATAAGAAAAAGGGAATAGAGTTCATACAGGGCTTAGAAAAATTCCTGTTCTCACCGGCTTGAGTGAAAAAAAACAACTTGTAATTAATGGGGCCACAGCTAGAATAGTCAGAGTCTTGACTCAGTAGTAGGGAAAGATTATCATTAGTCCAAACACAGTTCTAGTTTCACCTAACAAAAAGTAAGACCCAAATGATCAAACTCTTTCCAAGTAATTTGATCATGTTCCAGATAAAAAGGTCAAGGATATTTATAGGAAACAAAATTGCCCTTACACATAAAAAGATAAAATTCACAATGTCCAGAATCTAATTAAAAAATCACCAGGAATGCAAAAAAGTACAACACAAAATACAAAATGAAAATATATCCCTAAATGAGGAGGAAAAATAATCCATTAAAACTGACCCAGAAAATGATAGAATTAGTACTCATTGAAAGTTATTATACATTCAAAAAGCTAGAGGAAAGACTGAACATGTTAAGGAGAGACATGGATAATATAAAAAAGTCTCAAATCAAACATCTTGATATGAAAACAAAATGTCACAGATAAAAAATACACTGGATGAGATTAATGATTGGTTAGACATTACAGATAAGATTAGAGAACTTAAAGATGTAGCAATAGAAACACTCCAAAATGAAACAGAAAAAAGAAGTCTGAAAACTATGGCCTCTGGGCCAAATCCAAACATGCCTACTTGTTTCCATATTGTTTATGACTATTTTACCAGTATAACAGTAGAGTTGAGCAGTTTGTGACGAGGACTATAGGCCCACAAAGTCAAAAATATTTACTGTCTGGCTCTTTATGGAAAAGTTTACAAACTCTTGTTCTAGCCAATGCAATAAGACATATATGATAATGAAAATAATGATGGGTATGATGACGGAGGTAGTAGCAGTAAAGTATATTATTTGCTTAGGAAGAAATTAAATTTGTATTCACAGAAAACATAATAATTTATAGAAAGTTTCACTGAATCTCCTGAGATGCTACCATAAGTGAACGCATGAGTTTAGCAAAATTATTGGATAAAATATATAAAATTTAACTGCATATCTATAAACTGGCAATCGACAATCAGAAATTAAAATTATAAAAACAATACCATGTACACTTGCATTAATAATACAAAATATTTAGGAATAAAGCTGACAAAAATATGGTCAATAGCTATACACTGAAAACCACAAAACTTTGCTGAGAGGAACTAAAGAAGCCTTAAATGGTAGGGGGGAATTGACTACAAAGGGCTATAGGTGATTTTTTAGAGTGATGGAAATATTCTATTTCTGGATTATAGTGGTGGTTGCATGGCTGTGTCAGAACTCATCACATTTGTACACTTTAAAAGGGTGAATTTTATCACATTTATAACTTAATAATCTTGTCCCAAACAAATCCTATTTCTTTTAAAGTGCCAAAGACATGAATAATTAAAAATAAAAAATAAATTTAAACATGAATGATGTAAACTTATGGTAAGGGATACAAAAATTAAAACTACAGTGCAACGCAATTCCTCACCCATCAGATCGGCCAAAATTTAAAAATTAGGCTAAATTGGGAGATTGGGATTGACAAATACACACTAGTATATATAAAATAGATAACTAATAAGAACCAAGTGTATAGCACAGGGAACTCTACTCAATACTCTGTAATGGCTTATACGGGAAAAGAATCTTAAAAAAAAAAAGTGGATATATGTATATGTATAACTGATTCATTTTGCTGTACACCTGAAACTAACACAACATTGTAAATCAACTATACTCCAATAAAAATTTTTAAAAAACACTATAGGAAAACTGAGGCTCTCGTACATCACTGATGGGAAGGTAATCATGAACAAATCTGGCAATAACTAACAAAACTATATGCTGTTTATTCTTCTTCATTGAAATTCCATTTCTAGGAATTTACTTTGAAGATGCAACCACAACAATACAAAAATACATATGCATGGGATTATATATTATAGGATTGTTACTGAACAACACTGAAGACCATTAAATGTCCCAACACAGAACTTCGCTTGAATAAACTGTGGTACACGAGCATAAGTGTAAAAAGCAATGTGCAAATGAACACCCACACCCACCCACCCAAACTGTAAGAAAGAAGAAATAAGGAAACATGCATAACTTGCTTACTTTAACAGATGGAAACTGAAGGACCCTACTTCCAGGAACAATGTCATGAGGCAGTACTGCAATCCCCTCTGCAGAAAACAAATATAAAATTGGAAAATGTTATTTAAAATCAACACTTCAGGCACTAAAAAAAAGAACTAAAAATTCAGATAACAACTTGAGAAGTATTTATGCATGATAATTTGTTACTGTGTTGTGTAAGCACACAGAATTTGTGGTATTCTTGCCCCATAATCCCACCCTCACTTAGAGCTGCAAAGCCTGCTGCTTTACCAGACAGAGGTACTGAGTAGCCTTTGAGGCAAGCATCAGGAGCTTCCAGTATTTTAAAAGGCAGATTTTGGAAATGAGAGACCTGAAGACTGACTGAGAAAATAAACTTATCACACAAGCCTCCCTGGCTGAAGGCTGACTAAACTACCTACACCTAAGGAGATCCTAGAAGCCCAGTGAAAATTGAAAGCCTGGGGAGACTTGAGAATTTTCTGTCTCTTTGAATGCGTTCCTCAAGTCACACACACAACTCAGAGAGCAAAGAGTCGAAGCCTTAATTTCTTGACGTATCTGACCTTAACCTTTGACTGACTTTAAAGTATGCAGGAAGAAGCTATGCTATTGAAAAAAAAAAAAAACGCAGAGATGGCATACTAGAGGGAGACAGATTTTACAGTATGAATACAGAAACTTTAATTGCCTATTAAACAACTAATTAAATGAAATGAATAAACAAATAAAAATACAGAAATTCTCAGTAAAGCAAAATAGAATCAGAGGTTGCTGCATTGTATTGTCCACAATGTCCAGTTTTCTAATAATTATTAGCTGTGCAAAGAAATATGGAATATTCATGAACAATCGGGGGAAAGAAAAATAGAGCCAATAGGAATAACTCTGAATGTCTGAGTGTGCCCAGATGCTGGATTTAGCAGACAAAGGCTTCAAAGCAGCTTTTATATATATGTTTAAAACTTAAAGAAAAAGAAAGAATTATAAGATTATGTGCTAAGAATTAGTGAACAAATAGGGCACCTCATTAGAGAAATGGAAACTATGAAATAATCAAATGGAAATTTTAGAGTTGAAACACACAATCAAAATTCTCCAGATGGGTTTGAGAGCAAATTTGAGATGTCAGAGAAAGACTCACTGAATTTCAAAGTAGACTAACAGTAACTGTCTAACATCAAAAACAGAAGAAAAATAGATAGAAGAAAAATGAAAGAATCTCAGAGATGTGTGGCACATGTCAAGCATTCCACAGTAAGTGCAAGTTGAGTCCCAGAAGGAGAAGAAAAAGAGAAAGGAGCAGAAAAATACTTGAAGAAACAATGGCCAAGAACATCTCCAATTTGCTATAGAACAATAACTTTCAGATCCAAGAAACTTAACAAATCTCATGTAGGAAAATACAAAGGAAATCATACATAGATCCATCACAATCAAAGTGTTAAAAGCCAATACAATAACAAGACCAAGAGAAAATACAAAACATTTGGGGGCAATGAATAGTATTAATGATTGGCATTTCATCAGAAACAATGGAAGCCAAAAGAATGGTATATCGAAGGTGTTGAAAGAAAAAAAAATTAACTGTCGAGTAAGACTTTTATATCTGGTGAAACGACCTTTCAAAAATTAAGGTGTAAAAAAAGACATTTCTAAGTAAAGAAAACCTGAATTTGTTGCTACCAGATTTGTGCTACTAGAAATGCTAGTGGAAGTCCTTGAGACTGAAGAAAAATGCACAAAAAGGTAATCTGGATTGACAAGAAGGAATAAAGACATTGGAAATAGTAAATATGGAGGTTAATATAAAAGTATACATACAGTGTTTCCTTCTTTGACTTTCTTTAAAAGACATGGTTGTTTAAAACAAAAATTGTAAAATTATATTTTGAGATTGATACTGTATATACATGTAATACATATCACAATAACACAAAAAACAGGAAATGAAACTATACTACTGCAAAGTTTTTATATTTAATGGAAGCAAATATGTATTTATTTGAAGTATACCGTGATAAACTAAAAATGTGTATCGTAATCCTTAGAGCAACTGTTAAAAATGATGTAAATAAGCACAACTAAAAATTCAATAGAGGAATTAGAATTGTATAATAAAACATTTTTACACAAAAGAAAGCAGTATGGGAGGAACAGAGGAACAAAGTTATGATACAAAGTAAATATTAAGATGACAAAAAAGTCAATCATATCAATAAATACTGTTTATGGCTTAAATAACATAACAGAAAAGGCAAATATGTTATAATAGAGTAAAAAAGAAAGCTCCAAGCATATGCTTTCTATAAGAGATTCAAATTAAAATCAGACACAATGGGGTTGAAAATAACAGAATGCAAACACAAATCACAGGAAAGATGAGCAATTATTCTTACATCAGAAAATATAGGTTTAAAACAAGAAATATTAGTAGAGATAAAGATGGAGATTATGATTATCCAGAAGTCAATATAACAGGAAGATACAACAATTACAAATGTAAAAGTACCTAACAACTGAGCTTCAAAATACATGAAGCAAAAACTTAGAAAATTAAAAGAAAAATTAGAGAAAAATTTATAGGTGGAGATATTAACATTTTCTTAGTAGCTGATAGAAAACATAGATAGAAAATCAGTAAGAATATAGAAGACCTGAAAACAATATCAACCTCCATGACCTAACTGACAATTGTAGAAAACTTCATCCAAAAACACAAAAATATATATTCCTTTCAAACAGCCATGGAAAATTCACCAGGATAGAACATATGCTGGATCATAAAATAAGTCTCAATAGATTTAAAAGGTCTGAAATCAAACATTACCAAAAGTGACTCACAAAGAAATTTAAAATTTTAATAGCTGTGTATCAAGTTAAGAAGACTGCAGGTTAAAGGTCAATATACACAACTCTATTTTATCAATTTCATTTCTATAGACTAACCAAAAACTTCCTAAAATGAAATTAATACACAGATTCCATTCACAATAGCATAAAAATAAAAGTTCATATTTAACAAAAAATGTATAAGATCTAGAAACTGAAAACAACACAACACTGCCACAAGAAATTAAAGAAGACCAAGATAAATGTAGAGAGATATCATGTCCATGAATTGGAAGACCTAATAAGTGCTAAGATGTCAAATTTCCTGAAATTTGTTTATAGATTCTATAAATAAACCAAACAAATCCAAATTCCAGCAACCTTTTGCATAAATTGACAAATTGACTATAAAATTTTTGTAGAGATGCAAAGGATACAATATATCCAAAACAATTTTGAAAAAGAATAATAAAGTTAGAGGATCTACGACCTGATTCTAAGATTTACTATAAATCTACAGTAATCAAGATGATATGAGGACTTCCCTAGTGGTGCAGTGGTTATGAATCTGCCTGCCAATGCAGGGGACATGGGTTCGATCCCTGGTCTGGGAACAGCCCACATGCCACGGAGCAACTAAGCCTGTGCACCACAACTACTGAGCCTGCACTCTAGAGCCTTGCGAGCCACAACTACTGTGCCCTTATGCCACAACTACTGAAGTCGGCACACCTAGAGCCCACGCTCTGCAACAAGAGAAGCCACCACAATGAGAAGCATGCCCACTGCAATAGAGCAGCCCCCACTCTCCGCAACTAGAGAAAGCCCATGTGCGGCAACAAAGATCCAACGCAGCCAAAAATGAATAAATAAAATAAATAAATTTATTTAAAAAAAGATATGGTATTGATATAAGGATTACACCAATACCATATCATCTTGATATAGATATATGTCATATATATACACACTTATTATATATACTTATACATGATTTATATATTATACATATACATGTATATATGCTGATTAGTGGAACATATAGAGTCAAAAAAGAAATTCATACAAGGTCAACTGATATTCTCCAAAGATGCCAGATAATTGACTGGTATTGGTTAACAACCTCAGGAGTTCTCCAGGTGAATTTGAAACTGGTCCTCAAACACAGAGGGCAAGAAGTGACCAAAGAAAGAGGAAGACCACAACAAACTGGTAGGTGGCAGGTTTAATAAACCAGGGAACTTACATATGAGGTTTGTCTTGGGTGGCAGCAAGATGAGTAGATCTCTGCACTCACCTTCCAGAATCTTAAAAGTTTATATAGAAGCCTTAACTGGGTTCAGTCATGTATACTGTCCAGATAGTCTCAACACCACCTTACTATCTCAAGGCTGTGTCCTTGAAAATGGCTCCCACTGTGGGAGTAGTGGGTGTGACATACATTCCAAGGAAAGAGCAGGGGGGAGGAACCAGCTCTTGGGTCATGTCTTCTCTATGATCTCCACCAACAGTTAGGGAAAGGATAATTGTAGGTTTTTTTCTTTCAATAAATTATATTAGAATAACTGTATACCCTTAAAGGATCAATAAAGGAATATTGACTAATGCTATATTTCATTCAGTGGATTATATTCAAGTACTTATTTATTTTTATGCATAAATTGTCCCTTATTTGGCCCTCTGGACCATTTCATGGCTCCTTTAATATAAGTGGTAAAGTTGGAAAATCCCCATTTTGCTACTGAAATAATAAAAATTGTTTGGGCAAGACTCATCAATAGATTCCACATCTAAGGGAGGATTCTGATGAGAAAACAATAGACAAACCCCAAATAAGAAATATTTTACTTTAAAAACAAATATCAGTGTCTTAGAAAGACTAAAGAATACCACCAGATTAAAGGAGATTACAGGGACATGACATCTAAACGCAGTATGTAATCATGGAGAGGATCCTGTATTGCAGGTGGAAATATTATAAAAGGAAAATGGGTCCTAGCCACTGGGTAGCTGATAGGATTGAGATACAGATTATCAAAGTATCATATCAATGTTAAATTTTCTGAATTTCATAACTGTATTATGATTTTAAAAGAAATATACACAAAATATTATTAGAAACAAAAAGAAGTAAAGACACAGCTATAAAGCAAATATGCCAAAATGTTAAAAATTGATGAATATGAGTAAAGGATATACTGGAGTTTTTTGTAATATTATTCTTCTTATATTTTTCTAACTTCAAAATTATTTCAAAACAAAAGTTAAAAAGACCCCACAATAACCATATATAAGGTAACACAAAACTCAAGATATTTCAACAAACTGGGAGGCAAACTTTATTTAAGGAAAGCCAATTTATGAAGAAAACAATCAAACCCAAAACTTATTTTTATTTAATATAAGGAAATAGTAGGCTTATCTTAAGAAAACATGAGTAAAAATACAAATATAAGCCTCATGAGAAAGTAAACATTATATGAAAATAATTTTGCTCTTTTTATTTTCCAAAGGGTTGAGCACCAATCCATATGTGGATAGATAAGATAAAGATAATAAATAAGTTCAGCCAAAAGACAGACTTCTTTTCTGTAAGTGCAAAATAGTCTGTTAAATTTTTAACCTTTGAAAAAAACGTTTGTATGTGGAACATTCTCAAGTTACAGTTCATCCACTACACTGTGATAGAATAACACCTCATCATATATCATTAAATTAAAAGATATGCGGGGCTTCCCTGGTGGCGCAGTGGTTGAGAGTCCGCCTGCCGATGCAGGGGTCACGGGTTCGTGCCCCGATCCAGGAAGATCCCACATGCCGCGGAGCGGCTGGGCCCGTGAGCCACGGCCGCTGAGCCTGCGCGTCCGGAGCCCGTGCTCCGCAAAGGGAGAGGCCACAACAGTGAGAGGCCTGCATACCGCAACAAAAAAAAAAAAAAAAAAAAAAAAAAAATGCGCTTTACTAATTAATCTCAATATCCATATGTTCTCTGGAATGGTTTGGAGTTAATACACAGGAAAAATTAGTTTTTAAATGCATTTATACATACTTATGGTAATCTTATTTGTTGAAACAAAATATTTCAATCATGTCAATGCTCATACTTAACCAAAACATCTGAGCGTGGGCACAGAATTTAAAAAGAAAGTTTCTTAAAATTATGGGATAGAAATGGGATAAAAGAAAATGTCTTTTTCATCCTTTGTATTCAGATATTATTATAATTAAATTTAGAGTTGTGACTGGCACTTAGCAAATTAATGGGGTTTAGATATGTGAAATACAGTCCAAGGACATTTAACAAGTAAGTAGAGAAAACAAAAATGTACCCGTATTTTCAACTTCTGTCCAATGCTCCCTTCTCTATATTATACTTACTGTTGACTAAAGTTAAAAATACTATAGACAAAATTCTAACAGATATAGAAATGCTTCATAAATTATTTATATGAGTCCATTCATGTGTGTTTTTGTTTTAAGTCACAAAAGTATTTTATAATTTGGTGAAACATTTATAATAGAATCTCTTGTGTTAAAAATCAGGGAAATAATTTTTAACATTTTTATCACAATAGCATAAAAAATTAAAATGAATTAAATCACATTACAAAATATTTACGTTTCAGATTGTCATATTTACATGTTATTACATAAACCCCTAGAGTCATAGAGCAAGAGCATGTCCTTTAAGGTAGAGAAACATTTTCCATTTGAAAAACCAACTCTTAATGTGCTTTATTAGGCCCTAATAGAGACTGAATATAGGGCACTAAATGACTTGAGACCAATGAAACTTATTATGAGCTAATATTAACAGATCTACCAAATAACAAGACATAGTAGAAAAACAGAATATGGTGAAAATGATTTATTTACTTGTAAATAAGCTCAAAGGCATGCCCAGTTTCCCTACCTCTGCAGCACTGATGCTTCTCCCTCAATTCACACCTTTGGTCTTCTCTGTGTTTCTTATAACCAACTAACAAAATGAAAGGACTTAGGCCTGATTCACAAATGTGTTAGTGCGGTAAGTTGGTTGAAGCCAGAAATGGATGGTTGCTGCCCTTAAAGGGCAGTCCAGAAGGACTTGATTATAGACCAGTTGGTCTTATGTAGATATATAATAAATCTTGGGTAGTGGGATCAGCTTGGTTATTGGGTCAAAAACCTGAAAGGACCAAAACTGCAAGATCTGGGGACAAGAAAGTCTGGGGAAGAAGCATATGGATCCATATATGGAAGAGTGCACAAACGCATGCATCTTTATAACTCACATAATACCAACCATAGAAGATACACTTCAGAGAAGACAGAATGACCTGTCCTGACAATATCAGACAGATACTCTCATCAGCCACTCCAGTGATTTCACTGTGGGCCCATAAAAGGAGGGATTATGTTTGCAAAAGTGGTAGCTGCTGATGAGATAATAGCATAGATTTCCTCTCACTATGCGGATCCAGCTATTGATCTTACTGAATAAACAGTCTGCCAACATCTGAGACTGATTTTGAGTTCCTTTTATGGCACCATTTTTCAGAGAGGTCACCCAGCTATCTGGGGACAAATCAATTATATTATACACTTTCAACCTTGAAAGGGTCAGTGAAGCTCCCTCAGTAGAATTGATAAATACTCCAGATATGATACTCTGGATCATTCAACAATACAAATGACATTGATCAGCCAAAGATCAGCCAAAGACAATAAACTCTAGAATGAGTGCTGGAAAAGGGAGATGGAAAGTAATAATTGTAACCCAAGTACCATTTGTAGCTCAATCTTATAATTCTCTATAGCCTTTTAAAATGTATTGCAAGTAGCTATTACCTTGAACAATTAGACTTGCACATCCCCTTCATTAGCAGAAGAAGTGAGGGCAACCTATTCTTATTCTATAAACCATAACTGGGTATCATTGAAGTATGGGAGAGGATCTGATTAGTCCATTGGGTAGACTGAATCACATCCAATTCATATGTCTCCTTTGCTTCACTTGGATTTACCTGCCTCCTGATTCCTTAGGCATTTGGGCAATAGAGTACTCTAACTGCCATTGCTCTGACCTCATCTCTCAATATTCCTAAATATTGTAGGGTTTCCCAGAGTGAGGGCCAGGCTCTGACAGAGTATCAATTACCCCAGTGGAGCAGAAGCTCCGACAACTATGGCACCTAAACCTAGACTGATCCCACCCACAGAGGCTTTGGCTCTTCCCAAAAATTCCAGACTCAAATGAAGTGCCATGCTCAAGGTTATGATTCTGCATTCCTCAGCAGCTGTCCAGGAGGTGCAGGCAACACAACCTGGAAGGGTGAGGGAACAAATGTCCTTTGGGCAGATTTTGACCAATGAGAGGCAATATATGTGAAGGAGCCATAGAATGAATTCCTCTCCCTTGCTGTCCAAAGGGTTATTCTGAGGCACAGTAGCCCCAGATGGCCTAGCCACAGACATTGCTTGACTGAGCACACAGCTGTGTTTATGAAACTGTAGCCACCTTAGTAATATACCAACATTTGTTTTACTCTTATGCCTCATTTCCTTTTCCTTTCACTATTGCTTCTCTGCGTTTGTACTCCTCAATAAAGCATCATCACATAGGTTCTGCTTTTGAGAACCCAAGCTAAGACATAATAGCATAAAATAAGATTTCTTTATTCTACACTTCCAAGAAGTTATATAGGCAAAAATGAAGTGACTATCCTACCACAGCTTTAGGATTACAGATGATTCTAGTTATTTATTGCTACAGAACAAAGATTCCAAAACTTGATGGCTTAAAGAATGAATTACTACTCTCATGGGTCTGTCAGTTGACTGAATTCAGCTGGGAGATTTTCACTTGGGGTTTCTCATGCAGTCACAGTCAGATATCAGCTGGGTCTACAGTCATCTGAAGGCTTGACTGGGATGGGCATACAAGATGTCTCATACACATTGTTGGTAGTTGCTGACTGTCAGAAGCTCCACTGGGGTTGTCTACCAGAGAGTCCACTCATGGCCTCCAGTGTCTTTGAATTCTCAGTTTGGTGATCTGCTATCCAGAGGGAGCATGATAAGAGTGAGAGTTCCAAGAGGTAAGAAGTTTCCATATCAGTTAAGTGATTCACTGGAAACAGTACATCGTCTCTCTGTCCTATTCTATCAGTCTAAGATGTAACAAGGTCCAACCAGATTCCAGGGTGTGAAGACATAGTCTCTACCTCTCGATGTGAGAGCAGCACGTTCACATGGCTTTAAAGAAGAACATGTGAGATAAGAGATGTGGCCAACTCTAGAATATGAATTCTGCTACAGCAACATTATTAATGTCTTTTATAGACACAAGCAAAAGAGGAGAGGGGATGTAAAGCAACAGTTGAGTAGTTCTTCCTACTGCAGACATTTACAACAGGAGTGGGCATTTCCTTTCCTTAAACATACACTTTTTCACACTCACAAAATGTTTATTTCTCACCCTATAGTTTTTCTATTTTGGTAATTCTCAACTTTAAATGTATTTCTTGGCATTAAGCACACTATCTAGAGCCTTATAATACTATTCATATCTTTACCATGTGATTTTAAAGATTTTGCTTGAATATATCCATTCCTGAGTCTTCACCTCCAACAGTTAAAGATGTGCTTGAATCAAGTACATTGAAAGATCAGAACACAGGGTGCAATCATAAACCATTTAAAATTTTTCTCTTAACAAATTTTGTAAACCCTTCTTTTGGACTAGCTCATTAACCCTGAAAGAAAATTTAGACAGTCCCATATTCTTACATCTAAGAAAATTAAAAGT
The DNA here is from genome assembly GCF_949752795.1 of Hyperoodon ampullatus. NCBI lineage: Eukaryota > Metazoa > Chordata > Mammalia > Artiodactyla > Ziphiidae > Hyperoodon > Hyperoodon ampullatus. The sequence continues at coordinate 126,492,182 of NC_136916.1, read as the reverse complement.
CCTCTCATCATTTTAGTCCCCCATACAGTCAGTATCACGTAAGAATTTACAATATCTAGCCCAGTATGAAAAGCACTATTCCAAACTTCATTCACAATTAATATTTCTCTCCTTCCATTTGGGCCTGTGGAAGCCAACATTTGGAAAACAGTCACAGAGATCTTCTTTATTTCCTCTCCTAGACTCCCTTTCTCTCTTTCCTCTGTTTGTTAACCTGAGTTTCTAACCCCTCCAGCATGAGTCAAAGCTAGAGAAGCAGGAAAAATCTTACTTGACTGGTACTGTTTGATCTGCCTTCAAGGTTTTAAAAGCTGATTCTTTCACAGAGAAACTTTGTGGGTTATGGATAAGGTTGTCTTTGTCAAGGATGTTTTATCTGCAGCATCCTTGATGCATGTAAATGTGACTTCTCTGTTTGGTCATTTACAATACTCCCCTCAGGCTATGGCCAGTCACAGAAATTTTCTAGATTCTTTCTGCTGAAGTCTCCTCAAGCTTCCACGTAGTCCTCTTGTTTGGGACTTGAGAAGATCCAAGTCCAGCTTCAACGTGGCCTACACATAGGATCATGTTAAAATAAGGCCAATGGCCCACTCTCACTGTTACTACAGATACTTCCCAATGGCAGTCCTCTACTCTGTAATCATGGGTTACAGGAGTCAGCCTCTTGTCATTTAGATTCTTATGACCACAGTTCACTGTCTCCCAAACTCCAAGTTCCTGTGATTTCATATGAAATTAAAAAAAAAAAAAAAGTTGAGAATAATATCCCAACCTCTCCAAAATAATCCCATGTCCAGTGCACAGGCTCTCAATCTAAATTATAAATAGATGGTTAACTATGGTTCACAAAACTCTTAGTTATCTCATTTATAGTACTGCTTAGAATCTAGCACTTTGCTTTGCTTTGGAAAGTGAAAAGGGTTGCCATCTACTGTTTTATGGCAAAGGAAGTCTCAAGCTTAGTTCTTAGTCTTTCTTCCTAACTCTAAATTTAGGCAGAAAAGTCCCAAGTTAATAGTCTATACATGGAATGAAAGTGAGACCAAGAAAGAAAGTTAACATATAAATGAAATGTCTCAAAGCCTGTCCTCTGAGCCTATAAAAGCAGCAGCTGATGTCTACTGTGGTAAATCTGACTGTCTTTAATTCTAGGAAGTAGATGATTTAAATAGCAAATACATATATTGCAGTTGCAGGAAATAGAGTACATATTGTCATTACAGTTTGCATATCAACTCCTTAAGAGTTTGGCTAGCAAGGATCTATTCCATGTAGAATGCTCATTTCTGGTAAATTTGTAACATTTAATTTTTTGTTGTGTTTTAATCTAGGAGCCATATCCTAGACTGTGGCCACCTCCCACATTATTGTCCACCTGATTGGCTAGGCTTCGTACTTGATATGCACTAAATGTGATTCTGTGTACAAAAAAAAAAAAAAAAACAAATCCGAGTAGATCTGCTTTGTAAATATTAATATTCATATACTTGTGAGCAGAAATATCTTCTACAATGGAATTTTATAATTTTCAGATAATATTAAGTAAATTTTAAAAATATAATTTTTAAGTATCTGGTAGCATCAAATACTTAATAAAGCCCAAATTCATTTTACTTCTTACACCCCAAAATAAACTTGTAAACTTGACTAAATTTCACTTAGTTATTTATGCATCTTTTGAATAGATAATTTGAGGTTTTATCCCTTGTTCTCACATTATCACAGCTGACAGCTCCCAGCTACAACTCAGAGTAGAATGTTGAGTAAAACTGGAAACTATCCATTTGTTCTCCCTGCATTTTGCCCTTTCCCGTAATACATTTTGGTAACAGTAGGTTAGTACAATAAGATATACCAATTTCTCGTTGACTAAATAATCAGTGATTTATTAGTTCTAGAAATTTTTAAATTATTGAATAAACAAATTGACATACAATTGCCTATAAAGACATCTATCAGTCTTATCAGTCTTGACTGACAGAAAGAGCTTTTCTTTATTTGAGCTGATAAAATATTGTTTTCTTACATGTTTTTGCTTATAGTAAATCTGATCAAAATAGTTTTTGTCCTCTAATCCACTCCTTTTTCTGTAGCTGACACTCCAACAATCTGTTCTGCTAACCCCAGGTAGCTGTGTTTTCTGAGTGTCTGGAAATTTTATGCTGCTATTTCTCTGACTGCTAATCTTCAGGAATTATATACCAATTTTATGTTTATCCTCAGCCTAACATTAGTTAATTATCTAGCTCTCCTTCACTCTCTATAAATAAAAACAAAATAAATTATAAAATACTATAAATAAAGGAATTGCAAGAATTACTATCATGAGCAATTTGGGCCTCTGTTTCTTTCTAGATTGTATGCAAAATTTTAAACTTTGTTAGTGAGAATTGTCTCCTAGGAACACAAGTGGTATATTGTGTTGGGGGAGTAGGGGTTGTGGGGAAGACCTGATCGTGACACCAGAAACCCCTAGTCTGAGATCCCATCCCTGACTATATACCTCCAGGCAAGATGCATAATATTTTCAGTTTCAACCTCTCCAAGGGAGGTATAATGGGGCTGTTATGAAGACTAAAATTTCTGATACTGAATGCTATGTAGCTTTTTGTAGGTCCTCAGAAATTAGACATTTTATTCTCTTATATAACCCTTCCAATATTGGTCACGTGTGTGTGTGTGTGTGTGTGTGTAAATGGTAAAGGATAGTGCTGAACTCCTTTTATTATTGGTTTCAGAGCTCACTGACCTGTGGCTTGTTTTTAGTATTATACAGACAGGTAAGTAGTATATATTCAAAGGCACCTGAACCTCTCCTGAAATTGAGGTTTAAAAGACACTGTCACAACACTACTGTGAAAATGGTCTGTGAACTCAGTAAAGCTCTAGTTAAATTTCATTTTTTAAGCTTGTTTTTCTGTTACAACACTTAAAGACTTTATAAAGTGTTGCTTTTTCCTATTTATAAACACTTAAAACTTGTAAAGCTGACTGTAGCTGGGCAATAATAAATGAGGTGCCTAAAAAAGACTCTGGACATGCTAAAGTTGACACTTTACAATATGTAGAAAAAAGTGAGGTGAAAATTGTGAAGCAATTTGGAGACAGAGTGAATGTATTCATACATTTAAGCATCAAAGCCACACTGGAGAGATTTTCACAAAGAACTCTAAGGAAACAGAAAGGGTGACTTATGGGTATGATTTATCATTTCTCAGCCCTGGCACATATATTGGAAAAGACCAATAGCTTAGTGCCTTCCTGCTGGAGCTCCTCATTGGTGCTGACATATTCTTACACATAAGAAACAGTGAAGGATTATTTAAATCTGGGATTCGTTTCCTAACACATGAGCCAACCATAGAAAAGTTACATAAATATGTCATACTAAGAAATACTTTTTCTCATTAATCTTATTTTCCCAACGGGCATGAAATGTGACAACACACTGTTGTGATTACATTCGTAATTGTCAGAAAAGATCTATTTTTATAGTACCTCAGGCTTTCAATTCAATTCAAAACCACCAGAATAAACACTGTCTAATAAAACAACAAAAATTCTACTAATTATTTTCCAAAGTATAATATAAAATTAATTGGAATTTTTCACATGGAGTCTCATTTATTCTTATGGATGTTAACAAGGAAAAAATATATAATTATAACACCTGGCCCAAATGATACTCTCAAAATCTTTGTTACCAACACACTTTTTAATTATGAGTATGTGAATATACAACTTCATGTATAAAAGAGAAGTTTGTTAATGACACAGAATTTATATTTTAGTCTCCTATCACCACAAGAGTCCTGTGTTTACTCAGCTACATCTATAGTTAAGAATCCTTGGAGCTCCTACCAAATAGTTTTGGACTTCTGTGGACCACTGACCCCTGATGAAATTTCTGCAATGGAGATAAACTTGCAAACTTATTTCCAGATACTTACTTAGTACTTATTATATGCATTCCCCCTTTATTTTGTAGAATACAAAGAAATATAAGAAACTATTCCTTTCAGGAACTAAAAAATCAGCTGAAAATCTACTATACATATTTAAAATACCAAATATCCAGAAAAGACAGCACACAACTAAATGCCTTAAAAGAAACCTGAATTGCAAAGTTATTAAGACTTCAGTGAAGTAGAAGAAAATGGTAAAGTTTCCTTAAAGACATGGTTAGTTTTTATGCCAAACCACTGATTTCTTGTGATTAATGACCCCCTCATTTCAGTACCTTTGTAATAGGAAAGAACAAGTCTGACTCCATATTGGATCTGTTTCTCTTACTTTAATATTTATATACTACTGCCTTTGCTGCAAGTTAATCACTAAAGGGTTGTTGCCTATAGCTTAAAATATACATAATGGCCCACCTCCAGCTACCCTGCCTCCCATGCCTGAGTATTAAGCTAAAATACCTTTGTTTAGCTCACAGGAAACATCCTGACCAGGCCCACCTGTGAATGGCTATAAGAAAGAAGAATTTAACACATTCCCTCTGGAGTCTGGACAGAACTAGGAAATATTTACAGCAACTTATCTCCTTTTATAAACTTTATCTCCTCACACTCCACCCCCCCAACCATAAAAGAAACTAGCATCCAAAACTGGGAAAGATGGTTCTTTAAGACATTACTCTACCATCTTCCTGGTCTGATGACTTTCTAAATAAAGTCGCTATTCCCTGCCCTAACACCTCATCTCCTGATTGACTGGCCTGTCCTGCAGCAAGCAGTACTTATGGTAACAGCTTGGCTAATCCCATTCCTTCAGACATCAAGCCCTAATTCTAAAAATAATAGGATGTTAAAATATGACACCTTCTGTTTAAAGTTAGGAAGTATTGATACTTCCATATTTCAAAGATCATCTATGTGGAACTATGCAAAGATTTTAAAATATCTAGCAATCCTTGGTTCAATAACCACCCCCCAAATATAAAAGAAATTGAGTGGTATTAACCAAAAACAGGGAAATAATTTGTTTGGAAAAAGACTGTGAGGTTCTGTTGCATATTCTCCTTCCAATCACACCCTTACCCCCACAGGAAAGAGACGAAGGACTTCATGGAGACCAGAGAACATGGCCCATGACCCCAGCAGTATGTGGGTTACTAAAGACAGAGCAAGAACCAAATTTAAAATTGTGTCTGACTTGCTTTTTTGACAATGAAAGAGAGTGAAATGGCAATGTTGAGAACAGCCTGTCCTAGCACAGTTTGTTAGAGACCACAAAGGGAGAAAGAACTGGTCTGGAGAGACTGTAATGGGATTTTTTTTCCCCAAGGCAGGTAACTGGAAGAGCCATGAGACCCTAACAAAATACGTATGTGTGGAGAGGACCATTAAAAAAAAAAAAAACAAGTTAGCAAAGCTGTAAGCAAAGGAGACATTATCTTAATTAAGGGAACCAAAGGTAACAAATCCTATGATAAGGGGTCCTCCAGAAACCCAAAGAGCCCTCTACAAGAGAAAGGATCAGCTCTCAAGACCTTTCTCACACCCAGAGGCTCCCTTACTTTATATGCCAGGCACAGAGAGAACTGACACCAGAAAAAGATAGTGCCAGTCAAGCAACATCTTGCCTCACCTCTCCTCTCCCCCAGCTCCAAATATAAAGGGATCAGAACACACAGTCAGATTGCTGGTGTGGAGGAACAGAAGAAAAAAGTGAGAAAATTAGATGAGAAACCACAGTTTTCCCTTTAGCACTCTGTAGACTTTCAGGTTTAAAGGAAATCTGAGGTAGGGGAGAGATTCAAGCTTTGATGAAATTTAGAATTTTGACTGTTACCCTGAGCCACTCATTTTATATTAGTGAAATGTAATGGTTATCATGTCTGGAAATTACTACAGTGTTTACTATTTAAGACTAATAGAAAGGGTGGTGGTTATCTGTAACAGATTTCCCTAAGGATAGTGAAGAAGGTAACCTATGCAGGGAGACAAGAGTTGTGAAAGTCAAATTGTTTTCTGTTTACACACAGTAGAGTTCCATTTATTTCAATGAAAATGAGTATTGCATATATTTTCACCTAAGTAAGGATTCTAAGTTGAGACTCTGGCAAAGACCTGGGAGAACTATATCACTTGCTATCTCCCCAAAATCCTGAATGTCTTTCACATCTGGTTATTTATCTGTAACTGAATTAAAAAACAAACAAAATAAAGATAATGTTAATGCAGATTTTTTCCACATCAACTCCTCTCTAATTCATGAGCACCAATATGCTATATTCTGAGCTTTCTCTTATCCCTGCTATCTTTCTATTACATATAACTTTGACAGATTTTTCCAGAAGTTCAGTTTTGCATTATCTCAGCCTTAATACTTTCCCTGAAAGTATAAAGGCCAAAGCCGTATTTTTTACATAATAAAATTGTCATAGAAAATGTCATAGAAATTATAAACACAAAACATGTATTATAAATGTTTCCTAGTCAATATTTCTTTCCAAATGTTTAGTAATATTAAAAGTTGTGCTGTTCACCAATTTTGATGGTAATCTATGTCCATAACTCATCTCAGAGTTTTTGATCTAAAATAAAAATGCCTGTAATTTAACTCAGTTGCAGCCAAATTACTTAAGCAATTGACAAAGAGGTAAACTTAACTTTAAATAAACAAGGTGCAATTCCAATGTGGTTGGGCTCCCAAGAACTTTCTCAAGGTTTCCCTTGTCCCCTGTTGTCACCTTTACTTCATTCACAATATGTTATCACATCCCTTCAACAGAGATTCAACTCAACAATATACTTGTAGGTAATGTAGATTTTACTAAAAATTTCCTTTGAAAACTAGGAAGAAACTTTATATTGCATATCACATTGCAAAATTCCCTTGTAATTCTTGTTAGGCACCTCAATTCTTCCTCCCAAGCCTCACTCTGAGTAAAAGCCTATTTTGCTACTCTTGGGAACTATTTATCTCTGGCCTTCACTTTTCTTCACCCACCAATAAAAGTCCTATTATTAGCAGACCATGACTTCTCAGAGAACAGTTTATATATTCTAACTCAATGTATTAGTTACTACAAATTACCCCCAACACTAGTGGCCTCAAACAATACTTACTATCACACAATTTCTATAGGTCAGGAGTCAGGTGCAGCTTATCTGGGTCCTTTGCTTCAAGGTCTCTCACAGGCTGCAATCAAGATTTTAGTCAAGACTGAAGTCATCTCAAGACTCAGCTGGGGAAGGGTTTACTTCCACATTCAGTTATGTGGTTACTGGCAGGATTTAGCCCCTCACAGCTGTTGTCTGGAGGCCACCCCAGTTCCTTGCCATGTTGGCCTCTCCACTGTGCAGCTCAAACGTGGCAGCTTGCTTCATCAGAGCAAGAAAGAAGAGATAGAGAGAGCGGAGGCAAGAGGGAAGTCACAGTGTTTTTGAAACCTAATTTTGAAAGTGGCATTCCAAATCACTCTTGGACTATTCTATTTGTTAAAAGAGATACACTAGGTTAAGCCCACGATGAAATGGAACAATATGTGTGTGTGTGTTTGTGTGTGTGTGTGTGTGTGTGTATGTACATATATATATAGAGAGAGAGAGAGAGAGAGAGGAGTGGGGAGAGGGAGGGGGGGAGAGAGAGTGGGGGAGAAGGGGAAGACACACTTCAATATCAAGAGTCAGGGATCATTGCAGACCCTCTCAAAAGGCAGCCTACTACATGCAACAGTGCCTTTAGGGAAATGTCACTCTCCACTTCAATTGACTTATCAATATATTGACTCAATAGTAACAGGTCCCTTCCAAAGAAGGGATTCTATTACTAAGAGAAAGATATTTATTCATAATACCACCAACACAAAAACACACACACTCACACAGACACACACACAGGCACTTCTGTTCACATGAACATACCACCTAAAAATATACCAAAGAATATATATACAGGACATGAAAATAATCATCTTATATGGAAAATGATTCTTCCCTTTAGAGTAGGATTCAAACAGGATCACTTTAAATAGAAAACACTCCTGCATATATTATTACCAAAATATGCAACTTATAAACACAATTTCAGATATATTTCAATTATATAAGAAAAAATATTCTAATTTTTAAATGACTTCCATGTCAAGTTATATCAATCATTATGTTTTTATACAACGTAAACTTTTCTTAGAGTTTTCATGAAGTCAAAATACAAAATGACTAGATGAGACCTTCCTCAAATGAAAGCTATAAAGATGATTTTAAAAGATCTTTGCTTATGAAAAGTTTTAGTTAACATTCCTTACCAAGAACAACATCAGGATGTTAACTCTGACAAGTAGAAATAATGGGTTGTCTATTCATCAGCCTGTGGCTGATTCTGCCTTCTTAGAAAAAAGCAGAATGACCTGTTAACCTTAGAATGTTCCATTCCTTTACATTCCCATATTTGTATCATGTAAGCAAAGATGGAAAGGCCAGGCTGTGAAGTAGAAGAGAAATAAACTGAAAATATAAGTGGAAGCATGAATGATTTTAACAGCTACTTTATAAACAGAGACTACCTAAATTCATCTATGGTTTGTCACACTGAACACCGAGAATGGTGTGGGAAAAGTACAGAAATTTTACTGTTATACTTGCTTCTATCAAGTTTAGATGTCTCTGGTTATCTAGGAGTATGGAGATGAAATTGAGAAAAGGAAATAAGATGTCCAGGAAATATGCCATTGTGAATGCAAAATGATTAGAAGCAGCAAAAGATAACCATTAAGGAAATATCACCAATGCCAAAATACTGAAACTAGAAATCATTCCAATATTATGCTACAAAAATTTAGGATATCTTGTTATACAATATACAAAAAATAAGAATACCAACAAGAACACAATTAAATGATGTCAAAATTGAAAGAGGACATGGTAAAATGATATAAAATTACTTTTTCCCAAAAGCAGAGCATTATGGTAGAATATTAGTAAGAGTGACTTTTTTTAAAAAAGAAAATAACAACAAAAACAAATAGGAAAATTGGGACTTTACTTTCCTTCACCTACCTTCACCCACTTAGAAAAATTATGTTGTTTGGTTAGTATAATCCCTCTCTTTAGAAAGCAATTTAACTATCAATATTCTAATTGAGAGAATTGGGAAAAAAAGGGTTTTCTTATATGGAGTCCCTTTTCCTATACATATGGAAAGCATTCTTGGGGCCCAAAGTATAGAAGCTGGCCATGCCTTGACATAGTCATTTATTCAGGCACTCATTTATTCATTTATGTCTGGGCTCACCACCGTATGAAGCAACACAGCAAAATTTGAAGGCCTTCACTCAAAAGCAAGGAATATTTGCTCAGTTGGGCAAAATTGGCCCTGAATTTCTATGCTTTCAAGAATCACATAAAGAAAAACATGACAGAGACAAAACTTTGCCTGGAACTTTCCATAGCCCCATCCACCTGTCCAAACCATGTAGCTTATTGAATATCATCCTTCAACTTACATAATTTCAATAAAAGCTCTAACTAGAGGATTCAAGATATATCTTGGTAAACAGAGAGGGAAGCCAAGAAAATTCCATTCGAAATATTTTTTTTTCAAATATAAAGGTTGGACAGAAATTACTCCACTGACAGCAATGTAGAATTATGGAAATATTCTGTAACTAACCAAAAGTATGTACATTGCATATGAAGTGCAAATAAAGAATAAAACCAGCAGACGATGAACGTCTGAGAACTGGAAGACAGATAGAAGGACTACGTAATTGAATGAGTGCTATCAGAAGCAATAAAGAATAAGTTCAACAATGTAGAAAACCAAATCAGAGATGTGAAGAAGACAACTGATAAAATCACTTATAATGCAAAGTAAAGGATAACAACAGATGAAAGTGGAGCTACGGAGGTATTAGAAAGGCCTGGAAGACTGACACAAAGATAAACGTCAAAATAGTTTGGATGACTGGAAAAAATAATAAATAAAACAGAATCAATAAAAAATAGCATTTATATTTTATTAAAAAGACAAAATACCAAAAAATAAAATTTTAAAAAATTAATAATGTTATTTTTTAAATATCTGAAATAAAAAATAGAACATGCAAATCCAAGGGGCTTCCATGTAACCAGAGATGTAATGAATTTAATTTAATTAAAATTTTAATAAACAACAGAGTAGAACCTAGTGACATTTTTGTGTCTACCTAAGGATAGACACAAAAATCTCATATCAAAACAGGCAGGAAAAAAGCAGTCCACTTACAAATAATTTAATCTAAAAAAATCAAACTCATCTTAAACTTCTCTTGTACATTATTAGATGTCATGTGTTACTGTCCATGTTTGAAATCAACAGAAAGGAATCCTCAAAGTTCATATGCTCAAAAATATACCAAATCTATCTGAAGATACTATTCAACTAAACTTATTTTGATTAATCCAAGTGAAGATTTTGTCAATGGAGAAGGAAGTCTTGCTATAAAAGTCTTTGCAATGAATACTGATTCAAGTAAAACATAATTAAATATAAATAACTGTCACTCTTTCTAAGCTCTGTAATATGTAGGTTAATTTAAGCTTTCCTGGCACTTCTGTTATTCTTTTTTCATAATCTATTATTTATAGACCACACAGAGCAGGTCCTGTGATGGGCTCCTCTTAGTGAAAGTTGAGACGTGTATATATGTGGTGTAAGAAGAGTAAATGTTCAATATTCAACATTAATAATTTTTCCTTATTAACCTTATGATGTTTCTTTAACATTCTGTGGGACAGCAGTGGGGCCATTTTTTATTTTAATAGGAGACTGATTATTTACTGTGACTATTTCTATTCTAGAATTATTCAAATGGTAGAGGACTTCATTCTAGGCGACGCTACACATGGAAATAATCCTCTTTGTAGGTGTAGACATAAAAGTGATGCTAGGAAAATATATATTTCCTTTAAAGAATGCTTACCAAAGTATAAACCACTAATTACTGCCTGTTACTGTGGTGCATGTCTGTGTATATGTGCATTTTCTGAACAGCATAAACTAACAGCTCTTGGATGTTTTCCCTTCTTCAGCTCAGTAATTATATTCGTACTTAATTCTGAGCTTGTTACATATAATATTTTGCCAAATACGATGATTTAGAGTCATTTTGACACAGGCTTAGCATCATAAATATTGACTGTGTAAGAAAATTGACCATATTTGCCTAAAATATGAGGATTTTGATCCAAATACATGAGAGTTTGAAATTGAAAATATGCAAAAATCTCATTCAGTCCAGTATCTTCAGAAGCAGTTGATGGATGTGACTTGTCATCACTGCCAATGCACTAAGTTTAGGCTTTGATTTCAAGAGTTATTCTCTACTGTGTATCAGTGTGTAGTCACTGCTGTGGGCAATCAAATTATAATAATCAACCTATAAACCAAAACCAGAATGATAATTATCCTGTACTGTCTAATCTTCTTTCTGTCTCTCTGGTATTTGTTTTCTGGAAACAAAGAAACAAACAAAAATAGACCACATAATGAACCACTGACAATACAAAATTCTCTAAAAGCTTTCTTCATATTCCTGTACCCATCTATTTCTCCCCCAAGAATCCTGTGATTATACAGACTAAAGTGACCTCAAAGATCACTGAACAGATTTAAATCCTTCTGCTCTGCATACTTTGTACTTTATTATAAAATCACCACCTTCTGACATGATTACTGTTTTCAGCAACCTCCAGTTAAATTTTACTGTTAAAGAGGTGAAATAATGAGTGCCTCTAGCTATATGTGGTAAGTGTCCACACTCACACCTGTAAAAAGAAGATTGGCATTCTCTGAAATTTTAAATAATTGTATAGCTTCCTTTTTTGCTTTGCTTTCTATTTTCTTTCCTTCATGCATTTCTTTTTTCATCCCTCCTCTCTCCCTTCCCTTCCTCCCTTCCTCCATTCCTTCCTTCCATCCTTCCTTCCCTGCTTCCTTTCTCCCTCTCAGTCTAAAACGATTACGTGGCCTGAACACGTTAGGAGTCAATGGGGGGGGGATGAGTCAGTAGCACAACTCTGAGTGTTAAAACCCAAATGGAGTAAAAGGCATTTGGGAGGAAGTGCATCAGAGGCTGTGTATGTGTTATCAGAGCCTAAGAGGTGTAAGAGGGCATACGACAGGAGCCCAGTGTGGTGTCTCAGAGCCTGAACAGTATGAGCAATGGTCTGAGAAGGAGAAGAAAAGTGGTGAAAAGACATCCTGGTCGGTGGCTGGAGCCCAAGTAGGGTGAGGAGGTCCTTGTGCAGAGGGGATGGCTGTCCCTGTGACAGTGGTAAACTGGTTACATGAAGGGAGCACCAATCCAATTGTAAATATACTGTGGGTGAATGGAGCTAGGCTTCTTACTATTTGAGGAGAGGACTACAGATATAGAAAAGGAGAAAACGAAAATGCACTTTGTGTAGCTGGAATAGAATAGGAATTTGAGGTATCAGTTTGAATAGGAGGTATTAGTATGAATTTGTGGTTTTTTAATATAGAAAGCGATCTACTGGAATTAAAGGTATTAGTGAAATCATATGGTTTTCAATCTATAAAGATACAGAATTAAGTATGAGTGTAAAAGGAAGGGTGTGTATGTATGTGTGTGCACGCATGTGTGTTGTAGCTCTATCGACTTGCATGGCCTGAGAAAAACAAAACCCCAATGGCAATGACCACACCAAGATCACAGATCTTGGTTTCTAAATAGTATTCTCTACTAAAAGGAACCAGAACTCCTCGTAGAAATAGCTGAGTCCAGGCCTGGGGCTGGGAAAGAATAAGATGATCCTGGAACATCTTGTGCCAGAAAGCAAGGAAGTGCTTAATGATGGGGGCACATCAAAACAAACATAGAAACAAAACAAAGCAAAATTAACTCAAGAGCCAGCTTGAAGGTGTTCACACTGACTGGATCTGGACATGTGAGCAACAAAGTAAATAATAGCAAATAACATATAACTCATTAAGCAAAACAAAATCCATTAGTCCATACTGAGATAAACAAATTTTTTAAAAAGAAAACTTCTTCTTACAGAGGAATGCAAATTAATAAATGTAGAAGGAACAGTAGTTTAGAAAATAACCATTTGACAATTATCAAAGCAGAAAGTAATTAAGCCAAGAAACATCAATGTATGCTAAAAGTAGTAAGTGAAATTTGGAAGGGAAATCGAATATTTATATATTTTCAAACTACCTCCCCACAAAATACTTATTAAATATAAAGGAGAAAAGAATACCTTTACAGTGGAAAAACTGGAAAACCACCACTTTAATCAAATGACCAAAATTATCAGCATCAGCAATGTGGCAAATCAAAATCATGTGCCACCTGATAGGATGCTATGAGCATAACACAGCATCATTTCTGTGATATCGCTGCCAAAGATGCATAAGCTGAATGCAATTATGAGAAAGCATCAGAAAAACCCAAGCTGAGGGTTGTATTGTGATTATAGAGGAAATTCCCCTTTTTGCAGGTAATATGAACACAAGTATTTGAGGATGGTGGATCATCATGCTGGCAATTTATTCCCAAACAGTTCAGGAGAAAAAGTTCTTTGTAACAGTCTTCCAAATTTTTTTGTAAATTTGAAATTATTTCAAACTAAAAAAGAAGAAAAATAGTATAATGTGCATTCTTCTCCCTGTATTTTTTTTTTTTTTCTTTTTGCAGACCTCAGAGTATTCTCTCCTAATCCTGGATATCACAGTAAGGAGGTTATGTGTGGTGATTTTTGCCAACAGAATGTCAAGGCAGAAAAGATAGGTTCTAGTGGAGCTTTTTATCTACATTACTTTTTAGAACAATTGAATAATATAGATGAATAACCAACTACCAGTCCTGAGGTATCTGAACTAGTTTTCCTGTTGTTCACTTGTGAAATTATTGATAGGTAGAGAGAATTCCTAATTTTAAACCAGTGGTCCCTCAAAATTATATGCTAGAGGAAGGTTCAGAGGCTACTTTTTTTTCCTTAAACCAATAAAGGATAATGAAGAGAGAATATCACATTAGCTCAGAATAGATTCACTGTTTCCAGTTCTAAGCATAATTTATTGAAAGGTTTTTAATTTAATTGACAGTATATATACATAATTCAGAGGAGATGATGACCATAGCATAACAGAATTAGAGATGAAAAATCTCAACATGTTGCCAACCAGAGAGGACATCATTTATCTCCTTGCATTAGGGTATTTTGCTAAGTTGGATGTGAAAACCTCTTACAAAAATAATTCATAAGGGCTTCCCTGGTGGCGCAGTGGTTGAGAGTCCACCTGCCCATGCAGGGGATATGGGTTCGTGCCCCAGTCTGGGAAGATCCCACATGCCACGGACTGGCTGGGCCCGTGAGCCATGGCCGCTGAGCCTGCACGTCCAGAGCCTGTGCTCCGCAACGGGAGAGGCCACAAGAGTGAGAGGCCCTTGTACCACACACACACACACACACAAAATAATAATTCATAAGCGGAAGATATATGTTTTTAAATTATTCAAGCAGAAATAGATTTTCAGGGAGGAATGTCATAAAGATTTCATACTGATAACCTCTAAATTCTAGAAGCTATAACAGGTCTCATTAAATGTTTAACTCTTTAGCTTCCTCCCTGCATCAGGTTTAGCCAAAATTGCAAAGCAGAAACATTTTAGACTCTTCCGTTTCTCTATTCAGTGTCCTCCTGACTTATGTCTTTATATCCTAAAATCTTAGAAGTCAGGCCCAGTCCTAAATCCATTCTATCACTAAAGTAGGTTTCTAATTAACTCCATAATATAAAGGAATTAGAAGTTAAAGAGTATTACCCTTCCAGTAATATTTGTATTTTGGCAGTCAGATGTCTGAAAGTTCCCTGAGGAAGGTGTGAATCTTCAGCAAGTACAATATCAGGCACCTGAACTGATCATTCTCCATCCCCATCAATTATTTCTTGTGGCTGCATAGCTGAAAGTTAACGTAAATATGAAAATATTTCCTAACGCACAACACACACAACAAACACTTGGTAAGTATTTACTATCAATATTGAAAATTGTCCATATTTTTAATCACAATCTGGACAATTATTTTAACTATTCCAGTCTTTGTAACTGTATAGTTATTCCAATAACTTTTATCAATATCTTTGTGCCTCAATAATGTATCAGTAGAAGCAATACATTACTAAATAGGACAATGTTTTAGTAGTTTTAATTGATGTCCTAGTTAGGACATCAACAATCTATTGAGATAAATAACAAGGTCCTACTGTATAGCACAGAGAACTATATTCAATATCCTATGATAACCACAATGGAGAAGAATATAAAAAAAGAATGTATATATATATGTATAACTGAACCACTTTGCTGTACAGCAGAAATTAACACAATACTGTAAATCATCTATACTTCAATTTTAAAAATCTGTTAAATTGTTTGGTTAATGTTTTGTCATCAATGTAACATTAACTATAATTATACCTGATTTAAACTGAATACTGTCAATATATTCAAAAAGAATGAAATAATTTGAAGAAATTTGTGGCACAGGTTCTTAGTGTGCTGGCTTTCTGTTCTCTCTAGCAACTTTCCAAGTAGATCTGGCCAGTGGAAGCAGCTTTGCCAATGAGAAACAGCAGAAATTAATAAGTGGAACTTCCAAAGAAAGCTTTTTAAAAAAGAGACAGCCTTGGCAAGCTAGCAGCACTTTCTTTCTTTCTTTCTTTCTCTTTCTCTTTCCCTTTCCCTTTTTCCCTCTCCCTCTCTATTTCTCTGGCATGTAGACATGGTGCCTACAGGTTTAGCAGTCATCTTGCACCAGTGCTGACAAGCATCATGGTAAGGGCCACGTGCTAAAGATGGGGAAACAGAAAATTGGAATGTGTCTGGGTCCCCTGATGACATTTTTGGGGAGAGTTTGCCTTCACCAGGTCTTCATATTGTTATAAGATTAAAACGTCTTTTACTCATTTTAAACCATAGTTCCTTGGGTTTTATGTTATTTACTTCTAAATGTAATCCTAACTGATGCAATATAAAATAAGCTATTTTATTACACAACCGAATATGAAATACTTAATCTTCAGCAGTAGCAAACAACTATAACAGAAATTCAACCTTAGCACAACCAAAATCTCAACGGAGATCTCCACACCTACCAGATATCCAAGAAAACTTAGTTCAAGTTTCTCTATCTCCTCATAGCTGTTGGTTCCTTAGAGTTTTATTTTTTAATTAAAGATATGTAGGTATTCTAGTGAGGATTTATATTACATAGCATAAAACATTCTGCCATTGCTTTGCTACCCTCCTCCTCTGCTCACTTTCTATTCTTTGGATTCTCCTCTGGAGCTTCAAATTCACTTTCAATTGACCAGAGTGGTTTCTTTCCTCCTTTATAAAACTATCTTGAGCCAATAAACAGGCCCTAGGCACTCAGTTTCTATGACAAGGACTAAACTATTTTCCAAACATAAATGCCTTTTTGCCTCAGAGAATTTTTATATAAATGAAATGCATCCTTTCTAAATGTTTATGCATCAGCAATGAGCTATTGTAATGTTCTTATTGTGTTAGCATCCAGTATTGCCTCACATAGAAGGGGTTAGAATACATTGTTGTTTCTTTCATTTCAGGAGGTTTTTCTGCCATACCCTTCTGTTCAATTTCCTGCATCTTTTCCTGAAAAGAACAGAAGCAAAGAGAAAGATATGCACATCGCTGCCAAACCACACTGTCTTTTGCAGGGAGCAAAATGGCTATCCACTCTTAGCAAAAAAATGTAGGCATTTCCTTTACCCATGCGAACACTAAATGATAATTAAAACCAATTTAGTTAGGTACAGGTGGATAAAAGATCAATAGAAAAATTATTTCTTCTTTCCAAAATTAAATAGTCTGCCATAAACTTGTGGCATGATCAATCACTCAACTCCCCAACTTCCTTAAGTGATTCAAACTGTGAAAAGTGTATCTGACCATGGCTTTTACTAAGATATTTCAATTACATTAAATGATCATTATTTTTTCTATGTCCATCTATGCATTAAATCAATTAATCAATGTCTACATACAGTGTCCATATATCAGAGGGAGGTATTTGTATCTTCAGTTACATATAGAAAATGGCTAAACTATGAAATTCCCTGATTCCTGCACCTGTACTCTTTGCCCTAGATTTGCAGTGCCTTAACCTTTGAATTTCACAGACAAGTAAACATTTCAAAAAGGTTTTGGAGAATGGAGTAATTTTTAAAATTTGCTTTGGAAATCTAAAAATAAAAATCTGTTCTTTAAATTATTTTTATTTTATTAAAGATCTACTATGCAATCCTTATTTTTATCAATTTGCAGCCAATTGATAAAAATTTTGTGAACAGACATTGGCCTTGTCTTAGTATTGGGCATTTGGAATGGTAGATTCATAAACAAGATCATACAATGGTCAAGCATCCAGGATGTATATTTAGATTAAAAATACATAACAGGGTTGTTTTCCCACAGGGTTTAATTTGAGGTTCTCAAGTTTACCAGTAACCTATTTTTCTGTTCCTACTACTTGATCACTGCCTGCATTTACCCCTTCTGGTAGCAATTGGGAGTTTTAGGTCTCTCTTTATTATTCCAAAGTTATCTTTTCCAAAGATAGAATAGTATTAACTAGTATTAATTACTCATCAAACACATAAAGGACATCTTCAATTTTATTTTCAGAGTATTTTCAGCTAGATATTTCAAAATTTCCAGATTTTATATAAAAATGTAAAGAAGGTAAAAAACAATCTCAACTGTCTAATATGTACCTATAGTATTATAAAATGTCTTTGTAAAGAGGGTTGTTACTCACATACTTTGGAATCACATAGATCTGATTTATATTCTCATTGTATTATTTTTGTGTATGCGTTTATGAGTTTTCTTATGATCACATGTTGAGAAAAAAATTCCTTTTGAGGAGAGTATTTCATAAATAGTTCTCAATAAGTTGCTTTGAATAGGTTATAACCTCAAGCAATTGATCAAGTAACAAAAAATGAGGAACTTGAGTTTCGGGGAGGGGCCATAATGGTTATAGAAATGTGGACCCAGATTAGGGAAAGTTGCATAAGGTAAAACCTCAAGTAGACTCACAGTTTGCATGGCACTTTCAAATAAGTTATTCTAACTTATCTACTCTACAGTATAGTAGTGTTTTACAAATGTAACACTCCAAACAATGTCAGTCCAGGAACTGCTTGATATTGGTCCATTATAAGACAAGCATAGATAATGAGAGTAATATTTAGAAACTCTACGGTAATCTCTCATCCCCATGGCATAAAATTGTTGTGCTTACTTCATCACTGATGAGGTAACAAATAATTTGTGGTCAGGCACCAGTCTATGGACCACACTGTGAATAGCACAGATATGTCATATGTAAACCCATCTTCTATCTCTATTATAAAACCTTCGGTAAGTTCAATTTGCTCCCTAGGTTTTTTTTGTTTTGTTTTGTTTTGTTTTTTAAAGTAGATATGCATAGGTAACCTGAACAAATCTTAGGTTCATACCCAGGTTAGCTGCGAGCAAAATTTTTACCTGAATACAAAGACATAAATAGCTAAGGACGAGAAGACAAGATAGGCCTTGATTACACATGGATTAGTATCAATTACATGTGCTTCCTAAAAGCATTGGGTGAGAACATGTGTGAGGAGCCTATATGCAGCCTGGCAAATGTAGGAATTCAATATATGTTGCACACATTAATTCAAAAATAAGAAACTCAGTATTCACAAAAAAATCAAATAAGAAAAATCATTCCCATTGAAATGAACTCTAAAATGTTTATTGAATAATAAAGCCATTGTCTTAAAGGTCATTCTATATATTGACTCTTGTTTTCGTCTAAAGAAAATGAGACAGGTGGTAATTCTGACAGCCTCTAGTGTACAGCTCTTCAGTTGAGTTATCCTCTATTACACTTCCTCTTAGTGATCTAAGTGATCTACCTGAGGTAGTGACATGGAATGTGTTACAGAGAATGACAAACAGAAAAACATCCTTGAAACTGGTGAGTAATCTTGGCACATTCCTATTTAATACCTGCTTAACTGGAAAAAATCTAGGCAATTAAATCATGTTTTTTGCTTTGCCTTTTTTTTTTTTTTTTTTTTTTTTTTAAAGATCTCCACCATTCATTCTGGGGCATAGCTGGGTTGCCCAGCTATGTATGAAAACAACTCAGAGAAACTGAAGAGATAATTAGATTTTTTAATGTGGATAATAATATTATCCAAAACCTGTAAGATACAATGGTTATCAATCTTCATGGATAAAGTGATCTGCAGCTAGGAGTGAGGAAAGGTATTTGGCAGTCCTCTGCAGTTTTTTGTGGATATAAAAGAACACATTTTTTTCACCTAAATTCTAAATATGCAGCTCTTATGGTACCACAAGTAACTGGAAACTGACAGACATCTCCCTGCACTCTTTAAGAATAAAAGCTATTGTAGACAGAATAATGAACTCCTCCTCCACCCAAAGGTGTTCATGTCCTAATCCCCAGAACTGTGAATATGTTCCCCTGAATGGCAAAAAAAAGACTTTACAGATGTGATTAAGTTAAGGCTCCTGAAATGAGATTATCCTGGATCACATGGATGGTCCAAAGTAATCACAAGGGTCCTGATAAGAGGCAGACAGAAGCACCAGAGAGCAAATGTGAAGAAGGAACAGAGGTTGGAGAGATGGGCTGTGAACCGGAGGAAGGGGCCATGAGACAAGGATTGCAAGAGGCCTCTAGAAGGTGGAAAAAGTAAACACAAGGATTCTCTCCAAGAGCTTCCAAAAGAAACATAGCTCTGCTTACACCCTTATATTAGCCTATAAGGTCATTTTGGACTTCTGATCTCCCCAAATGAAAGTTAATGAATTTGTATTGTTTTAAGCCACAATGTTTATGGTAATTTGTTATAGCAGCAATAGGAAACTAATATATTAGTAATAAGATAAATCATCACATGAAATGACTACTATTTTCCAAAGAGAGAAAAATTTTTCTTTTTTTTTAAGTCATTAGCACCTACAATAAAATTTATTTCTGGGTTGAATAAATGATTTCGATAAACTCTTTTTTTACCAAAGCCATTTCAACTATCTTCAAGACCTTTATTTGTGTTTACTATTATATGTATCACAATTTCCACACATGACCACATAAAGGAATCCATTCAGAAATTCACCCAGGTAAGAGGTAAAACCCTAAAACCATAGCATAGAACATCAGTACACAGCTGGTACTCAGTAAATGTTTGAAAATGTTGTCATTTTTATTATAATATTGCTAGCTTAAATTATGGCATGTTTTATTTTCTCAAAGACCATATTCTTTATCAAGAACTCATGCTTAATGTTCAAAAGAAATATTAGATATTTTAAAAATTATATGCTTGCCTGCTATATCATTTCTTAAGAGGGCATCAATGAAGTAGAAAAACAGAAACCAAATTACATCTAACAGTATAATGTTATAATAACTATTTAAACATGATTTCCTTTTGAAATAACACTTTTATCAAAAGCTAGTCAGGGCAGTCTGTATATCTTCTTTGGAGAAATGCCTATTTAAGTCTTCTGCCCATTTTTGGATTGGGTTGTTTGTTTTTTTGCTATTGAAACACATGAAAGAATGCTCAACATCATTAATCATTAGAGAAATGCAAATCAAAACTACAATGAGATATCATCTCACACCAGTCAGAATGGCCATCATCAAGAAATCTAGAAACAATAAATGCTGGAGAGGGTGTGGAGAAAAGGGAACACTCTTGCACTGCTGGTGGGAATGTGAATTGGTACAGCCACTATGGAGAACGGTATGGAGGTTCCTTAAAAAACTAAAAATAGAACTACCATATGACCCAGCAATCCCACTACTAGGCATATACCCTGAGAAAACCATAATTCAAAAAGAGACATGTACCAAGATGTTCATTGCAGCTCTATTCACAATAGCCCAGAGATGGAAACAACTTAAGTGTCCATCATCAGATGAATGGATAAAGAAGATGTGGCACATATATACAATGGAATATTACTCAGCCATAAAAAGAAACGAAACTGAGCTATTTGTAATGAGGTGGATAGACCTAGAATCTGTCACACAGAGTGAAGTAAGTCAGAAAGAGAAAGACAAATACCGTATGCTAACACATATATATGGAATTTAAGAAAAAAAATGTCACGAAGAACCTAGGGGTAAAACGGGAATAAAGACACAGACCTACTGAGAATGGACTTGAGGATATGGGGAGGGGGAAGGGTAAGCTGTGACAAATCGAAAGAGAGGCATGGACATATATACAGTACCAAACATAAGGTAGATAGATAGTGGGAAGCAGCCGCATAGCACAGGGAGATCAGCTCGGTGCTTTGTGACCGCCTGGAAGGGTGGGATAGGGAGGGTGGGAGGGAGGGAGATGCAAGAGGGAAGGGATGTGGAAACAGATGTATGTGTATGACTGTTTCACTTTGTTATAAAGAAGAAACTAAAAAAAAAAAAAAAAAAAAGCTAGTCAAGGGACTTTCCTGGTGTTGCAGTGGTTAAGAATCCGCCTGCCAACGCAGGGGACACAGGTTTGAGCCCTGGTCCGGGAAGATCCCACATGAGGCGGAGCAACTAAGCCCGTGGGCCACAACTACTGAGCCTGTGCTCTAGAGCCTGTAAGCCACAACTACTGAGCCCACGTGCTGCAACTACTGAAGGCCACACGCCTAGAGCCCATGCTATGCAACAAGGGAAGCCACCACAATGAGAAGCCCATGCACTGCAACGAAGAGTAACGGTTGCAGCAACTAGAGAAAGCCCACGCCCATCAACAAAGACCCAACGCAGCCAAATAAATAAATAAATCTTTTAAAAAAACCCAAAAAACAGCTAGTCGGGGGTACATTTTTCACAAGCATCTTCTGGTCATCTGTAGGTTTAAGTATGGTAAACTAAATTCTATTCACCAATATTCAGTGCCCCTCCCTGAAGGAGGATTCGGCTTGTTGCCACTTAAAGTAGGTGCTTCAGCTAATAAAATGTGAACACAAGTGAGGCGGTCACTTTCCAGAAGAATCGTTAAGAACCAGTGCAGGCCTTCACAGAAAAATAGGTATGAATTCACTTAATTTTCCCTTCTGCTCCCCACTTTCCTCCACCTCTTTATTGTCTTTTCTCTGAAAGTCACACTCTTACAATGATAATAATAGCTATAAAAAATAAAAAGAAAGAAAAAAGAACCAGTGCATGTATCACCATGCTCATTCTCCTCTCTCTCAACGATTGGCAAAGCCCAGGCAGTGGCTGTTCAGACAGCCTGTGTCACTGAGCAAAGCCCCCAGCTGATTCACATAAAATGCAACATGACCAAGGAGCAAGTCTCTGAGATTTGGGAGGTGTTCGTGGTAAACTACTGAGATTTGAAGAGTCTAGGATAATCTAGCCCAGCAGTTCTCAAAGTAAAGTCTGAGGACCTCTCAGAGGTCCCCAAGGCCCTTTTGGGTATTTCACAAAATTCTTCCTTTTCAACTACAGACCTGTATAAGTTTGGATTTTCTTCATGTTCATCAACCAAAACAAAATACTGCAGAAGACTGAAAGCAGAAGCAGGGGTGAGAATTCTAGTTTCTAGTAAGTCAGACATTAAAGTCATTTCCAAAAATATAAAAGAATGTCACTCTTCTTCATATTTTTTTGTTTTGGAAAATATAATAATCTTCCTTAAGATCGTCTGTTTATGTTAACATGTAATAAATTTCTTACTGTTATTTTAAAATAAATTTTATCTTTTTTAATTTCTCAGTTTTAATTTCTAATATGGTAGGTATCAATAGATAAAACCCACACAAGCAAAAGTTCTTTGAGGCCATTAATGACTTTTAAGAAAGTAAAAGTGTCCTGAAGCTAAAAAGTCTGAGAGCCTCTGACTGTGCTTTTCCTGACTGATACAGAAGCCTTTTTGTGCTACCTTCTTTTCTCATTGCAGTTTTCCCAGAAAAATCAGAATAGGCGTTAAAAACAAACCTGCTTATTCTCTTACATGTGAGACAGAAAGTTCTCCTTTCTTGAACTTTTGCTATGCAAGGCATATTTGGTCTTAGGTCTTAGGTCTTAGGTCTTTTTCTTTTCTCCCTCTTGGTTTTTATTTCTTTTTTTCTACATTTGTTTTTTTCTTTTTTATTCTTTTCTTATTTTTATTTTACCTTAACACTAAACTCGCTAAGTTGAAAAAGAATTAGGGTAGATAAAATTCAAGGCTGAAATGAACCCTCTGGAATTTTTCTGTTAAACAGAAACAATGAGAACACATTTAACTGGAAGGCTTTGCCTAACAAACGAATAATAATAACTTACCTATATTTCAGCCTTATTGAATGCAGATTTCTGAACCTCCACCCAAGTGGGGTGGAGTGGAGAGTTTGCATTTCCAAGTTGTTCCCAGGTGATGTTGATGCTGCTGATATAGGCACCACATGTTGAGAACTGAATCCTGGGATATCATCAGCTGCTGTGAATAAAGGACAGAAAGCTCCAGGTTACCAATTCTAGGTCATTACCAATTCCAGGCCCTTTCCCTCCATCGTATTTTAAGGATGTTATTCCTCCCCCTGTTGTTGTCAACTCCACACAAGCTGGCACCTCCTAGCCAATCTTCACTGGGACACAGGAATCACAGGTTTTCTTTATTCCAAGACTTGACAATTTTTTTTCTTTTTATGAGGCCATCTAGTTTTCATAGCTCCTTTAATGCTTCATCTTCAGCAAAATCATCCACAACTCAGCCTTTTCATACTCACATCTACACCTGGATCCTGTCTTCATCCAAAATTCTTATTGTAAATAAATAATACAGAAACACTATACTCTCATCAGAAACCTCTACATTTCTTTTTTATGCAAACACCTCTGTTATAAACAGCTATTCTTCAAGCAAATGTGTTTTTAAAAAAGTGATTCTTCATATCACTATTCTAATAACATTAAAAACAATATCTACTACCACCATTTATCAAGTACTTACTATGAGTTAGTTATTAAAGAAAGGCTTGCACCAGACAAGATGGGCAAAGAGAAGTTGATTTTATTTTGATACTATGGCTGGCAAAAGAGGAGAGAGCACAGACCAAGTCTGGAAACTCAGTTCTGCTGAAATAAAAGGCAGGAGAGATTTTACGAGCTGAGATAGAGGATAGTTGGAGGATCTGTATTTGCTAACAGGTTTTACCCAAAAGAAAAGTAAATTTTCTCCAGGCAAGAGAAAGTTTTACAACTAGGAGCAAGATGCCCACTGAGGCTCCCACCTTCCCACAGAGACTGGGAGACACAGGTGCTTCTTCCTTGATTAAATTTCAACGTGATGGCCCCAGGGTCCTTGAGAAACCCAAGTCCTAGGTTCTAATACTGACAAGAGACTTTTAAAAATATTTAAATCTCAAAGAGGCAGAGAAAAAGTTACAATACCTAGTTCTCTAAAGTAAATGCTATAGGAAAAGGGAGGCCAGGGGCCCTGAGTCAGGAAAAAGCCCATATATAGTTTAGACAAGCTAAGGGTAAGGTTAAGGCTATCTTGGTCATAGGCAGTGGGTTAAAGAATTTAATAATAGTGATAACAATAATAGCTAGCATTATTGAGATATAATTAAATGCCAGGAATTGTACTAAATATGTTATATGTGTTGTCTCATCTAATCTGATCAACACTGTGAATACTTATTGTCCCCAATGATGAAACTGAGGTTAAGGGTACTAAGCAATTTTCCAATATCTCATACTTTAAATGGGAGAGCCAGGATTTTGTTACTGTTTGCTCTGACTCCGAAGGCTGTGCCACATACTTCCCCTATTATCAGCAATACTTCCTGAAACCGTGCCCCACAGAGCTAACAGAAGCTGATAGCAGAAATTCTTGAGCTCATCTTATAGAACAACAGGTAAGGGAACAGCTTGTTAAAACCCCTTTGCTTATGAACTGCTTCATTGATTACGTTCGCTTTCATTTTCTCTTTCTTTCCTTTTTCCCCCCCCTCTCTTTAATTGCATACCTTTCCAGCTTCTGGCAGCCCCGCTGTTTTACAGGAACTTGGAGTCAGCTTATCCGTGAGAACCAGCTAGGGCTGGTTGCAACCACTGCGCTTAAAACTGGCCTGGTGACGTCAGAGGCCGGAAAACTCCACCCTCCAATCACGCTCAGCGCCTCTATTTTGAATATGCAGAAGCTCCCAAGGAGATGCACCTGCTCAGAACACGGATTGCCTCACCTTCTTCCCTGCCTCCCATCACCTTTCTGCGCTCCTAAGACCACCCTGCTTATCCCATAAATATCCCAACATCCTCGCCTTTGGGGAGGCAGTTCTGAGACTTGTCCTCCGGTTTCCTTGCTTGGCTGCCTTGTGAATCAGCTGTTTGTCGGCTATAAACCTTAGCAACTCAGAGTTCGGGTTGCTGTCCGTTGGACAAAGGGACCTGGTTTGGTAACATTTTTTTTTTTTTTTTTGCGGTACGCGGGCCTCTCACTGTTGTGGCCTCTCCCGTTGCGGAGCACAGGCTCCAGGCGCGCAGGCTCAGCGGCCAAGGCTCACGGGCCCAGCCACGGCTCACGGGCCCAGCCACTCCGCGGCATGTGGGGTATTCCCAGACCGGGGCACGAACCCGTGTCCCCTGCATCGGCAGGCGGACTCTCAACCACTGCGCCACCAGGGAAGCCCCTGGTAACATTTTTGAGTCTAAGCTGCTGTTGAATATATTCGTTGAGAAACTACATCTTTTGAATGAAATAATTTAATTTAGGGCAGTTGGTGAAGAAAAAAAAAATAATGTGTCTAATTAGAAAATGCATTTTGTCTAAGAAAAACATTAATGAGCCTTTATTACTGGAAAATTATACCTGCTAAAAGAAAATTCCTTCAATACTGTCTTCCCATGAAAATGTTTGAGAAGTTCTCATCAGATATTATTGCATGGTAGCAGTAAAAATATTTAAATAGGGGTGAAATGCATAAAACGAATCAGCATGCAAGAGTAGGAAATCCAGTTCATTTTCTGGTGAATAAAAAGAAAATTTAATCTATGTAAATAAATAAATAATGTACATAATATAAATAAAAGGTATTTCCTGGTATTGTATGAGACTTCTTACCCAATCCTACATATCGTATATTTTTCCCCTTATATAGATAACATCAAATTTATGCTAAAATTTAATCCATAGATATGACTATACATATTTACACATTATGATCATACAATTATTATGTTTTCAGACTAACAAAGTTAGGATGTTTGTGTTTTCTATAATTATCTCTGTATATATTTCCTTTTCTCTCATAAAAAAATTAAATGTAAAATGCTTTTTTAAATGTCACCTTTCTTGGTGCTGCCATTATTTTTATTATTATTTATTATTGTTAGTAACATGTTTGTCTTTCCTGAGGAAATTACATTGCAAAATGCCAGCACACAGTGCACCACAGATCTTCAGCGCAATGAACGAATTACTAGAAAGCTACAGGCACATACAAATGGCACATCTTCAAGATAAGGTTCTATATAGAAAACTACATACTTGGATTATGTTTTTGATGTAAATCTTTGACTTAAGAAAAATTGTTACGACTAAAAATCTATTAATGGGACTTGTTTAAAATTGGTGCATTCAGAATTTCACTTAAATGTTAATGCATAAAACCTTCTTCCATTATTGTGATTCCACAGATTCTCTTAGTCATTTCCAATATTTAACTGAGTCATGCTTGGCCAAAACCTGATATTCCTTACAGGTGGTAAAGACTTCTATGTTTTTGTTTGTTTGTTTCCCCTACCTATCCAACCTTGGAGCCATTCTGAGATGAGTGGCAGTCCTTAGAACATTAAAAAGAGAGGGAGGGAATTTCTCAGCTAAGGCTAAATGAGAATTTCCTAAGTAAGAAAATAATATCTTTTTTTAACCAAGAAATAAATAAACTGTCCCAGACACAATAAGTAAGCAGTATTTTAGTGCACTCAGTCCTCTGACTGCCTGGACTACCTTGTTAACCAGTTGTAGACCATATGTGATCATCTTTTGTTTTCTCATCTTTTATTTCCACTCCCTTCCATTTGAAGAAAAACATGGTGCATTTTTCCTGTCACATTCTTTTCCTCCTGTAGCAGCCCTAAACCACTGAAATCTTGACACAGTACAGTAGTTGAAGATTACTCATTGAGTTTAATTAACCCCTCCTTGCTGAAACCTAGTGTTAAACCTTTGTTCATAGTTTTTCAATCGCTCTTATCAAACCCTCAGGGTTTAAAGAGCCTTGGGCCGCCGACAGATTACTAGGAGGGGAAAAAAGCTACCGCCACATCTTCAGGGAATACAATCTGAGTGTAATACCTTCATAATCACTTCTGTCATCATTTTATAAGTGAAATCTCTTACCCTCAAAGAATGTTAAGGTACTTTTTTGTTGTTGTTGTTGTTGTTGCAGTACGTGGGCCTCTCACCGCTGTGGCCTCTCCCGTTGCGGTGCACAGGCTCCGGATGCGCAGGCCCAGCGGCCATGGCTCACGGGCCCAGCCGCTCTGCGGCAGGTGGGATCTTCCCGGACCGGGGCACGAACCCGTGTCCCCTGCATCGGCAGGCGGACTCTCAACCACTGTGCCACCAGGGAAGCCCATAAGGTACTATTTGTTAATTAGTGTCTATAGTTTTTCCTCAGTGAAAAAATAAGCATATGTCATCTGAACAACTTCTGTTTAGAGAATATTTTTTAGCTCCTATTTTTAGAAATCATTCATCTATTGATTAAAAAAAAAAAGTCTGGCATGGATCCATAAAAATCAGTTCTGACTGATCAGAGTTCATATATTTATAGGGCATTATCAAAATTGGCTCTAAAAGTGACTGTGGTATAATTCTGAATGGCAACAAAAATGTCTAGTAATTATTCCTTCTCAGTGGCTGAGGCCAGCATATTTAGCCACAAGTGATTTGCAAACCTGTCAGCCATTTTCTCCCCTAAAAGCAATAAGTACACGTCCACTCAGGAGTTTGTTTTGGATTTATCTGCATTGACCAAGCACTCAAACTATGAGTGAACAAGTGCTGAGATGAATTTTGAACACTGATATGATCTTCAGACTAGCAATTAAAGTCTGATTTAGACAGCTTTATTCACACACTTATAGCTTCTATTTTTACTAATAGATATTCCCATATACACAGATAAGATTTTAAATTAAGTAGCTAAGGAATTAGAAATTTCACTTATAAATGTTAGTGATCTGAAATGACCCACCACTAAGTTAATTGATCGAAAATAATATTGAAAATGCTTTTATTCATCAATACTAGATGCAGAAGAAAACCAAAACACCCAGATCTAGAAATTATTAGACCAAGAAGAAATTCAAGATGTTAAAATTTTCAAATTATAGCTAATCTTAGCAATGAGAATAATTAATCTGAGGCTTTTCTGCAATAACTACTATCACTATTGTTTTTTTCATTATTTTAAATGCTTAACCAACAAATAGCATTTTTTCAGTCTCTAAACAATACATGCCAACATCAATACCATTAAATTTAATCCTTTCTGTGATAGAATAGGAATGGCAGATCTGGCTATTCATCTCTGATAAATCTCAGAAATGCTATGTGTACTAAGCAGTGGTACTTAGAACTGGCTATATCACAATTGCCTGAGAACATGGAAAAAATATAGATGATAGTGATAGATATAGATGGAGATATACATATAGATGAAGATATGTATGAATCAGTTCTAGATATATATAAGATCTAGATCTCTCTCGAGATGTCTCTCTCTAAAGAAAGAGATCGATCCATCTAGATGAAGATATATAGAAGCTGTTTCTATATATCATCTAGATCCTTCTATTTCTCTCTCTAGATATCTAGAGATATAGTTACATGATGACCGATAGGTAAACAGATAGACAGCAGACAGGCTCCAGACTCCTCACACACCCCTACTTTCCTCACTGCAATTATCCCTGGAAAGGTTAGGAGAGATTACATTAGCTTCTCCTACCAAGTTGACTTGTAAATTAGAGGAATGGCCAGAATTCTCAATAATTCTGATTCAGTAGAGCTAGGGAGGCTGAGGAATCTATATTTTTTTATAAGATGCCCAAGTATCTCTGATGTACAGCCAAATCTGCAAACCTATGACTTAGAGTACATGGCATTTCTCAGGAAATTTTCTGTCTCCTTAACTGTATTACTCAATGTAGAATTTACAATTTTGGTTCCACAAGTAAGAAACAGAAGACATGG
This sequence comes from Hyperoodon ampullatus, assembly GCF_949752795.1. Classification (NCBI taxonomy): domain Eukaryota; kingdom Metazoa; phylum Chordata; class Mammalia; order Artiodactyla; family Ziphiidae; genus Hyperoodon; species Hyperoodon ampullatus. Next base: position 126,462,908 of record NC_136916.1, on the reverse strand, counting down.
TATTTAGACATATAATCACAGATGTTACGTATAAAGTCTAGGTGTGTTTGCTGTGTTCAGATTAGTCTCATATAATTAATTCTTATTGTTGGCAGGAAAAATTTTCCTTCTATTCTAGATTCTGTGGCTGATCTAACAATTAAAATGACATATGACAGATTAACAAGAGAAAAATGAATTTAACTATGTATATAGGGGGGCCCCATAAAGATAAGAGACTCAAAAGGCAGCCAGGCAATTGAGATATAAAACGTCTTGGGCTAAGGAAAGGGGTAGAGGTCTGGGATACAAAGAAGGGGAAGACAAGTCACAGGAAGGTGAGAGGAGGAAGTGTTTGGTAAACAAAGTTTGCCCTGTTATGCAAATAAGTTTCTTAGGTAAAAAGTTTTTTTGGTAGTAGTTCTCCTCCCAGCATAGGCCCCTTTCCAATGTAAATTCTTTTATTACTGCGGATTTTCCCCACAAATGGGTAAATTTATATTTCTTCTAGGTAGTCAGGGTGAAGAAAAGAGCTTTTCCTGAGTCAGCTCAGTCTTGATTGCCTTTAGTTCAAAGTAATCCTCATGGGAAAGTGGCAAATTTGGGGGAGACTTATTCTTGAATAAGCACTTTTCATGTAAACACTATGTATGATTTAAGTGCAATTATTCGTATGATATAGTTAAGAAATATGCCCCATTTTGTAAGCAGATAGGGTAGGGGATCCCCAGAGACAGACCACCAGGCATGGCTTTCTTGACATAAGAGAAGCCATTTTTGGCCTAAGCCATTTCGTTATCTACGCCTAGACACAATGCTTGCCCTTGAATAGGTCTCGGTAATTAATGATCTTAAGGAAAGTAAGGGAATGCAGGAACAAAGGAAAAGCAGTCAAGAAACAATAGTTCAGTGATAAAACTGAGTCCTAGTTTCTCCTTAAGGGATATACATATCAATCTGATACATCTCTTTGAGTCCTGCAGGAACTAAGGTCTCCATGATGTTGACCCTCGTGACTTCAGTCAATTAAAGCTTGGACTCTGTCGACCTTGGCCCCAATTCTATGCTAAATTCTCCTCTGCTCCAGTCCCTCCACGAATATGCATGTACCCTTAGCTTAAAACTTCTCCAATTTTGCTGTTTAGAGAGACACTGTTTGGGTAAGATTCCCAGTGTTCTCCTTACTTGCTGCAAATAATAATAAATTCTTCCTTCTCCAGATCTTTGGCTTGGTTGTGTCTTTGGCACCAAGACATGAACCCAGTTTTACTATAATTTCTCACTGAGATAGAAAAGAAAAGATGCTACAAAATGATATACCACTTGGTGCTAGATCTACATAGAGCAATCAGAATACCCTTCAAAATAAATAGATATTTGAGAACAGTTGGGAAGAGAATAAGATTTAGGATAAAGCCACTTTTACTTCTTTTAAACACACATAAAGAATAGTGTATTTTTTTTCAGTTCTATACTTACATGTAAATATATAAATATATAAAAGGAAAGTTTGATAGATATACGTTAAATTCACAAGAGTAAGAAAAATATGGGACTGAGGATAAGAAGCATAGTGAAAATAATAATAAAAAGAGAACAAATAAAGGGACTCGCGTGACCAATATAATAGCATTTCATGAAATAGAGTAGAATCAACTTAATTCTGTGAATCTGAGTTTAAAATATTAGAAAACAATATCCATAATATGAAAACAGAAGGGCTTTATTTCTTATGCCATAGTACCTCTTGACAGTAGTGTAACTCAGCAGGACCCTATGGGGCCTTCCTGGGACAGACCACTCCCCCCAAGTCCTCTGCCTGCCTCTCATTTGTAGAAAAGTTGTAGTTTCCCAGGCCTCCCCTGAGTCACAAAAGCCTGGCTCAAGAATTAATGACTGAAAGTGAAACCGAGCAGGACCCTGTTGGGCTCCTGGGCACAGAAGCCTTTCTGTGTCCCCCATTTCTTATTTGTAGGGAATAGACTTCAGCCTCCATGATCTTCCCTGTGTTCCAAAGGGCAGATTCAGGACAGTTGCTAATCAGGGAAGGGAGGAGACACAGAGAAAATGGAGAACACCATCTGAGGTCAGATTAAAGGAACCAGAGAAGCTCATCAGGAGACTACCTGAGGTCAGATTAAGGGAGTACGGGCCCTGAACCCACCCTGATCCCTATCAGCAACCCCGCCGCCCTTGAACCATTGTTATGAAACTACTCACCAAATCCCCCTGGGTTGGGACACAGTTTTTGAGGCATAAGCCTGCTGTGTCCCCCTTTGCCTGGCAAAGCAATAAAGCTATTCTTTTCTACTTCATCCAAAACTCTGTTTCCAAGATTCCACTTGGCACTAGCACAGAGAGGCTGAGTTTTCAGCATCAAAAGGTCGTGAACACGTAGCAACAAAAACAGCAGTTGGGCCAGGAGAAGTGGTAAGAATTTAAGCAGTAAATCAGCCATATGGCAGTCACAGAGTCTTTGGTTCTTCCCTGAAGTACCTAGACAATAGTATCTGATGCACATTCCTGAGTTCTTTTACAGATGCTAAACCCCCAACCAAATAGAAGAAGTTAACAACTTGATGACCATGAGCACATAGCCCCCAGACCTACTGGAGCCGAAGGATTGATAATGTTAACCCCTGTGACACTTCCCTGTTTCCTCGCCATCAACCAATCAGAGAATTGTGCATGAGCTGATCACTTACCCCGCAACCCCCTCCCTCACCTTGCCTTTAAAATGCCTCCCTGAAACCCATCAGGGAGTTTGGGTTCTTTGAGCATTAGCTGCCCTGGACTCCTTGTCTGGCCCCTTGCAGTAAATCCTGCACTTTCCTTCACCACAACCTGGTGTCAATAGATTGGCTCTATTGTGCAAGGGTGAGCAAACTCAAGTTTGCTAGGTCTACAGGTCTTATTGATTTAGTGACATAAGTACCATAGTATGTACCATGTGAAGTTTAAAAGGATTTTAATTTTACAACTGGCATCAAGAGCTCCACTCAGGGTAAGAATCATCTTTATTTAGGAAATATCTTGATAGGCCACATTAAATGAGGGCTGCCTGTCTCAAGAACCTGATTGATAGGAAAAGAGACAGTAAATCTAAAGACAGGTAATTAAGTCTACATAAAAAGTTAGCAAGACGGCTTCCCTGATGGCGCAGTGGTTGAGAGTCCGCCTGCCAATGCAGGGGACACGGGTTCGTGCCCCGGTCCAGGAAGATCCCACATGCCGCGGAGCGGCTGGGCCCGTGAGCCATCGCCGCTGAGCCTGTGCGTCTGGAGCCTGTGCTCCGCAACAGGAGAGGCCACAGCAGTGAGAAGCCCACGTACCGCAAAAAAAAAAAAAAAAAAAAAAAAAAAAGTTAGCAAGAAATGTATAGTGCTTGTAAAAGAAGAGGAAAGGAGGTTGGAGGTCTAAGATGGGAGCAGGGAATCAAGGGAGGGAGGGAGAACAGAGCATGGCCCCAAACTGGAGCCCGAAGATAAAGGTGGCCAGAGAGAAAATGCCAGTGGTGAGATACCCCACAGACTTTTTTTTTTAAACAACAAAAAAGTTCAATATTCAATTTAGTTTTGTGGTGCTTCAACATAAACACCTACCTCGCTCTGAAAACTCATAAGCAAATTCAGCCTAATGTTGGTGATATTTGAAAGATAAAGAAGTTAGGCTAATTTTCGAAGCTTAGAGAAGCCTGCACAGAGCAAAGAAATTCCACAAATGGAACTAATTCTAAAAGAGTATGGCTAGAAAAGAGGGCAGGAGAAATATGTCTGTCCCCTGTCCTTGATCCTCAAACACACCCCTACTCTCCCACCCATAGTTATTCTGGGAGAGATTAAGACAGATTCCAGGACCTCCCCCTACTAGTTCACATGTGAATTACAGGAATGAGCAGGACCTTTTAATTCCATAATAATTTTTCACATATTATCTCATGTGATTCTCACATAGACAAGTTAAATATTAGCATATTATAATTCAGATAGGAGAAATGGTTATGGAACATGGGACATATCTAGGAAGGTATAAATAAAAACTAAACAATTTAACACATCTTCTGACTTACAGCCCCATATTCTCTTAGCTACACTACCTCCAAAAATTACTAGGGAAGAAATATTCACCAGTAGATGTTCTATTTTTTTAAATCAGTGTGTAAACAAGCTCCTTAAAAATTTATTTTAAAAGCAAGATAGCATTCTCTTCCTGATCTGTGAACATATTTTAGAGGTTGTTTTTTCCCTATTATTCCAGTAACAGAATGCCGTAAATAGAGTCTAAGATGGTTCTGCTTCAACAAATGGCTCTGCTAAAGTCACAGCCCAGACCCAATATGCATTAAGTTTGCATATGCATGGCATGAATATAAAAATACTCCTCAGAGGCTAAAATTGAGTAAACACATAGTACAACAGGGACAATATCCATGTTTTAAATCTATATTTGTAGGTAAAATTCGATAAAAGCCAGGAGAGTATTTGCCAAATTCATAAAACAGACTTATCAAATTAATTAAATCTAAATTTGACTAAATTAACAGGTCAATTTGATCAAAATAGATCTTAGTTCTACAGATAGATAAAATCTTAGTGACAGTTAATTTTTATCAAATCCTAATGTATGCCTAAATACCTTATAACCTATGTCCATCAAAAGCCTGGGATTTAAATTTTGCGGGGCATAATATTCTTTAACAGAACCTACAGAGCTTCTGTGAGAAGACAGAATAAGAAGTGCATGACATCTAGTGGTAGTTGCTGCAGTAACAGTTGTTATTTGGAAATTTGCTTTGTTTTAAAAGGCATACCTTGGAGATATTGTGGGTTCAGTTCCAGGCCACCACAATAAAGCAAATATAAAGAGAGTCACAGAATTTTTTCTGTTTCCCATTGCATATAAAAGTCATGTTTTACAATACTGTAGTTTATTAAGTTTACAATAGCATTATGCCTTAAAAAATGTACATACCTTAATTTAAAAATAATAACCATCATCTGAGCTTTCAGCAAGTCATAATCTTTTTACAGTAGTAACATCAAAGACCACTGAACACAGATCACCGTAACAAATATAATAATAATGAAAAAGTTTGAATATTTCGAGAATTACCAAAATGTGACACAGACATGAAGCGAGCAAATGCTGTTGGAAAAATGGCACTGATAGACTTGCTCTATGCAGGGTCGGCACAAAGCTTCGTTTATAAAATTTTCAATATCTGTGAAGTGCAATAAAGCAAAGTTCAATAAAATGAGGTCTGCCTGTAATACAGTTCTGTACAGTAGGTTTGAGCTACTTATTTACAATTTCTTTTTTTTTCTCATTACTGCCATTATAGATTCATGACATATGAAAGCCATAGGGTCTTTTCATACAACTTTGGTCATATGGTAGTTCAGGCCCATACCTCAAAAGAATGCATAGCATGTTGTTTCCCAAACACACTTTTCCCTTTGTTTTCTTTAAGTATGTTCCTTCTAAATACACAATATAGAATCACCATATTTCTCATCTCAGAAAATCAATTATTTTCCACATTTTAATGTGTTGAAAACTATTTCAAAGGTAACAAGTTAAAACTGAAATCTTACATTTCATTTTATGTGCAAGCTATTCTAGTTAAACAAATAAAAAGAGCCACACCCTTATTATTTATAGCTCTTATTTTCAAGCCAATCAATACATTTGTGAAAAACGCAAATGCGTGAAGAGACTTAGGGGAAGAGCATTAAGTGATGAAAATAATAATAATAACAGCTAAAATTTATTGTGAGCATATCATCTGCCACGTAAGTGTGACATAAGTGATTTACCTATATTGTTTCATTTAATCCTCACAAAAACTCTTTGAGATAAGGTACTGTCTTTATCTGCATTTTTAGATGAGAACACTGAGGTTTAAAAGGTCTGGCAACTTGTCTAAGGTCAAAGAGCTAGGAAGGGCTAAGGATTGTCTGACACTAGGGCCCAATTTGTGACTGTTATGTTGCAGTGAGCATGTAGTTTCGAATCCGATTTCACTCACTCATTCATTCTTTCTTTAATTTATTCAACAATATTTATCAAGCGCTTAGTATGTGCCAAGAAACCTTCTATATGCAGGGAACACATTAGTAAAATGATATTTAAGCAGAGACTTTATGGAAGTTAAGAACAAGCCTTCCTAGTCCCTAGGAAACCAAAGTGAGGAGGAATATTTATAAACAATAACGATGGCAACAAAGAGTAGGAAGAGAAGAAAGAGAAAATAATTTAAGTGGGGTATAAGATAGGACAGCAAACAGGAAAACTCTTGGCATATATTCCTTCAAATTCTCCTGTGATTTAAGTGCCTTGGGACCAGGGACAAGATGGCATATTTTTGCAGGGTGGCCTCAGTATTGTTTATTACAAATTCTAGGAAGTATTCCAAAAATACTTTCTCGGTTCTAAAAATACTCCCTTTACTTTATCTGGTTCCTCTATGCAATACCTTTCCCAGTGGCCATCACATATTTGATGTTTGGGCACTGCATGTTTTTCTCTCCTTGGAACTCTGTTCAAAGCAAGTTTTCTAAAAGGAAGAGAGCGATAATAATTCTAGTGGATGCAAATGTGTGTATTTGAGCTGATGAGGATTAAAAGACAATCAGCAGTCACAGAAGACAGACCTTTTAAGCAAACTGATGACATCTTTCTCTTTCTTTGACTGTATGTTTTACTGCTTATTGATAAAAATATGGGTTACAAGATTAGCATATGGAAGAAAAAGACATATTGAAACTACTTTTTACGGACACTTAGTCAACAACTAATTAGATCTTGGATGAAAGTTATTTTTTTCAGCTTGCTAAATATGTTTCCCTACTGGGGTTAAGAATTCCAGTTAACAACTCTACTTATAGCTAATAGAAAGTGTTCAAAGGGCTGCATCAGCTTGCCCCACAGTCTATGTGATTCTGTGGATAAATCACCATGAGTAAAGCAATGCAATCTTAAAATGATCTATCACAACGGAAAATCAATATATCAAGCACATAAAATAATGTAGGATAATTCACTTGCCAAGTAATAAATTACACATGCATATCAATGCCACATGTAATGCAATGCCTCATAAAAAAAGCTTAAAATTCTTAATATATATGATTAATGAAACTAGCACAGCCTGAAAAATATATATTATACTGCTTACACTAACCAATATATTATACTCAGAGTTTTATGCTTCTGAGAAATGGCATTTACATATACAGTATCAACAGTGCAAATAAATCAGGATCTCTTGCACTGAAGTCCAATTCTTTGGATAGTGATTCATGTTTCACTTTTAAAAATGGTGACTTACACTAATGTATTTCTCATAAAATATTTAATACTTCCTACAATTATTGCCAAAGCTATGTTCTAACCCTCTCTATCAAGATGTCTGCAGAAATGCTCCCAAAGCAATAATAAATTTGTGAACTTTGATATTTTACAATAAAGTGACAATATTTCAAACACAGAAAAATCTTGTGCTACAAACCTGAACCTCATCCTCGGCCTATCCATCTGCTGTAGATACCCACACTAATAATGCTTGGGGTGTGGAGAATTTACTGGTTTGATCTTGTATCTATTCCATTCCACATTCTGCACCGATCTCAGTATTCATGAATGTAACCAAAAACACCTTTTCGGAGAATTCTTATTAGCAAGTATTGACAATGTTGAAGCTCACCTGAGCCCCATACTCCTGGAAAAAAGTGATGGTTAAGAAATCCCCCACACTTTTGTGTCCCAGGAAACACTTACTGCAAAGAATCACTCTTCCCCATGTGACAGATAAGATTGTTGCTCTTGTTTACCCATGGCAAGGCCAAAGACAGACTCTCCAAATCCCAGTCTTTGTCTCATAAATGATTAGCTGAACTGTGGATCCCCACTGACCAATCTGGACTAAATGCTTCCTAATTTAAATTGATCAACCTTTAGTCAGGCTTCAGCACTTCCCCCAGGTCCCTAAACTCTGGCCCATCCTTGAGCGTTAAGAAAGCATTAGAATACTGAACAACCTCTCCTTAAATGCTCCTCCTGGGAAAGACTGTCCCACCATGCCACCTACTCATCCTCAAGTTTGTTCCTCCCTATAAAAGAAAAGCATTGGGCTTCCCTGGTGGTGCAGTGGTTGAGAGTCCACCTGCCGATGAAGGGGACAAGGGTTCATGCCCCGGTCCGGGAAGATCCCACATGCCACGGAGCAGCTGGGCCCGTTAGCTATGCCCTGAGCCTGCGAGTCCAGAGCCTGTGCTCTGCAACGGGAGAGGCCACACCAGTGAGAGGCCAGCGTACAGCAAAAAAAAAAAAAAGCATTTTCTGCCTGACCTTTGAGACACTTACAGCTCTCCTGAGTGGGCGTGTCCTCCCTATTGCAATAGTTCTCCTCTCCTATTGCGATAGTCTTTTAGAATAAAGTTTCTCCTTACCAAAGTCAGGATTTGTTTTTATTATTTGACAGCATCAAAAATATAGAAAATAAACTATTGTTACTGAAAGCTGAAAATTTTTTTGTTTAATCTCTAATTGCTACATTAGAACATTGTTTTTTTTTTGTAACAGCTTTATTGAGATACACTGCATATACCATAAAATTTACCCTTTTAAAGTGTATAATTCAGAGGTTTTTAGAATATTCTGAGAATTGTACCACTATTACCACTAGGATATTGCATTTTGAACTATGTCAGTAAAGTAATAAGCTAGTGTTTCATTTGTCTTTAAAAAATAATACATAAAAAATTTTATGCAAACGTAATTTCTATACTCATTACCACTTTTCTTGAGATTGAAATTTTTACCACAAACATATTTATGAATATAATGTCATTGCCTCTTTTTTATTGTTATTTTCCAACTTGTATTTAAAATATATTAGTTCCATTCATGCACCATTCTACAAATATTAACAGATATTATTATATTTCAGGCACTTTGCTAAACCTCACTAATTTATTTAAAGGAAAAATACAGGGTACTATGAGATTCCATAAACAGGGCAACCTGATCTAGTAGGGGGAGCTGGGAATTGATCAGAGAAGGCTTTCCTGAAAAACAAAACAAAACAAAACCATTTGGTATGACCTCTAGTTAACTTGGAAAGGGTCAGAAGTCAGTTGGTGAGAGGTCTGGAAAGAACTTCCATGAATAGAAAACAGCAAATGCCCATGGGCCAGAATGAGGTTGACAGGTCTGGGTCAAGAAGAGGTACAGACCAGTGAGGTCTGCGATCAGAATGAATGAGGCAGTCATACCATGAAAGACTGAGACGTGTCAAGTATTTGGGGTTTTCTCTCAAGAACAAAGGGAAGTCATTGAACAGTTTTTTTGCAGAGCAGTGACAGAATGAGATTTGCATTTTAAACAGATCACTCTGGCTCTACTGCTGAAAAGAGATTGGAGGCGCGGGCAAGAGAGGCCGTGTGAAGAATACCATTAAGGCTACATTTTCAGTCCAGCGATTTGGATCACAAACAGTTTTTTTATCATAACTATACAATATAATGTTCTTGTTATTTATGATCTTCATCAGAGAGAAGCAGTTTCACAATATGACGCCCTCAGACTTTAGTTTTGGCCAACCAAATTTGAAAGTCACTATATTTGCCCGTTGGCAGAAAAGCCTTTCCCAGAGCTCCTGTGTGTTGGGTGATTTTGCCAAGTTTCATGGCAGACCATCTGTGCAAAAATTCTCTGCTTTTTCTAGCACATTTAGCTCTGTGGTTCTGTTCAGAATAAGCCTCAAAATGCTGTTTCATTATTTCATTTCAGTTTCAAGCAGAGGAAAAATTTTGAGAGCTCCTTTAAATGGTTTACTCTGAGTTAATTTTAATTTTTGCTCTTTTATTTTTATCAGTATAATTTCCAAAATAGGTGGTGCTAATTACCAACTGATATCTGTTGAGCATATAATTTTTAAACTTCAACTTCTTCTAAGGTTTCCCATATTAATAATTAAATCAATGATTCTATGCTAGGCCTTCCCTGTTTCATTCTGGCCCTTTCTATATGAATGAAATATAGCAAATCAGGTATATTTCATATTTACTTATAATAAATACCTGAATTTCTGTAATGAATCATTGTAGACTCAAATCTTAAATGTAGTTTCCTAAAAAAAAATGTGGTGAAGATATTGTGAATAAGAACATAGAGCTATAAAGTTATTCACAAGATATATTTCTGTGTCTAAAGAAATAACAGATATGAATTTCTGAAATGGAAGCCAAGTTTAAGTTCAGGATTTTTCTTACAAGAGCAGTACAAATTATTAACTCATGCTTTTCCAAATCACAAGTAAAAAATATATTGTGTATGTTCTTTTCAAATTTGGAATTCATGATTTAGCACTTAATCCATAAATACAATTCAGTATTACAATTTAGGGTATGATTCCATATTGCTAGTTATTTCTAGAATAAAACAAATATTTATAAGCATTCAAAAATGTTCATAAAGTAAGTTTAATGACTACGTTATGTATATATTGTCTAAAATTTTCAATGACAGAAAATAAATATTAGATTATTTCCTCACCCCACGGCAGATTAGATCTTAAGGAAAATGAGGTTTTTTAGCTAGGTCCTTTGGTAGATAGACTGAAAGTACGAGAGTATAGGAAAAAAGAATAGAATCTTCCAGAAAGCTCTAGTTGTAGGAGGAGAAAGCATGAACTGTTATGGTTATATCTAGAAAGGGGAGGAGGGAGAGAGGCTAGAAAAAGGTTTTAGAAGGGGAAGATAGAGTGCAAGTAGGAAGATAACTACAAGAGCTACCGTATGAAAGGAACTGTGGTGGAAGTCTGGCATTTAAAGAGGATTTTTATGATGCCCTCTCTTCTCCATTGCTACATGAAAACTTCATTAAAAATATCTATCATCCATTAAGGTTTTAGGAGTCAGGTGTATGCTTTTTTTGTATGAATTTATGTGTTTCCCTTTGAGTGTGTGTTTTGGGGCAGGGTATTATGTAAAGTCTGTTAAGCTTGACCCCTGGGAGGCTCAGTTGCTCTTGGGCTAAATTTAGGAAACATGAAAATTAGCAAAGGTAGGTTTTTTTTTTTTAAAAAATCAACCCCTGAGATTTGGTTTGCAAAATATAAATAAATCATTACCAGGTTAAACTTAGGGAATGGTCTGGGCCAAAGACTTAGAACTCCAATACACCAATAGTTCAAAACCTCACTCTACCTTTCAGGATGCAGAGGTCTTGCTCAAACGATTTAGCCAGTCAGTTTGGGCATCTACAAAATGGGAGTGAGAAAATGATAAAACCAGGTATGTAAGGATTAAAGTGGATAACACATACAAAATCCTCAGTACAGTATTTGGAACATAGTAATTGCTCAATAAATGGTGGCTCATATTATTTTAATTAACTTTCTAAAAGAGAATCGATATTTTTCTGATGCATATGCTGCTTTAAGACTGACTTTTCTAAGTAATATAATTTTCTCAAAAACAAATAATAGTTTAAAATAGTAGAATACCCATTCAAGTATTTACGCTAAGAGAAATAGATATCAGCCAATGCCTAGCTACCCTTTTACGACCCAAAATACTTCATGTTATAATACACATATCATATATATTATATAATACATATTATGCGTATTGCTATAAAGCCATACATAAAATATATTTTATAAAATATATTCATATATAGGTCAAAGGCTACACACACACACACACACGCACACACACACACACACAGACTTTAAGAAAAGAGGCACTTTTGCTGTTTAGAAACATCATGGTACACAAATCACTATTCTACTCAGGTTCCCTAAACAACCCCACACATCTGTTCCCTCTCTCTCAACAATACCATCTTCTTCACAATGAAACAGGAATATCCTTCAGCCCTATTCTTCACAAGTTTATTTCTAATCATCCTTCTTTCCTATGATCTCTGAGAAAGTTTTGGGGCAAATTTTGTCCAAAATCAACCCTCTATTTTGTAGTAGTTCTCTTCTTACCCTTCATCTTCCACCTTACCCCCACCTCTGCCATCACTTTTCCTTTCAGTGGAATTTGTTCTATTTACTCTCTTTCTTCAGATATTTCATCCCATGGTTAGTGGGGAGACAAATACTTTTGCATCTATTTCCTAAAATAATTTAAATTAAAAACATTTTCTAATTTAAAAAATTGTTCTCCCTTTGTACACATTGAAAATTCCTAATTCACAAGTGCTACCTAATCTTTGAAGGCTCTGTGATTCCTAGAGGGAGTTAGAAACTATGTTCTCTGTGCTCCCAAAGTATTGTGTGCATCTTTTCATTATCCTCTGGTTTCTTTATGCACCCAAAATGCAAGCATTTTATTGACAGACTGTCCTGAGGCATTTCATATCTTCCACCCTTCCCCCTTTACCTTGTGTCTAATTATCACAACATTGTGCTCCATCCCCAGTGTACAAAGCCTCAAACTTCCTTTCATTTGAGATTAGATGGTATTTTCACAGAAATGACCTCATTCTTTCTTGTGTGAATTGCTCTCAATATATGTGTGTTTTCTTCCATTCCACTGACCAGAACTCCTTGGCAACACCAATCACATGCTTTTTCCTGGAACTCATAGAAGGAAATTAGACTATTATGGTCACTAGTATGTATTTTAATAGTTGTGTGTGTGTGTGTGTGTGTGTGTATCTCTTCTTTCTTTCTTTCTAGAATGCAAGCTCTTTGAGGCCATTAAAATTTGGAGTAAATAAAGACTCAGTTCAAATTCTGTTCTTTTTCTGCTCCTTCTATTCTCTCTTCTGAGTTAATATCATCATGTCTTTGGTTTCAGTTACCTCCTGTATGCAAATGTCTTACTCCATTTGGGCTGATATAACAAAACACCAGAAACAGGGTAGCTTATAAACAACAGAAATGTATTTCTCATAGTTCCGGAGGCTGGGAAGTCCAGGATCAAGGCACTAGCATGATTGAACTCTGGTGAAGCCTTTCTCCCTTGTTCATAGCCGGCACCTTCTCACTGTGTCCTTACATGGTAGATGGGGCTAGGGAATCTCTCTGGATCATCTTTTACAAGGCATTAATCCCAATCATGAGGGCTCCACCCTTATGACTTACACACCTTCAAAGGACCCACCTCCTAATACCATAATCTTTGGAGGTTAGGATTTCAACATATAAATTTTGGGGAGACACAAACATTCAGATTATAGCAACAGATGACTCACAAATCTATATTTCCAATTTAGACTTCCTTTACGAACTCTAGACCAGCTAAGAAGTGTGATATCCCCCCGGGATATATTTTGAACCTAATTTTTCCAAAAATGAACTCATGAACAGCCTCCAAACCCTTTCCAATATTTGATATTTTCCCAGTGTTTACTATCTTAATTAATGGCATATAATTCTGCTAGTTAAATATATCAGACACTTTGGGTCATCCTTTCTTCCAAATGCATCCATCACCAAGTTCTCATGATTTTACTCCCTAAACATATCTCAAGTACATCCATTTCTCTCTTCCAGCTGTACCAGTATCCTAAAATAAGTAACCATTCTATTTCCTTAGGTCTTCTTTCCTAATTTTTGTGCCCACTTCCAGTCTGAACTCCTGTTAATAAGTTATCCAGAATTACCCTGTAGCCAGGATTATCTTTTCAAAGCACAAATCTAATGAATTCATCTCTTTGCTTAAAACATTTCAATGGCTTACCCTTTTCTTAAAATTAAATTAAAACTCTATAATTTGTCCTGTAAATTTCAGAAGGGGCTAGATCTTTCTTCTCTAGGCACAATGACCTTCTTTCTCTCATCTTACTTGCACTGTCTCTAATAAGTCTTCACCTTTGCATGTGATTTTCCCTCCACCTGGAATATGCTTCCTCATTCCCTACACACCTGTATTCACTTAGTTAATTACTAGGCATCCTTTGTATTTTTGCTCTTGTGTCATATGCTCTGGAAAGCCCTTTCTGACATCTTTGACGAGGTCAGACCCTTCTTGTATATTCTCTCATTGCCCCATATAGCTCTCCTTTATAGTACTTGTCTCAATTGCATTTGTATATTTATTGGATTGATGTTTTTCCTCATCATTTAATCCCCAGCTCCAAGCGTAGTTCCAGAAAAATAGGGGTTACTTAAATCATATTTTTTCAATGGATGAATGAGGAAGGAATCAACACATCAAATTCATGCTTTAGTCCTAATGCTTTCTAAAGTACTGTGTACCTGTTAGGTTCAAATACTGCCTGTTGATTAAGTTCCAAAAGAGAGAAGGATAAAAATTAAAAGTACAAAGTATTTCATAATACGATTAACATCTCTCACAAAAATGTTCATTCTAAAAAGTTTAATTACTACATATTTGATTTGCTTAACTGCAAAATTAATGACAGGCTTATTAAAAAGAGTTTTAATTTTTCCTGAAATAGTTAATAGAATTTAAGAGCTTAGAATGACCAGATTTAGTGTTTCTTACCCAGTATATATATATATATATATATATATATATATATATATATATATATATATATATGTATATGTATATACATATATATTTTTTAATGTGAAAGTTAATTTTTAAAGATCTAACTCATCTATCACCTCCTTTACAAAGCCTCCTGATTCTTTCAGGGAGAGTTGGATGCTATTAACTCTGTGGTTTTGTTGATGTCATTAAACTTCTTACTTTCAACATGATAAAGCCATATGTAATAGTTGCAGAATGACAGGCTGAATCAGGAAGAATACTGACTAATCTTTATTAACCAATAAAACTGAAGAAGAGAGGAGGGATAGGAAGGGTGGGAGGGAGGCACAAGAGGGAGGGGATATGGGGATATATGTACTTATAACTGAATCACTTTGTTATACAGCAGAAACTAACACAACATTGTAAAGCAATTATACTCCAATAAAGATGCTAAAAAAAAAACTGAAGAATAAAAGTTAGATGTCATTAGAAGTCAAAGAATATAAACATAGTTTCAGCTATTGAGATGTGGGTTAATTTTTTCAATTGTTGCTCAAAAGATGTTACCTTCATCTGTTACACAGGCTCTGCTAATATCTCTGAGCTACCAATTTTTCTCAATCATTCATTATTGTTTTGTAAAATCAGAGAAAATAGGTCAGAAGAAATAGAATGGTGTCCATTAATTCATCTTTACATGGAGTTTTGTCACATGAACAATTTAATGCATTATGATATTCTATATGGAAAAGATATTCAAAGTTCTCAGCTGAGTAACTGATAAACCTTAACCATTCTATAAAAAAATACACTTACATTCTCATAGCCTTTGTTTTTAAAGAGATGGGACTAAATTAAGCTTTATTAATTGACTGCTGGGCATAACTTCAAGGTCTTTTCTCAAGTTTATTTAAAAGCAATTTAATTAATTTAAAAATTCATGCATCTTATAGTCATGAATGGTGTTGATTTTGATTGGTTAACGTTGTCTATGTTTAAAGCAAGACATCATGGCATTTGTTTTGCCTCAGTTGGAAATTGACTGAAGGCACAGCCTGCTAGTTTTCAGTGAAACCGAAGTAACTGCTTACTAAATGATCTTTAGAGTCATGTTACATCTTGATTAAATGTTCTCTTTTTTTCCTTTTACCTTTTGTAACACTACTCATTAACTTATATGGTTCTTAGTAAAGAATTTTGTATTATGCAATTTTACTTGTTTTAATGCAATTATCTGAAGTTTTATTCAACAATTTACTTTAAGTATTAAGTTAAATTATTTAGACACAAGAACCATATGCACATTTTTCACATTTTCTAGAAAGTTTCTAAAGTTCTCTAGAAGAAAATGTGATATTATCAGCTTATTTCCTAATACAAGTATTACTTTGAAAACAGAATGTAGTTTTCAAAAACACTGTGTGAAGGAAATATTCTCTGAGAGCAAACTCCCAAGCATGTATTGTAGCTATAACTCTGTTCAGGTCTGTCTAATGAATTTATCAGATAACTTTCATCTCTGAAAAATTTACCTATCTCATGTGAGTAATTAAAACCCAGAGTTATGTTCTACTCTCTAGGATAACATAAAGAACAATATAACTATTGTTTGGCTGTAATGGATTCAAAGCATAGGTATAAAAATAAACAGAGACTAAGTAAAATTCACTGCAAAATAATCAACATTAGGAGTTGACTGGGAAATTTCTCCTACTGTGTAAATACTGATATGTGGCTTTATCAGGAATATTTAATTCTTTTTCCTGCTAATATGTGATGACAGTCTATTCTAGAATAGAATTACACTTGCATATAGGTAAAGCTCACTTCCTAAAATTCCTGAAAATGTGATATCTAAATGGTTTTCAAGCAGTTTATTTTTGCATTGACATTTATATAAAATTAGGCATGTGTTCAGAGAAAGAGGTCCTTAATGTTGGGACTGAAGCACTTCATGAAGAAATAGGAAGCTGGAGCCAGCTTCCCCATATGCTGTTCCTTGCAAACCACCAGTGCTGTGGCTGGCAGTAACTTTCACCATCTCCTAGTATCCTTTTTTTGTTTGTTTTTCTCCCACTGGATTTTGTATATCTTCCTTCAATCTTTAGTCACTATTCTTTTATTGAGGCTGGAAAATCAGATATTTTCACCTTGTTTTCAAATTCCTAGAATATACTCAATATTTATTTTATTATGTTCCCTCTATGCCTTTTGTCTTGGATGAGTGTTGAACATAATTAGACTGGGACTTGCTACATTACTGTTAGAAGTTCCATGGGACTTCCCTGGTGGTGCAGTGGTTAAGAATCCGGCTGCCAGTGCAGGGGACATGGGTTCGATCCCTGGTCCGGGAAAATCCCACATGCCACAGAGCTACTAAGCTCGTGAACCACAACTACTGAGCCCTCGTGCCACAACTACTGAAGCCCGCGCGCCTAGAGCCTGTGCTCCACAACAAGAGAAGTCACCGCAAAGAGAAGCCCGTGAACGGCAACGGAGAATAGCCCCCACTCCTGGCAAATAGAGAAAGCCTACACGCAGCAACGAAGACCGAATGCAGCCAATAAATAAATGAATAAAAAATTGAAAAAAAAGAAGTTCCACCTAACAAAAATCCATACAAGCTATCATGTAATCTAAAACTAGGAAAAGACTTTTAGTTTTATAGATTTTCCCACATATAAGTTAAAAGGGACTTAGATTAGTGCAATCATCCAATAGTAGGTGGTATCTTTTAGTTTTATAACAACTAATTTGTTTATATGTAAAATATTTGAAGTGTGTGGAATGCTGTACACTAATAGTATAAAGTAACGTAATAGCTTGATTTAAGTTATATCTGGCTCTTTTAAATATTTATCAGTTGGGAGGCCTTCAAAACATGCATTTGTGAGTTTATAAAATATTCTATTAATTCTATAGGATGGTATTTAGAAATCTATCCCTTGAAAATAATAAATCTCATGTGCACAAACATACCTTAGAGCTATGAATCATAATGTCAGAGAATCAGAATAATAAAAGCAAGATGCTTTTCCAGATATTTTCTTTGGTGATTTAAGAGGTTTATATATTAAAGCTCTCTTTAAGAGTATGTCTAGCTACAGCTTTTCCTGACCGTATTTGATTCTATTGATACTTTTAGATAAGAGCAGAGTCCTAGTGACCATGGTTTTTAGCATACAGCAGGTGCTCAATGAATGTTAAGTGAACAAGTAGTTGTTCACTTGGATGGATGAATGATCCTACTTGAATGGTATTTACATGGTATCCTTGCTTTCAGACTCTCCCTCCCTCTAAGTCATTATATGAACACTGCTAGATCACTCTCCTTGGTATGCTATCATAAGGTTTTCTCAGAAAAGTTTCTTAGTTCCATAAAGCCATAAAACATGGACTCTAGTATAACATTCATGGTTCTCCACAAAATGAACCCACATTGGTTTTTTCATACGTATCTTTCACTATTCCCTTACACGGATCCTTGATTCACACAAACTGATCCACTCACTGCCTCTTCAATTTTTTCAAGTTGTTTTCTTCCCTACCTTCATGCTTTGGCACACTACTTTCCAAACCCTAATTTTCCTTTAAAGAACTGTTGAGATTCTTAATCTTCAGCAAAGGTTTTCCTGACAACCACAAAGCTATACTCAGAAGGAGTGATTCAAAATCATTGCCTGAGCCCATTACTTTGTAAGTCCCAGGGATGCAGTGGAAGGACTTAGACCTACACATACCACCCAACCATCAAGCCCCCATCACAAGGGTTAGAGCTGGACTGTTGACATGCAACTAATACCACGCCACCCAACGCCCAATCCACCAGCAAGTGTTGCCTACTGTAACTCCAAAATGTATTCTTTCCATCCACTAATGGCTGCTCCTTAGGATGATTTGCCATCATCTCTTGCATGGATGACTGCAATGCTTCCACTCTGGTGCTCATATATTCCCCATTCTTTACCAGTACCCACTCCCACAAATCCATTTTCCATATTTCAGTCAAGTTGTTTTTTTAAAAAAATATAAATCTGATAGGTTTAGATATAAACTTTACAGCTTCTAGAATCTTTAATATGCTAGTGATTTCCCATCACATTTAGAATGAAAAACAATGAAAAACAAACTTCTCGGGCTTCCCTGGTGGTGCAGTGGTTGAGAGTCCGCCAGCCGGTGCAGGAGACACGGGTTCGTGCCCCTGTCTGGGAGAATCCCACATACTGCGGAGCAGCTAGGCCCCTGAGCCATGGCCGCTGAGCCTGCGTGTCTTGAGCCTGTGCTCCGCAACGGGAGAGGACACAACAGTGAGAGGCCTGCGTACCGCAAAAAAAAAAAAAAAAGAAAGAAAAACAAACTTCTCACCATGACATATAAGGCTCTACATGAACTTGGTCTCCGATTATCCTCTAATTTTGTTTTCCACCTTTCTCTCCTCACTCTCTATGTGGTTGCATGAGCTTTTCACTGTTCATAGAACATAACAACTCAGACCCACACTGGGGAATTTGCACTTTCAGTTCCATTGAGCTGTAATTTTCCACCCTCAGAACTTCGCATGGCCACCTCATTGTTGTCTTTCAGATTCCAGCCTGTTGTTGGTTTCCCAGAGAAGACCTCCTTAATCAGCATCCCTAACACACACACCAATGTCACCTTCTCTCATATTCTTTACTTTGGAACATTTACTACTACTGAAATAATACTATGTTGTTTACACTTTTTTTCCCCCAGTCTATCTTGACTAGATTGTGAGCTCAAAGAGAACCAAGACACTGTGGGTCTTTTTAACTTCTGTATCTCCAATATCTACAGCAGTGTTTGTCATAAGACAGTGGACAGTCAAAAAATATCTTTTGAAAACATAAATGGGAAAAAAATAGATGAAAGAATTAGATAAAATTACTCATGTAAAGGCATTTTGTATACTCATAAAAATTATGTTACTATTACAACCATCTATTTGACACTCAGCTAAATATTGCCTTATACTCGTTGTGTAATATTATTTTATGTTAAATTCCTTCATTTATTCATTCAGTTAAAATTATTAAATGGGCACTATGTGCCCTAGGAGATACAGCAGTAAATTCTACAGATTCATTACCAATATCACAGAGGTGGGATGCAGTGGAATCCAACCTAAGTCGGGGTAGGGGAAGCAGTTAGGAAAGGCTTCCCAGAGGACGTAACATCCAAATGGAGACCTGCAGGATGAACAGGAAGCTGCAAATCAGACATTGGGGTAGAGGAAGTGGAAGAAAAGTATGTTTACTAACTTCTTTATCCCTCATATGACCCAGCAATGTCCTTTGAACCGGAACTAGAATGTAAATAGATACACCCCATAGGCAGTAAACAGTAGCTGTTATATTTGGCCTCCTATCCTTTAAAGGGCCAGGATGTGGAGGGATGATGCAGGAAAGAATAAAAAAATGATATTTATTAATGCCTATTACATGCCAAATTCTGGGCGATCAGTTTTCACATGAATAATTTTATTTTATTCTCTCGACGGTTGTTTCAAAGGCTTAGTCTCATCAGGTTTTATTGACCCTCATAAATTATACTTATGGCTGAAGTTCTAACTGGGTCTATTCTGACTCTCCAAAATCCATGTTCCTTTCTAATATGTTATCTGACTAGGTCAGTAGTTCTCAATCCTGGCTGTACATTAGGATCAGGAAACTGAGGCTATACTTGAGACCAATAAAATTAGAAAACCTGGGTGTGGAACCCAGGCTTCAATAGCAGTTAAAGTTCATCAGGTGAATTTGATGTTCAGCCAAGTTTGAGAGAATCACTGGTTTAGGCCAAGAACAGATCACTAGTTTAATTAATTCATTTTGGTTATCTCATCCATATTTCTGTCTTCAAGCAAGATGCCACTTAAACCACAATGGGAGCCGGAGGAAGATGGCGGAAGAGTAAGACGCGGAGATCACCTTCCTCCCCACAGATACATCAGAAATTCATCTACACGTGGAACAACTCCAACAGAACACCTACTGAACGCTGACAGAAGACCTCAGACCCCCCAAAAGGCAAGAAACTCCCCACATACCTGGGTAGGTCAAAAGAAAAAAAGAATAAACAGAGACAATAGGATATGGACGGGACCTGCACCAGTGGGAGGGAGCCGTGAAGGAGGGAAGGTTTCTACACACTACAAGCCCCTTCGAGGGCGGAGACTGCAGGTGGCGGAGGGGGAAAGCTTCGGAGTAGCGGAGGAGAGCACAGCAACAGGGGTGTGGAGGGCAAAGCAGAGA
Source organism: Hyperoodon ampullatus (assembly GCF_949752795.1). Classification (NCBI taxonomy): domain Eukaryota; kingdom Metazoa; phylum Chordata; class Mammalia; order Artiodactyla; family Ziphiidae; genus Hyperoodon; species Hyperoodon ampullatus. The sequence continues at coordinate 126,442,198 of NC_136916.1, read as the reverse complement.
GATTTTGGCACAGAGGATCGGTGCCCTCAGGCACACACCAGCCCGAGAGACTTGTCTGCTCGGCCGCCAGGGCGGGCGGGGCTGGGAGCTGAGGCTCGGGTATCGGCTTTCAGTCGGAGCGCAGGGAGAGGTCTGGGGCTGGCGGCAGGAAGAGACCCTGAAGGGGTTAGTGCTAGCCCGGAGGGAGTCCGGGGAAAGGGTCTGGAGCTACCGGAGAGGCAAGAGACTTTTTTCCCTTTTGTTGCCTGGTGCGCGAGGAGAGGGCATTCCCCTCCCTCCCCTCTGCCTGAGTGAGCCAGAGCCCCCGAATCAGCGGCTCCTTTAAACCCGTCCTGTCTGAGCGAAGAACGGACGCCCTCCGGCGACCTACGCGCAGAGGCGGGGCCAGGTCCAAGGCTGAGACCCGGGAGCTGTGAGAGCAGAGACAGGGAAATCTCTCTGTGCAGCCTCCGAGGCAGCGGATTAAAGCTCCACGGTCCATTTGATGTGCCCTGCGTCTGTGGAGTGCATGAATGGACAGCGAATCATCCCAAATTGAGGAAGTGGACTTTGAGGACAAGATTTAAGACTTTCCCCCCCCTTTTTTTTTTTCCTCTTTTTACAACGAATTATCTCAAATTAAGGAGGTGGACTTAGCAAGATTTCAGACTTTTCGCCCTTTTCCTCTTTTTACAACGAATTATCCCAAATCGAGGAGGTGGACTTGGAGAGCAAGATTTTTGATTTTTCCCCCTGCTCTCTTTTTGTGAATGTGTATGTGTAATCTTCTGTGTAAGATTCTCTCTGTATAGCTTTGCTTCCACCATATGTCCCAGGGTTCTTTCGGTCCGTGTTTTTTTTCAATAATTACTTTTTAATTTTAATAACGCTACTATATTTCATACTTTATTCTATTTTACTTTACCTGCTCTTTCTTTTTTTCCTCCCTTCCCTTCCTCCCTCCCTCCCTCCGCTCCTCCTTTCCTTCTTTCTTTTTCTTTCCTCCATCCCTCCCTCCCTCCCACCCTTCTTCTTTCCACTTTCTTTTTCTTTCCTTCCTCCCTCCCTCCCTCCTGTCTTTCTTTCTTTCTTTCCTTCCTCCCTCCCTCCCTCTCTTCTTCCATTCACTCTTCCTTTTGCTTTCATTCCTCCCTCCCTCCCTCCCTCCTTTCTTTCCTTTCTTTCCATCCTTCCTCCCTCCCTCCTTTCTTTCTTTCTTCCTTCCTTCCTTCCTTACTTCCCTTCTTCCTTTCTTTCAATCTCTCTTTCTTTCTTCTACTAATTATTTCTTTCTACTTTTTCTCACTGTTATTCTGAGCCGGGTGGATGAAAGGCTCTTGGTGCTGCAGCCAGGAGTTAGTGCTGTGCCTCTGAAGTGGGAGAGCCAACTTCAGGACACAGGTCCACAAGAGACCTCCCAGCTCCACATAATATCAAGCAGCAAAAATCTCCCAGGGATCTCCATCTCAACACCAGCACCCAGCTTCAGTCAACGACCAGCAAGCTACAGTGCTGGTCACCCTATGCCAAGCAACTAGCAAGGCAGGAACACAACCCCACCCATTAGCAGAGAGGATACCTAAAAACATAATAAGGCCACAGGCACCCCAAAACACACCACCAGACGTGGACCTGTCCACCAGAAAGACAAGATCGAGCTTCAACCACCAGAACACAGGCATTAGTCCCCCCCACCAGGAAGCCTACACAACCTACTGAAACAACCTTAGCCACGGGGGACAGACACCAAAAACAACGGGAACTACGAATCTGCAGCCTGCAAAAAGGAGACCCCAAACACAGTAACATAAGCAAAATGAGAAAGCAGAAAAACACACAGCAGGTGAAGGAGCAAGATAAAAACCTACCAGACCTAACAAATGAAGAGGTAATAGGTAGTCTACCTGAAAAAGAATTCAGAATAATGATAGTAAAGCTGATCCAAGATTCTATTTCCCAGATCCAAAATCTTGGAAATAGAATAGACAATATGCAAGAAACAGTTAACAAGGACCTAGAAGAACTAAAGATGAATCAAGCATCGATTAAAAACACAATAAATGAAATGAAAAATACTCTAGATGGGATCAATAGCAGAATAACTGAGGCAGAAGAACGGATAAGTGAGGTGGAAGATAAAATAGTGGAAATAACTGATGCAGAGAAAAATAAAGAAAAAAGAACGAAAAGAACAGAGGACAGTCTCAGAGACCTCTGGGACAACATTAAACGCACCAACATTCGAATTATAGGGGTTCCAGAAGAAGAAGAGAAAAAGAAAGGGACTGAGAAAATATTTGAAGAGATTATAGTTGAAAACTTCCCTAATATGGGAAAGGAAATAGTTAATCAAGTCCAGGAGGCACAGAGAGTCCCATACAGAATAAATCCAAGAAGAAATACGCCAAGACACATATTAATCAAACTGTCAAAAATTAAACACAAAGAAATCATATTAAAAGCAGCAAGGGAAAAACAACAAATAACACACAAGGGAATCCCCATCAGATTAACAGCTGATCTCTCAGCAGAAACTCTACAAGCCAGAAGGGAGTGGCAGGACATAATTAAAGTGATGAAGGAGAGAAACCTGCAACCAAGATTACTCTACCCAGCAAGGATCTCATTCAGATTTGATGGAGAAATTAAAACCTTTACAGACAAGCAAAAGCTGAGAGAGTTCAGCACCACCAAACCAGCTTTACAACAAATGCTAAAGGAACTTCTCTAGGCAAGAAACACAACAGAAGGACTATACCTACAATAACGAACCCAAAGCCATTAAGGAAATGGGAATAGGAACATACATATCAATAATTACCTTAAATGTAAATGGACTAAATGCTCCCACCAAAAGACACAGAGTGGCTGAATGGATACAAAAACAAGACCCATATATATGCTGTCTACAAGAGACCCACTTCAGACCTAGAGACACATACAGATTGAAAGTAAGGGGATGGAAAAAGATATTCCATGCAAATGGAAATCAAAAGAAAGCTGGAGTAGCAATTCTTATATCAGACAAAATAGACTTTAAAATAAAGACTATTAGAAGAGACAAAGAAGGACACTACATAACGATAAAGGGATCGATCCAAGAAGAAGATATAACAATTGTAAATATTTATGCACCCAACATAGGAGCACCTCAATACATAAGGCAAATACTAACAGCCATAAAAGGGGAAATCGACAGTAACACAATCATAGTAGGGGACTTTAACACCCCACTTTCACCAATGGACAGATCATCCAAAATGAAAATAAATAAGGAAACACAAGCTTTAAATGATACATTAAACAAGATGGACTTAATTGATATTTATAGGACATTCCACCCAAAAACAACAGAATACACATTTTTCTCAAGTGCTCATGGAACATTCTCCAGGATAGATCATATCTTGGGTCACAAATCAAGCCTTGGTAAATTTAAGAAAATTGAAATTGTATCAAGTATCTTTTCCGACCACAATGCTATGAGACTAGACATCAATTACAGGAAAAGATCTGTAAAAAATACAAACACATGGAGGCTAAACAATACACTACTCAATAATGAAGTGATCACTGAAGAAATCAAAGAGGAAATTAAGAAATACTTAGAAACAAATGACAATGGAGACACGACGACCCAAAACCTATGGGACGCAGCAAAAGCAGTTCTAAGGGGGAAGTTTATAGCAATACAATCCCACCTTAAGAAACAGGAAACATTTCGAGTAAACAACCTGACCCTGCACCTAAAGCAATTAGAGAAAGAAGAACAAAAAACCCCCAAAGTTAGCAGAAGGAAAGAAATCATAAAGATCAGATCAGAAATAAATGAAAAAGAAATGAAGGAAACGATAGCAAAGATCAACCAAACTAAAAGCTGGTTCTTTGAGAAGATAAACAAAATTGACAAACCATTAGCCAGACTCATCAAGAAAAGAAGGGAGAAGACTCAAATCAGTAGAATTAGAAATGAAAAAGGAGAAGTAACAACTGACACTGCAGAAATACAAAAGATCATGAGAGATTACTATAAGCAACTCTATGCCAATAAAATGGACAACCTGGAAGAAATGGACAAATTCTTAGAAATGCACAACCTACCAAGACTGACTCAGGAAGAAATAGAAAATATGAATAGACCAATCACAAGCACTGAAATTGAAACTGTGATTAAAAATCTTCCATCAAACAAAAGCCCAGGACCAGATGGCTTCACAGGCGAATTCTATCAAACATTTAGAGAAGAGCTAACACCCATCCTTCTCAAACTCTTCCAAACAATATCAGAGGAAGGAACACTCCCAAACTCATTCTACGAGGCCACCATCACCTTGATACCAAAACCAGGCAAGGATGTCACAAAGAAAGAAAACTACAGGTCAATATCACTGATGAACATAGATGCAAAAATCCTCAACAAAATACTAGCAAACAGAATCCAACAGCACATTAAAAGGATCATACACCATGATCAAGTGGGGTTTATTCCAGGAATGCAAGGATTCTTCAATATACGCAAATCAATCAATGTGATACACCATATTAACAAGTTGAAGGAGAAAAACCATATGATCATCTCAATAGATGCAGAGAAAGCTTTCGACAAAATTCAACACCCATTTATGATAAAAACCCTGCAGAAAGTAGGCATAGAGGGAACTTTCCTCAACATAATAAAGGCCATATATGACAAACCCACAGCCAACATCGTCCTCAATGGTGAAAAACTGAAACCATTTCCACTAAGATCAGGAACAAGACAAGGCTGCCCACTCTCACCACTCTTATTCAACATAGTTTTGGAAGTTTTAGCCACAGCAATCAGAGAAGAAAAGGAAATAAAAGGAATCCAAATTGGAAAAGAAGAAGTAAAGCTGTCACTGTTTGCAGATGACATGATACTATACATAGAGAATCCTAAAGATGCTACCGAAAAACTACTAGAGCTAATCAATGAATTTGGTAAAGTAGCAGGATACAAAATTAATGCACAGAAATCTCTGGCATTCCTGTACACTAATGATGAAAAATCTGAAAATGAAATCAAGAAAACACTCCCATTTACCATTGCAACAAAAAGAATAAAATATCTAGGAATAAACCTACCTAAGGAGACAAAAGACCTGTATGCAGAAAATTATAAGACACTGATGAAAGAAATTAAAGATGATATAAATAGATGGAGAGATATACCATGCTCCTGGATTGGAAGAATCAATATTGTGAAAATGACTCTACTACCCAAAGCAATCTACAGATTCAATGCAATCCCTATCAAACTACCACTGGCATTTTTCACAGAAGTAGAACAAAAAATTTCAAAATTTGTTTGGAAAAACAAAAGACCCCGAATAGCCAAAGCAATCTTGAGAACGAAAAACGGAGCTGGAGGAATCAGGCTGCCTGACTTCAGACTATACTACAAAGCTACAGTAATTAAGACAGTGTGGTACTGGCATAAAAACAGAAAGATAGATCAGTGGATCAGGATAGAAAGCCCAGAGATAAACCCACGCACATATGGCCAACTTATCTTTGATAAAGGAGGCAGGAATGTACAGTGGAGAAAGGACAGCCTCTTCAATAAGTGGTGCTGGGAAAACTGGACAGGGACATGTAAAAGTATGAGATTAGATCATTCCCTAACACCATACACAAAAATAAGCTCAAAATGGATTAAAGACCTAAATGTAAGGCCAGAAACTATCAAACTCTTAGAGGAAAACATAGGTAGAACACTCTATGACATAAATCATAGCAAGATCCTTTTGGACCCACCTCCTAGAGAAATGGAAATAAAAACAAAGATAAACAAATGGGACCTAATGAAACTTCAAAGCTTTTGCACAGCAAAGGAAACCATAAACAAGACCAAAAGACAACCCTCAGAGTGGGAGAAAATATTTGCAAATGAAGCAACTGACAAAGGATTAATCTCCAAAATTTATAAACAGCTCATGCAGCTCAATAGCAAAAAAACAAACAACCCAATCCAAAAATGGGCAGAAGACTTAAATAGGCATTTCTCCAAAGAAGATATACAGACTGCCAACAAACACATGAAAGAATGCTCAACATCATTAATCATTAGAGAAATGCAAATCAAAACTACAATGAGATATCATCTCACACCAGTCAGAATGGCCATCATCAAGAAATCTAGAAACAATAAATGCTGGAGAGGGTGTGGAGAAAAGGGAACACTCTTGCACTGCTGGTGGGAGTGTGAATTGGTACAGCCACTATGGAGAACAGTATGGAGGTTCCTTAAAAAACTAAAAATAGAACTACCATATGACCCAGCAATCCCACTACTAGGCATATACCCTGAGAAAACCATAATTCAAAAAGAGACATGTACCAAAATGTTCATTGCAGCTCTATTCACAATAGCCCGGAGCTGGAAACAACCTAAGTGTCCATCATCGGATGAATGGATAAAGAAGATGTGGCACATATATACAATGGAATATTACTCAGCCATAAAAAGAAACGAAACTGAGCTATTTGTAATGAGGTGGATAGACCTAGAGTCTGTCATACAGAGTGAAGTAAGTCAGAAAGAGAAAGACAAATACCGTATGCTAACACATATATATGGAATTAAAAAAAAAAAAAAATGTCATGAAGAACCTAGGGGTAAAACGGGAATAAAGACACAGACCTACTTGAGAATGGACTTGAGGATATGGGGAAGGGGAAGGGTAAGCTGTGACAAAGGGAAAGAGAGGCATGGACATATATACACTACCAAACGTAAGGTAGATAGATAGTGGGAAGCAGCCGCAGAGCACAGGGAGATCAGCTCGGTGCTTTGTGACCGCCTGGAGGGGTGGGATGGGGAGGGTGGGAGGGAGGGAGATGCATGAGGGAGGGGATGTGGGAACAGATGTATATGTATGACTGATTCACTTTGTTATAAAGCAGAAACTAATAAAAAAATAATAATAATAAAAAAATTAAAAAAAAAAAAAAAAAAAAAAAAAAAAAAAAAAACCACAATGAACAAAAAAAGATGGTTCTATTCTTTGGCATGACCTCTTTAAAACTTTAGTCCTGAAAAGTCAAATGTGAAGGTTGAAACAGCATAACTAAATAATTAAGCTACTTTGTCTCTCAACATAATGTGTACTGTGTCTATTTTAATAATTCCTGGCTCCACCAGCATATGCTATCAGATTTAATTCCCTATGGTCTGGTACTACATATTTTTAGTAAACTTAGCTTTCAAAAGAAGAACAGAAGAAAGTAACACCATATACATAACTACAGTAATACGATTTATTTAAGTTTGTAAAAGAATATCACAGGGGAACTCGTGAAACTTAAAAATTCATTTTCTTTCTACTTGCTACAACAAAAGATCAGTTGGCACTTAACAAAAATTCTGTTGTATATATTATTATTAGATAAGGTTTCTGCAGCTTAATATAAAAGGAGTTAACACTGTTGGTAGCCATTGTTTTCAAATGAATCAATATCCTCCTACTGCCCTCGGCTACAAAACATTTTCCTGGCTTAAAGATAATATGTGATCCTTGTCTTACAGTTGTCATTATGAAATTTAGTACCACAAGCAGTAGACTTTGAAAATAAATACCTAATTTGGATGCCCTCTTAGTCCTTTGAGGTGAAGCAATGAGTCATAACTTAGAAAAGTATCTTACACCAATCAATAGATATCTTGATCTTTGGTTCATCATATTAGTTCATATGATTAATAACTACTTAGCACAAAGATCACTGAAAATTAAAACTATGTGATGTCATTTTGTGACCCTCTAACCCAATGATTCCTCTTTCTCTGTATTATATCTAACTCATTAATAATGAATATGATTCAGTATTAGGAATATTGAGACAGAATATTTTATCTTTAAAAAAATGTTTTGCTGTACATAGATGTTTTTAGCAGCTTTATTCATAATTACCAAAACTTGTAAGCAACCAAGATGTCCTTCAGTAGATGGAGAGATAAACTGTGGTACATCCAGACAACAGAATATTATTCAACGTTAAAAAGAAAAGAGCTATCACGCCATGAAAGACAAGGAGGAATCTTAAATGCATATTACTAAGTGAAAATAAAGCAATCTGAAGAGACTATATATGGTATGATTCCAATTGTATGACATTATGGAAAAGGCAAAACTATGGAGACAGTAAAAAGATCAGTGGTTTCCAGGGGGTAGGGTGAAGTAGGGGGATGAATAGGTGGAGCATAGAGGTTTTTTAGGGCAGTGAAGATACTCCATATGACACTATAACAATGGATACATGTCATTACACATCTATCCAAACCCATAAAATGTACAAAACCAAGAATGAAACCCAGTGTAAACTATAGACTTTGGGTGATTATGATGTGCCAATGTAGTTCATCAGTTGTAGCAAATCCACCACTTGGGTGGGGGATGCTGATATTAAGGGAAGCTATGCATGTGTGGAGGCAGGGGATGTGTGGGAAATCTTTATACTTTCCTCTCAATTTTGCTATGAATCTAAAAAATTGAGTCTACAAAACAATTATATATATGTATAATTTCTATTATTATATATATGGAATGAACTACAATGATATGTCTCAACATGGATGAATTTCACAAACATACATACTGCACAATTGCATTTATATAAAGTTCAAAAACAGGCAAATCTAAGTTACGGTTTTAGAATAAACATTTATTATCTCCCATGTGTGAGGTGTTAATGACTATAAAACTGAAAAACTATGGTGTTACAAATTAGGATAGTGTTTACCTTTGAGGAGAAGAGGGGATAGTGAGTGCAGGGGACTCTAGAGAAGTTGCTGATAATGTAATATTTCTTGAGTTGAATTGTGACTGCTGGGTTATCTTTACTTTGGGGTAATTCATTGTTTATTAATTGTGTGTATGTAAGATTGTTTAGGGCACTGCATTGTCTCTTTTCACCCTTTTGTTAACATCACCACTACTGGAAAAATAAAATGGTTTTTAAGGAAGTCATCATTGCATACCAGATTGTGGAGTAAGCAGGGCTGAGATGGGAACAAGAAAAGTTTTATCTGAAGTTTTAAAATGCTTGTAATATGATTATTTTATACTTATGAATAGAGTAACACTATGATTATAAATAATTGATTTAATCTATTCATTAGGGAAGTCTTGATATTTACTGGAAATACCTTATTGGTGGCTAGCCTAACATATATAGCGAGATGTAATAAAACTGCATTTCTTTTAAAAATATTCTAATGGGGCTTCCCTGGTGGTGCAGTGGTTGAGAAACCGCCTGCCGATTCAGGGGACATGGGTTCGTGCCCCGGTCTGGGAAGATCCCATGTGCCATGGAGCGGCTGGGCCCATGAGCCATGGCCGCTGAGCCTGCGCGTCCGGAGCCTGTGTTCTGCAACGGGAGAGGCCACAGCAGTGAGAGGCCCGCATAACGCAAAAAAAAAAAAAAAAAAAAAAAATATATATATATATATATATATATATATATATATTCTAATGAAGACTTTTTCTTAAATCTTAACTAATCTTTATTCTTCATAACGTAATCTGAATCTGCAAGGTTAAAAAATTTATTGTATAAATTCAGCAGTATGAAACAAATTTAATAACATCTCAAAGGTTAATCTTAAATCATATTTTTAAGATCATCAAAATTACACTGACCTTAGCCATTTTATAGCACTCTGTCAGTTGTTGGCAAAAGAAAATTCTCCTGACTTAACATTTTAAATTACATGAGATTAAGCAAGATTTGACCAAAAAGTGACAGGTCAGAATTTCTCATGGTACGTTGAAAATGTGGAACTGCTGCATTTCATCTGCAAACTGCGACACTGACTTAGACATGTATTGGGGCAGAACTGATGCCATCTGTGTCAAACAACAGAGAAAGATTCTCAGCATGTGGCCTAGAGGTTATATTATGCTGATGACAAAATGGTCAACATTTACTGCTTGAAGTCAATTTAACAGTATAATAGGATTAACCATACATGCCCCCACTGTTATTAAGCACCATTTGCTCATTCATTTCTATAACAGCAGTGCTTTGTTGCTGTTTTTGGCCTTCTTATTGTATCCTCCATTCTTATTACTTTTACTGGCTACACTTTAGATATTTGGCATGCATCTATGTATGTGTGTGTTTGTGAGTAAGTGTGTGTGCTTCTAACATAACAGACATTTTTTTCTGAATCAGATTAGCCATTTTAGTATGGGCTTCCTTTTATATGCAATTTCAATTGCTTCTGAAGTTAAAATATTTTCTTGAATATTATCAAACAAAAGATTGAAATAGGAGAAATTTCTTTTTGTTAAAATGTAACATTCTTTTGTTTCTTCTTTCACACCATGATTTGACTGTTATTTATGTGTGTATTAAACTTGTATCAATCATGTTTTAAACAGTAGTTGCAATGCCAAGCACTGGAGATAAAAATATAAGGGAGAAGACACGGTTGTGAAATAGACAAAGATAAACACAAATATACACAAAATAGGCTTAACAAAGTGTGACAGGTGATGAAATATATTAATGAGCCGTAATGGTGGTGAATGGAAGAAGAACATAATTCTACCTGGTACAAGGATAGAGTGAGATTTCAAATAAAGGTTAAAACCTGAAAGCAGAATAGGTATTCAGTAGCTGAAAGGTAGGATGTGATAATGCAGGCATACAGAGTAGCTTGAACAAAATCAAGATCTGAGGTGGTCTTGCTGTGTGTGGCAATTCCCAGTGACAGGAGCAGAGATTGTGAGTCTCTGGATTAGAGAAAGGAGTATAAAATGGAGTAGATGGGAGGTGTCACCTGATACATGTAAACTTGGAGAAGTAGGAAGGATAGATACATTGTAAAGATTGTGTGTGTTATATTAAGGTGTTTCACCTCTTGCTATAGAGAATCACAAGTCATTGAAGCATTTTAAGCAGGGGAATAATACAACCAGCTCTCTCTGGCAGCAATGCAGAGGGAAGACTGGATTAGAGTGGGGTTCTAATGAAATGATCCAGATGAAAGGCCTGAACTTAAACAAAGCTATGTAAATGAAGAGAAGAAGATGGAAATTAGAGATGCTAAGGAAATAGAAAATGCAAAATTTAGTGACCAAGGTGGGGGTGGGTAGGATTCTTGGGAGGAGTCTAAGATGGCACCCGACTTTTTAGCTTGAGTGATTTTGTTTTCTGTTTGATCCATCTGCTCTTGTCATGTATTTTTCTCTTTTCCTGCTTTCTTTTGGATTAACCGATTATTTTGTTAAAGATTTAATTTTATCACCTCTATTGATTTACTATTATACCCGTTTCTAGTGTTTTCTTTGGTTGTTTATCTAAGGCATTTGTTCTCAACTTTGGGTGATTTTGACCTCAGGGGACATTTGGCAATGCCTGAAGATATTTTTATTTTCACAGTTAAAGGAGGTGCTACTGGCATCTAGCAGGTAAAGGCCAGTCAGAGATGCTATTAGACATCCTACAATGCACGGGACAGTACCCAACAACAAAGAATTATCCAGCCCAAAATATTAAGTGCCAAGGTTGAAAACACTCCTATATTATATACAAAATACATATTTAGCTTATCACAGCTTATCTACCTTCATATAATATTATTCAACTTCACACATAATTAAAGAACCTTATAACATTATGCTTCCATTCCACTCCCCACCTCCAACACCACACACACAGCTTTTGTGGTACAATTGTCATATTCTAATTCTGCTGTTGTTATAAATGGCAAATATATTTTTATTATTTTTGCTTTAAATAGTCCTTTAACCTTTTAGAAGTTATTTTATCTCTGCTTCTAAGGTACACATTATTTAAAATATGTAGTTGCAATCAGAAGAGAGATTATTAATTGCTTCCAAAGCCACGTTTAAAAAAAACTGAAGCCAGAGCAGTCCACTAATTTGTAATGTTTTCACACTCATTATCAATTAGCAAGCCATCACATTGGTGGTTTGCCCCAATCATTAGCATAGCCAAATAAATGGATCTGCTGTTCTGTACTCAATACATTTCACCTTTTAAACATGGTTCGACTTTTCTGTCGATTCTTTCTACAAATATGAAGTTGCTAGCTTAGGCATCTTTTAAATGGTGGCACTTTCCTTGAAACATACCATGTTTCACTAAGTTAAATATTGAGGCATTTTAGCATTTTACCTTATGTTCCAGGTTTTAAAATATTTGTTTTTCAAAGTTAAAAATTAAATTATACTTTTATTATTCAGTACATGCATTTTTATCGCTTCAGGGCTTTTATGTAAATATCCTTGCTAATTTTAGTTTATTACTAAATACATTTCTTTTATTGATCTCATATTTTGAAGTATTACACACAACATTTAGAAGAGAAAAAGTGACAATTCTATTAGAATTAGTAGAAATTGAAAGTCTTAAAATTTAAAAATTTTGAAGTATATTCTTTTTTATAAAAAAGTGAACATTTAAAATAGGGAAACACTGTTAGGGCTTAAAAGCCTAATCCATTGCAAAATATTAAAAAGACCACTTAATTTCCTTTTAACACAAAAACCAAAACTTGAAACCTTGTGTATGTAACGGTTTCTTCGCATGACAATTCCAGTAAGGTGATCTTACTAAGAATCTATTGAAAACAGCTTTGGTCCTTAATGTCACAGCCTCCCTACTTTATGACTGAGATAGTGAGCACTAAGAAATCAAGGCGGGAATGATCATCCTTTACGTATTCAATCATCTTTTTATTTAAAAAAATACTTTTCTCCATTCCAATTCCCTTTGCCTTTGTATGGTTTTAGTCTTTCTTCTAGTCTCTGACCTAAAAATACATAAAGTAAAATTTTTCAAAACGTCCAGAATAATTATTAGTTGACCAAAAAAACTCTGCCTTCAGCTATGAACAAAATAATTTGAATCTTAGAATTCCAACTTAATGTTCCTCCAACCAGTTTATTTGCTTAGAATCTTAAATTGTAAATAACATTTAGTATTAAAGTGGACTTTTACTTTTTTTAGTTCTCCATTTATGGTTATTTGAACAAAATCATATTTCCATTCTTCTCTCCTTGTTAAATAATTCTCTCTTGAAACTATATTATAGTTCCTTTAAAAATATTTGATGTACCATAGTATTTGTAGTATTTGATGTATTATAGTACAAACTTTTAATGTTATTTCTTTTTTTATGCTTATTTGTATCTTTTTAGCTATTTTATTTTTAAAGTAACTTCTTACACTTTAACAATAATTATTCTTTTTTTTTAAACATCTTTATTGGAGTATAATTGCTTTACAACATTGTGTTAGTTTCTGCTGTACAACAAAGTGAATCAGCTATATGCATACATATATCCCCATATACCCTCCGTCTTGAGTCTCCCTCTCCCACCCTCACTATCCCACCCCTCTACGTCATCACAAAGCATCAGTCGAGCTGATCTCCCTGTGCTATGCAGCAGCTTCCCACTAGCCATCCATTTTACATTTGGTAGTATATGTATGTCAATACTACTCTCTCATGTCGTCCCAGCTTACCCTTCCCCCTCCCCGTGTCCAGAAGTTCATTCTCTAATAGGTCTGCGTCTTTATTTCCATCCTGCCCCTAGGTTCTTCATGACCATTTTTTTTTTAAGATTCCATATATATGTGTCAGCATATGGCATTGATTTTTCTCTTTCTGACTTACTTCACTCTGTATGACAGACTCTAGGTACATCCACCTCATTACAAATAACTCAATTTCGTTTCTTTTCATGGCTGAGTAATATTCCATTGTCTATATGTGCCACATCTTCTTTATCCATTCATCTGTCAATGGACACTTAGGTTGTTTCCATGTCCTGGCTATTGTAAATAGAGCTGCAATGAACATTGTGGTACATGACTCTTTTATAATTATGGTTTCTCAGGGTATACGCCCAGTAGATTGCTGGGTCATATGGTAGTTCTATTTTTAGTTTTCTAAGGAACCTCCAGACTGTTCTCCATAGTGGGTGTATCAATTTACATTCCCACCAACAGTGCAAGAGGGTTTCCCTTTTCTCCACATGCTCTCCAGCATTTACTGTTTGTAGATTTTTTGATGATGGCCATTCTGACCGCTGTGAGGTGATACCACATTGTAGTTTTGATTTGCATCTCTCTAATATTAGATTCGTGATGTTGAGCATCCTTTCATGTGTTTGTTGGCAATCTGTATATCTTCTTAGGAGAAATGTCTATTTAGGTCTTCTGCCCATTTTTGGATTGGGTTGTGTTTTTTTGATATTGAGCTGAATGAGCTGCTTATATATTTTGGAGATTAATCCTCTGTCAGTTACTTTGTTTGCAAATATATTCTCCTATTCTGAGGGTTGCCTTTTCGATTTGTTTATGGTTTCCTTTGCTGTGCAAAAGCTTTTAAGTTTCATTAGGTCCCATTTGCTTTTGTTTTTATTTCCATTCCTCTAGGAGATGGGTCAAAAAGGAACTTGCTGTGATTTATGTCATAGAGGGTTTTGCCTATGTTTTCCTCTAAGAGGTTTAGAGGCTCTGGACTTACATTTAGGTCTTTAATCCATTTTGAGTTTATTTTTCTGTATGGTATTAGGAAGTGTTCTAATTTCATTCTTTTACATGTAGCTGTCCAGTTTTCCCAGCATCACTTATTGAAGAGGCTGTCTTTTCTCCATTGGATATGCTTGCCTCCTTTATCAAAGGTCAGGTGACCATATGTGCGGGGGTTTATCTCTGGGCTTTCTATCCTGTTCCATTGATCTGTATTTCTGTCTTTGTGCCAGTACCATACTGTCTTGATTACTGTAGCATTGTAGTATTGTCTGAAGTCAGGGAACCTGGTTCCTCGAGCTCTGTTTTTCTTTCTCCAGATTGCTTTGGTTATTTGCAGTCTTTTGTGCTTGCATATAAATTATGAAATCTTTTGTTCTAGTTCTGTAAAAAATGCCAGTGGTAGTCTTATAGGGATTGCATTGAATCTTTAGATTGCTTTGGGTAGTATAGTCATTTTCACAATGTTGATTCTTCCAATCCAAGAACATGGTATATCTATCCACCTATTTGTATCATCTTTAATTTCTCTCATCACTGTCCTATAGTTTTTTGCATACAGGTCTTTTGTCTCCTTAGGTAGGTTTATTCTTAGGTATTTTATTTTTGTTGTTGCAGTGATGAATGGGAGTGATTCCTTAATTTCTCTTTCAGAGTTTTCATCATTAGTGTGTAAGAATGCAAGAGATTTCTGTGCATTAATTTTGTATCCTGCTACTCTACCAAATTCATTGATTAGCTCTAGTAGTTTTCTGGTAGCATCTTTAGGATTATCTATGTATAGTATCATGTCATCTGCAAACAGTGACAGTTTTACTTCTTCTTTTCCGATTTGGATTCCTTTTATTTCTTTTTCTTCTCTGATTGCTGTGACTAAAACTTCCAAAACTATATTGAATAATAGTGGTGAAAATGGGCAGCCTTGTCTTCTTCCTGATCTTAGGGGAAATGGTTTCAGTTTTTCACCATTGAGGATGATGTTGGCTGTGGGTTTGTCATATATGGCCTTTATTATGTTGAGGTAAGTTCCCTCTATGCCTACTTTCTGGAGAGATTTTATCATAAATGGGTGTTGAATTTTGTCAAAAGCTTTTTCTGCATCTATTGAGATGATCATATGGTTCTGTTTTGCTTTTGTTTTTTTTGCGGTACAAGGGCCTCCCACTGCTGTGGCCTCTCCCGTTGCAGAGCACAGGCTCCGGACGCGCAGGCTGAGCAGCCATGGCTCACGGGCCCAGCCGCTCCGCGGCATGTGGGATCTTTCTGGACTGGGGCATGAACCTGCGTCCCCTGCATCAGCAGGTGGACTCTAAACCACTGTGCCACCAGGGAAGCCCTGATCATATGGTTTTTATCTTTCAGTTTGTTAATATGGTGTATCACATTGATTGATTTGCATATATTGATGAATCCTTGCATTCCTGGGATAAACCCCACTTGATCATGGTGTATGATCATTTTAATGTGCTGTTGGAGTCTGTTTGTTAGTATTTTGTTGAGGATTTTTGCATCTATGTTCATCAGTGATATTGACCTGTAGTTTCTTTCTTTGTGACATCTTTGTCTGGTTTTGGTATCAGGGTGATGGTGGCCTTGTAAAAGGGGTTTGGGAGTGTTCCTCCCTCTGTTATATTTTGGAAGAGTTTGAGAAGGATAGGTGTTAACTCTTCTCTAAATGTTTGATAGAATTCGCCTGTGAAGCCATCTGGTCCTGGGCTTTTGTTTGTTGAATGATTTTAAGTTACAGTTTCAATTTCAGTGCTTGTGATTGGCCTATTCATATTTTCTATTTCTTCCTGGTTCAGTCTTGGAGGGTTGTACTTTTCTAAGAGTTTGTCCATTCTTCCAGGTTCTCCATTTTATTGGCATATAGTTGCTTGTAGTAGTCACGATAATTTGTATTTCTGCCTTGTCAGTAGATACTTATTTTTCATTTCTAATTCTATTGATTTGAGTCTTCTCCCTTTTTTTCTTGATGAGTCTGGCTAATGGTTTATCAATTTTGTTTATCTTCTCAAAGAATCAGCTTTTAGTTTTATTGATCTGTGCTGTTGTTTCCTTCATTTCTCTTTCATTAGTTTTGATGATAACTTTATGATTTCTTTCCTTCTGCTATCTTTGTTTTTTTTTTTTTTTTTGGTCTTCTTCTAATTGCTTTAGGTGTAAGTTTAGGTAGTTTATTTGAGATGTTTCTTGTTTCTTAAGGTAGGATTGTATTGCTATAAACTTCTCTCTTAGAACTGTTTTGCTGCATCCTATAGGTTTTGGGTCATCGTGTTTCCATTGTCATTTGTTTCTAGGTATTTTTTAATTTCCTCTTTGATTTCTTCAGTGATTTCTTGGCTATTTAGTAGTGTATTGTTTAGCCTCCTGTGTTTGTATTTTTAAGTTTTTTTTCTGTAATTGATATCTAGTCTCATAGCATTGTGATTGGAAAAGGTACTTGATATGATTTCAATTTTTTAACATTTACCAAGGCTTGATTTGTGACCCATGATATGGTCTATCTTGGAGAATGTTCCATGAACAGTTGAGAAAAAAGTGTATTCTGTTGTTTTTGGATGGAATGTCCTATAAATATCAATTAGGTCCATCGTGTTTAATGTGTCATTTAAAGCTTGTGTTTCCTTATTTATTTTATTATTTATTTATTATTATTATCTTCCCGGACCGGGGCATGAACCCATGACCCCTGCATCGGCAGGCAGACTCTCAACCACTGTGCCACCAGGGAAGCCCTATTATTGCATGTTTTAACATTAAAAAAATATGAAGTTTTATATGTAAATAATACATTAAGTAAACATTATTTAGTTTTTTATTGTTGCTGTGACCATTCATAAATTTATTGGGTGGGGGTGGAATTGTTTGTATGTGAAAATTAACAGTTATTAGATACCTATATTAGTTATTATACTTTAGTTACTTTAAAAATATGGAAATATATGTTTATAATCAATATTCCTTAAAACTGAAAGTACATACAACTAGCTTATGCTGCCTTTATCACTCTCCTAAGAGAAAACCTTCCAGGAAAAAAAGTTACACCATTTTAACACTTCAGCTTTATTCTTACTTTGTGGAAAATAACCAGCTCTATGGGATAAGAAGATTTATGTCTGATGTATAGCCCTAAACCCTACTAGTTGTGTGACTTTGGTCAGGTTACTAAATTTCTCATAATTTCTGTTTCCTAATAAATAAAATAGGAGTGTCATACATACTACACAGAGTTGTTTTCAATATTGTCTGGTGTAAATGATTATTAAATGGGAGAAGATATAAGAAACACTTAACACAATGTCTGGCATGTGATAAGTACTCAAAAGTAGTTACGGGGGCTTCCCTGGTGGCGCAGTGGTTGAGAGTCCGCCTGCCGATGCAGGGGACAGGGGTTCGTGCCCCGGTCTGGGAAGATCCCACATGCCGCGGAGTGGCTGGGCCCGTAAGCCATGGCCACTGAGCCTGCGTGTCCGGAGCCTGTGCTCTGCAACGGGGAAAAAAAAAAAGTAGTTACGGATATTGTTATTATTATTTTTCTTCCTCTCAGGTGAAATGTGCAGTTAATTGTGCATATGGTCTGAGATTAGGGATACTCACCTCAAGCAATTTTTTTGTCTTTAATCCTCTCCTTTTCTGTTTCTTTCAACACTTGCCCAATTGTCTGAGGAAATTATCTATCCTCATGTGTGTCTCTCCCTTATTCTAGTTTTAAGTTTTTAAAAATAACACAAATTATTATCACCAAATATTTCTGTCAATATACCAATTTATTGGAAAATAAATTCATAAGTTTTTAGATAATGTGACAGCAATGTCTTACTAATCCAAGGCAGTATATAGTTTTCACAGCAGAGACTTGTATAGTTAATATGTAAGAAATAGAAATTTCAACTCAAAATGCCCTTAAAAATAAAGGGAATTTTTGGTCCAAGGACAAAATCTAAAATAAAATTCATACTTTGGACAAAAGTGAACCCAGATTAACATTGTAAACTAAGGACCCAGTGTTTCCCATATCATCACTCTGTCTTTTCTACCATCAGCTTCATTTAAAAGCATGCTCCACTTATGATCACAGGATGACTGGTGATAGCAATCTGCTTCTTGGGCAGCCAGAGGGAAAATAAATGTCTCTCCCTAAACTAGTGCTTCTCAAATTTAATGTTCATGTGGATCACCTGGGCAGGCATTTTGTTAAATTGAAAATTCAGATTCAGTAGGTCTTTGAGTTCAAAATCCTGCATTTCTAACAAGCTCCCAGATGATGTCAAAGCTGATGGTGTGTGGACCACACTTTGAATAGAAAAGCCTTAGAAAGTCCTTGGGGTGTGTCTTCCAAACAGCAGAGTAATAAAAATTCTTGGACCCCACCTATGACTCCAGAAATTCTGGGGGTGAGGCTCAGAAATCTGTATTTTAACAAGCCTGCCAGATGATTTTGATGCACACTAAGTTTGAAAACCACTGACCTAAATCATATATAAAAGACCTGAATTTACTCTTATGGAAACTTGGTTATTGCCAGGCACTGACTAGCTTCAGCCTGATATGCTTATTCAGCATTTCTGAGCCAATCACTGGGGTCATGACAATGAAGTAATTCTAATTAGTCTTTGAAAATAGGACTGTTCTTGTAGGTGGAGGTGAGATTTATCCTACCCAAACTTCATGATGGCAACACAATAAGAAAAAGGAGGAATGGCAGCTGTGGAGAAAAATGACATTTTCCACTGGGTTTCATTATAAACCCAATGGGAATAAACTAGGGAACAAGGAAATTGATCTAAGTCAAAATAATTCAACAAATGTTTACTATATGCCTACTGCCCCCAGTATATGAAGCATTAAATTAGGTACTGTGAGGCATAAAAGATGCAATCTAACTGAAGAAGTGTGAGCCAAGGAAAACTCATTAATCTCATACCTATTTAAGCATTAAAAGAAAGTGATACCAAAAACTTACTGACCTTGAGGTTGTGGGGCCTGAGACACCTGCTAAAAATGATTGTTTGAGGAACTAAAATAGGTTAGACACAGTTGGTCCAAATTATGGAAATCCATTAAGGTTATGTTTTGAAATCTAGATCAACCCTATGAGGTAGATATTATTATCCAAATTTTAAGATTGAGTCACTGGAAGAAAAATTAATTTGTTGAGGTCACACAGCTAGTAAATGGCAAGTTGGAGTGTAATCTGAGGAAGCTGAAGTTAGGGGAGAATAACTAGGGAGCTAAGGCAGTAATGCAGAAACGTATTAAGGAAGGCTTAGGCCAGGGTAGTGGCAGTGAAAATCACACAGGAATGGAGATTGGTGGGTAACTCATAGGAACATATTTTTAAGTTGGAAATATTACCAAGGGAGAACAAAAACAATTGGTAGTAAATGAGAGGGAAAGAAGTAAGTTACAGGAGAGAATCATGAATTCCAAGTAGGAGTGAATACAGGAATATTAGAAATATACATGTTAGAAAGAGGTCAGATCGGCAGGAAAAAATGTGAGTTTGTATATTTTGAAGTGATGGAGAGACATTCAGTTGAAATATAAGAAAGTAGAATTAAGAGGTTCTGAGTATGGGCTTTATTATCAGATAATATGAAATGAAACTCTGACTCTGTCCCATAGACGTAAGTAGTCTGGCCAATCTTTATTAACCTTAGTTTTTTAATTCATAAATGGGGTTAATGATAATAATACCTAACACAGTTATTTTGAGAATTAAACAAAGTAATGAATGTAAAGTACTTGGAAATATTCCTTGCATGTAACATAGGCCCAATAAATATAATTTTTTCTTATATTTGTTATTGTTAATAATGTCTAAGTGATGGTTTTAGATTTAATAGTACAATTCATACCCATAAATATAAAAATTGAGATCATGTAATGAATGAAGACTCTATGGAAGAAGTTTAAATAGGAACAAAGCAAAAATTATGACAATCTGCAACAATCCACACTGTAAATATAGATGAAATCAGGAATGAAAATGCTCACCCCTCTGAAGCTTACTCTAATTTTAATCAAATTGTTACCAAACCAAACTTGGGTCCACTGGCTCATATGCAGTAAAGCCAATCTACTGACACTGGTGGTGGTGAAGGAAAGTGCAGCATTTACTGTAGGTGCCAGACAAGGAGTCCTGGGCATCTAATGCTCAAAAAAACTGAACTCTCTGATGGGTTTCAAGGAAGCATTTTTAAAGGCAAGGTAAAGGAGAGGAGTTGCAGGGTGTGTGATCAGCTCATGTACAATTCTCTGATTGGTTGATGGTGAGGTAACACGGTGGTGTCACAGGGGTTAACATTGTCAATCCTCAGGCTCCAGTAGGTCTGCCTGCTACATGCTCATGGTCATCATGTAGTTAACTTCTTTCATTTGGTAGGGGCTTTAGTATCTGCAAAACATCTCAGGAATGTGCATCAGATACTGTTATCTATGTACTTCAGGGAGAAACTAAAGATTCTGTGACTGCTATATGCCTTATTTACTGTTTAAATTGTTAACAGTTCTCCTGGCCCAACTGCCACTTTTGTCACTCCATGTTCACATCTTTTCAGTCATTAATTCTTGAGCCAGACTTTTGTGACTCACGGGAGGCCTGGGAGACTACAACTTTTCTACAAACAAGAGACAGGCAGATGACATGGGGGGAGGGGTCTGTCCTGGGAAGGCCCTGTAGGGTCCTGTTCCATACAATTAATGGGTACCCACATAAAGAAATAGAGCCATGACCAGCCACGTAGGAAAGGCTAATATTTATTGAGTACTTATATGTGCCAAACAGTATGTATTATTTCATTTATCTAACAGTCTGTTCTATTATTATCTGCATTTTATAAATGGGGATGTTGAGGTATGAACAACTTTATAAGTTGCTAAAAGTCACACAGCTTATATGTGATAGAGCAAAGATTTGTCAACAATCTGACACTAGAACCCAGATGCTTAGACACTAGACTACATCCTGTAATTCAAACTACTTATAAAGAAATATGAAAAAATACAACGAAGTTACCTTGGTAACTGTTACCCCATCAAAATGTAAGCATATGATGATTTGAATGAGGTAATTTATGCAGTGTTACTCTAAGTCATACATCTTACAACTCTCTAAGATGTGTTAGATATCTTAATACTTTAAATTTAGACTCACCCCAACTTAATGGTAAAGGCAAGGTAATTTAAAATTCATGTATGTAACTTAAAAATATTGAGTTATTCCATTTTCTTCTTCAAGGAAACCACAGCTTAGTAAACATTCATTAAGCAGTATAAAAGTTTTAGTTGACAGAAAATCATCAGAGACCCTATAGGCACAACTAAAATATAATTCTGTTGAAATCATAAATAATAATCTACCAATGAAGATTCTAGAGAGTTTTATAATAATATTTTGCCTGTGTACAATACCTTTTCTTGAAATATCTCAGTGGACTTTATTATGAATCATAATTATAATCAAGCTTCAGATCATCCCTCTGATTTAGTTTTTTGTTTTTTTACCTTGAGAGATAGTGGGAGGAATATTAATTTTTCAAGGTCATTCAAAGAGTCAGAGGCTGAAGTAGGAATGGAATAAAAGGTTTCTTACTCAAGTCATCTGATAAATATCACCATGGGTTTACAAAGGGTTTGGCAAAGAACATTAGTGTCAGATAAAATCATATTGAAAAAAATAAGTTTACCAAGGGGAAGTCAAAGAAAGTAACTCTGAAAGTTTTAATTTGTGAAGCTTAAGAATATTCCTACCTCTACATTCTCCACATGCATCCCAGTTGATCCATAATTCAAAATAATAATTAGGAAAAAAATCCTAAATTGAAACTTCTTCTGAATATCTAACTGAAATACCAGTGATCAATGATCAGAAATGTCTCTCTATAACCATGAGCAAAGTAGCAGAGTAGATATTCATTCTATATAGAGTTGTGGAAGTAAATATATTAACAAGTATTTTTTTTTCCAATTGGTATAATCATTGAAGCCTAAAACAAAAATAAAATTAAAGATGAAATAGAATATTAAAAGTTTCAGTTGTAAAAAGCAAAAGATTTCTACAGAATCTTCACATCAATATCTAAAAAGCAATTTTAATTTGGTTTCATAATTTAAGTAAAATAAAAGCCGAGAGTTATTGCATCCCAGAAATAGATAACCTTCTATAAAAGTAAGATACCTTATGTATTCTATGCTCAGTGTGAACTACTTAGCCCTCCCTTTTATATGTCTTTCAATGGATACAGAAAAGGACTAACGAGCTAAAAATTAACTGATAGGAAAACGTTGAATAAACTTCCATTTTTTTGTTACTCTATGCATTGGCTTTACTCATTATGTTTTAAAGTTCTTATAATGACATGGGGCAAAAATAGTTCTTTTACTCACCATATTAAAGAATGTTAACATACTTTTATCATATTTGTGCATATAAAAACAACATAAAAATCCCATCCATCTGAAAATCAACATAAAATTAAGAACAAAAATATTCATATTAATACATTCCATATATTTAATTAAATTTAGAAAATTATCCTTTAATAGATTTCACATGGTATTACCAAAACAGTAGTAATATAACGGGGCTTAGCGATAATTTTTTTCTCCAGTTTTCTCAAAGGTCAGATTTGTCTACATTCTCAGAGTTAATTGGGGTAAAGTTAGGATGAACTCCATGGTTATGACTTTCTCCACTATAAATTATAAGCTGTTTCTTTTTCTTTCTGCATATATGCTTTCAAGAAACATAGGTATCATCAAATCACCAGTTAGATATTTTCCCCAAATGCTATCACAATTTTGTGCTTCTACCTCATTTTAACTGATGAAATGAGTATCAGATAATGAAAGTTCATAGGAGCAGAGGAGGTTCCTGAGGATAAATGTGATTGCTACAATAGTACAATGCCCTAAAAAAGACACAGAGGAATGATTCATTAGAATTCTCTGAATACCATTTTTCCAACATAAAATCTTTTCAATCCTAGCCACTTTGCAATCAGTTCAATTTGTCTTGACATTCTTTGAAGGACAAGAAGTCAAACCATTTTATAGTTTTCTGCAAAGCTCATTTTCACCCACACAGTGTAGTTTCTACTTATTCAATTAACAAAATGCTAGTAGTCAACCTGCAAAACCACACAGTGGTGCCAAAAAGAAAACATATTTTAACCCATCAGTAAACATAATAATCTCAGGTAACATTTACTGAGCAATTTCTATGTGAGAGGGACCACACTAAGTTTTACATGTCATTTGGAGGGGGTGAGGGGGGATACAGTGGTTAACACCATTGACAACTGAGTCTGTCTAATTGTAATAAGGTGATCCTCTCATACATTAAACATATTCCATGTCTAAATAAATCCTTAAATTACTTGAGAGGCTTCTCTAGGTCCTCAGATATATTTGCTATGTCTTTTTACTCTAACTCCATGCTTCATAATTAGTTCTTGAAAATATTAAATACAACACTGAAGTTTGAACCAGTGTGTAGGCTGAATTCTAAGAGGGACCCCACAATTATGATTATAGCCCTCTAGTGTACATGTACTGTATAACCCACTCCCTTCCCATGTGGGTGAGGCTTGTGAATAGGATACTATAGGGTAAAATGCCACTCCTATGATCAGGTTATGCTATATGGCAAAAGTTAACGAATTTTGCAGAGTAATTAAGGCCCTTAATCAGTTGACTTTAAATTAATCAAAAGGGAGATTATCCTAAGTGAACCTGACTTAATCAGGTGAGCCCTTGAAAAAAACTAGAGGCGGTGGAGGGATTCTAGAAGTTGAAGTAATTCAATGCAGCAGAGATGTGCTCTTTCTGGCCTTGAAGAAGCAAACAGCCATATTGTGAACTGCTCAGGACCACACGGCAAGGCCCTGAGCACATCCTTTAAGAACTGAGACTTGTTTCTAGCCAATAATAAGCAAGAAAACTGGAGCTTTAGTCCTAAAACCACAAGAAGCTGAATTCTGCCAACAACCAGTAAGTTCAGAAGGGGTCTTTGAACCTCAGATGAGATGGTAGCCCCAGCCAACACATTGATTTCAGCCTGGTACGATCCTGAGCAGAGGAGCCAGCTATCCTGTACCCATACTCCTGGCCCACAGAAATTGTGAGATAATAAATTTGTGTTGTTTTAAGCTACTAACTTGTATAATTTGTTACTCAGCAATAGAAACTAATAGAACCAGTAATCTAATTTTTGATACAGTTCTAAAACATTTAGATTGGTTTGGGACCCAGGTACACCTCCATTCTCATCTACTGAGTAAAATACTTAGGGAAATACTTCTGTGGTTGTAATTCAGATCAGTAAGGCTGCTAAGTTAAAGTTTATAAAATTAGGTTGTTTCGCAATGAATGTACACTTAACAAAAAATAATAATGTACTTATTTTTATCATGAAATTTAAATAGATAAATTTTAAATATTAATGCTATGTATTTTGCTAGATACACTTGTAGGGAAAAAGAAAGCAATAGAACCAGCCCTAAATGAGTTTCTAATCTGACTGAGAAGAAGCAATTAACTTAAAATTTAGAAAGTGGCTTTATATACAAATATTAAGTAATAATCATTCTCAACACACATTGCCATCCCCAGTTTCTCTTGCTCACATCCACTGTGAGAACAGAGAAGACAAATACTTGCCTCTTAGCTCAAAGTAGCCATGTAATAGAATTCTGCCCATTGCGATTCAAGTGGAGTTCTGCTGCTACTAGTCTATCTATCAGTTTATTCTTTTCTGGAGTATGGATTTCATACTTGGGATGGTGGCAACCATTTTGCAGCCATGAGGGAAAGGCCAAGAAATTTTATGAATATGTCAAACATCTATCTCTACACTTATTTTCAGTGGAGAAAGAAAATGTTTATGTTGATGTTAGTTGAGTTTTCCATTATTTGTGGTGAAAGTTTTCATAACTACCAAATGACAATTTCAAAAGGCACTGTACATTCACATAGGGTAGAGCCCAATAGTCTCAGAATCTGTTGTCACAGTAGAAAGGCAGTACAGAATGGGAAAATCTCAGGTCCATTCCCCATTTCCTCATCTCTTCATCTATGGATGCTAAGCATTAAGGCCTCATTTACTTTATTGTACTGTCTAAGCTTATAAAAGAATTAATGGTATCATGGAGGAAAAATCAACTTAATTACATAAAATATGATACTTTATAGATTTTTTTAAATTAAAATGAGAAAAACTTTAGTAATAGCTATTGAAAGCACTTATTAATTTGTTTTATCTAATTGAGATTTTTTTTTTGTACCCTTCATTCTTTTGAAAACAGGGTTTGAGGTGGCTTACAGAAATATGTACATTATTACAACAAGTAATGATCAGTAAATTAAAAGGTTGAAATTAATAGAATATATGATAAAACTAAAAATATAATTAGAAGCAAAAATACCATAATATTCTGTGTAATAACTAATGACAGTCCGTACGTTCAACTCAGCTTCTTAAAGAAATGAGTAACAAAGCCAGTCTCAATATCCATAACCAGTGGCTAATAACATACCAACCATTCAGAAGCGTCATAATTTTTATTTCTGAGACTGTGAAAAATTTCTCTCAGTCTCAGAAGGAACACTGTATGATGCCTGTATATCATCTTAGACAGCACCGATTCACTAAAAGCAACAGCCCATTCTTAATAGCTAGTACTCTCAAAGCAATCTGAAAGGACAGTTCAGCAAATGGCTTTTGCATGTAAAGACCTCATTACATCAATAAAGAAAACATTAAAACCTTTAAATGAATAATGGACAAAGAATATGAATCTTTAATATTTATATTGAGGACAGTAGATGGTTTATACATAGAAAAAAAATGTAGCCATACTAGTAATCAATGGTATGTAAATTAATGAAAGAAAATATGTTTTTGCTTTACTACAGATTTTTTAAAAAATAATAATGGATTGACTCTAGTACAACTTAGAGAGATTCATTCACTCTCTCTTGAAGAGCAAATTGTTCATTTTTTGGAAGGAATAATTTGCCATCTGTATTTCGGAGGCTTAAAAATGTTCACATCTTTTGACCCAGAAATTCACTTGAAGAAAACTTTCCTAAAAAATTAAAGCCAAATTTTGGGAAGACTTTGTTTTTTGTAATACCGGCTACAACAGAAAACAGAAGTATTGATATCTTAAATTTCTAATAGGATGTTAGTTCTCCTTTAACATGTTTGTTAAAAAGTTTGAAATTATTTGATAAATACTTATAATCTTGAGAGAAAAACAACTCTGATACATACCTTAGAGTTACATGATTATTTACAACTATTGGGTTGGCCAAAAAGTTTGTTTGGGTTTTTCATACTATCTTACAGAAAAACTCGAATGAACTTTTTGGCTAACCCAATACTTTGGGATATATGCATATAAATATACATATTTAAATATAAATATGTAAGCTATAACTTTAAGTAAAATAATATGGATGTTTTTAACATGGGTAAGATTATAAATCTATAACTATAATATAAATATAGGACTTAGTACTATGGTTAAAAAGTGGGGTGTGGAAACAAATCATATGTCTATCACATAATAAATAACTGATAATGTTGCTGATGTTGTTTTATGTTAATTTTTTAAAAGCATGAAAGAAAATCAAGCAAAAATACAGATCATTATTATATTTGGTTAATGGGAATATAGCTAATTTTTTAAATCTTCTACCTACCTTCAAGTTAAAGGTTTAATTTCCAAAAAGAGAAAATATTACTTCTAAGGAAAAGTTAAACTTTACCTAAGGTGAAATAAACAATACTAAAAACTCATCTTTTTTCTCTCTCTTCTTCATAGTAACTTGGGTTGTTCATTATGGTCCAGATTTTTTAATAATTTGCTCTAAGTTGAGAATGCCAGTTCAATTTAACCCATAATAAAGAATATATGCATTAAAACTGATTTAATTTACAGTTATAAAAGTCCTTGTCCCCTACCCATAACTCAACCCAACAGAACATACTTTCTTTGGAATCAGTCTTACTTAACTATGTACGTCTAAAATAAAAGCCTGCTTTTAGGGCTTCCCTGGTGGCGCAGTGGTTGAGAGTCTGCCTGCCAATTCAGGGGACACGGGTTCGTGCCCCGGTCCGGGAAGATCCCACATGCCGCAGAGTGGCTGGGCCCATGAGCCACGGCCGCTGAGCCTGTGCGTCCGGAGCCTGTGCTCCGCAACGGGAGAGGCCACAACAGTGAGAGGCCGGCGTACCGCAAAAAAAAAAAAAAAAAAAAAAAGCCTGCTTTTACACGACTATGAAAATTTAGGAAGAACATAGAATTATCAAAGTTCTATTTAATTATATATCTGAACAATGGTTATTGACTAGAAGTCTAAAGTACCTAATCAAGGAGTTTTGATCACAAAGCAGTATGAGCACAGCAGGAGTACATACTCAGACACAATTCTAAGTCACAGTTGTGTGCAAGGTGCAAAAAGCTGGCAAAGACAATGACTTGTACAGTAAAACCTACCTCTTACAGAGGGAGCATCAAATGTTCAAAGCAAAGTTATGCTAACTCAAGAAATAAAATATTAATTACATGTATGCTTAACCAGAATGTGAGATAAACTTCGGGAAAGCAGAATTCTAGTCAATATTGACCACAAGTGGGAATACAATAGAGAAAATAACAACAAAATTTAGTTCTATTTAGGCAAAGCTTTTGAATTTTATTCAATTTTAAACTAGAGACATTCAGAAGCAATTATCCATTTGTGATGTCATGAGATTACTTATTATAATTATAAAATTAACATCAATCACTAGGAATAATTTTAGTATTTATAAAATTAGATGTGATTAAAACATTCAAATGACTGCTTACATCAGTCTTGTATACAATGTGTTTGTCTCAAACCTTACAATCTCACCTGGCCTCCTGCCTCACTTTTTCAAGGCTCTCAAATTGCCCTGAGATTTAGCCAAATAAAGTCCTTCACAGCGAATGTGAGTTGGCACATCTAATATTCAAAACTACAAATGATATCCATCTAGAAGTCACTGACTGTTGAATATAGAAGGTTAACCCCATCATTTTACATGAGATCTTGAGATTAAGGGAATGTATCATGACTAAGATGATAGAATTAGTAGCAAAGTAGAAGAAAGACCAATTCCTTTGAGGTCCAATACAGTGTGTTCTTTGCACAGAATGATGCAGACAAGGGTAAAACATGTGGCCCCAAATAGGAGCTTGTTTCAGTCCCTCTCTTATTAAAACAAGCAGGAAAAGACACAAAGAAAAAATAAATACTCCCTCGACTCCTGTTGCTCCAATTGACCTAAGAAATTGTCTATTCTGATTCTACCTCCTAATCACTATTTTCTCTTTAACTCCTTCTGAAATTGCTCTTTACAAGGTCACTAATAACTTCCATTTTGCCAAATCACGGCCATTAAAGAGTGACCTTCTACTCCATTTCTCAGTAGTATTGGACACAGTTGACTACTCTCCTTGAAACACTTTGCCTTGGCTTCTGTGGATACACATTCTTCCATTTTGTTCTTCTAACAGAACATTTCCTTTTAGTCTGGTAAGCAAACAAACAAACTTCAAGTAGGGAAACTTAGAAAGCTATTTCAGGAAAAGAGTGATTTTGAACTGTTTTGAAGCACAGGTGGAGTTTTTATAGGCAGTTGGGAGAGAGTACAGAATTCCATTTGGAGAGATTTTTCATATTCCAGAGCAAAGAATAGATAGATTAGTAAGGACTCAATACTGAACTTTTGAATGAATGTGTGTTAACTAAGTTGATTTTTTTTTCAAGGAACATATCAACAATATTCTACTTCATTTCTGAAAACAGAAAGAATTAAAATACTTCAAAGATAGTACTGATACATCTTAACCTTCTTTAATGTCAAGGAGAATGCAAATTTAAATGCATTTCAGCCGATTTTATTTTCCTCCAAATGATACTCTAAATAGCTCAGAAATGATAAACTGTGCCAAGTAGTTAAAATGATAATTATTACTTCATTATCTTATAAAATGAAAAGCAAGAGATACCATACACACTCTACACATACTAAGAGGAAGAGATGGACAGAATGTTACTTACAAATGTCTAAAATTTAAAAAAAACTTTATGATGCATGTCTGATACTCAGTTGACTCACATGTCACTATAGCTCAGTGAGTCTTGCATCTAGTAGTTGGTCAGTAAATATGTAACGAATCACTAGAATTATAGGGGAAAACACTTTAAAAAGAATTCCATGGTACCAGAAACCCAGTCCTCATTTTTCTGACAGTAAATATTTCAATAATGGGAGGAAAATCCTCACCATCTATAGAATTGCTACTTAAATGAAGGAACTGATTTTGATTATTGAATTCAAACTATTGTTGAGTCCAATCCAACTAGTATTTGCAACTGTGGTAAATATTGGTGGGTACAAGGATGAATATTACCCAACGCTTTGTATTGAAAAAGACAAGGAAGAGGGCCAAAGTATATGATAAAATTTCAAGGCATAAACTTTTTAGATTGTTTGAGCTTACAGTTTTGGAAAGACCACCTTACTTTTTCTTAAGTGCAAAGTAAATGTCTAAACCTTCCAAAGATTACAAATTGAAATGGTTTTTTCCCTATTGGCTATCTGAAATGCAGGAGCTGGTTGAAATGTGTCATATCAAATGAAACAATGACATAAGAGGTTTTATTGCAGCAGGAAGGGTCAAGCTGGGATGGCCTGTGACCCCTAAGCAGAGAGGTATGTACTTACATGGACTCACCTGAATGATAAGAAGCACTCAGGGTAGGCAGGCAAGACACCTCCCTGCTGACTCTTTATGGACATACTGGCAAAACCTGTTATCTCACACACTTTGGAAACAGGAACTTTGGTTTTGAGCTTCTCCAAGTAGAGCATTTAGGTGAAAGGAAGTTCAGGAATCTGTGCTCAGGTTATACTCCTTAAATCCCCCACAAACTATACATAAAATTTGAAAAGTGACTTACAATAACTTATGAGTGGGAATAATCTTCAAAAATGGTTATGAAACATGGTAAGATTAGAAGTGACTTAGAAGTTCCTAAAACTAGAGTCTTCTAAAGAAATACAAATGTAGATAAATGATGTCTCTCTCTCACACACAAAACAACGAAAGTCATCTAAATTCTGATGGATCTGGTCAAGTTTGGAAACAAGAATTAGTATGATCTATTCCTTATAACTTCTATTCTTGGTTTCCAACCATTATTATAAAGAGAAATAAGACTTTATTGTCACTCTAGCAATAATCTAAGTAATATAAATAATTTTACTATCAATGATAATAAAGAAAGTAGGTTTACTATGTACCAGTTTAAAATGAGGGTTAAAAGACACACATAAGCAGGAGTAATCTCTGGATGTCACCAGGAAGTGCTGGCGATTTTTATCATATTTCACAGATGAGCACTCTGCATATTTACCATGGTTTCTTGGCCCCCACAAACTTAGGCACTTGATTTTATTAGCAAGCCAAGAAGGGTTTCATCTCTCAAGAGGGTCCCCCAAAGCTGAAATGACTAATGCATAAAGTCATGCTGCTGTTTAATTGATTTACAATGAGAAATATGCCTCTCCTGGGGGGTGGCATAACCACCCGGTTAGATCTAGACAAGAGCCAATTTCTACTCAGATGGATGCTTGTCAGGCATGAGATCAGAACAAAGAAGAGAGATTAACGCAGGTAATTATGGCATCCAGCTGCGACTGGAATGATCTTGCCAGTGGGACTGGGAAACTGAAAACCCCTTGAATAGGATTCTCTTCCCCTAGACAGTGATTGGATAGGCACTGCCAATGTTCATTCATTGCTGGTGGGAATGGAAAATGTTACAGCCACTTCAGAAAACAGTTTGGCAATTTCTTACGAAGGTAAATATAGTCCTATCATATGTTATAGGTTGGATTGTGTTCCTCTCAAATTTATATGTTGAAGTCCTGGCCCCCACTACCTCAGAATATGAACTTATTTGAGAATAGAACCATGGCAGATATAATGAGTTAAGATGAAGTCACACTCCAGTAGGGTGGGCCCCTAATCTCATATGACTTGTGTCCTTATAAAAAAGGGACATTTGGACACAGACACATATGCAGGGAAAATGTCATGTGAAAATGAAGGCAGATCTCAAAGTGATGCTTATATAAGGCAAAGAATGCCAAAGATTGCCAGCAATGCCAGCAACCCACCAAAAGCTAGTGAGAGGGATGGAATGGATTCTTCCTCACAAGGCTTAGAAGGAATCAACCCTCCCATCACCTTGATCTTGTATTTAAAGGGGTTGGTTTCCAGTATCAAATCTAGTAGAGAAATGCAACTATAGTGAATGAGTACTATTAAAATGTTAAATACTGTTAAAAAATATTTTTTGAAGAACTGTTTTTCATTATGGCTGTACCAATTTATATTTCCATCAACAGTACACAAAGGTTCCCTTTTCTCCATATCCTTGCCAACACTTGTTAACTCTTGCTTTCTTGATAATAGCCATTCCAACAGGTGTGACCATGATCCAGCAATCCCACTTCTGGTTATATACCCAAGGAAAATGAAAACAGGATATCAAAAAGATATCTGCACTCTCATGTTTATTGCATTATTTACAATAGCCAAGGTATGGGAAAATGTAAATGTTCATTGATGGATGACTGGATAAAGGAGATATGAAATATATATATACAAAATAAAAATATGTAATGATATATACCAAAATAGTAATAGTTATAATATTTAGATTTGGGGGTTTGGGATGCTTTTTTGCCTGCTTCAGAACCTGATTTCTTTGACAATACACAGAGAGTAACAAACATAAAATAAAAAATAATATATTAGACTTCATTGAAATTAAAATCTTCTACTGATTGAATAATTCCATTACTCAGCCTACCACACTTGCAGAAACTCAAGAGACTGGCCTTTTCCTCATCAGATGAAGTGCTTTCATGATTCTTTTCAAGAGGGATTATTTTTTCTCTTAGCAATGTCATACCTCATACATTTCTGCTACACTATCTATTGCTTCTATCCTGTTATTGTCTTCCTACTGTATTAAGGCTGTGCTCTCTTAGTATCAATGTTCCTTTGTGTTTTTCCTGTGGCGTGGTCTGATTTTTAGTTCTCTTTACCCTTGGGTCTTTAAAGTAGAGCCAGTCAAAATTAAGTATCTATAATTCCAGATGTTCTCTCTATAGTTAGATGTTTCCATCAAACATAAATGATTACAACAAACATCATGTAAAGAAATTACCACTATTATCACACAGCAAAAAGATGAGCTACTGCTCAGCAAACTAAATTGTCTAATCAGTATATTGAGAATTATGTTTGTATGTTTATAATTTTGCTTTTCTTTTTAGTTCAGCTCTTCATGACACTGTGTTTGAGTGTTTGCTTAATATGATTTATTTAAACATGGGATTACTTAGGAAATATAATTGCTCAGCGCTTTCTGGAATGGTTAATGTAAGATCACTTCTTCAAAAGATCACAAGATGAGGGAGCTTTCAGATGTGTACAGCTGCTTCTACTTTATTCTTGACTTTCTGACATCCAAAGGGCAACTGGCTCTTCTTTCTACATTGACTTAGTGCACGAGTCCTACTTTTTCCAAATTATAAATGGGCTTTTTCTTTTCTTAGTGTCTTTTCTAAAAGGTGTGTACTTACAGATTGCAATTTATGTCTTTCAGTTTTTAAAATGGCCACACTTTGCTATAGTTAAGGCTCAGAGTTTCTCTGCTCCATATATTGAGGATTGACATAGTGCCAAGAAAAGTAATTTTAGAACAAAGGAATGCTGTGGTTACATATGGTGTCATAACAAAGGATTGATTGGGAAAATGTTAAACACTCAAGAATTCAGGTGGGTATCAAAAATAATTAATCCTATTATTTAGGAGTTTTTTATTGTCAGCCCTAAATTAATCATTTTCTGCTTGACTGTATAGGTATGTTCTATATTTCAAACTAGAAGTACAAAGAGGAAGTTCGCTCATATTCTCTCCCTTCAAATTATAATAGGTTATGAAATTCAAAGAAAAATATAAAAGGCTGGCGAGAAGAACTCCACAGGTTTATGTTGAGGGAACGTAAATCAGCAGAGTGTGGGCAGCTAGATGCTTCATCCCCACCCCCACAGTCCATCACCACTTAGTTACTTGAGTCATTCATTTATGTATATGGATCTCAAGGTCATATCTGTAAGATGTGCATAATAATGCCTGTCTGCCTGAAGAAAAAGGGTTGACTCTTTCAAAGTTTGTCCAAACGTGGGATTTTGTGAAGAGAAAAAAAAAAAAAAGCAAAAAGTCTTATGGTTAATTTCTCTAAGTGATACAACATTTTTTCAAAACATTAATTTCAACTTTATAAAAATAAGTGAGAAAATAAGTATACAAAAGAACCTCTACACAAACTTACAAAAGTAATGTATAATATTTATGTAGTATATACAGGATAAATTCTATGCAATGTAAATTATAAATTTAATATATATTTTATATAAATATATAATGTAGACGTATAATCTACGTATAATCTAAACGTATAATCTATCCATCCAGCCATTGGGAAAGAAACAATGGAAGAAAATTTTCTTGTATTAACATTGGTTCTCATTGAGTGATAGGATTATGTACAATTTTCTTTTTCTTATGTTCTTCTATATTTTCCAAATTTTCTGTAGTGATTAAATATTCTTTTCACTAATCTTTTTTTTATTCATCTTGGTATATGCCCACATCTGAAATTATATATAATAATAATAAATAGTTAGAAGGTAGGTCTTTGGGAATTTAATCGTCTAAGAGGTGGGTGTGTTGATGATTCTCAATACTGGGAGAATTGTTAAATAAATTATTTTATTAGTCTCTTTCCATAGGAAGATAATGTAAAATAAATGAACTGATGAGTATTAAATAAAATTAAATTAGTAACATAAAATAAGTAAAATATATCATATATGTATTATATATAATATGATACATATAATGTATATATGAGAAAAATAATATTGAATGTTTCTTTATTCAAATATTTATTATTGTAATCCTATAGTTATAAGTTTCCATAGGGAAACAAAAGTCATCATAACACGAAAATTCCTCATTCATCTCCTTCTGATATTAAAAATGTGGATAAAATAGAAATAAAAATTAGGAATTGCCTGATTATTTTTACTTTTCAGGACTCTCTTTTAATGGTTAGAAAAACACTAACCTAAATTATTTAAATATATATAGGTAATTCAAACTCTCTCAAAGTAGTTGAAGAAAAAAGTCTATACATATTTAAGATGGTTCATAGGTCCTTAAAAAAAATAAATGGACATATAGCCCTTAAAGCGACTTTCATATTTAAATAAATAATATTACCCTGAATCAACAGCTTATTCTCTAGGTTAATACTCTTCTGTCTATGGGCAAGAAAATTTCAGTTGTCATTGCAAGACAGGATGGGAGGAGACATATACATTCATTTAGCTACGGAAACTTTTTAGTCATTTGGTTCTATGAATAAAGATTCTTATCTCTTATAAAAGAAATAAGTGTCACTAGTACTAGAGGTGTAACAGTAGGCTTCTATGTACTGGAGATAGATAGATAGATAGAGATACATAGATATGTACTGTTCACACCCAGTGTAAGGCTTCATTCAAAGGGGTACAAATAATACTAATGAACAATGACTAATAAACCTTGAAAAATGTTAACAAAGTATAGTCTTCTAAAAGAAAAGGCATGAGATTAGATCATTCCCTAACACCATACACAAAAATAAGCTCAAAATGGATTAAAGACCTAAATGTAAGTCCAGACCCTCTAAACCTCTTAGAGGAAAACATAGGCAAAACCCTCTATGACATAAATCACAGCAAGATCCTTTTGGACCCACCTCCTAGAGAAATGGAAATAAAAACAAAGATTAACAAATGGGACCTAATGAAACTTCAAAGCTTTTGCACAGCAAAGGAAACCATAAACAAGATCAAAAGACAACCCTCAGAATGGGAGAAAATATTTTCAAATGAAGCAACTGACAAAGGATTAATCTCCAAAATTTATAAGCAGCTTATGCAGCTCAATAGCAAAAAAACAAACAACCCAATCCAAAAATGGGCAGAAGACTTAAATAGGCATTTCTCCAAAGAAGATATACAGACTGCCAACAAACACATGAAAGAATGCTCAACATCATTAATCATTAGAGAAATGCAAATCAAAACTACAATGAGATATCATCTCACACCAGTCAGAATGGCCATCACCAAGAAATCTAGAAACAATAAATGCTGGAGAGGGTGTGGAGAAAAGGGAACACTCTTGCACTGCTGGTGGGAATGTGAATTGGTACAGCCACTATGGAGAACAGTATGGAGGTTCCTTAAAAAACTAAAAATAGAACTACCATATGACCCAGAAATCCCACTACTAGGCATATACCCTGAGAAAACCATAATTCAAAAAGAGACATGTACCAAAATGTTCATTGCAGCTCTATTCACAATAGCCCGAAGATGGAAACAACCCAAGTGTCCATCATCAGATGAATGGATAAAGAAGATGTGGCACATATATACAATGGAATATTACTCAGCCATAAAAAGAAACGAAACTGAGCTATTTGTAATGAGGTGGATAGACCTAGAGCTTGTCATACAGAGTGAAGTAAGTCAGAAAGAGAAAGACAAATACCGTATGCTAACACATATATATGGAATTTAAGAAAAAAAAATGTCATGAAGAACTTAGGGGTAAAACAGGAATAGAGACACAGACCTACTGGGAGTGGGCTTGGGGATATGGGGGGGGGCTGTGACGGGGCGGGGGAGAGGCATGGACGTGTATACACTGCCGGGCGTGGGGCGGATGGATGGTGGGGGGTGGCCGCGAGGCGCAAGGGGATCGGCTCGGTGCTTTGTGGCCGCCTGGAGGGGTGGGATGGGGAGGGTGGGAGGGAGGGAGACGCAGGAGGGAGGGGATGTGGGAACAGATATATATGTATGACTGATTCACTTTGTTGTAAAGCAGAGACTAATAAAATAAATAAATAAATAAATAAATAAATAAATAAATAATAAAAGAAAAGAAAAGAAAAGAAAAGGCAGAGTAAAAGGGAAAACTGTATTATCTGAAAGAAGGCAGGGGCTTTGTTCCTTATGCAAAGATATGTGAAAAATTTTCTCCCAGAAGTATAATGCTGTCATATATTTTTTAAAATAGATCTTTACTGGAGTATAATTGCTTCACAATACTGTGTTAGCTTCCGTTGTACAACAAAGTGAATCAGCCATATGCATACATATGTCCCCATATCTGCTCCCTCTTGAGCCTCCCTCCCCACCCCCCAATCCCACCCCTCTAGGTCGTCACAAAGCACCGAGCAATCTCTCTGTGCTGTGCGGCTGCTTCCCACTAGCTAACTATTTTACATTTGGTAGTGTATATATGTCGATGCTAGACAACCCTCAGAATGGGAGAAAATATTTGCAAATGAAACAATGGACCAAAAACCAAACAAACAAAAAAAAACAACGGACAAAGGATTAATCTCCAAAATACACAAACAGCTCATGGAGCTCAATATCAAAAAAACAAACAATCCAATTTAAAAAATGGGGCAGAAGACCTAAATAGACATCTCACCAAAGAAGACATACAGATTGCCAAGAGGCACATGAAAAGATGCTCAACATCACGAATTATTAGAGAAATGCAAATCAAAACTACAATGAGGTATCACCTCACACCAGTCAGAATGGCCATTATCAAAAATACTAGAAACAATAAATGCTGGAAGGGGTGTGGTAAAAATGTTGTCATAATACTGAAACAAAATAATACTAGATAGATTCCTCCTGAAAGTTAAATTGAATCCAGATAAAATTGTTTGACAAATTCTATAGCAGGAAGTATTTGAACTATTTAAACTAACTTATATTTTACTTCTAAATGTGTTTATATCATATGATAACTCTGGTCTCTCATGATACTCTTGAAAAATTGGTAGAATTTATCTTATTAAGTGTTTTATTTCTAATTTATCATCTTCTCATCATGTTCTTTTTCTTGCTATTTCAAGAATATTAATATGTTCAAATGGACAAATTTAAGTTCTAAATATAATACAAGAAGTGTCTAGATAAGGTAAGATAAAAGATAAAGGAAAACCTCTGACCATCAAATCGTAATCCAGAGGTGTGTGAATTGAGGAGTATTTCTGTGAGGCACAGTGGCCCCAAACTGAAATGTGCTGTGCCCTCAATACAAAAGTCAAACAGTTTGATGAAAGAATGTCCCAGATAAACTCTAATCTTAACTATATTTACATAGTAATACATAAATGCTTCCATTTACCAAAAATCTATCCCCTTCTCTCTCTATATTATTTTAACAATACCCCAAGTAGATATACTATTATTCATCTTTGAATATTCATCTTTGAATAATGGTATTTCTATTTAGAGGTATTGTTAAAATAATATAAATAAAAGATGAATAATAACCGAAAAGAAAAATAACACCTATGCATATATATAAGAGCAAAAGCATGTGGGTGAAACGTGGGAAATGAAAACAGCAAATGGAAAGATTATAATATATATATTAAATTTATTTTAAATAAAGCTTATTTTAAATAAACTTTTTAAAATAAAAAACTTATTTTAAATAAAGCTAAGCAAATGCAGGAATAATCAGTGCAAACAACATGCAAATATCATAAAAGCCTGGCAAGATGAAAGAGTAAATATATATTGGAAATTATTGGAAGGTTATGGCACACAGAAGGTACAGGTAAATACATACTCAATTCCTTTCATTTCATAATAGAAGACAGTATATATCTGCTCCAAACTGAAAAATTTACTTCGAGAAAGCAAAATTAATTACCTCAATATGCTAATATTTTGCATATATTTTGACCATTAGGTATTTTAGAATTTATATCTCATTATAAGGAAAACATTATCTAAAGACAGCAATTTATGAAGCTTAATTTCAGTTGTTTTTTCTTCTTTCAAATGCCATCAAATAAAACTTATTAGTTTGGGAAATATGGAATATTTATAAATAATGGAAATATGGCCTGTATAAAAACTAAGAATTAAGTCTCACAGTTGTATATTTTACTTGTCCAGGAAAGCTGCATAAATATTATTTAAATCAAAATTATCTGCCTGATGTGAAAGACTGCCATATTTTATGTATGAGAGAAGAAATTATAATAGGGAGAAAAATGAAAATATTTTCAATTCCTAAAATATATAGATTTTCTTGCTGTAACGCATTCATAAATAGCACTTTTTCTTGTAATTGATTAACATTTGATTGGGTTTCCTAATATTACAGTTCTGTTAACAAACAAACCCTGCATAATTTGTGCTGTCTTTTTCCCATCAGGCATGAATGTAATTATCCCTTATCTTTCAACACAGCCAAGCCTTGTAAATATAATTACAAATTTTTGTTTACTCAAGCATAAAAAACTCATAAAATTAATATTGTATTTATCCTCTTACCTTTGTCAGTCATTAAAATGCACCAGGGATTTCTTGAATTCACCCTCTATGACTAGAATTAATTTTTACCTTGATTTTCAAACTTTAACAAAGGAACATACATGTATTCAGACTTCAGGCAGTTGTTAGAAGTTTGTGCTTCTGCCATGCACAAAGACTAAATTTGGATTACAACTCTTAAAGACTAGAAAATTGGAAGTATTGAAATTAATTTGGTGGACCATGTTTAATCAATGTACCAAAGCATGTCACTCAGGGAAATACATACTAGAATAATATTTGAAAAACTGTCCTATGGATTTTCAGGTGTCTTTACTTTCTAATATCTCAATATGAAATTATAAATTATATTATGACAATAAAATCTCATGAAAGGCCTTTTCATTGCAAGACAGATAACCAACACCTTTTTACATGCTTTTAAAAACTTCAAGTGTTCAATAAGTGAGTACCACCCCTAATAACAAGAACCCTATGTTAATGAATTCTGACACCTATGAATTTTGATGAAAACTGAAGGGTGGCCTCTTTTTATCTGG
Organism: Hyperoodon ampullatus; assembly: GCF_949752795.1. Classification (NCBI taxonomy): domain Eukaryota; kingdom Metazoa; phylum Chordata; class Mammalia; order Artiodactyla; family Ziphiidae; genus Hyperoodon; species Hyperoodon ampullatus. Next base: position 126,402,600 of record NC_136916.1, on the reverse strand, counting down.
GAAACAATATAATTAGTCATCAATTTGATTTGCATAAAACTAGGTGCCCGCCTTGATGTTTGCCATGCTTTTATTTTTTGGTTTTACTGATAAATCTTCATTCTGTATTAAACAAAGGAAAACTGTTATATTGGATATTTGCCTGCCTCAATTTGCGAAGCAACTTACAAAGCTTAAATAATAACCAACTTATAGGATAGAACTTGCTTAAGGGGAAGTATTATTATATCTAAGATATAACAGCTACTTCCAAGGATAATTTAAGTGTTAATTTATATTATTCTATAGGATTTTTTATGGATTTTAAACCATACATTCTATAGAATCATGTATTAATTGGATACTGGTAACTAAAGTCTCTAGTTTTTATTTACATTTCAAAGAATTTAATAAAAACCTATAGAGGTCCATTTTGTGCCAGGTTCATTTCAAAGTACTTTACAAATAATACTTGTTCAGTCTTCATAACAATATTATCTCCATTTTACATACAAGAAAACTGGGGCAAAGAGAGGTTATGTAAATTGTTAAGGTTTATATCAACACACAGCTATGAAGTGAGAAAGTGGCTTTCAAATAGAGGCAGTCTGGTTTCTAGAGCCCATGAACTCTATTCTGCGTCTGTGAGTCACAAGTTGAGAAAAACTTTGTTTCTAGCTTTTGCTCACTAGTTGTTCAAATTCCACTACTATATTATGCCTGTATTACTTTTACTCCCTCTGAAAGTGGTAAATAGTATAGAGGTGTAGCATGTACAAATTCACTTACTGATTTATTTTAACAAAATTCATTGGGGGAAATCATGACAACAGAGCAGAATTAATTTAATGGTTAAATTTGTATTATGATTGAGAAGATACCACAATATGTCTCAAATTAAACTGTCCACATGGTTTTCTGCTACTTACTTCGGTTTCACTTTGTGCTTGTTTCTAGCTTTTTGAGGAGAACTGTTAGGCCATTAATTTAGGGTTTGTCTTTTCTTAATCTAATCACTGAAAGCCATACATTTTCTCCTAAGCACTGCATTAGTAGCAAACTACATATTTTGATACGTCGTGTATTCTTGTTATACGTCGTATATTCAGATCAAAGTATTTTCTAATTTTCTTGTGATTTGTTTCTTGACCCATGAATTATTTAGATGTGTTGCATTTAGTGTTTTCCTAGATAATTTATTGTTAATCATTTCTAAATAAGTTCCATTGTGATCACAAAGTATACTGCGTAAATATGTTTTTTGCCTTTTTACTTTTAAAATCCATTAGAAGGGTGAATGTTTGCCAGAGGGTATTTGATTGACTTTGAATGTAAAATGAAAACTACTTTACTTAATAAAGTCAACTTTCACATATTAATATTTGATATTGCAGGAGTGAAAACCATCCCCAATTAAATGCTAGCTGAATGAGTAACCAACTAACTTTTGTTCTCTTTATGTGGGCTGCCATGAAATATGAGTGCAGTTTCATAATTTTTGTTTTTATGTTTTGAGTGATGGTCAGCCTTCGAGTACAAGATAGAATTGTTGACTTTTATGTTCTCCAAAATATTCAATACTTCAGACGGAACTGACTGCATTTGGTGTTTTTCAGGGATGGCCCGAAGTCCACAACACTTCTAAGCCATTAATGTCATAGCATATTTTTCTTTTTAAGAATAAAAGAAGAATATGCTGTGACCCCAAGGGACTTATTGAACATATGGGTATCTTCCACTGTAAAGAAAAATGGTTTTTACATGCAGAAAGAGTTTTTGAAAATCTTAAGAAGGAGGAAAATTCTTATATATTGCTAGTTGGCCTCCCCATTGTTACTAATGAAAAACATTACTTGTCTTTAACTAAATAAATGCCTGCCACTAAACACCCTGCAGCACAGCTACGAGGCTCGCTGGTGCCTAAGTGGGAAACAACTCCATCACAAATCAACTTCGTCACAAGTCTGCTCAGCAGACTGTCTGATCCTTTCCCTAAGGTCTCTATCCTCTGGTCCTGAATAGGGATGTGGTATGCAACACAATAGCCACACTTAAATTAGACAATCCCAAACCAAACTTGCTCTTTAAATTTGGTGAAAATCTTTCCAGCTTTATCATTCCCTGATGTGGAAAGTGACACATAGAAGGACTTTTTTTCTGGATAACAAAAGGAATATTTTTTAATTGAAAGTGTATGATATTTAGAAATAGACTCACAGACATAAAAAACAAATTTATGGTTACCAAAGGGAAAGGGGGGGAGGAATTTGGGATTAACAGATATACACTACTATATATAAAATAGATAAACAATAAGGACCCACTATAGCACAAGGAACTATATTCAATATCTTGTAATAACCTATAATGGAAAAGAATCTGAAAAGGAATATATATATATATATATATATATATATATATATATATATATATGTATGTATAACTGAATCACTTTGCTGTATATCTGAAACATTGCAAATCAACTATATATCAATTAAAAAAAGGTATGATATTTATTATAAAAACCATAAATTTGTCTATACCTCTTTAAAGAATCATAACATCTAACTCACAAATGTGTTGTAAAAACTAAATAAGATAATAAGTCTGAGAACAATTTGTAAACCACATTATAAATGTTAGTTTACCTTAAACTTTCAGTTTCAGTAAAGAGAGAGCAACCACTGAGGATATACACTAAACAACATCGCCAATGTTTATGAAGTAGAAATTTTAGTCAATAAATAAAGCTATTAAGAAGTAAATTTATTATTTTCATGAAGATTGGTTTTAAATTTACAAAATATGTCCTGTGATATTAAATCAAATCCTAGAAGGATAACCTAATAAAGAGAATTGCAAAAATTTCTAAATAATCTCAATCATATTAAAACAATTTTGGAACAAAACAAAAATTTTTTTTAAATGAAAGAGATATTTATACCACGCTATGGATAATCTCATTTATACAAGGCATTCTTTTTGTTTTTGTTTTTGTTTTTTTTCGGTTTTTTTTGCGGTACACGGGCCCCTCACTGTTGTGGCCTCTCCCGTTGCGGTGCACAGGCTCCGGATGCGCAGGCTCAGTGGCCATAGCTCACGGGCCCAGCGGCTCCGCGGCATGTGGGATCTTCCCGGACCGGGGCACGAACCCGCGTCCCCTGAATCAACAGGCGGACTCTCAACCACTGCGCCACCAGGGAAGCCCTATACAAGAAATTCTTAAATTTAAATTCTTAAAAAAGAATTCTAAAATTTTAATAGGTACATCTTATATATTAATATAAATTGTTTAATATTATCATTAGTTTTAGAAAAAGTAGCATTTCATAACGCATAGTAATCTATATCTTAGGACATAAAAACATATTTTTACACCGAGGCAAATTAGTAAGTGATTATTTGTGTAAACATTTTGTGTGATTTAAATTTACCCTAAAACATTAGTAACATATCATGCCTGTCCTCAACTTTATCTAATCCTTGTCCCCTGTTTTATAAAGTGATCAGTGTTGAGCTGGCTATATGCAAGTCCAGCAGATAAGCATGATAGATATAAATTGTTTTCTCTTTGATAGACTTGTTAGTTTAAGAAGTGTTAGAGCTAGTGTGAGGAAAGAGTTTTGCTTGCTTTTCTAGTTTAAGCACAGTTGAGCACTGGAGATACCAAGGGGAGGCTGTTGCTTTATTTGGTTATACATGCATAATGCTAAAACCACAAAAAGTTGCTAAACAGTTCAACTTTCACCCAGTGTACAGCTTACCTACCTAGTAATTAAAAATAATCCTTGAGGGCTTCTCTGGTGGCACAGTGGTTGAGAGTCCGCCTGCCGATGCAGGGGACACGGGTTCGTGCCCCGGTCCGGGAAAATCCCACATGCCCCGGAGCGGCTGGGCCCATGAGCCATGGCTGCTGAGCCTGCGCGTCCAGAGCCTGTGCTCCGCAACGGGAGAGGCCACAACAGTGAGAATCCCGCAAAGATAAACAATAAATAGTCTTCAATTAAGAGGTATTAACAGCATCCATTTATTACACATAGTTCATCCTAAATTCACCTGGTAATTGGGGTGACTATCTGTGTTAGTTAATTGACTTTAAACAAGAAAAAATACACTGTCCCTATATTTATGACAGGAAGTAAATAGTTTCGCAACATGGAGCCAGGCGTCTTGGAAGGCAGGCTCCTACACTCACAAAAACTGGGGGTACTATCTTCCTTGAAGTTTATATGTCAAAGATATGGCTCCTAAGTCCTTCAGAAAGACATGCCTGGACCAGCTTTTATAGTTTTTAAGAGATTTGCAAACATTTCAAAGACCCAGAGAAAGAACTTACAATTAAATTTAAAAAATTAAAAAAAAAGTTAATGTAAATGCTCTTAGTAAAGGGCATGGAAGGAAATCTCTTCCTTTGTTTTCACTGGGAGAATTAAGCCCCTTATTTTTATTTTGCATTTGTCTTTATAGTAGTCAAAGGTATCCACAGAAAGGCTGAACAGTGGAATTAGAAACTGGAGTTTAGGAACTAGGTTATGGTGCAAGAAAACAAAAATAACATAATTACTGAAAATGGGGTACAAGATTTGATAAGGAACAAAGGAAGGGCCCATTTTGGAAGTAGGATCAGAAAGAGAGATATTAGGCAAGTCAAGTTAATTTAGAAGTGTGGAGCTACTGGTCCAGAACTTGTTCCATTCCATCTAACTAGGAGAAGGCTTGGTCCTAGAACCTGTAATGGAGTGAAGCTGCATGAGTCACTAACCAGATCTGGGGTGTTTTGAATGGTTTGGAAACAGGGAGCCAAACATACTTATATTTCTAATACACAGTTTTGTAGTTTTAGCTAGAATTTACTCTCTCCTTTCTTAAAAATTTTTTAATAAAACTTTATTGGAACATAATTGCTACACAATACTGTGTTAGTTTCTGTTGTACACCAGAGTGAATCGGCCATATGCATACATATGTCCCCATATCCCCTCCCTCTTGAGCCTCCCTCCCAACCTCCCTATCCCACCCCTCTAGGTCATCCCAAAGCACAGAGCTGACCTCCCTGTGCTATGCTGCTGCTTCCCATTAGCTATTTTACATTCGGTAGTGTATATATGTCTATGCTACACTCACTTCCCCCCACTTCCCCCTCCCATCCTGTGTCTTCAAGTCCATTCTCTATATCTACATCTTTATTTCTGCCCAGCAACTAGGTTCATCAGTACCATTTTTTTATGTTTTATATATATATATATATATATATATATATATATATATATATATATATGGGTTAGCCTACGGTATTTGTTTCTCTCTTTCTGACTTACTTCACTCTGTATGACAGACTCTAGGTCCATTGACTTCACTACAGATAACTCAATTTTGTTTCTTTTTATGGCTAAGTAATATTCCAATGTCTATATGTGCCACATCTTCTTTATCCATTCATCAGTGGATGGACACTTAGGTTGCTTCCATGTCCTGGCTATTGTAAATAGTGCTGCAATGAACATTGTGGTACATGTCTCTTTTTGAATTATGGTTTTCTCAGGGTATATGCCCAGTAGTGGGATTGCTGGTCATATGGTATTTCTATTTTTAGGTTTTAAAGGAACCTCCATACTGTTTTCCATAGTGGTTGTATCAATTCACATTCCCACCAACAGTGCAGGAGGGTTCCCTTTTCACCACACCCTTTCCAGCATTTATTGTTTCTAGATTTTTTGATGATGGCCATTCTGACCGGTGTGAAGTGATAACTCATTGTAGTTTTGAGTTGCATTTATCTAATAATTAGTGATGTTGAGCATCTTTTCGTGTACCTCTTGGCCATCTGTATGTCTTCCTTGTTGGAATGTCTATTTAGATCTTCTGCTCATTTTTTAATTAGATTGTTTGTTGTTTTCATATTGATCTCCGTTTGTTTTTTGTATATTTTGGAAATTAAACCTTTGTCTGCTGTTTCATTTGAAGTATTTTCTCCCATTATGAGGGTTATCTTTTTGTCTTGTTCATGTTTTCCTTTGCTGTGCAAAAGTTTTAAGTTTAATTAAGTCCCATTTGTTTATTTATTTTTTTTTATTTCTGTTACTCTAGGAGGTGGGGCAAAAAGAACTTGCTGTGGTTTATGTCAGAGTATTTTTCCTATGTTTTCCTCTAAGAGTTTTAGAGTGTCTGGTCTTACATTTAGGTCTTTAATCTATTTGGAGTTTATATTTGTGTATGGTGCTAGGATGAAATTAGTGTTCTAATTTCATTCTTTTACATATAGATGTCCAGTTTTCCAAGCACCACTTATTGAAGAGACTGTCCTTTCTCCATTGTATGTTCTTGCCTCCTGTGTCATAAATTAGGTGACCATATGTGCATGGGTTTATCTCTGGGCATTCGATCCTGTACCATTGATCTATATTTCTGTTTTTGTGCCACTGCCATACTGTCTTGATTACTGTTTCATGGTGGTATAGTTTGAAGTTGGGGAGCCTGATTCCTCCAGCTCCGTTTTTCTTTCTCAAGATTGCTTTGGCTATTTGGGATCTTTTGTGTTTCCATACGAATTGTAAAATTTTTTATTCTAATTCTGTGAAGAATGCCACTGGTAGTTCGACAGGGATTGCACTGAATATGTAGATTGCTTTGGGTACTATAGTCATTTTCACAATATTGATTCTTCCACTCCAAGAACATGGTATATTTCTCCATCTGTTTGTATTGTCTTTGATTTCTTTCATCAGTGTTTTATAGTTTTCTGAGTACGATTCTTTCACCTCCTAAGGGAGGTTTATTTCTAGGTATTTTTTTTTTGTTGCAATGGTAAATGAGAGTGCCTCCTTAACTTCTCTTTCTGATTTTTTGTTGTTGGTGTATAGGAATGCCAGAGATTTCTGTGCATTAATTTTGCATCCTGCAGCCTTACCAAATTCACTGATTAGTTCTAGTAGTTTTCTGGTGGAATCTTTAGGATTTTCTATGTATAGTATCACCTCATCTGAAAACAGTGACAGTTTTACTTCTTTTCTGATTTGGATTCCTTTTATTTCTTTTTCTTCTCTGATTTCAGTGGCTAGGACTTCGAAAAGTATGTTGAATAAGAGTGGTGAGAGTGGACATCCTTGTCTTGTTCCTGATCTTAGTGGAAATGGTTTCAGTTTTTCACCATTGAGAATGATGTTGGCTGTGGGTTTTTCATATATGACCTTTATTATGTTGAGGTAAGTTCCCTGTATACCTACTTTCTGTAGAGTTTTTATCATAAATCGGTGTTGAATTTTGTCAAAAGCTTATTCTGCATCTATTGAGATGATCACATGGTTTTTATTCTTCAGTTTCTTAATATGGTGTATCACATTGATTGATTTGAGTATATTGAAGAATGTTTGCATTCCTGGGATAAACCCCACTTGATCATGGTGTATGATCCTTTTAATGTGTTGTTGGATTCTATTTGCTAGTATTTTGTTGAGGATTTTTGCATCCATAATGATCACTGATATTGGCCTGTAGCTTTCTTTTTATCTGACATCTTTGTCTGGTTTTGGTATCAGGGTGATGGGGGCCTCCTTGAGTGAGTTTGGGAGTGTTGCTTCCTCTGCTATATTCGGAAGAGTTTGAGAAGGATAGGTGTTAGCTCTTCTCTAATGTTGCATAAAATTCGCCTGTGAAGCCATCTGGTCCTGGGCTTTTGTTGGAAGATATTTCATCACAGTGTCAATTTCACTGCTCGTTATTGGTCTGTTTATGTTTTCTATTTCTTCCAGGTTCAGTCTCAGAAAGTTGTGCTTTTCTAAGAATTTGTCCATTTCTTCCAGGTTGTCCATTTTATTGGCATAGAGTTGTGTGTAGTAATCTCTTAGGATCCTTTGTATTTCTACAGTGTCAGCTGTTACTTCTCCTTTTTCATTTCTAATTCTATTGATTTGAATTTTCTCCCTTTTTTTCTTGATGAGTCTGGCTAATGGTTGATCAATTTTGTTTATCTTCTGAAAGAACCAGCTTTTAATTTTATTGATCTTTGCTATAATTTCCTTCATTTCTTTTTCATTTATTTCTGATCTGATCGTTATGATTTCTTTCCTTCTGCGAACTTTGGGATTTTTTTCTTCTTTCTCTAAGTGCTTATGTGTAATGTTAGGTTGTTTATTTGAGATGTTTCTTGTTTCTTGAGGTAGGATTGTATTGCTATAGGTTTTGGGTCATCGTGTTTTCATTGTCATTTGTTTCTAGGTATATTTTGACTTCCTCTTTGATTTCTTTGTTATTTAATACTGTATTGTTTAGCCTCCAGGTGTTTGTATTTTTACAGATTTTTTTTCCTGTTATTGATATCTAGTCTCATAGCCTTGTGTTTGGAAAAGATACTGGATACGATTTCAATTTTCTTAAAATTACCAAGGGTTGATTTGTGACCCAAGACATGATCTATCCTGGAGAATGCTCCACGAACAGGTGAGAAGAAAGTGTATTCTGTTGTTTTTGGATGGAATATCCTACAAATATCAATTAAGTCCATCTTGTTTAATGTATAATTTAAAGCTTGTGTTTCCTTATTTATTTTCATTTTGGATGATCTGTCCCTTGGTGAAAGTGGGGTGTTAAAGTCCCCTACTATTATTGTGTCACTGTTGATTTCCCCTTTTATAGTGGTTCGTATTTGCCTTATGTATTGAGGTGCTCCTATATTGGGTGCATAAATATTTACAATTGTTATATCTTCTTTCTGGATTGATCCCTTGATCATCATGTATTGTCCTTCTTTGTCTCTTGTAATAGTCTTTATTTTAAAGTCTATTTTGTCTGATATGAGAATTGCTACTCTAGCTTTCTTTTGATTTCCATTTGCATGGAATATCTTTTTCCGTCCCCTCACTTTCAGTCTGTATGTGTCCCTAGGTCTGAAGTGGGTCTCTTGTAGATAGCATATATACGGGTCTTATTTTTGTATCCATTCAGCCAGTCTATCACTTTTGGTTGGAGCTTTTAATCCATTTACATTTAAGGTAGTTATTGATATGTATGTTCCTGTTACCATTTTCTTAATTTTGGGGTTTTGTTATTGTAGGTCTTTTCCTTCTCTTGTGTTTCCTGCCTGGATAAGTTCCTTTAGCATTTGTTGTAAAGCTGGTTTGGTGTTGCTGAATTCTCTTAGCTTTTGCTTGTCTGTAAAGGTTTTAATTTCTCTGTCGAATCTGAATGAGATCCTTGCTGGGTAGAGTAATCTTGGTTGTAGCTTTTTCCCTTTCATCACGTTAAATATGTCCTGCCACTCCCTTCTGGCTTGCAGAGTTTCTGCTTAAAGATCAGCTATTAATCCTATGGTGATACCCTTTTATGTTACTTGTTGCTTTTCCCTTACTGCTTATAATATTGTTTCTTTTTAATTTTTGATAGTTTGATAATATGTGTCTTGGAGTGTTTCTCCTTGGATTTACCATGAATGGGACTCTCTGTGCTTTCTGGACTTGATTGACTATTTCCTTTCCCATATTAGGGAAGTTTTCAACTATAATGTCTTAAAATATTTTCTCAGTCCTTTTTTTTTTTTTCTTTTTCTTCTGAGACTTCTATAATTCAAAAGTTGGTGCGTTTAATGTTGTCTCAGAGGTCTCTTAGACTGTCCTCAATTCTTTTCGTTCTTTTTTCTTTATTCTGCTCTGCAGTAGCTTTTCCACTATTTTATCTTTCAGGTCACTTATCCATTCTTCTGCCTCAGGTATTCTGCTATTGATTCCTTCTAGAGACTTTTAATTTCATTTATTGTGTTGTTCATCATTGTTTGTTTGCTCTTTAGTTCTTCTAGTTCTTTGTTAAAAGTTTTTTTTCGTTGGGCTTCCCTGGTGGTGCAGTGGTTGAGAGTCTGCTTGCCGATGCAGGGGACACGGGTTCGTGCACTGGTCTGGGAAGGTCCCACATGCTGCGGAGCATCTACGCCCATGAGCTATGGCCACTGAGCCTGTGCATCCGGAGCCTGTGCTCCGCAACGGGAGAGGCCACAACAGTGAGAGGCCCATGTACCGTAAAAAAAAAAAAAAAAGAAACAGAACTTTTTCTTGTATTTTCTCCATTCTATTTCCAAGATTTTGGATCATCTTTACTATCATTGCTCTGAATTCTTTTTCAGGTAGACTGCCTATTTCCTATTCATTTGTTTAGTCTGGTGAGTTTTTACCTTGCTCCTTCATCTGCTGTGTGTTTCTCTGTCTTCTCATTTTGCTTAACTTACTGTGTTTGGGGTCTCATTTTCTCAGGCTGCAGCTTCATATTTCCCATTGTTTTTGGTGTCTGCCTCCAGTGGGTAAAGTTGGTTCAGTGGGTTGTGTAGGTTTCCTGATGGAGGGGACTGGTGCATGAGGCTGGTTCTTGTCTTTCTGTTGGGCAGGACGACGCTCAGTAGTGTGTTTTGAGGTGCCTGTGAACTTATTATGATTTTAGGAAGCTTCTCTACTAATGGGTGGGTTTGTGGTCCTGTCTTGTTAGTTGTTTGGCATAGAGTGTCCAGCACTGTGGCCTGCTGTTTGTTGGGTGGATCTGGGTCTTAGTGTTGAGATGGAGATCTCTGGGAGAGCTCTCGCTGATTGATATTATATGTGGCCAGGAGGTCTCTGGTGGGACAATGTCCTGAACTTGGCTCTCCCACCTCAGAGGCTCAGGCCTGACACTCGGCAGGAGCACCATGACCCTGTCAGCCACATGGCTCAGAAGAGAAGGGAGAAAAAAGAAGAAAGAACGAAAGAAAAATAAATAAATAAAATTATGTTATTTATTAATGTTATCCAAAGGTGGGGTTCAGCTTTGGATACAGCCCTGCCTCTGCGTGTAGGTCACGTGAGGGCATCTGTTCTTCGCTCAGACAGGACGGGGTTAAAGGAGCAGCTGATTAGGGGGCTCTGGCTCACTCAGGCTGGGGGGAGTGAGGGGTATGGCATGTGGGGTGAGCCTGCGGTGGCAGAGGCTGGAGTGACTTTGCAACAGCCTGAGGTGCACGATGTGTTCTCTCGGGGAAGTTGTCCCTGGATCACAGGACCCTAGCAGTGGCGGGCTGCACAGTCTCCCAGGAGGGGAGGTATGGATAGTGACCTGTGCTTGTACACAGGCTTCTTGGTGGCTGCAGCTGCAGCCTTAGCATTTCATGCCCATCTCTGGTGTGTGCACTGATAGCCACAGCTCGTGCCCATCTCTGGAGCTCGTTTAGGTGGTGCTCTGAACTTCCTCTCCCCGTGCACCCTGAAACAATGGTCTCCTGCCTCTTCAGCAGGTCCAGACTTTTTCCCAGACTCCCTCCCAGCTAGCTGTGGCAAAGTAGCCCCCTTCAGGCTGTGTTCACATAGCCAACCACAGTCCTCTCCCTGGGATCTGACCTCCGAAGCCCGAGCCTCAGCTCCCAGCCCCACCCGCCCCGGCGGGTGAGCAGACAAGCCTCTCAGGCTGGTGAGTGCTGTTCAGCACCAATCCTCTGTGCGGGAATCTCTCTGCTTTGCTCTCTGCACCCCTGTTGCTACACTCTCCTTGCTGTCTCCAAAGCTTCCCCCCGCCCACTCTCTTTCTCCACCAGTGAGGTGGCTTCTTAGTGTGTGGAATCTTTTCCTCCTTCACAGCTCCCTCCCAGAGGTCCAGGTCCCATCCCTGTTCTTTTGTCTCTGTTTTTTCTTTTCTCTTTTGCCCTACGCATGTACGTGGGGATTTTCTTGCCTTTTGGGAGGTCTGACAGCATTCAGTAGGTGTTCTGTAGGAGTTGTTCCACAAGTAAATGTATTTCTGATGTATTTGTGGGGAGGAAGATGATCGCCACTTCTTACTCCTCTACCATCTTCAACGTCCCCTCATTTATTTTTATCTACTTTAAATAACAAAAATATGGAGAGGCATGCCAATGTTTCCCACTATAATCCTTTTATGTATTAATCCTATGATATTTTGCTTCATATTTTTGATGCTTGATGATTTCTGGACAGAAGGATTGTAATTATTCTATCTTCTTGTGACATCTGTGCCAATATAAATTAAGTCTTTTGTCATATTTAATTTTGTTGCCTTGAATTATATTCAGTCTATCATTGAATGTCTAACTGTTTTATATTTGGCTGTGCTCTTGTATTTACTTAATATATTTTTACCTATTTTTAATGTTTAATCTTTGTGTGTCATTTGTTTTATATGGATCTCTCAAAACTATTATGAGATTAATTCTTGTTATTATAATTCCAATACTATTTAACTTTTAACAAAAAGCTTAAAATTCATTTATAGTTTGATAACTTTTATCTCAGTCTTTTCTCATTTTTTTTTTAAATTTATTTATCTTTGGTCGTGTTGGGTCTTTGTTGCTGTGCTCAGGCTTTTCTCTGGTTGCAGCGAGCAGGGGCTACTCTTCATTGTTGGGCGTGGGCTTCTCATTGCAGTGGCTTCTCTTGTTGCAGAGCACCGGCTCTAGGTGCGTGGGCTTCAGTAGTTGTGGCATACAGTCTCAGTAGTTGTGGCTCGCAGGCTCTAGAGTACAGGCTCAGTAGTTGTGCTGCACTGGCTTAGTTACTCCGCAGCATGTGGGATCTTCCTGGACCAGGGCTTGAACCCATGTCACCTGCATTGGCAGGCGGATTCTTAACCACTGCGCCACCAGGGAATCCCTTTCTCATTTATTTTATGGTCTTTATTTCTTTACTTTTCTGCTTTATTTATTTTTTCTCTTTTACTCCTTAGGCCAAATTTATTACCATGTCCTATAAGGCAGTGAATGATCAGATTCTCACCTACTCTAATCTTCATCTTCATGACCTCATTGCTCATTTTTTATTGCTTATATATATTATTTTAGAAAGATGTCCTCTTATAATTTGATAAATTTATCAAAATATTATTTAACCAATTTTTTCAAAATATCACATTCAGCATTAAAAATCTCATCTTTTGAGTTTCCTCCATATGGTAAGGAATTAGAAGAAACTCCAACACCAAAGTTCCTATTCTTCCACTTTAAATTAAGATTCAGCTCTCATTCAGCTTGAGTATATCTACAAATAACTTTTTAAAGAGCTGGCATATTTTATGCATTCTTGCATGTCTGAGAATGTCTGTTGCATTAACACAAAAGACAAATTAGCTGGGTAAAATAATTAGGAAAAATTATATAAATGTTCCATTACATTCTGGAACTTTAAAGAGAGAATGTCTGAGACCAATCTTTTTTCTTTAGTAATGTTTTTTCACTCTGAAACCAATAGGTTTTATTCTCTACCTTTAAAATACAAATATTTGTCAGACATATCTAATTTGTGGCTCTCTTTTCATTGATTATTGCCTAGAGCAAGGTGAGTTTTCAATCTGGGCAGTCAGATCTTTTTCAGCTTATGACTATTTTCTTCAGTATGAGGTATTATCATTTCTTCTTTTCAGTTTTATTGTTCTCAAGTACACAATTATTTAAAAAAATAAATCAAGAAGCTTTTTCCTCCATACTGATCACATTCTTTGCCAGAGTTTCTTCTCTTTGACTTTTTCTACTGCATCTAAGAGGGTCTCTCAAGTTTGATTTCTGCAACTCTGCTGTTCCAGAGTGACAATTCTCTCCTTAGGGTCATCATTGTTGGTTTTCACTTTGCTGCTACATTTTTAGTTACTTTCAAATATCCTTCCTTGGGTGATTCATCTCGCAATTTAATCTTATGTATTTTTATTTTTGCATTTTTTTCTCCTCATGACTTTCTCCTGTTTCACAGATGGAATGCCTTGATGCATAGAGTGGATAATAACAGTGTATTCTCTGAAATTTCCTTTACGTTTCTTCATCAGAAAAATTTTGGAACTGTGTCTTCTTTATTCATAAACATGATTTTCCCGTTTTCTGGTTCAACAGTACTGTATTTTAGCTATAAGTTTCATGTATGTGTAAACATATCTATATACACACATATATACATACACACATATATTCTTTCCTCCTTCCTCTCCTCTCCCCCTTGTTCTCCTCCTCCCATCCCTCCCCCCTCTCTCCTCTTCTTCTTGCTCTCTTCCTCTAAACTCATTCTCAGGGGAGTTAGATCTATTTATATTTCATATTTAACCACAAGTGGGATATATAGTTAAGCTTCATCCTGTTTTTCTGTCTGTTTGGGCGCTGACCAGCTTTCAGTTCAATACTTGCTTTTTGGTATTCATTTCGTTCTCTTCTGACAAACTTATAAGTAACTTATCCTACCCCTCTGCCTAGTTCTCTGATATTTTGAACTGAGTACATGAAAACATACAATGTCCAGAATGCTTTGCTTCTAGGGCTCTATATATTCCACTGTACTGGCTGGCTTGGGAGAATTTAAATGCTCATAAAGAAGCCCAGGGCTTCCCTGGTGGCGCAGTGGTTGAGAGTCCGCCTGCCGATGCAGGGGAAACGGGTTCGTGCCCCGGTCTGGGAAGATCCCACATGCCGCGGAGCGGCTGGGCCCGTGAGCCATGGCCGCTGGGCCTGTGCGTCCGGAGCCTGTGCTCCGCAACGGGAGAGGCCACAACAGTGAGAGGCCCACATACCACAAAAAAAAAAAAAAAAAGAAGCCCAATCCTGGCAGCCCTTCTCTACCTAAAGCTCTGTTGTATTCTGGATGTTACAAAATGTGAAGGTCTATAAAAAGGAGACACTGAGAGGTGAAACTTGAGGTGAAGGAAAGCAGTACTTGGGCCCAATAATAATTCAGAAATAGCATAGTAAAAGTATGGTTGTCCAGATTTGTATTTGGTACAGCTTGATGTAGACAGTGACCTCAAGTATCTTTATTGAAATGGGCTCTTTTTTGAAATTAAGCCTGGGTTCCTGTAGGAATTTTCTTCATTTAGCTGTCTGTTGATTTGTATTTTTGTCTATTCATCCCCCTAAGTTTTAACTGCATTTAAGAAATATTTGTGCTACTCCAAGTTCAGCTAGACATGGTTTTCAGTTTCTACCAGATTAATCAGGGAGTTGTTTTACATGGTGAATGCATATGCATGTACAGATCACATGAAAACCAAGCCCACCTGAGATTTCGGAAACCATAACCTAGCAGCATATTAAGATAGAGAAGAAAAAAAAATTATGCTAGACTACATATATGTATATGTATAACTGTCATATATTATGAGTTCTTCATATGTGACAATTCACTCAGTGATTCATTTATCAATAGTTTATTGAGAAACTATTTTATGCCAGGTACTATTTCTTTGTGCTAAGGATATAATAGTGATAAAAAAATTAAATTCCTTACTTTACTGAGTTTATAGTACAGATTAACCAAGTAATCACACTAATGATTAGTAAATTAGACATTAAAATAAGTACTTTGAGTGAATGTTTCATAAAGCACCAAGTAGGGTATGTGGTGGCAGGTGGGGATTAGAAAATATTTCCCTAAGGAAGTCTCCCTTTGATCTAAAATTTGAATAAAGAGTAGAGATTACGTAGGTTTGCAGTGTGAAGTAGAAATACAGAGGGAACTGAATGCACAGAAGCCTTGTCAGTGCAAAGCACTGTTCTAAGTGCTTAATTGCACAGGCTTTTTTGAAGCTTGTTCGCTTGTGGTGAAGTCCTGTTTTTCTTTTTCATTATAGGTATTTAGGGAGAAATTGGGAGTGACTAAATGGAGGCAAATTTTCAAATCAGAATTCTAGTTTTAATACAATTTTATGTAATATAGTAATATCTTAACCACAGTTGAGTGTCAGTGTCAGATAAATATTGCATATGCGTCTATAATCCTGAGTATTATTTTGCCTTTCAGAGCAAGCAAATATAGGTTCGATAGTTTTCACATCATAAGGTAATTTTAATTCTCCTGTTAATTTTCCTTTGATGTTAGAAAACAAACTGATGTTAGGGAAAACTTATTTGCAAAAATAAGTTAATTTCAAGAAAGTCTTTTCCCTAGACTTACAGTCTAAAACTAATATAGACAAACCCAAGTTAAAGAGATGTTTAATTCAACCAAACCTGGATGAATTTACATTCTAATTCTAGACAACCTATCAACGTGATGGTATGTAAACAGCTCCACAGAGAAACTAGGTCACATCTTTCACATTTTAGTTTCACAAGTAATGTAAAATTTCAGTGATTAAAGTTCAAATGCTGCACCCAAATTAGCCTTTGTAAACACTAATGTATTCAGGGAAGCCAGGATTGATAATGACCAAATAAACTTAAATAAGTTTTCATTAATTTTTTTTTTATGTTTTGAGGGGGGAAGTGGTAAATTTAAAGCAAGGCCCCATCATAGGCAGTAATATTTAATGATGCAGAACCCAAAACATGATTACTATTAGCTATAGTGTAATAATTGATGTTCATTTATACAAATACCTTTGGAAAAGAGAGAAAAGTTGCACAAAATAAAATCTCATATATTAAGCACACAGACCTGCTCTTGGCCATAGCCTTCCTTATCTTATAGGGCTTTAGGCACACTTGTATGTGTGCGTGTGTGTGTGTATGCACGTATGTGTGTTGTTGGGGGTGAGGACAGTGGTTATGAAAACAAAGTTTGTGGACATTGATTGTTTTTGATACTCAACTCTGACCCTCAAACATGTTGGGACTTAAGGACCAAGTCTAATCAGAGCTGTGGAATAGAGGCAGAAGATCAAGTTCTGTAGTCCAGAAATCTGGGTTAAGTTCTACTTCATGATGTATTCCTAGTAGTGTGAATTATGAAAAAATTATTTTCTTCTTTGAGTGTCAGTATCTCCTCTATAAATCGGGGTTAAAATTTTTGTCTACTCATTATTTTTCATAGGAATTTTATGAGCACTGCATGAGATCAGAGGTGTGAAAGTACTTTGTTGATGGCCATGTGTCACATAATTGCTTGCTTAACCATTAAATGTGAATAGTTGCCTCTGCTGTGGCTTTTATTCCTTAGCCATAGGGCTTGATGCTCTGGAACGTTTATGAATATTAGGGAATGAAGAGACACGGTAAACCAGATTTGAGAAATGTTTTCCAGGTATACATCTATAAATTAAATAATCTTTCTACTTTCTAGACTTCGACTTATCTAGCACACATTTTATTTGGTTACATATTAACTTTAAAACAAGACTGCAAACCTCCTGAGAACAGGGACCTTATCTTTTATCTTCCATTCAAGAGTACATATACGAAGAGCTTAATGCCATCCTTTTGATGGATTGATTTAAATACATATTATCTGTTTGGTATTTATAATTAAAGTTTTCTGAATATAAAAGATAATATATCAGGGATGCATTTCTCTATACTTGGAAAACTGTTTATTTGTAAGGAATTTATTCATTTATTAATTCAACATATTATCTATTGACCATACATATGAAAAATTTTACCAAAAAAATTCAGTCTTCTGGGAGTTCCATTCGATGAAGGGGCAAAACAGCTAAATAAACAATTGCAGTTAAATGTGGCAAGTGCTATGGGGGTTATCTGAGAGCACAGAGGAGTGATGTTAAATGCAGGGAGGGCAAATGGGTATCAGGGACGGCTTCATGGGGGATTTAAACCTTCAGCCAAGAAAACAAATAGGATGAACACTTCAGACCAAGATGAGTGAAAATATTCAAAGAAATAGAAGTAATTTTTTTCTGTGGCTGAAACACAGTGTAAATCTGGACGAGTAATTGAAGATAAAGCTGAGACCATCAAGAGACTTCTGTTATGCTGATTAGTTAAAACTGCAAGATTTCAATCAGGGTAATGACACCAGCAGATGTGCACTGTATAAAGTGCATTATGACCACAATCAATATGAAAGGTAGACTGACAAGGAAGGGATTAGGAGGCCATCGCAGTAAAACAGACCATAAAATGATGGAGGCCTAAACTAAAGCACTGGAAATGTGAATGAAGGAGGATGGACATACTTAAGCAATAACTAGGGGAGATACAAGCAACTGCAGGATCTGCAGTTGGATAAAGAAAGAAAACTGTAGAATTACTCTCAGGTTTCTAGTTTGAGCACCTGAGTGTTTACGTTAATCACTAAGACAGGAACTGCAGTAGGCATATATTTTGTACAAAGACAACATAACATAACAAAGATAATGTAACATCTTCAGAAAAGTTAGATGTGAAATGCGTATGAGACATTTTGATAAAGATAACTTTTCCCTCAACACACAAACACAAGCAAATACTCAAACACACTTCTTTTACTCAGACACACAAGCTTGGAATTTTGCCATTTGAATGCCAAGAGAGGTACTTCATTTTATCTGGTACCCTGGGAAAGTTAGACCTTCAATCAAGATTATTTCTCTGGTTCTCAGTTCAAAATATACTTGGAAAATGTCTAAGCAAAATTTAAGAGAATCACCTCCCATAGCCCCATGACCAGAGATAAACAACCTAGTTGAAATCACTGGCATCTTATATCAACCTGTCATATCACCAATAAGGAATAAACTCCTGGTTGTTTTCTTGGTTGCAGTCTGGGTATGGGATAGTGTAATCTGTCAAATGTGCAGTGGTGAGAGAAAAGATAATTTTCTCAGACAGAAATGATAGGTATAAAAAGAAATGCCTGTTTTTTCAACAAATGTTGTCAGAAAAACCAGACATCCACATACAAAAAAATGAATCTAGAGACAGCCTTATACCTTTCACAAAAATTTAACTTAAAATGGACTATAGGCCCAAAGGTAAAATGCAAAACTGCAAAACTCCTAGAAGATAACACGGAAAATCTAGGTGACTTTGGGTTTGGTGAAGGTTTAGATACAACACCAAAAGGATGATCCATGAAAGAAAAACTTGATAAGTTGTATTTCACTAAAATTAAAAACTTCTGTCCTGTGAAAGACACCATTAAAAGTATGAAAAGACAGGCCATAGAGAAAATATTTTCAAAATATCTATCTGATAAAGGACTGGTATCCAAAATATATAAAGAACTCTTAAAATTCCACACACAAAAAAAGCAAACAATCTAATTTAAAAATGGCCAAAAGATCTGAGCAGCCTTCTCACCAAAGAAGATATAAAGATGGCAAATAAGCAAATGAAGATATGCTCAACATCATACGTCATTACAAAAATACAACTTAAAACAACGAGCTACCACTACACACTTATTAGAATGGCTAAAATCCACAGCACTGACAACAACAAATGCTGACAAGGTTGTGGAGCAATAGGCACTTTCATTCATTGCTGCTGGGAATGAAAATTGGTATAGCCACTTTGGAGGACAGTTTGGCAGTTTCTTGTAACAATTTCTTATAACATATGGAATGGGGAGTGGCAGTAAGTAAAACTAGAATAGACTGGAATAATAGCTTGGAAGCAGGTGCTACAAGACCTCAAATACCAAGCAGAAAACTTTGTATTAATTCAGTATGTAATAGAGAAGGATTTTGAGCTAAAGAGATCCATGATCCATGCTTCACTTAGTAAAGAAGACTCATTTTCAGCACTGTGAAAGGTGAGTTGGAACAGAAGAGCAAAAGAGCAAGAGAAAAGAAATATTTAATCATAGGTTATCAATGAATTTAATGGTCACCAAATGCCCTCTACAACATGCAGTCCAATCCGTGATGAGGCCATTAGTACATTTTGAGGAAAAGGCTTTGACTGTTGGAATCTCCTTTTCCATTAGTTTCTGTCCATTCTTCCTAATTTCACTTTTTAGATTTACACAGAATAATCTAACATTTGATCCTCATGACAGAACTATAACTTTTCTTTAAGAAACAATTACGTCTTTGTCTCCAGACTAATACCATCAGTAGTTGTGAATGTTCCTTATATATATTTAGTTTGTTCATCCATGACCAGAACTGAAACCAGCTGTCTATGTTTCCTGAAAATTGATGCTTACAAGTTAAACCCTATTATGTTTTGCCTAGGCCAGAGAGAGGAGAGCAAACTCTTGTTTCCACATCATAAATTTGATAATACTATTACTACAGTTCAACAATAACCTCTGCTAATATTTTTTGAACATTGACTATATCCCAAGTTCCTTGCCAAGCATTCCACATGCAAAATCTTATTCAGTGCTCACAACACCACCTAAGAAGTAGGTACTAAAGAACAGAAAAATCAGGTCAAAAGAGATTAAGGCCACATATATTGAAAGAGTAGAGCTGTGACAAAAACAGTTTTACCTTACTCCAAAGCCCATCCTCCTATGGATGATGTCCTGTGCTCCTTCTCTTTAGATTATGTCAGCATTTCTTTTTCTGTCATTCTTTTCCTCCCTCCCTCCCTCCTTTCTTCCTTCCTCCCTCCCTCCCTCCTTCTCTCCCTTTCTTTCTTCCTTTCTCCCTTCCTTCCTTCCTTCCTTTCTCTTCCCTTCTTTCTTTTTCTTCCTTCCTTCCTTCCTTTCTTTTTCTTTCTTTCTCTCTTTTTCTTTCTCTCCTTCCTTCCTTCCTTCCTTCTTTCCCCCTTTCTTTCTCAGACAAGAGGCAAGTGATATCACACAACTAACTCTTAGCATGCTAAAATTAGTGGTTATGAAACTTGCCTACATATATGAATCACCTTGAAAGCTTTTAAAAACTTATGCTTGGGCCTTACCCCAGACCAATTAACATAAATTTCTGAGGGTGGATCCTATGCCCTGGGATATTTAAAATTCCACCCAGGTGATTGTCATGTGTAGTCTGAGTCAAGATCTATCACCTTAAGTCCTTTTTACATATGCTACTAAGTACAGTCTTCCTTATTTTATACCTAAGTAGCTGATTTGAAAATACAAATACAGGGCCTAACATGTGTCACAATTAAACTTTATCTTACTTAATTTGGTCCATTATTCCATCCTGTCAAGACCTTTATGGAGGGACTTCCCTGGTGGCATAGTGGTTAGGAATCCGCCTGCCAATGCAGGGGACAAGGGTTCGATCCCTGGTCCAGAAAGACCCCACATGCTGCGGAGCAACTAAGCCTGTGCATCACAACTGAGCCCACGTGCCACAACTACTGAGACTGCGTGCCACAACTACTGAAGCCTGAGCAACCTAGAGCCCATGTGCCACAACTACTGAGCCCGCATGCTGCAACTACTGAATCCCGCACACCTAGAAACCATGCCCTGCAACAAGAGAAGCCACCGCAGTGAGAAGCCCATGCACTTCAATGAAGGGTAGCTCCTGCTGGCCACAACTAGAGAAAGCCTGAGTGCAGCAATGAAAACCCAACACAGCCAAAAATAAATAAAATTAAAAGAAAAAAGAACTTTTTGGAACCTGATTCTGTCATCCAGCATATTTTTTACCCCCCCCAGTTTCATGTCATCTAAAAATGTCATAAGAATTCCTTTGATATTTTTATCTAAATCTTAAAGAAAGTCAGTGAACAGGAAACAGCCTTCAAGCATGTTGGCTTGATATCCTTAGACAGAGGCATCCAAATACAAATTTACATAATTATACTTGCCTCTGGTTCACTTCCCCATTTTGTTCATAGGAATGCCATTAATAACCTTTAAAAAGACTTGGTGAAATACAAATATACTATCTGTAGCATATAGCTCTACCAATTAACAGCCTTCTGACAAAAAGAATTACTATGTTCCTGCTATGGCTTATTCTTAGTTATGGCTTCTTCTCATTCTTACTCCCTAAACATCCTCCTACATACTTATCCCCACCTCAAAGTCTTCTTCCCGAGAAATTCAACCTACAGCACACAAGGTTCAGTCTGGGTTTGAAAGTCACATAGTAGGATCATGGGACTATGTGAGGCCCTGAGAAGAGGAGTGAAAAACTGAGCAGTAAGATGGCAGTGGACACACAACATGGAATAACCATATTTAGGGGCTTAGTAGAAGAAGTTTGGCATTGATAGGAGGCTGGAGACTTAGAGAATAAGAAACATCAAGTGTGGAGTGGTGTAGTAGCCAAAGTGGAAACAACTTCAAGAAGGCAGGTGTCACCAATATCAAATGATGTATGAAGGTTGAGAATGACAGTTAAGGAAAGGTGGTATCCCTGCTTCCATGCCTATCCACTGGAGGTGTTCTAGGACATACTCTTGGAATCAAAACCTATAGAAGGGAAGAGAAGGAAGTAGAACTGGTAGAGAGAAAAGTTGCTGCAGTTGTGATACAGTCTCAAGGGAAGACTTAGCTGACCCTGCAAGGAGTTCTGAGGATGAAGTTGGGGTAAGAGAGGTACACCTTTGTGCTCCAATGTTGATCAGTCACTAATTGTGGGTACCCCAGGAAAGAAGCAGTGGTCTGATTAAACACAATTCTCCACAGAGCAGCCTTAGTGACCTGTAAACACAAAACTTAGATCATGTCTCCTCTCTCCCAAAGCTCTCCAAAGGCTTCTACACATACTACTCAGACTGACTGATCCTGGTATCTCCCTGACTTTATTGCTCCTCCCACTCTCATGCTTATTTCTTGTGGTCTAGCCTTAAGGCTACTTCTTTAATCTGTCAGATGAATTCCCACTTTAAGGCCTTTCCACATGCTGTTCCTTCTACCTTCCTTAGTCTTCACACTAACTTCACTTCATCCATGTCACTCCCTCAGAAAGTCCATTTGCCACCAGACTAAAGTAGACCCACCCCTGACAGTCTTGTCCCTGATACTGATTGACTTTTCCTTATAGCAGTTATTACTTCCAGATTTTGAGTCATATAGTAACATAACATGAATATCTAAAAATAATGATTTAATATTATACATAAATAGGTGAATCTTTGCCCTCAGCTAAGCTTAATCTTAAATTTGGCATGGAATGCATCACATACTATGGCTTGGCAATTATATTTATAAAAGACTTTACATTTAAAGTTGTAGTTAATGATAAATACCGGGTGAGAGATCCTACAAAAAGTCTTACAACCTGAGGTAAAGAAGGAAAAAGGACCCATTTTGCTTCCCATCCAAAAAAAGAAATTATTATTTTCCTCAAATCTAAACAGGATCCACTCAGGATTGTTGACTGTTTTGTAAAAAGATGAACTATAAATAACACCTTATCATTTTAATCTGGAGGGAGCCAAGTTGTTTTGACTTCATTGTATTATGCTTTATCACTACAAGTAAAAATTCCATTTTATCTCAAAAATTGTCTATCTTTTTTTTTTTTCTTTCACAAAATGTGTTTATTTATTACTTATCTCCCCCACTGAATGTAAGCTCCATTATAGGAGTGACTTTGTCTTGTTCACTGCTAGTCTTGTTGACTTAGTACTAGGAAGAGTCTGGCATATAGAAGCCATTAAATAAATACTTTTCAAACACATGTTGAATTTGTTCTCTAGGAACTTTGAGAAATATTTTTTTTTAAATGGTAGAAATAAAAGCAAAAATGCAGAAGACCAATGCATGAGCAAGCAATAAGAATGTATAGCCAGATAACCTAGTCTAGAAAACAGATACTTATCAATTAAAGGAAGGAGAGTCCTGATATGACAAAGAAGTAAGGAAAGTTTCTCTAATAAAAGGGACGAGAAGGGATATTTCAGTGTATCTACACTGAGAGAACCTGCTAAATGAATGGGAGGGAATGAAGAGTCAAATAAGAAGGGATTCTATTGTTCAAAACTCTTGGTTACAGAAACCCACATTGAACTAGATTAGACAAAAATAAATGAATAGGGACTTCCCTGGTGGTCCTGTAGTTAAGAATCCACCTTCCAATGAAGGGGGTGAGGGTTCAATCCCTGGTCGGGGAGCCAAGATCCACATGCCTCGCAGCCAAAAAACCAAAACAAAACAGAAGCAATATTGTAACAAATTCAATAAAGACCTTAAAAATGGTCCACATTAACAAAAAAAAAATCTAAAAATAAATAAATAAATAAATAAAATAGCTTGTCTCAAATAATCAAATTGAAGGAAGAGTTATTGTTTTGGTCTTCAAAAGTTAAAATTAGGGCTTCCCTGGTAGCTCAATGGTTGAGAGTCCACCTGCCGATGCAGGAGACACGGGTTCGTGGCCCGGTTGGGGAGGATCCCACATGCCGCAGAGCGTCTGGGCCCGTGAGCCATGGCCACTGAGGCTGCGTGTCCGGAGCCTGTGCTCCACAGCGGGAGAGGCCACAACAGTGAGAGGCCCGCGTACCGCAAAAAAAAAAAAAAAAAAAAAGTTAAAACTAGTAACATGTATATTGTCAATATATTTCCTTTTTCTCTCTAAACTCATTTTCTTCTTCTTTCTGACAGTTCCATTATTGCCTACTGTAGACTGGTTTTCTTCACATACATATAAGTACTAGTGGCTCTTAAATTGATACCTTTATAATTGAGCAGGACTCTATGGGGCCTTCTAGGGACAGACATCCCTTCCCCCCAACATCTGCTGCCTGCCTCTTGTTTGTAGAAAAGCTTTAGTCTCGCAGGTCCCCCCTGTGTTACAAAAGGTTAGTTCAAGAATTAATGATTGAAAGAATGTTCACATGTAGTAACAAAAAAATAGCAGTTGGGCCAGGAAAACTAGTAACAATTTAATTAAGTCAGCCATATAGCAGTCACAGCATCTTTAGTTCCTCCCTGAGAGGCATAGATAAGTGTCTGATGTACTTTCTTGAGTTGTTTTGCAGATACTAAAACCTCCACTAGGTGGAAGAAGTTAACTGCATGATGACCATGAGCACACAGTCCCCAGACAGGCTGGAGCCTGGGGATTGATGGTGTTAACCCCTGTGACACCACCCTGTTACCTCATCATCAACCAATCAGAGAACTGTGCATGAGCTGATCATGCACCCTGAGACTCTCTCCCTCACCTTGCCTTTAAAAATGCTTTCCTGAAATCCATTGGAGATGTCAGGTCTTTTGATATTAGCCTCCTGTAGTCCTTCCTTGGTGTCTTGCAATAAATACTGCACTTTCCTTCACCACAACCTGGTATCACTAGGTTGGCTTTACTGTGGGAGAGCAGACCCAAGTTTGGTTTGGTAATACCCTTACAACTTTTTAACAAATGGAAAGGATTTGTTCCCCAGAACCTGATGGGAAAACAATGAGAAACTCTGACTAGTTCTCCTTGGGTCAGATGCTCACCCACAGTGCCAATCACTGTGATGAAGGAGACAAGGATATGTAAGAGTATGATTCCCATTTGAAACAAAAGGTCAAAGAAAAGACAAAAGTAGCTCCTCTAAAGAAGGAACGCAGACAAAACAACTTAAACAGATCACAATTTTCATACAAAATACAATAAAAAGCAGTTTGTCTAAACATGCTGGTATTTTCAAGTGACACTTTTATCAATCACAATTTTAAATATATGGAAAAGAAATGCAATGACTTTAGGAGATGAGCATAACTAAACCCACTAAAGACATAACCTCGCAGCAGAGTGGTGTGAAATCACTTCTAATGGGCTTTCAGTTTCTAGTGTAAACCAGGCTTAGCCATAATTCCAGGAAAAGACATATCCAAAAAAATGTATCTTGAGAGAAATATTGATTTATCTGAGTGAAAACTGTTTCAGAACTACACACACATACAAAACAGCAAGGTATGCATTCTTTCTTTGATTTCCTAAATATCCAATGTTCTGATCCCTAGTCATGCAAACTACCAGTTTTTTCTTACTCCATCTTCAACTGTTACATTCAATATTATCATCAATTTTAAATGAAAAAAAATGGAAAATTGTATTTCTCCTCAGGCTCATGCTTATCACCCCTATTAAATCTTTATGCTTCTATTTCTTAAATGTCTCTATTTGCATAAAATCGTCTGCAAACAATTAAAGTTAATTAAGATAATTTATCACTTGAAAGTAAAGCCATCTTATCAGCAGGTATCAGCTTGTTCAGCAAACAAAGAATGAGTTTCCAGGAAAAGAGTCAGCAGCCTTTGTTACCAAGTAAGGCACAAGTGGAAAATAAAATAAAAAATGGATCCTTCCTAATTCTTCCTGTTTGGAAGAGGTGTTATGTTTTCAGAGTCATTAGATGCAATTAGCTAATCATGCTTCTCTAGCAGCTTATTTTGCAACACAACACTATAGATAATTTACACTTTGGCAATCTTCTTGCATATGAATTATGATAAAATTCTCATAAAAACAGCAAGTCTTTTAACTGCCAAAAGAGCTCTCTAGCCAGAGTCCTTTGGAAATTAAATCTTTTTTAGTGCATGCAACAAGGCAATATTCATTATCAGCAGTTATACCAATTTTAGATAGGCATTCGTGTAGGTTTCTTATATAACTAAGCAATTAAAAAAGGATTGAAAATGCTGAGATTTTCTCTGAATATAAGAGAGGGTAGCAAAGTGTTGCACAGAAGTTTTAAAATCCATGAGACAGGCAAGAGAAACCTTCTGAAGAAGTTAGGAAAGAAACTTACCAGAATGCCAAGTACACTGTAAAAATGCAATAAATGGTAATATCATTATGAGTATTGATGTTCAGAGGAGAAAGAACATTTTAATTTTTGGAAAAATTTCCCTAGCTGATGAAATGGATGATTCTAAAACTTCATAAATTTGAAATTTCATATCAAATCTGCCCTATATAAGGGAGGAAAAGTAATTTTCCCTCTACTTTTCTGAGTTCTTAGCTGAGATCCCTGTAATAAAAGACAGATTAGTAAGAGAAAAACCAACAGAAGTCCATTAACATGTACACCTCATGTATACATAGGAGATAGCCAGGGAAAAATGAGTAACTCCCTGAGATAACTTAGAATGCAGGCTGAAATAACATCTTAATAGGGAAAGGGGAGGCCTCTTAGGGGAGAGTATATAGTTTTAAGGAAAGATGACTAAACCCTTAGAAGAATAGATGGGAGTTATGATAATTTATGACAAAGTTTGTCTGGGAGTGGTATCTACTTCTACTCTCCTCTCCTGTGATAAGAGTCAATCTTCACTGATTAGTGACACTCCTGGGGAGGGGATTTATGACCACTGAGTTCCTTTCAAAGGATTAGTCTTTTGGCAGATAAAGGGAATTCAAAGAAAGCCTCTCCTAGCAGGTGCTGTTTTTCAAGTGCCAAAGCTCAAAATAATATATCAAATTAGCATCTTTTGGGGTAGCATATTCTGAACTCGTACAGTCAAATTTTGAGGTGCCATATTCTGCTACCCATCATAAGCGTCTTACATTTTAAGGGAAGTAATAAAATAACTATACAGAATGTAATAACATAACAGGGAAGAACTAATCTGACTCCACAATGAATCTATTTCTTTAAGCTCTACCCTCTGTGCTCTATAGCTAAATGACTCATGCCCAACTTTGCTAACTGCACGTAGGCACATTAATCATAAAACGAATGTGGCCTATAGCTTGAGTACACACATAACAGCCCCCTTGCAGAAATTCTGCCTCCCATGCTTAAACTTTAAAGTTAAAATACTTTTGTTTACCTCATAGGTATACAAATCAGTAGAAAGATAATTTTCCCTTGCTTAGTGATCATTCATCCATGTAGAGATAAGGAGTTGTAGAACAGAAAGTAACATCTGTTTTGCTGAAGATTTATAGGAGCATCGTGAGCAGAGCCACATTGAACAACTGCAAAAACAAAGCATTACCAAGTCCCCTCTAAGGTCTGGCCAGCACCAATAAGTCTTCAACAACCCATCACCTCTTAACCTCACTTCCTCCCATCATTTCCCCCTCTTTGTAGCAAAAAAGAAGCTTGTACTCAAACCAGAACAAGATGGTTCTTTAGGACATTAGTCTGTCAACTTCTTGGTTTGCTGGCTTTCCTAATAAAGTCACTATTCCTTGCTCTAACACCTTGTCTCTCGACTTACTGGCCTGTCAGGTGGTGAGCAGTGAGCAGTGAGAGCTTGGATCTGGTAACAATAGGTAGGATTGCATATTGTAATTTCTAGGACATCCACTAAAAGCATAATATAATTGTGTACTAACAAGCTATTAGAGGGTAAAATGGAATAATAAACAAACAATATTTGATTAATTCCAAGGAGAGTGAGAAAGGGAAACTTTTAAAGGAACTACAAAATGGTGAGTCAAATAAAAGCAGTTAGAAGTAGACATAAGTAAATATTTATATATGACTAATTACATTAATGTAGATAAAAATAATATCATAATTAAAAGATAATATTTTTAGACTAAAAATATCCCTTATGAGAGTCAGAACAAAAGAAAAAAAGGGATGAAAATATACAATAAAAATTATAATCAAATATATCCAAATATGTGTGATACAGGGAAAACAGGGCTTAAAAAGAATGTACAAACTTAAGTGAATATATTAAAAAAAATAGAGATTGAAATTCAGTGATCCAGTCTTCAATCTCAGGAAGCTAGAAAAAAGCAACATATTAAATCCCCAAACATAGAATAAACTAAGGAATACAAAATGAATATGAATAAACAAAATTTTAAAAATCAGGAAGGTGAAAAGACAGGAAATTTTTAATAAAACTGATAAAGCCCTAGGAAAATTGATCAAGGAAAACAAAGAAGCAAATGCAAATTACCAAAATATGAATAAAATGTAGATATCAATACAGATTATTTAGGTAATAAATATTTAGTAAACACATTATGCAATCTTTATGCCCCCCAAATTTTAAACCTAATTGAAGAGGATAAATTCCATTTCATAAAACTGACACAGAAACAGAAAATCAGAATGGCACTACAGCTAAGCACCCATCCTTCTCAAACACTTCCAAAAAATTGCAGAGGGAGGAAAACTCCCAAACTGATTCTATGAGGCCACCATCACCCTGATACCAAAACCAGACAAAGATACTACAAAAAAAGAAAATTATAGACCAATATCACTGACGAATATAGACGCAAAAATGCTCAACAAAATATTAGCAAACAGAATCCAACAACACGTTAAAAGGATTATACACCATGATCAAGTGGGATTTACCCCAGGAATGCAAGGATTCTTCAATATATGCAGATCAATCAATGTGATACACCATATTAACAAATTGAAGAATAAAAACCATATGATCATCTCAATAGATGCAGAAAAAGCTTTTGACAAAATTCAACACCCATTTATGATAAAAACCTGCCAGAACGTAGGCATACAAGGAACTTACCTTGACGTAATAAAGCCATATATGACAAACACACAGCCAACATCATTCTCAACAGTGAAAAACTGAAAACATTACCTCTAAGATCAGGAACAAGACGAGAATGTCCACTCTCACAACTATTATTCAACATAGTTTTGGAAGTTTTAGCCACAGCAACCTGAGAAGAAAAAGAAATAAAAGGAATGTAAATCAGAATAGAAGAAGTAAAACTGTCACTGTTTGCAGATGACATGATACTATAAATAGAGAATCCTAAAGATGCCACCAGAAAACTACTAGAGCTAATCAACGAATTTGGTAAAGTTGCAGGATACAAAATTAATGCACAGAAATCTCTTGCTTTCCTATACAGTAATGATGAAAAATCTGAAAGAGAAATTAAGGAAACACTCCCATTTACCATTGCAACAAAAAGAATAAAATACCTAGGAATAAACCTACCTAGGGAGACAAAAGACCTGTATGCAGATACTGATGAAAGAAATTAAAGATGATACCCACAGATGGAGAGATATACCATGCTCTTGGATTGGAAAAATCAATATTGTGAAAATGACTCTACTACCCAAAGCAATCTACAGATTCAATGCAACCCCTATGAAATTACCAATGGAAATGTTTACAGAACTAGAACAAAAAAGTCTTAAAATTTGTATGGAGACACAAAAGACCCCACATAGCCAAAGCAGTCTTGAAGGAAAAAAATGGAGCTGGAGGAATCAGACTCCTTGACTTCAGACTATACTAAAAGGCTACAGTAATCAAAACAATATGGTACTGGCACAGAAACAGAAATATAGATCAATGGAACAGGACAGAAAGCCCAGAGAAAAACCCATGCACCTATGGTCAACTAATCTATGACAAAGGAGGCAAGGATATACAATGGAGATAAGACAGTCTCTTCAATAAGTGGTGTTGGGAAAATTGGACAGCTACATGTAAAAGAATGAAATTAGAACACTCCCTAACACCATACACAAATATAAACTCAAAATGGATTCAAGACCTAAATATAAGACCGGACACTATAAAACTCTTAGAGGAAAACATAGGAAGAACACTCCTTGGCATAAATCACAGCAAGATCTTTTTTGATCCACCTCCTAGAGTAATGGAAATAAAAACAAAAATAAACAAATGTGACCTAATGAAACTTCAAAGCTTTTGCAGAGCAAAGGAAACCATAAACGACGAAAAGACAGTCCTCAGAATGGGAGAAAATATTTGCAAATGAATCATCAGACAAAGGATTAATCTCTGAAATATATAAATAGCTCCTGCAGTTCAATATTAAAGAAACACGCAACTCAATCCAAAAATGGGCAGAAGACCTAAATAGACACTTCCCCGAAGAAGACATACAGATGGTCAAGAAGCACATGAAAAGCTGCTTAACATCACTAATTATTAGAGAAATGCAAATCAAAACTACAATGAGGTATCACCTCACACCAGTTAGAATGGGCATCATCAGAAAATCTACTAACAACAAATGCTGGAGAGGGTGTGGAGAAAAGGGAACCCTCTTGCACCATTGGTGGGAATGTAAATTGACACAGCCACTATGGGGAACAGTATGGAGGTTCCTTAAAGGACTAAAAATAGAATTACCATATGACCCAGCAATCCCACTACTGGGCATATACCCAGAGAAAACCATAACTCAAAAAGACACATGAACCCCAATGTTCATTGCAGCACTATTTACAATAGCCAAGTCATGGAAGTAACCTAAATATCCATCGACAGATGAATGTATAAAGAAGATGTGGTACATATATACAATGGAACATTACTCAGCCATAAAAAGGAACAAAATTGGGTCATTTGTAGAGACGTGGATGCATCTAGAGACTGTCATACAGAGTGAAGTAAGTCAGAAAGAGAAAAACAAATATCGTATATTAACGCATATATGTGGAACCTAGAAAAATGGTATGGATGAACAGTTTTGCAGAGCAGAATTTGAGACACAGATGTAGAGAACAAACGTATGGACACCAAGGGGGGAAAGCCGTGGGGCGGTGGTGGTGGTGGTGTGATGAATTGGGAGATTGGGATTGACATGTATACACTGATGTGTATAAAATGGATGACTAATAACAAAAAATAAATTAAAAATAAACATACAAAAAATGAATGGCACTATAGCTACTGAAGTAACTGAATAAATTTAAATACTTCCTACCAAGAAACTGGTTTAACTGGTAAATTATTCTAAAGACTTAAGGAAGAAATTATACCAAGTTTGATAAACAGTTCCTTAGAGTAGAAAATAAACATATAACATTTCCCAGCAAAACATTAAAAAAAGGGACATTACCATTTCTTTCATGAACATGGATCAGCATGGATCAAAATTATAAATGAAATATTAGCAAATCAAATCTATGTATCTGTGTATCTATGTATCTATGTATCTATGTATGTATCTATCTATTATCTATCTGTCTTGGATAACATATCATGAACAGTAGAATTTATTCCAAAAGAGCAAGATTGGTTTAATGTTTGAAGTGAATCTGTTAATGTGGTTAATAATACTGCAAAACACTGAAAGAATAAAGGAGTATAAGAAAAACTACTTGACAAAATCAACACCTTTTCATGACAAAAAGGCTCAGCAACTAGGTAAAGAAGAGAACTGATAAAGAGCATATCATGGATGTAGAAAACAAACTATGGTTACCAGGGGATAAGGTGGGGGAGGGAAAAATTGGGATATTGGGACTGACATATACGCACTACTATATATAAAATAGATAACTAATAAGAACTGCTGCATAGCACCGGGAGCTCTACTCAATACTTTGTAATGGCCTGTATGGGAAAAAAAAAATCTTAAAAAAAAGAAAAGACTGGATATATGTATATGTATAACTGATTCAATTTGCTGTACTCCTGAAACTAACACAACACTGTAAATCAACTATACTCTAATAAAAAAGTTAGAAAAAGAGAAACTTACAGCAAACAGTGCTCTCAGTGTAAAATATTGAATATTTTCTATCTGAAGTGAGGAATGAATTTAAAATATCCACTATTAGCTATTATTTTTAAATACATAAAAAGTAATTTTAAGTTATTTTAATAAAAAATAAAATATCAGCTTAAAAATGTGTAAAAGAAGAGCAATGTGATTAAACATTAAAATATACTCTAAAGCCTCAGAAACAAAAGTGATACTGACATTATGTCAATGACATAGCATATATGCAAAAATTTACTCAAATGAGCAAGGGACTTTAGTATTTGATAAAGCTGTCATCTTAAATCAATGGGAAAATTACGCACATAAAGAAAAATTTTCAGACAAACTTCATAAGCAGTTGGAAGGGAAAAAATCCAAGTGGTTTTATGATTTAAATCTGAACCATAAAAACATGAAAGGACTAGGGCAAAAAATAGGTAATTATTTTATACACTAGGTGTGACAAAGACTTTCTGACTATGACACAAAATCCTGAAGCCATGAAGAAGAAAGAAGACTGATAACTTTGACCACATAAACATTAAAAAATTCTGCTTAGCAAAAAGCACCATCACAAAATGAACAAATTTAAGTTTGTGCAATGCTACATCTCCCAAGTTGAAGCCTCCTGCTACTGTAAAGGCAAACAGCATGTAAGCTAACTTTAGGAAAAGACCAATCTCGTCTCAAATATCAACAAGTTTTGCTACTCACTACCTATATCATCTTTGGCAAGATAATTAACTTCCCTTTGTCAAGAATTGTGAAGAGTCTAAGACTTTCCCATACTTGCAAGCCAGCAAGTTCACCTGCCACAGTTTTATGGATTCTGGTAAATATGAGACTACTAGGTCAGCAACAAAGACGTTCATTACAAAAGGCACAGAAATCAGCATGGTTTCATGTTTGCTTCAGTTTCCCCTTGTTTCCTAAATCCCATCGGAAGATGTGGAGGCAGACCCATGTAGATGCTGGGCACACAGTGGGTTTGTGTGACATCTGGGACCTTCAAGTTTATGATACTCCGATATTTTAAAGGGGCCTGCTAGCAAAACTTTTAAACAGAGGAAGATATTATCTTTATTATGTTGGTCAGTAAAAAAAATCTGCTCTCTACCTTGGTGAAAGATACTCTCCCTATCCTCCAATGCTGTTTGCTATACAAATATCCTTTAAAGAATAATCTGCAATAAAAGCTGATGCTAGATGTACGGAAACACCATGGAGAACAGTCTACCAACACTCCTAGCCTTACTTGTTTCACTCATGTAATGTGGATTGTTGAGCAAGTAGCATCTGTTGCTGAGCACCAGAAGTAGAAGTCAGAACACTTTTGTCCACCTCATTTTAGTATGAGCTGCTAAGGAAAATGCAACATGGTGAAGCGCTAGATGGAACAATCCTTTATTCACATAAAGAAGAGACAAAGCAAGATCAGCTTCATTAGTGGACGTCAGTCCCTCACGGCCAGCAAGTCCCTCCCGGTCACCAACACAGGGCAATTGGTGTGCACGCATCACTTCTGTGCTGTCACAGAACCAAGAATGCTGTCCCCTCCCTGCAGGGGGCAGATATAGTGGTAAGGATGGCCAGGTGCCATGTAACACACACACTTAAACAAAACAATGGAACACACATTGAGTCTGAAATAGGGAAAGATAATCCCACAATGTGACCAGCCTAGCATAATCTGTGAGGACTCTATCTCTTGGTAAGGAAATGTTCTAGGCCCAAGGGCTGAGTGGGGATTAAAAGACTGCATGCGTGAGACTGCCTTTCCCAACGTGAGGTAGTGCAGTTACAAAATGAAAAAGGAAAATGTCTGAAAAGTGTCCAGGATGATAACAGCACTAGTAAGTGCTCACAACACAGACACTACTATAGTTTTGGTTAAAATTATATAAACTATCTTTAAATATAAATCTATATTTTAATAGGGACCCTCCTGCACTGTTGGTGGGAATGTAACTTGATACAGCCATTATGGAGAACAGTACGGAGGTTCCTTAAAAAACTAAAAATAGAACTACCATATGACCCAGCAATCCCACTACTGGGCATATACCTTGAGAAAATCATAATTCAAAAAGATACATGTACCACAATGTTCATTGCAGCACTATTTACAATTGCCAGGACATGGAACCAACCTAAATGTCCATCGACAGATGAATGGATGAAGAAGATGTGGCACATATATACAATGGAATATTACTTAGCCATAAAAAGAAATGAAACTGAGTTATTTGTAGTGAGGTGGATGGACCTAGAGTCTGTCATACAGAGTGAAGTAAGTCAGAAAGAGAAAAACAAATACCAGATGGTAACGCACATATGTGGAATCTAAAAAAACGGTACTGATGAACCTAGTGGCAGGACAGGAATAAAGACGCAGACATACAGAATGGACTTGAGGACACAGCGGGGAAGGGGAAGCTGGGACAAAGTGAGAGAGTAGCACTGACATATATACACTACCAAATGTAAAATGGATGGCTAGTGGGAAGCTACTGCATAGCAAGGGAGATCAGCTCAATGCTTTGTGACCACCTAGAGGGGTGGGATAAGAGGGTGGGAGGGAGGCTTAAGAGGGAGGGGATGTGGGGATATACGTATACATATAGCTGTTTCACTTTGTTGTACAGCAGAAAGTAACACAACATTGTAAAGCAATTATACTCCAATCAAGATATTTTTTAAAAGTCTATATTTTAAAACACACATGTTAAACTATGTTCAAATATTATTTTACTTTCTACTATTAAAGACAGGTTTTTATTTTTATAATGAAATATAGTGCTTAGCTTTTAGCTTCTATCAATTTGTACTTGGATCCACTATTAAAGGACTTTGAGTGGGGGCTTCTCTGGTGGCACAGTGGTTGAGAGTCCGTCTGCCGATGCAGGGGATACGGGTTCGTGCCCTGGTCCGGGAAGATCCTACATGCCGTGGAGCGGCTGGGCCCATGAGCCATGGCCGATGAGCCTGCGCGTCCGGAGCCTGTGCTCCTCAACGGGAGGGGCCACAACAGTGAGAGGTCCACGTACCGCAAAAAATAAAAAAATAAAAAATAAAAAATAAAGGCTGTGAAAGGAGAAATAAACTTGCCCTTAATTTCAGATTAAAAAAAAAAAAAAAAAAAGGACTTTGAGGGCTTCCCTGGTGGCACAGTGGTTGAGTCCGCCTACCGATGTAGGGGACACGGGTTCATGGCCCCGGTCCGGGAGGATCCCACATGCCGTGGAGCGGCTAAGCCCGTGAGCCATGGACGCTGAGCCTGCGCGTCCAGAGCCTGTGCTCCGCAACGGGAGAGGCCACAACAGTGAGAGGCCCGCGTACCGTAAAAAAAAAAAAAAAAAAAAAAAAAAAAAGGACTTTGAAACTTAACTCTTGTGTCTAAAACAGTCATAAAAAATATTTCCCACAATACCTCTAACTCCAAAATAAGTAATCAGGGTTCTACATATATTATAGAAAGAACCATAAAATCTTTTTTAAGACATCTAGTCATATTCTGGAGGAACTCTTTTTTATTATGTACAGAGCTAATGAAGAAATATGAGAAAGCCAGCTAAATTATGATCCAAATTTTATGTAGCTGACAAAATCCTAAGGGCATGTTAAAAACAAATGGTATACATGGGAAATTAGACCTATCAATCTGAAACAGATCAGTTTGACAAATACTGATTGGTTCAAAAAAGAAGTCACTTTTCCCAAGCTTTTCCATTTTCAGTTTGGCATGATCTAGCATTACAAAATGCTGAAAGCACCAATGTTTAATTCATCTTGAAAGTACTGGAGACTAAGCGCAGTAAAAATTCTTATAAAAGTTAAAGTACTAAATATTTAGAGCCAAAATTTGGTGTTGCTGATTGCAATTTTAAAAGTAAACAAACTCCTCATTATTAAATCCCTGGAACAGATTTAATTGTTAAAACACAACCCAAAACAGAGATACACTGTTTAATTACGTCTTCATGTAAATGTTGTATATTTGCATTTATAAAGGCATTAGCCCATCAGGGTAAACTGACTTAATGCTGTGCGAAAACTGCTAAAAGGCAGTGAGGAACAGCCATTTAAAAAATTAAGTTAAAATAATTTCTGAACGTGCCATGGGAAAACAAAAGTCATTAGGCACTATTATTAAAATTCACAGCAGCTGTTACACAATCATGCAGCAAGTCTCCATGTTCAAACTTGCTTTCTAATATAGTGTTTTGAAATACTCTATGAGTCTATAGTTCATCATACACCAATAGGCTGCAAATAGCTTTAATTTCAATCTTATCAATTTATCAGATTGTTCATAGAGAAGTGTTTGCTCAACATATGTATGGGATTAACTGTTTTTGAGTTACCTTAAAGAAACCTAGCAAAAAGCCTACTGTTACTCCCAAACACAATCCTGCAAACAAATTGAGATTACTTTTTCCCAGCTACCTGACTTCTTTGTTCAGTGTATCCAGCCAGCCTTCAGCCCGTGAACCATAACATTCTACTGTATCTTCAGGTCACCTATGCTTTTATTTATGCTGCTTACCGCCCTTAAACATTATCCAAAGTATTTGCAGTTCTCTCCATAAACTGAAATGCTTGTTGAAAATATACATCTAGGCATATGACTGGCCAAACTGGGTTTGCCTAGACTTGGGTCTGGTCAGGGTCATTCCAAGATTCAAGATCGTATGATCATTTCAAAGCCACCTTCTCCCTTCTAGTAGATTTTATCACTTTGTTTTTCTTCTAAATCAGCTGCAACTTTTATTAATAGTTTTCCTCTAAAACATCTTTTCTGTACATTTGTTTTAAAATAGTGCCCTATGTATTTCAGTAGGCTCAAACAAAAGTTTTAAAAGATAAAACCTTTTTTTTAAATGCTCATCTATACAACAATATAAGTGTATTTTATACCAATGTGTTTGTGAACAGACTCTTGCGTATATGTAAAACTGGCCCAGGATCCTGGATTTTAAGTAAGTTATAGAAAAAAAAGGGCCCAAATAAGGTAATATGGTGAAATCCTAAAAAGATTCTTAGAGTTAATTATTATGTGTTTAATAGTAATCAAATTGTTTTATAAAGATATTAAAGGTTTATGCTTCTATAAACTATCTGGTTTAATATACCTAGTCATAATTTCTTAACTATGAGCGTTTATGTATCAATAGTTTATTCTAGGTTAGTGCCTCAACCCCAACAAAATCTGTAGCCAGGATTTTCTTCCATTAAAAGTATACTTCAATGTTTTCCTTTTGCTTTCTTAGAATCCAAAATGATAGACTAAAAACTTAGTAAATAAAATGTTTTCTTGGACTGTGTATTTTTAAAGGTAGGATCTGTACATATTCCAAATGAATCAAATAGATGTTCAATTATACATGCATCTCATTTGAAATAAGATTATATATGTATATATAAATGTGTGTGTGTATATATATATATATATATATATATATATATATATATATATATATATGTATAGAGAGAGAGAGAGAGGAAAAGAGAAGAGAAAAATGGAGAGAGAATTTTCCTCTGAATAGCACACAGAAGATTAAGGAACTTAACTTTAAGAATATTAATAAATTTCCACAGTGTTATACTGCTAAAGTATGTATAAGAATTATTTTTACATATGAAGACATTCAAATTTTGAGATGTTAAAGAAGTAGCCAAGGTTATTCAACAGATAAATATGTTCAAAAATATAACTTATACCTCTTGATACCCAGATCATTGCTCTATCCAGTATACTCTGGCCTCATTTAATACTAAAGTATGTAAAGATAGATATAAAAACATGAAATACTGAAATTTTTGAAGAATAAAATCTGAAATAAGAAAAAAGATCACATTCATATTTACACTAAAGTGATCATTTGCATTACAATTATATATGATTATATATCCACAAGTTGAAATATATAATTAAATTAAACAGTTATCAAATATGAAGATCATATATAAAAATATATGATTATCCATGAATGTTATAAATATTGCTAAATATAACAGACATACATAGTCATCCATTAACCATAAATTACAACAACATTTTTTTAACAAATACAGATGCATATCACCTCAGGTTAAGACATAAAACTTACCAGTGCACAATAATTCCCTCAAAAACCCTTCACAATCTTAACACCTTTCTTTCATTCCAGTAGTCATCACTCTAACATCATTCTAACATTTATGACACTAGCTTATTTGACTTTATAATTTTACACCATAAATAAATAATCGTTGCTCTTTTGAACCCTTTATAAATGGAAGGATAAGGTATGTATTTTAATTTTCTAGCTTCTTTTGTTGAACGTTATATCTTAAAGATGATTCCACACACTTCCACTTCAGGTGTTTGAAGGTGGATAACTTTAGACAACTCTCCCACTGGGAACAGTTTTTAAAAGTATATGTCATAATACAAAAGCCATTATCTGAAAGCATCATAGAAAGAACACAGGAATTAATCATTATAAAACTAAAACCTTAGGGAAGAAAATTTTAGGTGGGAGCTTGACGAAAATGAAGATATTCTTCTTTAGCAGTGTCTGCAAGTTCTAGTAAAGAGTATAAGTACTTTTGAAAGACTCACAGGGCTAGGGTTAAACTTCTAAACAGAAAATATTGAAGCATCTACAGAAAAAAGTAAGATTACTGTTAGCTGAGGAAAGATTTAAAAAATTCAATCGGAATACAGTGGAATCTACTTTTCAAAGTTGTAAAGAGCATAACTGCCTAACGAAAATACAACATGCATAGAAAATAAGTCAAGAATGATGGTGAAATAAAGATGTATTTCATTCAAGGAAAAGTGCGATAATTTGTCACTACAGATGTTAACTCAAAGAAATATTAAAGGGTGTTTTTCAGGCAGAAAGAAAATGAACCCACATTTAAGATAGTAAAGAATTGATAAGGGTAAATATTTTGTAAAGTACACATTGATTTTATAAAACAACAAGAGTAATTATATCATGTGTGATTTAAAATATATATAGAATTAAAATTTTAGGACTTCCGGGTAAGATGGCGGAAGAGTAAGACGCGGAGATCACCTTCCTCCTCACGGATACACCAGAAATACAGCTACACGTGGAACAACTCCTACAGAACACCTACTGAACGCTGGCAGAAGACCCCAGACCTCCCAAAAGGCAAGAAACTCCCCACATACCTGGGTAGGGCAAAGCGGAGAGATTCCCGCACAGAGGATCGGTGCCGAGCGGCACTCACCAGCCCGAGAGGCTTGTCTGCTCGCCCGCCGGGGCGGGCGGCGCTGGAAGCTGAGGCTCGGGCTTCGGTCAGAGCGCAGGGAGAGGACTGGGGCTGGCGGCGAGAACTCAGCCTGAAGGGGGCTAGTGTGCCACAGCTGGCCGGGAGGGAGTCCGGGAGAACTCTGGAGCTGCCGAAGAGGCAAGAGACTTGTTCTTCCCTCTTGGTTTCCTGCTGCGCGAGGAGAGGGGATTAAGAGCGCTGCTTAAAGGGGCTCCACAGACGGGCGCGAGTCGCGACTGAAAGCGCGGAGCCCAGTGACGGGCGTGGGACGCTGGGGCTGCTGCTGCCGCCGCCAAGAAGCCCGTGTGCGAGCGCAGGTCACTGTCCACACCGCCCTTCCGGGAGCCTGAGCAGCCCGCCACTGCCGGGGTCCCGGGATCCAGGGGCGGCTTCCCTGGGAGAACGCACGGCGCGCCTCGGGCTGGTGCAACGTCACGCCGACCTCTGCCGCTGCAGGCTCGCCCCGCACTCCGTGCCCCTCCCTCCCGCCCGGCCTGAGTGAGCCAGAGTTCCCGAAGAGGCTGCTCCTTTAACCCTTTCCTGTCTGAGCGAAGAACAGACGCCCTCCGGCGACCTACACGCAGAGGCGGGGCCAAATCCAAAGCTGAGACCCGGGAGCTGTGAGAACAAAGAAGAGAAAGGGAAACCTCTCCCAGCAGCCTCAGAAGCAGCGGATTAAAGCTCCACAATCAACTTGATGTACCCTGCATCTGTGGAATACATGAATAGACAACAAATCATCCCAAATTGAGGAGCCAGGAGTCAGTACTGTGCCTCTGAGGTGGGAGAGCCAACTTCAGGACACTGGTCCACAAGAGACCTCCCAGCTCCACATAATATCAAACGGCGAAAATCTTCCAGAGATCTCCATCTCAACACCAGCACCCAGCTTCACTCAACGACCAGCAAGCTACAGTGCTGGACACCCTATGCCAAACAACTAGCAAGACAGGAACACAACGCCACCCATTAGCAGAGAGGTGGCCTAAAATCATAAAAAGTCTGCAGACACCCCAAAACACACCACCAGACGTGGACCTGCCCACCAGAAAGACAAGATCCAGCCTCATCCACCAGAACACAGGCACTAGTCCCCTCGACCAGGAAACCTACACAACCCACTAAACCAACCTTAGCCACTGGGGACAGACACCAAAAACAACAGGAACTACGAACCTGCAGCCGGCAAAAAGGAGACCCCAAACACAGTAACATAAGCAAAATGAGAAGACAGAAAAACACACAGCAGGAGAAGGAGCAAGATAAAAACCCACCAGACCTAACAAATGAAGAGGTAATAGGCAGTCTATCTGAAAAAGAATTCAGAATAATGATAGTAAAGATGATCCAAAATCTTGGAAATAGAATAGACAAAATGCAAGAAACAGTTAACAAGGACCTAGTAGAACTAAAGATGAATCAAGCATCGATTAAAAACACAATAAATGAAATGAAAAATACTCTAGATGGGATCAATAGCAGAATAACTGAGGCAGAAGAACGGATAAGTGAGGTGGAAGATAAAATAGTGGAAATAACTAATGCAGAGCAAAATAAAGAGAAAAGAATGAAAAGAACAGAGGACAATATCAGAGACCTCTGGGACAACATTAAACGCACCAACATTCGAATTATAGGGGTTCCAGAAGAAGAAGAGAAAAAGAAAGGGACTGAGAAAATATTTGAAGAGATTATAGTTGAAAACTTCCCTAATATGGGAAAGGAAATAGTTAATCAAGTCCAAGAAGCACAGAGAGTCCCATACAGAATAAATCCAAGGAGAAATACGCCAAGACACATATTAATCAAACTGTCAAAAATTAAACACAAAGAAATCATATTAAAAGCAGCAAGGCAAAAACAACAAATAACACACAAGGGAATCCCCATCAGGATAACAGCTGATCTCTCAGCAGAAACTCTACAAGCCAGAAGGGAGTGGCAGGACATAATTAAAGTGATGAAGGAGAGAAACCTGCAACCAAGATTACTCTACCCAGCAAGGATCTCATTCAGATTTGATGGAGAAATTAAAACCTTTACAGACAAGCAAAAGCTGAGAGAGTTCAGCACCACCAAACCAGCTTTACAACAAATGCTAAAGGAACTTCTCTAGGCAAGAAACACAACAGAAGGAAAAGACCTACAATAACGAACCCAAAACAATTAAGAAAATGGGAATAGGAACATACATATCGATAATTACCTTAAATGTAAATGGACTAAACGCTCCCACCAAAAGACACAGATTGGCTGAATGGATACAAAAACAAGACCCATATATATGCTGTCTACAAGAGACCCACTTCAGACCTAGAGACACATACAGACTGAAAGTAAGGGGATGGAAAAAGATATTCCATGCAAATGGAAACCAAAAGAAAGCTGGAGTAGCAATTCTCATATCAGACAAAATAGACTTTAAAATAAAGACTACTAGAAGAGACAAAGAAGGACACTACATAATGATCAAGGGATCGATCCAAGAAGAAGATATAACAATTGTAAATATTTATGCACCCAACATAGGAGCACCTCAATACATAAGGCAAACACTAACAGCCATAAAAGGAGAAATCGACAGTAACACAATCATAGTAGGGGACTTTAACACCCCACTTTCACCAATGGACAGATCATCCAAAATGAAAATAAATAAGGAAACACAAGCTTTAAATGATACATTAAACAAGATGGACTTAATTGATATTTATAGGACATTCCATCCAAAAACAACAGAATACACATTTTTCTCAAGTGCTCATGGAACATTCTCCAGGATAGATCATATCTTGGGTCACAAATCAAGCCTTGGTAAATTTAAGAAAATTGAAATTGTATCAAGTATCTTTTCCGACCACAATGCTATGAGACTAGATATCAATTACAGGAAAAGAGCTATAAAAAATACAAACACATGGAGGCTAAACAATACATTACTTAATAACGAAGTGATCACTGAAGAAATCAAAGAGGAAATAAAAAAATACCTAGAAACAAATGACAATGGAGACACGACGACCCAAAACCTATGGGATGCAGCAAAAGCAGTTCTAAGAGGGAAGTTTATAGCAATACAATCCCACCTTAAGAAACAGGAAATATCTCGACTAAACAACCTAACCTTGCACCTAAAGCAATTAGAGAAAGAAGAACAAAAACATCCCAAAGTTAGCAGAAGGAAAGAAATCATAAAAATCAGATCAGAAATAAATGAAAAAGAAATGAAGGAAACAATAGCAAAGATCAATAAAACTAAAAGCTGGTTCTTTGAGAAGATAAACAAAATTGATAAACCATTAGCCAGACTCATCAAGAAAAAAAGGGAGAAGACTCAAATCAATAGAATTAGAAATGAAAAAGGAGAAGTAACAACTGACACTGCAGAAATACAAAAGATCGTGAGAGATTACTATAAGCAACTCTATGCCAATAAAATGGACAACCTGGAAGAAATGGACAAATTCTTAGAAATGCACAACCTGCCAAGACTGAATCAGGAAGAAATAGAACATATGAACAGACCAATCACAAGCACTGAAATTGAAACTGTGATAAAAAATCTTCCAACAAACAAAAGCCCAGGACCAGATGGCTTCACAGGCGAATTCTATCAAGCATTTAGAGAAGAGCTAACGCCTATCCTTCTCAAACTCTTCCAAAATATAGCAGAGGGAGGAACACTCCCAAACTCATTCTACGAGGCCACCATCACCTTGATACCAAAACCAGACAAGGATGTCACAAAGAAAGAAAACTACAGGCCAATATCACTGATGAACATAGATGCAAAAATCCTCAACAAAATACTAGCAAACAGAATCCAACAGCACATTAAAAGGATCATACACCATGATCAAGTGGGGTTTACCCCAGGAATGCAAGGATTCTTCAATATACGCAAATCAATCAACGTGATACACCATATTAACAAATTGAAGGAGAAAAACCATATGATCATCTCAATAGATGCAGAGAAAGCTTTCGACAAAATTCAACACCCATTCATGATAAAAACCCTGCAGAAAGTAGGCATAGAGGGAACTTTCCTCAACATAATAAAGGCCATATATGACAAACCCACAGCCAGCATCGTCCTCAATGGTGAAAAACTGAAACCATTTCCACTAAGATCAGGAACAAGACAAGGTTGCCCACTCTCACCACTCTTATTCAACATAGTTTTGGAAGTTTTAGCCACAGCAATCAGAGAAGAAAAGCAAATAAAAGGAATCCAAATTGGAAAAGAAGAAGTAAAGCTGTCACTGTTTGCAGATGACATGATACTATACATAGAGAATCCTAAAGATGCTACCAGAAAACTACTAGAGCTAATCAATGAATTTGGTAAAGTTGCAGGATACAAAATTAATGCACAGAAATCTCTGGCATTCCTATATACTAATGATGAAAAATCTGAAAGTGAAATCAAGGAAACACTCCCATTTACCATTGCAACAAAAAGAATAAAATATCTAGGAATAAACCTACCTAAGGAGACAAAAGACCTGTATGCAGAAAATTATAAGACACTGATGAAAGAAATTAAAGATGATACAAATAGATGGAGAGATGTACCATGTTCTTGGATTGGAAGAATCAACATTGTGAAAATGACTCTACTACCCAAAGCAATCTACAGATTCAATGCAATCCCTATCAAAATACCACTGGCATTTTTCACAGAACTAGAACAAAAAATTTCACAATTTGTATGGAAACACAAAAGACCCCGAATAGCCAAAGCAATCTTGAGAACGAAAAATGGAGCTGGAGGAATCAGGCTCCCTGACTTCAGACTATACTACAAAGCTGCAGTAATCAAGACAGTATGGTACTGGCACAGAAACAGAAAGATAGATCAATGGAACAGGATAGAAAGCCCAGAGATAAACCCACGGACATATGGTCACCTTATCTTTGATAAAGGAGGCAGGAATGTACAGTGGAGAAAGGACAGTCTCTTCAATAAGTGGTGTTGGGAAAACTGGACAGGGACATGTAAAAGTATGAGATTCGATCACTCCCTAACACCATACACAAAAATAAGCTCAAAATGGATTAAAGACCTAAATGTAAGGCCAGACACTATCAAACTCTTAGAGGACAACATAGGCAGAACACTCTATGACATAAATCACAGCAAGATCCTTTTTGACCCACCTCCTAGAG
Organism: Hyperoodon ampullatus; assembly: GCF_949752795.1. Classification (NCBI taxonomy): domain Eukaryota; kingdom Metazoa; phylum Chordata; class Mammalia; order Artiodactyla; family Ziphiidae; genus Hyperoodon; species Hyperoodon ampullatus. Next base: position 126,358,245 of record NC_136916.1, on the reverse strand, counting down.
AAATGGAAATAAAGACAAAAATAAACACATGGGACCTAATGAAACTTAAAAGCTTTTGCACAGCAAAGGAAACCATAAACAAGACCAAAAGACAACCCTCAGAATGGGAGAAAATATTTGCAAATGAAGCAACTGACAAAGGATTAATCTCCAAAATTTATAAGCAGCTCATGCAGCTCAATAACAAAAAAACAAACAACCCAATCCAAAAATGGGCAGAAGACCTAAATAGACATTTCTCCACAGAAGATATACAGACTGCCAACAAACACATGAAAGGATGCTCAACATCTTTACTAATTAGAGAAATGCAAATCAAAACTACAATGAGATATCATCTCACACCAGTCAGAATGGCCATCATCAAGAAATCTAGCAACAATAAATGCTGGAGAGGGTGTGGAAAAAAGGGAACACTCTTGCACTGCTGGTGGGAATGTGAATTGGTACAGCCACTATGGAGAACGGTATGGAGGTTCCTTAAAAAACTACAAATAGAACTACCATATGACCCTGCAATCCCACTACTGGGCATATACCCTGAGAAAACCATAATTCAAAAAGAGACATGTACCAAAATGTTCATAGCAGCCCTATTTACAATAGCCCGGAGATGGAAACAACCTAAGTGTCCATCATTGGATGAATGGGTAAAGAAGATGTGGCACATACATACAATGGAATATTACTCAGCCATAAAAAGAAATGAAATTGAACTATTTGTAATGAGGTGGATGGACCTAGAGTCTGTCATACAGAGTGAAGTAAGTCAGAAAGAGAAAGACAAATACTGTATGCTGACACATATATATGGAATTTAAGAAAAAAAAAGGTCATGAAGAACATAGGGGTAAGACAGGAATAAAGACACAGACCTACTAGAGAATGGACTTGAGGATATGGGGAGGGGGAAGGGTAAGCTGTGACAAAGTGAAAGAGCAGCATGGACATATATACACTACCAAACGTAAGGTAGATAGCTAGTGGGAAGCAGCCGCATAGCACAGGGAGATCAGCTCGGTGCTTTGTGACCGCCTGGAGGGGTGGGATAGGGAGGGTGGGAGGGAGACGCAAAAGGGAGGGGATATGGGAACATATGTATACATATAACTGATTAAATTTGTGATAAAGCAAAAAATAAAAAAAATAAAAAAAAAAAAAAAAAAAAAAATTTTAAAACATCAATGGCTTATAAGTATGGAAGGAAGTAAAGCATACTAAAGTCCTATATTTTCTGGTAAGAGGTTAACAACAATAATTAACATTAGATTTTAGTTAAGAATGCATGTTATAATATATATAATAATCATAAAAAGAATTGATAAAAATGTATAAGTTCTAAGCTAATATAGTTTGGAAATTGGAATAATAAAAAATATAAAAGGAGACAAGAAAATATATTAAAAATATATTATTAAAAAGATATTAAAAATATTTTAAAAATATTAGAAAATAGAAAACAAGAGTGAGATTATAAATTTAAAACAAAAAAATTAATTGAATTAAATATAAATGGAATATATGCTCCACTTAAAAAACAAAGATAGATAGAAAGTTTGGCTGTAAAGGAATAGACAAAGATATACTCTAAAAACTCTATCCCCCAGAAGTTGATGTAATTATAATATCCCACTAACTAGATAGAAATGCAAGCATTACTAGGGGTAAAGAGAGCATTTTATAATGATAAATAGGAAGATATAACAATTTTAAATTTGATGCCCCTACAAATAAAGCCTTAAATTATGTAAAACAAAAATATACAGATCTGCAAAGAGAAATAGGTAAATTCATAATCATAGTGGAACTATTTAATACCCCTTTCTTAGTAAATATTAGAATAAGCAGATAAAAAAATCTAAGGATTTAGAAAATATGATTGACATCCTTAACAAATTTGACTTTATTCACATATGTAGAATATTTTATCCAACTTCAAAATACACCATTTTTCAATGTCATATAGAGCACTTATAATATTTACCTTATTTTAGATCATAAAGCAAGTGTCAACAAATTTCAATGGATTTAAGTTTACTGAGCATGTACTCTGACCACAGTGGAATTGAGCTAGAAATTAATAACAAAAAAGATATCTAGAAAACCACCAATCATTTGGAAATTAACCAATACATGAATCCATAGATGAAAGAAGTACATTGAAAATTGAAAATATTTTGAAATAAATGACAATAAAATTACACATATCATAGTTTTGTGAGATGTATCTAAATCAATATTTATAGGGAGTTTTACAGCATTAAATGTGTGTGATAGAAAGAAGAATGAAATTCAATATACTAGTATCAATCACAAAAAGCTAAAAATTTAACAGCAAATTAAAAAAATAAAGTAGTAATATTAAAGCAAAAGTCAATAAGTTAGAAATAGACATAAAATAGAGAAGAAAATAGACTTAATGTAGGTTCTTCGAAAAGACTAAAAAAAAGGGAAAAAAAGATAAACTCTTATAAGAATGACTAAGAACACAGGAAAAAGGTACAAAAAACCAAATGCAGGAGAAAAAGGAGGGGATAAAAACAATAAGAGAGGGCTTCCCTGGTGGCGCAGTGGTTGAGAGTCCGCCTGCCAATGCAGGGGACACGGGTTCGTGCCCCGGTCTGGGAAGATCCCACGTGCCGCGGAGCGGCTGGGCCCGTGAGCCATGGCCGCTGAGCCTGCGCGTCCGGAGCCTGTGCTCCGCAACGGGAGAGGCCACAACAGTGAGAGGCCCGCATACTGAAAAAAAAAAAAAAAAAAAAAAAAATAAGAGAATATTATGAATAATTTCAGGCTTACAAATTTCAAAAATTAGGGGAAATAGAACAGGTACCAAGCCAAAAATGTCAACCAAATGGAGATAAGAATATAGAGAAAAAATTAAAAGCACTGTAACAATTACAGATATTGAATACAGAAATAGAATTTTTCCCACAAATACAATTCATGACTAGATGACCTCAACATTTAAGGAAGTGATGATACCCATCTTTCTAGATGACAAATTTTTCCAGAATAAAATGGGAGCACTCCCCAATCATTTAAGAAGTAAACTGAATTCTGATATGAAACCCTGACAAGAATATTTCAAGACTAGAAAATTAAAGGTGAGAATTATTAAATTTGCTGAAGACAATCTATGAATAAAAATCTTTCAAAGATAACTTTAAAGACACTTGAGACAGTAACTGTACAGCCCTCAATATAGAATTGCAAAGTGTGTGAGCTTGCAAGGTAGATCATGTCAATAATCATGGCTTGGCATTTATCAATGCTTACAATATGACATCATGTCAAGCATCTTCCACACACTTTCCTCACTTAATTCCTACAACAACCCTGTAGGGTGGGCCCTATTTTAACCCCACCACACTATTCTGCTTCCCTATCTCTCCTCCTCTCTCTTATCCCCCAGCAAAGTCAGCACTGGGACACGGGTTTATGCATGTCTAACCTACAATACTTTTCTCTAAACCACACTGCCTTCCTAAAACAGAATGAAAGGTAGTTTCTAAGTGTGGCAGGAAATTGCCATTCACAAACAACAAAGGATTAGGATAGGTGTTTGTCAGAGAAAGGAACAAAGGAAGCAATGGGAGTAAATAATCCCTGAAATTTCAGGCTGCAAGGATGTTGTTCTGGTATCCAGTCCAAAGTTTTGAAATCCCAACAGTTGGTCTAAATTTGTCCGAATTAGAATGAGAAAGGTGAGGTAAGTATAAGCACAATCAGTCTGGAGGTGGCATTAGAAGATAGCACTGAATTGCTCTTTCTTCTGAGAAGTGCCATGACTGCTGTTAAATTATCACTCTACAGAGAGTTTTGTCCTGATTCTTGATGTGCAAATCTAGTTGCACATTAAATAAATGTGACAAACTAATGGGTTAGAATATGGCTCTTACTATCTATGAAAATAAAGATATTTATTAAGTTTTGCAAAGTGCTGCAAGAGATTCCCAGAGAAAGGCACTGTGGCTACTACAAATAATAATTTGGATTTATATAGCCCCTTGCTCCAAACTCCTGGAAGACCTTTCACAGTATCATTTACTTGTTAAATGTCTACAGTGTGTTTCTTCTGAAGAGCCTATTTCCTAATGTTTTGAGCATGAACTTAAATTACAAGCTTTCAGATATTCCAAAGATGACAATCCTTCCAAATCATTTACTTGTTAAGCATAGCATTTTTCTGATATGAAGCAGGTACAAAAGTGGTCACAATCAGACACAATGTTTGGTCAGCATCCCAAAGCACCTACTTCTAATCCAAAACATTTTTTCATCTGTTTTTGTTTGTTTCTTCTTGGTTTTTGGTTTGGTTTTGCTCTGTAACATTGTGTCTATTTTTTGAGAGAATTTAATGTGACTGACTGGTATAACCCTAATATTACATATTTTAAATTATTATAGTTATCAAACTGATACAGTAGGCCAATTTAATTAAAATTTGACTTCAAATATTAAACTGTATATAAGAAAAACTCAATTGAAATATAACTTAAGACTGAGAAAATACTGATTTCCTGCAAGCAACTGAACTGCCTATGGTAGAAATTGAAAATTTGAAGGTAACTTCTTTATCAGTAGAACTTTTTTCTGCTAAGTAACTTTTTCCTGCTAAGAATATGGATTATCCAGTCTTTTTACCAAAAATAAGCATTTTAAAAAGTGATTTCAAATGAATTTTTAAATAAAGTACAACTTAATTTATTTGAAACTTGAAAAAAAATATGTGGTATTGTGTAATGTGTTTTATACAAAAATTGGGGAATTACCTATGAAATTATTTTCCTATAAATGCTCTATTTGAATATCATGGAGGAGTTTTAAGAGAAATGTACCAGTAAATACCAGGGACAGGAAGAAGCTGTGTACATTAGAGAGGTTTTTGCTGCAATTTTGCTGTTTAACAATTACAACTGTCTACGCTCCAGTGGCTTAACATAGAAAGCATTTATTTCTCACTTACAGCACTGTATGGAGCCTCAAGAACTGCTGGGCCCAACTGAGATGTTCTGAGTGTGGCTCCAGGCCATGGCTTGTGTTCAGGCTACTCCTTATGTCTTCTCATTCTCCTCGGATGACAGCTACATATAGGCATCATCCTATGGCAGATGGCAGAAGTGCAAGAGGACGAGCCAAAGCGTGGACACACAGTAAAGTCTCTGTTTCTGTTACACCCATGAATATTCTGTTGGCCAAAGCTAGCTGCATGGAGAAGCCCAGAGTCAAGGATGCAGGCAAAATATACCTAACCTATTCTAGTGAGACTTTTATAGAACTGCAAAGCAGCATGGCAAAGAGTGTGCATGAGTAATTCTTTTACTGAGAGGGAGTGAAGAACTGAGAACATAACCCAATATACCATTTTGGGGAAATCACCATTCCCGTATTTCTTGAGGAATAATTTCTGCCTGCCTAATCATGTGTTCTCAGAAATGCAAACATTTTCAGTCTTATTATATAACATGCAAGAGATTTATTTCTTGTGGGGGCCTAGGAAAGTAAATGCTTGGGTGAATTTTCCCATTCATTTTCGTAGTTCAAAAAAAGAGAGAAAAATTAGAGAAAGGAAAAAAAAATTATTTGTGGTAAAAGTGAAAGTGGACAGCAAACAATCAGCTCTAAATATTCAAAGCAGTTGTTTCTGGAGGCTCCTTCACTGAAATATTTATTAATATCTCTATCTGTGTCTCTCAATCTAAAACAAAATTTTTCCATAAAAATATAGTAAAATATAACTGAAAATGTAAGTGTCCTACTTATGTTTTTAATGAGTTCATAAATATTGCACTAAAAATTTTGTATAAGAATATTAAATTAAATTATTCTACCAAAATAAACTCTAGATAGCTCTTTATTGTATCATTTACCATAGCAATAACAATGAACATATTTAATCTGTAAAACTAAAGCAATGACATGAAGATGTTTTCTTTGGTACATCACAAATGTTCATCAAGACATTTCTACCCAAGATAGGCTGACTCCAAGTGCAAATAATCTGTGTTCGTTTCTATAATGCTTATCTTCTATGAGTTTCTTAACTTGCTGGAAAATACTTAGGTGGTAACATGTTCCACTAAAACTATTTCTGTTAACATTGCATAACTGGACTATCACAGATATAACAGCTTTAAGTACAAATGAGTTAAAATATATAAATATCCCTTATATGATGCTCCACACCCTTGCCCTGATTAACTGTAATCTAGTCTTTTTGCTTGATTTACCTCACTATATTTTACAGAATTTCCAGGCATATTTGTATACACCCATGAAATGGCAATGATGTACTTCAGGGACATCAATGATGTCCAGATAATCAGTATAGAGGCAAACATCTGGAGGATAGAAGCTGCAGTGATTAGTCTTGATCATCACCCTACCTTGATATGCACAGGTGTTTCACTTTCCATTGCCTCTCACTACTCAAATTTCTGGAAAAATTTCACAAAGGGAGGGTTACCATGCCCTCTGTCTGTGAGACCTTCCATGAAAGGAGCCCACAAAGCCTGTCTCAGGATGGTAGGAGGCTTGTGTCTGATTTGCTAAATTTCTCAAAGCACATTTGCATCTAGAGTAGTCAAGTTGAACTGAGTAAAAAGTAGCCACCACTGCACTAGTAACCAACAACTCCTTCCAGTTCTTCAAACCATTTTGTCAATCAAGACCATGTTCTCTTAGTGAGTTTCCTCTGCAGGTCCTTTTGTTTTCTTTCTACTATCTGACAGAAGTTGAAGACTACTCCATTCCATTTTACATATTTGCATATACCCAAACTACATGGGGTCAGAGTAAAAAAAGTTCATAAATTAATAGATGCAAACAGAAATGTGGACCAGTCAGTGGGATTCAAGTCCCAATTTAACTGGATATGTTTGAGGAAAGATGGGGTTTAATTTGAAAATTCAATGTTTTAGCTACAGATGACCCAAATAAATGCCCTGTTACATTCATATTACATACATGTATGCATGATTTTTACATGCATAAATGCTTCTTAAAATTCATGAGTTCATGTTTACTCATGTAAAAATACATTAGTAGCTATAATCATAGTTTCCCCCTGGACATTTTCTTCCAGCTTCTAACTTTCTCCCTAAAAATGTGACACAAAAATGACAACTTATCTCACATATAAGCAATCATAAGAACGTTATGACTTTTGATAAAGTTCAATAAATTAAAGTCTATTATTAGCACTTTAAAGGAAATTTAAATGAAGCCAAGAAATGGTTGAGTTTTAAGCAAAACATATATATATATATATATATATATATATATATATATATATATATACACACACACACATATATAAACTCCTGAATGAATGGTGACTTGGAAACATGGATTTAAAAATTCCAATTTACTTATTAGACCACATGAAACTCTTTCATTAACTGTATCAAATGTTGAAAAAATTATTTAACTTGTGTGAGATTCACTTTATATTCCCAGTGGGACAAAATTTTTATTTTACATGTGGGATATTCCCCAATTATTTTCAATACATATTTAGTGGATGCCTACCATGTGCCAGGTAAAGGACAGGTAGCTGCGAGAAGCAGCCAAGCCAGAGAAAATAGCATGTGAATAAAATCAAACAAGTATATAAGAATAAGGATTTTAGGTTGTTTAATATAATAGGAGTTTAGAATAAGAGGAAAGGAGTGCCAACAAATTGAGCCATTTATAAGGATCAGAATATACTAGAATTTGTAATAAGTTTGGACTTTGTCCTGAGAATAATGGAAAATCATTGAAGCAGTATAAACAGGTAAATGAAATGACCAAATCTGTATTGTGGAAAGATAACTGAAGTGTAGAGGCCAGATCAGAGGGAATGAAGTTAAAGAAAGGACACCAGCTAAAAGGTTACATAGTCTAAACAAGAGATGTTATATAGGATTAAAATTAGTGTATTGGGAAAGGGAAAAGTGGAAAAGTTGAAGCTGTATTTTGGAGGTAGAATCAATACAATTAGGTGATTACTTGTATTATGTGATAAGAGGCAAAGAAAGTCAACAACAACACCCAGGTTTGGGTCTCAAATGATGGAGTGTATAGTGTATGATTCATTGGGAGAAATACCACAAAGGGAGTTGTATGTTATGTAAGGAGGAAGATGACTGTGGTGGGGCATACATGAGATTAAGACGACTGTGGATTTACATGTGGAAATATCCAATAGGTACATGGAGTATAAGCTCTAATAAGAGAACTGGGTTAGGAACATCCACATGGGAGTCATTAACATTTTGTAATATTGGAAGCCCTAGGAGTAAGCAAGATAACCCAGAAAGGGTGTTCAAGAGAACAGAAGAGAGTCCTAGGATAGAATCCCCAAATTTTACAACACTTTAAGAAAGAAAGGAGTAAAGGATTCAACAACTGGCATTGCTAAGTTGAGGTCAGAGAGGCAGACAGAACACCAGGACAAGATGTTGGCCCTCCTAAAACAGAGTTTGTTTCTAGATTGGAACAAATGCTGTTAGGAGGTTAAGTACAATGAAAAATTAGTTTCTATTATATTTAGTAACATGGAATTAGTAGCTTAACTTTATAAAACAAATATCAATGAAGTTGTGGGGGCAGCAACTAGATTGCAACGGTTTTAGGAATTAACTATTCCTAAAAGAATGAGAAGGGGGAAGTGAGCCAGGAAATGAATTCCACAGTGATACTAAAGGGAAGGACAGCGAGGAGCATCTAGGTGAGGGGAGAAAGAGCTGAGGCAGTAAGGATATAAGACAAAAATTATATTGTTTTGTTCTAATTGTTAGGTGATTTTTCTCAATCATTTGCAATGCTAATATATGCTTCAGAAGATTTACAAATAGCTACATGAAAAGGAATTAAAAATCTATCTCAGGAATAGTGGAAACAGGAAGTCCTGAAATGCTACAACACTGTTGTCAACTCCAATAGTTCTGTATCTGTGACATCTGAAAATACTATAAAACCCAAAATAGTAGTTTTAAAGGACTTAGGCTTTAAAAGTTAGTAGAATTGGATGTTTAACTGAAGTGCCTTGGGAGTCCTTTTTGCACAGGGAACTCCAGTCTGAAGTGCTGGGGGCAAGGCCTCTGCATGTGGCACCCCATGAGCAAGTGAAACTACACTAAGCACAAAGGAAAATAAGGTCAGCCGTATCCAATCAGTTGAAGGCCTTAATAGAACAAACACTGTCCTCCCTCAGCAAGAAGGAATTCTGCCAAAAGACTGCCTTTACACTCGGACTGCAACTCTCCCCTGGGTCTCCAGCCTGCCAGCCTACCTTAAGGATTTTGGACTTACCGAAGACTGAAAGCCTTCAAAATCATATGAGAAAATTAATATTGAAAAAAATTAAGTGACATGAAAGTCACATATTGAGGAGGCTGGTGATCCTGAATTCCAATCCATATCTTTCTGATGAAAAAAACTGCATTCTTAACCACTCTGCAATATGGGACAAAAATGAGTGAAGGTGAGAAAACAGAGCAGCAGAGATGAAAAGAAACCTGTACCATGTCATTCAGCTGGGTCTTGGTGCTCTGGTCAGGTGTCAGGCCTGAGCCTCCAAGGTGGGAGAGGCGAGTCAAGGACAATGGACCACCAGGGACCTCCTGGTCCCATGTAATATTAATCAGCAAGAGCTCTCCCAGAGATATCGGTCTCAATGCTAAGACCCACCTCCACCCAATGGCCAGCAAGCTCCAGTGCTGGATGCCCCATGCCAAACAACTATCAAGACAGGAACACAACACCACCCATTAGGAGAGAGGCTACCTAAAGTCATACTAAGTTCACAGACACCCCAAAACACACCATTGGACACTGCCCTGCCCACCAGAGCGAAAAGATCCAGCCCCACCCACCAGAACACAGGCACCAGTGCCCCCCAACAAGGAAGCCTACACAAACCACTGAACCAACCTCACCCACTGGGGGCAGACAACAGAAATAAGAGGAACTAGAAACCTGCAGCCTGTGAAAAGGAGATTCCAAACACAGTAAGTTAAACAAAAAGAGAAGACAGAGAAATATGCATCAGATGAAGGAGCAAGGTAAAAACCCTCCAGACCAAACAAATGAAGAGGAAATAGGCAGTCTACCTGAAAAAGAATTCAGAGTAATGATAGTAAAGGTGATCAAAAATCTCTGAAATAGAATGGAGAAAATTCAAGAAACGTTTAACAAGGACCTAGAAGAACTAAAGAGCAAGCAAACAATTATGAACAACACAATAAATTAAATTAAAAATACTCTAGAAGGAATCAATAGCAGAATAACTGAGGCAGAACGGATAAGTGACCAGGAAGACAGAATAGTGGAAATAACTGCTGCAGAGCAGAATAAAGAAAAAAGAATGAGAAGAATTGAGGACAGTCTCAGAGACTTCTGGGACAACATCAAATGCACAAACTTTTGAATTATATGGGTCCCAGAAGAAGAAGAGAAAGACAAAGTGTATGAGAAAATATTTGAAAAGATTTATTTGAAAATTCCCTAACATGGGAAAGGAAATAGTCAAGTCCAGGAAGTGCAGAGAGTCCCATACAGGATAAATCTAAGGAGAAACATGACAAGACACATATTAATCAAGCTATCAAAAATTAAATACAAAGAAAAAATATTAAAAGCAGCAAGGAAAAACCAACAAATTACATACAAGGGAATCCCCATAAGGTTAACAGCTGATCTTTCAGCAGAAACTCTGAAAGCCACAAGGGAGTGGCAGGACATATTTAAAGTTATGAAAGGGGAAAACCTACAACCAAGATTACCCAGCAAGGATCTCTTTCAGAGATGATGGAGAAATTAAAACCTTTACAGACAAGCAAAACCTAAGAGAATTCAGCATCACCAAACCAGCTTTACAACAAATGCTAAAGGAACTTCTCTAGGCAGGAAACACAAGAGAAGGAAAAGACCTACAATAACAATCCCAAAACAATTAAGGAAATTGTATTAGGAACATACATATTGATAATTACCTTAAATGTAAATGGATTAAATCCCCCAACCAAAAGACACAGACTGGCTGAATGGTACAAAAACAAGACCTGTATATATGCTGTCTACAAGAGACACACTTCAGACCCAGGGACACATACAGACTGAAAGTGAGGGGACGGAAAAAGATATTCCATGCAAATGGAAATCAAAAGACCTGGAGTAGCAATTCTATCAGATAAAATAGACTTTAAAACAAAGACTATTAAAAGAGACAAACAAGGACACTACATAATGATCAAGGGATCAATCGAGAAGAAGATATACCAATTGTAAATATTTATGCACCCAACACAGGAGCACCGCAATACATAAAGCAAATGCTAACAGCCATAAAAGGGGGAATCGACAGGAGAACAATAATAGTAGGGGACTTTAACATCCCAATTTCACCAATGGACACATCATCCAAAATGAAAATAAATTAGGAAACACAAGCTTTAAATGACACAATAGATCAGAGAGACTTAATTGATATTTATAGGACATTCCATCCAAAAACAACAGAATACACTTTCTTCTCAAGTGCTCATGGAACACTCTCCAGGATAGATCATATCTTGGGTCACAAATCAAGCCTTGGTAAATTTAAGAAAACTGAAATTGTATCAAGTATGTTTTGCGACCACAATGCTATGAGATTAGATATCAGTTACAGGAAAATAAATGTAAAAAATACAATCACGTGGAGGCTAAACAATACGCTACTAAATAACCAAGAGATCACTGAAGAAATCAAAGAGGAAATAAAAAAATACCTAGAAACAAATGACAATGAAAACACGATAGCCCAAAACCTATGGGATGCAGCATAAGCAGTCCTAAGAGGGAATTTTATAGCAACACAATCCTACCTCAAGAAACAAGAAAAATATCAAATAAACAACCTAAACTTACACCTAAAGCAATTAGAGTAAGAACAATAAAAATACCCAAAGTTAGCAGAAGGAAAGAAATCATAAAGATCAGATCAGAAATAAATGAAAAAGAAATGAAGAAAACAAAGCAAAGGTCAATAAAACTAAAAGCTGGTTCTTTGAGAAGATAAACAAAATTGATAAAACATTTGCCAGACTCATCAAGAAAATAAGGGAGAAGACTCAAATCAACAGAACTAGAAATGAAAAAGGAGAAGTAACAACTGACATGGCAGAAATACAAAGGATTGTGAGACACTACTACAAGCAACTATATGCCAATAAAATGGACAATCTGGAAGAAATGGACAAATTCTTAGAAAAGTACAACCTTCCAAGACCGAACCAGGAAGAAATAGAAAATATGAACAGACTAATCACAAGCACTGAAATTGACACTGTGATTAAAAAACTTCCAGCAAACAAAAGCCCAGGACCAGATGACCTCACAGGTGAATTATATCAAACATTTAGAGAAGAGTTAACACATACCCTGCTCATACTCTTCCAAAATATAGCAGAGGGAGGAACACTCCCAAGCTCATTATACGAGGCCACCACCACCCTGCTACCGAACCAGACAAAGATGTCACAAAGAAAGAAAACTACTGGCCAATATCACTGATGAAAATAGATGCAAAAATCCTCAACAAAATACTAGAAAACAGAATCCAACAACACATTAAAAGGATCATACACCATGAACAAGTGGGTTTTATCCCAGGGATGCAAGGATTCTTCATATGCAAATCAATCAATGTGATACACCATATTAACAAATTGAAGGAGAAAAACCATATGATCATCTCAATAGATGCAGAATAAGCGTTTGACAAAATTCAACACCCATTTATGATAAAAACTCTCCAGAAAGTGAGAATAGAGGGAACCTACCTCAACATAATAAAGGCCATATATGACAAACCCACAGCCAACATCGTTCTCATTGGTGAAAAAATGAAACCATTTCCTCTAATATCAGGAACAAGACAAGGTTGCCCACTTCACCACTATTATTCAACACACTTTTGGAAGTTTTAGCCACAGCAATCAGAGAAGAAAAGGAACTAAAAAGAGTCCAAATAGGAAAAGAAGAAGTAAAACAGTCACTGCTTGCAGATGACATGATACTATACATACAGAATCTTAAAGATGCTGCCAGAAAACTACTAGAGCTAATCAATGCATCTGGTAAATTTGCAGGATACAAAATTAATGCACAGAAATCTCTTGCATTCCTATACACTAAAGACAAAACATCTGAAAGAGAAATAAGGAAACACTCCCATTTACCACTGCAACAAAAAGAATAAAATACCTAGGAATAAATGCACTTAAGGAGACAAAAGAGACCTGTATGCAGAAAACTACAAGACACTGATGAAAGAAATTAAAGACGGTACAAACAGATGGAGAGATATATCATGTCCTTGGATTGGAAGAATCAACATTGTGAAAATGACTATATTACCCAGAGCAATCTACAGATTCAATGCAATCCCTATCAAACTACCAATGGCATTTTTCACAGAACTAGAACAAAAAATTTTACAATTTTTATGGAAACACAAAAGACCCCAAATAGCCAAAGCAATCTTGAGAAAGAAAAATGGAGATGGAGGAATCAGGCTCCCTGTCTTCACACTACACTACAAATCTACAGTAATCAAGACAGCGTGGTACTGGCACAAAAAAAGAAATATAGATCAATGGAACAGGATAGGAAGTCCAGAGGTAAACCCACACACATATGGCCACCTTATCTGTGACCAAGGAGGGGAGAATATACAATAGAGAAAAGACAGCCTCTTCAATATGTGTTGCTGGGGAAACTGGACAGCTGCAAGTAAAAGAATGAAACTAGAACAATACACAACCATACTCAAAAATAAACAAATCAGATTAAAGAGCTAAATGTAAGACCAGACACTATAAAACTCAGAGGAAAACATAGGCAGAACACTCTATGACATAAATCAAAGCAAGATCCTTTTTGACCCACCTTCTAGAGAAATGGAAATAAAAACAAATGAGACCTAATGAAACTTTGCACAGCAAAGGAAACCATAAACAAGATGAAAAGACAACCCTCAGAATAGGAGAAAATACTTGCAAACGAAGCAACTGATAAAGGATTAATCTCCAAAATATACAAGAAGCTCATGCAGCTCAATATCAAAAAAACAAACAATCCAGTCCATTAATGGGCAGAAGACCTAAATAGACATTTCTCTAAAGAAGACATACAGATTGCCAACAAACACATGAAAAGATGCTCAACATCACTAATCATTAGAGAAATGCAAGTCAAAACTACAATGAGGTATCTCCTCACACTAGTCAGAATGGCCAGCATCTAAAAATCTACAAACAATAAATGCTGGAGAGGGTGTGGAGAAAAGGGAACCCTCTTGCACTGTTGGTGGGAATGTAAACTGATACAGCCACTCTGGAGAACAGTACAGAGGTTCCTTAAAAAACTAAAAATAGAACTACCATATGACCCAGCAATCCCACTAACAGGCATATACCCTGAGAAAACCAGAATTCAAAAAGACACATGTACCACAATATTCACTGCAGCACTATTTACAATAGCCAGGACATGGACCTAACCTAAGTGTCCATTGACAGATGAATGGATAAAGAAGATGTGGCACATATATACAGTGGAATATTACTCAGCCATAAAAAGAACAGAAATTGAGTTATTTGTAGTGAGGTGGATGGACGTAGAGTCTGTCATACAGAGTGAAGTAAGTCAGAAAGAGAAAAACAAATACCATACGCTAACCTATATATATGGAACATAAAAAAAAATGGTTCTGCTGAACCTAGGGGCAGGACAGGAATAAAGATGCAGATGTAGAGAATGGACTTGAGGACATGGGGAGGGGGAAGGGTAAGCTTAAGCTGGGACGAAGTGAGAGAGTGTCATGGACATACATATGCTACCAAATGGAAAATGGATAGCTAGTGGGAAACAGCCGCATTGCACAGGGAGATCATCTCGGTGCTTTGTGTCCACCTAGATGGGTGGGATAGGGAGGGTTGGAAGTAGGCACAAGAGGGAGGGGATATGAGGATATATGTATACATATAGCTGATTCATTTTGTTATACAGCAGAAAGTAACAAAACATTGTAAAGCAATTATATTCCAATAAAGATGTAAAAAAATTTAGTAGAATTAGTAATAAATAAAATATATTGCTACAAAAATACTTATTTTTGTTATCATAAACCTCATTTACTTAAACTCCGATTGCAGATTATACATGGTCTTTGGAATATACCTTATTTTCAAGGTGATGTTTTGCCTGATGTCCTCTCTGGCCAGTGAAAGTATTTTCTAATTATTTAAGAAGTTTATTTACAGAAGAAACCCATTCCTATTACATAGATCGTTATTGTAAGTTTTAAATTCACTGTTTCTAAAATAGTTTCATTTATTAATTTATGTGTTAAACTCATTTATTCATTATTCACTCTATCTTCTTTAAGGGCCACTATGTACCACATACTATAATACAGTTGGAGATTTGGTGGATATATTAGAAGAAATAGTTCTTCCTTTTATGAAGTTTAGAGTCTAGGGAAGATGGCTAGCAAGGAACAGGTAAATTCAAATAGGAGGAATGTTAATAGGCTTTATTAACATGTATAACATGGTAATCAAGTCTACTTTGAGGATTTATGGAAGGGTATGGATAGCTAGAGGACATCATAACTCCATAAGCTTGTATGAAAATTTAAAACTATAATTGTATAAAACACCTTTACTTCACATGAATCTATATTAACATGAATCAGAGTAATTAAACCCTTAGAAAGTTATTTTTAATGAAAGAAGTTCATTATAGTTACCAGAAAGGAGAGAGTGTAATTTATATAATATTAAAAGCTAGAAAAAAAATGGGATTCTTTAGAAATAAGATGCTGTGGATAATTGCATTTTCTGGTTAATTGAGGGCTAAGAGTTTTTCCTGCAATGTCACATTTGAATTGAAACATTATTTTTTGGATAATCATGTGTTTCAATAGGCTACAAAACTATAATTTGAAAGATCGCTCATTGTTCCTACTGTGAATGTAACATTGGGAGGCATACATTCTAATCACCTTTCCATACACGAAAGAAAAGCCAATGCAGATATTTTAAATATAGGGGTATTTAAAATTTCTTTTTAGACTCACTCTGACTTATTTTTTAGGTAGGACTACCACCTGCTCTACTGTTATTTAAATGTTGGCAGTGATTTAAACACAGGGGAAATGTTACAACGGGGGCCTAACCCTTCTTATAAATCATCCCAAAGGACACATATTTGAGCCTGTCACTTCACGGGAGGATATTATTAAAAGTGAGCTTGGCACAACATGCAATTCAAAACAAATTTGTTGCTGATGCCTTCAACATGCATAACATTTTCATTAGTTGCTGATAGAGGTGGAGGTGGGAAGTAACACCAGCTGATTCACCAGCCTAAATGATAATTGCTTTCCCTTCAGTTAAGAGCAAGTCAGCTGTTTTTCTTCATTAATACAGGATGTGTGCATTTCTACAGGAGCTCTTTTCTGTTGCTGGGCACAGGAAAGATAGATTCATTGGTTAGACACACTGGTGGAACTCACAGTTATTATGGCAACTTTTTTTTTTTAACTTTATTTTTATTTATTTATTTTTGGCTGCATTGGGTCTTCACCGCTACGCGCGGGCTCCCTCCAGCCACGGCGAGTGGGGGCCACTCCCCGCCTCAGCGCGCGGGCCTCTCACTGCGGCGGCTTCTGCCGCTGCAGAGCACGGGCTCCAGGCGCTTGGGCCTCAGCAGTTGCGGCCCATGGGCTCCAGAGCGCAGGCTCAGCAGCTGTGGCGCACGGGCTCAGTCGCTCCGAGACATGTGGGAATCTTCCCGGACCAGGGCCCGAACCTATGTCCTCTGCATTGGCAGGCGGATTCCCAACCACTGTGCCACCAGGGAAGTCCCGTATGTCAACTTTTGTTCCTAAGAGGTCCTTCACCAAGTTTTAATGATGTTAACATTTTGAAACACCACTGACACACTTTCCTTCCTTCTTCCCTCCTTCCCTCCCTCCCTCCATTCCTTCTTTGCCTTTCTTACTTAATAAACTCCATTGGCCCCCTATAAATACATATTATTGAGTTTATTTTTGTTCTTTTCCAAAAATGTTTTGAGGTGACTCTCAAAAAATGCATGTAAACTAACTTAGTAAATTAAAGATAGACTATCATGCTGAAGGAATATATATTTTAGATGATATGGTCACTGAATAAATTTGTACTTTGGTCAGGTACTTCCCGACATCCTGGGCAAAAAGGAGAAAACAAATTAATAGTTCTTATCATCAAAGACGAAGCATTACATCATCATCTCAGGAGAGAAAATTCTTCCTGGCACAAATTACAAAAGAAATTTCTCATTGATGGAAACTGATGTAGAAATGATACAATGCATACAACTAATGAAATAATTAGCTGCTATAAAACAATGATTTCATCATTATGTTCCTTTAAAAATGAAGTGAATTTATCATTTACTTAAATCCTTATGTTTTGTCTGTGTTCTAGGGCCACTGTGTAAAGAGTTAATATATTTGGATTAGGTGAAAACACCCTAATTTTGGTTCCATGGATATATAATAGTTTTAAATTCATGCATACATCAAAAGGCCTATTGTTCTCTACATGGTAAAAATTTATATGAACTTCATTTCCCAGCAGAGGTGTATTAATTACATTTTTTAAAAAAGCTTAGTAAATTTCCCTAATAAAAAACAAAATGTAGTTATATTTCAAGCACAATTACATATTGAGTTCTGCCCCAGGACATTTGAAATCATACTGTACTTTATTTTTTTAATTTTTTAAAAATTTATCTATTTTATTTATTTATTTTTGGCTGCATTTGGGTCCTTGTTGCTGTGCACAGGCTTTCTCTAGTTGCGGTGAGCTGGGGCTACTCTTAGTTGCGGTGCACGGGCTTCCCATCGCAGTGGCTTCTCCCATTGCAGAGCATGGGCTCTAGGCATGCGGGCTTTAGTAGTTGTAGCTCGAGGGCTCAATAGTTGTGGCCTGTGGGCTCTAGAGCACAGGCTCAGTAGCTGTGGCGCATGGGCCTAGTTGCTCCGCGGCATATGGGATCCTCCCTGACCAGGGCCTGAACCCGTGTCCCCTGCATTGGCAGGCGGATTCCTAACCACTGCGCTACCAGGGAAGCCCCATACTGTATTTTGGAGACCACTGAGTGCCTGGGAATGCTCTTGTGTACAATATAAAATAATTAAAACAAGATAAAACATATACATGAGGAAATGACTTGTGATTTTTACACTGACAGTGGATGGCAACTTTTTAAAGTAATCTTTTTTTTTCCTCCCACATTATATGAAAAGGGATATATTTATAATATGTTACTTATAAACTGCCTCCCCTGCCCCAATCCCATAAGTTAGACTCAATACAAGATTTAGAGCAGAGGGGTAAGGACAATAAAACAATAATTGAATTCTGACTTGTAGGAATGAGCTGTTTCTATCAATTATGTATTTAGCACTCTGGTCTATAAAATTAACATGATATATGAGCCCCATTTTAAAGAATATGTATAAGTGAAATTCTTATAGAACCTCAGCAACTGAGAAAATTTTCCTTTCTTAATAAATTTTAGTTTTAAGAATTTATAAGTAAAGCAAGGTGTTTAAGAGCTTAGGCTCTGGACCCAGACTTCCTGATTTATCTGGGGCCATGCCCGCAGACTTAGTTGATTACTTGGACAAGTCACTTGAATGGTCTTGCCTCTAGTTCTCTTATCTATAAAATAGGATAATATTTTAGTAGTATGTAACTTATAACATTGTTGGGAGGAGTAAATAAGTTATTGCAGGTAAAGCATTTAGAATATTTCCTAGAGTATGTGGGAAAAATATTAGATATTTTATGATTATTCATAATATCTTATATGGGAAACTGTAGATTTTCCTTCAATGCAAAGACCATGAGGGAAATAATAACAAAATTTCAGATCAGTAGTTGTTTACTGGAATGGTACTGCTCAGGTGATATTTGGAAATAGGTGTATGGGTGAGAGGTGAGTTGGAGTTACCTTATGGACTCAGGAAAGTAGGCGGGTGGTGTGCTTGCTACTGTCATTTAGAGAATAGAGAAGGGAGAGGCTAAACGTCCTGCAATGCACAGGAAGGCACCATAAAATGATAAATACCTTGCCCCAAATGCCAAAAGATCCCTAGTTGAGACACATTACCATAGGAATCAAGCTCTAAGACCCAGTGAAAGTTCTCTATGGCTGCAAGAGGCATTTTAAAAATTATTATTATTATTATTAAGGTTATGTAAGGCATGTATTGAGAAATAGATTAAAAGAAGGACACTCTAACATGTGAAAATGGTTTAAATGGTATGGGAGAGAAGAATATCAGCAGGCATTTTTATATAATTCATTTCAACTAGTAACTCAAGAAGAGTTTTCTTGCACAAACCTAGTGAGTCAGGAAAACAAAATTGTTGAAGTTTACAGAAGCAATCTCAACATGCCTATAGCATGACTTAGTATGTCACCTGGGTTTAAAAATAAAACTACAACAACCTCTCTTTAGGACATAAAGTAGATAAAAAGATACATTTTTTGAATTATTGGAAACAAAATTTTTGAGATATAAAAATTTTTTTTTTTTTTTTTGCAGTACGCGGGCCTCTCACTGCTGTGGCCTCTCCCCTTTCAGAGCACAGGCTCCGGACGCACAGGCTCAGCAGCCATGGCTCACGGGCAAAGCCTCTCTGCGGCATGTGGGATCCTCCCAGACCGAGGCACGAACCCACGCCCCCTGCATTGGCAGGCGGACTCCCAACCACTGCGCCACCAGGGAAGCCCTAAAAATTTTTTATATATTGGTTTGAGGGCTAAACACATTTTTTTCCTAAAGAATATTTGTGTTTTGTGAATTGTTAGTAATCACATTAATTGTGAGGCTTTCCTCTGACCCAATTAATTCTTATTTTCCCTGTAACTGAGACCAGTTGGTGGCCGTCCTAGACTTAAAAGCTGAGAAATAAACATTTCTTAACCTACAGACAAGAAGGTTAACAGTAAATTGAGATGGAGAAAAGTTTTCTCATTGTAAGGTCCATTCAAATAAGCTATTCTTCAAGGTAAGAGAGATTAAAAATATATATATACAGTCAATTCTAAAAAAAATACATTGCAGCATTGTCCAATAGAAACACTGATATAATATGAGCCACAAATGTAAGGCATACAATTAATTTTAAATCTTAAATTCAAAATTTTTCTACTAGCCATATTTTTTCAGAAGACTTTATTTTGATTTGAATTTTATTTATTTTTTTATACAGAAGTTCTTATTAATTATCTATTTTATACATATTAGTGTATATATGTCAATCCCAATCTCCCAGTTCATCCTACCACCACCCCCATCCCTGCTAGTAGCCATATTAAAATAAAGTAAAAAGGAACAGGTGAGATTAATTCACTAATTTCAATAATATATTTCATATATCCAAAATATTATTTCAAAATGCAATCAATATAAAATTGATATATTTACATTCTTTGGTTTATACTGAGTCTTCAGAATCCACTTAAGGCACTTCTCAATGTGGGCTAGCCACATTTCAAGTGCTCAACAGCTACATGTGACTACTGGCTACTGTATTGATCAGTACAGGTCCCCAATGTCTTCTATATCCTCTATCAACTCTTTTCAAATCTTTTGTCTTTTTTTAAGGATCTAAGTGCCTTCAGTATATCCTGTTGAGTTTTAAACAGTTAATGAAGAACCAAATATTTATCACAGATATCAGCACATTATTCCTCTTTCTGACCTCAAGGATCTTATATTACAATAAAAGAAGTAAAACATATATAAAAATAACCATAAGACACAGAATATTTTGAATAAAGTAAGAATTTTTAAAAAATGATGTCATAGGGTTTATGCCTTGAAACAATATTTCTTCCTCTATTTTGCACCATCTTCCTTCCTATTCATGTTTCCACATCAAATCATTTTCCCCCACTACATAAATAAATGATAATGGGAATTTAATTTATTATAGTTCCAAAGCAGTTAAATAAAATAGAATATATTCCTCATTTTAACAATCACATGAACCTAGGAATTGTAAAATACATTTTATATGATAAAAAACATATATCTCAAAATAAAAAATCAATGCTAGAAATCATCCAGAGAAGATTATAAAGGAAAATAAAGAAGAAAAAATTCATTAGGAATAATTTATTCCCAAAGAGATATTACGGCATCATTATCCTTTATCTCCTATGTCTCTAATTAGATGGTAGAAAATAGTAATCCATTGTTAACAATATCGGTTTCTACAGGAAAAGTCAGAATGAGTAGTTCCTCCTCCTGCCAAGTCTGTATACCCCTTTTTTGCTATCATACATAGGAATTCTATTATGTCTTCTTTTTGTATACATAAACACTCTTAGCAACAAGTAAAGAAGAAAAGCTGAATGGATTTACACTGTGCTGGCTCTGAGATTTAAAGCTTACCTGTGAGAGGTATACGTGAATGCCTATGTTTAATTCAATAGTTATTCAGTTGAGGACCTCAAAGAATGAACAGATATGTTTGTATCTCATACAAGTAGGGAGGCCACTTGGGGACACAACTTGGAGTTGGAATGTCAAACACTATAACTGGGCTCTTTTCTTGTACTTGAAGTTCAAAAGAACAGTTTGATATGTCCTGCTGTTTTTTATACTGAATAAATGATGCTTGGGGTATGTTGGAGATGTACTGAGTCTCCCAGATTACCTAAGCAGCAAGCATGAATTAGGAAAGGAGGATAGATCCGATAGCCAAATTTCTATGGGTATGAGGTAGGGTTCCCCAAAGTGCTGAGGTATAGAGATTCAAACTATAGAGTTTTGAGAAAGAAGTTCCTCTTTGAGAGGTGGGAAGGCCTACCTAGAGAGCATTATGGCTAGGAACTAGGTTGACTCCACAAGAGAACTCCCACAGGTGGAGTCTATCCCTTCTATGCTTGCCATCGGAATAAGGAAACAGTTGTATTTAGCAAATAGTTTTAAACTTGGAAACCATTATATATTTATTTTATTTTCTCCAACACTTCAGTAAAATCTGACACACCTGACCAACCTTCAGCTGATGTTGGTGGGAGAGCAATGGAATGGGACCGAAAAAGAGAAATGTGCCCTGCTTTGTATCCATTTCCTCACCCAAGGCCCACGCAGAGGCAGTACCACATACTGAGAAGAGCAGCAGGCAGCAGGAGTCTGGGCATCCTGCATGAAGGAAGACCTGGACCTCAATGAAGTTAGAAACAACATGGGGGCACATGAGCCCCTGGGATGGAGCTTTCAGGTGTGAGCCGGAAATGGATATGAAATAACCTTCTTTTCCTCATATATTCAGAGGAGGGTACTTTTATGAGGCAGAGATGATGTAGCATGTAGAAGGAAGGTTGGAGGAAGATGCACCTATTTTATACCATGCACCTAAGTTATACCACTGTTATCCCTAAGTAGGACAAGGAAGTGATGAACAAGTTGGGCTCTTAAGTCAGATAGATATATGTCTGTATCCCATTTCTACCACTAAATAGCTGTGTGAACTGAGGCAAGTATCTGCTCTTGGTTTTCCATCAATGGAAGGGAAATAATATTAATATCTTCATTGCAGTGTAAATAACATATGCATAAAAGTTTTTAGTATAATACCTATCACAGAGTCAAATGTTTAATATTATCTAATATTACAATTGGTCTTTTTACTTTAGTCTTATTTTTATGTTTATATACTGAATACTAATCACTTTAATGATCAGAAAATAATTTAGTATAACACTCTGAGTAAAGATATATCCCTGCTGTGGAAAGAAAAAGAAAAAACAAAAAATAAAAACGCAGGCCATTAAGGGGATATTCTGAAATTTAAAAGTAAAAGACTGTTACTTTCAGCTGAAGTTTTTGGTATTGAAGAACTCTCCGGTCGCGTTGCAAATTACTTTCAAAATACACTTCTTTAATTTTTAATTATTCACTAATCACTGACCCTGTGAAAACTTGAGATATATATAAAAAGTCATCTTTAGAGAGGCTGTAGTTGAAACATGTAAATATATGTTAAGCAAACAAATAACATAGATACATCTAGGAAACATAAGGACAGCCAAGACTGGGTAAACAAGAGACAGACAAGAAGCTTTCAACAACTGGAGAATAAAAGGAAGCACAATATGTTGGAAGCAAAGAGGAAAGAATTTCAAGGGAGAAAATATAATCAGTGCCAAATGCTACCGAGAGAACAAGGAGAACTGACAGGATTATTAAATTAAATTTGACAGAATGCCAAATTGAAAGAATTTTTATAAATAAATTCTATATTTATTAAGTAAGTTCTATAAATATCAGTATTAGGCTATTTTCCAAGAACTTTGAAGAAGAGGAAATAGATAGTAAAAAAGTAAACCAAAGGAGGATAAGTAAGGGAAAGGATATTTTTGGCACACAGGAAAGCTGATCAGTTTGGAGGTGGAAGGAAATTTGCAGATTGGCACTAAGGTTTTAAGGACTTCCAAGTGTTTTCAATACCTGAAGGAATGTACAACTACTGAACGCTAAAAAGCTGCCTCAACATCCCAAAGTAATAAATCTTAGAAACAATCTAAATAGAAAAAGGAGCAAACGTATGTTTCTCACCCTTTGTTCAGTGTGAGCCTATCTGCATGGGGCTGTGCATAACAGCTCCCAATTCACAAACCAAAGCCATCAATATCATTTATCTGGATTTACTATCGCTGACAAGGCTGCACAGACTCATAGGTTCTTTCAGTTTCCTTCCTAACCTCCCCATTCTGGAAAAGAAAGTGCATCCTCCTAACAATCATAGAACTTTCTCTTCATCAAACTAGAACCAGAAGAAAACTAATGGGACAATTTGTTTTTCCCCTTTGAATTTTGTAAAATCTGCAAACTATGTAGTTTTTGTAAAGGGTTGAGAGAATCTCTCATCCTGCCTCCTCCCTGACACCAGCCCTAATAGTGATATATTAAGCTTTTTAGAGAATATCTTTAGGGCCACCATAATCATCTTACATGTTTATACCACTTTAATATCTATCTTAGAAGATGAAAATTTAAGAGAGATTGAGTGACTTGCCCAAGGAAATTAGCCACTGAATTAGAAAAACTCTCCTCATTGAACCTATGTTTTCTAATTATTGGCCAAGGGTTTTTTTAAATTAACCAGATTGTCTCTTAGTTTTTGAAAAGACTAAATTCTTAGTACAAAACAACAAATTGTGGGACATTTTACTGGAGAACTGAAGCTTCCTATCATCTCTGAATGTATTTTTAGTAGGCATCTTATTTTCACTGTCATGTAAGAATGTTTCTATTTTAATTAATAGAACAGATTCTATTCACAGATTAATTCTATTCTAAAAGATAAATAAAACAATTATGAAGGATTTTATATGATGAACCATTTTTTATTTTTGAGGAATGTTTCTATTTGTCTAAATAGAAATGAGTTAGTCAAAATGGATGTGCCTTTCCTTTCCCTATAGCAAAGCATACATTGCATAACTTTGGCTCTATATCCAATGTCCTGAGTTGAGGAAGAGGCCACTTTTAGTCCTGGAATACCTCTTTCTCTGGATCCCTATCAGGGCTTTAGCTCAAACTGTAAAACTGCCTACCCAGCCTAGACATTGGTGTTTGAATAAGAGAAGTTGAACTAGGCTTGGATGAAAAAACATTTTTAATGCTCTTTTAAATTTCAATTTTACAAATAATAGAGTCAAATTTTGTATTTTTTAACTTTTAAAGATTTTTTAAAGAAACTTAATTCTCAAGATAAAGGCTTTATGAAATTAGCTTTTTTAAATTTAATATCTTTATTAGAGTATAACTGCTTTACAACGTTGTGTTAGTTTCTGCTGTACAACAAAGTGAATCAGCTATATGTATACAGATGTCCCCATATCCCTCCCCTCTTGAGCCTCCCTCCCACCCTTCCTATCCCACCTCTCTAGGTCATCACAAAGCATTGAGCTGATCTCCCTATGCTATGCAGCAGCTTCCCACAAGCTATCTATTTTACATTTGGTAGTGTATATATGTCCATGCGACTCTCTCACGTCGTCCTAGCTTCCCCTCCCCCACTCCGTGCCCTCAAGTCCATTCTCTACATCCGCGTCTTTATTTCTGCCCGGCCACTAGGTTCATCAGTACCGTTTTTTTAGACTCCATATATGTGCGTTAGCATCTGGTATTTGTTTTTCTCTTTCTGACTTCCCTCACTCCGTATGACAGAATCTAGGTCCATCCACCTCATTACAAATAACTCAGTTTCGTTTCTTTTTATGGCTGAGTAATATTCCACTGTATATATGTGCCACATCTTCTTTATCCATTCATCTAGAAACCCTTGGACAAAATATGATTCACATGTTGCACTGTAGTTCTACTGTCTATTTTTAATCTTTTCCATAGACTTTAAAAATTATATTTTATGTCTGCCCTAAATCAATGATTCTCTTAAATACAGCAATACTTTTTTCATCTGTTCACTCCTTGTCCTCTCTTCAGCACTCAGCAATGGAGAGTTTGCTCCTTCTTAAAACTCCCACTTGTATGGCATCGTGCCAGCTCACTCTTTTGATGCTTTCTAAATTCTCCACGGACTCCCAGTTTCCTTTAGTGGCTACTCTTCTTCCTCCTGGACCCTGATTGTTTTTCAGTGCCTGTTCTTCTCTCTCACCACCCTCTTTTTTAAAGGAATCCAAATAATTCCATGTTGATGACTGTCATCTAAATTTCATGCAAGTAAATTCAAAGGCTCCACTGTTCTAATTCCTCAAAGATGTACACACAAAAAGAGGAAAACCTATAATTTGGCATACAGTCAAAGTTTTACACACTGTTTTATACTATAAAGAATTAAATACTCATATATCATTACCAGCCAAATCTTCAATCTTAAAAACTAATAATTTAGGGGCTCCCCTGGTGGTGCAGTGGTTGAGAATCTGCCTGCTAATGAAAGGGACATGGTTCCAGCCCTGGTCTGGGAGGATCCCACATGCCGCGGAGCAACTAGGCCCGTGAGCCACAACTACTGAGCCTGCGCGTCTGGAGCCTGTGCTCTGCAACGAGAGGCCGCCATAGTGAGAGGCCCGCACACCGTGATGAAGAGTGGCCCCCGCTTGCCACAACTAGAGAAAGCCCTCGCACAGAAACAAAGACCCAACACAGCAAAAATAAAATAAATTAATTAATAATTTAAAAACTAATAATTTAAACAAGGTGTCCTAAGTTTATTACTGTGTGTTTTTCCATGCCACAGCTTTCACTAAGCTACTTCCAAGATCAAGAATTGCTAGTGGCTCCATTCAAAAGGCTCTCTCATCAAGTCTTCAGAATATTGCTTTAAAAATGCAACCGGCCTTCCCTGGTGGCGCAGCGGTTGAGAGTCCACCTGCCGATGCAGCGGACACGGGTTCGTGCCCTGGTTCGGGAAGATCCCACATGCCGCGGAGCGGCTGGGCCCACGAGCCATGGCCACTGAGCCTGCGCATCTGGAGCCTGTGCTCCGCAACGGGAGAGGCCACAACAGTGAGAGGCCCACGTAACGCAAAAAAAAAAAAAAAAAATGCAACCTATTCAGTGACTATTCATGTCACTCTCTTCTCCCCCATTTAAACCAATGGTTGACGCACTTTCCTTAAGACAAAGCCTCAAACCTTAATATGACTCATGAATTTCCACCTACATGATCTATTCCTTCTTTATATTTCCAATCTCATATGATTTCACTTTCTCTTTCACATACCATGTTCCAACTACAGAGGGATTCTCTCCAATCTTTCTTGCCTTAGACCTTGACACAAACTGTTTGCTCTTTCAAGAAAAATCATCCTGTTTTTCCCAAAACCCATAATATTTTTAACTGCTCCTCACACTTCCTGTTCATACCGAAAATTGCTTTCTTAGGTAGTATTCTGCAACATTCAATCACAGGTTACCATACTCTCTATTTGTATACTATGCTTAAGTAATTATTTGTCTATTATTATTTAAAGTCACTCCTCTAGA
Source organism: Hyperoodon ampullatus (assembly GCF_949752795.1). Taxonomy (NCBI): domain Eukaryota; kingdom Metazoa; phylum Chordata; class Mammalia; order Artiodactyla; family Ziphiidae; genus Hyperoodon; species Hyperoodon ampullatus. Next base: position 126,331,178 of record NC_136916.1, on the reverse strand, counting down.
CTAGACGCCAGTTATATCCATCCATTTTCTGTTCTTCAAAAATGCCAAACACACTACTGCCTCAGGGCCATTGGCTTGTTCTTCCCTCTACCTGGAAGTTTCTTTTCTCAGATGTCCACCTTCTTCCTTCTTGTCTCTGCTCCAATGTTACATCAGGGAAGCCTGGCCATGCTACATAAAATCACCTTCCCCCCAATTCCATCACTCGTTTTAATCACTTTTATAATAGTTATTAGCATCTACAGTGTTATTAACTTATATATATATATATATATATATATAAATATATTCTTAAAAAATTTACTGTCTTTCTTCTATGACTAGAATAGAAACTTCCTGAGAGTTGGGACTGGGATTGTTTTTTCATTGCTATATCCCTAGTATCTATGGCAATGCTTGGTACATAGTTCATGCTCAATAAATGCTGTAGTTGTTGAATGTGTGACTAGATTAATCATACTTTCTATTTCACATTTCTGTTTTGATTGCTTGTGCAAAATCAACACACTAAAAGGTGAACTAAATGTGAATTTAAATTCATATTCTATATTCACACTGAATTTCATTTACCAATACACTCAAAATGTTTTTCAAAATTGTAGTATTTACTTTATTTTCAGCATTATTTTACAAATCTATAAACTACACTGAGATACAATGAATCACATCGGTAACAACCACAACAACAAAATCCAACATTAGACAAAAACAGTGAGTGTAATGTAAATGAATTGAAAGCATGTTACCCTCAGATGAATGTGTTAGCTAAGATAAATTATCAATTAAGTGTCTACAGCCTATGTACAGCCTTAAATATATAGCAATCATTTAGAAAAGAATGATATTTTTATAAAATCATAATCTCAGGGTTCAGATTTATGATGGGTATGTATACAATTTTTGTTTCAACTTCTTTTCTTCTAAAATGACCAAAATACCCAGCCCATTTGCTAGACAACCAGAGACAACCAATGGTTTTACAGATTACAATAGATCTTTTTTAAATAAGAGCTCCCATGTAAAAACCTAGCTCAGATCAACAATCCATGCCTCATTATTATCTCAGGTTTTGTTTTTTTTAAAAAAGCATGTTTTATAGACAATAATATATGTCTGTCCCTTGCTTCATCAGGATATTGATGATATGATATATCCAGTCAGCCACTTCAACTAGATAGCTAATACTCAATTATTACAGAACATTCTGCTGGGTATATATGGACTGTGCTCTAGATGGACAAGACTCCCTAAAGACGATTTTATTGTAAAATTATTCAGAAGCAGAGAAACATGGGTAATTAAACTTCAAGAGAGAGACCTATTTAGAACATTTCTTCCTGACCACAAATTATTTCATAGGATATAAATGAATAAAATATATAAAACAGTTCTCATCCAATACAAAGAATTTCTAAATGCATTTATATTCATTTATTCATATTTTTATTCATCTATTCAAAAAATAATAATTGAACAATTTGTTTTTCCTCTTTGAATTCTGTAAAATCTGCAAAATCTGCAGTTTTTGAAAAGGGTTGAGAGAATCTCTTATCCTGCCTACTCCCCCACACCAGCTCTAATACTGATATATTGAACAACTACTATGTGCTGAGCACTAGGAATCCAAAAATAAATAAGATCATCTTTGTGTACAAAGATCTTACTACAGAACATCTTTTCTTAAATACTTATTCTTCTGCTGAGATACATGATTGATGACACTTACATGTGGGATATATTCCCATGGCTGATTGAGAATTATGGGTGACCTTGGGCTGCCAGCTATAATTCTTTCCTTCTTTATAATGTAAGAATTTACATGGGAATGCAAGTGACCAAACATGTTATTATAAGGGATAACCTTGAATCCACTCTGATTTATCTATTCACAAATATCAGTATCATAATCAATAGCAATATTCTTCACATGTATCTCAGAAATGATTATGACATAGTAGAAGAGCTCATCTAATATAATCTAAACAAAAAGCAGCTATAGGCAAAAAGCTATAACATACTTTTTATTCGGAGTGTTCTTTTGACACGTCTAAACCAGTAAGGAAATCTGATCTCCGTGTCTCACTCATTCAAATGTTCATGGATCTCCCCAACTGCCAATATTCCACCACGTATCTTTAGTATAAATTATCAAAACAGTCTTTTGAATTCCAAAGAAGACATCATATAAGTGGTTATACTACTATTTTTAGTTTTCTTTTTAAAAAAGTCACTGATTATAACTATAATTTACCAATTAGAAATAAATTATTCAAAAAAGGGTTTACGATTATTATTCATAAATAAATCTAGGCTGATACAATACCCGTTTAAAAAAACAGCAGAATAAAAAAATCCACCTAATAAATATTCCTATGTGATTCAAATGACACATATTTGAAAGGTAGGAGCCCACCTGCCAAAGTAGTAAAAGAGAATAACATTACTTAATGGTTTGATGGATGTGTGGAATATCTACTTGAATGTTTAAGTGGCAGTATTTTGCAAATGGAATGCATTAGTACTTAATCACTAATATCATCTGAATAAATCCAAGTTTATAACAGTAATACAAACCTGGATACTTTGCATATATATAATCCAAGTGATCCTTTGCAGATAAGATGACATGATATACCTTTCTTCCTGAAACATGCTGCTGGCTAAATAAAGCAAGAAAGTATGCTGTATCACCGGTTTTTGCTAAATTGAAACACATGTAATAACTGTGTACCTTTTAACAAAAAAAGGCATCAAGGAAAGTTTGAGCTTAGTACTGATACTTTTAAATTTTCTTTGAATACGTCAGAGTAGAAATAAAGTATTTTCTTCATGGGCTTCCCTGGTGGCGCAGTGGTTGAGAGTCTGCCTGCCGATGCAGGGGACACGGGTTCGTGCCCCGGTCCGGGAGGATCCCACATGCCGTGGAGCGGCTGGGCCCGTGAGCCATGGCCGTTGAGCCTGCGCATCCGGAGCCTGTGCTCCAAAATGGGAGAGGTCACAACAGTGAGAGGCCCGCATACCGCAAAAAAAAAAAAAAAAAAAAAAAAAAAAATTATTTTCTTTCTTCCTTTAGTCCACTTATATTAAAATTGGGGGTACTTAGTGTTCTGTTGTCAATAGACATATTAAAATGTTACTATATCCAAAAGCCATTGCTTTCACATTAACAAGTAACACATATACTCTTATAAGCCAACTGTTTAAAAATTCTTGCTTGAGTTTTGCTCTCAACCATGACAGGGTAGTTAATACTGGAATATCTCTCCCATGAAGAGAATTACTAAACTAGAAAAAAATGTATGCAATAACTGTTTTCAAGCACTGAACAACAAGCAGCATAGGACTGTCATACTTGAGAGAAGAAAAACACAAAGAAGTGATCCTCATGATTATCCCAGGGGGCATTTTCCTTCCAAGGGGCAAGAAAGTAGAGTCTGAGCTGATCAGAAGTCTCAATGAGATGAGGAGTCCAAGAAAGGAGTTCTAGTTTTGCTGAATGACTAGATTTGCCCAGGACAGTTTACCTGAGAAGACAGAAGTGAGATGCCCCGGAAGACGACACATATGCATTGATTGAAGAAATCAATCAATGAAGAGAAAAAATAGATATGTTTGTGCATACAAACATACTTACCTACACACAGACATATAACTCTGTCCACCGAGTGGTGTAAAAGCAATGGCACTAGTAACAACAAACATGCATAATTCAGAGATCTTGATTTATTTCCCCATAGGGCCTAGAAGCAATGACCACCAGAGGCAGTTAGCACTCCTAATGTTCACACCTTGGTTTAAATAGCATTATCTACTAAAAGGAAACAGGTCTCTTTTGGAAAAATAGCTGATTTCAAGGCTAGGATAGGGAAAGCAGAAGATGAGCCTGGAACATATCTTGAGCCTAAAAGTGGTAGAAGCCTATCAAAAGGACACAGTAAGCAGCTTGAAGGCATTCCCATTGCCCAAAGATGGAACAATTTGAGCATCAAAATAGATAATTATAGACTGTCATCCATAGAAGAAGATTCAATGATACTCTGATTATATATATATATATATATATATATATATGTATATATATATATATACACACACACACACACGAAGAAAGAAAGAAAGAATGGAGAAGAGAAATTTCTTGCTTAGAGTAGAATGCCAACTAATAAATACAGATGAAATTATAGAGTTAGAAAAATTATTAATGGATACTATAAATGGTGGATAAAATTTGATGAGTAACAGGATATTTACAGTCTCCAAATACTCACAAATTAAATTAAAAAGACTTTAACCATATGATCAAAGTTAACATCACTAATATTAGAACAAACTGACACCATGTGCCTCCTGATACGATTCACTGAGGAGGGCAGAATATCACTTTCGTGGAACTCTCATCAAAAATTCATAATCTGGGGCTTCCCTGGTGGCGCAGTGGTTGAGAGTCCACCTGCCAATGCAGGGGACGCGGGTTTGTGCCCTGGTCTGGGAAGATCCCACATGCCGCAGAGCGGCTGGGCCCGTGAGCCATGGCCACTGGGCCTGCGCGTCTGGAGCCAGTGCTGCACAACGGGAGAGGCCACAACAGTGAGAGGCCCGCGAACCACAAAAAAAAAAAAATTCATAATCTGAACCTAATCATACAGAAATTCAGACAAACCCAAACTGAGGGAAATTCTGGTCAGTATGCTTCAAAATATACATCAAGAAAGACAAAGAAAGCCTAGGGAACAAGTCCATTAAAGAATATTTAAGAGGTGTGACAAATGCAATGCTTTATCTTGGATTAGATTCTGGACAAGGGGATTAAGGAAACTGACATGAAAAAAGTTTAATATGTAATGTGGATTAAATACAAATATCAATATAAAATTTTTTCTTTGAAATTTATACTGTGGCTATGTAAGAGAATATCCTTTTTCTTAGGAAATACATACTGAAGTATTTAGTGGTAAAGGAGCACTATATCTCCAATTTATTTGTCAGTGATTTAGGAAAAATATATAACTATATTAATAGCTGCATATGTGTGTATGTGATACATGTGTGTTAATTTGTGTATATATATAGAGAGAATGATAAGGCAAATTGAAATGGAGCAAAATATAAACAAATATTGAATCTGAGTAAGAGTGTTTAGAATTGTGTTCTTGCAATTTCAAACTAGGTTTCAAATTACTTTAAAAAAATTAGAAAGAAAAATTCTTACTTTGTGACAGAACTGTGCCTATGAAAAAATTTATATGTGATATAAAAAATATGTGGAAACCAGAAAAGGCATTTTAATAGATAGTTGAAGGAATTTCTGAACACTGAGACATAGTACAGTAGTAGCATACTACTTAATGAAAAATGCCCAGGAAAATAGACTCATAAAAAGACAATACAGGGCTTCCCTGGTGGCGAAGTGGTTGGGAGTCCGCCTGCCGATGCAGGGGACACGGGTTCGTGCCCCGATCCGGGAAGATCCCACATGCCGCGGAGCTGCTCGGCCCGTGAGCCGTGGCCGCTGAGCCTGCGTGTCCGGAGCCTGTGCTCCGCAACGGGAGAGGCCACAACAGTGAGAGGCCCACGTACCACAAAAAAAAAAAAAAAAAAAAAGACAATACAAAATCCACAGGAATAAATTTAAAATTTAAATTACAGTCTATATAATAGAGAATTAAATAAATATACAAGTAATAATTTTTACTATTTAGGCTTTGATGAATGAAGTATTTATTTTAAAACTGAAATTTCTGAACAAGATAAACCACTTTCCTCAACTGAATTGTGTTAGCATCAGTTAGGATTTAATATTTCTGTTATTTTTTTCACATCCATTATGAAGATAGACATTGATCAATGAAATAATTATTCCAGAAAGAAATTAACTTTTATCTAAATGGGCAGTATATGGGTACATCACTAAGCAATGTATGATTTAGACTGAACAATAAAATTATATTTTGTCTCCATTATAAACAGAAGTCCAATTTTATTAGGCCTTCAATTGCCTTTACACATCATTACCCAGCTGGCTAAGCCACTAGCCCAATGCATGGGATTTTGCCATATAACTCGTACGGACAAAATTTTTGCTTTGTGCAGTGAAGCTATAGGGTTCATAGACTTTGGAAATGGAAATGTCTCATTAGGTCATCCCGCCCATTATTTTGAAAGATTATTACTCATTATATGGTCCCTATTCCCAAGTGGTTTACTCAGTCAGATTTTTAACAGCTCTACCATTACAACTTTCTCTCTGACTTCTGAAGAGCATTTTATAATGCCCCATGGATTTCTTTAGAGCATACATGTATGTTTTCCACAAAGAACTTATAGGATAAAGTACCAAATTTTCTTGTATCTCCATAAAAACTGAATCTCTCCACTGATTTCTTCAACATATTATTTTCTTTCTACTGAGTCTCACAAAGTTTTGCTTCAAATTTAGACCAGAGCAAAAAAGGTATAATACCACCAGTAAGATTTTTTTTAATGCTTATGATTTGACTGGTCAAAGAGTATATACCATACAGATAAAATGGTTGTAAATGCTTCAGCCATTAAGGAGAGTCCCATTAATTACCATTCAAAAATTAACACAATAACAATATTGTTCCCTAGAGTAAAATTCCACAGCAAAATCCATTTAAATTTATTATGTAATATGCCCGGATAAATAAGACACAAAACAAAGCTTAACTTTTTGCAAATCATTTATATCAAAACTAATGGGACCAATATTTATTTATTTTCATTATATTTTAGCATTATTTATGAACTGGCACCATGGAAACGCTCTTGCATTCTTCTTATTTAGGTCTTGCCTCTAGTGACTGGTTCTACAAAAGGTTTTGAGATAAGGGAGTATGGTCACCACCAAAGCATTCTAACATTGCTATGAAGGTCAGAATATTCTATTCTTAGATCAATTAGTAATTGAGTTTCTCTATTTCTGTATCATTTTCATATTAATACAATATAAATTGAATAGTGTGATTGTGTCTGAAAAATATTCGTGTTTTTTGTGAGAAAATAAAATTAATCTAATTATTTGGTTTTTATCACCATGAAATATTTATTTTGAAGTGTTTTAAATAATGTATTAATAAAATGATTGAATTAATTTATATTTATTTAAAAACATTTTTAGTTAATCCACCAAGAATATCTCAATAAATTCCAAATATCAAAAATATACAAAACACATACTCTGACCACAGTGCAGATCATATAATACTTAAGAGAAAACAAATTAAGTAGAATAGTCAAACCCAGTCATGGGCTTCCCTGGTGGCGCAACGGTTGAGAGTCCACCTGCCGATGCAGGGGACACAGGTTCGTGCCCCGGTCCGGGAAGATCCCACATGCCACGGAGCGGCTGGGCCCGTGAGCCATGGCCGCTGAGCCTGCGCATCCGGAGCCCGTGCTCCGCAACGGGAGAGGCCACAACAGTGAGAGGCCCGCGTACCGCAAAAAAAAAAACTTAAGCTCACAGAGGTAGGAATATGAATTAAGGAACAGGAAGGAACATATATTAGGTATATGAAAAAATGACAAAATATGGTACTGCCAAAGTAACTGTCACATTTAAGAATCATTACTACAAATCAGCAAGATGCAGACTCTGCATGCAGTTAATTTCAGTTACCTGGGAATTGGCTACCTCATTGGGGATTATGTCCTATGCCCTCTTCCCAATACCAATCTGTTTCTGGTCTGTTCACAACTTTATTTTTCACACAATAACAGGATATTATAACTGCATTAAGCAAAAAGTGAACATCTCACAAAACTTTGAGATCTGTTGTTGCTATTGGGCAAAAAAAGATGTTTGAGGGATTATCTCCAAGTTCCATTTATTAGTGGAACATTTGATTTGGTAATAAATTAACAGTAAAGTTTATACCAAGATAGATAGTTCACAAATGTTATAAAATGGTATTCTTACTGAACTTGAAGATAAATATGAATTTTATGGAAAACTATTTCACTTCATTTTCTTCTCCTTGTCAATGAATTAACAACCGACCAACAGCCTAAGCCATCTATTAAGTTTTAGTTTCCCACTTATCTTAGCCTTGGAATTGGTCAGCTGATTTTTCTCCAAGTCCAACTTCAGAAAAGGGTAAGAGATTTCTGATGAGACATTTGTTAGCATAAAAGAAAGAAAAATGAGTGTTACTCTAAATGATTTCCAATATTTATTTTAAGGTAAGTTTCAGAACCAAATTTCCATATTCTAATGACCTTAGAAAGGACATGTAGGGACTTCCCTGGTGATGCAGTGGTTAAGAATCCGCCTGCCAATGCAAGGGACACGGGTTCAAGCCCTAGTCTGGGAAAATCCCACATGCCGCAGAGCAACTAAGGCTGTGCAGCACAACTACTGAACCCACATGCCACAACTACTGAAGCCCGCATGCCTAGAGCCTGTGCTCTGCAACAAGAGAAGCCACTGCAATGAGAAGCCTGTGTACACAACGAAGTGTAGCTCCCACTTGCTACAACTAGAGAAAGCCCCTGGGTAGCAATGAAGACCCAACACCGCCAAATATAAATAAATAATTAAAAATCCTATTTAAAAAAGAGAAAGAAAGAAAGGCAATGGACAACTGACTTTCAATATTCCTGGAGTGACACAGGCTTTTATTTTTAACCGTTATTCATTTTCTACCTTGTATATACATGTTTAGGTGGCCTGGATTTCTTTTTTTCTTTTTTTCTTTTTTTTTTTTTGATGTCAAAATCTATGTAAAGGAGAGTGAAGTTTTTTTTTGAACCAGTTTAAATGCCAGTTATAAAAGTGCTGTACTTTGAAACATCTAATCTTGAATTCAAATATATTCTTTTACTTCTTAAAGTCTACAATAACAAATCAAAAATAGGTTATCTGAGCTCACATGTTGTTATTGCAATGGCTTCCTCTCCAGTTATTATTCTTCTAGCTCTGATGTTTTAAAGTTAAAGCAACTAATTCCACATCTTATTTCCTATTTTGTTAAAGTTTATGTGAAATCTCTTCAATGTCTGTGCATGGGGGGATTGGAGATGAAGGAGGGGTGCAACCTATTATGACTTGTTTCAGTTTTACTTTTTTATTACTATATTTTTATTTTTCCTGAACACATCTTTCTAGAAAAAGAAAATAATTAGTGGTCTATACTCCCATTGGATGCAAAGACTTCACTGACAAGTGACTGTCTAAAATGTTCACTTGAACAGCATGCAACAACACCCGTATAGGGACTGTACATTGAAGATGAACTACCAGACAGGTTAGGCAAGCAGTCTAAGCTATTTTTAGTTATAAAGATATTGTAGAAATAATTTTTCAGAGATTCCTTTAGCCCTTAGAAATATTTCAGTGATCATTTCTAGTGTTACATGAAGAATTATTCTTTACCCTCAAATTAGAGCATTAAAATTTTCAGTAAACCATTCCAAATGTCAGAATATTTTGTTTGCTTAGCCCATTAGTCTGCAAATTTGAAATCATTTTGTTAACTCCATTTTATCAGCCACATTTACTTCCTTATTCATATCTGCTGCATGTCAGCACATACATTGAGCACCTAAGCTTAAGTAGACCTTGTCAATGCTGAAACAAAGAATATATAAATTAGCTTTAACAGTATACCCCCAACATACTGTTTTAAGTGACTACAGATTCCATTTTTTATCAGCTACTCTAAAGCCTGAATTACTAAACCTTTTATAGTATAGACAGCATGAGACCAGGTTTCACAGAGATTTTTTTGAATAACATGGGCCTCATGACACATTTATTAGTAACTGCCTCCTGAAATAAGCAAAGTCAGTTTTGCAATATGTTCTCTGTAGTGTGAACAAGTAAAAAGATTTTTAAAAAGCCATGTAGTACACACAGCAGGCTCACTACAGTAAGAATGGATTCAAATGTGCACAAAATTTAGACAAGTATGAAAAACATCTCTCACTTTATAATTTCTGCTTTTCTTTCTATTCTTTCAACTTCTTCAGTAAAGACTGAAAAATATTTTTGCAAGATCTGACAACCCCCACATTTTTTGTTCTCTTTTCTCTGAGGGTGAGAATTTTCACATAAAAGAAAAGCATTTCTAATAAGTAATGTGTTGTTAAGGACAGGACATATTGTTAATGATTAAAGAATTTAAGTATTTTAAAATCAAAATAACATATTTAGTCATAAAAATTAATATATGTAGACATGGTTATTTCCAAGTGAAATGAAAAGTGATAGGTGCTCTCTTCTATGGGTTTAAAGGAAGTTTATAAAAGTCCAACCAGCATAACAAATACATTATTAATCTTTTACAGTCTGTCCTCTAGCCCACAATAACTCATGTCCTTTCCAAGTGCAAAATACATTCAACCCCCCCAAGTTTCCCAAAAGTCTCATCCCATTATAGCAACAGGTCAAAGTCCAAAATCTCATCATCCCATCGGTTCAAAGTCCAAAATCTAAATCAGACCCAGGTACAGATGAGACTTCTCCATTTAATCTATTAAGGACAACTGCTAAGGAACAATTCCACTCCATCTGTTGACATGTGAAACTAAAGAGACAAGCTATCTGACACTCCCAAAATGTAGTCTGGACAGACAAAGAGTAATAGTTACAGAAATTCTAGTTCAAAAATGGGAGAAGTGAATGTAAAAAGGACATAATAGCTCTGAACTCCAGCTGGGAAAATGTTGGATTTTTCTGGATTAAGTTTCAAAGTCTGGGAAATTTTTCTAATGGTTCTCAGCTCTATCTTTTGCTCTCTTGGTGCTGCCCTTTGAGTCATCCTTCCTTTTTCATGAAAGACAGCACATGTTCGTAGGTCTAAAATGTAAACTGCATATTGTTTTAAATGATGAAGAATCTGTCTTCTTGAATCAAATATTTTCTCAATCTCCTACATATCTGCATAATATTCCATTGTATGAAGGTACCATTTTTTAATTTAACTAGTCCCTAGCAATGGTTATTTTGATTGCAGACAACTTTTCTTAATTATAGACAGTGTTGTAATTAGCATCCTTATGTGTGTGTGTGTGTGTGTGTGTATCTCTGAAACATATGTGTATGTATAGATATAGCTATGTGATTATACAAATATTTGTAGTGAGACAAGCTAGGACCTGGGACCTGGAACACTTTGCTATGGTGCTTATGAGACAGGCTGGGACCTAGGACCCTTTGCTGCAGTGCTGCAGTGCTTGCACCTGGACAAACATCTCCTCAAGCAACAAAATACAAAGAAACTATAAGGGACTAAAAATAACTGCATATATGTGCAGTTGGGGCAAATTATGGACACCAAGATACAAAAAGACCAAAAACCCAACTGCCAATTCTGAGGAGCCAGGAGCAAAAGCAGGGTACTGTTCGTGCACACTGCACACAACACCACAAAAAGGGTGGGCAAACCACCTAAGACACCCCTGCAGCCCAACTCCTGGACCCGCCCCTCCTCACCCCATATTAGGAAACAGCTTGCCTCCTCAGGGAGTGAGCAAGGGAACCTGTTACTTGTTTTCCTCCCTCCAATAAATCCTTGCCTGAATTTCTTGTCTGGCCTCTTATCAACTTCTATTGATTAAGGAAGTCCAAGAACCCTGGTCGGTAACAGTAGGATAAATTTCTAGAAATGAAATTGTTGGGGTAAATGTTATGCCCACTTAAAATTTTAATACATATTACAACTTATCCTCAAAATGATTTATACTCCCACCTCTGAGTCATAGTTTCTATGTTCCACAAACTGCCTTTAATATTTTTTAAAAATCAATCTATTCTTTTCCAATACAGTGAGTCTCCTACAAATAAGTTCCATTCTGAGTTCACATTCATAAGTCCAATTTGTTTGTAAGTCCAACAAAGCTAGCCTAGGTACCCAACTAACACAGTCGGCTATGCAGTACTGTACTGTAATAGGTTTATAATACTTTTCACACAAATAATACAAAAAAACAAACACAAAAAAATAAAGAAAACATTTTTAATCTTACAGTACAGTACCTTGAAAAGTACAGTAGTACCAGCTACATCACCACTGCTTATACACTTGCTTCCAGACATCCTGGGCTTGAAATAAAGATCCTGTACTACTATACTCTATATAGTACTATACAGTAAAGTACACAAAAGCACAACCACTTGTAGAGGATGCACACACGTGACAATGTACGCCAGACACGTGAACTAACTTACATGATTGGACATGTGAACACACGTTCACATCTTTGAAAGTTCTCAACTTGAAGGTTCATATGTAGGGGACTTACTGTATTATGCAACATTTTATATTTCATTATGTTTTAGTTTGCATATTAAACTATTAGTAAACTTTAGCAATGCTATTGTACTAATTTCTTTGTAAACATACATGCATGTCTTTTGTTCACCTATCTTTGAGTTTGTTCATCTTTTTCATGTTGATTTATATAAGCTTTTATATAGCAAGAAAACTGCCCCTTTGTCATATGTGCCATTAATATATCCAAGGTTTTGTTTCGTTATTAAAATTTTATACAAGTGTTTATTAGTATAAATATGTAAAATGTATATGATGTATTGGAAGGCCACCCCTGTATTCTTCAGTGCCCCCCCTTCCTAATATGGTCTTACTCATACAGGAAGCATTGATCAAATTTTATTAAATAGGACATGTTAAATCCCAATAGAGAATACTGACTGTTCTTGAGTCTGATATTGATGGTTACTATAATAAACTAAGCTGAGCCATTCAATCTTATCAGCAATCCCTTGCATGCTTATCTCAAGTCTCTGCTATAAGATGTTGGCAAGAAATTGGGTCTTCAACAAAAAAGGATCATTTCAGAGCCTTGGTAGAAATGCGTGTACTGGATATTCTTAACTATTCTGCAATGAATAGAATCTTGCATATTTGGAGTTAAAGAAAAAAAAAACTGGTTAAAAGAACCGGGGTAAGCTGACATCATTATCATGAGTGGACCACAGTGAACTGACACCAGGTAATGAATCAGAATTTTCGGAACTCTTTTTAGTCCAGAAGCAGATGATACTAGAAAGAACTGTGGTAAACCAAGATCCAGCAGGACAAAAAAATAATGATAAAAAGGACTGAATTAAATGAGAAAGATTAATTGTGATTATTTGTTCTAGAACATTGTTGGTATTTAAAATATTTTCTATCTCTTGATAAGCATCTATGGAAGTCATTTCTCTTACTGATATATCTCTAAGTCTCACTTTAGACATATACTTTTGTTTGGTTTTGTTTTTTAGATGCTTTGTCAGTTTGAATACAATTCTTATTATTTTGATAAATTTATGGCATAGTTGATTATAAAGTAGTCTTGAGTAATAACCTCATAATAAAAGTGATAAAATTCCAAAAATAAAAAGGATCTGATACTCCCACATAATGAAAACATTTTGAAGAAATAATAATAATAATTCGTATAATAAAGTATTTATTCAGTAAACATATTTGAGTTTCTACTTGTACAGGGTAGTTACCAGGCTAAAAGAATACAGAGGAAAGTAAATTGTCCTTTTTTTTTTTTTTTTGGATGTGCTGTGCGGCTTGTGGGATTTTAGTTCCCCGACCAGAGATTGAACATGAGCTCTTGGCAGTGAGAACATGGAGTACTAACCATTGGATCTCCAGGGATTTCCCATAAATGAACCTATCTACCAAACAGAAAAGATTTCCAGATATAGAAAACAAACTTATGGTTACCAAGGGGGAAATCGGGGGATAAATTGGAAGATTGAGATTTACATATACACACTACTATATATAAAATAGATAACTAATAAGAATCTACTGTATAGCACAGGGAATTCTACTCAGTACTCTGTAATGACCTATATGGGAAGAGAATCTAAAAAAGAGTGGATATATGTATATGTATAACTGATTTACTTTGCTGTACTTCTGAAACTAACACAACATTGTAAATCAACTATACTCCAATAAAAATTAATTTTAAAAAGCATAAAATGTCCTTGTCCTCACTGAACTTACATTCTAATGAAGCAAGGCAGACAATATTTAAGTTAATAGAGAAATAATCAAGAACATTTTCCAGTGTAAAAAGTATTTAAAAGGAAATCTGCAAGATGAAAGAACTTGGAGAAACAAATGGACAAATCAAGGAAAACCTATTTGATGAGCTGTGACCTGAAAATAGTAAATATTCAGTTGTGCAAAGAGGCTAAGAATGAATAACAAAATAAATTTTAGACAAATTAGAAAGTCAACTCCTTAAAAGAAATAAAATGTTTTTAAAATCTAGAAAAATATATGAATATTTATTTATATTCATATTCTAAGCATAAAAAACAAAGTAAAACACACATGAATGAAAATTTTGATATATCTGACTGCAGGAAATGTGATATTTTGCCTGTGGGAAAATATAAGCAGAAGGAAATGCAATAAACTGAAGAAAGCACTTGCTGTGGCTATAAGTGAAAAAAATATTTATTGCCTTTAATATATAAATAAATATGTTCTAAATCAATTTAATAAGAAATAATAATTTCTTAATAATAATAAATTCTTCTTATTATTTATTAATATAATAAGAAATAATGATTTTCTAGTAGAAAATAGCCAAAACACATGGAGAGGAAATTCACAAAAGAAAAATAAAAAGAATTAATATATCTAAAATATTCAAACTCTGAATTAATCATCTGAAAGGTAAAACAGTCACATATAACTGAAAAAATAAAATGTGGTGTTTGTGAGCATGAATAAAAATCTTAGATGCATACCTGAATAGACACTTTTCCAAAGAAAACACAGATGGCCAACAGGCACATGAATAGACGCTCAGCATCATTAATCATCAGATAAATGCAAATTAAAACCACAAGACATCACCTCACACTTGTCAGAAAGACTGTCATCAAAAAGACCACAAATAACAAATGTTTGCAAGACTGTGGAAAAAAGGGAACCCTTGTATGCTGTTGGTGGGAATGTAAATTGGTACAACCACTGTGGAAACGTATGGAGGTTCCTCAAAAAACTAAAAATAGAACTTCCATAGGACCTAGCAATTTTAGTCCTGGGTATATATCCAAAAAAATAAACACAAATTTAAAAAGATACATGCACCCCAATGTTCATAGCAGCAGTATTTATAATTGCCAAGATATGGAGGCAACCCAAGTGTCTGTCAACAGATGAATGGATAAAGAAGATATGGTACATATACACAATGGAATACTACTCAGCCATAAAAAAGAATGAAACTTTGCCATTTGCAGCAACATGGATGGACTTGGAGGGCATTATGCTAAGTGAAGTAAGTCAGACAGAGAAAGACAAATACTGTATTATATCACTTATATGTGGAATCTAAAAAAATAAAACAAACTAGTAAATATAACATAAAAAAAACAGATTCACAGATATAGAGAAAAAAAAACAAGTGGTTACCAGTGGGGAGAGGATTGGGGGAGGAGCCAGGTAGGGAGAGGGAATTAAGAGGTAAAAATTATTACATATAAAATAAGCCTCAAGGATATATTGTACAACACAAGGAATATTGTCAGTATTTTATAATAACTATAAATGGAATATAAACTTTAAAAATTGTGAATCACTATTTCATAACCCTGAAACTTATTTAATAGTGTACATCAATTATATCTCAAAAAAAAAACTTAGATATACTAGGTGGGAAAACAAGTTACTTTCTGGAGCATAATTTAAAATCTTAGAAATGTTTAAAGCCAAATTTTACTACTAGAAATTTATTATTGTATATTCTAATGAAAAATTATACACTATAATGAAGACTTATGAAAAATAATGTTTCTATCAGTATATTTTACTTAAATTTGTAAATATATCAACAAAAAAAAACTGGTGAAAATATCTTGGTAAAAATACATTACTGAATATCACTGAATATTGTGCAACTCTAAAAATATATGCCAGTGCCATACTATTTTGATTATTGTGGCTTTGCAATACATTTTGAAATCAGGACATGTAATGCTTCTAGCTTTGTTCTTCTTTCTGAAGACTGATTTGGCTATTCATGATCTTTTGTGGTTCCATATGAATTTTAGAATTTTTTTTCTATTTTTGTAAAAAATATCATTAGGATTTTAAAAAAAATTGCATTGACTCTGTAGATTGCTTTGGGTAATATGAACATTTTAACAGTGGAACAGAATATAGAGTTCAGAAATAAATCCATGCATATAAGGTCAACTGATCTTCAACAAGGATGCCAAGAATACACAATGGGAAAATGATAGTCTCGTCAACAAATGTTACTGAGAAAATTAGATATCCACATGCAAAAGAATAAAGTTAGACTCCTAACTTACACCACACACAAAAATAAACTCAAAAATGGAATAAAGACAACTTTAACATCTGAAACTGTAAAATTCCTAGAAGAAAATATAGGGTTAAAGCTTGGTGTCATTGGTATTGGCAATGATTTTATGGATATGACACCAAAAACACAAGTGGCATAAGGAAAAATAGACAAGTGGGATTGCATCAAACTAAAAAGCTTCTGCACAGCAAAGGAAATGATCAACAGAGTGAAAAGCCTACCAATAGAATAGAAGAACATATTTGCAAACAATATATCCAATAAAGGATTAAAATCCAAAATATATAAGGAACTCCCACAACTCAATAGCAAATAAAACTAATAACCCAATTTAAAAAATGGGCTAAGGACTTGAGTAGACAATTCTCCAAAGAAGACATACAAATGGCCAACAGGTATATGAAAAAGAAAATAATGATTAGGTCACTAGTTGTCAGGGAAGTACAAATCAAAACCACAATAACCTGACACTTGTCAGGATAGTTGTTATTAAACACACACATAAACACAACAAGTATTGGCCAAAATGTGGAGAAATTGGAACACACACTATACGTAGGAATTCAAAATGGGGTAGTCATTATGGAAAACAGTATAAATTTTCCTCAAAAAATTAAAAACAGAAATACCATATGATCCAGCAATCTCACTTTTGGGTATTTATCCAAAATAATTGAAATCAGGTTCTCAAAGATATTTTACCTCTCTCTTGTTCATTGTTGCACTATTCACAGTAGCCAACATGTGGGAAATAATCTAACTGTCCATCAGCAGATAAATAGGTAAAGAAATGTGGTATAAACACACAATGGAATAGTATTCAGCCTTTAAAAAGAAGGAAATTCTGCAATATGCAGCAACATGTGAGGACATTAGGCTAAGTGAAATAAGCCAGTCACATAAAGGCAAATACTGCATGATTCTGTTCATATGAGTCCTCTAAAATAGTCAAATTCATAGAATTAAAGACTAGAATCGTGGCTGCCAGGGCCTGGAGGGAGGAAGACATGGGAAGTTACTAATCAACAGGTGCAGAGTTTCAGTTAAACAAGATGATCAGCTGTATAACATTGTGCCTTGTGCAATATACAACATTGTCAACAACATTGTACTGTACACTTAAAATTTATTAAGAGGATGGATCTCATGTTAAGTGTTCTTATCACAATAAAATAGAATTTACTTTTAATTTCAAAAAGAAATTATTTTGAAGAATATTTTTAACTAATTAGGAAAAATATAAACTAGTAATTAAAATTTAAGCACATTTTACAGACAAACACCCATGTTGTGATTAATGAGGAAAGCTTCACAAGTATATATGATTACTTTGCTTGAAGACATTAGAAATCATACAAGGCAGTAAAGAATTACCAGAACGATATTCCACTAAAGGAAAACCTAGGTGATTTTCTTTAGACAGAAGGAAAATATAAGATGAAAGAAAAATTTAGAGTAAAAAACAATCATGTATGGGAAAATGTGAAAATACTGCTGTATTAATAATCCATCATTGCATTGTCCTAGAAGACAATTAAAGTACAATTAACACTAGACCTGGATAAATCAAGGATGTATTTTGTAATCTTTACAGTAACTATCAAAATTATAGCCATAAAGTTTATAACTATGAGGTAATATAAGGGAAAAAAGTAATAATAAATTATTAAATAGTGAGAAAGAATGCAAGGAAAGATGGGAATAAACATAAAATAGTGAGTCAAATAGAAAGTAACTAATAAGATAGTAGATTTAAAATCAAATACAGGTAGATCTGAGATAGGTGATCAAAAGTGAATTGGAAAATTTCTGGTAATGGTCAAGTAGACTAACTTACCTAACCCTACCACAGAAAACAATTATAAAATACTTTTATAAACCACATACATGGGCTTCCCTGGTGGCGCAGCGGTTGAGAGTCTGCCTGCCAATGCAGGGGACACGGGTTCATGCCCTGGTCCGGGAAGATCCCACATGCCGCAGAGCTGCTAGGCCCGTGAGCCATGGCTGCTGAGCCTGTACATCCGGAGCCTGTGTTCCGCAACGGGAGAGGCCACAACAGTGAGAGGCCTGCGTACCGCAAAAAAAAAAAAAACCAAAAACACATACACAAAGACAACTATTTAAAGAATTTGGAAAACAACCAAAAGCAGCCAGAAATTAGAAAAGTATTAACTTCTGCAAAAAAGAACTACAGAAGTTGACACTTCCAAGTTTCTGGCTTTTTGCCTGCAGGTACTCCCCAATCTGAACATGACTAACAGAGGCATAAAACTGTAGTATTATTGACTGGAAGTTATGAGGAGACTGAGTCCAGTCCTGATAGAGTGGCTGAAAAGTTAGTACGAGAATTGTGGACAAGAGAACATTGTAAAATGGATGAGATCCAAAATGTGCAACAATTCAAGAATTTGAGAAATCTTCCTTTGAATGATCAACATTAAGAAATTAACTAACTAATTAATTAGTTAATGGGCTCTCCCATGTGTGAGTCAGATTTAAGGGCCTCTCTAACAGAAGTGCATCTGGCTTGACAAGTTTTCAAGTGCATTTTGGAAACAAAGTTTTCATGTTCCCAGAAAATCCAAGTTGTAGAAAATACTTTAGCCAATAAAATGTAATGACTGAAGATGTCAGAAATTTGTAAAACCACATGAACTATATTAAGGGGATGATAGAAATGATTAGTCAATAAATTTAAAATCTAAGCATTTTAATCCCCTTAACACAAATAATGGAAAACGGATGAACAATCTGTTTAGGATAACCACTCATGCAAATGCTAGTTAGTCTATGAACTACAAATCTTTCCAACTTTGCCCAAGTTTCAGGAAAACCTGTGTAACAACTAAAAAAATATACCAATCTGAAAATGTTCCACCAGAAGAGAACACTGTGGAATGGATGAGATCCAAAATCTATGCATGAATAAATTCAAATCCTTGGCTGATGATTGAACTACACATACAAAGGAGAGAATCCAGGAGTCTCAGAAACATTTGTCAGTTAGAAACTGAAAGCATTGTATAGATACTTTAGTTGCGGCACATTGCAGAGGAAGCAAAGTTTACAGTCTGAATCTAGCTAATCTAACTACCTGGTATAAAAATGTTAATACTTTGCAGAGAGATATATTAAAATGTAGAATTTCTAAACTTTATTATTCAAATTGTGAACCATACAAGAAACAACTGCTAAACATGCTAAGAAACTGAATATATGACAATAATCAAGAAAAAAAGAATAGTCAATAAAAACCAACCTTGAGGTGACCCATATGATATTGTATTATAAATATGTTTAAAGACTTCAAGGAAAGTGTTGCCATAAGGATTAAACACATTGGAAATGTAGTAAAAAATTATAAATAAATTTTAATCAAGCCAAATACAAATTCTAGAAATAAAAGAACAATAAATAGAAACAAAAGAACAATAAATGACATGAAAATATCTACTGGATGAACTTAACACCAAATTGGAGTTCGCAGAAGAAAGAGTAAGTGAACTTGAAGGTACACCAATCAGAATTTTGCAATCTGAAGAACACTGAGAAAAATACTGAACAATATTAAGTGGGCTACCCTATATGTAATCAGAGTCCCAGATGGATCAGTGGAGGAAGTAAAAAAATATTTGAAGAAATTGACTAGCTAAAAGTATTACAAATGTGGTGAAAATTTTAAATTGTAGATCCTAAAACTCAGCAAACACCAAATAGGATATAAATACAAGGACACCATGTGTAGACACATTATAGATATACTGTTGAAATCCAAAGATAGGGAGAAAATCTTGAAAGAAACTAGAAGAGAAAAAACACAGGGGAACAAAATATATAATGATGCCTGATGTTTTATTGGAAAGGATAGAGACCAGAAAGCAATAGAAACCATATTTAAAATGCAGGAGGAAACAAAAAGCTCAGCCAGGAATATTATACAGGCATACCTCAGAGATATTGAGGGTTCAGTTCCAGACCACTGAAATTAAGCTAATATCACAGTAAAGTGAGTCCCATACATTTTTTGGTTTCCCAGTGCATGCAAAATTTATGTTTACACTATGCTGTAGTATACTAAATGTGCAATAGCATTATGTCTTAAAAACAATGTACATACCTTAATTAAAAACTACTTTATTGGTAAAGATGCTAACCATCATTTGAGCCTTCAGTGAGTTGTAGTAGATCATCATAACAAATACAATAATGAAAAAGTTTGAAATATTGTGAGAATTACCAAAATGTGACACAAAACCACAAAGTGAGCAAATGATATTGGAAAAATGGTGCCAATAGAATTGCTTGACAAGAGGTTGCCATAAACCCTCAATTTGTTTAAAAAAAAAAAAGGCAGTATCTGCAAAGTTCAATAAAGTGAAGCACAGTAAAGCAAGATATGTTTGGATATGATGAACTTATTCTTCACAAATGAAGGTAAAATACTTAACAAAATTTTAGCAACAGAATCCAAAAAGTAATAATGCAGCAATGACCAAATAGCTTTATCCAAGATATGCAAGGTAAATTAAAAATATAAAGCAAAGTCATGTACTACACCATATTAACAAAGTAAAAGAGAAAAATCCATATAATTATCACAATAGATATAGAAAAAAACATTTACAGAATTGAAAATTATTCATGGTAAAAATTTTAGCAAATAATAATTGATGAGAATTTCCTTAACCTGATAATGACATCTACCAAAAAAGTCAGTTAACATTCTACTAAGTGGTTAAGATTTTTCAGTAAACAAGAAGCAAATAAATGGTCAAAAAATATAAAGGAGGGGCTTCCCTGGTGGCGCAGTGGTTGAGAATCTGCCTGCCAATGCAGAGGACACGGGTTCGAGCCCTGGTCTGGGAAGATCCCACATGCCGCGGAGCAACTGGGCCCGTGAGCCACAACTACTGAGCCTGCGCGTCTGGAGCCTGTGCTCCGCAACAGGAGAGGCCGCGACAGTGAGAGGCCCGCGCAGCGCGATGAAGAGTGGCCCCCGCTCGCCGCAACTAGAGAAAGCTCTCGCACAGAAACGAAGACCCAATGCAGCCAAATAAATAAATAAAATAAATTTATTTAAAAAAATATATATATATAAAGGAGAAAATAAAGCACTATTTGCTCACCATTTAACGGTCTGCTTAGAAAATCCGAAGGAATCTATAACAAAAGCTGCTAAAATGAGTTTGATATCCAGTTCACTGACTATACAATCAGTATACAAATATCAATTTTATTTCTGTATATTAGAAAAGAGCAATTAGAAATTTAAAGTAAAAAATCCATGCTTCTTGACAATAGAAAGTGTGGGTGAAAATGTGGAATTAATGGAACTTTCATACTTTGCTGGTAGGAATGTAAAATGGGACAACCAGTTTGGAAA
Source organism: Hyperoodon ampullatus (assembly GCF_949752795.1). NCBI lineage: Eukaryota > Metazoa > Chordata > Mammalia > Artiodactyla > Ziphiidae > Hyperoodon > Hyperoodon ampullatus. The sequence goes on along the minus strand of NC_136916.1, from coordinate 126,309,460 downwards.
AGAGTTAGCAGTTTCTTATAAAGTTAAACATATGCTTACCATGTGACTCACCATTTCTATTTCAGGTGTTTATTCAATAGAAATAAAAACATATGGTAATAGAAAGACTTGTACACCAACTTTCCTAAGAGCTCTATTCATAATAACCCTAAAACAAAGGAACCTTAATATCATCAAACAGGTAAATAACTACATTTTGGTATATTTGCTCAATGTGATATTACTCAGCAATAGAAACATGAGCAATGTACACATGCAACGACATGGATGAATATCAAAAATATTATCCTGAGTATCAGAAGCCACACACAGAAAGTAACATATTATATAATTCCATATAATCAATAATGAGCAGATAAACGTTTTTCCTGGGTATGAAGATGAATTTTGCAACAGAGATGTGAGAAAATTTTTCAGCTGATGTAAATATTTTATTTTTATTGATTACACTGGTATGTATATTTTCAAAACTAATCAAATTATGCCCTTAAAATCAGTGCATTTTATAGTACGAAAATTGTACCTTAAAAAAGTTTATTTAATAAAGGCAAAAAAATCCATGCCTTTTATCAAAGTATCCCAAAATGTCGAGTACTTGGAGATACATTTAACAAAATATGCAGAAGGTATGTTTCCATGGAAATGATAAAACACTTCTAAAAGAATTATCATGAAACTTCTAAAACAAATAGATATATTACGTTTAAGAATGAAAATAATAAATATTGATAAAATTTGAATTTTCTCCAAATTTATCCATAGATATATGTGATGGTCCATGTTATGTGTCAACTTGACTGGGCCACAAGGTACCCAGATATTTGCTTAAACATTATTCTGAATGTGTCTGTGAGGGTATTTCTGGATGATATTAACATTTGAATTGGTAGACTGTAAAACAGATCATCTTTCCAATGTGAGAAGCCCTTATCTAATCCTTTGAAGGCCTGAATAGAACACAAGGCTGAACAAGAGGGAATTCACTCTCTCTGCCAAATGGTCTTTAAGCTGGGACACTGGTCTTCTCCTGCCTTTGGACTTGGACTGGAACTAACAACATTGGCTCTCCTGGGTCTCTAGCTTGCTGACTATATATCTTGGGACTTCTCAGCCTCCATAATTACATGAGCCCATTCTTTATTTTACATATCTATGTCTATATCAATATCTATATCCTATTGGTTCTATTTCTCTGGAGAATCCTAATACAATACAATACAACCAAAATCAAAACTTGAGTGAGTTTACTTTAGAAATTGAGAAATTCATCCTAAAACTTATAGGAAGTATAAAATATCTAGAATAATCAAAAATTTTAGAAAAGTGAATGAAGTGGAAGTCTCACATATTTGATTTCAAGACAAGCTATAGCATCCAAGACAGTGTGGTGTTGGGATGAAAATAGACATTGAAATCAATGGACAGAACAAAGTCAAGAAATATGGAACTTAATAAGGAAAGAAAGAATAGTCTTTACTAAGTAGTGCCAGAAAAAATGGATGCCCATATAAAAAATAGTGAACCTCAATCTTTACCTCATACCATACATAAAAGTTAACTTAAAATGTTCACGAACTTAAACCTAAAAGGTAAATTATAGAATTTAGAAGAAAACAGAGGAGGAAATATTCATAACCTTGGGTTATGAGAAATTTCTTAGATAGGACCACAAAAGAACAAATAATTAAAAATTGACAAATTGTACTTTATAAATATTAAATATTTCTGTTCTTCTAAAATGAGTATTACGAAAAAGCAAATTACAGAGTGAAAGAGAACATTTATACACACATATATCTGATAAAGGATTTGCATTGGGAATATATTAAAAACTCTCAGAAGTCAATTTTAAGACGGCAGATGCATTTTTTAAAATGGGCACAGATTTGAACGGACACTTCCAATATGAAGATCTATGGAAAGTCAATAAGTACATACAAAGATGCTCATTAGCTTTCAAGGAAATAATTAAAACTACAATAAAATATGAATATGCACATATTAAAATCGCTAAAATTAAATAGATCAACAATACCAAGCATTGGTTATGACACAAGTCAAATGAAAATTTCATCCTATTTTGCTAGCAATGTAAAATACTATAGCTATTTTGAAAAAAATATTTAGTATTTTCTAAAACAATTAAATTTACACTGACTATACAGCCTATGGATTCCACAGATGAAAGCATATGTCCACACAAACGCCTTATTTAAATGAGTATAACACCTTTTTTTGTAATACCCTAAAGTTAGAGAGAACCCAATGTCTATTTGCAGGTGAATAGATAAAAATTTGTGGTATATCTATAAAATGGAATGCTATTCAGCAATGAAAAAACAAACAAACAAACAAAAAACTACTTCCAGTAGTCTTCTACTGCTGTTGTAACAAATGACAGTGACCACAAACTTGAAACAACACAAATTTATTATCTTACGGTTCTGTTAAGTCAGAATTTGACTTGGATGAATTCTCTGCTCCAGCTTTAATATGGCTGAAATCAAGGTATTGGTTGACTAGGCTCTTACTGAGAGGCTCTAGGAAGAATCTTCTTCCAAGCAAATTTAGGTCATTGGCAAGTATCAGTTCCTTGCCACTGTAAGACTCGGGTGCCCATTTCCATACTGGTTGTTAAGAGTTGAATTGTTTCCCTCCAGAAAGATATGCTGATGTCCTTACCTGCAAGTCCTCAAAATATGACCTTATTTGGAAGTAGGGTCCTAGCAAGGTAACCAAATTAAAATTAGGTCATTAGGGTGGTCCATAATCCAACATGACTGGTGTTCTTATAAAAAAGGGAAATTTGGACACAGAGATAGACATGCACAGAGGAAAGCTGATGTGAAGACACACAGGGAGAAGACAGCCATGTTACTGGAATGATGCATTCAGAAGTCAAGGAACACTAAGGCAAACACCAGAGGCTACAAGAGGCAAGGAAGGATTCTCCCCTTCAGCCATCAGAGAGAGCACAGCTCTGAAAACACCTTGATTTTAGACTTTTAGCCTCCAGAAATGTGAGACAATAAATTCCTGTTGTTTTAAGCCACACAGTTTTTGGTACTTTGTTACAGCAACCCGAGGAAACTAATATACTGACTATCAACTAGAAGCTACCCTTAGCTCCTAAAAGCATCTCTCATCACCTGGCTCACGGACACCTTCATGTTCAAAACCAGTAACATCACACTGAGTTCTTCTCATGTTTATAGTATCTTCTGTTTTCAGTCAGAGAAAGTTCTCTGTTTTTAAATGTTCGTGTGATCAGATTAGGCACACCTGGATAACCCAGGATATTCTCCCTCTTTTTAAGGTCCATAATCTTAATTATATTTGAAAAGTTCCTTTTGTCATGTAATATAACATATTAACAGGTTCCAGGAATTAGAGTGTGGGCATCTTTTTTTCCTGGTGTTGAGAGGTGGGAAGCATTCTGCCTACCACACTGATAAACATAAGAAGATACAATATTTTCAAAATGCTAAGTTGAACAAAAGAATCCAGACACATAATGAATATACACTATATCATTCTATATGTATGATACTCTAGAAAAGAAAATTGAAAGTACAGTGTTGGAAACGAAATCAGTGATTGCCTGGGCCTACAAAGGCAAGGATTCAGTGAGAAGGGTAAAAAGAGAACCTTTGGAGGGAATGGATATATGTATATCTTGATTGTTGTGCTGTATACTTGGGTGTATATATTTTTCCACACTCACCAAACCATATAATTAAACTATGCTCATTTTATTCTAGATAAAAGATACCTCAATAAATTTAATTAAAAATCATATGGGGCTTCCCTGGTGGCACAGTGGTTAAGAATCTGTCTGCCAGTGCAGGGGACACAGGTTCAAGCCCTGGTCCGGGAAGATCTCACATGCCATGGAGCAACTAAGCCTGTGCACCACAACTACTGAACCTGCTCTCTAGAGCCCATGAGCCACAACTACTGAGCCCACATGCCACAACTACTGAAGCCCGCGTGCCCTAGAGCCCATGCTCCGCAACAAGAGAAGCCACCGCAATGAGAAGCCTGCGCAATGCAATGAAGAGTGGCCCCCACTCACCACAACTAGAGAAAGACTGCATGCAACAATGAAGGCCCAATGCAGCCAAAAATAAATAAATAAAAATTTTAAAAAGTTTTTTTTAAAAAAATCAGTATAATTCACCACATTACTAAGATGAAGAAAACTCATATGATTAACTCAATAGATATAGGAAAACATTGGATATTATTCAGCATTGATTCATGAAAAAATAATGATACCTAAGTTTTCAAAAGCTTGGAGGATAAAAAGCTCAATATTCTACAATGTATGGACATATAAGGACTAGAGCATGGGTTGGGTAAATTGGTCCAGTAAGTTGCTCTACTTTTCATTAAAATGGCCATTAATTGAAGGCAAAAAAAGAAAATTTACTCACCCTTCAAGAAACTTCATGAAGAAGAAGAATGATCGCTCCTAGAAGAAAACATAAGGTGAATGTCTTTACTAATTTGGGTTAGACAAAGATTTTTTAGAAAAGTCACAAAAATCACAACCCATGGAAGAAAATAAATGATTGATAAATTAGATTTCAATAAAATTAAAAACTTGAACTCATCAAAGATAATCACTGAAAAATAAATAGGCAAGTCACCCTCAGGTTTATTTGCTAGGAGTCACAGTATTCAAAGTACAGTTCTACTTACAGCTACGATTTATTACAACAAAACATACGAAGCAAAATCAACAAAGGGAAAAGAAACATGCAAAATTCTGCTGGAAACCAGGAGCAGGCATCCAAGGAATTTCTGCTAGTTAAATTAAACAAGATGTGCTTAATTCCCCAAATAATGAGTTGTGAAAACACACATGAAATTTTGACAACTGCAGAAACACATTAAATACTCAATACCAAGGGTTTTGTTTGAAGACTGGTCACATAGGCACCCCCTGCCTGTCAAGTACCTAAACTCTAGACTCCCAGAAGAAAAGCAGGTGTTAAGTGTAAAATCATATTGTTTGTTCAAATAGGCACAGTGAGCTACTCTTACCAGTTAATGGTGGGAATCCTCTTAAAATCCAAGTTCTCTGATGCCAGCCAAGGGCAAATCATGTAAACAGGTCTTTCCAGGATAGAGGTGCTGCCTACTATATTAACTCTTTTCTGCATATATGTTAAATATTTTTTCATATGCTTGTTGGCCTTTTGTATATCTTTCTCTGTGAAGGGCCAGCTTAAATCCTTTATCCATTTTTCCATCATGTTGTCTTTTTATTATTCCAGATACAAGCCTTATGTCAAATTATCTATTGTTTCTATAACCCCCTACTCTGAGGATCTTGGGAACCCTCAGATACAACATTACTAGTCATTAAGGAAATACAAATTCAACCCACACTGAAATACAGCATGTAGTCTTTTCTAAATGGCTCTTTTTCATACATCTATATATTCACTAGAGTGGCTAAAATGGATGTAATTGACAATAACCAATTGTTGGAGATATAGAGCTACTGAACTCTCATATGGTGGGAATGTAAAATAGTACAACCACTTTAGGAAAGAGTTTAACAGTTTCTTAAAAAGTTAAAACATAAACTACCCTATCACTCAGTAATTCCACTCCTAGTTATTTATTCATGATCAATGGAAACAAATGTCCACCATAATCTTGTACAAGAATGTCCATAACAACTTTATTCAAAATAACTGATAACTGAAAACAGCCCACTTGTCCATCAAAAGGAGAATGGACAGTTAAACTTAGGTATATTTGTTTAATAAAATACTACCTCACTATGAAAAGGAATAAACCAATATACAACAATGTGGATGAGTCTCAAAAATATAATGCTGAAGGAGAAAGCCAGACACAGAAAATTACATATCATATGATGAATCAAACTGTACGAAATTCTAGAATATGCGAAAATAACCTATGACAGAAATAAAATCATTAGTTGCTTTTTTAGTGGTAGGTGGGCTGGGCAGTGATTGATTTGGAAGGGGTATGACAGAACTTTCTGGGGTGACAGAAATGCTCTGTGTCTTGATAAAAATGTAGGTTATACACATGAAGGATGTGTCAAAACTAATGGAACACTGGTAACCTTAAAATCTGAGCATTTTATTATATAGAAATTATATATCAATAAGAAGGAAAATATAAATTCATTAGAACACAGAAGTACATTTTGTGAGTACTTTTAATCATTATTAAGATGGGTACTACTAAAACTGCCTGTAGGTATGGTCAGTACTTTCACTTTCTTTATCTTAGAATCTCAATGGAAGGTGTACTTATTTTTAAGATGAAAAATACGTGTAAATTACATAAATTCAATCATTAAAATGGAATTAACCAACTAAAATTGGCTTGGTTTTAAATGAACAGTAGACAAATTTTGCTAAGATAAATAGAAGCCACTCATATTCCAAGAAAATTTTATACTTCAAAATTATTTCAGGGCTTCCCTGGTGGTGCAGTGGTTGAGAGTCCCCCTGCCAATGCAGGGGAAATGGGTTCGTTCCATGGTCTGGGAAGATCCCACATGCCGCGGAGCGGCTGGGCCTGTGAGCCATGGTCGCTGAGCCTGCGCGTCCGGAGCCAGTGCTCCACAACGGGAGAGGTCACAACAGTGAGAGGCCCGTGTACCGCAAAAAAAAAAAAAAAAAAAAAAAAAAAAAAAAAAATTATTTCAAGCTTCAATTCTTAATTAACCGGGAAAGAAGAGATGAAACTTACAAAAGCAGAAATTTATTCTATTGATTTTTTTCAGCTTTCAGGAAAACTATGAAATTAAAGTTATCAAAGTGTTGTTATTTTATGTTATACATATGTATTCTAATAAGTCTATTGCTTTTGTTGTTGTTTTGATTGTTGTAATTCAACGTAACTGCTTTAACTGAAGTACTCTAGATCAAGATATTATTGTTAATTTTAATCAGCCATTCCTAGCTTACACCTTAAAAAAAATTGATTGATGGATATAATCACAGTAACCCCAAAGCTTACTTCCTGATCCATTTGAAGAATATTTAATACTAAATATTTTTCTTCCTTCTAATTGCATAATGTGGCAATACAAATCAAATGAGTCCAATTCAGTGTTAAAACATTTTCTCTTGAAAATTTAAAGGTAATGAGATCTTCCAACAAACAAAAGCCCAGGACCAGAAGGCTTCACAGGCGAATTCTATCAACCATTTAGAGAAGAGCTAACACCTATCCTCTCAAACTCTTCCAAAATATAGCAGAGGGAGGAACATGCCCAAACTCATTGTAAGAGGCCACCGTCACCCTGATACCAAAACCAGACAAAGATGTCACAACAAAAGAAAACTACAGGCCAATATCACTGATGAATATAGATGTAAAAATCCTTAACAAAATACTAGCAAACAGAATTCAACAGCACATTAAAAGGATCATAAACCATGATCTAGTGGGTTTTATCCCAGGAATGCAAGGATTCTTTAATATATACAAATCAATCAATGTGATACACCATATTAACAAATTGAAAGATAAAAACCATATGATCACCTCAATAGATGCAGAACAAACTTCCAGCAAAATTCAACACTGATTTATGATAAATCTCTCCAGAAGGTGGGAATAGAGGGAACCTAACTAAACATAATAAAGGCCATATATGACAACCCCACAGCCAACAATGTTCTCACTGTTGAAAAAATGAAACCATTTCCTCTAAGATCAGGAACGAGACAAGGCTGCCCACTCTCACCGCTATTATTCAACATAGTTTTGGAAGTTTTAACCATGGCAATCAGAGAAGAAAAAGAAATAAAAGGAATCCAAATCGGAAAAGAAGAATCAAAACTGTCACTGTTTGCAGATGACATGATAATATACATAGAAAATCAAAAAGGAGCTGGAAGAATGAGGCTCCCTGAATTCAGACTATACTACAAAGCTACAGTAATAAAGACAGTATGGTACTGGCACAAAAACAAAAACATAGATCAATGGAACAGTATAGAAAGCCCAGAGATAAACCCACACACATATGGTCAACTTCTATTTGATAAAGGGGGCAAGAGTATACAATGGAGAAAAGACAGCCTCTTCAATAACTGGTGCTGGGAAAACTAGACAGCTGCATGTAAAAGAATGAAGTTAGAACACTTCCTAACACCATACACAAAAATAAACTCAAAATGGATTAAAGACCTAAATGTAAGGCCAGACACTATAAAACTCTTAGAGGAAAACATAGGCAGAACACTCTATGACATAAATCACAGCAAGGTCCTTTTTGAACCACCTCCAAGAGAAATGGAAGTAAAAACAAAAATAAACAAATGGTACCTAATGAGACTTAAAAGCTTTTGCACAGCAAAGGAAACCATAAAAAAGACGAAAAGACAATGCTCAGAATGAGAGAAAATATTTGAAAACGAAGCAACTGGCAAAGGATTAATCTCCAAAATATACAAGAAGCTCATGCAGCTGAATATCAAACAAACAACCCAATCCAAAAATGGACAGAAGACCTAAATAGACATTTCTCCAAAGACGATATACAGAGAGCCAGCAAACACATGAAAGAATGCTCAGCATCACTAATCCTTAGAGAAATGCAAATCAAAACTACAATGAGGTATCACCTCACACCAGTCAGAATGACCTTCATCAAAAAATCTACAAACAATAAATGCTGGAGAGGGTGTGGAGAAAAGGGAACCCTCTAGCACTGGTGGTGGGAATTTAAATGGATACAGCCACTATGGAGAACAGTATGGAGGTTCCTTAAAAAACTAAAAATAGAACTACCATATGACCCAGCAATCCCATTACTGGGCATATACCCTGAGAAAACCATAATTCAAAGAGAGTCATGTACCACAATGTTCATCGCAGCTCTATTTACAATAGCCAGGACATGGAAGCAACCTAAGTGTCCATCAACAGATGAATGGATAAAGAAGATGTGGCACATGTATACAATGGAATATTACTCAGCCATAAAAAGAAACGAAATTGAGTTATTTGTAGTGAGGTGGATGGACCCAGAGTCTGTCATACAGAGTGAAGTAAGTCAGAAAGAGAAAAACAAATATCATATGCTAACACCTATATATGGAATCTAAAAAAAAAAAAAAAAAGGTCCTGATGAGCCTAGGGACAGGACAGGAATAAAGACGCAGATGTAGAGAATGGTCTTGAGGACACGGAGAGTGGTAAGGGGAAGCTGTGAGAAAGTGATAGAGTAGCACTGACATATATACACTACCAAATGTAATATAGATAGCTAGTGGGAAGCAGCTGCATCACACAGGTATATCAGCTCAGTGCTTTGTGACCACTTAGAGGGGTGGGATAGGGAGGGTGGGAGGGAGATGCAAGAGGGAGGGGATATGTGGATATATGTATACATATAGCTGGTTCACTTTGTTGTACAGCAGAAATTAACACAACATTGTAAAGCAATTATACTCCAATAAAGATGTTAAAAAAATAAAGGTAATGAGTTATAAGAGAGTTTTAGCTAAATTGATAAAAGTTTATTTTTATTGGTTTTTCACTAGTTTTCTAGTTATGTTCTTTATATCAACCTGTGTTTCTTTAACTTTACTAGAGGCTCTAATGTAGACACATTCAAATAATTTAATTTTCCAAAATTCTTACATTTGAATGCAACATACTATTTAAAATAATTGTACAGACTTAAGGAGGTATAAAGTAAGATATTTTAAAAATCATGCCTTGGTTCAGCAAACTGATAAAGTATGGCTATTATAAGTTCAACTGTGTCAGAAGCTGAAATAGATAAGTTAGAAACAAAAGCACTTTGACCTCAGTTTATATAATTATAAAGAGCAGTTAACTCCCCACTTTTATGTATCTGAAATATATAGCACGTGCATTATATTTCTTCAGGAAAGCACATGAGAAAAATGTTTTATGCATAAGCCAAAATGTATTTTTTATTCTGAATGATCATGTTTGGTCACCTGCACAGACCCAATTTACCAATTTGTCAATAGTTCAACTTCATTTTTCATTGTGAAGATCTGACTACTCAATTTATATTCCTATATCTTCCATTTATCAAGTGCCTACCCTATACCAGACACTACTCAAATTGCTTTACGTACAATACTGATTTAGTCTGCATTAGACCCATTCAAGATGTGTATTAATTTTCACTCTTATAATGGGGATCAGAGATATTAAGCAGTTCATACAATTTTACACTGTAGGAAAGCGGTAGAGATGGGATTCAAGTTCAGGTCTTTTACTTGAAAGCACTTAATATTATATCACATTGATATCAAAAATTTCAGAAAATTTCAAATGCTTTGAATTTACTTACTCTTGCTTTCAACTCATTTGTTCAATAGTTAATTTGCAGAGGAAGTAAGAAGCTTTTTTTTGTTAGACAAAGTTAATAACACAATTGGAACATTCATATTGTATCATTCCAAATGTGTTTCTGACCTACTTTCTGAGAGTGAAATCAAAGGATATTTTGATTTATTATTATTTTGAGTTAGGGTAGTACTTTTCAGATATTCTTAATTTTTCTTTAATAACAGTAAGAGTTTGCTACTATTATTTTATGATTAATTCAATATTTGCTAAACATCTATGAGATGCATGCTCTAAGCATCTAAAACTACATCCTATACAGTTTGAATTTCTATGAAATCTGCTATACCTTTAGTCCTGTATTTGAATATACATTATTTGTCAGAGAACCACTCTAAGCTTTTACTTTTTTACCTGTCACATCCATCTCTCATGGTAAGTGAACTAAAAGCTGAGCTGATGGTTCATAAAATCCCCTGAAGTAAATGCATTTTAGCTTGCTCTCCCATTTCATTTTTGCACATGACATGTTTTACAGAGGCCATCAAAGTCATGTTTTCATTTGGTGTGAATTAAAAACAGATAAAATATGAAATCCAGCAGCATAAAAATCTAAACATCTTGTTGATGTGCCATTTAACGAAGCTATTTATAATCTCATATTTTACTCAAAGCAATCATATGCCACATTTTGAAATTTGCTTGTTTGTGGATGAAGTAAAGTCTGGAAAATACTCAATTAACCTTTGTGTAAGAAGCCGTGTGATATATGGAAAAAATGTGGACTTTAGATGGGTGAGGGTTTCAATACCATCTTGAATACTTAACCTCCTCAAATGCCAATCTTCATAGCTGTAAAAACATAAAAACTTGATTTTGCAAGGTTGTTGTGAGGACTTAATGAGATAAGATGGGTAAAACGCACAGTAAGTGACTGGTGTATTGTAGAAACAGACTCTACAACAGAGAGTTCTAAGTAATCATGAAATTAAAGAATCTAATAATGCAAATAATAATAAAAATCCTTTACATTTTAAAAATAAATTTTATATGTATCATCATAACAACAGTAAAATGATGAAAACACAGCAACTTCACATTTTACAAAAAGAAAAATGAGGAATAGAAAGTTTACCTAAATTGAGAGCAATGTGATAAAATAATAGAATTAAAATTCAGACTTTTTTAGAACATTTTCAACACCCCAAAAAGAAACCCCATACCCATTATCAGTCACTTTCCATTTCTCTACAGTTCTCCCACCATCTATAAGAAAATGCTTAATTATTTTTCATCTCTATAGAGCTGCTTAAACTAGACATTTCTCATAAATGGAGTCATGCAATGTGTGGTTTTTTTGTGACTGGCTTCTTTCGCCTAGCATAATGGTTTTATGTTGCAGCATGTATCAGCACCTTCACTCCCTTTTTATTGACAAATAATATTCCATCCTATGAATATACCATATTTTGTTTATTCATTCTTCAGCTGATGAACATTTGGATTGTTTCCACTTTCTGGTGATTATGAGCAGTACTGTATAATAAAGATTATACCTCAATTATTTGATGTTTGATAACAGCTTTTAAGATTCACCCCTCCCTTTTTCCCTTCTGCTCCACATCTGGGAGAGCTGATAAGAAATCCCAGATGCTCCCTCCTTTGACACCAATGGGCAGTTCAAGCCATTCACAGAAACCCTCATTCCGCCTCTATTCCTTTCTTAACCACCACACAGACTCCAAGCCAGCCTTATTTCTCTGCTCTTTCAAGCCATTTTAGATATGCTTGGGAGCCACCCTTTTTCTCCTCCAAAAGCTTTATATGTTAGTAACAAACTTTTTCATGTCCTTTTGGGGTGTTGTGTGTGTAGAATTATCAGTCTCAAATCCAAACCGAATTTTGTGTGGGGATCCATCTGCTTCTGTAAGATGGTCACAAAACATATGGCTATGAACATTTATGTACAAGTTTTTATATGAATATGTTTTCAATTATCTTAGATATATATGTAAGAGTAGAATTGTTGATTCATATAGTAGCTCTATGTTAAACTTTTTGAGGACCTGTCAAAATGCTTTACAAAGTGGCTGCATCATTTTACATTCCCATCAGCAATGTAAGAGGATTCCAGTTTCTCTATATCTCTGACAACATATTGTCTTTTTTTTTTTTAACTTCTTATTTTATATTGGAGTATAGCCGATTAACAATGTTGTGATAGTTTCAGGTGCACAGCAAAGGGACTCAGCCATACATATACATGTATCCATTCTCCCCCAAACTCCCCTCCACCCAGGCTGCCACATAACATTGAGCCAAGTTCCCCGTGCTATACAGTAGGTCCTTGTTGGTTAGCCATTTAAAATATATCAGTGTGTACATGTCGATCCCAAACACCCTGACTATCCCTTCCCCCCTTCCCTCCCCCCTGAGAAGTTCATTTTCTAAGTCTATGAGTCTGTTTCTGTTTTGTAAATAAGTTCATTTGTATCATTTCTTTTTAGATTCTACATATAAGGAATATGATATGGTATTTCTCTTTCTCTGACTTACTTCATTCAGTATCACAATTTATAGCCATCCTAGTGTTTGTGACATGGTGTCTCATTGTGGTTTGAATTTTCATTTCCCTAATGACTAACGGTGCTGAGTATCTTTTCATGTGCTTCTTGGTAATTTGGACACTTTCTTTGAAGAAATGTCTATTCAAAGCCTTTGCCTATTTTTAAATTGGGTTGTCTTTTTGTTGTTGAGTTGTAAGAGTGCTTTATATATTCTGGATACAAGTCCCTTATCAGGTATATAATTTGCAAATTTTTTTTTCAAATTCTGCAGTTATATTTTCACTTTCTTGATGGTATCTTTTAAAGCACTAAAGCCCCACTCAACAACTTTAACCTTCAGCTCATTGATTCTAATTATGTTATGTGGCCACCTGATCTGCAAAATGGATTGGAAATGTTTTCTACCAAGGCAAAATTATCATTCTCAACAATGAGAAGGACTTTGTTAGTAAGAGGAAAGACAGAATGGTTAATGGGGTGGAGATCAGAGGACTGCCATTTAGGTTAAAAGGATGAGTCAGTTAATCACTATTAGAGTGCCTCTTTCCTCTCAAAAATCTGACACAATCTAGGATATCCCTTGCTCTTCATTTCCAAAATCCTGTCAACCTGTGTAATGTCTCCCTTTCACCTTCCAATCACAGGACAAAAAAATGACTCATCATAATCAATTACTGACAACCTGTGCATTCCACCAAGCTTTCTTTAGCTCTGCATCATTGTCATAAAGTTCCCACTATAACCCACAGGAAGTTTTTTGTGATATTTTATTCACCTCTTCTTAATGATTGCAATATACAGATACCAGAATTGTTTCTAAAGTAATCATCTTTAGGTAGAAACCTAGAAAGATATAAGAAGTAAATGAGAAAATAGTACAAACACTGATATACCACATTTTAGATCATGGATGTTATTGCATGTCTTATTCAGTGGAACTATACTTCCACTTAATAAAATTATGACATATTATATTTAGTATTGACTACTTAATGGAAAAGATAGGACTATGACCAAATTCAGTGTCATTCATTTACAACTTATTCACTGATTTGCTCAATAAATATATATCAGGTATTTATTATATGCAAGACCCTTGCTTATAGTGAGTTTACAGTTTAGAGGTAAATCTAAATTACAGTTTGTCTTAATGAGTTTACAGTTTACAGGTAAATTTTGCTATTTATAAATGAGGAGACTGAGGTTCAAAGAGGTTAAGCCCCAAGAACATAAGGTATCGTCCTTAAATATTGATCTTATTTTGTCTTCTTTTTCTTCATTCTTTTTTCCTTATAGATTTAGGCTCTGTTATAATATCTATATTGCAGGGGTTTTTTAAATATCAAATTTTAAACACAAATTTCCTTCAGAGTTATTTGTTGTCTGATTCAAAATACTCTTATTTAATGGGTTCCTGAATCTCTTAGTAAATCCAAACTTTTTACAACATGATTATTTTTTAGGTGTCTGTGTTCAAATGTTCACAGCTGAACATAGGGACTATAGGTTATACTAAATTATCAGTTGCATTGATGGTGTGGAAATGAAGCCAGTAACATGACAACATGCAAAGTTCTCTCTTTACATTTGGTTTAGGAAGACAAAATGAATGAACAGATTTTAGGAAAGGTGTAGTAGGTTAACATACAGATATATTTTAAATTAGAGTAAATAATCTTTAAGACTGAAAACTGAATACTTCATTCATTATGTATATAAATAAATATTTGGTATAAATTAAATATTTTCCAAAATGCATTTGACAATTTCTAAATCATTTATAATTTCCCTGATATTACTATTCAAGCTAAAGAAAGCCAAAAATTTTAGCTTTTTCTGAATTAAAATATTTTGTTCTCCCCAAAACTGCCGCCACTTTCTTGGAATTCTTCCATTCATCTCTGTACTCTCTTTCTCAATAGGGGAAAGATAGGAGAAAGGGTAATGTAAAGGAGGGTCAATGCTATAACCTTGAACAATTATTTGATCTTGGAGACATGCCACTCAGTGCCAACTATGTCTTGGAGACATGCCACTCAGTGCCAACTATGCCTGTTTCTCCATGGGCACAGTTAGAGTTACTGAAATGTGACTTAACATCACCTTGGCTGCTGAAATGAATGGGCAAAGATCAGTTACTACAGCCCACATTGTCATGTTTCCAGGCCCCAAACAGAAATTTTATGTCATCAGATGGTATCTTCTATTGACAGCCACAGACAGTGCCATTTCCTACTGTGAATTATTCCTTCCAACAGTTCACTTATTCTTGTTTACCACTATATTTTTTTATGCTATACAAAGCCTAGGTGATCATCATGTCATATCATTACTCTGCAAAGAGCATTTTCCACGGTCATGTAAAACCAATGCACTAAAAAAGTTTAAATACTTCTAAGCCAGGTATAAACAGTAGGGGGGAAGGTCACTTCTAGAGACCAACACTAGAGTGAAGGTTGTAAATGTTACTATTGCATTTCTCATGCTTGTGTTTATCATTTAAAGAGTGCTGGATTTGCTGCAGATAAGCATGTTTCACTTTTGGAATGAATATTTCTGCTTAATCCAATGTTCCAGTTCAGTTAGCACACTTTATACTAAACTTCTTACCCATCAACATAGTCAAGAAATTTTTTTTCATTTCCAGCCAGATCAGTGGATTTTTGCCATGGACCTTACAGATATCTGAGATTATAGCAACATTATACAACATTTAGTACACAGTGTATAGAGAAAAACTACTGAATCCAAATTGAAATTTAATTAATATCATGGTTAACATATTATTATATTCAGGACAACAAAACGTATTTACATGAGGGATCAGACTATGAAAGATGCCAATACTTAATCTATTTGAGAATGTAATACAGGAATACATAAAGGAATTTTTGTACAGGTTAAGTCCTGTATGACATTAGATAATTTTGGGGAAAAAAATCTGATATATCCTTTTTTAAATTTTTAAATAAATTTTAAGACCAAGATGTGCAACAACAAAAACATATCCTAAAAAAGGTTGTGTAAAGTGTCATATGGTAAACAGCCAAGGTTTCTTTAAATTGGCTAAGTACTTGTCCACCATTATGTAACATCAGTTCATGTTTTGAAAATCCTGCCTGCATTGGATTGTGATAAATTCACAGTACCTTATCTTCCAATGCAGACAATAAAATGCACCCTGATAAGAGTTGTAAAATGTTTACATTTAATGGAATTTGAGTCCCAGAAATGAAAATAAATGTGCTTTCTGTTAACACATGACTTATAATATCTGCAATATATATTGTGGAGAAGAATTTTATATAGTACACAATAATAACCATTATTATACTTATTTTATAGTCACATTCATCCAGTTAAAGATACAGATCATATGGTCTGTTATTTGTGTTTGACACATTCAGAGTTCTCTGAAGTCTACTTTGGGAATCTACAGAATTTCAGTATGCTATGAAGGCATATGTTTATTTAAACTTTCAAATAATTTAGGAAAAATACTACATATTTTTAAAGTTTATTCTCTTCACCATTTCCAACTTCTACTTTAAATCTTTTTCCTTCTTTGACACAAAGGTTTTTGTTTGTTTGTATTCTGGAAAACAGCCAAATGACTTTTTTGGAGTTTTCAACATTGTGTCTACAAATGACCCATGAATACTTAAAATATACTTTGCTAGCCAGTTACAGTGTTCAAATTACAAGACTGATAATAACCAGATAGAGATGACAAGACCTCTCAGGAGCTATTTGGATGTAAATGTCATAAATTATTTTATTATCTCATATATAAATATATTTTAAAGAAAGTTATATTGTTTCATTTATGATAGTAAAATATTTAACGTCGTAAAAATGCTTAGCAAAAATGTGTTTCACGGATATTTTTCAATACCATACAAGATGCGTCCATACAAAGAATGCTCTATGTCAGTGGACTTTGGAATCAGACAATCCTGTGTTCAAATCCTCATTTATCATGTAATCCTGGACAAATTATTCAACTTCTCAAAAATAAATGTCTCATCTATAAAGTAGGAGTAATATATACCTACTTCACGGAATTGTTGGGAGGATTAGTTGCAAACACAAATGTAGAGAGTTAAGCAAGTGTCTGACACAGAGTAAACACTTAATAAATGTTAGATTTTCTTTTCCTCAGAAGGCTTAGAGATATATATGAAAATCAAATACATAAATAAATTCTGACTACAAGTCTATTAAGATAATAAAGCGGACTACCAAGGATCCTGTAAAATCTCCTTCTGTGAGTGTCTTCTCAAAATAGATAAAACTGTTTCTCTAATAGGCTATGTGTGAACCTTACATCTCAACAGACACAGGTGCCTCGTTATTGACCTTCAATCTCCTGTTGCTTCCATGTATAATTTAATAGCTAGAAGCATCTTGCTAAAGGAAGAGAAGAGTCTCTATTTCCAGAGGAACACAGAGCTTTTGACTCATATTTAAATTCATGTTGTGAGCTTCAAAATCCTTCTATTACTCCACCTTCATCATGTTTACCTCCTGAGCTTGGGGTTCAAGATACTGGATTCTTTCATATTAATTACTTGCTGGTTAACTCTTACAAGCATGCAAAACAAGAAAGCATAGGTTAGAAATGAAAATACTTAATTTTAGATCTTGGCTCCAGTATTATTCCTGAGCATCAGGCTCTATATTTGTGAAAGAATAACTACCCTGCCTCTGAGAAAGTCAATGTTCAATCACGTGATGGGAAAAGTAGAAGACATTAAAAGTACAACATGAGAAATACTTTAAGACAAAGCTTAGACCTACAGTGGAGAATTCCAGGCAATTGATCAAGCCAGAGTGAAAGGTATCATGATCAGGGAAGCTTATGCTTTAGTTTTATTATAAACCTAATATAGGATATCTCTTCTGCTACTAAAATATCTTTTCCTGTTCTCACTAAAATGTCCTAATTTAAAACTCTGTAAGATTCACAACTAAATAAAAGTCAAAACTCACCAATCTACCTATAAAAGATTCCATAGGCTCCTTCTACTTCTGTGTGTGTGTGTATATGTGTGTGTGCATGTAAATACAAGCATATTCACTTGTTCATCTAAAACTACAGCTGATTCTAATTACATGGATTTTTAAATTTTTATATTTTATATGTGTTTGCTTTGTTCCTCTTATTAATGTAAAGTATTTCACTTTCCTTTATGACTCCTCATTATCCTAAAGTGTTTAAAGTAACAGTGTTTTTAAAAATAATTTCCTCTTGGAATGAAGCAAATATATTAGGTAGATATTCATTTTTTCTTAACATTCATTTTCAAACTTTAAAAATAAACTATTAATTCTGGTTTCTTGAACACTCCATTCTCATTTGAGCTCATAGTGACAATCCCAGATCAAACTTAAGAAATACTTGTTTTGGAATATTCAAATTATTAAAAAGTTTTTCTTGTACATATTATATATGTATATATGTACATATGTATGTATATATGTATATATTATATATATGAGCAATACATGTGTATTGTTTAAAAAATAGAAGAAATTAAAGAGAAATTAAAAAGAATCACCTATAATTCCACCACACTGCTTGTATTTCACAGTATGTTTTATAATTTTTATGCACATGAATCTATCATACTTTAAAAAATAGGATTATATTATTCATGGTTTTATAATTAATTTCACTTATATGTGCTGTCTCTTCATGGCAATACCATGTATGTATATAATAACTATAATGGCTTCATTATATATTGCACACACCAAATTTTATTTACCAATCCAATATAACTGGACATGTACATCGCTTTAATTATTTTTCCATAAACAATATTATGATAAATATACCTGAATCTTTGTACAATTGTCCAATTAATTCCCTTAGGATAAATTTCTAGCATCAGAATTACTTACGGCAAAGGATATATCTTTTTAGCTTTTAGTATACTTTGACAAAATCCTGCAAAGTGTTTCACTTTATTTTCACTCTTAACAGCAGGGCTGAAGAATGCCTCTTTTCTATATTCTCACCAATATTGAGTTTTAATTTTTTAAAAATTGTCTGTATATGAAATAACTTGTTTTACTCACATATCCTTTATTACTATTAAGGTTGATCTTAATTGGCCATTTGTTTTTCTTATATGAAATGCCATTTCTCATCCTTTGCTCATTTTTTCAATCAAGTGGTTTTCTTTATATTACTTAATAAAGATTTTTTTATATGTTAATGTGGATAACCCTTTACCTTTGTATATAAGGTGTTTCCTGCTTTATTTATTGTAGTTTTTGATATATGGATATATGGAGGTGTTAAAATCATATATATAAATTGTGTTATGGTTTCTGTTAGCAAGTTCTCCTCAGTGCTAAGACGACATAAATATGTAGTGGAGAACCTCAAATCTCTTTGGGTTTTAGATTCAGAGTTAGTGTACCTTCCCCAGGCCCCTCAGTCGGTGTGAGGGCACATCCTTTATTCCTCCAAGGCTCCTCTGCTTCTCCAACACAGCATTTAGCAAGCTATACTACCAATGTCTACTTACTTTTCTGTCTCCATCTCAGACCATAAACTCCTTTAGGTTATGAACAGTCTTACCTATATCTTGGCATAAATGGGAACTTTGTTAAGTTAGCTCTCAGTTATTGTCTAGCAGGCATTTATAACCTGTGTTTGAACTTGCTGGTGTAATTGCATTAACCCTGTGTTATTGATACAAGTATTTAATTATATAAGCACTTGGTACCATTGTACCTCTCCAAAATGTGTCATAATTATAATACTCATATTGGTTATACAAATGCTAGGTTTAATATTGGATGGCTCTCCAGAGAGAAATTAAGTCTATTTTGTACATTTCTGGATCACTATTATATTTCATTAACTGTGGAATAATTGAGAATTGTAAATGAATGAATCAACAAATAAATATACAATTTATAACCAAGGACCTCTAGGTTTTTCTATTCATATTATGATAGGAAACACTATATGATAGGACAGACCATGAAGAAGATTTCTAGTTTAATTTCTGCATTCATTATTGTGTCATATTGAAATAACTCAAGGAGTCTACAATATTTAAAATTTAAAATAACCATCAATAACTATCAAACACTTTACAGCAAAAGCATTTTGTCTCAAGTTGCCAATGAATTGTTTTATTTTTTTGTTAAATCATGGACTCATATGTATAAACGACATAGTGCAATGCTGGACAGGAGAATAATAAAAACAGATGGAAGACATTTTCAGCTGAATGACCTTTTAGTTCACAGGCTTCAATGAGGCTGAATCTAGTTATGCAAAATAACTAGTGGTACCTCTGAGCACCTGTTCAGTCTCCTAAATGTATTCAACCTTTGCTTCTAGGTTGTTGAGAATAACCGTGTTCTGTGATGGTAGGCAGATGTGACCTGATGTTGATGGGGCTGTACAAGCCATTCTAGTGAATCCTCAAGGGTAAAAAAAATGTACAACCTTGAAGATGAACTATAAAGATGACAACTATTTGCTTAATGTCTCTTCTCACTATGGAAAAAAATTAATTTTCAATGAAGAGAGTAAATGCTATATTTATTTTTCATCTTGTACCATGATAGGTGACAACAAAATCAAATTGGGTTTATTCACCATCTTTAATAACATATATAATAGTAAAAGTATGCTAAACTCATTTTTAATAAACTAAAACACTGATTTATTTAATGGAAGGAGACAGAAGCTCAGATGCTAGTCTGCATTCCTGGACTCAAATTTTGGTTCTAGCTCTATACTGTACCAGTTATTAACTATATGAACTTGGATAAGTTCTTCAACTTCTAGGTTTTCTTGACTACAAAATGGGGTTTATAATACTATTAACCATTATCTCAATTCTTGAGACACTTCACGGTAACAATTTCCACAGTGAACATTTAAAACAATAATTATTATCAATTATTAAGATTATTATATGAATGAAAGCCTAAATTATAACAGTTTTATAGATCCCTATGTATCCTTCAAGATCCAGATCATAAGTCACTAGTTTTATGAATCTTTCTTACCCAGAGCAGATCTAATTTTTTATTCATCTGAGCTCCTATTTATTCATGATTAGTTAATATAATGAGATTAATCTGTTGGGTTACTATTTAGATAAGTCACTTGGGCTGGGGTAAAACACTTCAAATAGGGTTACTTGAGAAGTACCAAGTATTCACAATTCCATTAATTTGGGGGGCTTTTGCTTTACGGAATGAAGTGGTCAGGCAAAACTACTTAGGGTAATAAAGGAGATGTATAAAGTCTGTATACAAAAGGGAAGAAATGGAGAAATGAGGTGACAGAATTGAGAAAACTTGGAGAGAAGAACCTTATATACCTGAAGAAATGTATCAAGTTTCTGGCATGTATTGTGTAATGTGAGTTCTCTTCCCCACTAGATGTTTAGTAAAATATCTATTTATTTTCAAAGCCTTGTAAAGATTGATGGGTTTGGAAGAGTGGTATAACAAAGTACTAAGAGCATTTTGAATAGTTCAAAGAGAGAAAGAGGACTGCCAATGAGAGTTCTGACATCTGCCCGT
Organism: Hyperoodon ampullatus; assembly: GCF_949752795.1. Lineage (NCBI taxonomy): Eukaryota > Metazoa > Chordata > Mammalia > Artiodactyla > Ziphiidae > Hyperoodon > Hyperoodon ampullatus. The sequence continues at coordinate 126,287,993 of NC_136916.1, read as the reverse complement.
TTCCATGGCTAGCCTGTGAGTTCCTGCAGGTGGGACGATGTCATTGATAGCTGATGCCTGCCAAAGAGTCTAAATAAGTGCTAGGGATTAGAAGAAAAGTTCCTATTTGTCTTTAACCTTTCCAAACTATGAAATCCTGTCTTCCATTAATATTGTGAACTGAACTTGTAAATGTAGCCATATTATCCCTTTAAAAGAAAGTGAGATTCTGATAATGTAGCTAAACCTGATCACAAATGCATATAAACAGAAATACCCATGATCACAAATATATACATATATATATATATATATACAAGAAAATATTAGCCTATTTATTATTTTTTTACATTTTATATAAAGTTTTCAAAAAATTTAGAGTTTTAACATGGAATTCTAAAAACTGATTTTAGAGCCAGGATATACCAAACAATGTTTATGTCAAAAAAATTTACTAATTATGCAGCAATTTTCCAACATTCCTTAATTAAATACATTAAATATATTATTTGCAGTTAAATATTATGCCTATTTCAGCTGGGAATGATGAAGCTAAAGCAAAATTTAAGGGCTCAGGAATGCTAAAGATGGGTAAAAAAACATTTTAAAATATAGCATTGGGGCAGAGGCAAATTAGAGAAACAAACCTTAACACATTGCAATAAATGCATTATATATTTTTTTGTTTTTTTAAGAATAATTGACTTATAATATTATATTAGTTTCAGGTGTACAGCATAATGATTTGATATTTTTATACATTATGTACCACACAAAGTTACTACAATATTATTGACTATTTTTCCTATGCTGAACATTACATTGCTGTGACTTATTCATTTTATAACTGGTAGTTTGTACCTCTTAATCCCCTTCACCTATTTCTTCCATCCCCCTACCCCATTCCCCTCTGGCAACCACTAGCTTGTTCTCTGTATCTATGAGTCTGTTTCTGTTTTGTTATATTTGTTTGTTTGTTTTTCTTGTTGTTTTTCAGATTCCACATATAATTGAAAATATACAGTATTTGTCTTTCTCTGACTTATTTTTCCACTTAGTGTAATACCCTATATGTTCATCCATGTTGCCACAAATGGCAAGATTTCATCCTTTTTTATGGTTGAGTAATATTTCATTTTGTGTGTGTGTATGATGTATATATATATATATCACAATTTCTTTCTCCATTCATCTCTTGATGGACACTTAAGCTGCTTTCACATCTTGGCTATCTGCAAACAATGCTACAAAAAATGAATATAGGGGTGCACATATCTTTTCAAATTAGTGTTTTTGTTTTCTTTAGATAAATACCCAAAAGTGGAATTGCTGGATCATACAGTAGTACTATTTTTAATTTTTTGAGGAACCTCCATACTGCTTTTCATAGTGGCTATACCAATTTACATTCCCAACAGTGGTGCACAAGCATTCCCTTTTCTCCACATCCCTGAAATTCCAGGTATAGTTTTCAAAATTGGGTCTAAAAATAGTCATTCTTACCAATTTATTACAAAAATCCTTTGGTGCTTACCATTAAAAACATTAGCACCTCTTGTACACCTAATTACATCATGGCAGATTTGTCAATATATACACCTTCAATAATATGGATAGACTTGCTGGATTGTGTTTCTTTTGCCATATTTAAAGACCATGTGTTTAGGCATAGATAGTTTCAGCTACAACAGGAAGAAAACTGAGGAATGAGACCAGTAATATGGTACTCCACTTGGGAAGGTTAAAGCCACACAACTCTTAAACGATGTTTCAACACATGGCTTGACCATCTTGGCTGAACTCACTATTCACTAGAGTGACCAGTTTTGCTATTTAGAGCCACTGAAACCAAGTTGATGAAATCATAACCCCTGAAAATCAAAAAGAATTCTGGAGCTACTCATTCCTGAAACTCTTCAAGACATTCTAGGAAGGGGGAGACAACTAGGAAGGGGAAGCATGAAAGTCATACATAGACTTTTAATGTTTCCATGGTCTCTGCTTGAATATTCTACGAATGTCTATGCCTGCATCCAACTGTGATGCTCTCTCTAAAGTTTTAAGGAGATTACATAACCGAACAAAACTTTTCACATCTTTTTAAATTATTAGCTGCAGGAGTTTCTTTTTCTTTCTTTCCTTCTTTCTTTTTTTTTTTTTTTTTTTGTCTTCACTCAGCCAAGTCCTTTTATATTAGGATCCTACTAGCTGGCTTTGGAATGATAATATAGCTTGGTCACTTCAATTACTGCATTTTGTCTGTCGTTTTCCTCTCATGCACTTAATGTCTGCTTTGTACAAGATGAAAGACACTTAGTACAAATCCCCCTTGAAAATGAACACAAATAAGTTCACATAGTCATAAATTAATGACAGGCAATCTTTCATTTCTACCTGCTTGTATCCTTTTGTCTGATTGTTCCATTAGTCCCTCTCCTCTGAAGTTTGAAATAAAGAAAATGTAATGCTACCTTTAAGTGTAATTAGAATGGATATATGAACAGAAAAGGAAGAAGCATTCTCAGTCAATTGTCCTAACAGGTTCAGTCTTGGAAACATGAATAATGAATATGCTAAACAAAAGAGAATGTGCACGTTATGCTTAGAAGCAAAGTAAAAATCGGTGAGAGGATCGGCATACAGGAGGAAAATATAGGATGCACATTGCTAAGCACCACTTAGAAAATGATGTATGCTTCCTCCTTATGATATTGTTATCATCATGATATGATAGCCATACCGGTTGAAAGCTTTGGGTTTGGGTGAGTGAGTTCTGGAAACCTTGACTTATTGACAGGGCTAATATTAAGATGCAAAACTCTTTTTTAGATTGTGTTTACATATTCAAATTATTTGATCATTTAAATTATTTTTGTTTGGTTAAAGTAAAAAGAGATTCTGTTGTTTGCATGTGTTAAGAGATAAACTGAAGTGTATTAAAATTTTTGAGTTTATCTGGGTAGCACCAAACCAGAAGTGGTTAGGAGTGATCCACCCAAAGGAGCTCAGAGAGACTTTTATAGAGAGAAGGCAGAAGCAAAGAAATTGACTGGCTATAGCTTAAAGCCTAGTCGGCTGTTTGTGATTGGTTGTCCTTAGGTTTTGAATTCATAATCTTGAGCCATTTAAAGGCTTAGGTTTTGGTTGGCTCATGTAGGCCACCACAGCATTAGAGCCACCTCAGTCTAATGGTCTCCTTGTTTAATTAATTTAACACATGTGTTTGTTGTGTGTATGTGTATCTGTGATTATGTGGGCAGACTAAAAGTAGGCTTAATTGTTAGCATTATGGTAAAGAATTTATAGCAAGAGATGAGGGAGCAACTGCACAGATAATAACCATACTTCATAAATTTTTCCTCTTATCAGAGAGACAGTGTGGTAAGGGAGTAAAGACTTGGAAAGCATATTCCTGGGGGCTCCAATCTCAGCTCTGTCACTTAGTTGCTCTGTATTCTTGAGCAAATTACTTTTTCACTATGCCTGTTTTTTTTGTGAAGTGGGGATATTAGAGGTAGCTAATAGGCTTTTGTGAGGAATAAATGACTGAATATATAAGCAAGTGCTTAGAACAGTGCATAGCCCATGGCAAACATCCTTTATTTCTCAGAATAAATATAAAATATCATGATGATACATAGTACTGTCAACTGTGTTCTGGGTGATGTTAGAAGATGACAACAAGTTTTTACTTGATAATCCAGGGCTCAAGTAATCTATCCAGAGTCTGAAGGGTAACTCAATTGCAAAATATAAAAATACTAAAGATTATTGTTTATACTAAAGGACTGATATATTGAGCTGGCTATAGTTGATTTTACCAAGATCATTGAGATGTTTATTATAATAGAGCCCATGGGGATGTTGCTTTTCCTGCTATCTCTGAGTCTTTCTAGTCCCACTTCTTAATGTGCAATAAATCAAAAATTCAAAGTTCATGTAAACTGATAGCCAAATGGCCCATAAAATGCCAAAACAAAAGTCTGAAAGTGCCTAATTCTCATTTGATATTCCCCTTGTCTGTCACTTCAGCAATTCATCAATAGACAAAAAGCGACAAGTTTGTAACCATCAGCAGAGAACTAGCCCTATATGGAAAATCATTTTGGAGCACCTCCTAACATAACAGTCTTTATCAGTAAGGTGCTTTCTCCCTCTTGCTCCCACTTACCATCAAGACAATGGGGCAGAGCAAATGGGGAATTAGAAAGATGTGACTTAGTTGGAGATCTACAAGGCATGAAGAGGAAGTAGGAAGCAATGTATCCCCTCATCTTTCCATCTTGTGGCTTTTGGAAGGAATAAGCAAAATGGATAGAAGTTGAGGAGAGCATGCCTCTGTTCCTATCTCTAGTTCAAACCTGATGTGTGTTGTGAAAGGGGAGAGGCAAACTGTAGAAATATCCAGATAGGAATGAGGAAGCATGGAAGCTAGGGACATGATGCCCTGGACATGGCCTGGGGGAGTCTATAAGCTCTAAGAGACACCCTCCAGGCACCTCAGCATCACATCCGTTATGACATGGGAGTAACAGCAGTTTTCACACATGCCATAGAGAACATGCAAAGGTGCCAATGGTGACACAGAAGACTGCAGCTGAGAAGAAGAGAAGCCAATGGCAGAGACCCAACATCAGAAGGCAAGGGCCAAATTAGCCATCATAAGCCGTTACATTCCAAAAGGCAAAGTTATAGGCACAGCCCAGCAGAGCAAGTTCGGAGATGGAGCTGACTGGGCCAGCCCTCCTAGATGGACAAAGGCCAGGGTATACAGACTGAAGTCTCTCTCCCTTGTGGCTGGGAGGTCAACTCATTCCTCCACTCCAACACACCCAGGTACAACAGTGGGAGGAAGAAAAAGGGGAATAATATCTGAAAGTTGGACCATTTCACCAAAAAAAAGACTTGAATAACTGCATTAAGGGTGCTTAAGACCAAAAGAGACTAACATATTTTTAAATTTCAGTTGAAAGAACATTTCTGTACCTCTGTACCACACTGCCCCCAATCCAGCTAGTGGGGTTTATATTAATAATTAAATTAGATATAGAAAACAGAGAAACTACATCTTCTTTCTTGATATTAGTCTTCATAAAAATGTGACCCCACTACACTTCTTTTCCATGAAAAGCAATTGTACTAAAATACATGAAAATTGGTTTTCTCCACACTATCAAATGGCCAAATGTGTTCTCACTTAAGTCAGATAGTGGCTTTTCTTAGTACTAAGAAATAAGGAATTCTTAGTACTAAAAAGGAATAAGATGAAAAGACTGATGTATCTTTTAATAAATGGAGAATTGCGGTTGTTTTGGATTTGGGTTCGTTTGCAGGGATAGATTTTGCAGGGGGGTTGGTTTTAGACTCAGTCATAGCTTTTGGTTTTCTTAGATACCTAAAGTGTCTAAGGGACAAAAAAGCAAAGAGGACACACAACAATCCAGAAGAGATTAGTAAGGTTTCCTAGGGTAAGAATTGCATGCAGTTTGTAAGCAGTGGGAACCCAAGAGCCAAGAGTGAACGTTTGGTTCGCACCACTTAACATCCTAGTTTTCCCTAAAAAAGTCTACAAAACACAGGGAAAAATCCCTCTTTTAACTTATTTTTCTGAATATTGCTTAACAAATCTTTTCCTAGAAAAAAATGGGAATTATAGTTCCTATTTTGAATTACTTATAGCCTCTGACACTTACCCAATCTAAATCCAAGATTATTATAATCCATGAGGAAAGAGGGAGAAAAAAAGATATTCCTAAATATCCCAATATAACTATAATATAAAAAATTTAGCCAGATTATCTTGAATAACCATAAGATACCCCTAAACTTTTTTTTAAAAAGTAAATAAAAGCTAACAAAGATAAAGTTTTGCATTGGTAATTGTTTTCCTTTCTTACTAAATATCCAAAATATGTTGTTTCCTAAGCTGTCATATATAATATTATATATAATATATATAATCTGGGGTCTGAATATTTCTCAGACTTATACTGTGGAAAGGATACAGATTTAACCTAATAAGGTGGATTCAAGTTTAATAGGAAGCAAAATTTAGTATATTCACGACTCACAATTTCAAAGACGTTAGTATTCATTGACTGGATTAATTAAGAGAATGTGAGTTTTTCAATGTTTAAAATACAAGAGAAACACAGTAACAAGTAGATATGAAATCTTAGTTTCTAGAGTTGAGTCTTAAAGTTCACCAGGCTTTACTGGGATAGAGCTATCAGGCATATCTTTTCACGGCTTTCAGCTTCAGCCTTCCCTAAAGGACTACAGCAAATCTAATAGGCCAGTGAGAAGTTTAAAACCAGGTGTTCTTGGTAGCTATGGTAGCCATGTCTACATCAGAAGTTGGGCAATTTCTGGGCTCCTTTGACTCTTCGTTTGTTAAAACCTTGTATCAATCTATATGCTCAGTGTTTTATCTATCTCCTTCCAATGCATACAAGAAGGGTATGATTTGGAATAAAATTTTAAAAATAATAAATGAGATGTTTCCATTCATACCCATGTTTCACCTCTTCCTTGGGTATCTATATATAGAAATTTTAAGGAATATCATTAAAAAGGAATAAGAGCCAAATGTATAATTAACAACATGACTCATCAACTGATAAGATTTTTTTATGCATGCAGGATGGTGGAAATTAATACTATATTTGAACTTGCCATAAACAAAAGTCTATTTTTAAATCCCTTTTTCTTTTTCCTTTTTTGTAACTTTGGTCTTCTTACTCACTCTTGACTCACTGGATTGTTTTATTGGCTCTGAGCTCGTGAATCATAAAAGAACCTATATCAGCTATTCATGGATGGTACTGTGGTTAGAAAGGTCAACGTATTCTGCAGCTGAAAACTAGACAGAAGGAACAGAGAAAAAACTAGTTTTAAAGATCCTCCTCAGAAAAAAACTAGTTTTAAAACTCTAAGAAACAAATTCTTCTCACCTACCTGTATTCTTTGACCCAGAATTCATTTCTTTGGTGTCTATTTGAATGTCTGTTTTTAATTCTTGGCAGGAAAATCATTTTATAAGAATTGTTCAAGCCTTTCTCTTAGTGTTAAAGTAGAAGCTTCTTAAAGGTTTTATGTGTGACCCAGCAAAATCACCAGGCAACCTGGAATTCAGCATTAACATACTCTAACTCTGTTATATTTAATGTGGAAAAAAGAACCTCATATTTACAGCTTCCAAGATTTAAAAATCAACTAAGTTTAAAAACTGTACTAAATAGTATCCGTTTGCAACAAATGACAGCATTGGTCTATAGCAGAAACTTGGGGCAAGACAAGTTAAGCAGATCATTAGAATTATGATTATTATAGTCATGGTTGAAGAAAGATATTCCTCTATTGTATTTTACAGTTTAAAAAAATTTTATAGTATGTCTAAATTCAAACAGATAATAAGGATAACATTTTTATCATGTATTTTATAATATATGTACTAAGAAAAATGTACTAAGATATTCAATAGTTCTTAAACTATGGAAAATAACAGGTTTGCCAATGTTCATTAATTAGAAGTATTAGATTTCTAATTTCCCTCTGAAACACCTACTGATAAAAGGAAAAAAACCTGGCTCAATTAACTCTCATTTATATGGAATACATATTGTTATAACCACTTTGAAAAATTCTTTGGTAAAGACTATTAAAGATGAACACATACAAACTCTACAACCAAGAAAATTCTGCTTTCAGGTATATATCCAACAGAAAGGTAAATATATGTTCACCAAAGAACATGAACACAAATGTTTAGAGCACCAGTACTTGAAATAGTCCTAAATGCAAAACAATCCAAATTTTCATCTATGGTAGGAAACACAAAACATTTGATGTATTCGTACAATGCTATACAGCAAAAAGAATGAATGAACTAGAATTATATGCAACAAAAGGGGTAAAGCTCACAAACACAAGCCTGAATGAAAGAAGGTTGACCACTCCTACAAAAAAACAAAGTGTATGACTCCGCTTAATACAAAGTTCAAAGACAGGTCAAATTAATCCATGATATTAGATTTCAAAACAGAGTTTCTCCTTGGTACAGTATAGGAAGAGGGTTGATGGGGGGAGTGACTGTAGAGAAGAGGGGGCTTCCTGTTCTGCTAATATTTGGTTTCTTCTTTATCTGGATGCTGGTTAAAAGGCGAGTTCACTTTTGTGAAAACACTTTGAGACTCACACTCATTACATGTAATTGGGGGAAGAGATTTTTTAATATAGATATTTGTTTTTTAAAAACTTTATTGGAGTATAATTGCTTTACAATGGCGTGTTAGTTTCTGCTATATAACAAAGTGAATCAGCTATATATATACATATATCTCCTCCCACTTCCGTCTACCTCCCACCCTCCCTATCCCACCACTCTAGGTGGTCACAAAGCTCCAAGCTGACCTCCCTGTGCTATGTGGCTGTTTCCCCTTAGCTATCTATTTTACATTTGGTAGTGTATATATGTCCATGCCACTCTCTCACTTCAGCCCAGCTTACCCTTCCCCATCCCCGTGTCCTCAAGTCCATTCTCTACGTCTGTGCATTTATTCCTGTCCGGCCCCTAGTTTCGTGAAAACCAATTTTTTTTTTAGATTCCGTATATATGTCTTAGCATAAGGTATTTGTTATTCTCTTTCTCACTTACTTCACTCTGTATGACAGACTCTAGGTCCATCCATCTCACAACAAATAACTCAATTTTGTTTCTTTTTATGGCTGAGTAATATTCCATTGTATATATGTGCCACATTTTCTTTATCCATTCATCTGTCAATGGACACTTAGGTTCCTTCCGTGTCCCAGCTATTGTAAATAGAGTTGCAATGAACATTGAGGTACATGACTCATTTTGAATTATGGTTTTCTCAAGGTATATGTCCAGTAGTGGGACTGCTGAGTCATATGGTGGTTCTACTTTTAGTATTTTAAGGAACCTCCATACTGTCCTCCATAGTGCTGTATCAACTTACATTCCCACCAGCAGTGCAAGAGGGTTCCATTTTCTCCACACCCTCTCCAGCATTTATTCTTTGTAGATATTTTGATGATGGCCATTCTGACTGGTGTGAGGTGATACCTCACTGTAGTTTTGATTTGCATTTCTCTAATGATTAGCGATGCTGAGCATCCCTTCATGTGTTTGTTGGCAATCTGTATGTCTTCTTTGAAGAAATGTCTATGTAGGTCTTCTGCCCATTTTTTGGATTGGGTTGTTTGTTTTTTGATAATGAGCTGCTTGTATAATTTGGAGATTAATCTTTTGTCAGTTGCTTCATTTGCAAATATTTTCTCCCATTCTGAGGCTTGTCCTTTTGTCTTGTTTATAGTTTCCTTCACTGTGCAAAAGCTTTTAAGTTTCATTAGGTCCCATTTGTTTATTTTGTTTTTATTTCCATTTCTCTAGGAGGTGGGTCAAAAAGGATTGTGCTATGATTTATGTCATAGAGTGTTCTGCCTATGGTTTCCTCTAAGAGTTTTATAGTGTCTGGCCTTACATTTAGGTCTTTAATCCATTTTGAGTTATTTTTGTGTATGGTTTTAGGGAGTGTTCTAATTTCATTCTTTTACATGTAGCTGTCTAGTTTTCCCAGCACCACTTATTGAAGAGGCTGTCTTCTCTCCAATGTATATTCTTGCCTCCTAAATAAAAGATAAGGTGAGTATATGTGTGTGGGTTTATCTCTGGGCTTTCTACCCTGTTCCATTGATCTATATTTCTATATTTGGCCAGTACCATACTGTGTTGATTACTGTAGCTTTGTAGTATAGTCTGAAGTCAGGGAGCCTGATTCCTCCAGCTCCGTGTTTCTTTCTCAAGATTGCTTTAGCTATTCAGGGTTTTTTGTGTTTCTATACAAACAGTGAAATTATTTGTTCTATTTCTGTGAAAAATGCCACTGGTAGTTTCACAGGGATTGCATTGAATCTGTAGATTGCTTTGGGTAGTAGAGTCATTTTCACAATGTTGATTATTCCAATCCAAGAACATGGTATATCTCTCCATCTGTTTGTATCATCTTAATTTCTTTCATCAGTGTCTTATAGTTTTCTGCATACAGGTTGTTTGTCTCCTTAGGTAGGTTTATTCCTAGGTATTTTATTCTTTTTTTGCAATGGTAAGTGGGAGTGTTTCCTTAATTTCTCTTTCAGATTTTTCATCATTAATGTATAGGAATGCAAGAGATTTCTGTGCATTAATTTTGAATCCTGCTACTTTACCAAATTCATTGATTAGCTCTAGTAGTTTTCGGCTAGCATCTTTAGGATTTTCTATGAATAGTATAATGACATCTGCAAACAGTGACAGCTTTGTTCTTTTCTGATTTCAATTCCTTATATTTCTTTTTCTTCTCAGATTGCTGTGGCTAAAACCTCCAAAACTATGTTGAATGATAGTGGTGAGAGTGGACAACCTTGTCTTGTTCCTGATCTTAGAGGAAATGCTTTCAGCTTTTCACAATTAAGAACAATGTTTGCTGTGGGTTTGTCATATATGGCCTGTATTATGTTGAGTGACTTCCCTCGATGCCTACTCTCTGGAAGGTTTTTATCATAAATCGGTGTTGAATTTTGTCGAAAGCTTTTTCTGCATCTACTGAGATGATCATATGGTTTTTCTCCTTCAGTTTTTTAATATGCCTTATCACATTGATTGATTTGCATATATTGAAGAATCCTTGCATTCCTGGGATAAACCCCACTTGATCATGGTGTATGATCCTTTTAATGTGCTGTTGGATTCTGTTTGCTAGTATTTTGTTGAGGATTTTTGCATCTATGTTCATCAGTGATATTGGACTATAGTTTTCTTTCTTTGTGACATCTTTGTCTGGTTTTGGTATCAGGGTGATGCTTGCCTCGCAGAATGAGTTTCAAAGTATTCCTCCCTCTGCTATATTTTGGAAGAGTATGAGAAGGATAGGTGTTAGCTCTTCTCTAAATGTTTGATAGAATTTGCCTGTGAAGCCATCTGGTCCTGGGCTTTTGTTTCTTGGAAGATTTTTTATCACAGTTTCAATTTCAGTGCTTGCGATTGGTCTGTTTATATTTTCTATTTCTTCCTGATTCAGTCTCAGAAGGTTGTGCTTTTCTAAGAATTTGTCCATTTCTTCCAGGGTGTCCATTTATTGGCATAGAGTTGCTTGTAGTAGTCTCTTAGGATGCTTTGTATTTCTGCACTGTCAGTTGTTACTTCTCCTTTTTCATTTCTATTTCTATTGAGTTGAGTCTTCTCCCTTTTTTTCTTGATGAGTTGGGCTAATGGTTTATCAATTTTGTTTATCTTTTCAAAGAACCAGCTTTTAGTTTTATTGATCTTTGATATTGTTTTCTTCATTTCTTTTTTATTTATTCCTGATCAGATCTTTATGATTTCTTTCCTTCTGCTAACTTTGGGGTTTTTTGTTTTTCTCTCACTAACTGCTTTAGGTGTAAGGTTACGTTGTTTATTTGAGTTGTTTCTTATTTCTTGAGGTAGGATTGCATTGCTATAAAATTCCCTCTTAGAACTGCTTTTGCTGCATCCCATAGATTTTGGGTTGTTATGTTTTCATTGTCATTTGGTACTAGGTATTTTCTGATTTTCTAATATAAACATAAAACCAGAAACAAATTAGATGCTGAAAGCAAACCCCAAGTTCAAATTAGAGGCAGAAAGCAAACCCCAAGTCTACAGTTGCTCCCAAAAGTCCAGCACTTCAATTTTGGGATGATTCGTTGTCTATTCAGGTATTCCATAGATACAGGGTACATCAAGTTGATTGCGGAGATTTAATCCATTGCTCCTGAGTCTGCTGGGAGATATTTTGCTTTCTCTTCTTTGTTCGCAGAGCTCCTGGAGTTCAGCTTTGGATTTGGCCCCGCCTCTGCATGTAGGTCTCCTGAGGGCATCTGTTCTTCATGCAGACAGGACGGGGTTAAAGGAGCAGCTGATTAGGAGGCTCTGGCTCACTCAGGCTGGGGAAAGGGAGGGGTAAGGAATGTGGGGCAAGCCTGTGGCGGCAGAGGCCTGCATGATGTTGCAACAGCCTGAGGTGTGCCGTGCATTCTCCTGGGGAAGTTGTCCCTGGATCATGGGACCCTGGTAGTGGAGGGCTGCACAAGTTCCCAGGAGGGGAGGTGTGGATAGTGACCTGTGCTTGCACACAGGCTTCTTGGTGGCTGTAGCAGCACCTTTAGCATTTCACGCCCGTCTCTGGTGTCCATGCTGATACCTGTGGCTTGTGCCCATATCTGGAGCTCGTTTAGGTGGTGCTCTGAATCCCCTGTCCTAGTGCACCCTGGAACAATGGTCTCTTTCCTCTTAGGCAGTTCCAGAGTTTTTCCCGGACTCCTTCCTGGCTAGCTGTGTCACACTAGCCTCCTTCAGGCTGTCTTCACGCAGCCAACACCAGTCCTTTCCCTGGGATCTGACTTTTGAAGCTGAAGCCTCAGCTCCCAGCCCCCACTCGCCCTGGAGGGTAGGCAGAGAAGCCTTTCAGCTGGTTAGTGCTGGTTGGCAGCAATCCTCTGTGCAGGAATCTCTTCGCTTTGCCCTCTGCACCCCTGTTGTTGTGCTCTCCTCCGTAGCTCCGAAGTTTCCCTCCGACCACCCCCTGTCTCCGTCAGTGAAGGGGCTTCCTAGTGTGTGGAATCTTTTCCTCCTTCACAGCTCCCTCCCAGAGGTGCACATTCCATCCCTATTCTTTTGTCTCTGTTTTTTCTTTTTTCTTTTGCCCTACCTAGGTACGTGGGGTTTCTTGCCTTTTGGGAAGTGAGGTCTGCCAGCATTCAGTCAGTGTTCTGTAGGAGTTGTTCCACATGTAGATGTTTTTCTGATGCATTTGTGGGGAGGAAGGTGATCTCCATGTCTTACTCGTCTGCCATCTTGAAGGTCTCTCCGATACATCTTTATTAGAGTATAATTGCTTCACAATACTTCGTTAGGAAAGATGTTTTATATCAAAATGGTTTACATTAAACTTAGAGATTTCACCCACATATTCTGTCATAGTCTCTAGGGATCATGGAATAAATATCACTTTCAAAGTGTTTGGCCTGATTTAGCAATAAATTTATGAAATTTCAGTTGGCGAAGGAAAAGTCTGGCATTTATCCCAACACATCCCAAAATGTCCATGGTACATATTCACAAGCACACATACCTATAGCTTGAAAGTACACTCTGTTGTAATCCAGCAGATACTCATTTCTATTATTTCAGTGTGTTCAGTTCTTCTTTTATTCATTACCAAGCAAATTGCCATATAGCTTATAATAATTTAAATTAACTAAAAGATATTAGACTGTTCAATAAACATCTGTGTTTGAAGAAAAAAATAAATTACAATATTACACCTTACCTTCTGCTGTTAGAGATGTGTTAAAGCTAACAGAAAAGATAATGTCTCTGGCATTATAATATTTGCTTTTCTTAACCAAATTTACAGGTGATAAATGAGTATTACTCTGAAGTCTGTATTAACGTTGGCCTTCATTTACACTCAGTATATCAAATTAATTTAACACACTCATTCAAAACACACTTATGGAGAGGTTACCATGTGGCAGGCACTGAAGTAGCTTCCAATGATACAAAGTTAAAGAAGAAACAATGTCCCTCAATGAACTTTCATTCTATTAGGGGCAAGACACAAATAAATCAATAACTGCAGTAAGTATAAGAGATAATGGAAGAAATAAGCACAGCATTTTGGTGTACTGATAAGAGCACAAAGGAAAACAGGCTCCATATTTAAGATCTTCATAGGACATGTTACCTTTGGACAAGATTTTTAGCAAATGTGTGTTTGGAGTGAAGGGAATGGGGAACAAATAATCAACTAATGGTTGTAGGGAGGATTTCAGCAAGTAAGAATGGCATATGACTAGACAAAAATCTCAAATATTTCTGGTCCCTCAGATGATTTTTAAGTATGATACACAACTTTTATATAAGCCTGACCCTAAAATAGCAAGATGACTGCAAAATAGTTCTTCAAAACAGTAGAGTGATTTCGTGAGGTAAAGTGGCAAGAGATGAGGTTAGAGTTACAGGCAGGAATTAAATCATGAAGGGCCTGTGTAGCAAGTTAAAGAGTACCTTTAACCTGAAAATAATTTGTTCAAGATCACATAACAGATGAAAAGTGAACTAGGATTTCAACCCTAGTCTGAATCCAGAACTCCTACTCCTAACCACTGAGCCATTTTGCATTGCATTTTAGAAAGATGGCGTCAGTGTGAATAGTACTTGGGGAAGCGAGGTGGACTACATTGTCAGAGCAATTAGAAAGCTCTCACAGTGAGTGAGATGATGAGGTTCTAAGTGGAAAAGGAATTAGAGCGGGTGAGGATTCAAAGGAAAGAGATTAAAAGCCAGCTCATAGACTTAAGGGTATTAATAAAATAGCTCCACAAAATTCAGTTTAAATCAGGTTTGTAACATTATATTAAACTGTCACTGAGATAAAACATTTAGGATCAGGTAGACCAAGGTCCACCCCCAGATCTTTGATTTACTAGATGTGTATCTTTGGAACAGTAATTTAATCACACTGAGCCTTTGCTAGTTGTCTGTAAAATGGAAGTGAGAAGGTTTAATCTCATGGAAATGCCATGAAAATTAAATAAAAGAATAAATTTTATAATCTCTATCACAATATCTAACACATAGTAAGCCTTCTCAAACCAAGGTTACAATCCAGGTTTGGGAAATGTGGTTCTTTACACAAGCATAGTGTTTCATTCTAATGTTGTCTCTCCCAAAACAGTATATAAGGAAGTGTGTATGTTGAACACCATTTCCTTACGAAGATAAATAGGAAAGTGGTTCTACGTCTGCAGTTGCCACTGATTTGGATATGCATTTCATTACTTAGCTTCCTCATGACATCAAAGTTTAGGAACGATTTTGAGGACTAGTAATGTTAGGGGAAGTGTGCATGTGAAATTTTATGTCTCTTTCTCTTAATCTTCTTTTCTTTGCCCCTTCAAACTAAGTCCTTGAGATTTTTTTTTTCTTGTAACTTAACAAATAATTAAATCATGGCTGTTTTTCTCTGCTCATGTAATGTCAAAGGTTAACATTTATTTTATTGTTTGTGAATTGAGAAAGGGTGTTAAATGAGCAACTACACAAAATAGATTTATAAACCTACAAAGCATTACCACTTCTCATTTAGGAGAAAAGTATAAGTACAAAATATAAATCTGTCTAAATAACATGAATATATAAACTAGAAACAAAGATTTAATAGCACAATCCGTACCATGGATATGAATTCAAATTCATTCAATTTGTCACAGACAAATATTTTTAAGTCAAAAAAGATCTTCATCAGAAAATAATGGGAAAACCCTGAAGTATCAGCACTAGAGTAATTTGACAAGCATATTTATTTTCCTTAATTATAGCCCTTCTATTATTTTCAAATACAACATGATTTACAAACTATGAAAGCCATACTGAAATTTTATTATGGAAAATAAAACCACTGATCTCTCCTTCCCTGAATATTTTCCAAATTAAAACTGTGGGTAGTAACTACTCAAATTAGAAATATGTAGAAGGTAAGACAAATAGATTGTAATCATGGGAAGTCTTAAAAGATTTTAATTTCCTTACCTGAAGGTCTTTAAAAGTAGACTCATCAACCATCTGAAACACATCCTCTCTTGCATCCTAAATGAATTAAAGAAAAAAATAAAAATTCAGCCTAGACAAAAGATGTGTGGATCTCAAAATTCCATGTGTTTGTAATAATGCATTCACTTTTCTAATAGCAAGCTACAGTTTACATTTCTAATCCAAATTACGTTTGCTTAAAGGTCAAATAGACAATGTTGTTAGAAACAACAGGAATGATATTTCCAACACTAATGCTCATAATAACCACATAAACTAAGGGCACAGCATAAATACTTTATATATTACTATTCTAGAAAAAAAGGTATAGCGACATATGCATTGAAAATTAACAAATAGCTGCTGCTAGGAAATATTACCCACGCTATCAGAATATTGCTGATGAGTTTATGCAAGATATTAATTTAAAATGTATGTTTCTTTGCAGTTTAGAAATAAGACTTTCTTTCTTTGGACAATTAATTTATATTCCTGTGCTCTTTTTTTCAATCTTTATCGATATTTTTCATTATGATATATATACACTGAGAAGAATGTACAATACATAGATGCTCAATTTTAAAAAAACTATTAATATACTTATAACTCCCTCTGAGGTTAAGAAATAGAACCTTTGTTGCATTGCCAAAGCACACTCCTTTGTCCTTCCCAGTCAAAACTCCCTACTTTTGCCCAGGGTTAACCACTGTCCTAACTTCTATGACAAACATTTTCTTGGTTCTTATTATGATTTTACCATTGTTATAATTCCCTAAAACATATTATTTCATTTTGCCTGCTTTTATTTTGCTTTATATAAATGGGATCTATTCTATATATTCTTCTGAGAATTGCATAATTGATCAACATTATGTTTGATTTATCTGTGCTATTGTCTGTAGCAACTATCCTCAGGTTTTGGAATCTGAGTTAATGGTAAGCTCTCAAAATGAATTGAAGAGTATTTCCCTTTCTATTCTCCAGACGATTCTGTGTAAGATTAGAATTGTTTTATTTTTTGAAAGTTGTGAAGAATTTTCCAGGAAAAATTATTATATAGTAACGATAACAATGTAGTAATTTTTTTAATGTATATGTATTACCTTACGTAATTTAAAATTTATTTATTATAAATATTAACAGTGCTATGTGTATCAATAGATACATACATTTACTTGGTTTGGAATGGAGTTCAGTCTTCCTTGGTTTTTATTGTGTTGTTTTTTTCTCTCATTTTAAAAAAATTGAATGAAAGTTTCTTTAAATTCTATAGTGCTCTACGATTTTCAAAAGTTTCACACACATGATTTCATATAATCCGATAATAACCCTTACTTTCCCCCACCCCTGTATTGACCCTCCCCCCTTCCCTCTCTCCACTGGTAACCACTAGTTTGTTCTCCTGTGAGTCTGCTTCATTTCTGTTTTATTCGCTGGTTTGTTGTCTATCTTTTAGATTCCACATATAAGTAATATCATACAGTATGTGTCTTTCTCTGTTTGACTTATTTCATTTAGCATAATGCCCTCCAAGGCCATCCATGTTGTTGCAAATGGCAAAATTTCATTCTTTTTTAAGGCTGAGCAGTATTCCATTATATATATATGTATGTGGTGTGTATATATATATATATATATATATATATATATATATATATATATATATGTATATATATACACACACACCACATCTTCTTTATCCATTCATCTGTTGATGGACACTTAGTTTGCTTCCATGTCTTGGCAATTGTAAATAATGTTGCTATAAACACTGGGGTGCATGTATCTTTTCGAATTAGCGTTTTTGGTTTTTTTGGAGATATATCCAGAGTGGAATTGCTGGGTCATATGGTAGTTCTATTTGTAGTGTTTTGAGAAACCTCTATACTGTTTTCCACAGTGGCTACACCAACTTACATTCCCACCTGCAGTGTACGAAGGTTTTCTTTTCTCCACATCCTCTCCAACATTTGCTATTTGTGGTCTGATGACAGTCATTCAGACAGGTGTGAGGTGATATCTCTCCGTGGTTTTGATTTGCATTTCCCTGATGCTTAGTGATGTTGAACACATTTTCATGTGTTTATTGGCCATCCGTATTTCCTCTTTGGAAAAAAGTCTCTTCAGTTCTTCTGCCCATTTTTTAATTGGTTTTTTTTTTTTGATGTTGAGTTGTATGAGCTGTTTATATATTTTGGATATTAACCCCTTATTGGTCATATCATTTGCAAATATTTCTCCCATTCAGTAGGTTGTCTTTTCATTTTGTCAATGGTTTCCTTTGCTGTGCAAAAGCTTTTAAGTTTAATTAGGTCTCATTTGTTTACTTTTGCTTTTATTTTCTTTGCTTTAGGAAATGGATCCAAAAAAATACTGCTGCGATTTATGTCAAAGAATGTTCTGCTTATGTTTTCCTCTCAGAGTTTTATAGTATCCGGTCTTACCTTAAGGTCTTTAATTCATTTTAAGCTTATTTTTGTATATGGTGTTAGAGAATGTTCTAATTCCATTCTTTTACATGTAGCTGTCCGGTTTTCCCAGTACCACTTATTGAAGAGACTGTCTTTTCACCATCGTATATTCTTGCTGACTTTGTCATAGATTAATTGACCATAAGTGTGTGGGTTTATTTCTGGGCTCTCTATTCTGTTCCATTGATCTATATGTCTGTTTTTGTGTCAGTGGTTGGTTAGTTTTTAATTGAGTAGGGCCTTCTTTGACTTATACAGCTATTCAAAAAAGTAGAATAATAAGTAGAAAAAAAATTGATTATTTTAATATGGAGATAAAAAGATTTTCTCCCTTCAAACTGAATATAGAAACTGTTTTATAGTTTTTAAGGTCTGTTTTGAAATAACTTGTCTGGATATTTTTATCTTTATCATAAAATGGTAATGCAATAACCCTTTCAGTATTAGGTACAGAGTCATAGTCCTCTGTTTATCATAATGCTGAGGACTCAGAGTCCACCTTCCCATGTTTTTGTGTGGAATTTCATATAACCCCCAAAGAGATAACCCCAACACCAAAATTGGTCTCATGGTGCATTGTGGTATATAGAAATGCCTGTTAAATAGAATAGAGCAAACATTGATGGCCAACATCATTGAAGTTCAAAATTAATATCACTATCAAAAATTGAACTAATAAGTAAAGTCATGAATTTGTGAATCTATTTAACATCTTGCATTCCATGTTTTCGACTTCTTTGTGCTCTGATTTCATTTTTAAAGCAACTTCCTCCTAAATTAAATGAAATGTTAAAGACTTCTTGGAACAAGTGTCTTCATCTACCAACAGGGTCTTTTTCTTTTTGGAAACATAAAATACTTGCCTCTATTATAATTTGAATAACAAATTACACAATATCGTTGGATACTTTCAAAGACTTAATTAGATTTTTGCCAAAGGCCTATACATATATTTCCCCCAAGGGAAAAATAAAGTGTGGTGTAAACCACAGACACATGAACCTAGTAATTAAAATAAAATATTGAATATAAAATATTGGCTATATTAATTATCAAGTACTCCAGCAAAAAGACTAAATAAACAAATGAAGTTTAGAGAAAATGAAAATTTTTCATAATTCTACATTGTTGTGACAGCACTAACAATCATGTCAAAGCCAAGGCCAATGTACATCATGTTTATTTTTATTCCATCTTGGAAGAAGTTAATCACTTTAAAGTGGCTACCACTGCCACACTAAAGGTTATAGATCTTTTCAAAATTGTTACTGTTTTCTCAAGAGAAAATAGTCCCAATCTTAACCGGAGAGATGTATTTTTGTGATCACAGTGTAAGTACCTCACAATCTTTCAAAACATAGAAAATTTCATGGCACAAAAATCACATTGATTTTACTCATTTTTTTCTCTCAATAGCCTTTTCTTGCATCTTTTCAAAAATCTGAATTTAATCCAATACCCTGTAAATAAAAGTATCCCTGAAAACGTTCTTTATACTTAAGTAAAATAAACACAGAGCATCAGAATTTTTCTCCTGAGAAAATCATTTTAGAAGTTTATAAAAGAGCTTTTTAAAATGGAGTGTCTTTTAACTCTTCTATATATTACCCTAACAAGTAATTCGGGGGAGTAAAGTTTCAGGCTAACTTAAAAAGTGAGAAAATACATATGAAAGTTTCACATTCCATCCTGTTCTCTCACATCCTCTAGACCAAAAAATAGGATAAAATTATTGTGCACAGTGCTTTGCCTAGCTTTTCTCAAATTAAAAAAAAAAAAAAACATTTAAAAGAACCAAGTGGGTTTCTACCCATTGTGAAGCCCTATCTCCTATTTAAACATTAAGTCCCTACTGATAGGCAGGAATGAAGTTGTAACATCTACCACTGGAAAGCTCCACTCTTGCTCTTAAGAATTGGAGGGTATACAGTTTAATCTAGTTTTGTCTCTCATGGAATGCAGCATAGATTCATGCACATAAAGACAATTCACATTCACCTATGATACTTTTCATAGAGGTAAATTAGGGACTGCCTCTACATGAGTTTTATGTACTTGGAAGAATCATGTTCATAGTCATCACTTTCAGTGTTTAGTTATTTGAAGAACAGGGCATTTCCCTTTGTTCTGATTGTCCATATGTAATCAATTTATAGGCATTCATGACTGATCATTTGTACTTAAGGTACCTAATTTTTCCTTAGCCTTTTTTTTTTTTTTTTTTTTTTTTTGCGGTACATGGGCCTCCCACTGTTGTGGCCTCTCCCGTTGTGGAGCACAGGCTCCAGACGCACAGACTCAGTGGCCATGGCTCACGGGCCCAGCTGCTCCGCGGCACGTGGGATCTTCCTGGACCAAGGCACGAACCCGTGTCCCCTGCATCGGCAGGCGGACTCCCAACCACCGTGCCACCAGGGAAGCCCAGCCTTTATTTAATGTTTGCTAATACATTCACCCCTTGTTGCCCTCTGGTGCCTCAGTGTATTCTATGAATGGTAAGGACTGGTATTGTATCCTAAAATCTAACACTAAATTTTCAGTAAGTTCATTGAGTATAGAAATTATATCAAACAAACAAATTTTAAAAACCCCACAAACTATTTAAGGTGAGCTTTACCTAACATTCTAGAAGACAATTTTAGTTTTTTAGTTAGAAATACAGATATTATTACTGGCACTTCAACATCATCCAACTATTAGTTATAAATTAATAAGAAGTTTTCTCTTTTCTTATGGTTGCAACAGTCTAGAGGTTAACAACTTCCCAGGATGAAAACCTGTGTTTGAATACTGCTCTACAATTTATTTACTACTTGTGTGACCACCAATAGGTTCTTTAACTTTACTAAAATTCATTTTTCTCATATATAAATTCTTCACAGTTGTATTATTCCACTTGTCTACTGCACTAGATGGAACTTCCAGTACGTTATTATAGAAGTGAAAGGCAGAAACAGAGACACAGATGTAGCGAACAAATGTATGGACACAAAGGGGAGAAAGCAGGGGGCGGGGGTGGGGTAGGATGAACTGGGAGATTGGGATTGACATATATAAACTAATATGTATAAAATAGATAACTAATAAGAACCTGCTGTGTAAAAAAATAAATAAATAAAATTCAAAAAAAAGGTGATGAAATTGGACATACATACCTTATCCCTATTTTTAGGGGGAAAGTGTTCCATATTACCAGTGAGTATAATGTTAACTGTAGGGTTTTCATGGACCAACAGGAATATATTAAACAGAAACTGTCTCAGTATCTTAAGCCATCCCACCCCTCAAATCTCATAGTTACACAAATTATAATGTTGTATTTTCAACAGATATAACCAAGAAAATAAGTTAGAGTTTAGTGATATTTTAAAAATCACTTAAAAAGCTGAAAAATACAGTTCTTTGTTTTTAGTCAGTGGAATTATGTACACTACGAAGTCCATTATTCTTTCAAGAAAAGACCCATCATTTATCTCTTTCAATTCTTAAGTATTTCAATTTCCTCTGATAATTTTACCCCAAAATTAAAACTCATGTTGATGAGACATAATCCTTAGGTTTTTTTCTGTTGGGCTGCTCAGAACTGAGAGAATTTAAAAGCTAATTCTTCTTAGTTTGATTGAACCCATAAGAAAATGTTCTTCCTTCTTAACAGATCAATACAAAATATTATCCACAGGGACACCAAGCTCACATGTGAATATATTATCCCTCCATTGTTAATAAAGATAAATTACTTCCTCGTTATTTCTCCCTGCATGACAAACCAGCTCCACTTTGTATGTGGGCTGCTTCAAATCCAGAGATGTTTTACAAGATTGCTCTTTCATTTATGTTTTAGGTATTCAGTAATTCTAAATCTTTATTTATATTGGTGGTCTTCTCAGAGAATAGTTTATGTGCTAAATGAAATATCCTGTGATGTGCTTGAGATGTCAAACCCCTATATTTGAAAACAGTTCCTTCCCTTTTTTGAATGTTAAAAAAAGAAAGGTTGTAAGTTCTTTGAACTTGACAATGAAATCTATAGTTGCTTCTGAGGGTATTAGATACTATTAGTCATGTTTCTCTGACTCATATTGCTTACTTCCTTAATACCAGAAATTAGAATGCTTTAGTGTTCATTATAAAAAAAAGTAGTTGGGGGAGAGAATTCTAGGTTCCTGGTAAATAAGTAGTCATCTGAATCTGAATCTTTTCAAATACCATCTAAAAACCGTATCACTTGATAGAGAAAGCAAACAGAACCATCTGTAATCCATGCCTATAGTGTAGTCAGATGATAGAACATACTAGAAAACTTAACTTGCATGTATATAGGGAAATAAACACCCCACACCAGCAGAGCCAGCTCTAGAGTCCAGACTGGACTGAAAAGTCAGGCAAACATCATGCCAAAAATGGAGAGAGCTCTGTGCACCTAGAAGTAAAAGAAGACAAATAAAATCATCATCATCATCATCATCAAAAAAGAGGACTGCCCTCTTTGGGAGAAAATACTGAAAAGAATCTGAGACCTTTGATTCAGAGGAATAGCTACAGAAAAATTGAAGGCAGGGCATTTAAAAGCACATGTGAACTGCAGTCCTGGGAAAGCACAACTTTGTAAGAAGAGGGAAGAGACTTTTAAAAAGTGCTTCTTTAGTAAAGTAAAAGAAAGAAGTGGGCAGTAGAATTTAAAGATCCTACAAAAGCAAAAGAAAATCACAAAATTAGAAGATACTCCCTAAAATCACCATATATTAAAGAATCTGAACATCATACTATAATAGAAGAGGACAGTCCTTAACAAAAAGACAAAGAAAGACCATCTAACTCCTCACACCTCAAAGATAGCATTATCTGTTACTGTCGATCCAGGAAATATGACATTAGAAAAACCCAGAAAATCCATACAGTTAATATCCATACAAAGTCACTATGAAAAGCAAATGAAAATGAGAATCAAAACAGTTTAATGGATTAAAATCCTCCCTGTAAAATCAACCATGAAACAGAAGAATAAATGTAATACAACATGGCAATCTGAATTAAATGTTATTAAACAAGCATTTATAGATATGAAAAAATGAAAAAATTTAAATCTCAAAAGAGAAATAGACAAAATCAGAAGATGTGAAATTATAAGATTTGCATTAAAGAAGAAAACTGAAGAAAAAACCAAAATTATCTCAGATTTGAAAAATGAAGAATAAATTAAAAGGTGCCAAAGGGAAAAAAGACATGACTGAAAATTTAATATGGCTCATTGAGGAGAGTACTATAATGAAAACAGCCAGAAGAACAGAACACAAAATAAAAAAGTAAAAGAATCAGAGAGAAATTGATAGATTTAGAAGACAGGTGAAGAGTATTCAGCATATTTATAGATGGAGTCCCAGTAAAGAAAACCAAAACAATAATTAAGACAGTAAGCTATCAGTAGAGGGATAGATACAGAGATCAGTAGAACAAATAGAGAACCCAGAAATATATCCACATAAATATGACCAACTGATTTCTGACAAATTTTCAAAAGTAATTCAATGGAGGAAGGATAGTCTTTACAACAAATAATGCTGGAGCAATTGGACATCAATAGGCAAAAATATAAACACTGAGCTAAATCTCATACCTCATATCAAATGGATCATATATTTAAATATAAAACTATAAAACTTTTATGAGAAGATAGGAAAAAAGTCTACAGAACCTAGGGTTAGGTGAAGTGTTCTTAGATATGAAAACCAAAAGCACAATCTATAAAAGAAAAAAAAATATTAATTTTAGCAAAATTAAAATCTTGTTTTGTAAAAGTTACTGTTAAGAGAATGAAGATAAGCCACAGACTAGGAGAAAATGTCTGCAAATCTCATATCTAACAAAGGACTCACATCTATAATATGTAAAGAACTATACTCAAGAGTAAGAAAATAAATAATCCAATTAGAAAATGAGCAAAGGAATTGAACAGACACTTCATTAGACACAATGAGAAATAAGCACATGAAAAGATGTAAAACATCATTAGCTATTACAGAAATGCAAATTAAAATATGATATAGTATAATATACCTATTAGAATGACTAAAGTAAAAAATATTAACAGTACTAAATTCCAGTGAAGATGCATAGAAACTCAATCTCTTATACACTGATAATGCAGATGTAAAAAAAACTACTCTGGAAATTAGTCTGATATCATCAACCAAATAATTAGCTTGATTTGTATAAATTCATTGTAGAGTTCTAGTAATTTATCCCTCCAGTCAAAGTAAACATCCTGGTATACTTTTCAAAGTTCTGTCCACTGGGAGATTTTTCTATATGACTGTCCTTCAGGAAAATCTCAGAGAGGGATTGCAGTGCTGCAGCTGAACCAACTGCTGACCAGGCGCAAGTATGTTTCTCTTCAGTACACTTGTCATAGAGAACTTCCCATACAGTTACATGTAGAGACTGAGAGGTAGGAGACAATGTAGCCAGGCTGGAGGATTATGGCACCTGGGCCACTTACTCATGCAACTTACTGGTGCCTTCACAACTTACTCAAGCCTGATCTTGTATATACTACTCCTGTTTGATGATGGAGTGCTTCTGTGCATGCCCAAATCTATGGCTAGTTCACGATGGGGTCACTTAGTGGACAATGATCCAGCATTCAATACTTACTAAGGTTTTCAGCTTTAGAAATCTCCAGAGGATAGCACACTTTGCTCCAAAATCCTAGGACTCTGTGCTGTGATTCACTTTTAGAAACATGCTGTAGGTCCTATACAGCATTTCTGTCACAGACATTTCAACCATGATTGCATTTACTGAGACACATGTCCCAAATTACAGAGCAGCTGGCACAGAAGCCTGGACCTACTGCAAATTCTTCACTTATTCTGGGTATTAGTCAAAACTATCAGTTTTTCAGTTACTTGGTAAAAGAGTCAGAGTAGCTCTCCCAAATGACGTATATGTTGTATCAAAAATCCAAAGAAGATTCACTAGGCATTGTCCCTCTTTCTTAGCAGTAGGATGGAACAGATGCAGCAACTTTCCTTCACCTTGTAAGGGATATATCAACGTAACCCTCCAGACCATTGGACTTTTAGAAATTTTATGGAGGTGACAGGTCTCTGAAGTTTGTAGAATTTGTTTTCTATTCATAATCATCCATGCATGTGCTTTATTAAGGTATTTAGAGTAGTTGCTACTTCCTGATCAGCAGGTCTAATAAGTATGGTATCATCAATGTATTAGTAAACCTTCCACTATGGATTCCTGTGAGAAGAAGCAATCAAGTTCACTGTAGATTACATTTTGCCATAGGGCTGGAGAGTTCATGTAGTCCTGAGGTAGGACACTGAGGTATAATGTTGGTTCTGCCTAGTAAAAGCAAACAGCCTCTGAAAGTCTTTACTAAGAGGTAACAAGAAACATTTGTCAGGTATCAAATTCGCATAAAGAGTACCAGGAAACAGGCTGATTTAGTCTAGCAAACGTAAAAAACCACATCTGGATGAGCACCTACAATTGGATTCTTTACCATCTTAAACTGATGGTAATCCATTCTTCACAGGTTCCATCTGTCTTCTGCACAGGTCAAATAGGCAAATGGAGTGTTAAGTGGTAGGAGTACCACCTCTGCATTTTTCAAGTCCTAGATAATGGCACTAATCTCTAAAATACCTAGGAACGTGGTACTGCTTTCATTTTACTATTTTAGAAGGTAGAGGTAGTACATTAGTCAGGGTTTTCCAGAGAAACAGAACCAAGAGAACAGAACATGGGTGTATATATGTGAACATGTAAGTATGTATGCATGTGTACACACACACACACACACACACACACACTGCAAGTTAGCTATAAATTACTGCTCATCTATTTTAGTTCTTAGAGCATCATGATCAACTACCCAATGGTAAGATCACTGCAGTTCAGAAAATTTGATCACTGCTTCAGATCTGCTGTTCATTATAATATTCATAACCATCTTATCTTTGGTGATAAAGTCCCACCACTTGCAGAGATACCATCATCCACACAGAATTCAAGAAATTCAGTTTGATTTCAACAATTCTCACTGTGAACCACCATATACCAAACACATACCCACAGAGTAAGAGAAGGAGAGCAAGAGCAACAGAGAGGGAGAGAGGAAATAGGGATTATATCTTCTTCTCAAAGGCATATGAGATTATAGCCTCAATGACCATAAAAATTGACCATATGTTAGGTAATTTTTTTTTTTTTTTTTTTTTTTTTTTTTTTTTTTTTTTTTTTTTGAGAACAGATTAGTGGTTGCCAGGGGTCAGCGATGGTGGATGGGAAAGTGAGGGAGAAAGGAGGTGTATGGTTATGTAAGGGTTGCGTGCAGGATCCTTGTGATGGAACTGCTCCTCTTTTCCACTGTATCAGTGTCAATATCCTTGTTGTGATAGTGTACTCTCTATATATTTTTAATATATCTTCTTATATAGTACTATATTTTATAAAACAATATTGTGATACTTTACTACAGTTTCACTCATCTACTAGCTTGGGTAAACAGTTCATGGAATCTTTCTGTATTATTTCTTTTTTTTTTTTTTTTTATTTTTTGCTTTATCACAAATTTAATCAGTTATATGTATACATATGTTCCCATATCCCCTCCCTTTTGCGTCTCCCTCCCACCCTCCCTATCCCACCCCTCCAGGCGGTCACAAAGCACCGAGCTGATCTCCCTGTGCTATGCGGCTGCTTCCCACTAGCTATCTACCTTACGTTTGGTAGTGTATATATGTCCATGCCGCTCTTTCACTTTGTCACAGCTTACCCTTCCCCCTCCCCATATCCTCAAGTCCATTCTCTAGTAGGTCTGTGTCTTTATTCCTGTCTTACCCCTATGTTCTTCATGACCTTTTTTTTTCTTAAATTCCATATATATGTGTCAGCATACAGTATTTGTCTTTCTCTTTCTGACTTACTTCACTTTGTATGACAGACTCTAGGTCCATCCACCTCATTACAAATAGTTCAATTTCATTTCTTTTTATGGCTGAGTAATATTCCATTGTATGTATGTGCCACATCTTCTTTACCCATTCATCCAATGATGGACACTTAGGTTGTTTCCATCTCCGGGCTATTGTAAATAGGGCTGCTATGAACATTTTGGTACATGTCTCTTTTTGAATTATGGTTTTCTCAGGGTATATGCCCAGTAGTGGGATTGCAGGGTCATATGGTAGTTCTATTTGTAGTTTTTTAAGGAACCTCCATACCGTTCTCCATAGTGGCTGTACCAATTCACATTCCCACCAGCAGTGCAAGAGTGTTCCCTTTTTTCCACACCCTCTCCAGCATTTATTGTTGCTAGATTTCTTGATGATGGCCATTCTGACTGGTGTGAGATGATATCTCATTGTAGTTTTGATTTGCATTTCTCTAATTAGTAAAGATGTTGAGCATCCTTTCATGTGTTTGTTGGCAGTCTGTATATCTTCTGTGGAGAAATGTCTATTTAGGTCTTCTGCCCATTTTTGGATTGGGTTGTTTGTTTTTTTGTTATTGAGCTGCATGAGCTGCTTATAAATTTTGGAGATTAATCCTTTGTCAGTTGCTTCATTTGCAAATATTTTCTCCCATTCTGAGGGTTGTCTTTTGGTCTTGTTTATGGTTTCCTTTGCTGTGCAAAAGCTTTTAAGTTTCATTAGGTCCCATGTGTTTATTTTTGTCTTTATTTCCATTTCTCTAGGAGGTGGGTCAAAAAGGATCTTGCTGTGATTTATGTCATAGAGTGTTCTGCCTATGTTGTCCTCTAAGAGTTTGATAGTGTCTGGCCTTACATTTAGGTCTTTAATCCATTTTGAGCTTATTTTTGTGTATGGTGTTAGGGAGTGATCGAATCTCATACTTTTACATGTCCCTGTCCAGTTTTCCCAACACCACTTATTGAAGAGACTGTCCTTTCTCCACTGTACATTCCTGCCTCCTTTATCAAAGATAAGGTGACCATATGTCCGTGGGTTTATCTCTGGGCTTTCTATCCTGTTCCATTGATCTATCTTTCTGTTTCTGTGCCAGTACCATACTGTCTTGATTACTGCAGCTTTGTAGTATAGTCTGAAGTCAGGGAGCCTGATTCCTCCAGCTCCATTTTTCGTTCTCAAGATTGCTTTGGCTATTCGGGGTCTTTTGTGTTTCCATACAAATTGTGAAATTTTTTGTTCTAGTTCTGTGAAAAATGCCAGTGGTATTTTGATAGGGATTGCATTGAATCTGTAGATTGCTTTGGGTAGTAGAGTCATTTTCACAATGTTGATTCTTCCAATCCAAGAACATGGTACATCTCTCCATCTATTTGTATCATCTTTAATTTCTTTCATCAGTGTCTTATAATTTTCTGCATACAGGTCTTTTGTCTCCTTAGGTAGGTTTATTCCTAGATATTTTATTCTTTTTGTTGCAATGGTAAATGGGAGTGTTTCCTTGATTTCACTTTCAGATTTTTCATCATTAGTATATAGGAATGCCAGAGATTTCTGTGCATTAATTTTGTATCCTGCAACTTTACCAAATTCATTGATTAGCTCTAGTAGTTTTCTGGTAGCATCTTTAGGATTCTCTATGTATAGTATCATGTCATCTGCAAACAGTGACAGCTTTACTTCTTCTTTTCCAATTTGGATTCCTTTTATTTGCTTTTCTTCTCTGATTGCTGTGGCTAAAACTTCCAAAACTATGTTGAATAAGAGTGGTGAGAGTGGGCAACCTTGTCTTGTTCCTGATCTTAGTGGAAATGGTTTCAGTTTTTCACCATTGAGGACGATGCTGGCTGTGGGTTTGTCATATATGGCCTTTATTATGTTGAGGAAAGTTCCCTCTATGCCTACTTTCTGCAGGGTTTTTATCATGAATGGGTGTTGAATTTTGTCGAAAGCTTTCTCTGCATCTATTGAGATGATCATATGGTTTTTCTCCTTCAATTTGTTAATATGGTGTATCACGTTGATTGATTTGCGTATATTGAAGAATCCTTGCATTCCTGGGATAAACCCCACTTGATCATGGTGTATGATCCTTTTAATGTGCTGTTGGATTCTGTTTGCTAGTATTTTGTTGAGGATTTTTGCATCTATGTTCATCAGTGATATTGGCCTGTAGTTTTCTTTCTTTGTGACATCCTTGTCTGGTTTTGGTATCAAGGTGATGGTGGCCTCGTAGAATGAGTTTGGGAGTGTTCCTCCCTCTGCTATATTTTGGAAGAGTTTGAGAAGGATAGGCGTTAGCTCTTCTCTAAATGCTTGATAGAATTCGCCTGTGAAGCCATCTGGTCCTGGGCTTTTGTTTGTTGGAAGATTTTTTATCACAGTTTCAATTTCAGTGCTTGTGATTGGTCTGTTCATATGTTCTATTTCTTCCTGATTCAGTCTTGGCAGGTTGTGCATTTCTAAGAATTTGTCCATTTCTTCCAGGTTGTCCATTTTATTGGCATAGAGTTGCTTATAGTAATCTCTCACGATCTTTTGTATTTCTGCAGTGTCAGTTGTTACTTCTCCTTTTTCATTTCTAATTCTATTGATTTGAGTCTTCTCCCTTTTTTTCTTGATGAGTCTGGCTAATGGTTTATCAATTTTGTTTATCTTCTCAAAGAACCAGCTTTTAGTTTTATTGATCTTTGCTATTGTTTCCTTCATTTCTTTTTCATTTATTTCTGATCTGATTTTTATGATTTCTTTCCTTCTGCTAACTTTGGGATGTTTTTGTTCTTCTTTCTCTAATTGCTTTAGGTGCAAGGTTAGGTTGTTTAGTCGAGATATTTCCTGTTTCTTAAGGTGGGATTGTATTGCTATAAACTTCCCTCTTAGAACTGCTTTTGCTGCATCCCATAGGTTTTGGGTCGTCGTGTCTCCATTGTCATTTGTTTCTAGGTATTTTTTTATTTCCTCTTTGATTTCTTCAGTGATCACTTCGTTATTAAGTAATGTATTGTTTAGCCTCCATGTGTTTGTATTTTTTATAGCTCTTTTCCTGTAATTGATATCTAGTCTCATAGCATTGTGGTCAGAAAAGATACTTGATACAATTTCAATTTTCTTAAATTTACCAAGGCTTGATTTGTGACCCAAGATATGATCTATCCTGGAGAATGTTCCATGAGCACTTGAGAAAAATGTGTATTCTGTTGTTTTGGGATGGAATGTCCTATAAATATCAATTAAGTCCATCTTGTTTAATGTATCATTTAAAGCTTGTGTTTCCTTATTTATTTTCATTTTGGATGATCTGTCCATTGGTGAAAGTGGGGTGTTAAAGTCCCCTACTATGATTGTGTTACTGTCGATTTCTCCTTTTATGGCTGTTAGTGTTTGCCTTATGTATTGAGGTGCTCCTATGTTGGGTGCATAAATATTTACAATTGTTATATCTTCTTCTTGGATCGATCCCTTGATCATTATGTAGTGTCCTTCTTTGTCTCTTCTAGTAGTCTTTATTTTAAAGTCTATTTTGTCTGATATGAGAATTGCTACTCCAGCTTTCTTTTGGTTTCCATTTGCATGGAATATCTTTTTCCATCCCCTTACTTTCAGTCTGTATGTGTCTCTAGGTCTGAAGTGGGTCTCTTGTAGACAGCATATATATGGGTCTTGTTTTTGTATCCATTCAGCCAATCTGTGTCTTTTGGTGGGAGCGTTTAGTCCATTTACATTTAAGGTAATTATCGATATGTATGTTCCTATTCCCATTTTCTTAATTGTTTTGGGTTCGTTATTGTAGGTCTTTTCCTTCTGTTGTGTTTCTTGCCTAGAGAAGTTCCTTTAGCATTTGTTGTAAAGCTGGTTTGGTGGTGCTGAACTCTCTCAGCTTTTGCTTGTCTGTAAACGTTTTAATTTCTCCATCAAATCTGAATGAGATCCTTGCTGGGTAGAGTAATCTTGGTTGCAGGTTTCTCTCCTTCATCACTTTAATTATGTCCTGCCACTCCCTTCTGGCTTGTAGAGTTTCTGCTGAGAGATCAGCTGTTATCCTGATGGGGATTCCCTTGTGTGTTATTTGTTGTTTTTGCCTTGCTGCTTTTAATATGATTTCTTTGTGTTTAATTTTTGACAGTTTGATTAATATGTGTCTTGGCGTATTTCTCCTTGGATTTATTCTGTATGGGACTCTCTGTGCTTCTTGGACTTGATTAACTATTTCCTTTCCCATATTAGGGAAGTTTTCAACTATAATCTCTTCAAATATTTTCTCAGTCCCTTTCTTTTTCTCTTCTTCTTCTGGAACCCCTATAATTCGAATGTTGGTGCGTTTAATGTTGTCCCAGAGGTCTCTGATATTGTCCTCTGTTCTTTTCATTCTTTTCTCTTTATTTTGCTCTGCATTAGTTATTTCCACTATTTTATCTTCCACCTCACTTATCCGTTCTTCTGCCTCAGTTATTCTGCTATTGATCCCATCTAGAGTATTTTTCATTTCATTTATTGTGTTTTTAATCGATGCTTGATTCATCTTTAGTTCTACTAGGTCCTTGTTAACTGTTTCTTGCATTTTGTCTATTCTATTTCCAAGATTTTGGATCATCTTTACTATCATTATTCTGAATTCTTTTTCAGATAGACTGCCTATTACCTCTTCATTTGTTAGGTCTGGTGGGTTTTTATCTTGCTCCTTCTCCTGCTGTGTGTTTTTCTGTCTTCTCATTTTGCTTATGTTACTGTGTTTGGGGTCTCCTTTTTGCCGGCTGCAGGTTCGTAGTTCCTGTTGTTTTTGGTGTCTGTCCCCAGTGGCTAAGGTTGGTTTAGTGGGTTGTGTAGGTTTCCTGGTCGAGGGGACTAGTGCCTGTGTTCTGGTGGATGAGGCTGGATCTTGTCTTTCTGGTGGGCAGGTCCACGTCTGGTGGTGTGTTTTGGGGTGTCTGCAGACTTTTTATGATTTTAGGCCACCTCTCTGCTAATGGGTGGCGTTGTGTTCCTGTCTTGCTAGTTGTTTGGCATAGGGTGTCCAGCACTGTAGCTTGCTGGTCGTTGAGTGAAGCTGGGTGCTGGTGTTGAGATGGAGATCTCTGGAAGATTTTCGCGTTTGATATTATGTGGAGCTGGGAGGTCTCTTGTGGACCAGTGTCCTGAAGTTGGCTCTCCCACCTCAGAGGCACAGTACTGACTCCTGGCTCCTCAATTTGGGATGATTTGTTGTCTATTCATGTATTCCACAGATGCAGGGTACATCAAGTTGATTGTGGAGCTTTAATCCGCTGCTTCTGAGGCTGCTGGGAGAGGTTTCCCTTTCTCTTCTTTGTTCTCACAGCTCCCGGGTCTCAGCTTTTAGGTAATTTTTAAAAATCTCAAAAAGTGTGATAAGATAGCAATACAAAAATTCTCTGTTCAGAATGCAACAAGTTTAGAAATTAATAACAAAAGCAAAAAAGAAACAAAAAAGTACTCACATCTGGGAATATGAAAACTTTTGCATTAAACAACTCTTGGTCTAAAGTAGGAACTCAAATTACAGCATTTCTAAAATATAATGATAACAAATGTATTTCACATCAATGATCAGATACAAGTTCTTAGGTCCTTATAGAGATAAAATTGAAAAATAGAATAAAAAGAATTAAAGTCCCAACTCAAAAAATTTAGAAAAGTAATATTCTATGAGTATCTACTAGATGTCAGGTATTCTTAGCAACTTTCCTTATTATTAATAAAAGACATTTATTATTTAGTATGCCCAGATATTATACTAGGTATTCTAAAGCATACCTCATTTCATCCTCACAACAATTTCATGAGGTAGTACTATTCCCATTTTACAGATAAAGAAAATGAAACCCAGAATGATATATCCAAGATCTGAAGGTAATAAGAGAACCAGGGTTTCAGAGATCCATCTAACTCCTCAGCCTCTTTACTCAGCCTTACTCTCAGCATACTTATTTTGGCAGTGCCTGAGACCATACTTGTAGCATTATTTACATGATTATGTTTGAACAATCTTAAAAGCATCTTAGGGAATGTAGTTTTCTGTTGCCTATCCTAATTTTTAGCCTATACGTCTTATATCTTTAAGCTTGAGTACATGGAACTCCAACACTTAGAGAGAAAGAGGAACTCTAAAAGCACCTACACAAATTCATGAAAAGAAAAAAAAAAAAAAAGCTTCATGACCAGTAAAGAATTAAGCAACACTTAATGAACCAAAGGATACAGTGACAGCCAAAATTTACTCTCATGCCACTCATCTGAATTTATGTGACTTTCTATTTTTAAAAAATCCACAGAAACTATACAAATTAAGTTTTAAATATTAAATTGACCCTTTGTGCTAACATGCATATGATTCACTAAATTCACTCAAATGTATAGAGCTTCCAGCTGGCATGTCAATAGATTCACATCTGGTTGTTTCATAAAATGTGAGTCAGGTATCCTTTCTGTTTCTAAAGTACTGGTGTTCCAGACTGGAAATAATGAACTGTAAGTAGACTGTGTGTCAAGTGTGCATCACGACAATGCTATAGGAACATGATTGTGCCACCTAAAATCTGTTATTACAGATAAGTACTAGTATTTAAAATATTCAATGTAAAGCATTTTAACATCAGTTGCAAAACTTACACTGAAATATGTAAAAGAGTTCATGGTAGGAATAGTAGGAGACACTGTCTAAACTGATGTGGTCATTTCTTTCACATCCTTATTGACAGGTCATCTGTCTTAGTCCATTCAGGCTACTATAACACCATAGACTGTGTAGTTTATAAGCAACAGAAATTTATTGCTCACAGTTCAGGAGGCTGAGAATTCCATGATCAAGGCGCCAGTATGGTTGGGTTCTGGTGAACAGTTCTGGGTTGTGACTTCTCACTGTGTCCTTACATGGTAGACAGGGTGAGGAATCTCTGTGTGATCTCTTTTTTAAGAATACTAATCTCATTCATTAGTCTCCTCCCTCATAACCTAAACAGTTCCCAAAGGCTCCACCTTCTAATACTATCACATTGGACATTAGGATTTCAACATATGAATTTTGAGGGGGACACAATCAGACCATAGCACCAGCCTATTGCATTTCTCTAAAATGACTATGATCAGACCTCTCTTCCAATAATGTTAATGCTAGTAGTCCAAGTGAATTCTTCATAGATTTGCTGGTCCTCATAGGGGAGGCTTCTAGAAATCTGGCTCTCAAGGTAATGTAGCAATGTTTAATGGAGGACTATGGCATAGAAATCTAGAGAGCTGAATATACTTCCCACTCAGCCACAAACTGATAATATGACCATGGAGAAGGCATTTACCTACTCAAAGTTTACTTTTTCTGAACTATCCTATGAAGAAAAAAATTATATATAAACTTTAAGGTTTGATTGAGTTATAAAATTCTGTCATATATGATTCTTGGCAAGATGGCAAACTAACAGGGCTGGCTGTTTCCCTCCCCAAAATCAAGTTTGGAGAAAGTATAGCTTCCAGAAAGAAATATAAATTCAAAGAACTAGAAAGAGATAGAGACAGAGACACCACAACATTGGGAAGAAAACTTCTTGAACAGTTTTATGGGGATTGCGTTACTGTTGGACAATTACTACCTAAAACATCACCACAGGTATTACTAGCAACAGCCCAGAATACTGTACACAAAGGTGATATTAACACAAAACAAAAGTTTTGAAGTGAAGAGGAAAGGCCCCACCAGCTGCCCACAGGCATTTCCTCATCCATTCTCTTTAAACTCAATAGGACTGATATAAACTAGGGCCTGGTCTTTGGCCCTTTCATAGTTTGGATTACCAGAAAGAACAGCTGATAAACCCTAAGAAACATGAGCTCACAGGCAAAATAACTAAACACCTGCTGAGTAAAACAACAACTTTGAAAAGTTTGAAATTTAGGAAATTCAGCTTGGAGTAGAATTATTAGAAGAGATACACCAAGAATTGAAGTAAGAATGATGGACATACATAAGGAGATAAAGATATTAACATATAAAAAGAATGAGATTATTAAAAATCAAGAATTATTAGGTATAAAAATAGTAGTTGAACAAAGGAAACACTTTAGATGGGACAAATAATATGATAGACAGAGCCAAAGGTACAGCCTGGGAGATAAGGGTAAAGAAACAATATGCTCTTTTAAGATTCAGATAGTTTATTAACTTACATACACAGTGAAAGTAAGAGTAGTCAAAGGTGCTAGCTCTCTGCATCATTTATCCCACAGGATGGCACTAAAAGGAAAGGGTATACGACTGTAACATAAATGATGGGACACACTGTTGCTAAGAAGCCATGCTATAGCTAATTAGTTTTATAGCCTCTTATACACCTTAGGATGGGTAAAGCAAGTATTCTCATACTTTCATTGGAACCAGGGAAGTGATGAGAAACTGTATCACGACAGGCTCCTTGGTAGATAGGTGAGTGGGTAATGGTCACAATCCTCTCATGGTTTCATGTTCTGAGAGGATTAGAAAGCATTCTGTCAGGACTCAGATCAGCTATGGTTTAAGCCTTTTCTACATGACCTATGTGGATACGTGCAAGGTTGTTAGGGTGCCATAATAGAGTCATTCTCCTACAGACAAATAGCATATGTAAAAGAAAAGAAGGAAACATAGATGATAGAAATGGAAATGCCAATATCTGGATAATAAGAGATATAAGAAAGAAGAGTAAAAATGGAGAGGAGGAAAGAAATTGAAGAAGTAACGGAAAAATTTTACAGAGTTAAAGAAAGTTAAAAATCTCAGATTGAAAGATCTAATAATATTCAAATAAGGAAAGAGAATGGAAAAATCACATGTGAACATGAAAGCAGGAAATTTAAGAATATCAAAAACAAAGATTCTGAAAGGATTGAAAGAGAAAGAGAAGTTAACCAACGATAAGAAATTAGGTTTACATTCGACTTTCCAATAAAAATATGAAATAATCGCCAATCTTATAATTCCACGTCCAGCAAGAATATCTTTTAAAAATGAAGGCAAAGTAAAAATGTTTGCAGAAAAATAAAAGCTGATGGAACAGATTTCCACACTTCAGTCCGACAAAAGGGATCACAGAAGGAAATACATAATGTGGAAAGGAAAAAAGAACACCGAAAAGGGTAACTACAGGGAAAATATAAATTAATATTGATTATAGTTTTTGTCCATAAGCCTTAGAATGTCTGAGCAGAATTATTAGTAGGTTTCTTTAAAATGTGAGGTGTTTTATACCTCTTTGGCTTCAGCTTTGGGCCCAAGTCATCAATTCCAGATGACTGGAAAAATAGCACTGAGTATTATTATAACAGCCTTCAAAGCACATTGACACAACATTTCAAATAAATACCAAATCAATGAGAAACACAACATGTACCTAAAAGATGAGGGGAAGTAAAGACTCCTTTGTGCCAGAATTTTCAGAGCCTAGATTTGATTAAGGAAGACGACCTGAGCTGAGCTTAAAGAATAGCTGTACTGTAAATGAAGAGGCAGAGGGAGCACAGTCCATGTAGTAATTTGCAGTCAGTATGGTATTTGAAGACTTGTTGGAAGTGGAAGCAAAGAAATTGGATGGAGTCAATTAAATGAAAAATGTTAAACCTGAGTGATAAGGAAAATAATAATAGAATTTGACCAAATCAAAGAAGCCTGGTAGAGGAACTACGAGTAAAATGAAGTTCTCAGTTTGAGACATGTTTAATTTCAGGTGAAGGCAATGTATAAGTTCAGTAGTCAAAAGAAAGACACTACTAACAGCATGTAAGTACAAGGTCAGGGATGAAACTGATCAACTTGCATTGAAAATTTGCATCAGTCTTTTAAAAACTAATTCAAATCAACTACGTTAGAAACTCATGTTCTCCTGGAAGCAAGATTTCTTGCTATGTTAAACTTACTCAAAACCTCAAATAAGATCTAAAAAAAATGTATTTTAGTTAGTTCTTTATTGCAATCCTATTCAACAACTTCCTTTGCAGAATAAGAGGGCTTATTTTAAAATAACTTGATATTCTGAAACTTTTATTTTGGAATGAGTCACTAATGTATGAGTCACTATGAATGATTAAATATAAATTAGAATTAGTGAGTATTTGTTCTGTAGAGTACAAATTTCAATGTAGCCTATTCAAAAAGAAACTAAAATTTCAGGCAAAATACATACTTCAATACTGGATATTGATGACCCTATCACTTTAGCAAAGAAGAAATAAAAGTTATAATATTTTTGTTCCATTTATGCTCTTTTTCAATTACTTAAAATTAATGACTCTACAGAGATTTTTTTAAATAAAAGGTTTTTTCCCTATGTGAAATGAAATCCCTTGACACCTAAATTAGACAGCCATATGCAATCATGTAGGTAGCTTTATTATTCATAATGCCTTTATCTAGGTGATATTGAGAATAATTCTCTTTGAAATTTTCATGAAATACATTCCCAGCAATAATAAAGCATGAAATAAAAGTATTATATTGATATTTTGTAGAAACATGGTAGAGTATTATATATAATAAAATAGAACATTTTTACTACTGGTGCTCACACATTTGTATGGTAAATTTTCACAGTAGTTCTAGTTAGTATTTAACAACTTAGGATAATGTAAAATTTATAGTGTGCAAAATAAAACATAAAATTAAAAATGTATAAAATAAAATATTTTCTTTATTTTCATTTTCCTTCAAAGAGAATGACTTTCACATCATCCATTATCACACTCTATATGTGGAGAGTGATGATCTTTCCTGTCAATCATAGCGGTCTGCTCCAACAGTAAATGACAAAGTCACAGTCATGAACCCTTAAATGTGGAAAGATAGTTCACAGTTACACAGGGACACTCCTACATGAGCTTCCAATTTGGCCATAAACAGGGATTATATCAATCAGAATAATATTAGGCTGGATACAGTAGAAAACCATCAATAGTGACTCTTACTTTAGAGGTTTACTTGGGTCATGTAAAAACTTAGAAGTTTGGTCAATACTGTTGGGTGATGCAGCTGCATGAGGACATTTATCTTCCTGAGCCGTCACTCAGCTTTTACTCATGGTGACCTGATGGCTACTGCATTTCTAGGCACCACATTATTGTCTCAGGCTTGAAAAGGGGGAAAGGACAAGGCCAGTGGAGCATGCCAGCCTAACCAGTCCCAGAATGCCCACCCAGGGCACTTCACTATTTGGAACTAGATCACCTTTAGCTACAAAAAAAAAAGTTTGGAAGGCATTTTAAATCTGCATATTCAATATCAGAGGAAAGCAAAGGGAAAGGAAAGTGGGGGTGGCATTTGGGCCACTACCATACAGCACAGAGAACACTGGAGAGCTGCAGAAGGTCTCTTCAAGTATTCAGCTGAGTACTCGTAGTATACATGAGTTCACTACCAGGGTAGGCATAGTGTATGCATATAAGTCCAAGAAGAAAATCATCTGAAATAATTAGAGGTAACAGTGCTCAGTACTCAGAAAGGTCTGCAGATAGTGCTATTCCCACAAGCCAGTTGGAAAACATCATAATTCATAGGACATTGGGTAGAGTACAGAAAGGTTTTGCTCTAGTAGTGGGGAATTATTAGGTCCAAACTGAGCACTGCTCCAGTCCCACTTTAAAAAAATCTTAATAGTAAGACCCAAAAGGATCAACTATTTCTAAATGTCATCAAAGGCCAAAATCTTAGGCATTCAAGAAGCAGGAAAAAACTACCCATAATGAAGGGGAAAAAAGCCAATCCAATTAAAGACATAGATGTTAGTGGACAAGGACATTACAAGTTATTCAAATCTTATGCCATATGTTCACAAGGTAGAGACATGGATGATATTAACAAAAAAGACTCAAATCAAAATTCTACAGATGAACATTACAATGTGTAAGATACTGAGGATGGAGTTAATGGCAGATGAGACATTCCATAAGAAAATATGAACGAATTGGAAAATAGAAATAAAACTATTCAAAATGAAATAAAGGTAATAGAATTTAAAATGTGAAAGAGGAGCAGTGAGTTGTGGGACAACTTCAAGAAAATTTGTATGCATGTAAATGAAGTCCCTGAAAGAGAGACATGGGGAGAAAAAATATATAAAGAAATCATGCATGATTATATACAATACCCAATATATGGAAACAACCTGTGTCCACTGACAGATAAATGGATAAAGAAAATGTGGCATATATTTACAATAAAATATTATTCAGCCATTAAAAAATAAAGAAACCCTGCCTTTTGCAACAATGTGGATGGACCTTGAGGGAATTATACTAAGTGAAACAATCAGAAAGACAAATACTATATGTTCTCACTTATTTGTGTAATCTAAAAATGCTGAACTCACTGAAATAGAGGATAGAATGGTGGTTGCCAGGGGCTGGGGGAGATGTTTGTCAAAGGATGAAAATTTCCAGTTATAAAGTAAATAAGTTTTGGGATTCTAATGTACATCATGGTGACTATAATGAACAACACTGTATTATACACTGGAAAGTTGTTAACAGAGTAAATCTTAAGTCTTATCACCACACCAAAAAAATGGTAATTATATTAGGGAATGAAAGTGTTAATTAATTGTACTGCGGTAATCATTTCATAGTATACATGAACATCAAATTATCATGTTGCATACTTACATATATGTCAATAATAACTCAATAAAGCTGGAAAAAAGAAAAATAAATAATGTCTCAAATTTTTCCAAATTTGGTAAAAACTATACACCCAGATTCAAGAAGTTCAGCAAAACCCAATCTTACACACAGGCGCGCGCACACACACACACACACACACAAACACACACTATACCACTGCACATTATAGGTCAAAATGAGCACAAAAGAAAATCTTAAAAGGAACTAGAGACAAGCTACATAAGATTAAAGGTAAGGATGACAGCAGATTTCATATCAGAAACAATATCAAGTGATAAAATAGTAGAGGAACATATATAAAGTACTGGAAAAAAAGTTAATCTAAAATTCTAAACCTAGAAAAACATATCTGAAAAATGAAGGTAAAATACACTTTTTCAAACATACAAATTCTGGAAGAATTCATCAGACAGAAGGAAAATGATATCATATGGAAGAATAGAACTAAGCAAAGAAATGAAGAGCACTGGAAATATAATGCTTGGGTAAATATATTAAAATTTTCTTATTGTTTACACTTCTTTAAAATGTAACTGACTTTAAACAAATATAAAAATAATATTGTGTGGGTTCTAAAAGAAAATGAATGACAATACCAGAAGTTGGGAATAGGGGGAGTAGGTGAAAAGTATACTGTGACAATTTAAAGATGTATATTATAAAGCATGAGGCAGCAACTAAATACAGCATGATAGGTATAATAAACCAACAAGGGACATAAAAATAGACCCATAAAAAATTTCCAATAATTCAAAAGCAGGCTGAAAAAGAGATTAAAAAGGGACAAAGAACAGATGGGACAAATAGAAAAAAAATTACAAGATAATAGATTTAAGTTATACCATATCACTAACAACATCAAATGTAAATGGTCCAAATACCCCAAATAAAAGGGAAAGATTGTTACACTGGATTTTTAAAAAGCAAGATCTAATTTCTACATGCTACTGCGTCAGTCAAGTTCAACCAGAGAAGCATGACCAGTGTGTGTGTGTGTGTGTGTGTGTTGTGTGTGGCATGTGTGTGGTGTGTGTGGTGTGTGTGTGTGTGTATGTAGGGCAGGCATTTAGGAAAGAAAGACCACAATCAATACAAAACTCCAAAAGCACAAGCCAAAGCTATTGGTCACAGGAAGAATCTCTTCTCTTCCTAGCATAATCCTCATTCCCGTTTTCAAGGCCATTCAATTCACTGAATCAGGCACCCAGATAACCCAGGATAATTTCTCTTAAAGTTAACTGATCAAGGACTTACACTCACCTAAAAACGTCTTCACAGCTACCCCTAGGTTAGTGTTCAAATAATTTGGAACTGAAGTCTAGCCAAGTTGACATTTAATTTGTGGAATATAGCTAAATCGTTACTCATAAAAAATTTGAAGTATTAAATTCCTACATTAGAAATGACAGGTTTCAAGACAGTTATCTCAACTACTGCTTTAAGAAACTAAAAAATAAAAAAATATATAAAAAACAAGAATAAGTTAAAGTAGAAAAAAGAAAATAATGAAGATCAGAGTGGACATTAGTAAAATGGAAAATAGAAGAAAAAATTGGAAAAAATCAAAACCAACCAAAAGCTGGGTACATTGAAAAGATTAATAAATAATAAGTCAGTCTACCAATAGTGATCAGGGAAAAAAGGGAGAAGACACTAACTACCAATATCAGGAATGGAAGGGAAGGCATCACTACAGATTCTATAAATATTAGAATAATAATAAAGAAAAATTATGAAGAACTCTATGCCAGTAAGTTTGACAACTTTAGGCAAAATAGACAAATTTATTGAAAGAAGCAAAAACGCCAAATCTAAGTCAACAAGAAAGAGATAAGTGGAATATTATCCATTAAAGAAACTGAATTTGTAGTTTAAAACATTCTTATAAGAAGACTCAAGGAGCAAATAGCTTCATTTGTAAAGTCTCCCAAACATTTAAGGAAGAAAAAATACCTAGTCTACACAAACGTTCCAGAAAACTTAAGGAGGAAACACATCTCAACTCAGTCTATTTAGCCAGACTGACCTTGGTACCAAAACCAGAAAAAGACATTACCAAAAAAAAAAAAAAAAGAAAGAAAGAAAAAAGAAAGCTATAGGTAAATATCTCTCATAAACCTAAATTTAAAACATGTAAACCAGGCTTCCCTGGTGGCGCAGTGGTTGAGAGTCCGCCTGCCGATGCAGGGGACATGGGTTCGTGCCCCGGTCTGGGAAGATCCCACATGCCGCAGAGCGGCTAGGCCCGTGAGCCATGGCCTCTGAGCCTGCGTGTCCGGAGCCTGTGCTCCGCGAGGGGAGAGGCCACAACAGTGAGAGGCCTGCCTACCGCAAAAAAAAAACCCCAAAAAACATGTAAACCAATTTAAAAAACTGAATCCAACAATACATAAAAAGGATAATACATAACAGCCCAAAGTTTTAATCTCAGAAGCAGAGGGGTGGTCTAACATTCAAAAGTCAATCAATGTAATTCACCAAATATATAAAAGTTTTATAAAATCCAACATTTATTTCAGATAGGAACTCTCAGTAAAGTAGGAATAGAAAGGAACTTCTTCAACCTAACATAAAGCATCTGTTAAAAACCTAGAGCTAACCAAACAATACCAAACAAAATAATTCTTTCCCTCTAATATTGATAACAAGATCAGGATTCTACTGTCACCAGTTCCTTTCAAAATTTTTACTATAGGTTCTAACCCACACAAAGGGGCAATACAAAGAAATAAAAGGCACCTAGATTTGAAAAGAAGCATCGAAATATCTCTATTCACAGGTGACATGAACATCTATGAAGAAAATCCAATGGAATATACAAAAAAAGCTACTAGAATGCATAAGTTTAGCATACTTGCAGGATGCAAGATTATATACAAAATTAATTGCGTATACTAGCAGTGTTCAATTAGAAATGAAATTTAAAACACAATACCATTTATAATGCATCAAATATGTGAAATACTTGAGTATAAATGTGATAGAAAATGTCAAAAATCCACATTCTAAAAATTACAAAAGGGGCCTGCTTCAATATGGCAGATGAGTAAGACATGGAGATCAACTTCCTCCCTACAAATATATCAGAAATA
Organism: Hyperoodon ampullatus; assembly: GCF_949752795.1. Lineage (NCBI taxonomy): Eukaryota > Metazoa > Chordata > Mammalia > Artiodactyla > Ziphiidae > Hyperoodon > Hyperoodon ampullatus. Next base: position 126,245,242 of record NC_136916.1, on the reverse strand, counting down.
CATCTACATGTGGAACAACTCCTAAAGAACTCCTACTGAATGCTGACAGAAGACCTCAGACTTCCCAGAAGGCAAGAAACTCCCCACGTACCTGGGTAGGGCAAAAGAAAAAAGAAAAAACAGAGACAAAAGAATAGGGAGGAGACCTGTACCTTTGGGAGGCAGCTGTGAAGGAGGAAAAGTTTCCACACACTAGGAAGCCCCTTCACTGGCAGATACGGGGGGAGGTGGGGGGGGAAGCATCAGAGCCACGGAGGAGAGCACAGCAACACGGGTGGAGAGGGCAAAGCGGACAGATTCCTGCACAGAGGATTGGTGCCAACCAGCACTCACCAGCCTGAGAGGTTTGTTTGCTCACCGGCTGGGGTGGGCAGGGGCTGGGAGCTGAGGCTTGGGCTTCAGAGGTCAGATCCCAGGGAGAGGACTGGGGTTGGCTGTGTGAAGACAGCCTGAAGGGGGCTAGTGTGCCACAGCTAGCCAGGAGGGAGTCTGGGAAAAAGTCTGGAACTGCCTAAGAGGCAAGAGACCATTTTTCCGAGATGCTTGAGGAGAGAGGATTCAGAGCACTGTCTAAACGAGCTCCAGAGATGAGCACGAGCTACAGCTATCAGCATGGACACCAGAGGTGGGTGTGAAACACTAAGGCTGCTGCTGCAGTCACCAAGAAGGCTGTGTGCAAGCACAGGTCACTATCTACACCTCCCCTCCCAGGAGCCTGTAGAGCCCTCCACTGCCAGGGTCCCGTGATCCAGGGAAAATTTCCCAGGAGAACACACGGCGCACCTCAAGCTGTTGTAACATCATGAGGGCCTCTGCCGCCACAGGCTCGGCCCACATACCATACCCCTCCCTCACCGTGGCCTGAGTGAGCCAGAGTCCCCTAATCAGCTGCTCCTTCAACCCCGTCCTGTCTGAGCAAAGAAAAGACACGCTCAGGTGACCTACACGCAGAGGGGGGCCAAATCCAAAGCTGAATCCCAGGAGCTGTGCGAACAAAGAACAGAAAGGGAAATTTCTTCCAGCAGCCTACGAGCAGCGGATTAAATCTCCACAATCAACTTGACGTACCCCGCATCTCTGGAATACCTGAATAGACAACAAATCATCCCAAAATTGAGGCAGTGGACTTTCTTTGATTTTGTCTGTATAGCTTTGCTTTTACCATTTCTCCTAGGGTTCTGTCAGTCCATTTTTTTTATTTGTTATTTTGGTTTTTTTAGTATTAGTGCTTGTTATCATTGGTGGATTTGTTTTTTGGTTTGGTTGCTCTCTCTCTTCTTTCTTTTTTTTAATTATTTAAATTTTTTTTTATTTTTAATAATTTTTAAAATTTTTAAATAACTTTTTCTTCCTTCCTTCCTTCCTTTCTTCTACTCTTCCTTCATTCCTTTCTTTCTTTCTCCCTTTTCTTCTCAGCCATGTGACTGACAGGGTCTTGGTGCTCCAGCCATGTGTCAGGCCTGTGCCTCAGAGGTGGGAGAGCCGAGTTCAGGAATTGGTCCACCAGAGAAGTACTGGCTCCACATAATATCAAACAGCAAAAGCTCTCCCAGAGGTCTCCATCTCAACACTAAGACCAAGCTCCATTCAATCCAAATCCACTACACCCAGCTCGACACCCTATACCAAACAAATAGCAAGACAGGAACACAACCACACCCATTAGCACAGAGGTTGTCTAAAATCATAATAAGGACACAGGCACCCCAAAACACACCAACAGACGTAGTCCTGCCCACCAGGAAGACAAGGTCCTGCCTCATACACCAGAACATAGGAACATGTCCCCTCCACCAGGAAGGCTACTGAACCGAATGAACCAACCTTAGCCACTGGAGGTAGATAACAACAACAATGGGAACAACGAACCTGCAGCCTGTGAAAAGGAGACCCCAAACACAGTAAGTTAAGCAAAATGAGAAGACAGAGAAACACACAGCAGACGAAGAGGCAAGGTAAAAACCCACCAGACCAAACAAATGAAGAGGAAATAGGCAGTCTATCTGAAAAAGAATCAGAGTAATGATAGTAAACATGATCCAAAATCTTGGAAATAGAATGGAGAAAATACAAGAAACGTTTAACAAGGACCTAGAAGAACTAAAGAGCAAACAAACAATGATGAACAACACAGTAAATGAAATTAAAAAATCTCTAGAAGGAATCAATAGCAGAATAACTGAGGCAGAAGAACGGATAAGTGACCTGTAAAATAATATAGTGGAAAAACAACTGCAGAGCAGAATAAACATAAAAGAATGAGAAGAATTGAGAACAGTCTCAGAGACTTCTGTGACAACATTAAACATACCAAAATTCGAATTATAGAGGTCCCAGAAGAAGAAGAGAAAAAGAAAGGGACTGAGAACATATTTGAAGAGATTATAGTTGAAAACTTCCCTAATATAGGAAAGGAAATAATCAAGTCCAGGGAGCGCAGAGAGCCCCATACCGGATAAATCCAACGAGAAACAGGCCAAGATACATATAAATCAAACTATTAAAAACTAAATACAAAGAAAAAATATTAAAAGCAGCAAGGTAAAAACAACAAATAACATACAAGGGAATCCCCATAAGGTTAACAGCTGAACTTTCATCAGAAACTCTGCAAGCCAGAAGGGAGTGGCAGGACACATTTAAAGTGATGAAAGGGAAAAGCCTACAACCATGATTACTCTACCCAGCAAGGATCTCATTCAGATTCGATGGAAAAATTAAAACCTTTACCGAGAGACAAAAGCTAAGAGAATTCAGCACCACCAAACCAGCTTTACAACAAATGCTAAAGGAACTTCTCTAGGCAGGAAACACAAGAGATAGAAAAGACCTACAATAAGAAACAAAAAACAATTAAGAAAAAGGTAAAATACATATCAATAATTACTTTAAATATAAATGGATTAATGCTCCAACCAAAAGACATAGACTGGCTGAATGGATACAAAAAGAAGACCCGTATATATGCTGTTTACAAGAGACCCACTTTAAACTTAGGAACACATACAGACGGAAAGTGAGGGGATGGAAAAAGATATTCCATTCCATTAGAAATCAAAAGAAACCTCAAGTAGCTATTCTCATATCAGATAAAATTGACTTCAAAATAAAGACTATTACAATACAGACAGAAGGACACTACATAACGATCAAGAGATCAATCTAAGAAGAAGATATAAAAACTGTAAACATTTATGCACTTAACATAGGAGCACCTCAATACATACGGCAAATGCCAACAGCCATAAAATGGGAAATCGACAGTAACACAATCATAGTAAGGGACTTTAACACCCCACTTTCACCAATGGACAGATCATCCAAAATGAAAATAAATAAGGAAACACAAACTTCAAATGATACATTAAACATGATGGAGTAGATTGATATTTATAGGACTCCATCCAGAAACAACACACTAACTTTCTTCTCAAGTGCTCATGGAACATTCTCCAGGATAGATCATATATTGGGTCACAAATCAAGCCTTGGGAAATTTAAGAAAATTGAAATCACATCAAGTATATTTTCTGACCACAAAACAATGAGATTAGAAATAAATTACAGGGGGAAAAAAGTAAGAAACACAAACACATGGAGGGTAAACAAAGTGTTACTAAATAACCAAGAGATCATCAAAGAAATAAAAGAGGAAATCAAGAAATACCTAGAGACAAACGACAACAAAAACACCATGATCCAAAACCTGTGAGATGCAGCAAAAGCAGTTCTAAGAGGGAAATTTATACCAATACAATCCTACCTTAAGACACAAGAAACAACTCAACTAAACAACCTAACCTTACACCTAAAGCAATTATAGAAAGAAGAACAAAAAATCCCCAGTTAGCAGAAGGAAAATACTCATAAAGATCAGATAAGAAATAAATGAAAAGGAAATGAAGGAAACAATAGCAAAGATCAATAAAACTAAAAGATGGTTTTTGAATAGATAAACAAAATGGAGAAACCATTAGCCAGACTCAACAAGAAAAAAAAGGGAGAAGACCCAAATCAATAGAATTGGAAATGAAAAAGGAGAAGTAACAACTGACACTGCAGAAATACAAAGTATCATGAGAGATTGCTACAAGCAACTATATGCCAATAAAATGGACTACCTGGAAGAAATAGACAAATTTTTAGAAAAGAACAACTTCTGAGACTGAACCAGGAAGAAATAGAAAATATAAACAGACCAATCACAAGCACTGAAATTGACACTGTGATAAAAAATCTTCCAACAAACAAAAGCCCAGGACCAGATGGCTTCACAGGCACATTCTATCAAACATTTAGAGAGAGCTAACACCAACCCTTCTTGAACTCTTCCAAAATACAGCAGAGGGAGGAACACTCCCAAACTCATTCTACGAGGCCACCATCACCCTGATACCAAAAGCAGATAAAGATGTCACAAAGAAAGAAAACTACAGGTCAATAACACTGATGAACATAGATGCAAAAATCCTCAAAAAGATATTAGCAAACAGAATCCAACAGCACATTAAAAGGATCATACAACCATGATCAAGTAGGGTTTATCCCAGGAACGCAAGGATTCTTCAATACACACAAATAAATCAATGTGATATATTATATTAACATATTGAAGGAGAAAAATCATATGATCATCTCAATAGATGCAGAAAAAGCTTTCGACAAAATTCAACACCTATTTATGAAAAAAATTGTCCAGAAAGTAGGCATAGAGGGAACTTACCTCAACATAATGAAGGCCATATATGACAAACCCACAGACAACATCGTTCTCAATGGTGAAAAATTGCAACAATTTCCTCTAAGATCAGGAACAAGACAAGGTTGTGCACTCTCACCACTATTATTCAACATAGTTTTGGAAGTTTTAGTCACAGCAATCAGAGAAGAAAAAGAAATACAAGGGATCCAAATCAGAAAAGAAGAAGTAAAGCTGTCACTCTTTGCAGATGACATGATACTATACATAGAGAATCCTAAAGATGCTACCAGAAAGCTACTAGAGCTAATCAATGTATATGGTAAAGTAGCAGGATACAAAATTAACGCACAGAAATCTCTTGCATTCCTATACACTAATGATGAAAAATGGGAAAGAGAAATTCAGGAAACACTTCCTTTTACCAGTGCAACAAGAAGAATAAAACACCTAGGAATAAACCTACCTAAGGAGACAAAAAACCTGTATAGAGAAAACTATGACACTGATGAAAGGAATTAAAATGAAATGATAGAAACAGATGGACAGATAAACCATCTTCTCGGATTGGAAGAATCAACATTGTGAAAATGACTCTACTACCCAAAGCAATCTACAGATTCACTGCAATCCCTATCAAACTACCAAAGGCATTTTTCACAGATGTAGAACAAATATTTCACAATTTGTATGGAAACACACAAGACCCCAAATAGCCAAAGCAATCTTGAGAAAGAAAAACGGAGCTGGAGGAATCAGGCTCCCTGACTTCAGACTATATTACAAAGCTACAGTAATCAAGACAATATGGTCCTGGCACATAAACAGAAATATAGATAAATGGAACAGGATAGAAAGTGCAGAGATAAACCCACATATATATTGTCACCTTATTTTTGATAAAGGAGGCAAGAATATACAATGGAGAAGAGACAGCCTCTTCAATAACTGATGTTGCGAAAACTGGACAGCTACATCTAAAATAATGAAGTTAGAACACTTCACAACACCATAAACAAAAATAAAATCAAAATGGATTAAGGACCTAAATGTAAAGCCACACACTATAAAACTTTTTGAGGAAAACATACACAGAACACTCTATGACATAATTCAGAGCAAGATCGTTTTGACCCACCTCCTAGAGAAATGGAAATAAAAACAAAAATTAACAAATGGGTCCTAATGAAACTTAAAAGCTTTTGCACAGCAAAGGAAACCATAAACAAGCTGAAAAGACAATCTTCATAATGGGAGGAAATATTTGCAAGTGAAGCAACGGACAAAGGATTAAACTCCAAAATATCCAAGAAGCTCATGCAGGTCAATATCAGAAAAACAAAAAAAGCCATCCAAAAATGGGCAGAAGACCTAAATAGACATTTCTCCAAAGAAGATATACAGATTTCCAACAAAGACATGAAAGGATGCTCAACATTACTAATCATTAGAGAAATGCAAATCAAAACTACAATGAAGTATCACCTTACACCAGTCAGAATGAACATCATTAAAAAGTCTGTAAACAATAAATGCTGAAGAGGGTGTGGAGAAAAGGGAACCCTCTTGCACTGCTGGTGGGAATGTAAATTGATACAGACTCTGTGGAGAACAGTATGGAGGTTCCTTAAAAAACTAAAAATAGAATTACCATATGACCCAGCAATCCCACTACTGGGCATATACTCTGAGAAAACCATAATTCAAAAAGAGTCAGGTACCTCAATGTTCATTGCAGCTCTATTTACAATAGGTAGGACATGGAAGCAACCTAAGTGTCCATCGACAGATGAATGGATAAGACGTGGCACATATATACAATGGAATATTACTCAGCCATAAAAAGAAACAAAATTGAGTTATTTGTAGTGAGGTGGATGGACCTAGAGTCTGTCATACAAAGTGAAGTAAGTCAGAAAGAGAAAAACAAATACCGTAGGCTAACACATATATATGGAATCTAAAAAAAAAAAAAAAAAGTTCTGACGAACATAGGGGCAGGACGTGAATATAGATGCAGATATACAGAATGGACTTGAGGACACAGGGAAGGGGAAGGGTAAGCTGGGTAGAAGTGAGAAAGTGTCATGGACATATATACACTATGAAATGTATAATAGATAGTGGGAAGCAGCCACATAGCACAGGGAGATCAGCTTGGTGCTTTGTGACCACCTAGAGGGGTGGGATACGGAGGGTGTGAGGGAGATGCAAGAAAGAGGAGATATGGGGATATATGTATATGTATAGCTGATTCACTTTGTTATAAAGCAGAAACTAACACACCATTGTAAAGCAATTATATTCCAATAAAGATGTTAAAAACCAAAGGTAAAAAAATTTTTTAAATTAAAAAAATTACTAAACACTGAAAAAAATTAAACAAGTAAATGGAGAGATATAATGCATTCATGGTTTGGAAGATGTAATATTATTACAATGTCATTTTTACTCAAACTGATCTGTTAATTCTCCTCAATACAATCCCAATCAAAATCTCAGCAGCCTCTTTAAAGAGAGAAATGGACAAACTGATCTTAAAATTCACATGGAATTGCAAAGCACTAAATTTGCCAAAACAAATATTAAAACAAGAACAATGTTGAAAGACACCATCTGGTTTCAAGATTTATTTTAAAGGTGCAATAATCCAGATAGTGTGGTACTGGCAGGATTATAAACAAAATAACAAAATAATCAAGTGTACATAGTAGATTCTCAAAAGAGATCCACATACGTATGGAAAGCTGATTTCTGACAAAGGTAATTCAACATTTTTTTTTTTAACTGCGGAATTTTTTTTTTTTTTTTTTTTTTTTGTGGTATGTGGGCCTCTCACTGTTGTGGCCTCCCTGGCCACGGAGCACAGGCTCTGAACACACAGGCTCAGTGGCCACGGCTTACAGGCCCAGCCGCTCCGCAGCACGTGGGATCTTCCCAGACTGGGGCACAAACCCGTGTCCCCTGCATCGGCAGGCGGACTCTCAACCACTGCGCCACCAGGGAAGCTCTTAACTTTGAATTTTACTTTATTTTTATACATCAATTTTATACACGTTCTTAGTAGTCATCAATTTTATACACGTCAGTGTATACATGTCAATCCCAATCGCCCAATTCATCACACCACCATCCCCACCCCACAGTGGCTTTCCCCCCTTGGTGTCTATACCTTTCTTCTCTACATCTGTATCTCAACTTCTGCCCTGCACAGCGGTTAATCTGTACCATTTTTCTAGGTTCCACATACATGTGTTAATATATGATACCTGTTTTTCTCTTTCTGACTTACTTCACTCTGTATGACAGTCTTGAGATCCATCCACGTCTCAACAAATGACCCAATTTCGTTCCCTTTTATGGCTGAGTTATATTCCATTGTTTATATTATCACATCTTTATCCATTCATCTGTTGATGGGCATTTAGGTTGCTTCCATGTCCTGGTTATTGTAAACAGTGTTGCAATGAACATTGGGGTAAATGTGTCTTTTTGAATTATGGTTTTCTCTCGGTATATGCCCAGTAGTGGGACTGCTGGTTCATATGGTAATTCTATTTTTAGTTTTTTAAGGACCCTCCATTCTGTTCTTCATAGTGGCTGTATCAATTTACATTCCCAACAACAGTTCAAGAGGGTTCCCTTTTCTCCACACCCTCTCCAGCATTTATTGTTTCTAGATTTTCTGATGATGCCCAGTCTAAGTATTCTGAGGTGATACTTCATTGTAGTTTCGATTTGCATTTCTCTAGAAATTACTGATGTTGAGCAGCCTTTCATGTGCTTCTTGGACATCTGTCTCTCTTGTCTGGAGAAATGTCTATTTAGGTCTTCTGCCCATTTTTGGATTGGATTGTTTGTTTCTTTAATATTGACCTGCAGGAGCTGTTTATATATTTTGGAGATTAATCCTTTGTCCATTGATTCGTTTGCAAATATTTTCTCCCATTCTGAGGACTGTCTTTTCATCTTATTTATGGTTTCCTTTGCTGTGCAAAAGCTTCGAAGTTTCATTAGGTCCCATTAGTTTATTTTTGTTTTTATTTCCATTACTCTAGGAGGTGGATCAAAAAAGATCTTGCTGTGATTTATGTCAAAGAGTGTTCTTCTGTGTTATACTGCCACCAAATATAGTAAAAATCCTTCTCAAAACATTCCATTTATACATATATACCTTCTTTTTAAGATTCCTTTCCCATTTAGGTCACCAAAAGCATTAAGTACAGTTCCCTGTGCTATACAGCAGGTTCTCATTAGTTATCTGTTTTTTTTAACATCTTTATTAGAGTACAATTGCTTTACAAAGTTGTGTTAGTTTCTACTGTATAACAAAGTGAATCAGCTATGTGTATGTATATATATCCTCATATCCCCTCCCGCTAGCATCTCCCTCCTACCCTCCTTATCCCACACCTTTAGGTGATCACAAAGCACCGAGATGATGCTATGCACCTGTGCTATGCAGCTGCTTCCCATTAGCTATTTTACATTTGGTAGTGTATGTATGTCCATGCCACTCTCTCACTTCGTATCAGCTTAACCTTCCCCTCCCACCCCCATGTCTTCAAGTCCATTCTCTACCTCTACATCTTTTTCTTGTCCTGCCTCTAGGTTCATAAGAACCATTTTTTTTTTACATTCCATATCTATGCATAACGATACAGTACTTGTTTTTCTCTTTCTGACTTACTTCACACTGTATGACAGATTCTAGGTCCATCCACCTCACTACAAATAACTCAGTTTTGTTTCTTTTTATGTCTGAGTAATATTCCATTGTATATATGTGCCACATCTCCTTTATCCATTCATCTGTCGATAGACACTTAGGCTGCTTCCATGTCCTGCCTATTGTAAATAGAGCTGCAATGAACATTGTGATACATGAATCTTTCTGAATTATGGTTTTCTCAGGGTATATGCTCAGTAGTGGGATTGCAGCGTCATATCATAGTTCTATTTTTAGCTTTTTAAGGAACCTCCATACTGTTCTCCATAGTGGCTGTATCAATTTACATTCCCACCAACAGTGCAACAGGGTTCCCTTTTCTTCACAACCTCTCCAGAGTTTATTCTTTATAGATTTTTTGATGATGGTCATTCTGACCAGTGTGAGGTGATAACTCATTGTAGTTTTGATTTCAATGTCTCTAATGATTAGTGACACTGAACATCCTTTCATTTGTTTGTTGGCAATCTGTATATCTTCTTTGGAGAAATGTCTTTTTAGGTCTTCTGCCCATTTTTTATACTGAGCTGTTTTATACTGAGATTGTTTATTTAAGATTTTTCTTGTTTCTTGAGGTAGGATTGTATTGTTATAAACTTCCCTCTTAGAACTGCTTTTGCTGCATCCCATAGGTTTTAGGTCATCATGTTTTCATTGTCATTCGTGTCTAGGTATTTTTTGATTTCCTCTTTGATTTCTTCAGTGATCTCTTGCATATTTAGTAGCGTATAGTTTGGTCTCCATGTGTTTTTATTTTTTATAGTTTTTTTCCTGTAATTCGTATCTAGTCTCAAAGCGTTGTGGTCAGAAAAAATACTTCATATGATTTCGATTTTCTTAAATCTACCAAAGCTTGATGTGTGACCCAAGATATGATCCTGGAGAATATTCCACAAGCACTTGAGAAGAAAGTGTATCCTGTTGTTTATGGATGGAATGTCCTATAAATATCAATTAAGTCCATCTTGTTTAATGTGTCATGTAAAACTTGTGCTTCCTTATTTATTTTCATTTTGGATAATCTGTCCATTGGTGAATGTGGGGTGTTAATGTCCCCTACTATGATTGTGCTACTGTTGATTTCTCCTTTTATGGCCATTAGCATTTGCCTTATATATTGAGGTACTCTTATGTTAGGTGCATATATATATACAATTTTTATATCTTCTTCTTGGATTAATCCCTTGATCATTATGTAGTGTCCTTCTTTGTCTGTTGTAATAGTCTTTATTTCAAAGTCTACTTTGTCTGATATGAGAATTGCTACTCCAGCTTTCTTTTGATTTCCATTTGCATGGAATATCTTTTTCCATCCTTTCATTTTCAGTCTGTATGTGTCTATAGGTCTGAAGTGGGTCTCTTGTAGACAGCATATAATTGTTCTTGCTTTTGTATCCATTCAGCCAGTCTATGTCTTTTGGTTGGAGCATTTAATCCATTTACATTTAAAGTAATTATCAATATGTATGTTCCTATTACCATTTCTAATTGTTTTGGGTTTCTTTCTGTAGGTCTTTTCCTTCTCTTGTGTTTCCTGCCTAGAGAAGGTCCTTTAGCATTTGTTGTGAAGCTGGTTTGGTAGTGCTGAATTCTTTTAACTTCTGCTTGTCTGTAAAGGTCTTAGTTTCTCCATCGAATCTGAATGAGATCCTTGCTGGGTAGAATAATCCTGGTTGTAGGTTTTTCCCTTTCATTAATTAAATATGTCCTGCCACTCCCTTCTGGCTTGCAGAGTTTCTGCTGAAAGATCAGCTGTTAAGCTTATGGGGATTCCCTTGTATGTTATTTGTTGTTTTTCCCTTGCTGCCTTTAATATTTTTTCTTTGTATTTAATTTTTGATAGTTTGATTAATATGTATCTTGGCATGTTTCCCTTTGGATTTATCCTGTGTGGGACTCTGTGCTTCCTGGACTTGATTGACTGTTTCCTTTCCCATATTAGGGAAGTTTTCAACTATAATCTCTTCAAATATTTTCTCAGTCCCTTTCTTTTTCTTGGACCCCTATAATTCGAATGTTGGTGCATTTAACATTGTCCCAGAGGTCTCTGAGACTGTTCCCAATTCTTTTCATTCTTTTTTCTTTATTCTGCTCTGTAGTAGTTATTTCCACTATTTTATCTTCCAGGTCACTATCTGTTCTTCTGCCTCAGTTATTCTGCTATTGATTTCTTCAAGAGAATTTTTAATTTCATTTATTGTGTTGTTCATCATTGTTTGTTTGCTCTTTAGTTCTTCTAGGTCCTTATTAAACGTTTCTTGTATTTTCTCCATTTTATTTCCAAGATTTGGGATCATCTTTACTATCATTACTCTGAATTCTTTTTCAGGTAGACTGCCTATTTCCTCTTCATTTGTTTGGTCTGGTGGGTTTTTACCTTGCTCCTTCATCTGCTGCATATTCCTCTGTCTTCTCATTTTGTTTAACTTACTGAGTTTGGGCTTTTCACAGGCTTCAGGTTTGTAGTTCCCATTGTTTCCGATTTCCGATGTTGCAACAGCCCCAGTGGCTAAGTTTAGTTCAGTGGGTTGTGTTGGCTTCCTAGTGGAAGGGACTGGTGCCTGTGTTCTGGTGGGTGGGGCTGAATCATCTTTCTGATGGGCAGGGCAACGTCCAGGGATGTGTTTTGGGGTGTCTGTGAACTTAGTATGGTTTTAGGCAGCCTCTCTGCTAATGGGTGGGGTTGTGTTCCTGTCTTGCTAGTTGTTTGGCATAGGGTGTCCAGCACTGTAGCTTGCTGGTCGTTGAGTGAAGCTGGGTGTTAGCATTAAGATGGAGATCTCTGGGAGAGCTTTTGCCATTTGATATTATGTGGAAGCAGGAGGTCTCTGGTGGACCAATGTCCTGAACTTGGCTCTCCCACCTCAGAGGCTCTGGTCTGAAACCAGGCCAGAGCACCAAGACCCTGTCAGTCACACGGCTCAGAAGAAAAGGGAGAAAAACGAAGGAAAAAAAAATTTAATAATAAATTATTAAAATAAAAAAATAAAAAGTAATAATAAAAAAGAAGAGTGCAACCAAACCAAAAAACAACTCCACTAATAATAACAAGTGCTAAAAACTATACTAAGATAAACATAAAAATCAGAAACAAATCAGTCACAGACAGCAAACCCTAAGTCTACAGTTGTTCTCAAAATCCACCACCTCAATTTTGGGACAATTTGTTGTCTATTCAGGTATTCCACAAATGCAGGGTACATCAAGTTGATTGTGGGGACTTAATCCGCTGCTCCTGAGGCTGCACAGAGAAGTTTCCCTTTCTCTTCTTTGTTCACACAGCTCCTGGGGTTCAGCTTTGGTTTTGGCCCCATCTCTGTGTGTAGGTCACCCTCAGGCATCTATTCCCACCCAGACAGGATGGGGTTAAAGCAGCGGCTGATTGGGGGGCTCTTGCTCACTCAGGCCCAGTGGAGGGAGGGGTACGGTAGTCATAACTGTAATGCAGGGCGAGCCTGTGGCGACAGAGGCTGCCATGATGTTGCAACAGCCTGAGGCGTGACATGTGGTCTCCTGGGGAAGTTGTCCCTGGATCACAGGACCTTGGCAGTGGCGGGCTGCACAGGCTCCTGGGAGAGGAAGTGTAGACAGTGACCTGTGCTTGCACACAGGATTCCAGGCGGCTGCTGCAGCAGCATTAGCATTTATGCTCGTCTCGAGGGTCCGAGCTGATAGCCATGGCTCATGCCCATCTCTGGAGCTCATTTAGGCGGTGCTCTGCTGTCCGTGGGTGCACAGAGCAGGAATCCCCTCTCCTTGTGACAGACCCTGAATCAATGGTCTCTTGCCTCTTCAGCAGGTCCAGACTGTTTTCTGGATTCCCTCCTGGTTAGCTGTGGCACACTAGCCCCTCAGGCTGTGATCACACAGCCAATCCCAGCCCTCTCCCTGGGATCTGACTTCCGAAGCTAGAGCCTCAGCTCCCAGTCCCCACCTGCCCTGGCAGGTGAGAAGACAAGCCTCTCAGGCTGGTGAGTACTGGTCAGCACGGGTCCTCTGTGCTGGAATCTCTCCACTTTGCCCTCTGCACCCTTGTTGCTGCACTTTCCTCTGTGGCTCCGAAGCTTCCCCCCCACCCACCCCCTGTCTCTGCCAGTGAAGGGGTTTACTAGTGTGTGGAAACTTTTTCCCTTCACAGCTCCCTCCCAGAGGTGCAGGTCCCATCCCTATTCTTTTGTCTCTGCTTTTTCTTTTTTCTTTTGCCTTACCCAGGTACGTGGGGAGTTTCTTGCCTTTGGGGAAGTCTAAGGTCTTCTATCAGCATTCAGTAGGTGTTCTGTAGGAGTTGTTACACATGTAGATATATTTTTGATATATTTGTGGGGAGGAAGGTCATCTCCTTGTCTTACGCCTCTGCCATCTTGACGGTCCCCCTTAGTTATCTATTTTATACATATTAGTGTATATACGTCAATCCCAATCTCCCAATTCATCCCACACCTCCCTTCCTCCCTTGGTGTCCATAGGTTTGTTCTCTCCGTCTGTGTCTCTTTCTGCCTTTCAAACAGGTTCATCTGTACCATTTTTCTAGATTCCACATATACATTAATATACAATATTTGTTTTCTCTTTCTGACTTACTTCACTTTGTGTGACAGTCTCTAGGTCCATCCACATCTCTACAAATGACCCAATTTCATTCCTTTTTATGGCTGAGTAATATTCTATTGTATACTTGTACCATATGTATATAGTTGATTCACTTTGCTGTACAGAAGAAACTAACACAATATTGTAAAGCAACTATACCCCAATTTTTTTAAAAAAAGTATTTTCACAAAGGGAAAGCATGTATACTAGCACTCACATCAACAAAACGAAAATCATCAGCACCCAGCAGCCTCCCCATGCTCTCTTCCAGTCACTCCCCTGCCCCCACTATCCTAAGTTCTAACATCATAGATTAGCTTCTCCTGTATTTTTGGTATGTCTGTGAGATTCATTCATCCACGTCATTGCATATAGTTCATTCATTCTCACTGTTGTATAGTATTACATTGTGTGAATATACCACAATTAATTTATTCATACTACTATTGATGGACATTTATGCAACTGCTTGGGGCTATTAGAAATAATGTTGTTATATATACACACTTCTACATATAAAATAGATAATCAACAAGGACCTACTGTATAGCAAAGGGAACTCAGTATTCTGTAATAAGCTATATGGGAAACGAATCTGAAAAAAATGGATATATGTGTGTGTGTGTGTGTGTGTGTGTGTGTATAATTAAATTACTTTGCTATACACCTGAAACTAACAAACTTTTGTAAATCAACTATACTCCAATATAAAATAAAAATTAAATTAAAAGAAAAAAAAACATTCCATTTAAATCCAGGTCAAGATACTTAGTCTCTTAAAACAAAACAAAACAAACTAAAACTAATTAAAATAGCCCTTGAAGAGGGAGTTGAGACAAAATTGTATGTTTCACTAAACATCAGAGAAGCACTCTTGAGTGTCTGCCTGATGGTTTAGCATCATGGAAATTTGATCTCATTCTCTCTTGATATTGATTCTTGACTTGTCAGGATAAAACATACAAAAGAACTTTGTACTGGGTACCTACACATGATATCACATTTATTATAACAAATCTATCAGGTATGCATTATTATATCAATTATATATAAAATGGAACTGAGGCTCAGAAAGACTATGTAATCTACCTATAATAGCATAATTAATAACAAAGAGATTCATAATCACTGAAATCACTTCAAAGCCTAAATACTCTCTCCTCTCCAGTATGCATCCTCTTTCTTACCTTAAAACATATATTCAAATGACTTTTAAATTACAAATTTAAATAAATTGCCATAATCCTGTAATTGTATAATTCTGGTACACTGGAACTTCATGACTCTCCTTTATGCACTAGTAACAGTGTCTTCTATATTTCAGTGTGATAGGCCAGTCCTGTCTTCAGATGTTCAAAATATACTGTGAATCACCTATATCCCAGAGAAATATGTGCTTTTGTAAATGATAAATTTAAAAAGCACTTAGAAAGATCATTTAAAAGTTGTATAGCTACAACTTTACAAAAGAATAGCTATCTATCCATGTATTTCTTCTTTATCTCTTTTGGCATATTTCTGAGAAACATAGACTACCATAATATGATTTAAGTGCCCAATGTAAGAATACTACTATCTTAGCTAACTAGTTCCATCTGTTTCTTTTTATGTAATTTCTACTGAATATTTAATGCCTCCACTACTAGTGTCAAGGGCAACTTATGAAAGATAATACATTTCATATCAATGGTACAAATCACATGTAAGCTTTGAGTTTTCAAAATGATTTAACCAAAGCAGAAAAGAAAATGAAAGGTGGATTAGTATAGTGAATGCAATAACAAGACAAAAAACTGAGAGTAGTAATTGATAGTCCAGAAATAAAGAGAAAATTTTATTTTTAAAATACGTTTGATCAAAGGAAATTGAATCGAAGGCAATCAGTTGAGAGAGATGAATAAATATATTATATGGAATAAGAAACTATCTTTTTACCACATAAATATTTAAAAATAAAAGAAATATTCTACTCATCCATTGCAACAAAGTGACATTACTGAGAAAAAGAAAGAAATTACAGCTATATATAAATATCTTGACTTCTCATTGAAAATAAAAATCATTATCAAAGAGAATATAATAAAAAAATTTAATTTATGGTTCATTTAATACATGTTCTATAAAACATGTACTTTACTCATTTTTATTAAACCTAAATAGAAACACAAATAAATCATATTTAACTTACTGATGAAAAGTCATGGTTATTTCTACAAGTTGTTACTACACTACTATAAGAATTTCAACTTTTGTTGCTCATTGGATAGCCTGCACGAGTCCAAATTTGATACAGTCAGTATTTCATATTAATTTATGGATTCTTGCCGTTTGTAGAGAGATGGAAGTGACAGTTTGGCCAATCTAGAATCTTATAGGCTGTCAGTATTTATCAATTTTAGTCATAACTCACAGTTTCAGTTTTATTTTGTAACTGAATTTAGAACCAACTTTTCTCAATTATTCTAAGATAAGAAGGAAGAGACTTCAGAGGATTTTGGCTTCTCAAAAGCATAACTAATTAAGTGAAATTATTTACAAATTGTGACTATTAACAAAGACATTGTCACATTTATTGACTGTCTAAGGGAGGATATTGGAGACAGTGTCTTATCATGATGCCTCTCTGGCCTGGATCTGAGGAAGAGAAGACAGGAAAACTCAAGGGTTGTCTTTCATAAACATTGAAACATGTCATCCTTGGTTTTATAATTATTCTGAAATAATCTTCAAAATGAGACGAATCTTGAGGATATAAGTGCTTTCAATCCTTTATGTTACATAAAATTTGGTTTTATCCTTTTCTCAGATACATAGGTTATATTTCTCTTTTCTGCAGAGGGCAACTTTTTGAAAACATGTTTAGCAATTAGTTACTCAAGAGTTTCAGGAGATTATTCCTTAAGATAGCAGACATAGCTATCTCTGGGCCCCAATAAGAACAAATATCAAGCTCAGAATTCTTTTAATAACAGAGACTGAAATTTTCCATAAGGAATTTGTGATCAAACTCTCTCTTCCTTTTAATTTTTCTCTTGAGAAAGAACATCTGGGCTAGGCCTATTTGTATTCAACGACGGAACCAGAAAACAATATGAAAAATATACGTAACTGTTCTGCACTTTTTAAAGAGACATTTTTTAAATCAAATTTTAGCACACAAAACACCTGAAATACAACCTTACTTCCTCTATAGCTCAATCAGGATCAAACTGAGGAGATACACTTTGAATCCTTGTTCAAGTCACTCTCTGAGACATGGTGAGTTATATTAAGATAACTATACCGTAGGGCCTGCCCCTCAGGGGCTCAATATCTAGTTTTATGAAGACCATCATACAATGTCTGCATGTGACTCCTGAAGAAAGGTATTGGTTGAATGGGGGAATGGAGTCCCTGGCCACCTCTATGATTTCTGATCTGTAAGGCATGGCTGGAGAAATGCTGTGGGGGGTATGTGCTAATTGCTTATAAAACAAAGCCTGGGGCTTCCCTGGTGGCGCAGTGGTTGAGAGTCCACCTGCCGATGCAGGGGACACGGGTTCGTGCCCCGGTCCGGGAAGATCCCACGTGCCGCGGAGCGACTGGGCCCGTGAGCCATGGCTGCTGAGCCTGCGCGTCCAGAACCTGTGCTCCACAATGGGAGAGGCCACAACAGTGAGAGGCCCACATACTGCAAAAAAAAAAAAAAAACAAAAAAAAACAAAGCCTGCACTGAGACTAAGCACTCTGCCCATAATTCATCTATGGCTTCCTTTTAGCCTCTTACAGGCAGAGCT
The DNA here is from genome assembly GCF_949752795.1 of Hyperoodon ampullatus. Lineage (NCBI taxonomy): Eukaryota > Metazoa > Chordata > Mammalia > Artiodactyla > Ziphiidae > Hyperoodon > Hyperoodon ampullatus. Next base: position 126,227,448 of record NC_136916.1, on the reverse strand, counting down.
TACCAAGTGCAACGGACAAAAAAATCAAAAACAGCTTCTTCTATGTTATTTCATACTAGAACTCTAAATTATCATATTATAGTCAATGCATAGATATAGGTCCTCAGAAATCTTCCCCAAAAGTACTCTTCTATTTCTTTACGTTAGTAACCATTACCATCAAATGCATATTTTGAGTTACATACTTGAGATGTACTTATGATTTACCTTAGAGCTATGAAAATCTGGATGATAATGTTGTCCCCTAGATTCTCATTCTGTATAGTTGCCTAATTTCTGGTCTATATGCATGGCAGTTTTCTCCATCATGTAACGAAAAGGCACTACACAAATTCCCTCTGGAAGTTAAAGAGAAAAGCTGTGCTTCTACAAACTTGGCATATTTCATGGAATTGATGTCTACTAACACACTGCATTTTAAGCCAATTACTCTAATGGTTCTCAAAGAATGTGTTTGAATATCATCACTCTGCGTTATTCTCAAGAGCCAGTCTTTATGTACAGTGACTACATACATTCTTAAACAACAGATGCCTTAGGTGGAAGATGAGCTCGTCGAAAAGTATCTGCCACCTGTTTTTGCCCATCATTATTCCCTTAATAGCTTACTACCTGTGGGCACTATGAGCCACCAAAGACAAGTGTCATTCCCTAAAGAACCACAACAATAGCAATACTTATGAGGTTGGCGTCAGAAAGTCAGCTGAAAAGCATTTCCCAGTACACTGATGCAATGTGTCATTTTTGAAAATCCCATGTTAGTGGTATGACTTTGGGAATTGACTTAATAACAATGATAACAATAAAAATGGTTAGCACTTAGCAAGGAAAGTGTTTTTCATCCCAAAGGGCCCACAAGTGCTTCAGACTCAAAAATGCAGTCATCTCTAAGAAGGGTGATGGCACTCAGCAGAGTAAAGAAAGCTCAGAAAATGATCATCAAGGAGAGCAGCACAAACTCTTATCTAAAAGAGGTATCATAAGCTTTTTATTTTCCATGTGGAGTGATATAACCTTGGATTTCCATCTCTGTAGAAGGGTGCCAATGCATCAAAAGTAAGCTTTTGTGTCCCACTCTAGGCAGAAACTATTGAGTGGTAGGGAAAATTGACCTTGCAGCTATGGAACGCAGGTTTAGAAGGTAACAAAATGGATCCAAATCACCTTGGCATACTTTTTTACTACCTAGGATCTCAATGTAGCCATCCTATTATAGAGATCTACTGTTAAAATATGAGCCAAGTGGGTTTCTACTTTAAAGAAAGAGAGGTAATGAAGGTTGAATTGCTGGGGCATTCTGAGCTTTGCAGATCATGTTCACAGAAAAGGTTTCATCATGCTGGCAAATGGCTTTTTGATCTTGCTGAATGAAACTGCCATAGTTGAGACTGGCTGACTTCTTAGGCTCATCTATTATATTCATGTACAATACTGGCTCTGAGGATATTTTCTCTGATACAAACCAAGAAATGTTTGTCTGTAAATGATTGTCAAGAATATGCTTTTCTTAAGCCATGAATAGTTATTTTCTTTTATTTAACATAAACTTGCCTTAAGTACTGATTTTTGCAGTATCTATTGGCAAATTTGATCTGAAATTACTTTGATTTAGTACATATCTTACTATTAAAATAACTTAGCCAGTTGGCCCTCTGACTTTGTTGATAACCACAAACTAACCATATTAAATGAATTTCTTTGGGTAGGTTTGACATTTGCCAATAGGTTTCCAAATTTCAGGAATATTCCATTATTTTGGCAAAATGAAACCTTATTTTTCTTTCCTGCCCAACCCCCATCTCATAAAACTTTGAAAATCCATCCAATATTTTTTTCCTCCAAATACAAATTTTCTTCTTGAAAATGTAGCTATTGACCCATTGGTGGTGGAACAGAAATGGTTTTTCTCTCTGAGTAATGCATACATGATGTTCCACACACTAGTTCCTTTCACTGTCCCTCTGACACTTGACAGGAATTTGTCACTGCAACTGACAAAGCTAATTTGTATCCTGGGAATAAAATTCCATGACCCAGAGACCTAAAGCATTATACTCTAGCAGAGTTGTTCTAAACTTAGTTGGCCTTGGACATTGTCCAGTGAATGAAAATCTCTGGAGCTGGGGGCCTATATCTGCAAAACTCTACATAAGAGGTGATCTATCAGTTAAAATTTATATATAGCTTCTAGCAATAAAAACTTGAAATAACTGTACTTAAACAATATGAAAGTTTACTTTTTTCTGTTTTTCTTTTAGAAGTTAGGAAAAAGGCAAGGCCAAGCTGGTATAGAAGCACCACCAAGTCAGCAGAGCCCCAGGCTCCTTCCTCCTGCTCTGCCATTTTTAATCATGGTTTCCATCCTCAAAGTCACTTAGACGATCAAAATAGCAACTCAAACTCTTTCTTACTACAGGCAAGAAACAGCAGAGTAAGAGATGAGGAAAAAATGAAGCACTTCCAAGTTGAGAATTTCCGTTTAAGTATCCCTCCCAGTATTCCAGACAATATTTATACATACATCTAACCACAGAATTTATACAAGGGACTTTACCTAGGATACATTTTGTCACACCTGGCCACTCTTAAATCCCAAATAATATTGGGTCCTCTTTCTAGGGAAGACAAAGAGAATCAATACTGGATAGGCAATTAGTAATCACTCCTCCAAATTATTATCAGATTTGAAAGTTAGAGGAGATTCCAGTCCAAGATGATGACAAAGGGGCTTCCTGAAATCACCTCCTCCCACGGATACACTGAATCTACAGTTATACATGAAGCAATTCCCTCTGAAAGAAATCCAGAAACAAGCTGAGTGGACCCTACAAAGCAAGTGAAAGAGAAAATACACATATCACTCACAAAACAAAACCAGTAGGAAACACTGAGACACATTCTCACCAAAAACACCGTCCCCAGCATATTGCCGTACAATTTGGAGGGAACGCCCAACTCCCAGCTTCTCCCTGAGGAGTAAAGGGGGTTTGAACCTCATATCTAGTACTCCAACTTTAAAGACTCCTCCTGAGTGATGGGTCCCCAAAACAACTAGCTCTGAAAGCCAATGGAGTCCACAAGACTCACAAGACTATATCAAAAAAACAAAACAAAAATCAGTTCTAATTTAACAGGCATCTAAAGACTAACTGTGATCCTCCTTGGAGACTGGGGAAGGCAGCAGACACTATGTCCCTCTTTTTATTTAAGCCCACTACAAATTGCCAATATCATCCTGAAAGGACCTTGTACAGATGTCTGGGAACCAAGCTTTTTTGACTGCTGCAAAAGGACAGCACCTGGATTACCTGGCTCTAATAACAAAAAGGCTTACATTCATGAGTCCCACAGGAATATAACAAAAAAGAAGTTATTAACTGACACAGGAGCACCTCTCCATGTGCTCCTGGGCCCAGCACAGAGTCACAAAAAAGCCCATCTCCCAGTTTCTCCTAGGAAGGGCACTAATTACATACTTTCCCTGCTGCTGCCTGAGGGTTCAGCTTCCATCAGCCTGTAGCAAAATGCTGACTGAAATCCTCCCCTTTGGGACACTGACAGGTCTTAGCACACCCTCCTCAACTACTGGAAGCCACTAAGAACAAAGAAGGCGTCTTTGATAATCATAGAGGTTTGAGAGATAACCAAAAGTTTGGGCTAGACTAATTGATAAGGTTCATCTCCTACACAAGGTTGCTCTATGAAGACTGAGAGAGATAGGTATGTTATCTAATGCACAGAAACCAACACAAAGAGTCAAGGAAAATGAAGAAACAGAGAAATATGTTCCCAAGAAAAGAACAAGATAAAATTCTAAAAACAAGACAGTGAAATGGGAAAATCATTTACCTAATAAGAGTTCAAATAACAGTTATAAAGATACTCACTGAAGTCAGGAGAACAAGGCATGAACAAAGTGAGAATTTCAACAAAGAGATGGAAAATATAAGAAAGTACCAAATGAAAACACCAAGCTGAAGAATAGAATAACTGAGCTGAAAAATTCAACAGAGGGATTCAGAGCAGACTAGATCAAGCAGAAGAAAGGAGCAGCAAAGTCAAAGGCAGGGAAGTAGAATTCATTCAATCAGAGAAGCAAAAAAACAACAACAAAAAGAAAATAACAAGTGTTGGCGAGGACGTGGAGAAAAGGGAACACTTTGTACACTCTTGGTGGGAATGTAAATTGGACAGCCACTAAGGAAAACAGTATGGAGTTTCCTCAAGAAACTAAAAATAGAATCATCACATGATTCAGCAATTCCTCTCCTGGGTATGGCCAGAAAAAAATGAAAACACTAATTCAAAAAGATACATGTACCCCATTGTTCATAGCAGCACTATTTACAATAGTCAGGACATGGAAAGAACACAAGTACCCATAAACATATGACTGGATAAAAAGATATGGTAAATATATACAAGGGAATATTACACAGCCATAAAAATGAAAATTTGCCATTTGCGGCAATGTGGATGGACCTAAAGAGTATTATGCTTAGTGAAGGAAGTCAGACAGAAAAGAATACTGTATGATAATCACGTATATGTGGAATGTATATGCAAAACAGAATGTATATGCAAAACAGACACAGATTCACAGATATAGAAAATAAACTAGTGGTTACCAATGGGGATAGGGAAGAGAGGAGGGGCAAATTAGGGGTATGGGATTAAGAGATACAAACTACTATGTATAAAATAGATAAGCAACAGGAGATACTGTATAGCACAGGGAATTACAGCTATTATCTTGTAATAAGTTTTAATTGAGTATAACCTGTAAATATATTGAATCACTATGCTGTATACCTGAAATTAATATAGTACTACAGATCAACTATACCTGAATAAAAAAATGAGTGAAACAGAATAGAGAGGCCAAAAATAAACCCAATCATCAATTATTTTATGACAAAGGAACTAAGAACAAACAACAGGGAATGGAGAATCCCTTCAATAAACTGTGTTGGAAAAACAGGATAGCCACATGCAAAAGAATGAAACTGGACCCCTATCTTACACCATACACAAAAATCAACCAAAAATAAATTAAAAACTTGAATGTGAGACATGAAATCATAAAACTCCTAGAAGAAAACATAGGTGGTAAGCTCCTTGACATCTGTCTTGGAGATGATTTTTGGATCTGACATCAAAAGCAAAGGCAAAAAAAGAAAAAAATACATGGGATTATATCCAACTAAAACGTTCTGCACAGCAAACAAAACCATCAATGACAAAATAAAAAGGCAACCTACCAAGTGGGAGAAAACATTTGCAAACTGTATATATGATGTGGGTTAATATCCAAAAAATATAACAAAGTCATAGAACTCAATAGCAAAAACATAATCCAATTTAAAAATGGGCAGAGAACTGCACAGACAGTTTTACAAATGTCCATTAGGTACATGAAAAGATGTTCAACGTAACTAATCATCATGGAAATGCACATCAAAGCCATAATGAGATATTGCCTCATACCTGTTAGAATGGTTATTATAAGAAAAGAAATAACAAATGTTGGGGAGGATGTGGAGAAAAGGGAACACTTGTGCACTCCTGGTAGATGTAAACTGGTGCAGCCAGTGTGGAAACCTCTATGGAGGGTCTTTAAAATTTTTTAAATAAAACTACCCTATGAACCATCAAATCCCTTTTCTGGGCATATATCCAAAAGAAATGAAAACAGGAAAGATATTGAAGTGATATCTGCACTCCCATGTTCACTACAGTGTTATTCACGGTAGACAAGATGTGGAAACAACCTAAATGTCGACAACAGATGAATGCATAAAGAAGATGTGCCATATATATACATATATATATATATGAGTGTGTATATATACACACACAATGGATTTATTCAGTCATGAGAAAAAAGATAATCCTGCCATTTACTACAACACAGACGGAACTTGTGGGCACTATGCTAAGTGAAATGAGCCAGAGATAAATACGGCATGGTATCATTCATAAGTGGAATCTGGAAAAAAACAAAAGCCAAACTCATAGAAACAGAGAGTAGATTGGTGGTTACCAGGGGATGGAAGGTAGGGGAATTATGGGGAGGTTGGTAAAGGGTACTAACTTTCAGCTATAAGATAAATAATGTCTAAGAATCTAATGTATAACATGGTGACTATTGTTGATAACACTTTATTGTAAAATTGAAATTTCCTGAGACAGTAGAACTTAAATGTTTTCAGAACAAAAAAAGAGATTAATATGTGAGGTGATACATGCATTAATAAACTAAATGGGAGGAATCCTTTCTCAGTGTACACGTATGTCAAGTCATCACAATGTACTTTTTAAATATCTTACAATTGTTTGTCAATTATACCTCAATAAAACTGGGGGGAGAAAAGAAAATTAGTGCTCTAGTTCACTTAGCTAATAGTGATTAGCTAATGGATTTTTTATCATAAATTGTTATATTGTTGAATCAGGCAATACCAAGTAGTAATAGACACTTACTAACTAGTACTGACCAGTTTGCCAAGTACTGGCCTAAGAACTTTACATGATGTCATTTAATCCTCACCCAAATCCTATGAAATAGCTTCCAATATTAGCCTCATTTACCTGCTGAGGAAAAAGGCACAGAGAGGTTTAGTAACATATCCCAGATCACTCAGCTAGTAATTCGTAGAGGCCAGGGCCTCAGATATCTATCAAACTACACAGCTTCACTTACTTTATTTCCAAATTACACACATTTTTCTTATGACAGGCATTGCAAAAGTTTTGAGTATTTTTCATATAACTAAGACAGAGCAAGTTTATTGCTTTTCTAGTCACTGGCTATTTGCTGCCTTAAAACTCTCATTTTGAAATCTCAAAAAGGCAAAACTGTAATTTATCTTGATAGAGAAAATTCCCCTAAGAAAAACTGACAACTTTACAGAGTTATTAAGATATTTGCATGTCAAAATACTTTTTATCCCACAGAAATTGCCTTTTCTAGTAAAATCCCCCAGGTGAATCTGCCAGTTATTTAGGTTTCTAATGCATGCTTTCTTACCACTCCCCCATCTGTAAAACCTTTTTTCTCACAGCACTTAAGGATGGACCTGAATGTAGCAGAATTAGATGTTACTGAAAAATTCAATGGATTCAGTCCACTGTGGCTAGAAAATGACTTTTTATAAATATAGGGAAGCACAATTCTATTATCACTCACATGGCAGTCGTTCACTTATTGCAGTAGATGGAGCCCAACGAATAATTCTGTTATATCAAGTCTGTCCATATGACCCATCACATACAACATGAGAAAACTCTAAAATCTTGGATATGTTTCTCTGTCATTAAAAACTTTGTGATCTCAGGTAAATTGCCTAATCTCTTGAGACTCAGGGTAATCATTTATAAAAAATAGGTTAGGGTAAATGAGCCTCAAGATTTTTTTGAGTTCCACAGTTCTGTGTTTTTGTGACCTTGCCTTAAACACTATATTCTCCAGTGATCTGCACACCATCTTAGAGTTGTGAGGGCTCAGTATATATTGCACTGTTGGGCAAATAGATGTTTGAATGCAAAAATAAATGAATAGAAGTGGATAGAGAGATGGAAACATATTTATTTACAAAGTAGTTTTCTTTCCCAGAATAAATGTATATTAACTTAGCTTTTATATTTTTTATCCCTTAACACCTAACTTCCTCAAATACAGCTTTATATATTTTTAACTTTTTATTATGGAATTTAAACACAGAGGGAAAGAAAAAAAAGAGTACAATGAGTGTCCACATACCCATCACCCAAGTCAAAAGCACTACGTTGCTGCCATTCTTTATCTATCCTCATCACCTTTTACATTAAAACAAAGCAAATCTCAGCTATATCATGTCACTCATAAATAAAAGTTAAAATAAACCACATTGATGATAAATTCTGCTTTCCAGTTTACTATAGAAACTGGAATATTCTACCCCAGTTGAATTGCTGGTGGTTCACCTATTATTTTCTGCTTATTTTAAATGTAGTCAGAATCCTAATGAAAAAAGTCCTTATCCACCTTTTATAATTGACCATATTTCTGTTTCTATTTATCTTCAAGGAAAACAGGAAAATTAACTAAACTCTGTGGGTACACTTTTTCCTTTCCCTACTCCTCCACATCCTTATATATTTATTCTTTCTTGGGGTGCTTTTATTTGCAGCCCCAAATTTGGTTAAATACCATTAATCACTAAAACATGGCTCAATCCCCAATAAACTCAGACACATCCTTTTCTTATTGATTTCTAAGTTGTCTTTGATTAACTCATTTATTTCTTCCTGAACTGTGCAGATGAGCACAATCTCAAATGAAATGGACTTGAATTTATATTTCATTGTAAATCTAGCTTTCTGGCCCACCCAGTATTAAATCTCCATTCCTAAGAATGTCTTCAGCATTTCCTCAAAGATCATTGCCAGAAATCCTACTTTGTTTATTGATTTTTTTTTTTCATCAAACTCTTAGGTAAATAAGGATGGGGGAAGGAAAATTTTAATTTGAAATGAATCAATTCCAAATGGAGATGGATCAAAGGTAGAACCAATATAAGTACCTCAAAACTACAAAGTACTGGAAGATAATACAGGAGAGTATTTTCATAACATCTGTGTAGGGAAAGATTTCTAGACAAGACAAAAAAGTTATAAACCACAAACAAAAAAATTAATAAATTGGGATAAAAATTAAGGACTTCTCATTAAAATACACTTTAAAGAAAAGTTAAAAACAAGCACCATAATGGGAAAAGAATGTTGCAAGATATATATCTAACAAAGACCCTAGTAATCAGAAAACATCAAAATACTTTGTCAGTAAAAAAAAAAAAAAAAATCCAAACACCCCAAAAGAAAAATGTGCAAAAGACATGCATGGGAATATTTAAAACGTGTAAATCTAAGTGACCCATAAACATTTGAAATTGGACTCAACCTCATTACTAACCAGTGATACAATAATTTTGCTTGCAAAGAGATACTACTAGATGCTCACTCCATTGGTGAAAATTTTTAAATATGATTACAACAAATGTTGGTGAAGATGTAAAGAAATTGTAACTTTGATAACCTTCTGGTAGGAGTACAAACTGGTACTACCAGCTTGGAAGGCAGTTTAGTAAAATAGTGGATTTGAAGATAAGTATTCTCTATGACCTTTAATCTCATTCCTAAGCATTTGCCTTAAAGAAACTCCTTCATGTGTACACTAGGATGCACACATATGTTTATACACTATATAAATTTGCTGAGCAGCATTCCTCATGTAGTCAAAAATGAAAACAACCCAAATGTCCATTAACGTGAATGGATAAATACCATTTGGCAATAGAAATTAAATGACACCTAATGCAACATCATAGATAATTGTACAAACACAAATATTGAACTAAAGCAGAAACAAAAGAATACATGTATATATACATACATGTATATACACAAAAATATAATTTCATTAACAAAAAATTCAAAAATAGGAAAGCCTAAGCTCATTTTAATTCTAGCTGCTATAATGTTCTATTTCTTGACCTGAACAGTGATTTTCTGGGCATTTACTTAATAACTACTTGCTAAACTGTGCATATGTACTTTATGTTCTTTTCAGTATGCATATTTTATTTCACTGTAAAACTTTTAAATTACGTTGACTTCAGATGCTCCAATATATGTCTTCCTTGTTATTCCTTAAGTAATAATACCCATGTGGTTATGAGTCAATATTTTTAATATAAGAATTTTTAAATGTACTTTAAAAATATTTTAACATACAGAATAGTATAAAGGGTACAAGATTAAATAGTGTTAATTTTTTATCATATTTACTTCAGATTAATCTGTTTAAAAAATAAAATCATATGGACTTCCCTGGCACTCCAGTGTTTACGACTGCGCTTCCAATGCACGGGGTGGGGGTTCGATCCCTCGTTGGGGGACTAAGATCCTACATGCCCTGGGGCACGGCCAAAAAATAAATAAATAAATACATTTGCATTTCTTTAAAAAATAAATAAATAAATAAAATTATAAATGTAGCTAAATCTACTGCTTTATCCATTTCTCTTCCCTCCCTCCCCTAAGATAATCATTTTTCTGAAACTAGGGATTATCATTATAGCAGGTAATTTTAAAAATTCATATATATAGTTTTAACTATAAATAATATAGAATACTGTTTTTTTAAATTTATATAAGCTATCACATTATAGCTACATTTTTGCATCTAACTTTACTTTGCTTCCAAATTATACTTTTAATATTTATGTATGTTAATGAATGTTCTAATTTCTTTTTTCCATTTGATTTGATGCAGAATATTCTATTGCACCAATAAAACAGTCTATTAATCCATTCCCTTATTGAGCAATAATTAGTTTTATTCTACTTGTTTGCTATGACAATGCAGCATCAAAATTTTTACATATGTCTCTTGCATACATGTTAGAATACCTCAAAAATTAAAAAAAATAAATAGCACTAAAATAAAATTTAAATCACTCATAATCTCACTACAGGTAATTGCTTTAAATATATCTATATAGCTTATTTTTTCAGACGTAATGAAATTGGGAAATTATATAACACATATACATACACATATGGTGATTTTATATCCTGCTTTTTACTTATTATGAATAATTCCACATACCATAAAATAGCCTTCAGAAACATGTTCACTAGTGGCTACATAGTGCTCTTTTACACAAATGGACCATAATTTATAAAACTGTTTCTCGTCATTAGACATGTAACTGTTTCCAGTTATTCTATTCTCTCTCCTGTTTCCTAGGCCAATCTAGCTTTCTTCTAGTCCTCACATATAACTGCTTCTTTCACGCATCATAGCCTTTATACATATGGTTCACTCTTCTTTCCTACACTTTTCACATGTCTGGTTTTTTCTCATCTTTGAGATCTCAATGTCAATAGCCCCTGGCAAAAGGGACATTCTCTAATAGTTCTTTTGAAATTATTCTCTTTTTCATGTGCTCTTTTTCTTCCCCCAAATAATATTTAATCAGACCATGTAACTATTTCTTTATATATCTTTATTTTTGTGTCTCTCCAAGAGTGCAAGGACATAATTGTTCTTGATCACCTTCAGTGTTGAACAGGTTGTGCACTATACAATTATAGGAGGAACATTCATATCGTAGCTGTTATAAATTTGTATATTTATTACAACAGTGATCAAGCACAAGGCTATACAGTATCTTGAGGAAGATGCCCCTTTAAATTTCATTCAATGTTAGCTCTGTGATACTCAGTAAATAGCTATTCAATGAATAAATGAACTCATAACTTATTGGTTATCCCTAGTACCAATGTTTTTCGTGTCTCCTTTCTCTCTACAGTTTCCCAGAATTCCCTATTGCTCTGATGTTCACCACACAAGATGTTCACCACAAAATCTTTGTGGCAATTAGCTCAAGGTCAGTAATTTGATATAAGAAAAGATTGAATGCAACACCATATATTTTTGATACTTAAAAAATATGAGGCATAAACCACCACAAACATTTAATTAACTCAGTAAAAAGAACTTAAGTAGGTGATCAACATGTAAAGAGAACTTAAGAATTCTGTTTAGCTTGTACAAGACTAAGAATATAGTGTGTTTTTTTGAGGACATTATTTTCACACTGATTATCTAAAAATTAAATGTTATTATCTATAAAGAAAAATATCAGATTGGTTAATATTGAAATTACAAATTCTCCCAATTCTGAAAATACTATGTACTGACACTTTTGTAAGCCACAAGAATCTACTCCACTTTCATTAAAGCAAACACCATACACTATGCTTGTAAACCAAGAAGAGTGGAAGTATATTTGGCACACTAAGAATAAGATTCTTTCTACATATGACAGTATGAAGAATAAACTTTGGCAGCTATATTTCATCTATGAAACAAGAACTTTCTGACAGCTTTCCTCTCTATTGCAGATAAGTAGAGGAGTTAAATGAATTAATGTCAGGTGGATTAGTCAGATTCTGTTCAAATTGACAGAAGAGCATGTCTGTACAGCTACTTTAAACTCTCAACACTAGTATAAAGAACAGGAGAATGTCCTGTATTTAAAATTGAGTGAATGTTTTAATATCAAATGTATTTCTTTGAGAAAGTCAGCATTACCTCTAATTTGGGGGAAAAAAATGGTAGAGCTCAGTCAATTATAGCACTAGGTTTATCTGATAAAATCAGGTCAGAGTTTACATACTTATGCATTTGAGTTTTTACCTTATAGACTCATAATGGATTTGGATCAAATGCAACAAAATAGCAGTTTCAGTGATAAAAATGTAGTTTCAGTCATAAAAATGTAGTTTTTAAGAGTGACAAAGATGCTTTAAGATCAAATAAAGCAATTGCTTTATTTTACAGATAAGGGATGAGGCAAGGAGTAGAGAAGTGTTATCTGAAGAAATATGGCTAGTTAATTTTAGAGTCAGAAGAGTAAAAAGTCTGATTATATACTAGTGAAGAAATTTTATTTATTTTAGAGCCTCTACAACAGCCAATGGGCCCCAAAGGGCAAAGAATACCATACGTACAATTATGGAGTAATTTCATTATTTTTGAAATAGTTACTTTTAACAATTTGTGTGATGGTATTAAAACCTGAAGAAGAAAAATAAAGATAGGAAAGGGAATTGAAGAGAGCAAAAATAGTTTAAAATATTCCTTATCAACTTGACATATCACACTGTAAGAGTAACTTTTTCCATAGAGAAAGTCCCTTACATATGAAAAGAAATAACTATGGAAGAGAGACTCCAAGATGGCCCCAATGATCCTCACCTCCTAGTATTTACGCTTTTGTGTAATCCCTTCCCTTTGAGAGTGGATAGGACATGTGACTTGATTCTAATGAATATAACTAAGGGGGACAGGATGTCACTTCTGTGATTACGTTACACAAGACTATAACTTCCATCATTCTAACAGTCTGTCTCCCTTGTTGGCATTAATGAAAAAACCTACCATTTGGTGAGTTGCCCTATGGAGACACCCACTTGTTAAGGGTGGCCTCTTTTAGCTTATCAGTTATACTTCCTTGAAAATTATTTTAGTGGTTACCATAGAGCTTACAGTATACTTTTTAAACATCTTTATTGGAGTATAATTGCTTTACAATGGTGTGTTAGTTTCTGCTTTATAACAAAGTGAATCAGCTATACATATACATATATCTCCATATCTCTTCCCTCTTGCTTCTCCCTCCCACCCTCCCTATCCCACCCCTCTAGGTGGTCACAAAGCACTGAGCTGATCTCCCTGTGATACGTGGCTGCTTCCACTATTTTACAGTTCATAGTGTATATATGTCCATGACACTTTCTCACTTCTATCCAGCTTACCCTTCCCCCTCCCTGTGTCTTCAAGTCCGTTCTCTACATCTGCGTCTTTATTCCCATCCAGGCCCTATGTTCATCAGAACCCTTTTTTTTTTTTAGATTCCATATATATGTGTTAGCATAAGGTATTTGTTTTTCTCTTTCTGACTTACTTCGCTTTGTATGACAGACTCTAGGTCCATCCACCTCACTACAAATGACTCAATTTTGTTTCTTTTTATGGCTGAGTAACATTCCATTGTATATATGTGCCACATCTTCTTTATCCACTCATCTGTCAATGGACACTTAGGTTGCTTCCATGTCCTGGCTATTGTAAATAGAGCTGCAATGAACATTGTGGTACATGACTCTTTTTGAATTATGGTTTTCTCAGGGTATATGCCCAGTAGTGGGATTGCTGGGTCATGGAACAGGATAGAAAGCCCAGAGATAAACCCACACACATATAGTCACCTTATTTTTGAAAAAGGAGGCAAGAATATACAATGGAGAAAAGACAGCTTCTTCAATAAGTGGTGCTGGGGAAACTGGACAGCTACAGTATGCATTTTTAACTAATGAAAGTCCACTTTCAAATAATGCTATTCTTCCCCACATGTAGTGCAAGTACCTAATACAGAGTGTTCCAGTTCCTCCCTCCTATCCCTTGCACTAATTACCCAATACATTGTTACTATTATTACTTTAAGTAAAGAATTATCTTTCAGATTAATCAAGAATTAAAAACCCAAAAGATTTTATCTTATCTCCATTTATTTCTTCTGATGCTTGTTTTGAGATCCAAGTTTGTAATATATCATTTTCCTTCTCCCTCAGAAACTTCTGTTTACAACACTTGCTGGTCAGGTCTGCTAGATATGAAGTCCCTCAATTTTTGTTTGAGAACGTCTTAATCCTCCTTCACTTTTTTTTTTTTTGTGCGGTACGTGGGCCTCTCACTGTTGTGGCCTCCCCGTGGCGGGGCACAGGCTCTGGATGCACAGGCTCAGCGGCCATGGCTCACGGCCCAGCTGCTCCGCGGCAAGTGGGATCTTCCTGGACCGGGGCACAAACCCGTGTCCCCTGCATCGGCAGGCGGACTCTCAACGACTGCGCCACCAGGGAAGCCCCCTCCTTCATTTTTGAAGGATTATTTCAGTGGATATAGAATTCTAGATAGGTTGTATTTTTTCTTTCATCACTTTAAATATTTCACTCCACTCTCCTCTCACTTGCATGGCTTCTGAATTAATTCTCGTCCCTCTATGAGTAAGGTATTATTTTCCTCTGACTTCTTTCAAAATCTTCTCTTATCTCTGGTTTTCTGCAGTCTGAATATGATACGTCTAGGTATAATTTTGTTTTGTTGGTATGCATTCTTTTTGCTGTACTCTGAACTTCCTGGATCAGTGGTTTTATGTCGGCCATTAATTTTGAAAGTTCTCAGACAATATTACTTCAAATATTTCTTCTGCTCTTTTCCCTCTTCTCCACACAGTATACAATTATGCATATGTTACACCTTTTGAAATGTTCCCACAGTTCTGGCATGTGTATTTTCTTTTCTTTTTTTATTCTTTTCCTCTTCACATTTCATTTTGGGAAGTTTCTTAGACCCATCATTAAGCACACTGATTCTTTCCTCAGCTGTATCATGTCTTCTAATGAACTCATCATAGGCATGATTCATTATATTTATTTATATATATATATAAAATATATATATTCATTTGTTTTATATGGATATTTTTTATATATATATGTATATATATATACATATATATATGTATATATAATTACTACCATTTTCCTTCAGATCCTTTCTGAGAATTTCCATTTATCTATTTACATTATCTGTTCTTGCATTTTGTATGTTTTTTTCCATTAGATCCCTTCATGTAATCATAGATTTTAAAATTTCCTGTCTTAATTTCAACATGTGTCATATCTGAGTTGGACTTCTGATGCTTGTTTTATGTCTTCTAACTTTGTTCTTTCTGGCCTTTTAGGGTGCCCTGTGTTTTTCTGTTGAAAGCTAGGCATGTTATTGGGCAATAGGAACTGAGGTAAACAGACCTCTAACGTAAAGATTTACATTCGTCTGGCTAATAATTGGGCTTTGTTTAATTTTTTATATAGCTGTAGGTGCCAGAAGTTTCCATTTCCCTAGCATTTTTGTTTTTGTCTCCTGTTTTTGGGATTCCCTATGTACTCTTCCTCAGAAACAGTCTGTGTCTCAGCTCAATCAAATATAATCTGTTATTATTATTCTGGAGCCCTATTGGGGTGATTATGGTAAAGTGTTGGGGAGAGGGCAATTCTGCAATCTTCCATTTAGATCTCAGTCTTTTCATGGGTGTGTATGTCTGGTCACTGACCTTCACAAATGTTTCTTTTTGTGTAGCGTCCCATCAGGTGAGACAGGAAGCTTTTGAGGGCTGGAATGAGGTAAATGCTCTTCATTCACAGCTCTGGGACATGTCTCTGCTAAAATTTTTTCCTTGGAGACTGGACCTCTATTATGGAGAAGGTTAGGGTTGCTTTTCACAAAGATTACACTTCCTTCTTCTCCCACTGCCAGAGCAACAAGGGATATTTCTCAGATCTTCATCATGAAAATATGGTAGGCTTCCTGGAAGTAAAGTCCATTTAAGTTTGAGAACCCCTCTAAAACCAGAAGTTTCTCACTTTCATGCTGGTCCACACTAAACCTCTAGCAATTCAACAAAATCACCACTTAAATGTTCCTAACAGTTTATACCTTCTGTTCCAGGTAAAGCAGATCTTGGGTATGCCTCTCTGGATTCACCTGTCACTACAAGTTTCTGAGTGGCAGTTTACTGAATGAACTCAGTTCTCTAAAAAGTCCAAAACAAGTTGTTGGTTTTCAATTTGTACAGCTTTTTTCTTGTTGTAAATATAGGAGAGACAATTTCCAACCTTTTAGTATGTTGGAGAGGAATAGGAAGTCAATGTGTATTGTTTTAAGTCACTAAGTTTGCAGTAATTTGTTTTACAGCAGCAGATAACTAATACAGTGACATGCAAAAACTAAAAATAGACATATAAACCATAGTTTTCCAAGCACCCAATCACTGTGAAAGGCTAAATAATCTTTTAGACCTGACAAAAGATTACATGGTACCATAATAGGACTCTATGAAATTTCATTTCCAGTGACAAGTAAAAAAGTCCACACATAACATCTTTCAGTGCTGGCCTGTAATTTGAAAAATATTCAAATTTAGATTCAGCTTGTAAAGCTGGCATTGGGACACAGTCCCTCATATGTTGGTAATGTAAAAACAAGATAACAGAACTGGAGATTTATCACATACTTTCTACTAGCCAAATCCAAAGTCCTTTTCTCAGTTTTCATCCCCTTTATAGTATCTGACATTTAACTCCCTTATTGAAATGTTCAACTCCCCTGGCTTATGTGCCATTTTTGTCCTTATTCTTCTCCAGTCATTCTAAATTCTCACTTCAACTTCATTTCACCTAGCTTCTATTGCTGTAAATAGACTACCTCTACTACTTAGTGAACCTTCAAAGTTAATGTAAAATAGTCTCACTTTTAAAACCAAAAATCAAGATGGTCCTACTGTACAGCAGGGAACTATACTCAACATCTTGTAATAACCTCTAATGGAAGAGAATGCAAAAAAAGAATATATATATTTATATAATACTTGAATCACTTTGCTGTACATCTGAAACTAACATAATATTGTATATCAACTGTATTTCAATAAAAATTTTTAAAAACTCCACTATAATATCAAGTAACAAGAAAGAAAGAAGAAAGGAAAGAAAGAAGAAAAAGAAAGAAAAGAAAAAAGAAAAGAAAGAAGGAAGGAAGGAAGGAAGGAAAGAAAGAAAGAAAGAAAGAAAGAAAGAAAGAAAAAAACACAAAAATCTAGTTAACATCTACATACTCCTTTCCTTTTGGTTTACTTCTCAAAAGGTAATTGAATTTGTTTTTTCTCTTAGGATTAAGACTTTAGAAATGTTTCTAGAATGCATTACCTATTTAGTATATTATCAATAGAGTTGCACATTCTTCCAAGAGGGCTTAGTGAAGCACTAAACTGCAAAATAAGCATTAACCTTCAAAATACCTCTAAGAAGTACATAAACTAATTTAGAATAAGATTCCTTCCAAGGTTTAGATCCACTAAAAAGGCAAACCAGGCAGTTCATTATTAAACGCAATACTTATACATTATCACACAAGTTAAATCACTACACAAATCCAGGACTTCTAACAGCATTTATGGTTATGACTAATTTGACTCTCATTTCAACAAGGAATCATTTTTCACTATTAATCTGCCCCCAAATTACCCATCCACATACTTTCTTGAATTCTTTACACTAGACTTGGGGTATACACAGGATTTTTAATCTGATACTCCTTTCTTAACCTCACCTTAGCTATTTTCTTTATCGCCCTTATAATCAGTATTTCTTTTTGTTGGCTCTACCTCCTGTGGTAATGATTTGACATCATTCAGTTTGGTTTCATTTGACAGAAATTCTTTAGCTATAAATGTTGGAAAGAAATATATTCTAATTTGGATAATTTTTTCCAGTAGGTATTCCCCTATTCCTCAAAAAATAGTACCTCAGTGAGAATTCTGGCTACAGCAAAGTAATGAGAATAGCAATTTCATTTTCTAAAGGCACTATAAACCTAGTCAAATATGATCCCCCCACAAAAAAAAGAAAGAAAGAAAAAAAAAAAGAATGTAAGAAAACCAGTGTTCCTGGAATCCAACCACGGGATACAATAATCTAAGAAGCATTTATGTTTGAAAAACTGCTGAAATTCAGGTAAGAACAGTAAAAATTTGTGACACTCTGTTTGGGGGAAGCTCTCATACACTCACTCCTCCCCAAGCTCTGTCAGTGTGAGTTTTAGCTCTACTCTACTAGGTGAAGCTGTGGTACTGATTCAACTAAGTATTTTCCTGGATGAAGCTCTGCACATGCACAGTTGTGTCAGATAGGTCCCAAGCTATTCTCACACTCCTGGTTTCCCATAAAGCTGTAAACATGCACATAGGGATTTGAAATGACTGAGCATAAAGTAAAACCCAGAACAGATCGAAAAACAGCCTGAACTATTAACGTGTTATACCAACACACAAATCCATTGTCAGATGATGGAAACCTCACTGGCTGAAAGGTAGAAATGGCAGAAATCCACAGGAATATGAAGAGCACCAAAAATGGTAAATATGTGGGTTAATTTAGAAGACTCTATAAGTAGTTTTTTCATTTCTTCTCTTAACTTCAAGAAGAAACATAAGATTGTACAAAGCAACAATTATAATACTATAATGCCAAATTTTAACAGACCTTGATGCAACATATATGACAATAACAGCATAAAAGAATGTGGAAGAAGCAGAATTATATTGGAGAAAGGTTCTCTATTTTACTGGAATTAAGTTAGTATCAATCTAAGGTAAATCGTATAAATTAAGATGCGTATTATATTCCACAGAACAACCACTAAAAAATATTAATATAATAAGTAATTAAAAAGTGTTTATAACACAAAAGAGAGCAGTCAAGAAGGAACACAATAATACAAAAGAAAGAAGACACAGAGAAATAGCATAATGGCAAAGGTAAATCTAGAGATATCAATAATATCATTAATGTGAGTGGTCTAAACATTCCAAAGACAAAGCAGAGACATTCAGACTGGATTACAAATGCAATACCCAATTACATGCTGCCTACAAGAGAAAAGACTTTAGATTCAAGATACAAATGAGTTGACATCAAAAGGAAGAAAAAATATGTACTATGCAGATAGTAACAATAAGAACTACAGACTGGCTAGAGTAATGTAAGGCAAAAATAGAATTTACAGCAAAAAATAGAGACAAAAAAGAGAATTTCATAATAGTAATAACATGACTCAATATATCAGGAAAATATAACAACTATAAATGTTTATTCACCTAATAATATCAACTTGAACACAGCAAAAACTGATAAAACAATTCAACAATTTTAATTTGAGATCTCAATACCCCACTCTCAATAATTAATAAAACACCTAGAGAGAACACTGCAAGTATAAGAAAACTGAAACAAGACTATCACCTAACCTTGTTCTCCCTGCAGAATGCACTTTATTTTTAAGTGCACATGGATTATTCTTTAGGAAGGAACATATGTTAAGTTATAAAACAAGTCTCAGTTAACTTAAAAGGACTGGCATAATACAAAGTATGTTCTTCAACCACAACAGAATTAAATTTAAAAAAAAACAGAAAGAAATCTGGAAAATCACCAAATATTTGAAAATTAAGCAACACACTTCCAAATAACTCATGTGTCAAGGAAGAAATCATAAAGAAAATTAGAAAATATTTTGGACTGAAAAAATAAAAGCACAATATATAAACAAACACATTAAATAATAAATAATAAATGAAAACACAATATATCAAAATTTATTGACTGCAGCTAAAGCAGTGTTTAGTGGAAAATTTACAGTTTTTCATACCTATATTAGAAAAGGGAGATCTTAAATCAATAACCTGAGTTTCCACCTAAAAAGTTAAATAAGATGAGCAAACCTAAAAAGTTAAATAAGATGAGCAAATAAACCCAAAATAAATAGAAAAAGAAATATTAAAGATTAGGTCAGAAAGAAATAATTAAAAAAATAAAAGTAATAAAGACTATCAATAAAACCAAAAGTTGTCTCTTTGAAAAGATCAACAAAATTGGCAAGCCTTTAGCTAGACTGAAAAAAAAGAGAGAAGACATAAATTACCAAAATTAGGAGTGAATGAAAAGAACAGACCTAAAGGAAATAAATTGAATTAGGAATTATAAAATTTTCCATAAATATATTGGCACAAAAAAGACACAGCAATTAATGGACCAGAATGGAGAACCCAGAAATAAACCCACGTACCTATGGTCAATTAATCTACAACAAAGGAAGCAGGAATATACAATGGAGAAAAGACTGTCTCTTCAACAAGTGATGCTGGGAAAACTGGACAGCCATAGTTAAGACAATGAGATTAGAAAATTCCCTTACACCATATACAAAAATAAACTCAAAATGGGTTAAAGACCTAAATGTAAGACATGAAACCATAAAATTCCTAGAAAAGAACATAGGAGGAACAATCTTTGACATAAATTGCAGCAATATTTTCTTGGATCCGTCTCCCAAAAGAAATAAAAGCAAAAATAAACAAATGGTGCTTCCCTGGTGGTGCAGTGGTTGAGAGTCCACCAGCCGATGCAGGGGACACGGGTTAGTGCCCCGGTCCAGGAAGATCCCACATGACGTGGAGCGGCTAGGCCCGTGAGCCATGGCCGCTGAGCCTGCGCATCTGGAGCCTGTGCTCTGCAACAGGAGAGGCCACAACAGTGAGAGGCCCACGTACCATAAAAATAAATAAATAAATAAAATAAAATAAGAAAATAAACAAATGGGACCTAATTAAACTTAAAAGCTTTTGCACAGCAAAGGAAATCATTGACACAACAAAAATACAACCTACAGAACTGGAGAAGACATTTACAAATGATGTGACTGACAGGGGGTTAATATCCAAAATATACAAACAGCTCACACAACTCAATATAAAAAAAATCCAATAAAAAAATGGGCAGAAGACTTTAATAGATATTTCTCCAAAGAAGTCATACCAATGGCTAAGAGGCACAAGAAAAGATGCTCAACATCGCTAATTATTAAAGAAATGCAAATCAAAACCACAATGAGGTATCACCTCATACCTGTCAGAATGACTATCATCAAAAAAAATCTACGAATAACAAATGCTGAAGAGGATGTGGAGAAAAGGGAACCCTCATACATTGTTGGTGGGAATGTAAATTGGTACAGCCATTATGGAAAACAGTATGGAGGTTCCTCAAAAAACTAAAAGTAGGACTACCATAAGATCCAGCAACTTCATTCCTGGGTATATAGCCAGAAAAAACCAGAAACACTAATTTAAAAAGGTATGTGCAGCCCAGTGTTCATAGAAGTACTATTTACAATAGCCAAGACATGGAAGCAACCCAAGTGCCATCAACAGATGACTGAATTAAGAAGATGTGGGGTGTGTGTGTGTGTGTGTGTGTGGCATATATATAATGGAATATTACTCAGCCATAAAGAGAAATGAAATACTGCCATTTGCAGCAATATGGATGGACCTAGAGAATATTATGCATAGTGAAATAAGTCAGACAGAGTAAGACAAATACTATATATCACTTACATGTGGAATCTCAAAAATAGTACAAATGAATGTATATACAAAACAGAAACAGACTCATGGACATAGAAAACAAACTCGTGGTCATGAGTTTCAAGGGAAAGGGGTGGGACAAAGTAGGGGTATAGGATTAACAGATACAAACTACTATTTATAAAATAGATAAACAAAAAGGATATACTGTATAGCACAAGGAATTATAGCCATTATCTTGTAAAAATCTATAATGGAGTATAATCTGTAAAAATACTGAATTACTATGCTATACATCTGCTGTACACCTGAAAGTAACACAACTATATGTCAATAAAAAATTCCATAAGTTAAAGCCCAGACCCATATGGCTTTACTGGTGAATTCTATCAAATATTTAAAGGAAAAATAATATCAATTCTTCACAAACTCTCCCAAAGAACAGAGGAGGAGAAAACACCTTACAATTCATTCTAATAGTCCAGTATTACCTTAGTGCCAAAGCCTAACAAAGAGTTCACAAGAAAACTACAGACAGACATTCCTCATGAGCATAGATACAAATATTATTAACAAAATATCAACAAATAAAACCCAACAACATATAAAATTTATTATATACTATAACCACGAGGGCATTTTCCCAAAAGAACAAGGTTGGTTAACAACTGAAAATCAACTAATGTAGCACACTAAGTTAATAAAGGATAAAAACTGTATGATGGTATCAAAAGATGCAGAAAAGGCATTTGACAACATCCAATGCCCATTCACAAATAAAAACTCTCAAAAAGTCAAGAAATAGCAGGAAATATTCTCAATCTAATAAAAGACTTCTTTTTAAAAGAAAAAAATACCCACAACTAACCTCATATTTAATTATGAAAGACTGAGTTCTTTCTCCCATAAGATCAGGAAAAAAGCAAAGTTATACTCCTATAACTGCAACTTAACATTTTACTGAAAGTTCTAGCTAGTGCGGGACAGTAACAAAATCAGGAAGGAATAAGTAAAATTGTCTTTATTCATAGATGATGATCATCTATATAGAAAAGTCCAAGAAATCTATAAAACACTACTAGAACTAATAAAAGAACTTAGCAGATTGCAGGGTATAAGAACAATATATGAAATTTCATTGTATTTCTATGTTCCAGCAAAAACAAACAAAGAAAAAAAAAAGAAATTGAAAGATTGGCCAAGATGGTGGGGTAGAAATACCCTAAGCTCACCTCCTCTCACAGGCACATCAAAATCCCAACTATTTGCAGAATGACCATTGATGAAAAACAATGAAACTTACAAGAAAATATGTACAACTAAAGATATAATGAAGAAACCACAAGACAGCCTGGAGGGGCAAAGTCAGGTCCCATACACTCAGGTGGGCAACCCACAAATGGGGGAATAATTACAACTGCAGAGGTTCACCCAAATGAGTGAGAGGTCTGAGCCTTACATCAGGCTCTCCAGGCTGTGGGTCATGCACTGGGAAGATGAGCCCCCAAGGCATTCAGTTTGAAGGCCAGAGGGACTTATTTTCGGGGGTTCCAGAGGGCTGAGGGTAATAGAGACTTCACTCTTAAAGGGTGCACACAAACTCACATACTCCAGAACCCAGGGCAGAAGTGGCAATTTGAAAAAAGCCTGGGTCAGACCTACCTGCTAACCTTGGAAAGCTTCCCAGAGAGGGAGGAGGCAACTGGAGGCCACCCTGGGGACACAGACACTGGCAGCAGCCAGTTTGGGGAGCTCCTTCTACCACGTGGACACTGGTGCTGGCAAGCACAATTTTGGAATCCTCCCTCTAGCTTATTAGCCCCAGAACCCAGCCCCATCCTGTCCAGTGGTCTGTAGGTGCCAGTGCTCAGACTCCCTGAGGCCCCAGCCACCTCTTGATGTAGCCCTGCCCACTAGAGGGCCAAGGCCCTGGCCTCACATACCAGTACACAGGCATTAGAACCGAGGACCCCAGGGCTCTCCAGCTAGAGACCCTCGGACCCACCTCCAACCACTAGCAGCCCAGACTCTGACTGGGACTGGCTGGGCCCTGGCCATGCCCACCAGCAAGCCAACTCACCCACCAGCAGGCAGACACCAGCCAAAAGAAAACCACAGTCCTGCAGCCTGCAGAACCAGCCCACCCACTAGCACACCAGATCCTGCCCCAGGACAAGTTGGGCCACAGCCCTGTCTACTAGAAGGCCAATACAACTTTCAAGACACCCCAGGACTTATAGCCAACTATGTCAGGAACCAGCCCCACCCACCAGCAATCCAGCATCAGCTCTGGGAACACTGGTCCCTACAAACAAAGCCCAGGACCCAGTTCTGCTGCCAGTAGGCCAGCACTAGCCCCAGTACCAAGCTTAACTCACCAGTGGGCAGGAAATAGCATCAGAATCTCCTGGACCCAGACTCCACCCACCAGTATCCTAGCATTAGACCCATTGCCCCCCAGGGTTCTTCACCCAGCTGACTCTTGACCTGGTCCTACCAACCAGCAGCTGGCAGCTTCCACACAAGGCAAGACCTGGCAACCAACCAGACTGGGGACCAACAAGCCTAAAAGATCCCTCCCTCCACCACACAGTCAGCCTGCCACAACAGAAAGACCCAAGCAGCCTTCACTGGAGCAACCCCTAGAGCATATAGCTCTGGTGATGAGGGGAATGTGTGCTATAATGCATAGGCCACAAAAGGCCGCTTCTCCAAGGTCAGGAAACGTAACAAACCCACCAGATACATAAAAATAAAAACAGCAAGTTAGGCAAAATGAGTCGACAGAGAAACATGTTCCAAACGAAGGAACAAGAAAAAAACCCAGAAAAAGAAGTAAGTGAAGTGGAGATAGGCAATCTACCCATGAGAGTTCAAGGCAGTGATCGTAAAGACATTTAAAGAAATCAGGAGAAGAATGGATGCACAGAGTGAGAAGATAGAAGTTTTTAACAAAGAGTTAGAAAATAAAAAGAATAACCAAACAGAGGTGAAGAATACACTAAGTGAAATGAAAAATACATTAGAAGGACTCAACGGTAGATTAAATGATACAGAGGAACGGATCAGTGAGCTGGAAGAAAGAGTAGTGGAAATCATTGATGTTGAATGCAAAAAAAGAAAAAAAGAATGAAAAGATATGAGAACAGTTTAAGAGACTTCTGAAGCAACATAGACCACACTAATGTTAGCATTATAGGGATCCCAGAAGGAGAAGAGACAGAGAATGGGGCTGAGAACATAACTGAAGACATAATAGCTGAAAATTTCCCTAATCTAGGAAAGGAAACAGACGTCCAAGTCCAGGAAGTGCAAGAGTTCCATATAGGATTAACCCAAAAAGGAACACACCAAGACACATTGTAATTAAAACGGCAAAAATTAAAGATAAAGAGAGATTATTAAAAACAGCAAGGGAAAAGCAACATGTACATACAAGGAAACTCCTGTAAGGCTATCAGCTGACTTTTCAGCAGAAACTCTGCAGGCCAGAAGGGAGTGACAATGATATATTTAAAGTGATTAAAGGGAAAAGCCTACAATCAATAATACTCTACCCTGCAAGGTTCTCATTCAGATTTGATGGACAGATCAAAACCTTCACAAACAAGAGCTAAAAGACTTCAGCACCACAAAACCACCTTTATGACAAATGTTAAAAGAAATTCTCTAAGTGAAAAAGAAAAGAACACAACAAGAAACATGAAAATCACAACGGAGAAAACTCACTGGTAAATGCAAACATACAGTAAAGGTACAAAATCATCCATTCACAAAGCTAGTAAGAAGGTTAAAAGACAAAAGAAGTAAAATCATCTATATCCACAATAAGCTGTTAAGAGATACAGAAACCAATTAGATGGAAAATATGATATCAAAAATAGCAATCATGAAGGGAGGAGAGTAAAAAATGCATGTTTCTTAAAATGCATTTGAAATTAAGAGCAGCTTAAAACAATCACATATATATACAGATTGCTATATATAAACCTCATGGTAACAACAAACCAAAAATCTATAATATATACACATACACAAAAAAAAAAGGAATCCAAGCATAATACTAAAGATAGTCATCAGATCCAAGGACAAAAGAAGAAAGGAACAGGGGCTTCCCTGGTGGCGCAGTGGTTGAGAGTCCGCCTGCCGATGCAGGGGACGTGGGTTCATGCCCCGGTCCGGAAAGATCCCACATGCCACGGAGCAGCTGGGCCCGTGAGCCATGGCCGCTGAGCCTGTGCGTCCGGAGCCTGTGCTCCGCAACAGGAGAGGCCACAACAGTGAGAGGCCCGCATACCGCAAAAAATAAATAGATAAATAAATAAATAAAAGGAACAAAAGAGACCTAAAAAAGAAAACCCAAAACAATTTTAAAAATGGCAATAAGAACATATGTATATCTATAATTACTTTAAGTGTAAATGGACTAAATGCTCCAAACAAAACATAAAGAGTGGGTGAATGGATATAAAAACAAGACCCATTCATACAATGCCTACAAAAGACTTCAGATGTAAAGAAACATACAGACTGAAAGTGAGGGGATGGAAAAATGTATTCCATAAAAATGGAAATCAAATAAAGCCAGGATAGCAATACTTATATCAGACAAAATAGACTTTATTTTTTTTGATGGAGGTTTGATTTATTTTCAGTTTTTGGCTGTTATGAATAAGTCTGTTATGATTATTCTTATATATTTTCCTAAACCCCAATGCATTTATATTTTAAGTATAAAATATATACAGAACAGTTCAGGGATTATTACAGACATTCATGTATCACCACCCATATTTAATAAAAGTTAACATTTTGCCATATTCAGTTTTTTTCTAAAGAAAGTTTACAGATTTAGTTGAAACTCACTCTGTATCCCTCCCCACTTCTATTCTTCACCTCTCATACTTCAGAAGTAACCACTCCGAAATTTGAATCCTTTCTGTGTTTTTATGTGTTTGATAATATGTATGTATGAATGGATTTCTTTTCATTAATATGCTAGATATTTGTTGAGCACTTTCCATCTGGAAAGTCATGTCTTACTTCCAAGAATTTTTTCTTGGATTATTTAACTGAGAAGTTGCTCTCTTCAGTTTTCTCCATTCTCTCTTTCTGGAATTCCTGTTATTCAGATGTTGGACCTCCTGGATTCATCCTCTTATAAAATAGATTTTAAAATAAAAACTGTTACAAGAGACAAAGAAGGACATTACAAAACGATCAAGGGATCAACCCAAGAAGAAGATATAACAATTATAAATATATATATATATACGTATCCAACAAAGGAACACCTAAATACATAAAGCAAATATTAATAGACATAAAGGGAGAGATAAATATGAACACAGTAATAGCAGGCAACTTTAACACCCTACTTACATCAATGGACAGATCATCCAGAGAGAAAAATCAATAAGAAAACTGGCCTTAAATGACATATTAGAACAAATGGAGTTAAAAGATATGTAGAGAAAGAACATTGCACTTAAAAGCATCATAATACACATCCTTTTTAAGAGCACATGAAACATTCTCAAGGATAGATCACATGCTAGGCCACAGAATAAGCCTCAGTAAATTTAAGAAATTTGAAATCATATTAAGCATTTTTTCTGACCACAATGAGACTAGAAATCAACTACAAGGAAAAAAATGCAAAAAAAACACAAACATGTGGAGGCTAAACAATATGCTAGTAAACAACCAATGAATCACTGAAGAAATCAAAGTGGAAATCAAAAAATATCTGTAGACAAATGAAAACTAAAATACAATGATCCAAAATCTATGGGATTCAGCAAAAGCCATTCTAAGAAGGAAATTTATAGCAATACAAGGTTACCTCAGGAAACAAGAAAAATCTCAAACAACCTAAACTTACACCTAAAGGAGCTAGAAAAAGAACAAAAAATCCCCAAAGTTAGTAGAAGGAAAGCAATCATAAAGATCAGAGCAGAAGGAAATGAAATAGAGGCAAAAAAACCCCACACACAATAGAAAAGATCAATGAAACTAAGAGGTGATTGTTTGAAATGATGAACAAAATTGATAAACGTTTAGCCAGACCCATCAATAAAAAAAAGAGAGGGCCACAATCAATAAAATCTGAAATGAAAAAAGAGAAGTGACAACTGACACCAAAGAAATACAAAGGATCTTAAGAGTACTAAGAACATCTATATGTCAAAAAAATAGACAACCTAGAAGAAATGGACAAATTCCGAGAAATGTGCAATCTCCTAAGACTGAATCAGGAAAAAATAGAAAATATGAACAGACCAATTACCAGTAATGAAACTGAACCAGTAAAAAAAACTCCTAACAAACAAAAATCTAGGACCAGATGGCTTCACAGGTGAATTCTACCAAGCATTTAGAGGACAGTTAACACCTGTCCTTCTCAAACTATTCCAAAAAATGGCAGAGGAAGGAAGACTTCTGAGCTCCTTCAGTGAGATCAGCATTTCCCTGATACCAAAACCAAAGATATCACCAAAAAAAAGGAAATTACAGGCCAATATCACTGATGAACATTGATTCAAAAATCCACTACAAAGTATTAGCAAACCAAATCCAAAAACAGATCAAAAGGATCATACACCATGTCAAGTGGGATTTATGCCAGGGATGCAAAGATTTTTTAATATCCACAAATAGATCAAGATCAATGTGACATACCACATTAAAAAATTGAAGAATAAAAGCCATATGATCACTTCAATAGATACAGAAAAACATTTTGACAAATTTCAGCATCGATTTTTGATAAAAACTCTCCAGAAAATGGGCATAGAAGGAGCATACCTGAACATAATAAAGGCCATATGACAAGCCCACAGCTAACATCATACTTAATGGTGAAAATCTGAAAGCATTTCTTCTAACATCAGAAGAAAGACAAGGATGCCCACTCCTGCCACTTTAATTCAACATAGGATTGGAAACCCTGGCTACAGAAATTAGACAAGAAAAAGAAATAAATAGAATGCAAATTGGAAAGGAAGAAGTGGAACAGTCATTGTTTGCAGATGACATGATACTATACATAGAAAATACTGAAGACACCAGCAAAAAACTTCTACAGCTCATCAATGAATTAAAGTTGTAGGTTACAAAATTAATAAACAGAAATCTATTGTATTTCTATACACTAACAATGAACTATCAGAAAGAGAAATTAAGAAAATGATCTCATTTACAATTGCATCAAAAAGAATTAAATGTCTAGGAATAAACATTCCTAAGGTGGTAAATGACCTGCATTCAGAAAACTATAAGAAACATGAAAGAAATTAAAGGTGACACAAACAGATGTAAAGCTACACTGTGTTCTTGAATTGGAAGAATTAATATCGTTAAAGTGACCAGACTTCCCAGGACTCAAGGCATCCCTATCAAAATACCAAGGGCATTTTTCACAGAACTAGAACAAATAATTTTAAAATTTGTATGGAACCACAAAAGACCCTGAAGAGCCAAAACAATCTTGAGAAAGAAAAACAGCTGGAGGAATCATGCTCCCTGACTTCAGACTATACTACAAAGCTACAGTAATCAAGACAGTATAATACTGGCACAAAAACAGACACATATCAATGGAACAGAATAGAGAGCCCAGAAATAAACCCATGCACTTATGGTCAATTAATCTACTACAAAGGAGGCAAGAATATACAATGGAGAAAAGACAGTCTCATCAATAAGTAGTGCTGGTAAACCTGAACAGTTCCATGTAAAGGAATGAAATTAGAACATTCTCTAATAACTTATACCAAAATAAACTAAAAATGAATTAAAGACCTAAATGTAAGACCAGAAACCATGAAACTCCTAGAACATAGGCAGAACACTCCTGAAAAAAATCATAGCAATATTTTTTTTGGATCTGTCTCCCAAGGCAAAAGAAATAAAAGCAAAAATAAACAAATGGGAACTAATTAAACTTAAAAGCTTGTGCACAGCAGAGGAAACCATCAACAAACAAAAAGACAACCTACAGACTGGGAGAAAATAATTTCAAATGATGAAACAAATAAGGAAATAATATCCAAAATATACAAACAGCTCTAACAACTCAACATCAAAAAAACAAAGGACCCAATTTAAAAAACGGGCGGAAGTCCTCTATCGACATTTTTCCAAAGAATACATACAGAGGGCTAACAGGCACATGGAAAGATGCTAAACATCATTAATGATCAAAGAAATGCAAAATAAAACCACAATGAGATATTACCTCACACCTATAAAAATGGCTATCATCAAAAAGTATACAAATAACAAATGTTGAAGAGGATGTGGAGAAAAGGGAACCCTCTTACACTGCTGGTGGGAATGTAAATTGGTGAAGCCACTGTGGAAAACAGTACGGAGGGTTCTCAAATACAATGAATAGAACTACCATATAACCCAGCAATTCCACTCTTGGTTATTTATCTGAAAAAACAAAAGCAGTAATTCAAAAAGAGACATGCACTCCATGTAATAAAGATACATAGCAGCATTATTTACAATTGCTAAGACATGAAGCAACATAAGTGTCCATCAACAGATGAATGAATAAAGAAGGTGTGGTAATATACATACAATGGAATACTACTCAGCCATAAAAATGAATGAAATAATGCCACTTTCAACAACATGGATGGACTTGGAGGGTATTATGCTAAGTGAAATAAGTCAGACAGAGGAAGACAAATACTGTATGATTTCACTTATATGTGGAATCTAAAAAATAAAACTAGTGAATATAACAATAAGGAAACAGACTCACAGATATAGTGAACATATTAGTGGTTACTAGTGGGGAGAAAGAAGGGTGGAGAGGCAAGTAGGGGTAAGGAAATAAGGGGTGCAAACTACTATATATAAATTAAATAAGATACAAGGAGATATTGTACAACACAGGGATATAGCCAATACTTCATAATAACTACAAATGGAATATAACCTTTAAAAATTGTGAAACACTGTTGTACAACTGAAACTTACATAATATTGTATATCAACTATACTTCAATAAAAAAGTAAAATAAAAATAAACAGATATTGAAATTAAGAAAGCAATTCCATTTACAGTAACACTGAAAAATGTACTTAGGAAAAAAATTTTTAAAAACAAGTATAGGTTTCAACACTGAAACTATGAAATACTGCTGAAAGAAGTTAAAGAAGATCTACATAAATAAAGACTCATTTCATGTTCTTAGACTGGAAGACTCAATATAGTTAAAATGGCAATTCTTCTAAACTTGATCCATTAAAAAAAACTATGCAATCTCTATCAAAATACCAGGGGTTTTTTTTGGTAGAAATTGGAAGTTAATCCTAAAATTTATGTAGAAGTGCAAAGCACAGAATATTCAAAAATTTTTGAAAAAGTATAATAAAGTTAGATGACAAACTATCCAATTTCAAAATTAACTATAAAGTCACACTAATCAAAACAGTGTGGTATCGGCAAAAGAAAAGGCATACAGATCAACAGAACAGAAATGAGGGCACAGGTATGAGAGTCCAGGAACAGATTAATTGATTTTCAACAATGATATCAAGTCAGTTCAATGCAGGAAATGACAATCTTGTCAACAAACAGTGCTGAGACAATTGCATGTCTGTATGAAAAAACAAAGCGAACTTAATTAGACCCTTATGGATCACATAATATACATGTTAATTCAAAATGGATAATTACCTAAATGTAAGACATAAAACAAAATCTTCTAGAAGAAAAAACAGGAGAAAAGTTTTGTGAGCTTTGAGAAAAAGTTCTTAGGTAAGACACCAAAAACACAATTCATAACAAAAAAATTAATAAATTGGATTTCATAAAAATTAAAAACTTCTATACTTCAAAATACTACATTTAGAAAATTAAAAGATAAGTCAAAGACTTGAAAAAAATATTTGCAACTCAAATATTTAATCAAAAATTTGTACAAAAAAATTATAAAGAACTATTACAACTCAAGAATAAGAAAACAATTCAATTTTTTTAATGGGCAAATGATTTAAACAGACTTTTCACCAGAAGAAGATATATGAATGGATAGTAAGCACAAGAAAAGATGTTAGTCATCATTAGTCATTAGAGAAATGCAAATTAAAACCACAGTGAAATATCATGACACACCCACATTAATGGTTATAACAGAAAGATAGATAATACCCAGTGTCAGAGAGGATACAAAAAAACTAAATCCTTGTTCATTGCTGATATGATATTACAAGGTAAGGAATGTAAAGTGGCATAGTCACTTTGGAAATCAGTATATCAGTATCTTACAGGATTTAAAAATACACTTATAGTATGACGTAGCAATTTCACTCCTAGGGATCTAGCCAAAGAATTAAAAACATATGTCCATAAAAGGACATGTACATGAATATTCACAGCACCATTATTCATAATAATCCCAACCTGGAAACTATCTAAATGTCCAACAACTTGTGAATGGATAAACAAAATACTATTCAGAGATATAAAGGTACAAAATACTGATACATGCTAAAACATGGGTAAACAGCCCATCCAAATTCATCAAATGCAAAAGACTGCATTTTATATGATTCCCGTTATACAATGTCTAGAAAAGCCAAATCTGTAGAGACAGAAAGCAGAATATCATTGTCTACTGTACATTTTGATGTAATACCACTGACAAAAATTCTTTAAAATCCAACTTAATGTTATACGGTAGGAATGGCCACTTTGCACTTGCAACTGCCACTGTCATTGTGAAAAGGTATCAGATTAAAACATAAATCAGTTTTTTCAGATGATTTGCCCAATAGAATGATATTTAAATAAAAGACAGTTTTTAGTTTTAAAAATAACATGTTTTTTACTACTTTCTACTATAAAACATTTTTCAAAAATTGAAAAGCTTTTTAAACAATTCCTGTGATATTATCACTCTGAAAACTAGTATTTCCTTCCACGTTTTATGTTTTGAATAAAACTTGGTAATATTAATAACTAGAATTTAATCCTACTATATTTTTATCCTTAATGTCATATATTAAACATTTTTCCCATGCCTTTAAACATGCTTCAAACCTTATTTTTAATAGTTGTATAACAACATAGCAGGCTCTGATTTCATTGAAAATTTTCTAAAAGTGGGATTTCTATTATGAAGAGTGTGAATATTTGCAAAGTTATTCATACACATGGTCAGTCTCCAAAAATAAGTAGACAGATAAACAGAAAGACTGTAACAGTTTATATTCCCACCAGAAATTAATTAAAGTACTCATTTCTCCTTAAAATTATGTATTTTTAAAATCACTGATAATTTAATAAGGAAAAGTTATTGCCTGTTTTTAATTAACATTTAATGATTATATGATGGAATTTTGATGATCTAGCTAAGCAAGTATTTTACTCTGATGACAGTCTTGAAAACTTTCAAGTTTTAACTCTTGCCTGTTTAATTGTGTGACTGAGAATTTTAGATACATCTTTTGTTAAAAATTCTGCATACATAGACAACTAAATGCGTGAATGATTGAGCCTGGAAGAAAGTGTAAAATCCTTCTACTATACTCAAAACTGTCCTTCAAGGCACAGTCAATTGTTACTTTCTTGAAGACTCTGGAAACAATCTGCCTTCCACTTTATATATCCCAGAAATTTTTATCTGTTCCTTTCTTGTTATACCAGATTCACTTAAAAAATATATATTTTAGAGGAAAAGTTGACATGAATTACCAGAAATGCAGACACTTGATGTGCTCTCTTTTAGGACTATCTACCCTCTAAACTGTTTCTCACAAAGAGATGTATTGAATTTCTGTGGTAATTACTGATCCAATTAGTAAGTCAGGGTTACATACCTAACAAAAGTAGAAAAGCGAATGATTAACACAAATCTTAAGGTATGTAGAAATACAGATCCAACGCCATTTCAAAAGTCCCCGGATGCATAAGCAAGGAAAACATGTATTCAGGGGATAGTATGATGTATTTTTTAGCTGCTTCTTATATTAACTTTTGCCTCTTATTGTTGCCAGTTGAGTGAAACTTGGTGGAATACAAGAGTTAGTGTACTTTTCAAAGGTAAGAAATTTTCCAATGGTAATTTTCCATTATTCCATAATTCTCTTTTTAAAATAAGGGTTAGTATAGTACTATATATGATGCAGTTTTATTTCAATTATTCCACATAAACTTATTGAATAGCAGGAACTACCTGAAGCATTAAATACAAAGATAAATAAGACATGGTTCCAGCCATTTAGGGAACTTATAGTCTATAAGTTTAATATTTATATTAGCAAATATTCTGCTGACTTCAAGAGGGTCTTGTCTTGGTCAAAAAAAAAAAAAAGAAAAAAGAAACAAAAAGGATGTCATTCTGTTTCTTATTGCAATGTTCCTGTGAAAGGAGTCAGTTCACTTGCTCTTGGCTGCTTTATGCCAAGTTTCTTAAAATTGCAGCATATTATTCTATTTAGGTAATTTCTCATTGTAACTACACTAGTCAGATTATTTGCTTAATAATTATTTGACAATATTTTAAATTTGCTATTGGGAAATAGATTGAAGCAAAATTTAAAACAAAATTTCAAAGAACATCATTACATTTTGTCTTATTAGTAATTGCTCTAAGTTCTACATTGCAGAAATAATTTTAGTACAACTAATTTAGTTTGCTACTCTTATTTATTCTTTTCTTAGCAAAATTGAAACCAAAACTTTTCCAATATAGCTTCCCTTAGTAAATTTTTACTCTTAGTACGGCCAGATTTAAAATATATGTAACATATTTCAAACTATGCAATGTTAAGATGCAATGTTTTAAGAATAATTGAAATTTTCATGAATTTTGTATAGTTTAAGTTTTTGCTTGATAGCTTTTGTTTATAAGTTGTATTTGTATTTTATAAGTTCATCTTGATGTTTTAAGTTTCCACCTTAACACCAAGGAAAGAATCTGAGTAAGTACAATCCCATTTGCTAAAAGTTTAGATAAACAATACTAATCTTGACAACTAAAAGTCTAAAGGAATAGACTCGTTGATTCACAAATATTTTCCTTCTTTCTCTTAAGCCTTTTACCAATATCAGAAGGTTTTTTTTTCTTACAAGAAAGAAAATTCTCCCAGAAAAATAAGTTATTCCATAAAATAAGTATCAAGATAAGTATCATGAATAATTGACAGCTAAGCATTCTCTCAAAGGAAAATTCAATTATATATTTTAGTAAAGAGTTACTCTATTTATACATCTAATATCAAGTCTAAACATGAATGTTTGCTTGAATAATCTGCTTTTATTATTAACTAAACATTATGCAATTGAAATTCCCACATCCTATATTCTACAACAGAAAAGGACTGGTCATATTTTGAGCAGCCATAATCAAGGTGCTAAGACTAATTTAAGCTAATAACTGATTATTATTTATAATAGAATAATGAAAAGATATTACTAATTTCTGAATATGGAAATAACATGGCACTCCTTGGATACATGCTAATAGTTAAGGAATTTCTGCTCTTTTTATACTGTTCTTAGGTAACAGTAATAAGAGAATATTGAGCAGGGAAAATGCTATTCTATTAAAAAGAAAGAATTCGTTAGTTTCATTGGAATGTCCATTTAGATAAACTGTGAAATATTTATTGTAAAAGATTAGTGTATAACCTAAAAATAGAAATGGTTCCTTAACAAATGCAAACAGAAGTAGCCAAAGTTTAAAAGGAATTAAATGCACTGAATGATAATAGCACCTATTCCATCTATTTGTGGTGAAGATGAAATATGTTATTACATGTAAAACATTTAGATTAGTGCCTCAGCACATAGTAAGTACTCAATAAAAATAGTATCAAACATATACATATACTGTTTTAGTTAGCTCAGGCTGCGGTAACAAAATATGACAGACTGGGTGGTTGAAACAGCTGTGAGTTTATTTCTCACAGTTCCAGAGTCTGGGAAGTCCAAAATCAAGGTGCTCATAGGTTAGGGGTCTGGTAAGGGCCCTCTTCCTGGTTTGCAGAGGCCTGTCTTCTCCTTACATCCTCATGTATCATTTCCTTGGTATGAGGGAAGAGATAGAGATCCCCTATCTCTTTCTCTTTTTACAAGGGCATTAATTTCATAATGAGGGCCCTACCTTCATGACCTAATCTAACCTTAACTACTTCTCAAAGGCCCCACCTTCAAATACAATTACATTGCTAATTAGGGCTTCAACATATGAATTTGAGGTGGATAAACGTTCAGTCCATGGCATATACATATATGTGATGTATGTCTATGACACATAAATAATAAGATATGTAAATAATAATGGAGGAATATTCCTTTGAACTAGAAAGTACAATTTCATTAATGTGTATGCACTTAGTACATATGTAGACATAATATGTAGAATAACGTTATTCTTCAATAGCAATTATTGAACAAAATGTATAACAAGTATATATTTGTATATAATTCTCATAATCTGACTCAGTTTTGCTCTTAAATTTTAATTTAAAACTTTATTGGTCTTCCCTGGTGGCACAGTGGTTAATAATCCACCTACCAATGCAAGGGACACGGGTTTGAGCCCTGGTCTGGGAAGATTCCACATTCCGTGGAGCAACTAAGCCCGTGTGACACAACTACTGAGCCTGTGCTCTAGACCCCGCGAGCCACAACTACTGAGCCCACGGGCCACAACTACTGAAGCCCGCGCACCTAGAGCCAGTGCTCCACAACAAGAGAATTCACCACAATGAGAAGCCAGCACAGCACAACAAAGAGTAGCCCCCACCCTCCACAACTAGAGAAAAGCCCACGTGGAGCAACCAAGACCCAATGCAGCCAAAAATAAATAAATAAATTTATAAAACAAACCAAAAAGAAAACTTTATTAAAAATATTAACTGACTTAAAAATACTTATTTCTATTGAATCATCCTCTTAAGGCTTATAAAAGATGATACCCACATGGTTGACCAAATATCTGACTTTCCACTGGATATAATCTAAGTTCCATAAAAAGATAAAAAATATACACTTGTATCAGAATAACTGTACTTGCACAAGATAAGTATGATACACTGTGGCATCTTCTATATAGGCCATTTCATTAATATGGTTACAAGTAAAATTCAAAATCTTCAAAGCACAAAAAAAGTTATAAATATTTCATGACAGATTACGCTATTAAATCACACTTACAGAGGGTTCAGCAATCCATAGGCCAGACAGAAGTAATGACACTTGGCATCAAAGTGTCAAAAGATTCACCTGAGAAGGAAAAAATAACTCCATTTTATTTAAGCAGGGGGTCAATGTTCAGCAAGCTCTTCCTCCCTGGAAGGGTAATGATTTCAATGCAATTACCCCTCAGCTGTCAGAATCCGAAGGTCAGATTTGACCATTTGCTATTTTTAAATGCACTTACTGGGCCTACCAGCTAGACTGAAATTTGCAGTAACTATACAACTAATTTTGAGTGCTGGTAAGAAAGCAGGAAATCATGAAACAGAAACTGTAAGTTAACCTGTGAAATGGAAGTCAGTAGCAAATGTAATGTGCTAGGTGGTTTTGAAATATTAAAGTTTGGAAACTGAAATTCTATTAATACTTATCTCCAGTTAATAAGAAGGTAAACAACTTTATCTAATCTACCAGAGAACCAGAAAAAATTATACTTTCCCCAAATTACCCTTAACTTTCAAAGAACTTTTGTCTGTTTTATTGTTTCATTGTCTTTTTCTTTCTGTAACCTCAAGCAGATTGCTTATTCCTTCTCAGAGTTAATCTCTCTATGTAGCCCATAAAGAATTTCAATCTCCTTCACAAATTTCCTGAGGTATTAATTCCATAAGATACTTAGGTTATTAGGTTGTATCCAATTTTTTTCAACCAATAATTTGAAGGGTCCCTCCTCTTCAAGGGTTAAGGTGTAATTAGCCCTTCCACTGAGACACAAACATCTATCTGACCCAAACTTTTACTTTCCTACAGGTGAAGGGGTTCCCTACCCTCTTTTTCTTGCTGGACTTATTTACAGCTTTATTGAGGTATAACTTACATTAAATAAAATTCACTTATTATATGTGTATAAATTGATGGATTTAGGGAAATGCACGAAGTTATGTAAACATCCCTATCAAGATACAGAATAATTCCAGCACCATAAAACATTTCCTTTGTCCCTTAGAGTCGATCACCTCCCCTGACCGTGACCCCAGG
Source organism: Hyperoodon ampullatus (assembly GCF_949752795.1). Taxonomy (NCBI): domain Eukaryota; kingdom Metazoa; phylum Chordata; class Mammalia; order Artiodactyla; family Ziphiidae; genus Hyperoodon; species Hyperoodon ampullatus. The sequence continues at coordinate 126,189,651 of NC_136916.1, read as the reverse complement.
TAAATAGGATGCAGATTGAAAATGGTATAATGTTAGTGGAAAAGGTATGATCTTAGCCTAAGGCTTCATGTTTTTTAACTCTTGCTTTACATTGGAAAGAGTGCATGTGTTTGTTAAATCCTTTGAGTTGAAATGAAGAGAAAGACTGGATAAATAATAGGGGTTTACTGAAAGGGTAAACAGCAGCTCTCCTCTAATACTTGGCCATCCAGGTATCTCCCTCTACATCTATCCCTCTCACAGTGCTTTGGTCAGTGACACTGCTAGCAGCGTTGTCTTTTACTCCTCTCTGTATGTATTGATGTTGAGGTTGCTTGGTTTCTTCTGTCATTACTGGTTCAGATGCTGTCAGGTCTTGGGTTTCTTTGGACTGACTGGCCAGTGGGAAGAGTGAGGAGAGTTTGCTGCAGTCTTTGACTTTACCATTAACTGCTTCCACTACATTCCTGGATACTTCTCTCTACACTCTTCTCCACCAACCAGCCAGTCTTCTCTGCACTTTCCAGTCTTAATTCCAAGGGAAAATAGGCTGATTGATTTAACTAAATATGTTCCACACTTAAAATATTTGAAGGAATACAAATTCTTGATAGGTTAGGTGGTATTTCTAAAATAAAAAGAAATATTTTCAACTACATTTTTCTTACAATGATTCTGTATAAGAAACATTTTTGCTTTTTCACATCTGGAAGGTTCTCAACCAATGTCATGTATCTAGGACCTGTCATACCAGAATACCTCACATATCACTGTCCAGTATATAGTCTGCCTTAAGGTAAAGTCCATATTCTTGGTCCACCAGTGACCAACACTGCCCAAATCATACTGGAGGACCTCTTCTCTGAACAGAGAAGCTGTGAGGAAGAGTTACTGAGCACTATTGAATATCTGATACAATAAATATTTATGTGTGTTTGCACATGTACACACATATGACACCACACCACCACACATTGGAAACTGATAGCATTTTGCCTGCTCATTTTAATGCATGGAGAAGTGTTCTAAGTGAATGTGGAGACCTAACCTACAGTAAGTGACAGTAATCTACACCTTAGTAAAGTCTGGACATTTGTCACCTTGATACTTCTATTCTGAATTATGAAAATAATGCCTGAAAAAATAAATCATGGTGTATATTCAATGGTAAACATATATAATAATATGTCAAAACCTAACTTTGTACAGTTCTAGTTAGAGAAATTGTGATATAGTAGGTGCTAACCAGCAGCCTTGACAATCATTTCTTAATTAATAGATCTGTAGGTTCATGTCTAGCAGACTCTAAGAGAACTGTTCCCAGACATACAGTTTGGGTAAATGTAGAGTGGGCCCTGAGGTTCTATATTTGTAAAAATTTTCTAAGTGACTCAAGTGTGTAGCTATGTTTGCATATCACTGGCCTAGGAAATCACTGTGGTCACTTGGACTCATTTCATTCACTTTTACCTGGTTTAAACTTCCCAAATGAAGCTAAATCATGGTTTAATCTTTCTGGTGATCAGCCCCAGTCTAGGATCCCACCAAGAGTTGCCTCATTAGAACAAAAAATTCTATCACTCAGAAAATGTCAAGGGTTTTAGGAGCCCTGTGTCAGATGTGCCTATAATATAGGAAATTATAAGGGTTCTAGGAGCTCTATGTCAAGATCAAATGTTAGAACAAAAGATTCTCCTAGTACCCCTACTCATATGGTTTTAGGAGAGCTATATCAGAAATGAGGGGCAGAGACCAATAAATATTTCTTATTATTTCACAGCTCATTAACTCTGGGCATTATAAATGAGAATAAACTTAAAATAATTTAAACAGTATATGGATAAGCTACATTTGCCTGTTTACTAATAATTACTTTCATTTATTTAATGATTTTACTATATTCAGGGCACTTTAATCAAGAGCTTTACTTATACTACCTTATTTAAATTTCACACAACCCTATGACCAAGCCATATTTATTATCTTTACATTACAGATGGCAAACAAAGACATGAAAAATTAAGAAACTGCCCCAAGGTCACATAACTAAGGCATGACAGGGCCAGGCAGTCTGACGCCAGGGCTCATACTCATAAGAAGATGCTGCCTCAATTTATATAATACTTATTAACAATGTTACATACCTAACAATTAACTTGGGCACCGAGGTAATTAATTAAATTTACTACATAAAACTGAAAAGCAGTCTTGTTTCATCACAAAGCATAGCCCTCTTCACTACCAACTAATAAACACATCTAGTCAATACGGTTAGAGTGGAGTTTCTATCCAAGCTCCTGGATCCCACTCTCCTTCTGTCTCTGACTTGCACTGTCTGCTTATTGAACCACATGCTAACTTTTTTTTTTTTTTTTTCAGTATGCGGGCCTCTCACTGTTTTGGCCTCTCCCGCTGCGGAGCACAGGCTTTGGACGCGCAGGCTCAGCAGCCATGGCTCACGGGCCCAGCCGCTCCGCGGCATGTGGGATCTTCACGGACCAGGGCACGAACCTGTGTCCCCTGCATCGGCAGGCGGACTCTCAACCACTGCGCCACCAGGGAAGCCCCCACATGCTAACTTTTGATGATAGTCAACAGGAGCTTTCAGATCTCCTCTTCAGTGCTCACTTCAGATTATTAAAGGGTAAGGTTTGCAATTCTTACCAAGAAAAGTTTCCACAACTGCTGCAATTACTGTTTTATTGTCATTATGGTTAATTTTGATTAAGTGTGGGTAAGGGTTAATAAAACCCATCCCCTTCTGCATGAAAATCTGATATTTGGTTAACTTTCTAGCTCAGGATTTTTTTAAACTGATAAATATAGAATATTGACATTGTTATTAGGATATTTTACTTGTAGTAAAAATGATCTCTGACTGGTAGATTGCATCTGGACTTTATAAACTATAAATACTTTGTGGAAAGCCATAATTTTAGGCATGTTCTGGTTCTCATAATTAGGCATGTCACATGTGCCACACAACACTCCAGCTCAGAGTCTCATCTGATCTAGAGAACTGCCCAACCCTGAAGGAATTTGGATTTGCCATTACAAGTTGTCTTTCATCCATGGTAGCGATTTTATTATATTATCTGACTTGAGATTGGAGTCAGACTTAGTGGAGCACTCTTATCAAAACTAGACCCCAAGAGAAAAAAAAAGTTTTACGAAATTTTTTCTTTCCTTTCTCTTTTTTAGACATACATTCGCCGTATCTAATGACTTCACTATCTTACACATATAAAGCTAAAGCATGAACTTTAGAATGGTTTAGAATAGCAAGAATCGGTATAAATGGTCATATTAAAAATTTTAAGTATAGCATGTTTCAAAGCTTTTAAAAATGACTTTGACATGTCTGAGATGAATTCAGTTACTTTTAATAAAATTTATTTTTCTCATAGTGAGTTCTCAATATAAATCCAGAATGAAATAGCAGTTAAACACATTTTTGTCCAATTTCATCAAACACTCCTGATAAATTTTAAATAAGAAGGAGCTTAGGGTTAGGACTAGTGAATTCAGCAAAATTACACTGAGTAGATCCAGTTACCCTCAACAGAAAAGCATTTTAAGGGAAAGAAGTAACAAAAAGTACCCTGTTATTTAGAGAACAGTATAAATTCATAGTGGAAAAAAATCAGACCCATCCATTCTATCAGCTGTTGTAATTCTATCACTTTGCATATATTCACCTAGTCTTAGACAACTGTAAAACTATTTATCTTAGAAATAGAATTCAAATTACTAAACAGAGTATTTCCCTCCAGTATAAATCAACTCAATACTTATGAACTCCATTTTAATAAGTAAATTTGTTCAACATGCAGATTAAATTCCAATGTTAATTAACATCTTTCTAGAAAACCCTGAATAATACTATTCAGAGTTTAAATTATAATTTATATGAACACTGATTTCTATTTTGATAAATTATTTTCTCATAGCAACTTGCATTTTAATTGGGAGGGTAATGGTTTTATTTAACCAAGAATTTTAGCTGTGGAAAATTGAGCCACTAAAACTTAAAACATAAAAGAGAAGTACAAGGTTTAAGTTGAATTAACTAAGGGAGGCGATGAGTGGCTAGAAGTAGAAGGATTAAAGAGAGAGAGAAACAGAAAGAGGTTTTTGGTAAGAGACAAAAAGAACTAGAGATGCATGCAGGTTGCCCAGCAGAGGGACTATGAGAGGGGGATAGTTTTAAATTCCTTACTCCTGAGCAAAATATACGCGATGCACAAAGCCAAGAGCATCATTAAATTGGCTAAGGCAATGGGTCCTCTTTGGTCTGTCCTAGAATCTGGGCACAAGCAGCTAGTGATGAAGAATAGGAAGAAGAAAATATAAAAAAAAGAAAAAGTTGACTACTCCAGTTTAAACAATGGCCCATACTCAGCCATAAAAAAGGATTGAAATAATGCCATTTGCAGCAACATGGATTGAGCTAGAGATAATCATACTAAGTAAGTCAGACAGAGAAAGACAAACATCATATGATATCATTATCTGTGGAATCTAAAAAAAAAAAACGATTTAAATGCACTTACAAAACAGAAACAGGCTCACAGACATAGAAAACAATCTTATGGTTACCAAAGGAGTAAAGCGGGGGGAGAGGTAAATTAGGAGTTTAGGATTAAGAGATACACACTACTATATACAAAATAGATAAACAAGGACTGACTGTATAGCACACCTGAAACTAACACAACATTGTAAATCAACTATTCATCAATAAAAAAAATGTAAAAGAATAAAATAAAAACAATGGCCCAGCTCAGAGCCTGCTTGCTTAAAATCAACAGAGGTGAAGCCGGCAGATTTTCAGCTAGGAGGCATCAGTGTTGGGGCTGATGATACTATGCTAAAGGGATCTTTCAGGCAGTTGCCTAGAGCACTGAGGAAAATGGCCCTCAACTGGGGCAATAGCTAGAAGCTAAGAATGCAAACAGCATTACGAGAGAAATAATATATTTATTAATAGTTAACACTGAAGTAGCACTTGCCAAATTAATGCAATTTATGGAATTTTTCTTATTTATGACTGTTCCCCACAGATTCCAGGTATAATCAATTAATTAGGTGAGAGACCTTTTTAATTCCCTGACTCCTAACATGCTAATAGTTCCCACCATGAGCAAATATGTAACATGAGACAGGCACAGGTTGATAATGAAGCATAGTAAGGCAAGGATAATAGCAGGATTTAGAGCAGCAGTTCCCAAACTTTAATATGCATATGGATCAACTGGAGATCTTGGTGAAAAGCAGATTCTTTTTTTAATTTAATTTTTATTTTATATTGGAGTATAGATGATTTACAATATTGTGTTAGTTTCAGGTATACAACAAAGTGATTATTATACATGTACGTATATCCATTCTTTTCCAGATTCTTTTCACATATAGGTTATTAGAGAATATTGAGTAGAGTTCCATGTGTTATACAGTAGGTCTTTGTTGATTATCTATTTTGTATATAGTAGTATGTATATGTCATTCCTGAACTACTAATTTATTCCTAGCCCCACCTCCACCACATTTCCCCTTTGGTAACCCTAAGTTTGTTTTCAAAGTCTGTGGATCTGTTTCTGTTTTGTAAATAAGTTCATTTGTATCATTTTTAGATTCCACAAATAAGTGATATCAAATGATACTTGTCTTTTTCTGACTTACTTCACATAGTATGATAATCTCTAGGTCCATCCATGTTGCCACAAATGGCATTATTTCATTTTCTATGGCTGAGTAGTATTCCATTGTATATATGTACCACATCTTCTTTATCCATTCCTCTGTCTATGGACATTTAGGTTGCTTCCATGTCTTGGCTACTGTAAACACTGCTGCATTGAACACTGGGGTGCAGGTATGTTTTCGAATTATGGCTTCTTCTGGATATATGCCTAGGAGAGGGATTGCTAGATCATTTGGTAGTTCTATTTTTAGTTTTTTAAGAAACCCCCATACCGTTCTCCATAGTGGTTGTACCAATTTACATTCCCACCAAAGTGTAGGCGGGTTCCCTTTTCTCTATACCCTCTCCAGCACTTATTGTTTGTAGAATTTTTGATTATGGCCATTATGACTTGTGTGAGGTGAGACCTCACTGCAGTTTTCATTTACATTTCTTTAATAATTAGCAATGTTGAGCATTTTTCATGTGATTTTTGGCCATCTGTGCGTCTTCTTTGGAGAAAGGTTTATTTAGAACTTCTACCCATTTTTTGTTTGGGTTGCTTTGTTTTTTCTATATTGAGTTGTTTGTATATTTTGGAGATCAATCACTTATCGGTTGCTTCACTTTCAAATATTTTCTCCCATTCTGTGGGTTATCTTTTTGTTTTGTTTATGGTTTCCTTTTCTGTGCACCCTCTCCAGCATTTGTTGTTTGTAGATTATCTGATGATGCCCAGTCTAAATGGTGTGAGGTGATACCTCATTGTAGTTGTGATTTGCATTTCTCTAGTGATTAGTGATGTTGAGCATCTTTTCTCCACACCCTCTCCAGCATTTGTTGTTTGTAGATTATCTGATGATGCCCAGTCTAAATGGTGTGAGGTGATACCTCATTGTAGTTTTGATTTGCATGTCTCTAGTGATTAGTGATGTTGAGCATCTTTTCATGTGCTTCTTGGCCATCTGTATGTCTTCTTTGGAGAAATGACTATTTAGGTCTTCTGCCCATTTTTGGATTGAGTTGCGTGTTTCTTTAATATTGAACTGAATGAACTGTTCATATATTTTGGAGATTAATTCTTTGTTCGTTGATTCGTTTGTACATATTTTCTCCCATTCTGAGGACGGTCTTTTCGTCTTGTTTATGGTTTCCTTTGCTGTGCAAAAGCTTTGAAGTTTCATTAGGTCTTATTTGTTTATTTTTGTTTTTATTTCCATTATTCTAGGAGTTGGATCAAAAAAGATCTTGCTGTGATTTATGTCAAAGAATGTTCTTCCTATGTTTTCCTCTAAGAGTTTTATACTGTCCGCTCTTACATTTAGGTCTCTAATCCATTTGGAGTTTATTTTTGTGTATGGTGTTAGGGAGTGCTCTAATTTCATTTTTTTATATGTAGCTGTCCAGTTTTTCCAGCACCACTTACTGAAGAGACTGTCTTTTCTCCATTGTATATCCTTGCCTCCTTTGTCATAGATTAATTGACCATAGGTGCATGGGTTTATCTCTGGGGTTTCTAACTTATTTCATTGATCTATGTTTCTGTTTTTGTGCCAGTACTATACTGTCTTGATTACTGTAGCTTTGTACTACAGTCTGAAGTCAGGGAGTCTCATTCCTCCAGCTTTGTTTTTTCCCTCAAGACTGCTTTGGCTATTCGGGGTCTTTTGTGTCTCCAAACAAATTTGAAGATTTTTTGTTCTTGTTCCATAAAAAATGCCACTGGTAATTTGATAGGGATTGCACTGAATCTGTAGATTGCTTTGAGTAGTATAGTCATTTTCACAATATTGATTCTTCTAATCCAAGAATATGGTATATCTGTCCATCTGTGGGTATCATCTTTAATTTCTTTCATCAGTGTCTTATAGTTTTCTGAATACAGGTCTTTTGTCTCCTTAGGTAGGTTTATTCCTAGGTATTTTATTCTTTTTGTTGCAATGGTAAATGGGAGTCTTTTTTAAATTTCTCTTTCAGATTTTTCATCATTAATGTATAGGAATGCCAGAGATTTCTGTGCATTAATTTTGTATCCTGCAACTTTACCAAATTCATTGATTAGCTCTAGTAGTTTTCTGGTGGCATCTTTAGGATTCTCTATGTATAGTATCATGTCATCTGCAAACAATAACAGTTTTACTTCTTCTTTTCCAATTTGGATTCCTTTTATTTCTTTTTCTTCTCTGATTGCCATGGCTAGGACTTCCAAAACTATGTTGAATAATAGTAGTGAGAGTGGACATCCTTGTCTTGTTCCTGATCTTAGATGAAATGCTTTCAGTTTTTCACCATTGAGAATGATGTTGGCTGTCGGTTTGTCGTATATGGCCTTTATTATGTTGAGGTAGGTTCCCTCTATGCCCACTTTCTGGAGAGTTTTTATCATAAATGGGTGTTGAATTTTGTCAATAGCTTTTTCTGCATCTATTGAGATGATCATATGGTTTTTATTCTTCAATTTGTTCATTTGGTGTATCACATTGATTGATTTAAGTATCTTGAAGAATCCTTGCATACCTGGGATAAATCCCACTTGATCATGGTGTATGATCCTTTTAATGTGTTGTTGGATTCTGTTTGCAGGTATTTTGTTGAGGATTTTTGCATCTATATTCATCAGTGATATTGGTCTGTAATTTTCTTTTTTTGTAGTATCTTTGTCTGGTTTTGGTATCAGGGTGATGGTGGCCTCACAGAACGAGTTTGGGAGTGTTCCTTCCTCTGCAACTTTTTGGAAGAGTTTCAGAAGGATGGGTGTTAGCTCTTCTCTAAATGTTTGATAGAATTCAACTGTGAAGCCATCTGGTCCTGGACTTTTGTTTGTTGGAATATTTTTAATCAGTTTTGTATACATTACTTGTGATTGGTCTGTTTATATTTTCTATTTCTTCCTGGTTCAGTCTTAGAAGGTTGTACGTTTCTAAGAATTTGTCCATTTCTTCCAAGTTGTCCATTTTATTTGCATAGTGTTGGTTGTAGTAGTCTCGTAGGATGCTTTGTATTTCCGCGGTGTCTGTTGTAATTTCTCATTTCTCATTTCTAATTTTATTGATTTGGGTCTTCTCCCTCTTTTTCTTGATGAGTCTGGCTAATGGTTTATCAATTTTGTTTATCTTCTCAAAGAAAAAGCTTTTAGCTTTATTGATTTTTATTGATCTCTAGGTATTTTCCTCTTTGATTTCTTCAGTGATCTCTTGGTTATTTAGTAATGTATTGTTTAGCCTCCATGTGTTTGTGTATTTTACGGTTTTTTCCCTGTAACTGATTTCTAATCTCATAGCACTGAGGTCAGAAAAGATGCTTGATATGACTTCAATTTTCTTAAGTTTACTGAGGCTTGATTTGTGACCCGAGAGGTATTCTATCCTGGAGAATATTCCATGAGCACTTGAGAAGAAAGTGTAATCTGCTGTTTTTGGATGGAATGTCCTATAAATATCAATTAAATCTATCTGGTCTATTGTGTCATTGAAAGCTTGTGTTTCCTTATTAACTTTCTGTTTGGATGATCTGTCCATTAGTGTAAGTGAGGTGTTAAAATTCCCCACTCTTACTGTGTTACTGTCAATTTCCCCTTTTAGAGCTGTTAGCAGTTGCCTTATGTATTGAGGTGCTCCTATGTTGGGTACATATATATTTATGATTCTTATATCTTGTTCTTGGTTTGACCCCTTGATCATTATGTAGTGTCCTGCCTTGTCTCTTGTAGTATTCTTTATTTTAAAGTCTATTTTATCTGATGTGAGTATTGCTACTCCAGCTTTCTTTTGATTTCCATTTGCATGGAACGTTTTTCCATCCCCTTGCTTTCAGTCTGTATGTGTCCCTAGGTCTGAAGTGGGTCTCTTGTAGACAGCATATGTATGGGTCTTGTTTTTGTATCCATTCAGCAAGCCTGTGTCTTTTGGTGGAGCATTTAATCCATTCACGTTCAAGGTAATCATCGATATGTATGTTCCTATTACCATTTTCTTAATTGTTTTGGGTCTTTTTTTTTTTTTTTTGCTGCACGTGGGCCTCTCACTGTTGTGGCCTCTCCCATTGCAGAGAACAGGCTTCGGACACGCAGGCTCAGCGGCCATGGCTCACGGGCCCAGCCGCTCCATGGCATGTAGGATCTTCCCGGACCAGGGCACAAACCCGTATCCCCTGCATCGGCAGGCGGACTCTCAACCACTGCGCCACCAGGGAAGCCCTGGGTTTGTTTTTATAGGTCCTTTACTTCTCTTGTGTTTCCCACTTAGAGAAGTTCCTTTAGCATTTGTTGTAGAGCTGGTTTGGTGGTGCTGAATTCTCTTAGCTTGTCTGTAAAACTTTTGATTTCTCCATCAAATCTGAATGAGGTCCTTGCCAGGTAGAGTAATCTTGGTTGTAGGTTCTTCCCTTTCATCACTTTTAGTATATCATGCCACTCCCTTCTGGCTTGTAGAGTTTCTGCTGAGAAATCAGCTGTTAACCTTATGGGAGTTCTCTTGTATGTTATTTGTCGTTTTTCCCTTGCTGCTTTCAGTAATTTTTCTTTGTCTATAATTTTTGCCAATTTGATTACTATGTGTCTCAGCGTGTTTCTCCTTGGGTTTATCCTGTATGGCACTGTCTGCGCTTCCTGGACTTGGGTGGGTATTTCCTTTCCCATGTTAGGGAAGTTTTCGACTATAATCTCTTAAAATATTTTCTCTGGTCCTTCCTCTCTCTCTTCCCCTTCTGGGACCCCTATAATGCAAATGTTGTTGTGTTTAATGTTTTCCCAGAGGTCTCTTCGGCTGTCTCTATTTCTTTTCTTTTTTTTTTTTCTTTATTCTGTTCCACAGCAGTGAATTCCACCATTCTGTTTTCCAGGTCAGTTATCCGTTCTTCTGCCTCAGTTATTCTGCTATTGATTCCTTCTAGTGTAGTTTTCATTTCAGTTATTGTATTGTTCATCTCTCTTTGTTTGTTCTTTAATTCTTCTAGGTCTTTGTGAAACATTTCTTGCACCTCCTCGATCTTTGCCTCCATTCTTTTTCCGAGGTCCTGTATCATCTTCACTATCATTATTCTGAATTCTTTTTCTGGAAGGTTGCCTATCTCCACTTTATTTAGTTGTTTTTCTGGGGTTTTATCTTGTCCCTTCATCTGGTAGATAACCCTCTGCCTTTTCATCTTGTCTATCTTTCTGTGAATGTAGTTTTAGTTCCACAGGCTGCAGGATTGTAGTTCTTCTTGCTTCTGCTGTCTGCCCTCTGGTGGACGAGGCTATCTAAGAGGCTTGTGCAAGTTTCTTGATGGGAGGGACTGGTCGTGGGTGTTGCTCTGATGGGCAGAGCTCAGTAAAACTTTAATCCGATTGAATACTGATGGTTGGGGCTGGGTTCACTCCTTGTTGGTTGTTTGGCCTGAGGCAACCCAACACTGGAGCCTACCTGGGCTCTTTGGTGGTGCTAATGGCAGACTCTGGGAGGGCTCACGCCAAAGATTCCTTACGAGAACTTCTGCTGCCAGTGTCCTTGTCCTCACGGTGAGACAGAGCCACCCCCTGCCATTGCAGGAAACCCTCCAATACGAGCAGGTTGGTCTGATTCAGTCTCCTAAGTGGTCACTGCTCTTTCTCCTGGGTCCCGATGTGCACACTACTTTGTGTGTGTCTTTCAAGAGTGGAGTCTCTGCTTCCCCCAGTCCTGTCGAAGTCCTGCAATCAAATCATGCTAGCCTTCAAAGTCTGATTCTCTAGGAATTCCTCCTCCCATTGCCGGAACCCCAGGTTCAGAATCCTGACATGGGGCTCAGAACCTTCACTCCAGTGGATGGACTTTTGTGGTGTAAGTGTTCTCCAGTTTGTGAGTCACCCACCCAACAATTACGGGATTTGATTTTGTTGTGATTGCGCCCCTCCTACCATCTCATTGTGGCTTCTCCTTTGTCTTTGGATGTGGGGTATCTTTTTTGGTGAGTTCCAGTGTCTTCCTGTCAATGATTGTTCAGCAGTTAGTTGTGATTCCAGTGTTCTCCCAAGATGGCATGAGAGCACATCCTTCTACTCCACCATCTTGAACCAATCCCCTCTCTTTGTCTTTAATTTTTGTCAATTTGATTAATATGTGGCTTGGCATGTTACTCTTTGGATATATCCTGTATGGGATTCTCTGTGCTTCTTGGACTTGAGTGACTATTTCCTCTCCCGTGATAGGGAAGTGTTTGGCTATTATCTCTTCAACTATTTTCTCAGGCCATTTCTCTCACTTTTTTCCTCCCGGGCTCCCTATAATGTCAATGTTCGTGCATTTAATGTTGTCCCAGAGGTCTCTGAGACTGTCTTCATTTCTTTTCATTCTTTTTTCTTTATTCTGTTTTGTGGCAGTGATTTCTTGCAGTCTGTCTTCCAGCTTACTTATTTGTTCTTCTGCCTCATTTACTCTGCTACTGATTCCTTCTAGTGTATTTTTCATTTCAATTACTGTATTGTTCATCTCATTTGTTTTTTTCTTTAAATCTTCTAGCTCTTTGTTAAACATTTCTTGTATCTTCTTGGTCTGTGCGTCCATTCTTTTTCTGAGATCTTAGATCATTTTTACTATCATTACTCTGAATTCTTTTTCAGGTAGATTGCCTATCTTTACTTCACTTAGATGTTCTTCTGGGGTTTTATCTTGTTCTTTAACATATTTCTCTGCCATCTCATTTTGTCTAACTTTCTGTGTTTATGGTCTCCGTTCTGCAGGCTGCAGAATCGTGGTTCATCTTACTTCTGGTGTCTGATCCCTGGTGGGTGAGGTTGGTCCTGGGGCTTGTGCAGGCTTTCTGCTGGGATGGACTGGTGCCTGCCCACTGGTGGGTGGAGCTGGGTCTTGTCCCTCTGGTGACCAGGGCCATGTCAAGGGGTATGTTTGGAGGTGGATGTGGGCTCAGGACGACTTTGCCAGCCTGTCTGCTGATGGGTGGGTCTTGTTCCCACCTTGTTGGTTTTTTGGATTGAGATGTCCCAGCACTGGGTCCTCCAGGCTGTTGAATGGGGCCAGGTCTCAGTGCCACAATGGTGACCTCTGGGAGAGGTCACACTGATGAACATTCCCTGGGGCCTCCACCACCAGTGTCCTTGCCCCACAGTGAACCACAGACAACCCCTGTCACCATAGGAGACCCTCCAAGACCCTCAGGTAGGTCTGTCCCAGGCTCATATGGAGTCAGTGCTTTACCCTGAGTCCCAGTACATGTGAAAACTTGTGTGCACCATTCAAGAGTGGAGTCTCTGTTTCCCCCAGTCCTGTGGAGCTTCTGCACTCAAGCCTCACTGCCCTTCAAAGCCAAATGCTCTGGGGGCTCCTCCTCCTGAAGCCACACCCTCAGGCTGGGGAGCCTAACGTGGGGCTCAGAACTCTCACTCCTGTGGGAGATCCTCTGTGATATAATTATTTTCCAGTTTGTGGGTCACCCACCCAGTGGGTATGGGATTTGATTATATCACAAAAGTGCCACTCCTACTGTCTCACTGTGGCTTCTTCTTTGTCTTTGGATGTAGAATATCTTTTTTGGTAGGCTCCAGTCTTTTTTGTAGATGATTGTTTGGCAGTTAGTTGTGATTTTGCTGTTTTCATGAGAGGAGATGAGCTCAAATCCTTCTACTCCGCCATCTTGTCTCCTCCTTTCCAATTAAATTTCCCTGTGATGAATGGATTATTTCACTGGAAAAGTGAGTTGCATGATCCTTCTTGCCTGATGCTAGCAGTATCTCTGTGACCCTCAGCCAGGCAGCAGTGGAAAGAGAAGGGACCCAAGCAGCAGCAAGTGCTGGGCATGGATGGCCTCGAGGATAAAGTGCAAACTGACCCAGATGCAGACCTATGACCCAGAGGGTTTCAAGAAGTGGGCAGTGTTGGTCTCCTCTTACCTGGTTAATTTTTGTGTTAGACTGGGCTCATTCAGCGGCAAGTAATAGAATTCCAACATTTTCAGATAATCCGAATAAAGGGGATTTTGTCAGCATGAGGCATCCACGCTAGCTCCAGGCTCTCGGCACACACAGTCTACTTAAGCAAGTTCTTATTCAGCAGTTCTGGGGATAGGCCTGAGATTCTGTGTTTCTAACAAACTCCTAGGTAATCCCAATATTACTGGTCCATGGAACACATTTTCAATAATATGGGCTCAGAGAATAGAAACAATTTTTTGGAATAAAAAAGATAAACAATTCTTGGCTTTGAGTATGGAATAATACATAAGATAGGGCAATATACAAACTCTTTTGATAAAATACAGCAAGACTACAGCCAAACAATAGTCTGATGCATCACAGTTCTGGCCACCACAACCTTCTAAGCAATTTCTATTAGTATGGGAAAATCAATGCACAGCAATGCAACACTGGTCCAATAAAAGAAAAAAATGCCTGTGTACATTTCTTTACAGTGTAAGCTGTTATTGAATAATACATTTCCACACTAGAATTATTTTAACTAAAAATAATTCTTTATGAGCTTTCATTAAATTTTATAACTTCCCGTTAATATTATCTTTAAACTCCAATCAGAAATATTGTAAACTCTTGGTAGATTTATGCATTGTTAGGAAGGTAAATTACAACCTTATATAAAAAGGCATTTCAAAGTGAAGGAGGATTTTCCCATTAACCTTCAAGGAAACTTAGATATGACATAAGATCAATATGTAGTGACTAGAGAAGAGAATAGAAGAAAGAATGGAACACAAGATATAATTCCACACAATCCAAGCTTGGCCAAATATGTCCTGAAACAAGAGCACTGTTTGAAAAAGAGTGAAAAAATATGATGACCCAAAAGTACAAAAAGTCAAGAGTCTGTGACACCATGTATAAATCAAATGACAGCCACACCTATACAGATAATAGGTTGCTTCAGAATATATTACATAAAGAATAAATTAGCACAAAGAACCAGGAAACAAAGGATGATCTACAAATTCTATTATTGCCACTGTGCAGAAGAGTTATATATCCTTAGAAAGGCCTGCCTGTGAAGTTGACCCTTGGCTGGCACCTGGTAACTTGATTTAAAGAGGATATTTTTCCACCATTCTGAGAATTGATAAGAGTCACTCATAATGCCTAAACTCTGTTAAAACAATGTGGTTCATGCTGAACATCTACATCACTCCTGGGAGACTAGAAATTTGGTACAGACCAGGCAGAAGGTGACAAAATGACCAGCTCCCAGTAAAAATTTTGGACACTGAGTCACTAATGAGTTTCCCTGGTAGACAGCATTTCAAACTTGTTATCACAATTCAGTGCTGGGGAATTAAATGCCTCCTCTGTGACTCTACGAGGACTCTTTAGAAGCTTACATCTGGTTGCATTGAGACTTAGACCCATGCACCTTTCCCTCTGCTGTTTTTTAAAATCCTTTTGCTATAAGAAAATGTTGCTGTGTGTACAACTCTATGTTGAGTTCTGTGAGTCCTCCTAGAGAATCACCAAACTAGGGAATATTCTTGGGGACCCCTGACATATCATTCACAGTCATAATGTATAAAATAATTATGGAGAAAAGCCAGGCACTGAGCTTGGTTAATGCAAACATCCTTCAGCTTTGCAACCCAATAGCACTAGCAGTCATCTGTGTTTAACACAAATATAGCTTCTTGAGAGTCTTCACTTTTCTCACTATAAATCTCTGCTCTATTTTCAAACCCTGCCCTTCAAACACTGCCTACCTTCTTACCACCGTACATCATGGATCCCGTTTCTAATTCAATCTAATTCCCTAAATCTCACCTAGTTAATCTTTTTTACTGGGTCAGTTCTATCCTCATTGCTTACTAAAATATTCAGATTTGTTCTTTAAGTAAATACCTATTAGAAATGTATTATATATGTTTATTAATTATATATTAATTGGATAAAGACTAAAGTATTTTTATTTTTTATTGAAATATAGCCGATTTACAATGTTTCAGATGTACAGCAAAGTGATTCATTTATATATTCTTTTTCAGGTTCTTTTCCATTATAAATTATTACAAGGTATTGAATATAGTTCCCTGAGCTATACAGTCAGTCCTTGTTGTTTATATATTTTATATATAGTAGTGTGTACCTACTAATGTTAAATTTCTAATTGATCCCTCTCCACCTTTCCCCTTTGGTAACCATAACTTTGTTTTCTATGTCTGTGAGTCTATTTCTGTTTGGTAAATAAGTTCATTTGTATCATTTTTTTAGACTCCACATATAAGTGATATCATGATATTTGTCTTTTTCTGTCTGACTTACTTCACTTAATGTGATAATCTCTAGATCCATCCATATTGCTTCAATAGCATTATTTCATTTTTTATGGCTGAGTAATATTCCATTGTGTATATATAAATATAAATAAATGAATATATATATATATATATCTCACATCTTCTTTATGCATTCATCTGTCAATGAACATTTAGGTTGCTTCCATGTCTTCTTGGCTATTGTAAATAGTGCTGCTATGAACACTGGGGTGCATGAATCTTTTTAAATTAGACTTGTTGTTCTTTCCAGATATATGCCCAGGAGTTGGACTGCAGGACCATATGGTAACTCTATTTTTAGCTTTTTAAGGAACCTCCATACTGTTCTCCATAGTGACTGTACCGATTTACTTTCCCACCAAGAGTGTAGGATGGTCCCTTTTTCTCCACTCTCTCCAGCATTTATTATTTGTAGACTTTTTGAAAGACTAAAATCTTAACATGACTTATAAAAGCCCTAAATTGCCTAGAACTGGCCTACTGTCCCAGCTTTACCTTACATCTCCTCCTCTGAGCTCCAGCTATGTTGGCCTTCTTTCCATTGCTCAGATGCATCTAGTTGTTCCTGCCACAAGATCAATACATCTCTCTGCCTGAAATGTCTTCTCTCCCTTTACCTTGTTTAAAGCTAATTCTTATCTCAGCTCAATAGGAAGCCTATCTTATTATATGCTCTCATAGTACTATGGATGTTCTATGACCTGGAGCCCATTACACTCATAGTTGGCATTAATTTGCATTATTGTCAGATAAATGCCTTTATGGGATGAGACACTCTACAAAAGCAGGGATTATGTCTTTTGTTCTTGGTAGTTACTCTACAGTGCTTAAATAACCTGAAACATGTTAAGAGCTAAGTATTTGTAAATGAACAAATGAACCAATAAATGAATGAATGTAGTTAATGTCCTAGATAACATAGCAGATAAGAAGGTAAATAAAATACATAGTGTTTCCTTAAGAGAATTCTACTTCAGAGTAGTACATATACATTACTGAAACATAAATAGACAATATTTGTAAATGGAGAAAGAAGAAAATAGAAAAATTTTAGTAAGGTGATCAAAGGAGGGAAATGGTGCAATGTAAATGGTCCCTTGTCCTAGTCCCTTCCAGATCAAACATTCTATTCAGAGCTGCAAGAGTCTAGCCTGCACTCAAGCATCTTAACTAACCTTCTAACTTTCATTCTTGCCTCCTGCCCCTTCAAAAATTTCCCCTAAGTTCAATAAGGGATATCTTAATAAAATGTGATTCTAATATTACCTCCTACTTAAAACAACTAACGGCTTTGTGGGCCAGAAGACGAATAAGTTTGTATGACTATGTTAAGTAGGTAAGAATTAAAAGAAAGATTAACACAGTCCCACAATTCTGCATTGTTACATGCTTATGTCCACAAATAACTGGCATTCTGTCAATTATAAGGACAAGAGCAATATGAGCAGAATCTATGACCCCTCTCAAGTTCTGTTGTACCATTAGAGTTCCACCTCCAGGAAAAACAGTTTGAAGAGTGGAGAGAGAGGTTGTCTAACAGTCCTAGAGCCTGCTAGCAAATTGGGTGACAGATTTGAGGTAACCTGCAGGCTTCTCTTTGCTCTTAGGACAAAATCCAAAAGTGTGATTATAACCTACAGGGCCTGCATTTGACTCTATGGTAATTTACCATCCCATCATTCACCACTTACTTGTTAGTGTACTCTAGGCTCACTGGCTACTTTCGGTTACTGCAAAACCATGTTCCTTCCTTCCTTGGGGCTGTCTCTCAAGCTGTTCTTTTGCCTAGAAAGATGTCCTCCACCTGTATTTCATCCAGCTTACTTTTACTACTGCTTAGGTACTCAAATCTAATTCCCCAGGTAAATGCATTCTAAAGTCTAGGTGAAGGCTGCATAGTAAATACACTTAAGGCATAGTGTACTTCTCTACTGTTGCTCCTAACACAAGCATAATTAATATTTATGTGAATTTTTCCATCAATTTCTATCTCCTCCACTCAATTTTAAGTTCTGTAATGTGATGGAACCTGTCTAAACTATTCATTCCTGTAATCCTATAAATTAAAATGATGTCTGGCACACCTTAGGCACTTAATAAATATTTGTTGAAAAAAATAATTTTGAAGAATCAAAGCATTCTATGTAAGATAAATAATATAAGCAAACTAAGGAATCACATATATAGGTATTCTAGCAACTATGGTATATATGGGAGAATTGTAGTAGAAAAAGCTATTATATCACGTAGAAATACTTTGAGGAAGAACTGAGTTTTCTGATTAAACAGTACAGATTAAGTAATTAGTAAAGAACTTATGTAAAAAAATGATATAATTAAAGCCATATCAACTGTAGAAGACTAGTTAGAAAGATATAGATGTCACAGAAGTTTGGGGAAATGATGGTGTCAGGATGGTAGACAATGATCACAGAAATGATTGGATAGACATAAACAGTTTTGAGAAGGAAGAATAAAAGGATTTAGTTTGGATTGGAAGCCTGAATATGAGAAAGGAGTCAAAAAAGATTTTAAGGTTTTAAGACTTCTGGCTTTGATGGAATACCTATTACCAAACTAGCCCTCCTCCTATAAACTACCTCTTCCTGTAAAACTGTAGAATTAGAAAAATACATACAACTCTTTTCAGACACTGGACAATAGTCAGTTCAATCCTATGATTCCTGAAAGATGGGAAACTCATTTGGGAAACTACAGTTGCCCTCTCTCCGTCTAGGGACAATTTCCCAATCACAACATAATGAGCTAGAGGCCAAGCAGAGTACAGCAATTCCACTGAGCTAAGGATAAAGATCAGAGTTCATGTCAGCTGGGGAGTGGCCAGAATTTGTGGGACAGGGCATCTGAGAGGAGGGACCTGTGCATAAAATGGAACACAGAATTCCATGTGGGACTTCCACATAGTCCTTGGCTGAAGAATGGGTGGCACATACACAGGGAAAGACTAAAGTTTATCAGAGTACCTCTGCCATGGGTTAAAAGTGAAGAGAGGTATGAGAGATCAAGCAACGCAAGGGGACACTGGAGTTTAAGTCAACCATTAAGGAATGATCAGGGCTTCCCTGGTGGTGCAGTGGTTAAGAATCCACCTGCCAGTGCAGGGGACATGGGTTTGAGCCCTGGTCCGGGAAGATCCCACATGCCACGGAGCAACTAAGCCTGTGTGCCACAACTACTGAGCCTGTGCTCTAGAGCCCGTGAGCCACAACTACTGAGCCCACGTGCTGCAACTACTGAAGCCCGTGCTCCACAACAAGAGAAGCCACCGCAATGAGAAGTCCAAGCACCTCAACTAAGAGGAGCCCACACTCGCCACAACTAGAGAAGGCCTGCGTGCAGCAACGAGGACCCAACACAGCCAAAAATGAATAAATAAAATAAAGAAATTAAAAGAAAAAGTGTTACCCCTGTAGCTCTATTATACTAGAAAAGAACTCAGACATATCAACTGCATAAGACAAGTGTTTGGGCCTACAATCCAAACCTTACAAAACTGTCTGCAGTGTATAGCACAGTTTTAAAAATTTTTTTAAATAATAAAAAATAAAATAAAAAATAAAAAAAATAAAGGAATGACCAAGTTAATAGTTCATTAATACCTTGAACAAACCAGTGAGACATCAGAAAACTTGTGCTTCAAGAGTAAGAACCACACCATAAAGTAGAGCCTACTTGCAGCATGCCATAACAAATCTTAAAACCAAGCCATGAAAGATCTTCAGGAGAAAGAGTTTAGAGGTTAGTTCTGCCAAGATATAGAGGCTTGGGAAACAATTTGGACTTTTCATAAATCTGTACTAACAAAGTGTAAAATAAATCCTACATAAGTTTAAAGAGATCATCCAGTAATTAAATCACCTAATAGAAAAAAAAAGCAACACTTTTCAGAGGAATATAGATATATAATATATCGTTCACAATGTCAAGTATAAAATAAAAGTCACATATAGAGAAATAGGAAATGTGCCCCAGGGTCAAGCAAAACAAAACAAATCAAAACAATGAATAAAATCTAAACCTATCATGGTCCAGGTGTCAGACTTAACACTCAAGGATTTTAAACAGCTGTTAAAATTTTGTTCAAAGAATTAAATATAACCATAATGAATGAGAAGACAGGGACTCTGAAAGAAATGGAAATTATTTTAAAACACCATATAAAAATTAAATAACTGAAAATTATAATTTAAATAAAAATTCACTGGATGGGCTTAGCAACCAAAAGAGTCAACAAATTTAAACATAGATCAATACAAATTGTCCAATTTGAAGAACAGAGTGAAAATAGAATGAAAGATAAAAATCGTTGAATGAATTTAAATGGGGGAAATGGTAAACATTAACAGAAACAACATCAAAAGGAATGAATAGTATTTTTGAGAAGAGAGTTAAGTTAAAAAAAAAACAGGAAAAAATATACTTAACAGTATGTTGTAAAGATATAGAAGTCAGCACACTGATCAGAAGTGAGAGAGGAATATTTGAAGGATCTCTAAACTAAGGCAAGTCTTTATGTGAGTAAATTAGTTCTCAGACAGATAAAGGAAAAATAATGAGAGGAAAGAACAGAATCTTGGGGAATTCCTTTTATAAAAACATCTGAAGAGTAAGAATAGACAAAAGAATTAAGCAAAGAAACAGGAGGCAAATCAGATAAAACAAAGCATCAAGTACACTAAGGAAGGCCAGGGTGTCAAGAAAAAGAAAGCTCCTGACAAGCCAGGAAAAAAAAAGAGGGTTACTAATAATAAGAATTAATATTGGTTTTAAAAGTGACGAAGTCATTGATGACATCTGAATAGTTAAGGGGGAAAAAGGTAAGAAGTACGAAGATTTTAAGGGAGTAAAACAGTAAGAGACTAAATGCAGCAAATAGAGTATAAAGAATTCTATAGGTGAAACTAGAGAGAATTATAATTTAAGACAGTCACAGGAATGATAGAAAATTTGGGAATTTGTTGGTTATAAGAATTTTGAACATACTAGTTGTCTGAGAAGAAGGAATGAGTTTATGAGAATGAAAATTCAAAAGAAAAAGGATTTATTAATGAAACAATATTTGGTATTAAACAAGTGACTGGATCACTAAAAGCAGAGCAAGGCAATTAGTTTTATAAAGGAAGAGAGGTGCTTCTTTAATATAGAAGCAGAGAATGAGTGAAGATAAAAATTTGAAATATAAAGAAGAGAAATGGAGAACTTTCACATCAAGTGGCCTGAATATTCTCAAAAATGTTAAATATAAAGTCCTCTTCTGGATCCTTCTTAAGGAGGCTGAAAAGATTTTAAAACTGTTGCTATAATGAATAGTAAGAGATGAATAAAATGACTTTTAAATAGAAAAGGAAACAAGTCGACATTAGAAAGCATGACTCAGCAGTAACCAAAAAGCAGTACAATTACACAGCTTTCTTCAGTAATGTTTAGCAGACTACCTATAAAATAGGAGAAATAGTGAGAGTGATCCAGAATAGCATGTTACCACAGCACTGAGTAATGTTGTATTAGTGGAGACACCTACAAAAGATCCAGATCAGACAGAAAACAGAAAACCAGAAGGAAGATGTTTAACACACAATTATGTTGGTACTCAGTGAATAGAGGGAATACAAAAAAAGAGAAGTTTCTGTAAGTGGAACTAAGAGTGTGATCACAGACAGCAATGTCAAGTCTAAGATCTCAAAAGGGGAGTTATTCGAGTAATGAAGGCTGAAGACTACAGATGAAGGAAATAATTGACATGTCTGATCAACTGTCAGATGGATCCATCAGCTCAACAATAAACTTTTTTGTCCTCTTTACTTACTATGTGCCAGATTAAAATGTACAAGACACAGTTTCTTTCCCAATTAACTTGAATATTGCAGATACTGAGGGACATAACAAGAAATTATGTATAAAGGAATACTATGAGTCATCCCAGCTTCCCTAAGACTTATAGTTTCTGGCCCACAATAAAGCCTTGATGAATCCTGAAGAAATTAAATAATACAAGATATCGTGCTAGGCACAGAAAATGCCAAATAAATTAAGTCTTTGTCTTATGCACAGGAAAGGGACTATACAAGTTCAAGGAGAGAACTTTTCACTACAGAGTGAAAATATCAGTACTTTCATGTTCAATATCTGTAAATTTTCTTACCACTGCCCAGTCTCTATTTTGAAACTTTCTTTCTTGGATTCCAGGACACTACACTCTAATTGTTGTTCCCTTCTTCAATCTCAGATTAGGCTTTTCTCAGTCATTTAATCTAATTCTGTTACCTTCCCCCTTACCCTAAAAAGTAGGTGTGCCCCAGTTTTTAATCTTAGAAGCTATTTCTCAACTTTACAATTTTACAAATTTTCTCTGGCTGTTATTTCAAGTATCGAATGTCTACAGCCATTTCTATTTGATTGACACCTAAATTTGCCTGCCTATCTAGCTGGGAGCTCCAGAATAATACCTTCAAATATCTCCAGAGAGACAGCTCACTAAGCACTCGAGTGTTAACTAGAACCAAATTTAAATTACCAAAAAAGAAAAAGTAGTTCTTGTATTTTTTATACTGATTAATATCAGGCCAATTGATCCATTGTCAACTTAAGCTGTATGTGGGAAAGAAAAGGCAGTGGTGAACTTTATATCATTCTTTTGCCCATTGAAATTTTCCCAAGGATAAATGAGACCATCATTTTTAAAGTATTTTTTTTTATTAGTTTCTGCTTTATAACAAAGTGAATCAGTCATACATATACATCTGTTCCCACATCCCCTCCCTCATGCATCTCCCTCCCTCCCACCCTCCCCATCCCACCCCTCCAGGCGGTCACAAAGCACCGAGCTGATCTCCCTGTGCTCTGCGGCTGCTTCCCACTATCTATCTACCTTACGTTTGGTAGTGTATACATGTCCATGCCTCTCTTTCCCTTTGTCACAGCTTACCCTTCCCCTTCCCCATATCCTCAAGTCCATTCTCAAGTAGGTCTGTGTCTTTATTCCCGTTTTACCTCTAGGTTCTTCATGACATTTTTTTTTTTTAATTCCATATATATGTGTTAGCATACGGTATTTGTCTTTCTCTTTCTGACTTACTTCACTCTGTATGACAGACTCTAGGTCTATCCACCTCATTACAAATAGCTCAGTTTCATTTCTTTTTATGGCTGAGTAATATTCCATTGTATATATGTGCCACATCTTCTTTATCCATTCATCCGATGATGGACACTTAGGTTGTTTCCAGCTCCGGGCTATTGTGAATAGAGCTGCAATGAACATTTTGGTACATGTCTCTTTTTGAATTATGGTCTTCTCAGGGTATATGCCTAGTAGTGGGATTGCTGGGTCATATGGTAGTTCTATTTGTAGTTTTTTAAGGAACCTCCATACTGTTCTCCATAGTGGCTGTACCAATTCACATTCCCACCAGCAGTGCAAGAGTGTTCCCTTTTCTCCACACCCTCTCCAGCATTTATTGTTTCTAGATTTCTTGATGATGGCCATTCTGACTGGTGTGAGATGATATCTCATTGTAGTTTTGATTTGCATTTCTCTAATGATTAATGATGTTGAGCATTCTTTCATGTGTTTGTTGGCAGTCTGTATATCTTCTTTGCAGAAATGCCTATTTAAGTCTTCTGCCCATTTTTGGATTGGGTTGTTTGTTTTTTTGCTATTGAGCTGCATGAGCTGTTTATAAATTTTGGAGATTAATCCTTTGTCAGTTGCTTCATTTGCAAATATTTTCTCCCATTCTGAGGGTTGTCTTTTGGTCTTGTTTATGGTTTCCTTTGCTGTGCAAAAGCTTTGAAGTTTCATTAGGTCCCATTTGTTTATCTTTGTTTTTAGTTCCATTTCTCTAGGAGGTGGGTCCAAAAGGATCTTGCTGTGATTTATGTCATAGAGTGTTCTACCTATGTTTTCCTCTAAGAGTTTGATAGTTTCTGGCCTTACATTTAGGTCTTTAATCCATTTTGAGCTTATTTTTGTGTATGGTGTTAGGGAATGATCTAATCTCATACTTTTACATGTCCCTGTCCAGTTTTCCCAGCACCACTTATTGAAGAGGCTGTCCTTTCTCCACTGTACATTCCTGCCTCCTTTATCAAAGATAAGTTGGCCATATGTGCGTGGGTTTATCTCTGGGCTTTCTATCCTGATCCACTGATCTATCTTTCTGTTTTTATGCCAGTACCACACTGTCTTAATTACTGTAGCTTTGTAGTATAGTCTGAAGTCAGGCAGCCTGACTCCTCCAGCTCCGTTTTTCGTTCTCAAGATTGCTTTGGCTATTCGGGGTCTTTTGTTTTTCCAAACAAATTTTGAAATTTTTTGTTCTAGTTCTGTGAAAAATGCCAGTGGTAGTTTGATAGGGATTGCATTGAATCTGTAGATTGCTTTGGGTAGTAGAGTCATTTTCACAATATTGATTCTTCCAATCCAGGAGCATGGTATATCTCTCCATGTATTTGTATCCTCTTTAATTTCTTTCATCAGTGTCTTATAATTTTCTGCATACAGGTCTTTTGTCTCCTTAGGTAGGTTTATTCCTAGATATTTTATTCTTTTTGTTGCAATGGTAAATGGGAGTGTTTTCTTGATTTCATTTTCAGATTTTTCATCATTAGTGTACAGGAATGCCAGAGATTTCTGTGCATTAATTTTGTATCCTGCTACTTTACCAAATTCATTGATTAGCTCTAGTAGTTTTTCGGTAGCATCTTTAGGATTCTCTATGTACAGTATCATGTCATCTGCAAACAGTGACAGCTTTACTTCTTCTTTTCCAATTTGGATTCCTTTTATTTCCTTTTCTTCTCTGATTGCTGTGGCTAAAACTTCCAAAACTATGTTGAATAAGAGTGGTGAGAGTGGGCAGCCTTGTCTTGTTCCTGATCTTAGTGGAAATGGTTTCAGTTTTTCACCATTGAGGACAATGTTGGCTGTGGGTTTGTCATATATGGCCTTTATTATGTTGAGGAAAGTTCCCTCTATGCCTACTTTCTGCAGGGTTTTTATCATAAATGGGTGTTGAATTTTGTCGAAAGCTTTCTCTGCATCTATTGAGATGATCATATGGTTTTTCTCCTTCAACTTGTTAATATGGTGTATCACATTGATTGATTTGCGTATATTGAAGAATCCTTGCATTCCTGGAATAAACCCCACTTGATCATGGTGTATGATCCTTTTAATGTGCTGTTGGATTCTGTTTGCTAGTATTTTGTTGAGGATTTTTGCATCTATGTTCATCAGTGATATTGGCCTGTAGTTTTCTTTCTTTGTGACATCCTTGCCTGGTTTTGGTATCAAGGTGATGGTGGCCTTGTAGAATGAGTTTGGGAGTGTTCCTTCCTCTGATATTGTTTGGAAGAGTTTGAGAAGGATGGGTGTTAGCTCTTCTCTAAATGTTTGATAGAATTCGCCTGTGAAGCCATCTGGTCCTGGGCTTTTGTTTGATGGAAGATTTTTAATCACAGTTTCAATTTCAGTGCTTGTGATTGGTCTATTCATATT
This sequence comes from Hyperoodon ampullatus, assembly GCF_949752795.1. Taxonomy (NCBI): domain Eukaryota; kingdom Metazoa; phylum Chordata; class Mammalia; order Artiodactyla; family Ziphiidae; genus Hyperoodon; species Hyperoodon ampullatus. Next base: position 126,164,230 of record NC_136916.1, on the reverse strand, counting down.
TTCTATTTCTTCCTGAGTCAGTCTTGGTAGGTTGTGCATTTCTAAGAATTTGTCCATTTCTTCCAGGTTGTCCATTTTATTGGCATAGAGTTGCTTATAGTAATCTCTCATGATCTTTTGTATTTCTGCAGTGTCAGTTGTTACTTCTCCTTTTTCATTTCTAATTCTACTGATTTGAGTCTTCTCCCTTCTTTTCTTGATGAGTCTGGCTAATGGTTTGTCAATTTTGTTTATCTTCTCAAAGAACCAGCTTTTAGTTTGGTTGATCTTTGCTATCGTTTCCTTCATTTCTTTTTCATTTATTTCTGATCTGATCTTTATGATTTCTTTCCTTCTGCTAACTTTGGGGGTTTTTTGTTCTTCTTTCTCTAATTGCTTTAGGTGCAGGGTCAGGTTGTTTACTCGAAATGTTTCCTGTTTCTTAAGGTGGGATTGTATTGCTATAAACTTCCCCCTTAGAACTGCTTTTGCTGCGTCCCATAGGTTTTGGGTCATCGTGTCTCCATTGTCATTTGTTTCTAAGTATTTCTTAATTTCCTCTTTGATTTCTTCAGTGATCACTTCATTATTGAGTAGTGTATTGTTTAGCCTCCATGTGTTTGTATTTTTTACAGACCTTTTCCTGTAATTGATGTCTAGTCTCATAGCATTGTGGTCGGAAAAGATACTTGATACAATTTCAATTTTCTTAAATTTACCAAGGCTTGATTTGTGACCCAAGATATGATCTATCCTGGAGAATGTTCCATGAGCACTTGAGAAAAATGTGTATTCTGTTGTTTTTGGGTGGAATGTCCTATAAATATCAATTAAGTCCATCTTGTTTAATGTATCATTTAAAGCTTGTGTTTCCTTATTTATTTTCATTTTGGATGATCTGTCCATTGGTGAAAGTGGGGTGTTAAAGTCCCCTACTATGATTGTGTTACTGTCGATTTCCCCTTTTATGGCTGTTAGTATTTGCCTTATGTATTGAGGTGCTCCTATGTTGGGTGCATAAATATTTACAATTGTTATATCTTCTTCTTGGATCGATCCCTTTATCGTTATGTAGTGTCCTTCTTTGTCTCTTCTAATAGTCTTTATTTTAAAGTCTATTTTGTCTGATATAAGAATTGCTACTCCAGCTTTCTTTTGATTTCCATTTGCATGGAATATCTTTTTCCATCCCCTTACTTTCAATCTGTATGTGTCTCTAGGTCTGAAGTGGGTCTCTTGTAGACAGCATATATATGGGTCTTGTTTTTGTATCCATTCAGCCACTCTGTGTCTTTTGGTGGGAGCATTTAGTCCATTTACATTTAAGGTAATTATTGATATGTATGTTCCTATTCCCATTTCCTTAATGGCTTTGGGTTCGTTATTGTAGGTATAGTCCTTCTGTTGTGTTTCTTGCCTAGAGAAGTTCCTTTAGCATTTGTTGTAAAGCTGGTTTGGTGGTGCTGAACTCTCTCAGCTTTTGCTTGTCTGTAAAGGTTTTAATTTCTCCATCAAATCTGAATGAGATCCTTGCTGGGTAGAGTAATCTTGGTTGCAGGTTTCTCTCCTTCATCACTTTAATTATGTCCTGCCACTCCCTTCTGGCTTGTAGAGTTTCTGCTGAGAGATCAGCTGTTAACCTGATGGGGATTCCCTTGTGTGTTATTTGTTGTTTTTCCCTTGCTGCTTTTTATATGATTTCTTTGTGTTTAATTTTTGACAGTTTGATTAATATGTGTTGGCGTATTTCTTCTTGGATTTATTCTGTATGGGACTCTCTGTGCCTCCTGGACTTGATTGACTATTTCCTTTCCCATATTAGGGAAGTTTTCAACTATAATCTCTTCAAATATTTTCTCAGTCCCTTTCTTTTTCTCTTCTTCTTCTGGAACCCCTATAATTCGAATGTTGGTGCGTTTAATGTTGTCCCAGAGGTCTCTGAGACTGTCCTCTGTTCTTTTCATTCTTTTTTCTTTATTTTTCTCTGCATCAGTTATTTCCACTATTTTATCTTCCACCTCACTTATCCGTTCTTCTGCCTCATATATTCTGCTATTGATCCCATCTAGAGTATTTTTCATTTCATTTATTGTGTTTTTAATCGATGCTTGATTCATCTTTAGTTCTTCTAGGTCCTTGTTAACTGTTTCTTGCATATTGTCTATTCTATTTCCAAGATTTTGGATCTGGGAAATAGAATCTTGGATCAGCTTTACTATCATTATTCTGAATTCTTTTTCAGGTAGACTGCCTATTACCTCTTCATTTGTTAGGTCTGGTAGGTTTTTATCTTGCTCCTTCACCTGCTGTGTGTTTTTCTGCTTTCTCATTTTGCTTATGTTACTGTGTTTGGGGTCTCCTTTTTGCAGGCTGCAGATTCGTAGTTCCCGTTGTTTTTGGTGTCTGTCCCCCGTGGCTAAGGTTGTTTCAGTAGGTTGTGTAGGCTTCCTGGTGGGGGGGACTAATGCCTGTGTTCTGGTGGTTGAAGCTCGATCTTGTCTTTCTGGTGGACAGGTCCACGTCTGGTGGTGTGTTTTGGGGTGCCTGTGGCCTTATTATGTTTTTAGGTATCCTCTCTGCTAATGGGTGGGGTTGTGTTCCTGCCTTGCTAGTTGCTTGGCATAGGGTGACCAGCACTGTAGCTTGCTGGTCGTTGACTGAAGCTGGGTGCTGGTGTTGAGATGGAGATCCCTGGGAGATTTTTGCTGCTTGATATTATGTGGAGCTGGGAGGTCTCTTGTGGACCCGTGTCCTGAAGTTGGCTCTCCCACTTCAGAGGCACAGCACTAACTCCTGGCTGCAGCACCAAGAGCCTTTCATCCACCCGGCTCAGAATAACAGTGAGAAAAAGTAGAAAGAAATAATTAGTAGAAGAAAGAAAGAGAGATTGAAAGAAAGGAAGAAGGGAAGTAAGGAAGGAAGGAAGGAAGAAAGAAAGAAAGGAGGGAGGGAGAAAGGATGGAAAGAAAGGAAAGAAAGGAGGGAGGGAGGAATGAAAGCAAAAGGAAGAGTGAATGGAAGAAGAGAGGGAGGGAGGGAGGAAGGAAAGAAAGAAAGAAAGACAGGAGGGAGGGAGGGAGGGAGGAAGGAAAGAAAAAGAAAGTGGAAAGAAGAAGGGTGGGAGGGAGGGAGGGATGGAGGAAAGAAAAAGAAAGAAGGAAAGGAGGAGCGGAGGGAGGGAGGGAGGAAGGGAAGGGAGGAAAAAAAGAAAGAGCAGGTAAAGTAAAATAGAATAAAGTATGAAATATAGTAGCGTTATTAAAATTAAAAAGTAATTATTGAAAAAAAACACGGACCGAAAGAACCCTGGGACATATGGTGGAAGCAAAGCTATACAGAGAGAATCTTACACAGAAGATTACACATACACATTCACAAAAAGAGAGCAGGGGGAAAAATCAAAAATCTTGCTCTCCAAGTCCACCTCCTCGATTTGGGATAATTCGTTGTAAAAAGAGGAAAAGGGCGAAAAGTCTGAAATCTTGCTAAGTCCACCTCCTTAATTTGAGATAGTTCGTTGTAAAAAGAGGGAAAAAAAGGGGGGGAAAGTCTTAAATCTTGTCCTCAAGGTCCACTTCCTCAATTTGGGATGATTCGCTGTCCATTCATGCACTCCACAGACGCAGGGCACATCAAATGGACCGTGGAGCTTTAATCCGCTGCCTCGGAGGCTGCACAGAGAGATTTCCCTGTCTCTGCTCTCACAGCTCCCGGGTCTCAGCCTTGGACCTGGCCCCGCCTCTGCGCGTAGGTCGCCGGAGGGCGTCCGTTCTTCGCTCAGACAGGACGGGTTTAAAGGAGCCGCTGATTCGGGGGCTCTGGCTCACTCAGGCAGAGGGGAGGGAGGGGAATGCCCTCTCCTCGCGCACCAGGCAACAAAAGGGAAAAAAGTCTCTTGCCTCTCCGGTAGCTCCAGACCCTTTCCCCGGACTCCCTCCGGGCTAGCACTAACCCCTTCAGGGTCTCTTCCTGCCGCCAGCCCCAGACCTCTCCCTGCGCTCCGACTGAAAGCCGATACCCGAGCCTCAGCTCCCAGCCCCGCCCGCCCTGGCGGCCGAGCAGACAAGTCTCTCGGGCTGGTGTGTGCCTGAGGGCACCGATCCTCTGTGCCAAAATCTCTCCGCTTTGCCCTCCACACCCCTGTTGCTGTGCTCTCCTCCGCTACTCCGAAGCTTTCCCCCTCCGCCACCTGCAGTCTCCGCCCTCGAAGGGGCTTGTAGTGTGTAGAAACCTTCCCTCCTTCACGGCTCTCTCCCACTGGTGCAGGTCCCATCCATATCCTATTGTCTCTGTTTGTTCTTTTTTTTCTTTTGACCTACCCAGGTATGTGGGGAGTTTCTTGCCTTTTGGGAGGTCTGAGGTCTTCTGTCAGCGTTCAGTAGGTGTTCTGTTGGAGTTGTTCCACGTGTAGATGAATTTCTGATGTATCTGTGGGGAGGAAGGTGATCTCCGCGTCTTACTCTTCCGCCATCTTCCTCCGGCTCCATTTTTAAAGTATTTTAATTCTCTGTTTGACTAATCAACTGTTCTCCTTGTAATATAATAATATTGACTTACAGAAATGGTAATCACACCATATGATCCATTTCTATAACAGTGTTTCTCAAGCTTAGTGTGAACAGGAATTTCAATAACACCAATGACTAATACAGTATTTACTGAATGTTTACTTATGCTAGGCACTATTATAAGTAAGAACTTTCTACAGTTATTTCATTTAAGCATCACAAAGGTAAAGTTATTCTCATGTAAGCATGTTAAAAGTGGAGATTTTGATAGAGTAAGTCTGGTTTGAGGCCCAAGAATCTATATATTTTTTTAAATATTCAAAAAATTTTAATGCATGTAGGCATTAGATTCACTGTTTTATAGAATCTCTTTAATGTGCCACTAATTTTCAATTCCTATTATTACTATGTTAATTCATGACCCAACTCCCTCCCTATATATTTCTACTTTTCTTTACAACTGCAATCCTTCTCCACTGTTAAAATTCTGTACTTTCTGCTGAGAAAGTTTTTTCAGCTCCTTCAGTTCACTAGAATAGAACGTTGGTAACACATAGCCATATTATTTCCAAATATACTCAACTAGTTAAGCTGTTTTACAGTGGATAATGCAACACTGTCCATATATTCTTACATATTTTAAAACTCTGGCCTTTTAATTTAAAATATAGCTTACGGGGCTTCCCTGGTGGAGCAGTGGTTGAGAATCTGCCAGCTAATGCAGGGGACACGGGTTCGAGCCCTGGTCTCGGAGGATCCCACATGCCGCGGAGCAACTGGGCCAGTGAGCCACAACTACTGAGCCTGCGCGTCTGGAGCCTGTGCTCCGCAACAAGAGAGGCCGCGACAGTGAGAGGCCCGCACACCGCGATGAAGAGTGGCCCCCGCTTGCCACAACTAGAGAAAGCCCTCGCACAGAAATGAAGACCCGGCACAGCCAAAAATAATAAATTAATTAAAATAAAATAAAATAAAATAAAATATAGCTCATAAGTGATATTGGTTGTATTGTAACTATAGTATGTTTTCAATTCTGAGAAAATCCTTCTAAATCATTCTGAACATAGAGACAACCAATTTTAAACAAGTAGAGACTCATTAAGTTAAATAAAATTAAAATCAATAACACCAAAATATCAGTAGCTTAATATATTAATAGTTTCTTTCTCCTTCTCATATCATAGTTAATAGACATACACATGAAACATGTCATAGCTAACTGCATGTTGGGGGCAGGGTGTGGTAATCTGCTTCACATGGTCACTTCACAATGGGACCCAGGAGCCTTCCTGGGTCAACCGCCTTCTAGGAGTCTCTTTTTATAAAAGCAGTATATGTATTCAATTCTTTAAATGAGTCCCTACAGCCCTCAGACTCTATTTCCATTTCATATGAAGTATTAGATTGCATCTTTCTGAAAAAGAAAATCACTGAATCTAAATAAAACAGAAAAACTTTAATAGAAAACCTCTTTATAGAATAACTTCTTAGTATGCAAATAAGGTAAACATAGGCATAAATGTATAAAACTGTAGTCTAAATTTTGATAGTAATTCACATTTAAGGGGTAAAAGAGGGCTATTATCTATAGCGCAAAAACATGTACATCCTTGCAGGAAAGGAACAATACTTTATTTCACCATACCACAGTGGCCAAAAATAATTAACTGTATAAAATGTAATCATAGTTATTAATCCCTCAAATTTTCTAACTCTGTAAATCCTACAAAGCTAGTAAAGTCTGATACACTAGTACGAATGTCCAGATAGCACAGCAATACTTTAATTCACATAGTCCATTTAATGTGAGCTATGATGTTTGGGTACAGAAGGCCAATTAAAGATGAGTTAGGAAGTATTTTTCCAGCCTTATGCACTCTATTGTCATTCGGTTCCTAAAGCTTATCTAAATTATCCGACCTACTGGAGACCTTACAAAGTAAATGCAACTCTTGTGATTCAATTCCTATAGGAGGGCTCAATGTTTTCCACTAGACTTTTGTTTTCTTATAGTAGTTGTTTCAAACACCTTTTTCCTCATTCTAGTAAATAATCCAAAATCTACACGAAATTGCATTTGGCAAGCTAAGCCACGGTTTTCTAATTAATAAGAGAGTTGGTCATAATGAAATTGGATAATTCCCAATACTGTAACTGAATTCTCTGAAAGAATTCTCTGAAAGAACCTGCCTATCGCTTGTTCTTGAGGATATGTGAAGAGGAGACACTCCGGGCAAATGCACATGTAATAGAATATTAAAATATTAAGTCCTTCTGTTTCAATTTCAATTGAGACAAAAGGTATGATACACATCAAATATAGAAATGAGTGCAAGACAGATGACCATATACAACATTTATAAAGAAAATGGCAATAGCAACAATTCTTGGACTCCTCAAGCAAATCAGAAATAATAAACTGAGGCAAGGTATGGAGAGAGTAGATTTCTGAGAAGACCCATTGGTAGAAATCCCTAGCCTCTCCCAAGAGGGATAGAATAAGTGTGGAAGGTCCTAACACTTCCATCTAAAGCCTTAGAATGGGCATTTCCATTGCACTACTCCCAGATCCTAGAATGTCCATTCCCTAAAGTTTGAAGTTACAGAGAATGCCTCAGGGTCTTAAGGAGGCTTGTGGCAGCAGAATAAATGTGGCTCTGTTGGGACTGGCCTTCATAGCCAGAGACTGTCAGGTTCAAGGTGGTGAGCCATACCAGAAAGAGAAAAAGCAAGACTGGAGCCATTGTAAGTCCAAGTTTTAAGTCCAGGAGAAAAGGTAGGAAACACCAATAGCTTATTTGTGGAGTGGACTACCAGAAAACCAGGGGCTAAAGGAAGAGCAGTAGATTGGGAAATGGATTGCACTGAACATATCCTGAGAGACAGAGCTGGACAAGTCTTCAGTGATGGAATCTTCAGGAAACACACACACACACAGGCACCCATAAGAAAAAGAAATCAGGGCTTCCCTGGTGGCGCAGTGGTTGAGAGTCCGCCTGCCGATGCGGGGGACACGGGTTCGTGCCCCGGTCTGGGAATATCCCACATGCCGCGGAGCAGCTGGGCCTGTGAGCCATGGCCGCTGAGCCTGCGCGCCATGGCCGCTGAGCCTGCGCGTCCGGAGCCTGTGCTCCACAATGGGAGAGGCCACAATGGTGAGAGGCCCGCGTACCGCAAAAAAAAAAAAAAAAAAAAAAAAAAAGAAATCAGCATGTAACATCTACCAGGTCCTAAAAGCTTAAAGTCAGCTTATGACACCACCAGGTATCTCCCAAGTACGATACTTCTCCATTCTGTGCCATTTTTCCCTTCTCTCCACCTATTTCCATTCGTTGAAGTTAGAGAGTGGGAGAAGAAGTGAGGTAGGAAGGGGGATGGAAAAAAAAGAAGCTGAGCATACTATCTTCTCCTTATTAGATCAAAGGATTCCACCTGCTACAGGTCTTAGGTAAGGAAGGGAGACACTATGAATAGCTAGCTGGACCTTCCTGTAGAGGGAGACAGAGTTATAATCTTCATCAAAGCTTAAAATATTTTTAGACCGAATGAGATTTTTACTTAATGAATTAACACTGTATTTGTAACTTAGAAGGACTAGAACCATAAGACTGTTGCTACCAGAGATTAGCAAGAAATGTCTTGGGAGACTTCCGGATAAGATGGCGGAAGAGTAAGACGCGGAGATTACCTTCCTCCCCACGGATACACCAGAAATACAGCTACACGTGGAACAACTCCAACAGAACACCTACCGAACGCTGGCAGAAGACCCCAGACCTCCCAACAGGCAAGAAACTCCCCACATACCTGGGTAGGGCAAAGCGGAGAGATTCCCGCACAGAGGATCGGTGCCGAGCGGCACTCACAAGCCCGAGAGGCTTGTCTGCTCGCCCGCCGGGGCGGGCGGCGGTGGAAGCTGAGGCTCGGGCTTCGGTCAGAGCACAGGGAGAGGACTGGGGCTGGCGGCGAGAACTCAGCCTGAGGGGGGCTAGTGTGCCACAGCTGGCCGGGAGGGAGTCCGGGAAAACTCTGGAGCTGCCGAAGAGGCAAGAGACTTTTTCTTCCCTCTTGGTTTCCTGGTGCGCGAGGAAAGGGGATTAAGAGCGCTGCTTAAAGGGGCTCCACAGACGGGCGCGAGTCACGACTGAAAGCGCGGAGCGCAGTGACGAGTGTGGGACGCTGGGGCTGCTGCTGCCGCCGCCAAGAAGCCTGTGTGCGAGCGCAGGTCACTGTCCACACCGCCCTTCCGGGAGCCTGTGCAGCCCGCCACTGCCGGGGTCCCGGGATCCAGGGGCGGCTTCCCTGGCAGAACGCACGGCGCGCCTCGGGCTGGTGCAACGTCACGCCGACCTCTGCCGCTGCAGGCTCGCCCTGCACTCCGTGCCCCTCCCTCCCGCCCGGCCTGAGTGAGCCAGAGTCCCCGAAGAGGCTGCTCCTTTGACCCTGTCCTGTCTGAGCGAAGAACAGACGCCCTCCGGCGACATACACGCAGAGGCGGGGCCAAATCCAAAGCTGAGACCCAGGAGCTGTGAGAACAAAGAAGAGAAAGGGAAACCTCTCCCAGCAGCCTCAGAAGCAGTGGATTAAAGCATCATAATCAACTTGATGTACCCTGCATCTGTGGAATACATGAATAGACAACAAATCATCCCAAATTGAGGAGCCAGGAGTCAGTGCTGTGCCTCTGAGGTGGGAGAGCCAACCTCAGGACACTGGTCCACAAGAGACCTCCCAGCTCCACATAATATCAAACGGTGAAAATCTTCCAGAGATCTCCATCTCAACACCAGCACCCAGCTTCACTCAACGACCAGCAAGCTACAGTGCTGGACACCCTATGCCAAACAACTAGCAAGACAGGAACACAACGCCACCCATTAGCAGAGAGGTGGCCTAAAATCATAAAAAGTCCACAGACACCCCAAAACACACCACCAGACGTGGACCTGACCACCAGAAAGACAAGATCCAGCCTCATCCACCAGAACACAGGCACTAGTCCCCTCCACCAGGAAGCCTACACAACCCACTAAACCAACCTTAGCCACTGGGGACAGACACCAAAAACAACGGGAACTACGAACCTGCAGTCTGCAAAAAGGAGACCCCAAACACAGTAACATAAGCAAAATGAGAAGACAGAAAAACACACAGCAGGAGAAGGAGCAAGATAAAAACCCACCAGACCTAACAAATGAAGAGGTAATAGGCAGTCTACCTGAAAAAGAATTCAGAATAATGATGGTAAAGATGATCCAAGATTCTATTTCCCAGATCCAAAATCTTGGAAATAGAATAGACAAAATGCAAGAAACAGTTAACAAGGACCTAGAAGAACTAAAGATGAATCAAACATCGATTAAAAACACAATAAATGAAATAAAAAATACTCTAGATGGGATCAATAGCAGAATATATGAGGCAGAAGAACGGATAAGTGAGGTGGAAGATAAAATAGTGGAAATAACTGCTGCAGAGCAAAATAAAGAAAAAAGAATGAAAAGAACAGAGGACAGTCTCAGAGACCTCTGGGACAACATTAAACACACCAACATTCGAATTATAGGGGTTCCAGAAGAAGAAGAGAAAAAGAAAGGGACTGAGAAAATATTTGAAGAGATTATAGTTGAAAACTTCCCTAATATGGGAAAGGAAATAGTCAATCAAGTCCAGGAGGCACAGAGAGTCCCATACAGAATAAATCCAAGGAGAAATACGCCAAGACACATATTAATCAAACTTTCAAAAATTAAACACAAAGAAATCATATTAAAAGCAGCAAGGAAAAAGCAACAAGTAACACACAAGGGAATCCCCATCAGGATAACAGCTGATCTCTCAGCAGAAACTCTACAAGCCAGAAGGGAGTGGCAGGACATAATTAAAGTGATGAAGGAGAAAAACCTGCAACCAAGACTACTCTACCCAGCAAGGATCTCATTCAGATTTGATGGAGAAATTAAAACGTTTACAGACAAGCAAAAGCTGAGAGAGTTCAGCACCACCAAACCAGCTTTACAACAAATACTAAAGGAACTTCTCTAAGCAAGAAACACAACAGAAGGAAAAGACCTACAATAACGAACCCAAAACAATTAAGAAAATGGGAATAGGAACATACATATCGATAATTACCTTAAATGTAAATGGACTAAATGCTCCCACCAAAAGACACAGAGTGGCTGAATGGATAGAAAAACAAGACCCATATATATGCTGTCTACAAGAGACCCACTTCAGACCTAGAGACACATACAGACTGAAAGTAAGGGGATGGAAAAAGATATTCCATGCAAATGGAAACCAAAAGAAACTGGAGTAGCAATTCTCATATCAGACAAAATAGACTTTAAAATAAAGACTACTAGAAGAGACAAAGAAGGACACTACATAATGATCAAGGGGTCGATCCAAGAAGAAGATATAACAATTGTAAATATTTATGCACCAAACATAGGAGCACCTCAATACATAAGGCAAATACTAACAGCCATAAAAGGAGAAATCGACAGTAACACAATCATAGTAGGGGACTTTAACACCCCACTTTCACCAATGGACAGATCATCCAAAATGAAAATAAATAAGGAAACACAAGCTTTAAATGATACATTAAACAAGATGGACTTAGCTGATATTTATAGGACATTCCATCCAAAAACAACAGAATACACATTTTTCTCAAGTGCTCATGGAACATTCTCCAGGATAGATCATATCTTGGGTCACAAATCAAGCCTTGGTAAATTTAAGAAAATTGAAATTGTATCAAGTATCTTTTCTGACCACAATGCTATGAGACTAGATATCAATTACAGGAAAAGAGCTGTAAAAAATACAAACACATGGAGGCTAAACAATACACTACTTAATAACGCAGTGATCACTGAAGAAATCAAAGAGGAAATTAAAAAATACCTAGAAACAAATGACAATGGAGACACGACGACCCAAAACCTATGGGATGCAGCAAAAGCAGTTCTAAGAGGGAAGTTTATAGCAATACAATCCCACCTTAAGAAACAGGAAACATCTCGAATAAACAACCTAACCTTGCACCTAAAGCAATTAGAGAAAGAAGAACAAAAATATCCCAAAGTTAGCAGAAGGAAAGAAATCATAAAAATCAGATCAGAAATAAATGAAAAAGAAATGAAGGAAACGATAGCAAAGATCAATAAAACTAAAAGCTGGTTCTTTGAGAAGATAAACAAAATTGATAAACCATTAGCCAGACTCATCAAGAAAAAAAGGGAGAAGACTCAAATCAATAGAATTAGAAATGAAAAAGGAGAAGTAACAACTGACACTGCAGAAATACAAAAGATCATGAGAGATTACTATAAGCAACTCTATGCCAATAAAATGGACAACCTGGAAGAAATGGACAAATTCTTAGAAATGCACAACCTGCCAAGACTGAATCAGGAAGAAATAGAAAATATGAACAGACCAATCACAAGCACTGAAATTGAAACTGTGATAAAAAATCTTCCAACAAACAAAAGCCCAGGACCAGATGGCTTCACAGGCGAATTCTATCAAACATTTAGAGAAGAGCTAACACCCATCCTTCTCAAGCTCTTCCAAAAGATAGCAGAGGGAGGAACACTCCCAAACTCATTCTACGAGGCCACCATCACCTTGATACCAAAACCAGACAAGGATGTCACAAAGAAAGAAAACTACAGGCCAATATCACTGATGAACATAGATGCAAAAATCCTCAACAAAATACTAGCAAACAGAATCCAACAGCACATTAAAAGGATCATACACCATGATCAAGTGGGGTTTATTCCAGGAATGCAAGGATTCTTCAATATACGCAAATCAATCAACGTGATACACCATATTAACAAATTGAAGGAGAAAAACCATATGATCATCTCAATAGATGCAGAGAAAGCTTTCGACAAAATTCAACACCCATTTATGATAAAAACCCTGCAGAAAGTAGGCATAGAGGGAACTTTCCTCAACATAATAAAGGCCATATATGACAAACCCACAGCCAGCATCGTCCTCAATGGTGAAAAACTGAAACCATTTCCACTAAGATCAGGAACAAGACAAGGTTGCCCACTCTCACCACTCTTATTCAACATAGTTTTGGAAGTTTTAGCCACAGCAATCAGAGAAGAAAAGCAAATAAAAGGAATCCAAATTGGAAAAGAAGAAGTAAAGCTGTCACTGTTTGCAGATGACATGATACTCTACATAGAGAATCCTAAAGATGCTACCGAAAAACTACTAGAGCTAATCAATGAATTTGGTAAAGTTGCAGGATACAAAATTAATGCACAGAAATCTCTGGCATTCCTATATACTAATGATGAAAAATCTGAAAGTGAAATCAAGGAAACACTCCCATTTACCATTGCAACAAAAAGAATAAAATATCTAGGAATAAACCTACCTAAGGAGACAAAAGACCTGTATGCAGAAAATTATAAGACACTGATGAAAGAAATTAAAGATGATACAAATAGATGGAGAGATGTACCATGTTCTTGGATTGGAAGAATCAACATTGTGAAAATGACTCTACTACCCAAAGCAATCTACAGATTCAATGCAATCCCTATCAAACTACCACTGGCATTTTTCACAGAACTAGAGCAAAAAATTTCACAATTTGTATGGAAACACAAAAGACCCCGAATAGCCAAAGCAATCTTGAGAACGAAAAATGGAGCTGGAGGAATCAGGCTCCCTGACTTCAGACTATACTACAAAGCTACAGTAATCAAGACAGTATGGTACTGGCACAAAAACAGAAAGATAGATCAATGGAACAGGATAGAAAGCCCAGAGATAAACCCACGGACATATGGTCACCTTATCTTTGATAAAGGAGGCAGGAATGTACAGTGGAGAAAGGACAGTCTCTTCAATAAGTGGTGCTGGGAAAACTGGATAGGGACATGTAAAAGTATGAGATTAGATCACTCCCTAACACCATACACAAAAATAAGCTCAAAATGGATTAAAGACCTAAATGTAAGGCCAGACACTATCAAACTCTTAGAGGAAAACATAGGCAGAACACTCTATGACATAAATCACAGCAAGATCCTTTTTGACCCACCTCCTAGAGAAATGGAAATAAAGACAAAAATATACACATGGGACCTAATGAAACTTAAAAGCTTTTGCACAGCAAAGGAAACCATAAACAAGACCAAAAGACAACACTCAGAATGGGAGAAAATATTTGCAAATGAAGCAACTGACAAAGGATTAATCTCCAAAATTTATAAGCAGCTCATGCAGCTCAATAACAAAAAAACAAACAGCCCAATCCAAAAATGGGCAGAAGACCTAAATAGACATTTCTCCACAGAAGATATACAGACTGCCAACAAACACATGAAAGGATGCTCAACATCTTTACTCATTAGAGAAATGCAAATCAAAACTACAATGAGATATCATCTCACACCAGTCAGAATGGCCATCATCAAAAAATCTAGAAACAATAAATGCTGGAGAGGGTGTGGAAAAAAGGGAACACTCTTGCACTGCTGGTGGGAATGTGAATTGGTACAGCCACTGTGGAGAATGGTATGGAGGTTCCTTAAGAAACTACAAATAGAACTACCATATGACCCAGCAATCCCACTACTGGGCATATACCCTGAGAAAACCATAATTCAAAAAGAGACATGTACCAAAATGTTCATTGCAGCTCTATTCACAATAGCCCGGAGATGGAAACAACCTAAGTGTCCATCATCGGATGAATGGATAAAGAAGATGTGGCACATATATACAATGGAATATTACTCAGCCATAAAAAGAAATGAAACTGAGCTATTTGTAATGAGGTGGATAGACCTAGAGTCTGTCATACAGAGTGAAGTAAGTCAGAAAGAGAAAGACAAATACCGTATGCTGACACATATATATGGAATTTAAGAAAAAAAAAATGTCATGAAGAACATAGGGGTAAGACAGGAATAAAGACACAGACCTACTAGAGAATGGACTTGAGGATATGGGGAGGGGGAAGGGTAAGCTGTGACAAAGTGAAAGAGAGGCATGGACATATATACACTACCAAACGTAAGGTAGATAGCTAGTGGGAAGCAGCCGCATAGCACAGGGAGATCAGCTCGGTGCTTTGTGACCGCCTGGAGGGGTGGGATAGGGAGGGTGGGAGGGAGACGCAAAAGGGAGGGGATATGGGAACATATGTATATGTATAACTGATTAAATTTGTTATAAAGCAAAAAAAAAAAAAAATAAAGAGAGAAAAAAAAAAAAAAAAGAAAAAGAAATGTCTTGGGCCTGCCAAGATTTAATCAAGGGTCAAGAACACTGTCCCTCTGAATAAATTTTCATAGAAGATAAAAATAAAATTATTCTTTGATTACAAATGAATCACATATGCTAAACATCCAAGTGAAACAATATTTATGGTTAAAAAGAACTTGGCCCTAAATGATGTTGGGGCCCATCAGCTTTGATAAGTGAGCTAAACTACCTGTAAATCATGGATCATCTTCTTGTTTATTCAGGCCAAAGTCCGTCAAGTCAGACCCTAAGGCTACAATGTTCTTCTGTTAGCAGTATTCCATTTTTTAATGGTAGTAACACATTAAGGAGAAAACCCGTTTTTTCCCCAAAGCATAAAGCATTTGACTAAAGCTTTTCAAACCTAAAGCAGGTAAGAGATAGCCACAATGCCTATGTCCTCAGGAGACATCCATAAGATAGTCTTATTGAAACAATTAATTGGGAAATAATATTCCAAAAATGTCCATCATAGAACCACCACAAACAGGGCCACTGAATAGATAAAACATCCCAGCCATGTCTGATGCTTGCTTGCTGTGTCTCTTCAAATTGTGTTTTTTGCCTTTTAATATGCCTTGCAATTTTTTCTTGACAGCCAGATATAAGGTACCAAGTAAAATGATATAAAGAGGCCCTTAGTAATATGGTGGTGAGGTGTCCATGGGAGTGAAAGCATTTTTTGGTCTTATGATTAAGTCTCAATCTTTCAGTGAGCCTATGCCTCTGCACTTCAGGAGTGTTTCTTGGCCACAGCTTCCCCCCAACCCTTAGGTGGGACAGGATAGCTAGAGGGTACTGAAGTTGGGTATTTCCCTTCCCCCAAGTCAGTGAGTCTCTAGTTATCTAGTTTCACCTGAGGGCAGGCCTTATTAAGAAGAACAGAATGCTCTGGGTATTTCAAAATGATTCCTCCCACTGCCCCCCCACCTCCTGCCAGAAGCCTGAGGGTATTTTTCTCCCATATTTACTGTGGGAACCTGATCAAGCTCCTGGAGGTAAATCTCCCTAGTGAAGTCTTAAAATAGATTTTAATCTCTTCCGGCATTATACAAAAAACTTAACTCCTCAAAACTGTTAATCAATAGTATCCTTGTCTTTGACCCATTAGCACTCCTCTCAAAGGGTATAGTGAGAGTGAGGCAGGATGAATGCCCTTAAAATGTATTAAAAAGATGTCTTCTAAACTGCAGTTTAGTGGAAGAGATATGCGCCTGAACAAAAGCCAGATGTTTCAACTTTCTCCATTTTACTAAATTGATTAAACTGCAACAAATTCGGTTTTATTTGCTATGATCAGGTTCAGGGTACAAGTTCAAAGGGCTCAAAAACTGAAATTAAAAATGAGCATATTGACCTAAGGATAACTTTTCATCAAAGGCTTCTATCTTCACCATATGTGTAAATGTAAATTATTACTTCAAGGATACAAGAAACTGCAATTTTTAGTCATTTATTTTCTAATACCTGGTCCAACATTCAAAAAGCAATCAGCTTTAGGAAACTGGTTTTGGACCCAGTGTCTCCATGGCCATGAACAATGTCCCAGTATTCTTACAATTCTGAGGCCATCCTCCTAATCATTCTGAACAGAGAGGCAGCCAACTCCAAGCAAGCAGAGATTCACTAAATTACCTAAAGCATGTAAGGAAAACAGATAACTCTGTCATTGTGGTGATTGAAGATGTTTCTTAGAATCAGAAATTCAGTGTGACACAATGGCAAATGAGTTTGCAGTTCTCCCCACACCCACAAATTAGGAAGTCAGTTTCTTGTTAGTGGACATTATGCTATCAGATACAAGAAGAAGAATAATACATTCAATGTGTGATAGATGATTACAGGTAACTCAGTGCCTGAGACAAAGAAAATAATGGCCACCCAGTGGTCATGGCCACTGAGGAATTTCATGGCAATATAATATATCATTGTTAGCTTAGTTGCTGTCATCCTTCAGGCTGTTGAGACAATGTTCTCTTGTTAGTTTTAGGCTCATAAATAGCTTGTAAGGATTTCTGGTTAACAAATATCTTCTTTACTCACCAGCTAACCCTTTAGAATTACATCCTTAAGAATCCATGGTTTTTGGCTTAAGACAGTGACACTTAACCAAGGCTTTACATTAGACTCATCTGGAAAGTTTTTAAACCTAAATATTCTCTAAGCTACATCCTCAGAGTTTCTGATTTAACTGGTTTGGGGTAGGGTGCAAAAAATATTTCTTTTTTAGTAACAAACAAAGACTTCAAATGCGGCTGATTTGGGCACAGGCAGTCTTTATGGAGAAATGTAGAATTATATCTGGTCCTATGTATGTCGGAGTAAACAGAATATGAAATCCATAGGCACATTATAGAGGTATGGAGGAGAAAAATGCAAAGGACAAGGTAGAAATTTAAACTGTTCACTGCAATATTTTGCCTAGAATCAGTTCTGACTCATCATCATGGCTTAATTAGAGTGCAAAAGCCTGATGAAGAGTAGATGGACTTGGAAAAGTTTGGTACAGGTGAATTTTAGAAAACTTGTTCTGACAGTCTGTTTTTCATGGTTGACTTCCTTCTGAGAAGTAGCACAAAAAATGTTTGACAAGCATTGTCTCCACCATAGTCCTTAGCTCAGCAGGTATTTTCTCTACCTCAGATGGAGAAAATTTTCATGAAGGCAATAAGTAACCCTGCAAAGGTCAGCCAGCATTCACTGTCACTCCAATAGGGAAAATAATAACAAGTTAAGTTTAAGCAATGCCTTCTTTTCAAAGAGAACTAACACACATTTCCAAGTTGAGGAAGGTGGAAGAATTACCACTCTCCACTAGGTCACTTAAACCCACAGATTTAACAAAATACAAAAGAGTTTATGGCAGACCCTACTTCTACATTTCAATTTCAAAAACTATGGCACTAGTAAAT
The DNA here is from genome assembly GCF_949752795.1 of Hyperoodon ampullatus. Lineage (NCBI taxonomy): Eukaryota > Metazoa > Chordata > Mammalia > Artiodactyla > Ziphiidae > Hyperoodon > Hyperoodon ampullatus. Next base: position 126,146,532 of record NC_136916.1, on the reverse strand, counting down.
AAAATTTAAAACCTTTTCAGAGTGCTATACATGTTTGTGGAGTAAATATTTATTTTAAAAATATAGCAAAACTGCTTCCACAACAAAAGGACAACATTGGCTTTCTAAAATATTACAACCAGTTTTGTTAAAAAATCAGGGCCATTTAAAGAGATAAGTTGAGTAAAAGAATTTTTCTTTCTAAACTCCAAAAGCAAAACTTTACTCCTCTGTAACTTATTATATTGAGACGTCAATAAAATATAATGTGTTCTTTGTCATTTGCAAGTGGAAATTCTTCACTTACTAGGGCATATCAGTGCTGTGTATTTAAAGCAATCAGGTGTGTTTTAGATATTACACAAATTCCAGGAGATTATAATGGCAACATGTTACAAATTAAATAGCTCTGAAATAAAGATTTTATTTAATTTTTCTTTTTCTTTTTAACAGAAATTAGATCTTGGAGTTAAATTATTTAGCAACGAAATGGAGAATAAGCATAAATATAAGATTGTGTTACCTCTAGATGATGTTGTTAGCAACCAAGACTAATAGCTGGGGGTGAAGTCAAGATGGTGGTGGGGGAAGACACTGAGTTAGCGTCTCCACACAACTAGGGTGCCTGCCTGCCGCTGGTGGGAGACCCTGACACCCAAGGAGATGGGAGAAATGCCCAAGTGAGCAGGTAGGATGTGGAGGGACAGAGGGGAAGGAGAAGTGGAGGCCAGACAGGATCCATGCCTCTGATCCTGGGGAGATCAGGAGAGGTAGGCAGGCAGGGCCCTCCAGGAGGAGCAGGAGAGGATCAGAGAGTGATCTCCCAGCCCACTTGGCCTGAGAAGCCTGCTGAGCTCCCAGGCCAGTCCCCTGCACTCCAAAGCCCCCTCCAGGCTGCGTGGGTCATGGGGGCATAGGATGAAGGCCGGGGAGATCAGGAGAGGCAGGTGGGAGGGGCCCTCTGGGACCAGAGGAGCAGGAGAGGAGAGGAGGGTGTTTGCCCTGCCCACTGGAGCCCGGGAAGCCTGCTGGGCTCCCACGTGAGGTCCCCTGCCCTCTGAGACCACTGGGGGGCATGCCTGGGCCCCTTCTGTTCCTTCAGCCTAAGCCCCACTACTCACAGACCCCAGGGCCTTTTCCAGTCCTGTGGGTCCTAAGGATAGACCCCGCCTACCAACTACACCTCACCCTTGCATAGGCCCCACCCTCTACAGCCAAGGACTTTTCTCTGTTTTTTTTTTTTTTCTCCTTTTCCTCCACCTCTTTTTAACTATTGTGGTACTGTTATAATTTCTGGTTCTTCACTCATTTATATTTTTATTTTTATATTCTTTCTAACATATCTGTTAGTTTTCTAGTGTAATTTTATTTTTTATTTTGTTATTGTTCTCTCGGTTTTTTTTTCTTTTGCCACCCCACTCCAGTGTTGGAAGCCTCAGGCCAAACAACCAGTAAGACAGAAACACAATTCCACTTAAAAAAAAAAAAAAAAAAAAAAGAGAGACAGAAAAATATGTCACAGATGAAGGAGCAAGGTAAAAACCTAAAAGACCAAATAAATGAAGAGGATATAGGCAACCTACCTGAAAAACAATTCAGAGTAATGATAGTAAAGATGATCCAGAATCTCAGAAATAGAATGGAGGCATGCATTGAAAAATACAAGAAATGTTTAACAAAGATCTAGAAGAACTAAAGAACAAACAAACAGAGATGAACAACACAATAACAAATGAAAAATACACTAGAAGGAATCAATAACAGAATAAATGACGCATAAGAACAAATAAATGAGCTGGAAGACAAAATGGTGGAAATAACTGCCAAGGAGCAGAGTAAAGTAAAAAGAGTGAAGAGAATTGAAGACAATCTCAGAGACCTCTGGGATAACACTACATGCACCAACATTCGAATTACAGGGGGGGCCCCAGAAGAAGAAAAGAAAAAGAAAGGGACTGAGAAAATATTTGAAGAGATTATAATTGAAAACTTCCCTAACATAGGAATGGATAGTCACCCAAGTCCAGGAAGCACAGAGAGTCCCATATAGGATAAACCCTAGGAAAAATACAACAAGACACATATTAATCAAACTAACAAAAATTCAATTCAAAGAAAATATTTTAAAAGTAGCAAGGGGAAAACAAAAAATAACCTACAAAGGAATCCCCATAAGGTTATCAGCTGATTTTTCAGTGGAAACTCTGCAGGCCAGAAGGGAGTGGCAGTATATACTTAAAGTGATGAAAGGGAAAAACCTACAACCAAGATTACTCTACCCAGCAAGGATCTCATGCACATTTGATGGAGAAGTCAAAAGCTTTTAAGACAAGCAAAAGCTAAGAGAATTCTGCACCACCACACCAGCTTTACAACAAATGCTAAAGAAATTTCTCAAGGTGGGAAACACAAGAGAAGAAAAAGACCCACAAAAACAAACCCAAAACAATTAAGAAAATGGTAATAGGAACATACATATCAATAATAACCTTGAATGTAAATGGATTACATGCCCCAACCAAAAGACACAGACTGGCTGACTGGATACAAAAACAAACCCATATATATGCTGTCTACAAGAGACCCACTTCAGACCTAGGGACACATACAGACTGAAAGTGAGGGGACAGAAAAAGATATTCCATGCAAATGGAAATCAAAGGAAAGCTGGAGTAGCAATTCTCAAATCAGACAAAATAGACTTTAAAATAAAGATTATTACAAGAGACAAAAAAGAACACATAATGATCAAGGGATGAATCTAAGAGAAGATATAGCAATTGTAAATACTTATGCACCTAACACAGGAGCACCTCAATACAAGAGGCAAATGCTAACAGCCATAAAAGGAGAAAATGACAGTAACACAATAATAGTAGGAGACTTTGACACCCCACTTTCACCAATGGACAGATCATCCAAAATGAAAATAAATAAGGAAACACCAGCTTTAAATGATACATTAAACATGATGGACTTAATTGGTATTTATAGGACATTCCATCCAACAACAACAGAATACACTTTCTTCTCAAGTGCTCAGGGAACATTCTCCAGGATAGATCATATCTTGGGTCACAAATCAAGCCTTGGTAAATTTAAGAAAATGGAAATCATATCAAGCATCTTTTCTGATCACAACGCTATGAGATTGGAAATCAACTACAGGAAAAACACTGTAAAAAAACACAAATACATGGTGGCTAAACAGTGTGTTACTAAATAACCAAGAAATAACTGACAAAATCAAAGAAGAAATTAAAAAAAACCTAGAAACAAATGACAACAAAAACACGAAAACCCAAAACCTAAGGGATGCAGCAAAAGCAGTTCTAAGGGGGAAGTCTATAGCAATTCAATCTCACCTCAAGAAACAAGAAACACCTCAAATAAACAATCTAACCCGACACTTAAAACAACTAGAGAAAGAAGAACAAAGAAAATCCAAATTCAGTAGAAGGAAATAAATCATAAAATCAGAGCAGAAATAAATGAAATAGACACGAAGAAAACAATAGCAAACATCAATAAAACTAAAAGGTGGTTCTTTGAGAAAATAAACAAAATTGATAAGCCCTTAGCCAGACTCATCAAGAAAAAAAGGGAGAGGATGCAAATCAATAAATTAGAAATGAAAAAGGAGAAATCACAACTAACACAGCAGAAATACAAAGGATTATAAGAGACTACTACAAACAACTCTATGCCAATAAAATGGACAACCATGAAGAAATGGACAAATTCTTGGAAAGGTACAATTTTCCAAGACTGAACAGGGAAGAAATAGAAAATATAAACAGACCTATCAAAAGAAATGAAATTGAAACTGTAGTTAAAAATCTTCCGACAAACAGAAGTCCAGGACCAGATGGCTTCACAGGCGAATTCTATCAAATATTTAGAGAAGAGCTAACACTGATCCTTCTCAAACTCTTCCAAAAAATTGCAGAGGGAGAAACACTCCCAAATTCATTCTAAAAAGCCACCATCACCCTAATACCCAAACCAGAAAAAGATACCACAAAAAAAGAAAATTATAGACCAATATCACTGATGAACATAGATGCAAAAATCCTAACAAAATACTAGCAAACAGAATTCAACAACACATTAAAAGGATCGTACACCATGATCAAGTGGGATTTATCCCAGGTATGCAAGGATTCTTCAATATATGCAGATCAAACCATGTGATATACCACATTAACAGATTAAGTAATAAAAACCATAAGATCATCTCAATAGATGCAGAAAAAGCTTTTGACAAAATTCAACACCCATTTATGATAAAAACTCTCCAGAGAATGGGCATAGAGGGTACCTACCTCAACATCATAAAGGCCATATATGACAAATGCACAGCAAGCATCATACTCAATGGTGAAAAACTGAAAGTATTCCTACTAAGATCAGGAACAAGACAAGGATGCACACACTCACCACTCTTATTTAACATAGTTTTGGAAGTCCTAGACATGGCAATGAGAGAAGAAAAGAAATACAATGAATACAAATTGGAAAAGAAGAAGTAAAACTGTCCCTCTTTGCAGATGACATGATACGGTACATAGAAATTCCTAAAGATGCCAAGTGAAAGCTGCCAGAACTAATCAATGAATTTGGTAAGGTTGCAGGATACAAAATTACTGCACAGAAATCTCTGGCATTCATATACACCAACAATGAAAAATCAGAAAGATAAATTAAGGAAACAATCCCATTTACCACTGCAACAAAAAGAATAAAATACCTAGGAATAAACCTGCCTCAGGAGGCAAAAGACTTGTACTCAGAAAACTATAAAACACTGATGAAAGAAATCAAAGATGACATAAGCAGATGGAGAAATATACCATGTTCTTGGATTGGAAGAATCAATATTGTGAAAATAACTATACTACCCAAAGCAATCTACAGATTCAATGCAATCCCTACCAAATTACCAGTGGCGTTCTTCACAGAATTAGAACAAAAATTCATACAGTTCATATGGAAACTCAAAAGACCCTGAATAGCCAAAGAAAACTTGAGAAAAAAAAGTGTTGGAGGAATCAGGCTCCGCAGCTTCAAATTATACCACAAAGCTACAGTGATCAAGAAAACATGGTACTGGCACAAAAACAGAAATATAGATCAATGGTACAGGATAGCATGCCCAGAGATAAACCCACGCACATATGGTCACCTAATTTACAACAAGGGAGGCAAGAACATACAATGGAGAAAGGACAGTTTCTTCGATAAGTGGCGCTGCGAAAACTGGACAGCTACATGTAAAAGAATGTAATTAGAACACTACCTAACACCATACACAAAAATAAACTCCAAATGGATTAAAGACCTAAATGTAAGACCAGACACTATAAAAGTCTTAGAGGAAAACATAGGAAAAATACTCTTTGACATAAACCACAGCAAGATCTTTTTTGACCCACCTCCTAGAGTAACGGAAATAAAAACAAAAATAAACAAACGGGGGGACTTAATTAAACTTAAAAGCTTTTGCACAGCAAAGGAAACCATGAACAAGACAAAAAGACAACCCTCAGAATGGGAGGAAATATTTGCAAATGAAACAACAGACAAAGGATTAATCTCTGAAATATACAAATAGCTCATGCAGCTCAATATCAAAAAAATCAAACAACCCAATCCAAAAATGGGCAGAAGACCTAAATAGACATTCACCAAGGAAGACTTACAGATGGCCAAGAGGCACATGAAAAGATGCTCAACATCACTAATTATTGGAGAAATGGAAATCAAAACTACAATGAGGTATCACCTTACACCAGTCAGAATGGCCATCATAAAAAAATATAGATACAATAAATGCTGGAAAGGGTGTAGTGAAAAGAGAACCCTTCTGCACTGTTGGTGGAAATGTAAATTGATACACGCACTATGGAAAACAGTATGGAGGTTCCTTAAAAAACTAAAAATAGAGCTACCATATGACCCAGCAATCCCACTACTGGGCATATACCCTGAGAAAACCATTATTCAAAAAGAGACATGTGCCACAATGTTTACTACAGCACTATTTACAATAGCCAGGACATGGAACCAACCTAAATGTCCACCAACAGATGAATAGATAAAGAAGATGTGGCACATATATAGAACGGAATATTACTCAGCCATAAAAAGAAAGGAAACTGAGTTATTTGTAGTGAGGTGGATGGACCTAGGGTCTGTCATACAGAGTGAAGTAAGTCAGAGAAAAACAAATACCATATTCTAACACATGTATATGGAATCTAAAAAAAAAATGCTACTGATGAACCAAGTTGAAGGGCAGAAATAAAGATGTAGACATAGAGAATGGACTTGAGGACACAGGGTGGGAGGGGGAAGCTGGGGCAAAGTGTGAGTAGCATCAACGTATATACACTACCAAATGTAAAATAGTTAGCTAGCGGGAAGCAGCAGCATAGCACAGGGAAATCAGCTGGGTGCTTTGCGATGCCCTAGAAGGGTGGGATACGAGAATGGGAGGGCGGTTCAAGAGGGAGGGGATATGGGGGCATATGTATGCATATGGCTGATTCACTTTGGCTTCACAACAGTACTGTGAAGCAATTATATTCTAATAAAGGTCTATCAAAAAAAAGACTAATGGTTGGGATATACAAATTACTGCCCCAAGGTGAGTTGCAACTCCATATGCTCTTCCCTATTCAATTTCTTGAAGCAATTCTAACTGCTAATTAACCATGAAAAGTTGTGCTGTGAACCTTTCACCTGACTTTCGGAAAGAGTAAAAGTTCTTAAGGAGTGCTCAGAGCAATGTATTTGTAATCAATTGCCATTTCACAGGGTCTCAAACTGTGATTTTTCTGCTCTTGGGGAGGAAACTTTTTTACTTTTTCCTGGCTAATATACACAAACACATCTACTAGACTGTTTTGAGTCATTTGGTTTGCTTCTCGCATAAACTTTAGTTCATTAGATGATCAGACACACAGGAGGAAGGCAGATCTGACTCCACCCTTACACGCAGACAGTGCTGGAGGGGGTCTATCTTACCATGCAGAGCCCAGGCTCCAGAGTCAAAACTTCTTGCTGGGGTTTCCCTGGTGGCGCGGGGGTTGAGAGTCCCCCTGCCGATGCAGGGAACACGGGTTTGTGCCCCGGTCCGGGAAGATCCCACATGCCACGGAGCGGCTGGGCCCGTGAGCCATGGCCGCTGAGCCTGCGCGTCCGGAGCCTGTGCTCCGCAATGGGAGGGGCCACAACAGCGAGAGGCCAGCGTATCGCAAAACAAACAAACAAACAAAAAACAACTTCTTGCTGCTTCTTCTGGCCTCACAAATTAGAAAACCGACTCTCAGCCTTGGTGGCAGATTGGAGTCATCTGGAGAACTTTAAAAAATGCTGACATCTGGGTCCCACCTCCAGAGATTTTAGTTTAATTGGTTTGGGGTGAAGCTTGAGCACTGGATATTTTTAAGTTCCCCCAGGTGATTCTAATATACAGCCAAGGCTGAAAACAACTGACTTAGAAGGAGGCTCTAATTAGATCTGATTATCTATTCGAAAGACACTATTAAGACTAGTTCCTTACGTCCTGGTTGCCTTCAGAAATTACAAGAAGCCTATGATTCTGAGTCCTAACTGTGATCCCTGTGATACATTTCCATACAATCCGTCAACTAACACATTTACCCACTCCTCTCTCATTTCCAGATATTCTTGCACTTTGCCCGGGGAAACTCACAGTCTGTCATCAGCAAAATCACCTGACTCAGTAACCACAACTTGTTACTACCAATAACCTCAGGCATTCCAGTCTCAGTTTCTAATATCCCCCTCGCCACAACTAAGATATTGTTGGATCCTCTTTATCCCAACTCCAACAATTATTTGCTTCACTGGAACCTCTAATCTATTGATTTTTTCCTCCATCACCCCCTTCGTAATATTTTTTCATCCTTACTCTATTTAGATTCCATGGTTCATCAAAATACTCACTTCTTCATCTTTCCCCTCAGTATACAAACTTGGCAAGATTCCAACTCTGGTTAACTTCTAGTTCTCACCTACTTCCCAACTACCTGAGCAGCTGAATCTTGCTAAGGAAAATCTTAGAGCCATGTTGGTCTCAGCTTAAGTACATGACCACAGACCTCAAGGGGAGAGGTAATGTTGCCTGGAATTCCATGAAAGTACCATAGTAAAATTATCCTCCCATTCTCTTTGATGACAATTTCTCACCTGTGATAACATCCAAAACCCCATCTTCCCTCCTAACTCTTACTTAATTTCTTTGCACTTAATTCTATAGGGAAAACAGGAACACCAGAGATAACTTCATCTCTCCACCATCTCATCAAGGTCAAAAATGACCTCCACATTGCAAATCCAAATGTCAATGCTCAGTTTTTTTAATTGACATCTCCACTTAAATATCTAACACAAATTCCATATTTAGCATACTTCAAAGAAAAGTTGTGATCTAATTATACCCTAAAATATGCTTTTTCCCTAATCTTAATAAAATGGCACTTTCATTTTTTTTAAATTATCCAGATCAAAGTCATTGAACCCCTCTATAACTCATCTCTTGCTCTCTATATTTAAAATAAACCTAGGACCCAACCACTTTTCATATCATCCAACATTATTAACCTAGTGAGTTTCTTGCCTATACTACTGAGATTCATCTTAGCAGGCTACCTATTTCCATCATTGTTTCTACTACAGTCAATGAGAATGATATTTTTAAAATGTAAATCAGAGTATGTCACTGCTCTGCTCCAAATCCTCCAGTGGCTTCCATCTCATTCAGAGTTATCCCATCGGCAATCTTCACCAAAGCCTTCAGAGGCCTGACATACTTAACCCCACTCCTGTACCTTCCTAATACTCTGCTCCTTGCAGTTGTTTGCTATCACTCTCACCCACAGTCATGCCTTTCCAACCAGACTGTCCTTTCTACCCCAAGCAAAATAGTTTCAAAACTTTTTAGGGTCTTTGAATTTATTTTATTCCCCCTTGCTAGAATAATACTCTTTCCCCAAATATTATCCTGGCTCTCTCATTCTTTTCATTCAGGTAGAAAAGCCACATAACCAGAGAGGTGTTCTTCAATTATACTATATAAAGGAATCCCAAGACCTCCATCCCCAGTCTCACCACTATCTACCTCATTACTATACTTTACCTTGTCTTTATTGCCCTAAAATGATATTTGTTTATTTGCTATCTATCTCCAAATTAAGTTCCATTATAGCAGATATTGTTTCTTTTATTCATTATTTTATCCTCATAGTATAAACATTTTTCAGTTTTCCCATTTATAAAATGAGAAATAATACCTGATTATTATGAAGATTAAATGCATTTATATATGTAGAACTCCAGGCATACAATAAGCCCTTGATAAAAGTAAAAATAAAACTATGGGAAGGAATATGCCAATTTGTGACAAAGATGACTAACATTAGTTACTCATTTTTAAGTAACAAATCATCCTGTGGAGTTTCATACAACTTCAGTTTGCAGTTGAATTCCTGCCTTGCACTTCAGCATCATTTCTCTGGGTTGATAAATCCCCCTTGTGAGTATCTCAGAAATTATTTAAAAAGATAAAATCAGGGCCTCCCTGGTGGCGCAGTGGTTGAGAGTCCGCCTGCCGATGCAGGGGATACGGGTTCGTGCCCCGGTCTGGGAGGATCCCATATGCCGCGGAGCGGCTGGGCCCGTGAGCCATGGCTGCTGAGCCTGCGCATCCGGAGCCTGTGCTCCGCAACGGGAGAGGCCACAACAGTGAGAGGCCCGCGTACCACAAAAAAAAAAAAAAAAAAAGATAAAATCATGTAGTAGCTCAATTTTGTAATAAAAATAATATAAAAATTTTGCTACTCTTCATCTCATGACTTTATCCCTTGAATGTTTACATTTTTTAAAGGAAATATACAAATGAAACTAACAGAAAAGTATAAATACCAAATTCACACTTTAAAAACAAAATATTTCAGTGACATCACCACAATGGACAAATAAGATATCTCTTTCTTATATCCCACTCACCCCCACCAACACCAGTAATTGGGTATCCATCCATGGACTAATATGCTTTGTAGGAAACGTGAGACCCAGATAGGTGACTATGAAACCCTAGTGCAGACCAAGAGCAAGGAGGGCTGCTTTGAGAAGACAGGCCTGAACCAAACAAATAAATCACCAAACATGGTCCCAGCCATAGTCCCAGAAACATCTCTGTACTTCTGAAATATCAGCTACAGACACATTTGGCTTTGGTTCTGCTGTCAGCACCAAACCCAAAGACATAGAAATCTGCAACTTACCCAGTAAATAATACAAATTAGCTGTTTTAAGGAAGTTCAATGAGCTACAAGAAAACACAAAGAGACAATTCAATGAAACCGGAAAAATATATACAACAAAATGAGAAGTTTAACAAAGAAATGAAAGTTATAAAAAGATACCAAACAGAAGTTCTGGAGCTGAAAAATACAATGAATGAATAAATATGTGTGTGTGTGTGTGTGTGTGTGTGTGTGTGTATCTTAGTATCAACATCAGAATGAACAAGCAGAGGAGACCTTCATGATGGTGGAGGAGTAAGACGTGGAGATCACTTTCCTCCCCACATATACATCAGAAATACATCTACATGTGGAACAACTCCTACAGAACACCTATTGAATGCTGGCAGAAGACCTCAGACTTCCCAAAAGGCAAGAAACTCCCCACGTACCCGGGTAGGGCAAAAGAAAAAAGAAAAACAGACATAAAAGAATAGGGACAGGACCTGCACCTCTGGGAGGGAGCTGTGAAGAAGGAAAAGTTTCCACAATATAGGAAGCCCCTTCACTGGTGGAGACAGGGGGTGGTGGGAGGGAAGTTTTGGAGCCACGGAGGAGAGCACAGCAATAGGGGTTCAGAGGGCAAATTGGAGAGATTCCCGCACAGAGGATTGGTGCTGACCAGCACTCACCAGCCTGAGAGGCTTGTCTGCTCCCCCGCCGGGGAGGTGGGGGCTGGGAGCTGAGGCTTGGGCTTTGGAGGTCAGATCCCAGGGAGAGGACTGGGATTGGCTGTGTGAACACAGCCTGAAGGGGCTAGTGCACCACAGCCTGTCGGGAGGGTGTCTGGGAAAAAGCCTTGAACTGTCTAAGAGGCAAGAGACCATTGTTTCGGGGTGCATGAGAAGAGGGGATTCAGAGCACCGCCTAAATGAGATCCAGAGACCGGCGCTAGTTGTGCTATCAGCCCGCACACCACAGATGGGCATGAAACGCTAAGGCTGCTGCGGCAGCCACCAAGAAGCCTGTGTGCAAGTACAGGTCACTATCCACACCTCCCCTCCCAGGAGCCTGTGCAGCCCGCTACTGCTAGGGTCCCGTGATCCAGGGACAACTTCCTCGGGAGAACACACAGCACACCTCAGGCTGTTGCAAAGTCATGGTGGCCTCTGCCACCTCAGTCTCGCCCCACATTCCGTACATCTCCCTCCCCCAAGCCTGAGTGAGCCAGATCCCCCCAATCAGCTGCTACTTTAACTCTGTCCTGTCTCGGCACGGAACAGACACCCTCAGGCGTCCTACCTGCAGAGGCGGGGCCAAATCCAAAGCTGAACACCAGGAGCTGTGTGAACAAAGACGAGAAAGGGAAATCTCTCCCAGGAGCCTCAGGAGCAGCGGATTAAATCTCCACAGTCAACTTGATGTACCCTGCATCTCTGGAATACCTGAATAGACAATGAATTATCCCAAAATTGAGGTGGTAGATTTTGGGAGCAAATGTAGACTTGGGGTTTGCTTTCTGCATCTAATTTGTTTCTGGTTTTATGTTTATCTTAGTTTAGTAATTAGAGTTTATTTTCATTGGTGGATTTCTTTATTGATTTGATTGTTCTCTTCCTTTTTTTTCCTTTATATATAGATATATATATATATATTTCCTTTTCCTCTTTCTGTGAGTGTGTATGTGTATGCTTCTTTGTGTGATTTGTCTGTATAGCTTTGCTTTTACCATTTGCCTTAGGGTTCTATTGGCCCATTTTTTTTTTCTTTTTGTTTTTTGTTTATTTCTGTTTTTCTTAGCATAGCTTTTAGCACTTGTTATCATTGGTGAATTTGTTTTTTGGTTTGGTTGCTCTCTTCTTTCTTGCTTGCTCTTTTTATTACTTTAAAAATTTATTTTGTTTTTAATAATTTTAAAAAAATTTATTTAATAACTTTATTTAATTTTTTCTTTCTTTCTTTCTTTCTCCCTTTTCTTCTGAGCCATGTGTCTGACAGGGTCACTGTGCTCTGGCCGGGTATCAGGCCTGTGTCTCTGAGGTGGGAGAGCCGAGTTCAGGACATTGGTCCACCAGAGACTTCCCAGCTCCACGTAATATCAAACGGCAAAAGCTCTCCCAGAGATCTCCTTCTCAATGCCAAGACCCAGCTCCAGGCAATGACCAGCAAGCTACAGTGCAGGACACCCTATGCCAAACAACAAGCAAGAGAGGAACACAACCCCACCCATTAGCAGAGAGGCTGCCTAAAATCATAATAAGGTCACAGACACCCCAAAATACATGACCGGATATGGTCCTCCCCACCAGAAAGACAAGATCCAGCTTCACCCACCAGAACACAGGCACCAGTCCCTTCCACCAAGAAGTCTACACAACCCACTGAACCAAACTTAGCCACTGGGGGCAGACACCAAAAACAACAGGAACTACGAACCTGCAGCCTGGGAAAAGGAGACCCCAAACACAGTAAGTTAAGCAAAATGAGAAGACAGAGAAACACACAGCAGATGAAGGAGCAAGGTAAAAACCCACCAGACCAAACAAATGAAGAGGAAATAGGCAGTCTACCTGAAAAAGAATTCGGAGTAATGATAGTAAAGATGATACAAAATCTTAGAAATAAAATAGAGAAAATAAAAGAAACGTTTAACTAGGCCCTAGAAGAACTAAAGAGCAAACAAACAATGATGAACAACACAATAAATGAAGTTAAAAATTCTCTAGAAAGAATCAATAGCAGAATAACTGAGGCAGAAGAATGGATAAGTGACCTGGAAGATAAAACAGTGGAAATAACTAACGCAGAGCAGAATAAAGAAAAAGATTAAAAAGAATTGAGGAGTCTCAGAGACTTCTGGGAAAACATTAAATGCACTAACATTCGAAATATAGGGGTCCCAGAAGAAGAGGAGAAAAAGAAAGGGACTGAGAAAATATTTGAAGAGATTATAGTTGAAAACTTAACTAATATGGGAAAGTAAATAGTCAATCAAGTCCAGGAAGTGCAGAGAGTCCCACATGAAAAATCCAAAGAGAAACATGCCAAGATACATATTAATCAAACTATTAAAAACTAAATACAAAGAAAAAATATTAAAAGCAGCAAAGGAAAAACAACAAGTAACATACAAGGGAATCCCCATAAGGATAACAGCTGATCTTTCAGCAAGCCAGAAGGGAGTAGCAGGACATATTTAAAGTGATGAAAGGGAAAAACCTACAACAAAGATTACTCTACCCAGCAAGGATCTCATTCAGATTCGATGGAGAAATTAAAACTTTACAGACAAGCAAAAGCTAAGAGAATTCAGCACCACTAAACCAGGGTTACAACAAATGCTAAAGGAACTTCTTTAGGCAGGAAACACAAGACCTACAATAACAAACCCAAAACAATTAAGAAAATGGTAATAGGAACATACATATCGATAATTACCTTAAATGTGAATGAATTAAATGTTCCAACCAAAAGACACAGGTTTGCTGAATGGATACAAAAACAAGACCCATATATATGCTGTCTACAAGAGACCCACTTCACGCCTAGGGACACATACAGATTGAAAGTGAGGGGATGGAAAAATATATTCCATACAAATGGAAATCAAAAGAAAGCTTGAGTAGCAATTGTCAAATCAGACAAAATAGACTTTAAAATAAAGACTATTACAAGAGACAAAGAAGGACACTACATAATGATCAAGGGATCAATCCAAGAAGAAGATATAACAATTGTAAATATTTATGTACCCAACATAGGAGCACCTCAATACATGAGGTAAATGGTAACAGCCATAAAAGGGGAAATCGACAGTAACACAATCACAGTAGGGGATGTTAACACCCCACTTTCATCAATGGACAGATCATCCAAAATGAAAATAAATAAGGAAACACCAGCTTTAAATGATACATTAAACATGATGGACTTAATTGGTATTTATAGGACATTCCATCCAAAAACAACAGAATACACTTTCTTCTCAAGTGCTCAGGGAACAGTCTCCAGGATAGATCACATCTTGGGTCACAAGTCAAGCCTTGGTAAATTTAAGAAAATTGAAATCATATCAAGTATCTTTTCCAACCACAACACTATGAGAGTAGATATCAATTACAGGAAAAAAATCTGTAAAAAATACAAACACATGTAGGCTAAAGAATACACTACTGAATAAGCAAGAGATCACTGAAGTATTCAAAGAGGAAATAAAAAAATACTTAGAAACAAATGACAATGAAAACACAATGACCCAAAACCTATGGGATGCAGCAAAAGCAGTTCTAAGAGGGAAGTTTATAGCAATAGAATCCTACCTCAAGAAACAAGAAACATCTCAAATAAACAACCTAACCTTACACCTAAAGCAATTAAAGAAAGAACAACAAAAACCCCAAAGTTAGCAGAAGAAAAGAAATCACAAAGATCAGATCAGAAATAAATGAAAAAGAAATGAAGGAAATGATAGCAAAGATCAATAAAACTAAAATCCGGTTCTTTGAGAAGACAAACAAAATTGATCAACCATTAGCCAGATGCATCAAGAAAAAAAGGGAGAAGATGCAAATCAACAGAATTGGAAATGAAAAAGGAGAAGTAAGAACTGACACTGCAGAAATACAAAGGATCATGAGAGATTACTACAAGCAACTCTATGCCAATAAAAAGGACAACCTGGAAGAAACGGACAAATTCTTAGAAAAACACAACTTTCTGGGAGTGAACCAGGAAGAAATAGAAAATATACACAGACCAATCACAAGCACTGAAATTGAGACTGTGATTAAAAACCTTCCAACAAACAAAAGCCCAGGACCAGATGGCTTCACAGGCAAATTCTATCAAACATTTAGAGAAGAGCTAATACCTATCGTTCTGAAACTCTTCCAAATTAGAGCAGACGGAAGAACACTCCCAAAGTCATTCTATGAGGCCACCATCATCCTGATACCAAAACCAGACAAAGATGTCACAAAGAAAGAAAACTACAGGCCAATATCAGTGATGAACATAGATGCAAAAATTCTGAACAAAATACTAGAAAACAGAATGCAACAGTACATTAAAAGGATCATACACCATGATCAAGGGTTGTTTATCCCAGGAATGCAAGGATTCTTCAATGTACACAAATCAATCAATGTGATACACCATATTAAAAAACTGAAGGAGAAAAACCATATGATCATCTCAATAGATGCAGAAAAAGCTTTCAACAAAATTCAACACCCATTTATGATAAAAACCCGTCAGAGCATAGGCATACAGGGAACTTACCTTGATGTAATAAAGCCACATATGACAAACACATAGCCAACATCGTTCTAAACAGTGAAAAACTGAAACCATTTCCTCTAGGATCAAGAACAAGACAAGAATGTCCACTCTCACAACTATTATTCAACATAGTTTTGCAAGTTTTAGCCACAGAAATCTGAGAAGAAAAAGAAATAAAAGGAATACAAATCGGAATAGAAGAAGTAAAACTGTCACTGTTTGCAGATGACATGATACTATACATAGAGAATCCTAAAGTTGCCACCAGAAAACTACTAGAGCTAATCACTGAATTTGGTAAAGTAGCAGGATACAAAATTAATGCACAGAAATCTCTTGCATTCCTATACACTAATGATGAAAAATCTGAGAGAGAAATTAAAGAAACACTCCCATTTACCCTTGCAACAAAAAGAATAAAATACCTGGGAATAAACCTACCTAAGGAGACAAAATGCCTGTATGCAGAAAACTCTAAGACACTGCTGAAAGAAATTAAAAATGATACAAACAGATAGAGAGATATACCATGTTCGTGGATTGGAAGAATCAACATTGTGAAAATGATTATACTACCCAAGGCAATGTACAGATTCAGTGCAATTCCTATCAAACTACCACTGGCATTTTTCACAGAAATAGCACAAAAAATTTCACAATTTGTATGGAAACACAAAAGACCCCAAACTGCCAAAGCACTCTTGAGAAAGAAAAACGGAGCTGGAGGAAACAGGTTCCCTAACTGCTTACTATACTACAAAGCTACAGTAATCAACACAGTATGGTACTGGCACAGAAACAGAAATATAGATCAATGGAACAGGAAAGAAAGCCCAGAGAAAAACCCATGGACATATCTTCACCATATTTTTGATAAAGGAGGTAAGAACATACACTGGAGAAAAGACAGCCTCTTCAATAAGTGGTGCTGGGAAAACTGGACAGCTACATGTCTGTCCAGTGGAGGCATCACATTCTTGATTTCAAAAAAAACTGGAAAAACTGGAAAACTGGAGGCATCACATTCTTGATTTCAAAAAAAACTGGAAAAACTGGAAAACTGGAGGCATCACATTCTTGATTTCAAAGTATTACAAAGCTATAGGAATTAAAACAATATGATACAACTGTATGGTATGTCTAAAAACAGACGTGTAGACCAATGGAACAGAATCAAGAGCCAACGTATAAACACTTACATACATGATCAACTAATATTTGACAAGAGAGCAAAACATACTTAATGGGGAAAGATCGTCTCTTTAGTGAATAGTGTTGGGAAAACTAGATAATGTAATGCAAAAAAACAAAATTGGACCTCTATCTTACATCATACACAGAAATTAACTTGAGATGGATTAAAGATTTAAACATAAGCCTGAAACCATAGAACTCCTAGAAGAAAAGATAGGGAAAAGCTCTTTGATACTCATCTTGGTAACAACTTTTTGGAAATGACATGAAAAGCACAAGCAACACAATCAAAAGTAAACAAGTGGGACTACATCAATCTAAAAACCTTCTACACAGCTGAGGAAACCATCAACAAAATGAAAAGGCAACCTATGGAATGGGAGAAAACATTTGTAAATTATATATTTGATAAGGAGTTCATATCAAAATTATGTAAGGAAAGTCTACTACTCAATAACAAAAAACAAATAACCCAATTAAAAAATGGGGAGAGGATCTGAAAGGTCCTCTGAAAGGTGTTCAACACCACTAATCATCAGTGAAATGCAAATCAAAACCACAATGATATATCACCTTACACCTGCTGGAATGGCTATTATCAAAAAGACAAAAGTGAAGATGTGGAAATAAGGGAACTTATGTGCACTGTTCTTGGAAGTGTAAATTGGTGCAGCCACTATGCAAAACAGTATGGAGATTCCTCAAAAAACTACAAATAGAGTACTATATGATCTAGCAATCTCACTTCTGGGTATATATCCAAAGGAAATAAAATCAGGATCTCAAAGAAATACCTGAACTCACTTGTTCAATGCAGCGTTATTCAAAATAGCCAAGATATGCGAACAACATAAGTGTTTATCGATAGATAAAGAGATGTATTACATATATACAATGGAATATTATTCAGCCATGAGAAAGAAGGAAATATTACCATTTGAGACAACACAGATGAAGCTGAGAGCATTATGCTAAGTGAAATAAGTCAGAGAAAGACAAATATTGCATGATCACACTTACATATGGAATCTAAAAAAGTTGAACTGATAGAAGCAGAGTAGAATGGTGGTTGCTACGGGTGTGGGGTCAGAGTGATGAGGAGATATTGGTCAAAAGGCACAAACATCCAGCTATAAGATTAATAATGTCTGGTGATCTAATGTAAAACATGGTGAATTTAGTTAACAATACTATATACTCGAAAGTTGCTAAGAGAATATGTATTAAACTTTCTCACCTCACAAACACAAAAAAGGTAATTTTTATGTGCAGTGATGGAGGTGTTAATTAATTATACTGTGGTAATCATACATGCATATGTATGTACATTTGATACATATATATGTAACAAATCATCACATTATACACCTTGAATTTATACAATTTTAAATGTCAATTATATCGCAGCGAAGCTGGAAAAAAAATAAAATAGCAAATATCTAGCATACGCTTGGGTCTCAAATTATTAGGTATAACATGAATTGCAAATACTTAAATATTACATCTCAAAACCAAAGACTCAAATATCCCAATTTAAAGACACACACAAAAAAAACCACCATGCAAGATAAAATATTTTGTAGATAAATTTCACATTATGCATTTAAAATGAAATGTTGAAGATTCTCATTGTTCCCATAACCATAGTAAAAGTCTCATTTTGTATGATTTTGTACAAAACAACCAATCAATTGAATTCAAACCTGAGAAAATTTTATAAAAATGTATTTTACTCTTGACATTTTAAAGAATCTATCTATGGACTAAATGTTTCACTTTAAAATTAATTCCTTTTGAAATTTTTTACCACAACCAGGCCTACACTCACAGGTCTGGCTTCTAATTTAACATAGTCATTCTATTAAATTGTCTACAGTTAAATTGTTAAACTAGACTATAAGATAAGTTGGCTGTTAAACTGAACAAAGTTTAACATGTATGTTTGTAATCAAGGGCTTTAACAGAGAGATTTTAAATCTGATGAAAGCAATATACCCTCTCAGAAATAAGCACATACTTAAAATTTGGCATAGAACTTAGGGAGTTCTCTAAATGGAGAACCTCCATTAAATGTCAGTGGATCCCAGATGAAACCCATGGTTAAACAGAAAGAAGACATACAAAGATCTGTATAAAATACTATTTATTTGCTGAATCTGCAAAAAAATACCAGGTACTGTCTCAGGCACTTTATATATTTAATTCAATTCTCACAATAATTCCTGTAATATACAGTAGTATCACCTATTTTATAGATAAAAAAAGTAAAGAGAGTAAATGACACAGGCAGTGTCACACATCTGAAAAGATAAAATTTGACAGTCTTTCCATCATACTGTCCTGCTAACAACTTTTCTAGGATTATGTAAATATTAACTGAAAACCATGATCTGAATTTACATCCCCTTACTTTTTGGACTTTACCTGAATTACACAATAGCACCAAGTTTTTTTATATGGCACAACCATTCCCATAAAATAGACTACACTGGAACTCACAACGGGTCCAATTTCCCATCCCGACTCCCAAGAGAGTATTTAAAGCATATTAAGTAGGTTACTATGTTTTTAGACGTTTCTTCTCTATCACCAAGATCCTCAGAGCAAATATAAATGATAAAGACATTAAAAATGCATTTGAAGCCATTTTAAGTCCATTGTAAAATTCAGCAGTCACTCAACAATGTTTTGTTTTGTTTTCTATTTTAAACAATGAGCTACTTACTTTTACTCCTAGGTTCTTAAAAAAAATGAAAAAAAACAAAGCAAAACAAAAAAAACAGGATTGTTCAGCAATGCAGAGTTTACACCGTTGGCTTTTTTATGTGAAGAACCTCATATGTTTTCACAAACACTGTACTCAAAGCCAACTAATCCTCAGGGAATAAGTATCTAGGCCTTCAAGAAAGATGAAATTATCTAGCCAGCCAGCTCCTAGCATTCACCTATTAAAATGAACCATAACTGAGTCTCTAACTTTCTGATAAAGTAAGCAGCAACCTGGATTTCAAACTCTTTCCATCCTCCCATTGAAAACTGATGATTACCCATTGAATGATAACAGCATTTGCAGCTTAAGTGAAGCAACATATACTCCTCTTCCACCCTGGTACACGTTGCTGAGTTGGTAGCTATCTACTGCCTTGTAATTTTAATGCATTCATCATGTTGTACTTTCAGATATAAATTATAAACTTGAACTAATAAAATAGATCTACATTTTCAGTAAGATCAATCATGAATGAAAATTTGTCACCATGTATACTGCAATAAGAATGGGCAAAACAAACTCCTGAAATTGAAAAAGATTCATTGTTCAGGTCAGGGTGATTTAAAACATTCCTGGGCTTCCCTGGTGGTGCAGTGGTTGAGAGTCCGCCTGCCGATGCAGGGGACACGGGTTCGTGCCCCGGTCCGGGAAGATCCCACATGCCGTGGAGCGGCTGGGCCTGTGAGCCATGGCCGCTGAGCCTGCGCATCCGGAGCCTGTGCTCCGCAACAGGAGAGGCCACAACAGTGAGAGGCCCGCGTACTGCAAAAAAAAAAATTTTTCCTAACAGTATAATGGAAAACTAATTTATGAAATTAATATAACATTCCAAGATTATTTTTCTTGATATACAGAAAATTCATACAAATCTATGAAACAAAAGCTGAAGTTTCAGTAAAAAAATAAGAGCCATGACTATAAGTAGATCATGCCCTGCCCTGCAAGTATAAGAGTAAATGCTCAATGTTAAGAATTTGGAAAATACATATATATGCAGAGAAAATTTTCAACAAATTATGACTTAAGAACCCCCACAAGCATTGTGATATATGCCCTGAAATTCATTTTTATATATTTGTTTAATTAATGTAATTACAGAATGGAAATGATATTGTATTTATAATTTTGTTTCCACTTTCCATTCACCTTGTGATCATTTCCTCATGTCATTAAGCATTCCTTGAAAACATCCTGTAGACATATTTAAATAAACAGATCCTTTAGGGAATATGTAGGAAGTATTATAACACAATATTCAAATGACTTTCTATCACACAGATTTTAGAACATAAGGGATCCCCTGTAGGGAATAAGGACAAAGACTTTGTCCTCTAAAATACTTTCCCAGTCTTTATAATCTTTCCAGCTGATAACTGTTTTTCTCAACTTTTGTCCTAGATTTAATTTTTCTGGGTAAATGTCACACTACCTATGCAGAATTCTGTTATTTAACATTACTTTCCTCAGAGAGTTCCCTCTTTGTGATTCCAGAAAAATAAGAATTTCATAAATTATATATAGACAGTCAATTACCAGAGTTTTCTTAAGCTAATCAGATTTTTAAAAATCCTTTATTAATTATGTAGATATTGGCCAAAACCTCCAGTTTATTTTTACTTATAGAGCTCTGACCACAGTGTGCATGTTATTTTTCAAATATATACATCCACACTGACAAGAAAACAAATTCCTATTCTTAATATAGAGACCATCTCAGGATTATATTTTATAGTTCTGGGGTCAAAATCTTGTGATATTCAATCATCCTGGAAAACTGCATTTTTATCCAAATTATAAACATCCAAAAGTTCTAATTTTAGCACATATTCTTTTAAAAATGAAAATATTATAAGACTTACATAAAGGCTATACATTTATCTCAGAATTTTTATAAAATGTTAGACTAAGAAGAAATTCCAGTTAAACAGTATCCAAACTCAGAATTTCTTGTCCTTTAAATATTTGTTTGGATCAGGGTAAATACACATGTGGATTTATTTAAAGTTATTTGCACACATGTTATGAAAAAAATTCTCAGGGCTATAACTGTCTTGTACTCGAAAACATTATTGACTTCCCACTCTATAATGGATAGAGGTCAGACTCCTTCCTTGACAAGGATATGCATGGCAGGTCAGGCATCATCAGGTCCCAGTAATTGGTTGAAGCTTCCCTCTCCTATACCTTCTCTATAGCCCAGCTGACCTCTTCAGTTTCTTACAATAATCACACTAGTTCAGTACTCACAGTTTCACTTATGATTTTATTAACCATTTTGTCTATTCCATTTTATCAAGTTCTAGAGAAGAGCCAGGCCTTTAAGATCTGTTCTTGGATTAAAATGTTCTATTAAACCTTCCCTGAACGTTTACTGTACTAGTCATACACGTTGGTGCTTGGTTAAATTCAAGTGGTCATTCTTCTTGGACTGTATTCTAATTGCCTGATATACACAAATTCCCCCTCTCTAACAAGATTGTAAGATCATAGAAGGCAATTATAAAATACCCCATGTGCAGCACACTAAGATGCAGTCTAGCAAGAACGCAATGAATACTTCTTTATTTGACCTTTTCTTCTTAAGTAATTAATGAGACTATTGCTGCAAATACTTCCACAGCTGTGAAACGTGCCACTATCAATGTGACCAGAAGTAGAAACGGAAAGGTTTTGAAAGGTTTTTTTTAACTGATATGTAAATACAGTCAAAATGCTTGTAATAAAATTTCATCAGATCCCTGCACTTCAAAGAAGTTATATAAATAAAATAATAAGTCAGTCATTAGTAAGAATTTAATACTTTCAGTACCCATCCTTATGGTAAACATAGTATATAAATATGCTTAAAAATTAAAATACAAATATATTTATCTAAATCCAAATAATTTAGGATTTAATATTAACAAGATGCAAAGAATGGGCCCCAAATAATAGGTTTGGGGTACATAATGTTATAATAATATGCCTTAGAAAATGTCCAAATTTGATTATATAATATTTATTCAGCCTCCTTTCTTTCGAATCTTATTTCCAACCAGTCCTATATCTCCTGGGCATATCTTACATAATAATTTGTCTATTCAAATTTTGATATAATGTTCTCTCTTAGTTAATGGAAAATATTCACAAAATAAGCAAGTTTGTATCATTTTAGGATATTAAAACAAAAACATGAAAAGATTGTGTGCTTGCTAGACGAACTCACTTAGCTGAATAAATCAAATTTCTTTCAGTAAAATATTAAGAATTTTCCACATCACTGGCAAAGTTAAAACCATGAATCTTAAATCTATAAATGTCTAGAATTTACTGTATTCATGATCTTGCTATACAGAGAAGGCTACCATCACTATAGAAACTTCAACTATTTTAAATATGAATCCTTTGCCTAAGATGAAGTGAAAATACTATCTGAAGCTTTGCCTCCCAAGAAACAGCAAGACAAATGAAAATATAGAGTCACTGGAAGCACTAATGAGCATTTGATTTACTCAATAACCTAGTCCCCTTGATTTCAAATCTAGTGACCTGTCTGTAAACACCAAAGATGGTCATCAGTCATCTTGAATCTCTTCTTTGACATGCATATGGGTACGTTTACTTAGTTTATTTTAAGTGTAGGCTCCCTTCCCTCAATTAGTAGCAGTTCCTTAAGAATAAAGTCTTTAATTTCTTTATTTAGTTATTCAAGTAGCCAATTCTATGCTTTAAAAGCAACAGATGCTTGCAAAATACAGATTGGAAATTTGAAAAAATATCAATATATTTAAATTCACTCATGGTAGACTTACAAAGTGGGAAATTTGGTAGAGGTCATTGAAGAAACTTTGCCCAAGTTAAACTTCATTTAAAATAGTAACTTGGGCTTCCCAGGTGGCGCAGTGGTTGAGAGTCCGCCTGCCGATGCAGGGGACACGGGTTCATGCCCCGGTCCGGGAAGATCCCACATGCCGCGGAGCGGCTGGGCCCATGAGCCATGGCCGCTGAGCCTGCGCGTCCGGAGCCTGTGCTCCGCAACGGGAGAAGCCACAGCAGTGAGAGGCCCACATACCACAAAAAAAAAAAAAAGTAACTCATAATTACTACAGGCAGAGATATTTTGTTTGTTTGTTTTGTTCATTCATGTATCTCTAGTGCCTCATGCATTGTAGGTACACATATATTTGCTGAATGAATAAATGCACACTTTTCTTAAATTAATGGAGGACACTTTAATCATGTGATGTATATTACAAATACCATGTACTATAAATGTTTAAAAATCTATTATGTCAAAATCTTCATGACTTTTCTTGACTCCATTAAACTTATTATTCATGGTAACAGGAAGTGGGAATAGTTTTGGTATCTTAAATTTACAAACAGCTTCTACACCTTTTAAACTTTTCCCACATTCTTCAGTGCAGAGTAGCTAACTTATAAAGCTCAGAAGTTAGTCCAAAAGACCCTATAAGTGAAATAGTCAATCCTAAAAAGCAGAGTTTTATATATCTTCTATCTTAAGTCTAACTGCCAGCTAAACACCAACAGATGAATATTTTTTAATCCTTTAGTCCAATTCTACTGAAATTATTTAGGAAAAACTTTCCCTTGTTTTATACTGCACCAACTACGAGAAGTATCAAAGAAATATGTTCTTGCACCAGGAGAATTCACAAAGATGATAGAAAACAAGACACAACAGCACAGACTCTATTGTGAAATTGTGGTCTAATGACTATAAAACTACGACTTAGTCTTTGGATTTAAAAGTAAGTAATATTTTGATTACTAGTAACCTAGCTTGTTTGTTAACATGAAGTGCAGGACTCATGATTTTAAAACTCTAAATGCATTTTTATTTTTAATAGTCACTAGCTAGGGCTTCCCTGGTGTTGCAGTGGTTGAGAGTCCACCTGCTGATGCAGGGGACACGCGTTCGTGTCCCGGTCCGGGAAGATCCCACATGCCATGGAGTGGCTGGGCCCGTGAGCCATGGCCACTGAGCCTGTGCTTCCGGAGCCTGTGCTCCACAACGGGAGAGGCCACAACAGTGAGAAGCCTGCGGACTGCAAAAAAAAAAAAAAAAAAAAAAAAAAAGTCACTAGCTAATAATTATGGTACAAAATTAAAATTAATAATTAAAGTTTATAATTAAGGTATAACAAATGAGTGTGAGCAGATCTTACCTGATATTTGCTAATTGTTCTCATCTACCACTGCTATACTCTTCAAAATTCAAAACTTTTATTTTATACTTTTAAAGGGAATATGTCAATTCAAGAAGCCATTGATAAAGAACTTAATTCCTAATAGTGTTCTTTTTCTCTAGAAATAGCTTTTGGCAGCACAGGAGTTGTTATCTATAGAAATAAATGCTGTCAGTCATTTAAAATTTTTTGAGTAGCTCTATATGTGAGGCATTGTTACAGGGACTGGGGATAGAACAGTTAAGCAGAGAGACAAAGTCCTTCCTTTACAGGTTCTTTTCTATAACTTATATTCCAGTAAGGATGACAAAGATAAATAAGTGAACAAATAATTTAAGTGCTAATTAGTATAGGAGGATAAAAAGCAACTAGGACACTACTGAGGGGAATTACCACTAGATATGATAACAAAGTAAAGCATGTCTAAGGAAATGGCACTGATACTGAAACTTCATTAAAAATACTCTATGTGACGATGCGAGCGAGTGAGCCGCTCAACGAATTTGTTGAAGAGTTTTTGTAGATAAAAGAGAAAACAAGTTTAGAGATCCCTGGAGGGAGGATGCTTAGCATCATCCAGTTATAGCAAGAAGCCCAGGGTGACTAGAAATATGGAATATAGGGAAAGAGTTGTGCAAGAAGGCACTAAGACAAGTGGAGGACAGATTTTGTAAGGCATTGTAGGCCATCTTTTTTTTTTTTTTTTTTTTGTGGTATGCAGGCCTCTCACTGCTGTGGCCTCTCCCGTTGCGGAGCACAGGCTCTGGACGCGCAGGCTCAGCAGCCGTGGCTCACGCGCCCAGCCGCTCCGTGGCATGTGGGATCCTCCCGGACTGGGGCACGAACCCGTGTCCCCTGCATCGGCAGGCGGACTCTCAACCACTGCGCCACGAGGGAAGCCCCTGTAGGCCATCTTAAGTGGTAAGGGGCAGTTTTGATTCTAGGCCGTCTTAAGTGGTAAGGGGCAGTTTTGATTCTAAGTGCAATGGGAAGCAATTAGAGAGTTCTAAACAGAGAAGTAATATTATATGATTTAATACCACTTAATGTGTGTTTACTATTGTTGGGTAATTTGCTAAATGATTTACAAATATTATTTAATAATTATATCATTCCAATAGAGTCAATCTTACTATTCCCATTTTACAGAATAGAAAACTGAGGTAGAAGGGAATTATGGGACTCAAATTACAAAAATACCAAGTGCTGGGACAGATATTCTAACCTAAGTTCTCCATTATAGACCCTGGACTCACAACTGTCCTACCCTCCTAATGGCGTTAGGTTCCTCAGGACACACACAATACAGTTGAATAGGGCCAAAGGGGAAAGTGGTAATTTTCACACAGTTCACAGAAGAGAAATCAAATGTATAGCTAGAATAAAATATTCCTTGAAACTAAAGCTCTGGGATATTTTAGTTCTCATTACAAGTCGTCAGTTTGGTTTAAATTAATTTTTATAAGCTTTCTTAAAGGTGTCAGCAATTGTTACTTTCTACAACTTTTTTTTTCTCCTTAAGGGCATAATAATTACCTCAAACATCTTTGAATCCTCTACATTCCCTAGCACACAGTGCCTTGCAGGAAGTGGGAGCTTTAGAGTACTTGTTGAACAAATGATACATTACAAAATTACAAAAAAATTCTTCTTCAGTACCTGGCACCATGGGAAACCTTAGACCTAACAATCAGCTGATGCTGGTTCTTAGTGAAACCAGTTTTCAGGGAATTTATATTGAACTTGAAATTGTACTTTAAGAAATCTTCAAAGTGTCTTTAAAGGTTTTTCAAAATCTGCCCCTAGACATTTTTCACTTTAACCATTTTTAGATGTTTCCCTGGTTTTTAAAACATCAGTTACCCAGTAGCTATATTAAAGCTCTTGCCTTTTGTTTGAATTAACTAGAAAATTTCACAGGACCATTGTCAGTTGGATAAGTACATCAATCACCTCCCCTGAAAATTTCCTACTCCCTTCTGAAATTCTCAGGAGGATTTGTAACAGTAACCCCTTTCCATTAAGTTCTGATCCTTCCGGGTAATTTCTTGTTTCTTTCAGGATAAAATGTATTGGCAACAGCTTTGATGTCTTTATGTTGTTTTAGCCTTTCTTCTTTAAGAAGCAGTTTTTGTTCATTCTTGGCTGTCAGGACATGCTTTATGTAACATCAGCATGAAAAGAATTAGAATGGAAATGTATATCCCTTTTTGGAACTGTGTCTATTTACTTAATATAAAAGATACAGCAGTTTTTCAAAAGCCTAGTGGAACAATGCTGTACTCTTCTCAATTTCACAGTAACAGCTGAGCTGTGACCAAACTCTTTAACAAGAATGAATATTAAGTCAGGACAAGAAGACAGACTTTTCTTACTGAAATAAAAAATTAATGACAGATGTATTTAAAAATAAAAACTAATAAAAAACTAAAACATGGCTTAAAAGATGAGATATAAATGATCAGAAAAAAATTTTGAAATGGTTTGATTCTCCAATCTTTAAATTAATGACTTCATTTTCTCAATGGTAATGACACATACTTTCATGTCATCCATCTTTTTTTTTTCCCTTTCCACACCAACCTCTCAGGAATTATAATCAACCAATATTTATGGAATATCTACTATGGGTCTAGAATTATGCTAGTCAAAATTATCCATAATCCAGAACTTCCCCTCAAAAGACATCTTGTTGTTGAAACAATAGTAACATAACAGAAGTGGTAAAAACAAAATGATTAAAGGCTAGATCATATGCCATGGTGAAAAGTGTAATAGGATTTCCAACACAGGAGATATCCATATGAACTGGAATAGTCTGGGGTAGAATTATGAAAGAAAACATATGTTGAACTAAATATTTAAATATAAAGAAAGACAAATTCACAATTTAACTCCTTAACTAGGCCTAGAGACTATATATAATCTGATCCCTCCTACTTCTCAGTCCTCATCTCCCAGCACTCTCCCCTCTCCAGCCACAACTGCCTTTCTGTTATTCATTGGTGGACTCATACACATGGCTGAGGTCAATGTACTACAAAAAGTTCAAAAAATGAGTCTGAACCCCACTTAAGAACTACTACTTTAAACAACATTTTATTGGTGTCCATAAAAACCCTGGATCATACCATGGATCATAAATTAAGTGTGATTAAAATCCAAACTAAAGGCAAAAATGTTTCACAGAGACTAAACGAAATATTAGAGAAAGCAGTCTCTTAGATCACTTGCTTTCAAAATGATCATATTGGCACATTTTCAGATATACCTGACTCATATAAAAATATTCTGATTCAGAAAATCTGTAGCAACAAAAGCATAGAAAACATAAGCCAAATATTTGTGGAGGTTTGCAGCATGGCCTTTCCCCACATTTTTCAGTGTATTCACTGGCCTATCACAGCACCTTGAACTTATTAATTACTCAGTAAATCTCTATTAAGTGATGCATAAATGAAGAAATGAATGAGTCATGTCATTTGCTTTTTAACTAGGCTGAGCTATGATAGCCTGGGAAAATGGCCTAGCCTTGTACACTCACACTCATATGGTTTTAACATGTATAACTACTATTTGCTAAAAGAGGTTCACAAATTGGGCCTTGTGGGATTTTTAATGTTCTCGATATTTCAAATACCTTAATATCACATTAACTTAGGTTTTAGGAAATGTACTATTGTTGTTCACTTGTGAGTCTCCACCTGACGAAATCTTATTCTTTAAAACCCAGCTCAAAAACAAAATTCTCGGGCTTCCCTGGTGGCGCAGTGGTTGGGAGTCCGCCTGCCGATGCAGGGGATGCGGGTTCTTGCTCCGGTCCGGGAGGATCCCACATGCCGTGGAGCGGCTGGGCCCATGAGCCATGGCCGCTGGGTCCGCGCGTCCAGAGCCTGTGCTCCGCGGTGGGAGAGGCCGCGGCAGTGAGAGGCCCGCGTACCGCAAAAAAAAAAAAAAAAAAAAACAAAAAATTCTCTGTAAAATCTTATCTAGATCCAGCAATTCCCTTTTTGAACTTTATCCCAAGGAAATAATTGGTCAGGTGTGTAGAGGTGTACAAGGGTGTTCATCACAGCATTGTCTGTAAAAGTAAAAATAAGCCTGAGTCAAACAGAATTATAATGCTAAATAAATTGTGACTTATTCATTCACGACCACTGTAGAGTCAGAAAAAATAATGATTGATATCCTTTAGAAAAATAGTCACAAAATATTGGTAAGTAAAAAGAGTATGGGAAATATAATTATATTTTTAATGTAGATTTATATAAATGGAGGTCAGGAAAAATGAATGTTTTCCAACATCAAATCACATTGAAATGTTAAAAGTGATTAATTCTGAGTGGAGGGATTATATATGATTCATAAAGAATTGTTATCCATTTTTAAATTTTTCTATAATAAACATGTTTTACTTGTGTTATTTCAGAAAGTGACAAATAAAAAGAAAAGAACTGTTATTAATCCTTAGCTGATCATGTTTCCCCCCTTTGATTTGCCTTCTAAGAAGCACAGACTCAAATTTAAAGCCTGTCACTAGCAATATATCAGATCCTATGGTGTACAGTTTGTGTACTAACCTTATATCTGGCTTCATATTATCTTTAAACTTTGTTT
This sequence comes from Hyperoodon ampullatus, assembly GCF_949752795.1. NCBI lineage: Eukaryota > Metazoa > Chordata > Mammalia > Artiodactyla > Ziphiidae > Hyperoodon > Hyperoodon ampullatus. The sequence continues at coordinate 126,117,229 of NC_136916.1, read as the reverse complement.
TCATCCTGGTTCCTTCAACTCATTTTATCTTCTTATCTTTTTTATGCTTGTATAAGTGCTGTGGTTTCAAATATCATGGCACTTCATCAATAGTGTGGTTTAGGGAAGACTGGGTACCAGCTCCAAAAGGGTACAATGAGGGTAGCATTTATCTCAGTGAATCCAACACAATTTAGTCTAGTCTTCAGCCTCGTCAATTCATAAAACTGATTTTTATCAGTCCACTAAAAATGGATTTGTCTTTCCAGGACAAGTTCCCAGATACCAATGTAAAGTAGAATGGCAGTGTATTGATTCACAGTAATAAATAAATCTGTCATTTATACCAAATGTTCATATTAATATGACCAGCTGACTTCCATCCTGTAGGAAAACTACAGAGGGAGCCAAATTATCAAAAGCTTGCTTGGTTGTCATGGAATCAGAAAAAGGAACACTTTTAATATTAAGGAATGGCTCTCAGTTAAGGTATCTTTAGGCATTCTTATATACTGTAAGAAAGAAATAGCCTTGCCAAGGATCTCAGAATTTTAGAGAAACAGTGAGCCACAGTGAAGTGGTTAAGAACATGCACTTTTGAGAAAGGCAAAGTGATCTCAGATTCTATTTTGACCATGTTCTCTCAATGTGAACTTGAACTCTAAGTCTCAGTTTTCTGAAAATTATGTTTTTAGGTAACAACTGAGTTGGCTTTAATTTAAAACACTTTAAGCTGAGGATCTGCTATACCAAGTGTAATTGTTTTAGTAGGAAGTATTAACTAATTAGGCTGTAAAAATAAATTGGTTATTTTTGAAATAACTGCAATCTGGCCTATCTCTGTATTCCAACTAGATATTGGGCTCTCTTAGTGACATCTCAAATAACTTTCAGTCTCTTTTAGTTATTTAAACAGTCTCATTTTCATATTAAGATTTAATCCTTTCATTTTGAAGTTTCAAACACATAGGTATTTGAAGGCTTTCTGTATACCCATAATAATATACTGGTGATTCCAGAACAGATACTAAAAATGTGATCTATATACTGGTGTTTATCTGATAACTGATTATAACCACTAAGTAATAGGATAAGGAGTTTGTACCAGAATGAAAGCCAATTTCATTACTAAGCACAGTTTGTAGTTCGAATGAAAAAAAAAAAGAGACAAATCCAAAATTTCAGTTAGAATTTCCATACACTCCTCTCAGTAATTAAGAGAGTAAGTAGAAAACCAATAAAAATGTAGAACACTTTAAAATACTATGATACAAATTGACCTAATTGGTGTTTACAGGGCATGCCACTCAACAAAAGCAAAATGAAAATTCCTCCAAGTATGCATAGATAATATTTTGAACTGGATGAAAATTAACACATAATAATTAAAATGTATAGGATGCAACTAAGATTGTGTTTAGAGAAGAATTTATAGCTATAATTGCTTATGTTAGTAAAAAATAAAGATCTAAAAGCTTTAATCTCCTACTTTAAAAAAACTTTAAAGAGAAAAGCAAATCAAAAATAAGTAGGAGGAAAATAATCAAAATAAGAGAAGAAATTAGTTAAATAGAATAAAAATAGAGGAAAAAAATCCCAAAACTTCTTCTTCGAAAATAATCAAGAGATATAAAACTCTAGTTAGAATAAGAAAAAAAGAGAAGACACGAATTTTCAATGTCAATTTTAACAAGACAGTAAATCACTAGTCAACCTACAGACTGACAAAAGATAATCAGGGGATATTATGAATAGCTTTGTACCAATAAATTCAACAGTTTAGATAAAATGGGTATCACTAAAGATGCAGCCAATGTTAAAAGAAAATACAAATTTATGAACAAATTCATGGCAATAGTTTCAAAAACCTACATGAAATAGGAAAATTTCATGAAAGGCACAAGTCACCAAAACTAACACAGGACATCCAGATGGCTTACCTGGTGAATTCTCACAAGCATTTAAAGAATAATAATAATACAATTTTATAGCAACTTTTCCAAAATTTCAAAGAAGGGGAAAATTCCCAACTAATTTTATGAAGACAATGTTACCCTGAAACCAAAACCAGACAAAGACATCATACGAGAGAAAACTGTAGAGAAACACCTCCAATACAGACGCAAATATAGACATGAGTCCTTAAAATATTAACAAATCAAATTCAACAATATATAAAAAGAATAATATATTACCAGTTGGGGTTTATTCCAAGAAATCAAGGCTACCTCAACCTTTGAAAATCAATCAATATAATCCACTCTATCAACATACTGAAAAAGAATTGCATGATCATCTAATAGATACAAAACAGTCATATGACAAATTATAATAAGAATTCATTATAAAAATACTGGAAAACTAGTAATAAATGGAAAGTTCCACAACCTGATAAAGGGCATTTACAAGAAAACCTACAGCTAACATTATACTTAATATGAAATACTGAATTCTTTTCCCCTAAAATTAGGAAGAAAGCGAGTGTCTACTCTCATCACTACTATTCATGATGTGCTCAAAGTACTAACCAGTGTAATTTAGTAAGGTAAAGACAAGGCAAACATTAGAAAGAAAGAGGTAAAGTTCTGTTTATTTGCAAACAAAATGATGGTGTATGTAGAAAACCATATGGAACAAAAAGTTACTAGAACCAATAACCGTATTTGGCAAGGTCACAGGAAATAAGGTGATCTTGAGAAATGAAAGAGAAATGGAACATTTTTCCACAAAAAGACTTGTATATTAATGTTCTTAGCAGCTTTATTTATAATTACCAAAAACTAGCAACAATTCAAATTTCTATCAAGAGTTGAATGGATAAACAAAATGCAGTATATCCACACATTAATATATAACATAAAAAGCATATAACATATCAAGCAAACTGTGGACACATTCAACAACATTATGCAGAGAAAAAAAATCTAGGCACAAAAGTATACATACATTATAATTCCATTTTTATTAAATTCTATAAAAGACAAATCTAATCTATCATGACAGAATGCTGATCAGTGTTTTCTTGAGGCTGGAGTAGAGACTGACCAAGAAGAAATTCACCTGGAAATATTCACCTGGAAGAAATTCACCTTTCAGGTATTAAGAAAATTGATTTCAACTTGAAAACAGTCCCCAAAAAGTAACTCCAGGCCCACGTGGCTTACCTGGTAAATTTTATTCAGCAACAAATAGAAATGAACTACTAATACATGCAGCAACAGAGATGAATCTCAAGGATATTTTGCTAAGTGAAAAAAGCCAGCAATAAAGGCTACATATTGATTCCACTTATATGAAATGCTTATAAAAGGATAATTTATAGAGACAGAAAGCAGAACAACAATGAAACCAGAGTTCACCTGCATGAGGGAACTTTTGGGACTGATCAAATTGCTCTAAAAGTGGATTGTGGTGATGGCTGCAGAACTTATAAATTCACTAGAATTCACTGAATTGTATACTTATAATAGATTACTTTTTTTTTTTTTTTTTTTTTTTTTTGCGGTACGCGGGTCTCTCACCGTTGTGGCCTCTCCCGTTGTGGGGCACAGGCTCCGGACGCGCAGGCCCAGCGGCCATGGCTCACGGGCCCAGCCGCTCCACGCATGTGGGATCCTCCCGGACCGGGGCACGAACCCGCGTCCCCTTCACCGGCAGGCGGTCTCTCAACCACTGCGCCACCAGGGAAGCCCAATAGATGACTTTTATAGAGTGAAAATTAAAGCTAGAAAAATTATGGGAACAAAAGTGATTAAAAGTAAAATCTTAGGGAAAAATAACTATATGCCAGGAAAATACTATACCAAAAGAAATCTCAGATCACAGTATTAATATCTAAACAAACACAGTATGTGTAAATAATGTTTTTTCTATAATTTTCCAAAAAAGTATCAAAACTTTGAAACACTGTATTCAAACACTATTTTAGAATATATTACATCTCCTGTATGATCATTATTTATTGAAACTACTTGTAAAATACTGGTGCTAAGATCCAGTCATTTCCCTAATTTTATTCCTATTTTCCTCTATCACAGTTTTTCCTCATTAGTTTTCACAAAGTCAAATGATAAACAGTTCTAGCACTTTTGTTTTGGAAGAGGGAAACTAAAGCTCAGAGAAGTGGAACAAATTTCCAAACATGACTCTAGTGGTTTCTTAGTTAAGAATATCAAACCCAATATCCCTTAGTACATTGCCTTTCTGCTGCTGAATTAGGTACATTTTCATTTCAGATACAAATACAAACATTTATTGCCCATCCTCTCCTTACCAGTAAAAAAACAGAATATACCCTCATATATAAAATGAAAATTAAATCATAATCTATTCTGATAGCTATGTTACCTTCAGTTTTTCTGGGCTCTGTGTATGTGTGTGTGTGTGTGTGTGTTATTTTAAAGTTGTAAACAACCACTCTTGGATGTCATAGTAGATATTAGAGACATAACCAAATGCACCCTTGTCCAGGTCTATAAACATGAGATGACACCAAGGGGAACCAACCTGCCTAAGATAACAATTCAGTAGGGCAGCATTTTCTGTCAAGTCATAATTATGAATATTTTTTATGATCCTGTTTGAGACTTCAGCAACTCTCCTAATCGGTCTCAAAAGTTACCCATGGGACCTGAACAAAGCAGCAGAGGAAACAATATGAACACTTTATGATGGTTGCTTTCTTCCAGAATGCATAATTAAAGTTAACCTTCCCACTCTCCAGTTAATTGAAAGATGGTCAGAAAGAGAGATCAACCACTGACAGCGGTGGATTCATACAAGTTATATAATTATCCATGGATTTTGTGGGGAAAGGATTTTAGTTTATGTATGGCATAAGAAAAAAAATAATCTGATTTACCTTCCTGATATCCTAGAAAAGCAGCACTAGATCTTACATTAGAGAGAGAGAGAGAAGTAACAGAGAAGGAAACAGATCTTGTAACTTTTAACTTTATTATCCCCTTGGTCTTGATACTTGCACTAAAATAAAGTATCTTCTTGCACAGAATAAACTCCTTAACAAAAAGGAGGGGAGGGCTTCCCTGGTGGCACAGTGGTTGAGAGTCCGCCTGCCGATGCAGGGGTCACGGGTTCGTGCCCCGGTCCGGGAAGATCCCACGTGCCGCGGAGCGGCTGGGCCCGTGAGCCATGGCCGCTGAGCCTGCGCGTCCGGAGCCTGTACTCCACAACGGGAGAGGCCACCGCATACCGCAAAAAAAAAAAAAAAAAAAAAAAAGGAGGGGAAAGGCAATGGAAAGCTTCTATGAATAATCAATAGCTGCTATAAATACTTGAATCACTATGGTTTTAGTGAACTTTTTTCCTTTTGTGAAAGGTAAATAACAGTGGTATGGATTGCATACAGCAAAATGTAGCAGAATTAGGGAGAAATTCTCAAAGGATTAAAACTATATGCATTTATAGGAATATATATATATATATATGTAGATTCTGACTGAATCTAAGTCTATCAAGGTAATAAATACTGGGGTAAGGGGCTAAATTTTCATTTAATCCTGCTTTACTCCTGTACAAATGTATACATTGACCTGGGTCACCATAAACTGAGGTGAAAGAAATGAACTCATAACCTCACTAGGTCAGACAGGTATCTTGGCTGAGTGAGCATCAAGAAAGAGAAGCTGTGTAAAAAAGCATTTTCTCTATAAGCAAACCTATATAAATCACCTTTCATGAAACTACCCAGAATATCATGGAGAGAAAATACTTTAGGTGAAGGCCTTCCTCAGAAAATGATACTTAGAAACACTGAATAACTTATGAAGACAACTTTTCCTTCCCTCACCAAAATAACTGAAATTGTATCAAGGAGCTGTGAGAGGTTAAGCATGATCATGTCACAAAATATCTTGGTTGCCCAGCACGACTCACAGAGCTCCAGAAAGGGACAGTTCAGATCTGAAAATAGAAAAGAAAAACTACCAACATCGCATTTTCTCAGAGTAGTGGGCCTTTCTTAAAACTACTGTGGCAAATTAAGAGAGTATTATATAATTTGACAGGAAGGCTTAGCATAAAATAAATAATTTGCCCCATGAGGTACCATTGCCTTAATGGGGTAAAAATTCATTAGTAGCGTTATTAACATCTTGGCCACTGTAAGATATGTTAAGAGAAAGTGAGAATCTATGTGTTATACTAACAAAAATCTCATCTCAATTTTTCAGATACCACTAGATTAGTTTTCACAGTCATAATTTCTAGACAAGAAAATAATGTCCAACCAGACATTTTGAAAAACACAACAGCTTCAGTATGGCTTATTATTATAGTCACATCCCTAGTCCATGTCAAATTCTGCACCAAACCAGCCAAAGCCAGTAAGTTCCTAGTGCAATTCCAGTATTGTTGATCAAGGACAAGTGCCTAATAGTTTTCATTCCAGGACATCTTTTTATCAACAGCTTTATATACACAGAAAATACTAACTGAAATTTACACACTGAAAGTTCAAAAATAACTGTGAATAAGAATTATCTAAACAGAATTCATCAACTCTCCCTACAGTCAAGGCCCTTTCCCAGCCCTCCAATTACCATCTGCAGCAGACTCCCTTCTCCTCCAGCTTGATTGCCCTTCATAGTTAATCAAACACCTGTCTATTCCACCTCTGAAAGAAACTGTGGTCTGTGAATGACCTGCATCTGAATCATCTTGAGTCCTTGTTTAGATATATATTGCTGTGCCCCACTCCAGACCTATCAAATCTGAACATGTGAAATCCCTGGAATTTGCATTTTAGAACACTCTTCTAGTACTCATCTGTACTCCAGAGTTTCAAAATAATCCATCTGAATCTTGCTTTTAAATTCCCCCCGCTCTTCTATAGTATGGGTTCTTTTTTTTTTAACATCTTTATTGGAGTATAATTGCTTTATAACATTGTGTTAGTTTCTGCTGTATAACAAAGTGAATCAGCTATATGTATACATATATCCCCATATACCCTCCCTCTTGCATCTCCCTCCCACCTTCCCTATCCCACCCCTCTAGGTGGTCACAAAGCACCGAGCTGATCTCCCTGTGTGATGCAGCTGCTTCCCACTAGCTATCTATTTTACATTTAGTAGTGTATATATGTCAATGCTACTCTCTCACTTTGTCCAGGCTTACACTTCCCCCTCCCCATGTCCTGAAGTCTACTCTCTGCGTCTTTATTCCTGTCCTGCCTTTAGGTTCATCAGAACTTTTTTTTTTTTTTTTTTTTAGATTCCATATATATGTGTTAGCATACGGTATTTGTCTTTCTCTTTCTGACTTACTTCACTCTGTATAACAGATTCTAGGCCCATCCACCTCACTACAAATAACTCAATTTCGTTTCTTTTTATGGCTGAGTAATATTCCATTGTATATATGTGCCACATCTTCTTTATCCATTCAACTGTCGATGGACACTTAGGTTGCTTACATGTCCTGGCTATTGTAAATAGTGTTGCAGTGAACATTGTTGTGCATGACTCTTTTTGAAGAGACCCACCTCTAGGAGGTGGGTCGAAGAGGATCTTGCTGTGATTTATGTCATAGAGTGTTCTGCCTATGTTTTCCTCTAAGAGTTTTATAGTGTCTGGACTTACATTTAGGTCTTTAATCCATTTTGAGTTTATTTTTGTGTATGGTGTTAGGGAGTGTTCTAATCTCATACTTTTACATGTAACTGTCCAGTTTTCCCAGCACCACTTATTGAAGAGGCTGTCTTTTATCCATTGTATATTCTTGCCTCCTTTGTCAAAGATAAGGTGACCATATGTGTGTGGGTTTATCTCTGGGCTTTCTATCCTGTTCCACTGATCTATATTTCTGTTTTTGTGCCAGTACCATACTGTCTTGATTACTGTAGCTTTGTAGTACAGTCTGAAGTCAGGGATCCTGATTCCTCCAGCTCTGTTTTTCTTTCTCAAGATTGCTTTGGTTGATCAGATTAAGGACAACCTTATTTCTTGCATGTCCTCCTCTTTTCCATCTCCACTTATCATCCACCTAATGCTCTCCCTAGTCTTCCAAAATCTGATACTTCTTCCAAGAAGGAAATTCAGAATCACCTTCTTTAAAGTGGTAGGGAATATACTTAAATGCCATGAGTTACTAGACAGATTTTAAAAATCCTAGTAGTACCACTCACTACTGTGATTTAGAACAAATTTATTTGATAAATGTGAAATAATATACCAGATACCTGGAACTTTACAGGAACTCAATAAAGACTTATTTATTTTCTTCACTCTATCATTTATTGTGTAGTGTGGTAGTTATGGTCTTTGTCTGCATTATTTTCCTGTGTAAACTATTTCTGCTGGAAGTACGTTCTCATTTTTATGTGAAACACATTCCATGTTGTGCAGATGGAGCTGACCTCTTCCTATCATCACGACCACTGGGATAGCCAGCAATTTAGAGTACTCCATCTACCCCACCGCCACCTCCAACACACACATGCACACCCCACAGCAAACTGCAGCAACTGGCTCAGGGATGGGCATTTTCCCCAAGTCAATCAGATCAATACCTGGAAATTTTGTTGAACCCTAAAGAAGTGGACACTAATCATGGGAATTGCTGGCTGTGCCATTGAGGTAAGCCTAGAGAGACTAGTGGTCAGTTTTGCTACCATTTAAGAAAAATTTGCCCTCAAATTAAAACAACTATGAGTAAAATGAGGTTCAAGTGGGGAAAGATGATGTCCTGATAGCATCATTTTAATCCCTGAATCCATTATGCCTGAGATCCAACTGTAAATTTTTCATTTATAAGCATCAATGAATTTCTTTTGGGTTAACATAGTTTCCACTATTTTTCTGTCACTTTTATACAAGAGAGCCCTGACTAATCCAGAAATATCAGGAAGTAGAATGTTGCAAGTGATAAAATTTAAAATGTAAAGGGATTAAGTTAACATAGGTAAGGACAGGGGAGGTGAAGACAGCACCTGGATGAGACATTAACTTTCTTCTCTTTGCTTTGGGAATGAGTGCATTATTGATTTTAAGTCTAATACTCCCATTGTCATGCAGTGGCATTTTGAAATGATGCATATGGGAAGAAAGTTTGTTATTGAGTAGTCAAGAAATAAATGGTAGTGGACTGTAGTAACCATGGTTTTTGTCTGTTCACTCTGCTTTTTCTCATCCTCTTCTTGTAATACAGCCTTTTTCATGGAAATCTAAGTTTATGACCCCTTACATCCTATCTTCACTTTCCACAGGGATAACCACATGATCCAAGATGAGCCAATCAAGCACCCTAATACTGGGCAACAAGGATATTCAGGGACGGCACATGATCTAGTTCAGAACAATCACAACCTTTCTTGGGACTCTAGCTGCAAGTATCAGAAAAGTGGTGTATTCTTTTGATTGGAACTGCTAGCTATAAAGATAATTGAGTTTATAATTTCCTCTAATAGCCAACTCTACCACAGATTAGGAAGACATTGCCTGAGATTAAAGCCAACACAGAAGAAAGAAGATATGATGAATGGGGAGAGAATAAGTGACCTAATGGCATCCATTTAACCAAAAGGTAGCTCTATTCCCTATACTTCTCAGTTATGTGGACCAATAAATCCATTTTATGTAATCTCATTAAACTAAGGTTTCTGTCATCTGCAACTAAGTAGCCTGAGTAACACATTTGGTCAGTGCTTACATATCACCTTACAAATGTTTTCTAGTTTTTTCATACATACATTCCTTCTGACTAAACAGTAATACCTTTGAGGCAAAGATATTGTGTCATTGATCTCTTTTTTAATTCCTATAGTTGCAATAGAAACTACAATTCATTAGATGGAAATCTGAGGGAACAGTCAACAAATTAATTCATAAGTATAATAAAAATCCACAATCATCTATTTCTTTCAGTTTTATGGCCACATCTAATTACTTTTCTCTGAAAGTATTTAAGGGTGCACCATCCCAGGCAAAATATCATACAAAAAACTAAATAGATCTGTCTTGCGTTCTCTTATGTAGTTTTTCAGAGGTTTTCAGCTTCTGTGTTAAAAGCTCATTTCAAATAGCACAATTCTTGACACATGCAAAGTGTTTCAAACTCACAAAATAACTAAACTAGCCAGCAGTAATTATAGCACAATCTCCAGTGTCACATTAAAACATTTTTCCATATCTTTAAAAGCATGTATTCCACCAGCAGTATTTATAGTTCACCTCTCATCCCTGTGTCATGATTTGAGAAGAATTTACTTCTGTGACTCTGCTCTCCTATATACTCTCGGTTTAATAATTATTATTAATAACAAAAGGTGCAATGCTAAATATTTGTGAACCTAGTGAGGGCAAAATATTCCAATTTAATTTCCCAAACCATTTACTGATGAACATACCACATTAAGGCAGAATGACTTAAGAAGACCTAGAATCTGCCCAATGCCTCTTTTTTCCATTTTTTACCTATTTAATTGAACCAAAACAATAGTTTTATGATACAGCCTCCTATAAGCAAGGATATAATTAGAACAATGAAAAATTCCTATTCTTTCTTCATACAGAAACTAAAGAATAAAAGACCTTCCAGGCTGGATATTGTACCAGTCAGGTCCCCAAGCAGGAAACAGAATTTACCTCCAGGTGATTCAAATAAAGAGACTTTGGTAAAGGGACTCCTTAAGAAGGTGAGAAATGTGAGCAGGGTTAAGAGAATAAACAAGGAATGGAGAGGTGCTCAGAGTCCAACTTAATGGAAAGTCATCACTACCACCAGGACTGAAGGGACTGAAAGAAGAGCTTTACCTGAACCCATGGAGAGCTAGAACTGTAGAGGAGGGGCCACCTGAGGAGGCAGTGGTGGGGAAACAACAATTGCCAGAGACGGTGAGGGAGGGAGGAGGGGAGAAATATCCTAGTCTCTCTCCCTCTGCTCTTTAGTCTCCTGCCAATGCCTCTCATTGGTGAAATACAGTTGGAAGCATCCAACAAGGAAACCCCGGAAGGGAAGCAGTACACAAAGAGGTCATTCTTGGTGGGGCACAGAGATGGGCAGAAAAAAGTAAAATGGATCAAGGGTGTGGGAACAGACAAAGAGAGAATAACCAGATATTGAGTGTAGTCTTGACCTACTGGAATATCCAAGGAGAAAGAGTTAAGTGTTCAAATGTTTCCCACTAAGTTTCACCTCACTGCACCCTTTTCCATCATAGGAAGGTGACTAGATGTGTTAGAAAGGAGATGGAGCCTTTCAGAGAACTACAACTCTGGAGATTATAAATTTTTTGTGGAAAACCTCTAGCTCAGGCTGGCATTGGGATGTTACCTCCCATTCATGGGATGCAACAGAGTTCCAGTAAAATCTCTTAAAACTCTTCCAAAGAGAATTCATTTGTTACCACAGGACCTTAGCAGTTAGGATTGAGGGCAGGGCTGTGGCAGCTTGTGGGGTAAGTTTCACATGTTTCAGTGACCACGTTATACTCCTTTGGTTGTTGCTTGTCTCTTTCAGCCTTTCTTTCCTGCTCAATTGCAGCCCGTTGTGCCGTTCACTCTCCACACTGTATCACATGGCTCATCTCACTTGTCTCACCCAAGTTCCATCTGTCAGATATTGATTGCCACAATAGATTTTAGTCCTTATTATTCCAAAAATTTAATTTTACCTATTGATTGATATTTGGCAATATTAGTGCTCCCTTTTCCTTTAAATTGTATGAGAAGATTGGAAAATTTGACTCCTGTGTGTTTTTATGCAACTTCCTTTCCCTTCTCACTTATATTTGCAAAGACAATTCTGACTTCTGATTTTTAATATTTTAACCTCTCAAAGTTTGCTACATTGCTTTATGTCTTAGACTACTTTGTAAGGTAGAATATTTGCCTCCTTTAAATCAATGCAGTGGCTATTTACCTCCCCTCTTTCTTGATAAAATAAAAAAGACTCCATCCTAAGGTGAAAACTTTGGACAGAGCATTTGTATTAGGGAACTAAGAACTCCAAGGCTAAACAGTCTGTGCCCAGGAATCTTTAGGGAGTTTTTACTCAGTGCAATTCATTAAACATTTACTCAACACTATTTAACAGACACAGAATGCTGCCCTTAAACCAGATATGCTTCTGGAGAGGGTACAAGTGATCCACAGTGGAATAATAGTGAGGGATGATGGTTACTTGAAGTGTAGAAGTAAAAAGGACATTAGCCAATAGGTTGCTAGAGAAATGACTGAAGGAAAAAGGGGGAAAGGGGAAAAGCTTAGACAATGAAATTTCTTTCTTTTCTATGGAATTTTCCTTAAATTCCAACATTGTCCTCACTTGCTGGATTACATTGTCTTGGCATCTTGATTTTCTCTTCAGATCATAGCCCTGGGCCTACTAGAGCAAACAAAATAATTCTTCTGATATAAGAAGGCAGACAAAAAATGTGATGAAATAGGGAGGACAGACACTAAGATGTGAAATAGCAATGCCGGTGGCTCAAAGGTTTACAAATTGCTTCCCAGAGTTTGCATCACAGCAATTTTCACTCACATTGAAGGCTTCTCAAGGGCAAAGAATGTTTTCCTCTCCTAGCAAACAATTCCACTTGCAGCAGGAATAAGGCATACTGGGTATACCCAGACACCAAAGCTAATAAGGCAAACCTGATAAGAGGAGGTTTGGAATTGAATCTCTTCCAAATGATCTTGTTCTCTACACTGGGGAAGAAACACTTAGTGTATTAGTCACACATTAGCCGACTGTGCACGCAGAACTCATCAGTGAAGAAAAGGTGGCTTTAAATGGAAGTTGGAAAACTGAGATTAAAAAAGAAACACTGACAAAGGTCCTGGGTTCTTTCCTCACTCATTTCAACATTATTTTGGAAAATGTTTGACTTGTTCTTGCCTGTTTCATTTCAAACTTTAGGAGCCCAGTTTTATAAAAAAAGGGATAGTAAGGACACCTACCAGTTAATGCCACTGAAGCACTGTGAAGATTTTATTGAAAGACAATTCTAAAGTGAACATTACTGTTATTTGGGCAACGGCCCATGTCACTCTCTAACATTATCCATAGAGAACTCCCTCATAAAGATGGTCATGTTAAAGCAGACAAGGCCCTACTTCAGCAAACATGGAAAAGGAAAGTTGGCCAAGTTTAACTCATGCTGGGAAATAGAGCTATGGCAAAGTGAAAATGGTCAGATCACTAGAAATATGCCACACATATTTCTGTCATAGTACCCCTACTAGCAAAACAGAATAAAACAGAAAACCCAAAATTAGATCAATTTGGCTTAAGGATATAAAGCATAGATTTGGAGTCCTTTTTATTTTAGAGATCATATATTAGACCACTACCAAATAACACAGTTTGAAAGTTTTTCTTCTTCTTCATATAAAATAACACATACACAGGAACATACTTAGCATGGACTCACTACTTTTGCTACAAAGGAGTTGATAATGGCATTTCTTGAAAAAGAATATGATAAGCTATGGTATAATATTGCCTGCTACAAATGGCCAAAACCATAAGAAAATATTTTCAGATTCACTATTAACCAATGAAATGCAAACGAACACATCCATTAGATACTATTTTCACCCAACAGATTAGAAAGCATTTAAAAGATCAGTAAATCCAGTTGTTGGTGAGGGTGTGCATAAAAAAGTCTTCTCATCCCTGTACCTACCTGCGGAAGGGACAAAGGGAAACAGAAAAGGAAATACATGACCAAACCCTTAAAAATATGTGCATTCTTCCTCAAGAATTTCATTTCGAAAAATTTATCTAAAGGAAATGATCATTCACATTTCCAAATGTCCAATGTTATAAGATTTTTATAATAACACAAAAATCAGAAACAACATAAATGCCCAATGTGAAAATATGAGCTTCTTTATATTCTTAGTATTTATTTTTGCAACAAACATGTTATCTTCCTATCCAGAAAAAAAAATATTGATTTCTTTGCGAAAGTATGATGGAAATATAGAGCTAATGCAAAAATTACAACAAAAGAAAGTAGAAGGAAGGAAGGAAGGAAGGAAGCAAAGAAAAACAAAAACAAAAAGCATCCTGCATGAGTTCTTCCTCAAATCTTAGATTTGTTACCAGGGCATAATATTTATAAATGTGCCTTCAAAAATATATAGCCCTTCTTCCTTTAGAATCATGTGGTATTATTGGGTCACATGAACCAAGAAGCTCGTACTACAGCAGAGAGAGACTTAAGAGACTTAGGTTACAAGATACAGAACCTGGGTCTCCCAACCCTCACTGAATGATCTGTTCACTCTATACCATACAGACTCTTTCACCATACTCCTGTCCTACCCTCCAGCTCCTATTCTCTCTAATTCATTTCACCTATCATCTATCTAGCTATCATCAAAATAACTACTTATCTACCTACTACTATCCACTGGGCTTTTTACCTATATTCCAAACTGTGCACCTTTCCTATCCATCTTCGTTCTCTCCCAGTCCTCTCCCATCCTCCCCCGCAATTCCCACAAGTAAGACTTTAAAGTTTTGGTGAAATGGAATTGTACATCTTAAAAAAATTGTAAGCACAATATGAAGCCATTGCAGATATCCGATGGGGGACTGTCATGATAAAAATTAGTATGTGAGCAGTATGTGGGCTGGAATGAGGACAGGAGTAGGAGTAGGAGAGACCAAAAGATCTGTACTGCAACTGATTAAGCACAAGGTAATATGAAGAATGTATGACGTGCAAGAGTTGAAAGTCTGTATGTGGCTCACACATTTCAGGATATGAGGAGTGCCACAGGGATTACACACATACATCAGGAGATGAGCATTGTCATACGGGTTGTATCAATTGTCTACCCCATTGGCATTTTGCCTCTAACAAAGTAGCAATAAAAAATAACCACTTTCTTGTGTTTGCTAAGTACCAGAGCATGTAGCTAGACATTTTACTTTTTCATCTCTAATCTTTACAACAAGCTAAAATGCTAGATATATTATCTCCAATTTACAGAGAAAGCAGCCTAAGCTACTAGATATTAAGCTATTTGCTCAAGATCACACATCTAGCAAATGGCAAAGTTGGATGAAATTCCTGGCTTAAACCCAAAGTCTTTCCATTGTGCCACATTTCCTTCCCATGACCTAGTCCAAAGGCTTAGAGATATTAATCTCCTTACTTCCTTCGATAATCTACCTTTGATGAATTAATTTAACAAGTCGAACAATTTTTTATTTTATATTTTCATTAATGTATTCATGTTAAAGACATATTTGAGCACATACTATGCCCATGAGCCTCAGGGTATGCAAATTCATTTTCTAATGGTAAAAATTCCCACAGGGCACAGTCCGTTCTGCCTACATAGTAAGAATGAAATGACACGGGTTGGTTGGCTGAGTACCACCTCCTTGTATTTATCTTAAAGTCACCTATTCAAAGTGATTTCAAACCAAATCCTAGTTCTGTCTTTTTTTCCTATCCATTCCTTCAAGTTTACAGTTGCCAAAAACAATGTCTGTTCACCTTTCCCAGACTGAGGAGTCCTAGATTTTCAATGCAACCTTATCTGAAACCGCTCTATTCTTTTCAGTACATTTTCCTTCATAAGTTTTGCTTGCCTTTTATTACATATTAGGGCCCAAACTGCAAATATTCTGCCACATTTTATACAAGGGTAAACCTAAAAGAAGGTAGGTACAAGAAAACCATAAAAAACATTTTGAGTAAATATTTGAGACAGTATATAATTCAGCATTCCAAGGGTTACATTTTATCCAGATAATGATAAAATTAATCCTAAAAATTCATTTATCATTTTTATTGCCATAATTTTCACTGTGAAAAATATGCCTAACTCCCTTGCAGCTAGTGTTTTCCACTAGACACACTTACAAGAGACTTGATTTCTGAACTGAGTTGGAGAAAAGCAGGCAGAACACATTCATTTGCTGGGGTGGATTGTAGTAGAGATAACAGGAAACCACTTGACAGAAGCAGAAACAGCAGCAACTTCGCAGCCCATTTCTGTGGCGTGACTCTGGGAGTCTATTCCTCCCAATAATTCTGTAAGCTATTTAATATTCAGTAATAAATCTCTTTATAAACTAGAACTGTTGATTCAATTCTCTGCAACTGAATTTTTTATCTGTATATTTAACCATTAGGGTAGGATATAAAGACCATTTCTGAAATATTTTTAAACATGGTTAACTTCCTATGTTGCTAGCTGCTTTTCCAAAACTCAAAATGAAAAGAACTGACAGAAATCTTCTACATTCAGGAGCTTACTTTTCTTCCCAGAAGATAATCATTTCATACTGAGAGTTCTCTCTTACAAAACAGAATCGCCTTGAATTTTTTTCAAGAGCATGTTGAGATGGAACAGGAAAGGTGTCAGTCAGTCTGCGCGCCAGATGTGGGAAAGTAGAATGCAGAAGAATCTTGTATCCCCTCAAGGTAGTCTCTGGCATTATTATTATACAGTTAGGCAGCTTTCAAAGCTGCTATTTGTTACTGATCTGAGGTACCCCTTTTCAGTGGCTGTGCCTCCATGTATTGTCTTGGGAGCCAAAACAACTTGGCTTGCAGCATCTTAAGAAATATTGCCCTCATGGTGCCCATAAGCATTTTGGGAGCAGTATGTATAACAGCTCAAATTCAGCTCGCATAAATAAACTTCCCCCCAAATGTGTATCAGTTATAAACACAAGCCTCCACCTAACCACCTAACTCAATCACTTTTTGGGTTCAGATACCCCCACCTAACACCACAAAAACCAAATCCCATGATTAACAGTCCCAACATTATGAGATAACAAATTCCTCATCATCAGTTGAGAGATGCTTGCCATCAGTAATCCAGTAATTCTTTTTTCTTATGAGTTTTGGCATCTTGTAATATAAACCTCCCATTAGCATTAGTAAATTTCAGGTGAATTCAGTCTGAATTATAATCAGCACTAAGATTATCACTGAGATATAATGATTTTCAAAATTATGTATATCCTACTTGTCAAATGAAGGAACTGTCTAGCTGTCTAATTTAGCTTCTAAGTTTCTAATTTTGAAAGGTGACTTCAAAAAAGAAATGCCATTTATCCCCAGATGACCCTATCCATAGATAAAGAAATGCAAAACATTAAAGAATATAAAAGCCTGATCTATGATAACAAAAAGAAGACAAATATAAACTCAGGCAAGATTTGACACAGGTGCTAACTTCAAACCTCTGTCTCTTAGGCTATAACTCAGAGTAGCTCATTCTAATGTGGTTCCAGTAACCTCATCTCCTTTGTTAGGCTGTGGAAATATAATGGTTTCTTAGAGGTTTGTCTTTGGTGAGTCACTAACAGTTGCAGTACTACTAGCATGGGGTGGGGTGGGGGGGAAAGGAAGGAAGGAAGGAAGGGAGGGAGGGAAGGAGAAAGAAAGAGAGAAAGAGAGAGAGAGAAAGGGGGAGGAGGGGGAGGGAGGAGGAAAGGAAGGAATAAAGGAAGAACAAGAGTTTTCTTCCCTAAGGATTCCAACAACAAGAGTGTATCATCCAGAGCATATCAAACCTTTAACAAGTAAAACCCAATCATTTAAGTATTTATAGGGTCAAGCCTGGTGATGGACAGGACTAACTGCTGCTCACTGCTTGCCACACAGCCATGTGGTCAGAACCTCTGAAATATCAAGATGTGGAGTTCCATCTGTAAAAGACTGCATCCCAGCTCATCTCTGACCCTCATGAATAAAATAAAGGAGGCAGTACTTTCCTAAGTGGTTATGAATGACCTCAAATTAGAGCTATAAAACAAGAAAGTGGTTCTCTACCTGAGGAGTATTGTAAACCCCATAAAATCCATTCTTTCATTACTTCAGTTTAGTAGAAGCTGTAAATAGCAAGAGGAAGAATTGGACCCTGCTCTGTGTGAGCATTATTTGCATCAGTGATCAGAAAACAGTATTTGTGCTTAACCTAGTTACACGATTTAAAATAATTATAGCTACCCCACCAGGCACATAGTCTAAAATGCTCTGAAATTCTGCCATCTTGTGGGAATTTGGAAATATAACAAATGATTAGGTTCAAAGTTTCATGCTTTACATGATTTAAAATGCTCTTGCAATTGTAAGCATGAATACAGTGTCTATAACAGCAACTAACATGCCAAAGAAATTTTTATTTTCCTTTTATTCCATATTTCATATAATAATAAATTCAAGTAACCCTTAACTTCTTGATCTGGACCAATGAAATCCATAATTTGAAATAATTTAGACCTGATAGAAACTTGAATAAATTGTACCATTTTCTTTCTATTTTTCTCAAATGTAGAATGAAGGCTTATTTTAAAATTTATTGTTTACATTCACTAATCATATTTTTTCATTTTCATATAGTATAAAACCCAAAAGTGATACATTTTTATATCAATTATTTGAACATTTTAGTCTTTTTCACTCTGTTCCTCTCTCCCTTATACTAAAATTAATTTAAATAATTATCATCCTATTATTCTTATCTACTTACCTAGGTATTGTACTTTATATAAATCTATTTTCTTAGCTGCATATTATTTGAGATTCACATCATATTTTGGGAAATAGAAAACAGTGAAAATTAAATATCTACTTGTTGTATATAAAACAAAGTCACACAGGATGTTTTTCCAGAGGCTGTGCTGAAGATGAGACTGAGCATAGTCTACTGGTTGCCTGCTCATGTCACTGCAGGGAAATGAAGCATGGAATACGAATCCTACAAATGCAGAGTTTACTTTCTAGTATAGGAAGAGGCTCCAAAAAGTACATGAAAAGAAGAATTTTTGTGTCTACTCAAATTAAATTATGGCTATCTGTAGTCTCCTCTACAGGTAGTTTTCAGTACAGTGTTTTCATGAAACTAGGTCTTGGATAAAATCATCTTCAAATCGAATCCAGTTTGTAGGGGCAGCAGCTCAAAATGAGCATAAACTATCCAATGAGGGCATGAAGGTGATGAGGGATAAAATACAGGTCCTTAAAGAGATATCTTTAAAAGGGACTGAACAACAGAATTTTTAAATGGGATTAGTAACAAGGAGAACTACCTCTACCCTCTCTTGGATTCTAGAATGGTGTTCTGTTCATATTAGCTGCCAAAAATAAAGCTTAAAACACTAAAAAAAATACATGTTTGCTAAGTAGTATATTTTTCCCTCATTTTAGGACTATAGACAATTGTCCTTTTAAAGGAAACTTCAGACAATCTTAAAGTCACTTTACATTTGCCTTTGAAATACATTTTAGTTATTTAATGAGATAAATTTTCAAAATGTACATTAATTAAACTAATAATCATATTAGGCTATGTGATCCAAACCTAAAATAGGAGCCCCAATGTGGAAGAGAAAAGAAACTTGAGCAAGATTTAAAATAAGCCACTGAGGACCCAGTCACTTATAAAAATAACTGACTGATGTGATAAACTGGTACCTTGTTTTCAAAGCAACATCAACACACATCCAGACCAGGAGTGCTCTCACTTTACCAGAAGTAAATTTGCAAGTCTGGATCCCTCCACAAAAAAAGATAAAGTGGGTCACTGAGCTTTCACTCTAAGAAATATCAAAAAGCATGCAGCTTTGTTTTTCCTTGTTTCTCCTGATGTCTTCTACAAGCCTAGATGTACAAGAGTTTAGGAAACAGTCTGGCATATAGTAAGCACCCAATAAATGTTGTTTATTATTATTATTTCTTCAGAGTGCACATGAATCAAAACTTCAGATTCTGCTAATGTGCAGGAACTGAGGGGGAGGGAAGAGAGAGAAAGGAGTGGTGAGCATTTAACAACATAATTATTTGAATACTGGCACTTTATGTTAACTTTCCCAAAAGGTCAAAGAGAATCCTTTATACAGCTTGATACACAGAAACCCAAGATTTGATAGTTCTCATTTTCTTTTCCAACTACAACTACTTAAATAAATGAAAGAGAATAAATATCAACATAGACAACTGACAAGTCTGTGTATTTCTGTTGTTGTTAATGAGAAAAACTTCCTTTGGAATAAATGTTTATTTAAAAGAGAAAGAACTTGAATTCTATCACAGGTGAACTTTAGGAACTGAAAAATATTTGCACAATGCATGTAGGTTGCTAAGAAGGAAGCAGCAGATGATTAAATACTCCACCACATTCATATTTGCTTGGTTAGTTCCTTTTCTCTCCTAAGGTGGTTATAAAATCCATGTTAATTACCCATCTACCTCCCAGGGATGAATCCAGGAGTAAATAGCAAGGAAGCAGCTGGAAGCCCTTGAGTGTTGCATATTCATGGGGACAGGAGACTCTGTCTCACTTGATCTGGCAAGGCTCAGTTAAAGCCCTAGACCCAAACCCTGTATCCTCAAGAGACTGCCAGCAGGTGCACTGCAAAGCAGCGAGTCTAGAACAAGAGCCCTCTGGGAGCAAAGTGCATTGAAGCAAACATCCAGCCTACCAGGGAGTTGCATTTATCCAGCACTGTTCTGCAGAAGGCTAAAAGATCAGAAACTTCTTGTGAAACCAGGTAATTCAGTCACAGATTTTTGTCATTCATGGTATTCTTTGACCTTTTTCCTCAATGTTAGCAAACACAGCTAACATATTGAATGCTTATTATGTAATAGTTATTTTGCATTCATTGTCTGATTTAATTCTCACAACAATTCTATGAGATGGTTATTTTTGTTATTCTTTGTTTATGGATGGAGTAACTGAGACTAGAGAGATTAAGTAATTTGCCCAAGGATTTGCAAGGTGGAAAGTAAGCAGCAGAACCAGAATTAGAATCTCACATCTCTAGGATCTGCCTTCAAAATCATGGTGGCTCCTAGCTTTTTCTGTGACCTTTTTTAATTTCCAAATATTTAATTATTATCTTTTGTCCTTCTCTTTAAGCTACTACCTGCTCTCTGACTGGTACAAGGGTAGAACAACACACACACACACACACCACACACACCACACACCACACACACACACCACACACACACACACACACACACACACACACACATACCATGCAACTATTAACTGGTTCCCAACCCTGGGTTCAGTTGATACCAGGCAAACACTCTAGGAGGGCAATAATTTCCTATGTCTGAACTTGGAAAGATGTGAGCCACAGATCTATTTAAACATAATCTAAAGGGAAATTTCAATATATGCCCACCGGAAAAAGAGAGTCTTTTTGAATTTTCGAGTTTTCTCTGAAGGACTTAGCAAAAATCTAAATACTTGAATTTATTTTATGTTTCCATTCTGAGACTAAAATGCTTTTAAGTGTCTGCTAAATTTTACTCTAATGTAGAACAGTAGGGAAGTGCTCTGCCTCCTGGGAATCACTTGAAAAGCTCACTGAAGCTGTTTATCCATAAAGTGAGTTTAAGAAACAAACCTGAAAAGGGCCACAAGTCCAGCAGTCTCCCTTCAGAGGTGCTGGCAGGCCATGGACTGTGCTGACAGAGAAAGTAGCAGCCCACACAACTTCACAGCGACTTCTCAAATGAATTTTACATCTACCCTGTGAC